>NC_089270.1:35555780-36859897 GCF_963930625.1 Muntiacus reevesi | reverse complement strand
AAATCAGAGGGCCCTGAGATATTGACATTAATGTGGGACAAGTCAAATGAACTTTAAAGCTGAAATTTAGCCCATATACTCACGAGCGAGAGAAGGAAAGTTGAGTTGACATAGGTATGTTAAGCAGTTTTTATTGAGGATAATAGGGGAGATAATGACTGTGTTAAAATAAGTGCCAGTCTGTTTTTCAGTCTCTAAGTTGTTTCAGGGATGAATAAAGAATTTGCAGGTAGTAAAAAGAGGAAAATGTGAAAGTGAAAGTCGCTCAGTCATGTCCAACTCTTTGCAACCCCATGGATTACACAGTCCATGAAATTCTCCAGGCCCGAATATTGGAGTGGGTAGCCATTCTCTTCTCCATGGGATCTTCCCAACCTTGGGATCAAACCCAGGTTTCCTGCATTGCAGATGGATTCTTTACCAGACAGAGGTGACATTGGAGACCGAGGGAAAAAGTAGAAATATTGACATGTTGATGAACTGAATTTGAGTGATGTCAGTAGGGCAATGTGGAAAGAGATTGAAAATGTGGAGGACACAAAGTTTTTTGACTGGAGTGGGTGGGGCTGGAAAACAATTCTCACTTTTTTATTTCACAAAGAATATTTGAAGAAGAGGAACTGGTGCGGCATATGCAGTGAGATTATCTATGTGGAGTGGTCTATGTTTTATTCAAAATAGATATGTAAGTTTAAATATGGATACAAATGTCTGGGGCTCAAGAGAGAGAAAACCATCTATATATAGGTGATATGACCCATAGAATAGTTAGAGGAAAAGATACTGGTAGAGAACCAGAAAATGGTAGAGAAGTAGCAGAAGGAAGAAAAGCTTTTTCATGAAAGTAAAGAGAGGAGGTGTTATTAATTGAGAAGATCATGCATGCTAATGACATCAAAGAGAAGTCAACCAAAGAGATTTTCAATGAACTTGCCTCTAGGAAGTAATTGATGACCTTAGAGAGAACAATTTCAAGAAAAAGTACCTATGTAGATTTCTGAAAACTGAAATAAAAATGTAGGGCAAGGAAGTGAAGGTGATGAACTCGAGACTAATATTTATTCTTGGTAACAAAATAAAGAAAGTCATTAGGGCACCACTGAGATTGTCTCTTTACTTAATGCCTAGAGATTCTACCATTCTGTTTGGCATGTGTTGGGAGGTGGCAGGGTGGTGAAAAAAAGTGAAAAAGAAGGATAATGAATCAAGAAGTGATGCTTGTTTGATCAAAGCCCTAAAGAGGTGGCATGAATTGAAGAGGAAAAAAATGGAATCAAGAGAAGAAGCAAAAGATTATTCATCTTTTAAAAAGGAAGTAGAGCTATTTTTTGATAATATACAAGGAGGTTATTTCTGTTTTTTAGTGGTAAAATTAAAGCTGATAGCTTTCAATTTCTCTAAGTATTTTCCTTTTCACTGGATATGCAAAGATTTGTTCTGTTGAAAATAACAATCTGACTTCTCTGAAAAAATTCACAATCAGAAACAATAGAAACAAATATGTATTGATTGGATATATTAAATCAATTATACTGTCTCAGAATAGGACTAGAAAATAATTACTTTGGAGATAACACTCTGACCTCAAAGAGCACAATGTTATTGTCACACTTAGCCCGTAGTTTTGTTATGTATGTCAGGCTGAGCTCCTTGAGGTTATAACTGTTCAGTTATGATTTATGAAAAATAATAATTTCATCTGTTTTTAATAACTCATATCTAAGTCTGAAGTACAAAGTGACATTTGAGCATGAAGTAGAAACCTTATTTTTCTCATATATTAAAATATACATCCAGCAAATAATTTGATTTGTGAAATGATTATTCTTAAAAGCAGTATTGCTTAGTAAACAACAATAATAATGACACTGTTAATAAGGATTGTTTGTGTACCAGTCTATGCTATTATTCATTTTATCCCTAATGACCAATTGTAGACAGAAAACACAGAAATCAATCATAGCATATTATAAATTACAACATTTAAAAATGTTATGTATAGATCCAAAGAATTTAATCTATAAATCTGGGCTTCTTGGTTCCTAAAGATATATGGCTGGGTTAAGAGAGGCATGACTGGGTTAAGAAGAAGAGTTAGAGAGGAAAACTGGAGGGAAACGATAGGTTCCAGGGCTACGCAACTTAGATTCTGGACTCAGGAGTGAAAGGGTTCCACCCTTAATAGCTCTTAAGATAGGAGTCTAGATAATGTACCTGGGTTATTCCTCAGGGCTGACGTTCTGTATGGCCATATCAGTCTTGTTTTAAAATGAACAACTGCATGAGTTACATGGCTTATTCTCTTCTCTGAAGGATGACACATTTCCTTGCAATGTAATATATATATATATATATATATGTATATATATATTTACCAGAAGAAGGTTAAAAGTCTATTTTTTGTAAATAAGAGTTAACAGGCTTAAAATGCAAATATGCCCAGGAAAGACAGCACTTAAGTAGTTATTGGTATTAGATTAATTTTGTTTCAAAGGTTAAGTTCAATTGGGGTAAGGCACAGACACACATTAGATTCATGAAATGAGTGATAATTGTGTAAAGAAAGAGTTTAGACTTAGAAAAGACAAGAGTTGCACTCAATTGCACCTGAGTCCCTACAGAAATTCAACAGATCAATAGAAAGTCAAATCTGAAAGTACTCATGCCTTGTAGAAGCAAAACAGAGAGATATTTATTAGCTGTAACTTTCTTTCTTTCTTTTTTTTTTTTTGCTTGCTTGCTTTTAACCAGTCTCAGTTCATATAATGACATTTTCATACCAGAGATTTGTCGGTGTACAAAAGAATTTGTCATAAGAATTGCATCCTAAAACCACATTTTGTTTTGCATATCTAATGAAGTAAATGCAAGTCATAAATACATTGGCACTTTGTCCCTCTGTCATCATAATAGGCCTTTTATAATTTTCTAATCCTTCACATACTGACTATAATAATAGCTGTTTCCAAGTGAAGAACACACTATCCCAAATGACCACAATTTGAAATGCAAATATAATTCCCTGGTGTATAATAGCACACTTCATTGTTAGAAAGGGCTGTCACTGATTTCCATTTCTGCCTCTTACTAAGCTTTTAGACTTTGGGTAAATTATGGTTCCTAAGCCTCAGTTCTCATGTATACTGATTAGACATTTCTTGCAATTTTAATGAATATTAAATAATAAGCATATGTAGTACATAGTAAATACATAGTAAATGTTAGTGAAGAGCAAGAAACCTGCCCATAATAAATCAGTGAGTTGCTTGCTTTTAATAGTAGAATGATATTTATTGCCTATTAGTGTCATTTGGAAAATGATCTTTTTCCTGAATTTAAAATAGGTTGGAAAGAATAGCTACAAAGCCAGATTTTTTTTTTTTACTGTATATATATGCATAATATGTAAGCATACATATATATGTGGAACAGATTTAGTAGTAATGCAAAATTCTCAGTAATTACCAGTTTCAAGCTCTTGCTTAGCCAAGATAACATCTTTGCCATAAAACTCTTATTTTCTGCATGTTATTGTACTTTCGAATAAATAGTGGTAAGTGTTCAGAAAGTAAACAGAACTGGGCTTCTGGAAATGGTAAGGTTAGTGACAAAGGCTGTTGAAAGTATTAGGTAGACAATGGTTGAATCAGGCAAACTTGTTTGGTGGAAGATATTCACTGTGCTGAGATTAGCTCTGGGCCTTAATTTGTATCCAGTAAACTAATACTTCTTTTAAGTTATTGGAAGTAAAAAGACCTCAAGAAACTGTTGATTCCTGCTTTTGTAGAATCTACCAACTCTTACAAGAAAACCATACATCTTAGAGAAATGAAAACATACTATTTTGCAATACTTTTAGACTATGAGTTAATTTTTAAATAAACATTTTTGCAAGAAAAAGTCTTCCTATGTAACCAATGTATTTCATAATTAACCACTTAAAATTTATTAACTACTGCATTCTATGCATTTTTGTTTCATGGTTGCATTAGTTACTTACTGTAACTTTTTCTTTTTTTTAAATTGAAGTACAGTTGACTTAAAATATTGTATTAGTTTCTGGTGTACATCATAGTCATTTTACTTTTTGTAGAATTATTTTCCTTATAAAGTTATTATAAACTATTGACTGTATTTCCTGTGCTCTGCTTGTTATTTAGTGCACACCTAATAGTTGGACCTTGTCATTCCCTCATCTATCTTGCCCCTCCCTCCTCCTCTCTCCTTAATTGGTAACTACTAGTTTATTTTCTATACCTGTGAGCCTGTTTATATCTTTTGTTCATTTGTTGGTTTTACTGTTTTTAATTTTGTAGATTCTGCTTAATAGGTGATATCAGATAGTATTTGTCTTTTACTAGCTGACATTTCACTAAGCATGATAGCCTCCAGGTTGATCCATGTTGTCACAAATGGCAAAATTTCATTCTTTTTTCTGGTTGAGTGGTGTTCCATTGCATAGATATGGACCACATCTTCTCTATCCATTCATCTGTTGATGGATAGTTAGGTTGTTTTCAGATCGTGGCAGTTATAATTAATGTTGCTGTGAACACTGGGATACAAATTTCTTAGTCTTGCTTTACTGATGATCAGTTTGAAGCTCAGATAGTCTAAAAGTTTTGGCTAGAAAGCAAAACTAGTGAGTGACAAAGCAGAGTTTCACTGCATTTACTTTCTCTTTTTGTTCCTTTGTAACAGTAGGTAACTGGTTTTATAAAACCATTTAATTAATATTCTTATATGAGCTGTTTCCAGCCATTTTTCCTTCTTATTGAGGAAAATGTTTGCAGTGCAACTAAAAACATGTCTAAGCCTTTTTTAAAAAGGAAGTATACATTAGCTCATTCTTAGTGGGACATTCAGCTGAAAGTTTTTTTCCTAATATTGGTAATGCATATTCATGATATATTTCACTGTTCAGGAACAAAGTACAATTTAACTTTGTTGTTAACATTTAGCTTTGAAATTCACCAGACTTGAAATCAGGAATTAGTCACGTCACTTCCTAAGTAAATTACTAGGTAAATTTTGCTGTTCCCTAATCTACATAAACCACATTTTTCTCACATGGAAAAGAACTATAATAATACCTTATTGAAAGTGCATGCGTGTTTAGTCACTTCGGTCGTGTCTGACTCTGCGACCCCATGGACCATGGCCAGCCAGGCTGCTCTGTCCATGGGATTGCCCAGGCAAGAATACTGGAGTGGGTTGCCATTTCCTTCTCCAGTGATAAAGTATGAAGTGAGTGAAGTGAGTGAAGTGAAATCTCTCAGTCATGTCCGACTCCTTGTGACACCATGGACTGCAGCCTACCAGGCTCTTCTGTCCATGGGATTTTCCAGGCAAGAGTACTGGAGTGGGGTGCCATTGCCTTCTCATTAAAACTATTATTAAAGAAAACATTACATATATAGCAAAAGGTAAGCATGCAACAAATGGTACCATTTGTATTATTTTTAAACTTCAGAAACTTGATTTAGTCAAAGGCCAAGCTACATTTGTTTTCTATTTTACAACTCATTTTTTAACAACAAAATAAAATATGTATCATTTCTCCAAACTCACCATTTCTCTTTTTTTTTTTTTTTTTCAAACTCACCATTTCTTTCTTCCCAGACTATCCAAATGCTCAAATGTAATAGTCAGGGAATTACAGTATTTCTCTAAATCAGGGGTCAGCAAATAATTCAACTGTAAAGTCCAGAAGTAAATATTTTGGACTTAGCTGGCTGTGTGGTAGATTGTAAATATTCAGCTCTATCATTGTAACATAAAGGTAGCCATGGATAATATGTAAACCAAGAGTATGACTGTGTTTCAAACTTTATTTTCAAAAACAAGCTGTTGGTGTATTTGGCCTGTAGGTCATAATTGGCTACTTCTATAATACAAATTATTGTTACTATTATTATTTATTTTTTTGATACAAATTATTGATAAACCATCAGTGGCAGCTACTGCTATTCAGCATGTGCATAATCATGTGGGCCAGTGAGCTCAGTCATTAAGTTGTGTCAGGATCTCTGCATGTAGCCCACCAGTTGCCTCTGTCCATGGGATTCTCCAGGCAAGAATACTGGAGTGATATGCCATTTCCTTCTCCCGAGGATCTTCCCAACCCAGGGATTGAAACCCAGTCTCCTGCATTGGCAGGCAGATTCTTTATCATTGTACTTATGCACAAACATTTAAAAATATTATATATACTAATTATCTACTTAAAAAGAATCATCTTCTTTTATCAACTGACACTGTTGTAGGCATTATTGTGTCTCTTTTTTAATGTAATTGTGGATTTAGAGTAAAGGACTCTTAGCAAGGGAGTGATGTAATTTAAAAAAGGAATTATCCATTAATAAAATTATCTAGATCGAATGCATTCTTTCTAATCATGGTGTAACTTTCAGTAATACTGGGCTGAATACTTTATTCTATCATTCTTTTATGACTGGACATTCAAAAGTTATCCTGTTTTGTTATGTTGTTTAGATCCAAGAATCATAAATGCGCTATCGAAGTTTAGAAACATTTAAATTTTAATACATTTTAAATATCTTCTTGTGATCTAGGGCATTAATATGCAGAAAATAGGGACAACCCACAGCAGCTTCAAAACTAACTGTTCACTGTTTATTTCACATTTGTAAAGTGCTATGGGGGCTATGGTATGGACCTAACAGAAGCAGAAGATATTAAGAAGAGGTGGCAAGACTACACAGAAGAACTGGACAAAAAAAGATCATCACAACCCAGATAATCACGATGATGAGATCACTCACCTAGAGCCAGACATCCTGGAGTGCGAAGTCAAGTGGGCCTTAGGAAGCATCAGTATAAACAAAACTAGTGGAGGTGATGGAATTCCAGTTGAGCTATTTCAAATCCTAAAAGATGATGCTGTGAAAGTGCTGCACTCAATATGCCAGCAAATATGGAAACTCAACGGTGACCATAGGACTGGAAAAAGTCAGTTTTCATTCCAATTGCAAAGAAAGGCAATGCCACAGAATGCTCAAACTACTGTACAACTGCACTTATCTCACACACCAGTAAAGTGATGCTCAAAATTCTCCAAGTCAGGCTTCAACAGTATATGAACAATGAACTTCCAGATGTTCAAGCTAAATTTAGAAAAGGCAGAGGAACCAGAGATCAAATTGTCAACATCCTTTGGATCATCAAAATAGTAAGAGAGTTTTGGAAGAAATCTACTTCTGCATTATTGACTATGCCAAAGCCTTTGATTGTGTGGATCACAAGAAACTGTGGAAAATTCTTCAAGAGATGGGAATACCAGACCACCTGACCTACCTCTTGAGAAACCTGTGTGCAGGTCAGGAAGCAACAGTTAGAACTGGACATGGAACTACAGACTGGTTCCAAATAGGAAAAGGAGTACATTAAGGCTGTATATTGTCACCCTGCTTATTTAACTTCTATGCAGAGTACATCATGAGAAACGCTGGGTTGAAAGAACCACAAGTTGGAATCAAGATTGCTGGGAAAATTATCAGTAACCTCAGATATTCAGATGACACCACCCTTATGACAGAAATAGAAGAAGAACCAAAGAGCCTCTTGATGAAACTGAAAGAGGAGAGTGAAAAAGTTGGCTTAAAACTCAACATTCAGAAAACTAAGATCTTGGAATCTGGTCCCATCACTTCATGGCAAATAGATGAAGAAATAATGGAAACAGTGACAGACTTTATTTTTTGGGCTCCAAAATCCCTGCTGATGGTTACTGCAACCATGAAATTAAGACAGTTGCTCCTTGGAAGAAAAGTTATGACCAACCTAGACAGCATATTAAAAAGCAGACATTGCTTTGCCAACAAAGGTCCGTCTATTCAAAGGTATTGTTTTTCCAGTAGTCATGTATGGATGTGAAAGTTGGGCTATAAAGAAAGCTGAGCATCGAAGAATTGATGCTTTTGAACTGTGGTGTTGGAGAAGACTCTTGAGAGTCCCTTCGACTGCAAGGAGATCCAACTAGTCTATCCTAAAGGAAATCAGGCCTGAATTTTCACTGGAAGGACTGATGCTGAAGCTAAAACTCCAATACTTTGGCCACCTGATGCAAAGAACTGACTCCTTGGAAAAGACCCTGATGCTAGGAAAGATTGGTGGCGGGAGGAGAAGGGGATAACAGAGGATGAGATGGTTGGATGGACTCATCGACTCAATGGATATGAGTTTGAGTAAACTCCAGGAATTGGTGATGGACAGGGAGGTCTGGCATGCTGTAGTTCCTGGGGTCACAATGAGATAGGACTGAGCAACTGAACTGAACTGAACTGATGAGGTCTAAAAATAATAATGAAGAACTGTGGTCTCCAGAAAACTGCATGTGGAATAAAGATTTAATATTATTTTCAAAGATCCATTGGATATTATTCATATTATGGTTCTACAAAAATGAGAAAATATGCAGGATCAAAGTGAATTTTGATAGGGTTACTTAGCCCAGGCTTTTTGAAGCAGATGAGTTTTTAGCTGCTTTTAGCAGGAGAGAAGGAGAAAGTACAGCTAGAAATCTGTAGTTCTCAAATCTTATCTGTCAACTACGTCAAAATCCTATCACCCATTAAAAGTGCCTTCCACATACATTTTCTCAATATTTATGATAAATTTAATTTTGAAAAATTATTTATTACCATAAAGTAATTTCCTGCAGACTTTTTGAGCAAAGCTTTCATAGATAAATTTAATCTTAGTACAGTAGCCTTTTCTCCTAGGCTATATTCAGAGCTTCCACTCATTTAAAGCATACAATTTTTTATAAAAGATTGCAGCTATGAAATAGCCTCCTGTTATAAGCAAATCACAATGATGAAAAATATCACCTCTATTTTGGTACCTGTATGAAATTACCAGCAGTATTTCATATAGATGAAAAAGTGTACATTGACATTTAAATCTATTATATATTATGCCCCTTTCTATGTTTTTGATTTAGGAGTGTAAACCTTCATACAACTTTACTTTTTACTCTACATATTGTAATTATAGGGAATAAATTTTGCAGTATAAATTGAGTTCTTGGGTATTTTTTGTTATTGGAAACATCTTCTGGAGGAGAAAAAGGATTTTATATTCTTGTAACCACACAGAACGATTCCATTTTCGATTGCTCTCAGTCTCTTAATAGACAAACCTCTTCAAAAAATAATATTATAGGCCCTTTAAGCCAAGCTAATATTGTACTCAGGATGACTATGTTTAAATCCAGGTTTTCCGTGTCATCTATAGTTATAACCCTAACAAGTCTTGCACAGTTGTTCCTTAAATGTCCAGATGAAAGATCTTTTTTTGTTCTCTACTGTTCTCTTCATGGTGAAGAGGTCAGCTTCACCTTTAGATATAACCTTCTGTTTGGCAGTACTAGTTATGTACACTTTGGGAATAGGTTTGTTTCTCTGTAGAATTCTTAGGGTCTGCCATTGTATAAAAGGAGGAAAAAAAAATATTTTCAATGGAAGCTGTGTTTGTGTGGAGAATAAAATAGGAGTTGGCCTTCTATGTAGTTTTTTTTTTTTTTTTTTCTTTCCCCTTTGAGGTTTTTTACCTGACTCCTGTTTCAACTTTTTGAAGTAGCCTGTGAAAGTTTAATAAGCGGTTTGTGAAATCCTTAAGGAATGCAAGGCTTTTTGTGTTCTGTTGTTGAAATATAGAACTGATTCTCACTTGATGTCAGAAGTGCTACCTCTATTAATAAGTTGTCAACTGTTCCAAAATACACCCTTTTGGAGAACACTTTTGAATTGGAAAAATAGACTAGAATAGAAAGATAAACAAAACAAAAAGTAGAACATTAGCTATTTTTGATTTTTCTACTTTTGCCTAGTAGCAATACAACACTAGGCATAAGTTTATTTCTTTTAAACAGACTTCTCCCAACTTCTTTTTTCAATTATAGAATTTACTTATTTGAGCAGTTTTGGGTTTACAGAAAACAATGAGCTTTACAAAGAGTTCTTGTGTATTTCCTTCTCCTTTCTGCCTACCCCCTCCCCAATAGTTTCTCTATTACTAACCTCTTGCATTAGTGTGGTACATTTGTTACAGCTGTTGAACTAATATTAACTACAGTCAGTAGTTTACATTAGGGTTCAGTCTTCATGCTGTACAGTTCAATGGGTTTTGACAAATGCATGATGTCAATATTACACAGAATAGGTTTATTTTCCTATAAACACCATGTGCTCCACCAGTACATCCTTCCCTCCCCAAATCCTGGCAGCTACTGATCTTTTTTACTCTCTCTAATTTTACCTTTCTCAGTATATCATATAGTTAAAACCATGTAGTATGTAGTCTTTTCAAGCTGGTTTCTTTCACTGGGCAATATGCATTTAAGGCCCCTCAATGTCTTTTCTTGGTTTGAGAGGTCACTTATTTTATCAAAGAATAGCATTTTATTGTATGGATTTATCAGTCTATCCATTCACCTACTGAAATTCATTTTGGTTGCATCCAATTTTGGGCAATTATAGTAAAACTGCTATAAGCTTTTGTGTGTGGGATTTTGTGGATTTAGGTAAATACTTGGTCTGATTGCTCAATCATGTGGTAAAACTATGTTTCATTTTGTAAACAAAAACCTTGCTGAACTATCTTTCAAAGTGGCTGTATCATTTTGCAGTCCCACCAGCAAAGAATGGCAGTTCCTATTGGTCCATATCCTCACCACCATTTGGTGCTGTCACTGTTTTTGATTTTAGCCATTCTGTAGGTGTGTGCATGCATGCATGCTAAGTCACTTCAGTTGTGTCCAACTCTGTGCAACCCTATGGACAGCAGTCCACCAGATTCCGTAGTACTGTCATTATTTGCAATCTGCTACTGACATATAGTATTAAGCATCATTTCATATGCTTATTTCCATCTGGATACCTTCTTTCATGAGGCGATTGTTCAGATTGCTTGCCTACTTTTTAATTGTGTTGCCTATTTTCTTATTATTGAGTTTCCAGAGTTCTTGCAGATTTGAGGGATATGAATCCTATTTTGCAGATATTTTCTTCTACTGTGTGACTTGTTTTTTTGTTTTCTTAACAGTGTCTTTGCAAAGTAGATATAAAGTCAGGTTAAAAAACCATTATAAATTTTAATGAAGTACAACATAAGTTTTTTTCTTCATGAATCATGTGTTTGGTATTATACCTAAAAATTCATTGCCAAACCCAAAGTCACCTTGCTTTTCTCCTCTTTTATCTTCTAGAACATCATAGTTTTGCATAAACAATTAAGTCATATGCAAATGAACACAGTTTTATTTCTTGCTTTCTAATATAAAAGGTTTTTATTTTCTTGTCTATTGCATTCACTAAGAATGATTTTCTATCAGAGATCTGGGAAGGGACATCCTTATCTTGTTCCTCATTTTAAGGGAAAATCACCTAGTATCTAACCATCAAATATGTTACTTTCAGTGTTTTGGGTGGATGTTCCTTGTGAAGTTGAGGAAGTTCTCTCTACTTAATATGGAGCCTGCAAGGGGAGTTGATAGTTTCTTGCTTTTACCAACTTCTAAGGATTTCTATATTTCTTGGCTTTCTTCCATATATAAAGTGCATCACTCAAAGCTCTACCTCTTATGAAACATCCCACCCTCACCTTCTCCCACAGAGTTCAAAAGTCTGTTCTGTACTTCTGTGTCTCTTTTTCTGTTTTGCATATAGTGTTTCATAAGAACAGCATGTATATTATCTATGGTGAAACAGATCACTAGCCCAGGTAAGATGCATGAGACGAGTGCTCAGGCCTGGTGCACTGGGAGGACCCAGAGGAGTCGGGTGGAGAGGGAGGTGGGAGGGGTGATCGGGATGGGGAATACGTGTAACTCTATGGCTGATTGGTGTCAATGTATGACAAAACCCACTGAAATGTTGTGAAGTAATTGGCCTCCAACTAATAAAATAAAATTAAAAAAAAAAAAAAAAAAGCTCTACCTCCATTATTGCAGCTCATTTCTCTAAACTTAACCCTCCTACCTCTTTATAATAAACTGCTCTGTGATTACATTTGACTCACCCAGATAATTCAGGTTAATTGTCTCATCTCAAGATCCTTATTTTAATCACACGTTAAAAGTTCCTTTTGCCACATAAAGTATCATATTTATAGCTTCTGGGATTAGAACATAAATATCTTTGGGAGGCCTTTGTCAACAACCCTGAGTATTTTTTGCTTCCATGATTTCTATTTAAGTCTTCCATATTCCTTTTAATTCAATGGAAATATTACTTCCATGGTGAAATATTCTCTGAACATTTAATAAGATTTATTTTATCCTTCCTTTGTACAATTTTCTTGACTTATTTAAATTTTTGGACTCACAAAAAGCTTTCTTAATTCTTCTTTTTGTCCTTAGTGTTATTTCCTTTTAATCATATTTCCTATAGCAATGTGATCTTGAAAACACTATTCATTCAACAAATATTCATTGTACCCTTACTGCTACTGCTACTGCTAAGTCGCTTCAGTCGTGTCCATCTGTGCAACCCCATAGACGGCAGCCCACCAGGCTCCCCCATCCCTAGGATTCTCCAGGCAAGAACACTGGAATGTGTTGCCATTTCCTTCTCCAATGCATGAAAGTGAAAAATGAAAGTGAAGACGCTCAGCCGTGTCTGACTCTTTACGACCCATGGACTGCAGCCTACCAGGCTCCTCCGTCCATGGAATTTTCCAGGCAAGAGGACTGGAGTGGGGTGCCATTGCCTTCTCCGATTGTACCCTGATTATATGTCAAATCTTGTGTAGGTACTCAGAATAATATAGTTAGCAAAAGAGGCAGCTCTCTTTTTATTTCATGATAATATGCATTGCTTATATAGATAATGATTAAATTATGAATCCAAGCCCAGAATAGAAAGCTATTTGGGGAAAATATTAAAAACTTATCTACTGTCTACTAGAAATGCAAATCTAAAAATTTCTACTTTTTCTAATTTAATTTTTATTGCTCTATTTGATTTACAATATTATGCTAGCTTCCAGTGTCCAACAGTGATTCAACATTGTTAATACAATCAGCTTATAGTTAGAAAGTGTGGCCTATAGCCTCTCTGTTGCCCAGTATATCCCTACAGCTTGTTTATTGTGTACATAGAACTTTGTACCACTTATTAACCTACTGGTTCTAGCTCCTCCACCCTTCCATCTCCTCACTGGTAACCACTAGCATATTCTTTCCATCTGTGAGCCTGCTTTTTACTTTTTTCATTGCATTCACTATTGTGTTTTATAGACTCCACATATAAATAATATCATACAGTAATCTTCTTTCTCTGACTCATTTCACTAAGCATAATAACCTCCATATTCAGCCACATTGATGAAAATGATCATTTTTTAAATTAAGTAGTATGCATTGTAAATATATGTGAATATACATGTGTGTATGTATATATACACATACATATAGATATACACATATGTATACATACACATATACATCATCTTCTATCCGTTCATCTGTTTGTTGGCATTTAGGTTGCTCCCATATCTTGGCTATTGTAAATAATGCTGCTGTGAACACTGAAGTGCATGCATCTTTTTGAATTAATGTTTTTGTTTTCTTTTAATGTTTCTGTTTAATGTTTTGTTTTCTTATCTAGTAGAATTACTAGATAATATGGTAATTCTATCTTTTATTTGTTTGAGTAACTTCCATACTGCTTTCCACAGTGGCTGTACCAATTTACATTAACAACATCAGCAGTGTACGACATTCCCTTTTCTCTACATCCTCACCAACATTTATTATTTGTGTTCTTTTGGATGGTAGCCACTGATAGGTAGGAGGTGATATCTCATTGTGGTTTTGATTTGCATTTCTCTGATTAATGATGTTGAACAATTTTTCATGTGCCTGTTGACTATCTGTATGTCTTCTTTGAAAGACTACCTATTCTGATGTTCTGCCCATTTTTAATCAGATGATTTGCTTTTGTTTGTTATTGAATTGTATGAGCTGTTTATATATTTTGGATATTGTTATTGTAGGCTATATCATTTGCAAGTATTCTCTCCCATTGAGTAGGTTGTCTTTTTATTTATTGATGGTTTAATTTGCTTTACAAAACTTTCAAGTTTAATTCAGTGTTTAGTACATTTACATTAAAATATTTATTGATATGCATATACTTATTGCCATTATGCTAATTATTTTCTGGTTATTTTTCTAGTTTTTTAATGTCCTTTACTCTTTTTTTCTTTTCCCTTATAATTTGATGGCTATTTTTAATGTTATGTTTGGGTTCCTTTCTCATTTTTGTGTATCAATTATAGATTTTTGGTTTGTGATTATCATAAGATTTATATATAGTTATCTATCTATGAATGATTAAGTTGCTGATTTCTTAATTTCAGATACATTTTAACAACTCTTTGTTTTTACTCTCTTCCCCTTATGATTACTGCTTTTGATAGGTTTGTGCAAGATTGATTGACTCCCTTTACTGTATATTTGTCTTTATCAATGAGCTTTTAAAATTAGACCCCCCCCAAAAAATTAGGTCCCATTTATTTATTTTGGCTTTTTTCTCCCTTTGCCTTGAGACAGATCCAAAAAATATTGCTATGATTTATGTCAAATGGTGTTTTGCCTTTGTTCTCTTTAAGAAGTTTCATGGCTTCTTGTTTTACATTTAGGTCTTTAATCCATTATGAGTTTGTTTTTGTAAAGGTGTGGGAAGATGTTTTCATTTCAATTCTTTTCATGTAGCTGTCCAGTTTTCCCAGCACCACTTATTGAAAAGACTATCTTTTCTCCATTGTATATTCTTGCTTCCTCTGTCATGGATTAAATGACTATGTGAGTTTACTCCAGGGCTCCTTGTTCTGTTCCATTCATCAGTGGCTCTGTGTTTATGCCAGTACCATAGTGTTTTGATTACTGTGGCTTTGTAGTATAGTCTGAAGCCAGGAAGATTGATACTTCTGTCTCTGCTCTTCTTTCTCAGGATAGTTTTGGCTATTTGTTGACTTTAGTGTTTCTAACAAATTTTAAGATTTGGGAACATACCAAAGTTTGTGTTGGTCTGCTGGTGTTGGGGATGGGAACCAACCAGATATAGACTGGTGCTAGTCTTCTGATGGGTGACTAGGTCCTACCACAGCATGCTGTGGTGCTCCAACTGTCCTGGGGTTAAGAAGCAGCGGTTGCACTTTGCTAGAGCAACCATGAAGAGACATTCCATGTCCAAGGTAAGAGAAACCCTAGTAAGACAGTAAGTGTTGCAACAGGGCATCAGGGGGCAGACACACTGAAACAGTAATCACAGAAAACTAGCCAATCTGATCACAAGACCACAGCCTTGTCTAACTCAATGAAACTAAGCCATGCCGTGTGGGGCCACCCAAGATGAACAGGTCATGGTGGAGAGGTCTGACAGAATGTGGTCCACTGGAGAAGGGACTGGCAAACCACTGCAGTATTCTTGCCTTGAGAACCCCATGAACAGTATGAAAAGGCAAAATGATAGAATATTGAAAGAGGAACTCTGCAGGTTGGTAGGTGCCAAATATGCTACTGGAGATCAGTGGAGAAATAACTCCAGAAAGAATGAAGGGATAGAGCCAAAGCAAAAAAAAAAAAATACTGAGTTGTGGTTGTGACTGGTGATAGAAGCAAGGTCTGATGCTGTAAAGGGCAATATAGCATAGGAGCCTGGACTGTTAGGTCCATGAGTCAAGGTAAATTGGGAGTGGTCAAACAGGAGATGGCAAGAGTGAACATTGACATTCTAGGAATCAGCGAACTAAAATGGACTGAAATGGGTGAATTTAACTCAGATGACCGTTATATCTATTACTGTGGGCAGAAATACCTTAGAAGAAATGAAGTAGCCATCATGGTCAACAAGAGAGTCTGAAATGCAGTACTTGAGTGCAATCTCAAAAATGACAGAATGATCTCTGTTCGTTTCCAAAGCAAACCATTCACTATCACGGTAATCCAAGCTTATGCCCCAACCAGTAACACTGAAGAAGCTGAAGTTGAACAGTTCTATAAAGACCTACAAGACCTTTTAGAACTAACGCCCAAAAAAGATGTCCTTTTCATTATAGGGGACTGGAATGCAAAAGTAGAAAGTCAAGAAGCACCCGGAGTAACAGGCAAATTTGGGCTTGGAGTAAAGAATGAAGGAGGCCAAAGGCAAACAGAGTTTTGCCAAGAGAATGCACTAGTCATAGCAAACACCCTCTTCCAACAACACAAGAGAAGACTCCACGCATGGACATCACCAGATGGTCAACACTGAAATCAGATTGATTATATTCTTTGCAGCCAAAGATGGAAAATCTCTATGCAGTCCGCAAAAACAAGACCGGTGACTAGTTGTGGCTCAGATCATGAACTCTTTATTGGCAAATTCAGACTTAAATTGAAGAAAGTAGAGAAAACCACTAGACCGTTCAGGTATGATCTAAATCAAATCCCTTATGATTATACAGTGGAAGTGAGAAACAGATTTAAGGGACTAGATCTGATAGACACAGTGCCTGATGAACTATGGACGCAGGTTCGTGACATTGTACAGGAGACAGGGATTAAGACCATCCCCATGGAAAAGAAATGCAAAAAAGCAAACTGGCTGTCTGGGGAGGCCTTACACATAGCTATGAAAAGAACAGGAGCAAAAGCAAAGGAGAAAAGGAAAGATATTCCCATCTGAATGCAGAGTTCCAAAGAATAGCAAGGAGAGATAAGAAAGCCTTCCTCAACAATCAATGCAAAGAAATTGAGGAAAAGAACAGAATGGGAAAGACTAGAGATCCCTTGAACATAATTAGAGATAGCAAGGGAACATTTCATGAAAAGATGGGCTCGATAAAGGACAGAAATGGTATGGACCTAACAGAAGCAGAAGATATTAAGAAGAGGTGGCAAGAATACACAGAAGAACTGTACAAAAGAGATTGTCATGGCCCAGATAATCACGATGCTGTGATCACTCACCTAGAGTCAGAAATCCTGGAATGTGAAATCAGGTGGGCTTTACAAAGTATCACTACGAGCAAAGCTTGTGGAGGTGATGGAATTCAAGTTGAGCTATTTCAAATCCTAAAAGATGATGCTTTGAAAGTGCTGTACTCAATACGCCAGCAAATTTGGAAAACTCAGCAGTGGCCACAGGACTGGAAATGGTCAGTTTTCATTCCAATCCCAAAGAAAGGTAATGTCAAAGAATGCTTAAACTACTGCACAATTGCACTCATCTCACAAACTAGTAAAGTAATGTTTAAAAATTCTCCAAGCCAGGCTTCAGCAGTACGTAAACCATGAACTTCCAGATGTTCAAGCTGGTTTTAGGAAAGGCAGAAGAACCAGAGATCAAATTGCCAACATCCACCAGGTCATTGAAAAAGCAAGAGAGTTTCAGAAAAACATCTATTTCTGCTTTACTGAGTATGCCAAAACCACTGACTATGTGGATCACAATAAACTGTGGAAAATTCTCAAAGAGATGGGAATACCAGACCACCTGACCTGTCTCTTGAGAAACCTGTATGCAGGTCAGGAAGCAACAGTTAGAACTGGACATGGAACCACAGGCTGGTTTCAAATAGGAAAAGGAGTACTCAAGGCTGTATATTGTCACCCTGCTTATTTTACTTATATGCAGAGTACATCATGAGAAGCGCTGGGCTTGACGAAGCACAAGTTGGATTCAAGATTGCCAGGAGAAATATCAATAACCTCAGATATGCAGATGACATCACCCTTATGGCAGAAAGTGAAGAGGAACTAAAAAGCCTCTTGAGGAAAATGAAGGAGGACAGTGAAAAAGTTGGTTGAAGCTCAACATTCAGAAAACTAAGATCATGGCATCTGGTCCCATCACTTCATGGGAAATAGATGGGGAAACTGTGGACCCAGTATCAAACTTTATTTTGGGGGGCTCCAAAATCCCTGCTGATGGTGATTGCAGCCATGAAATTAAAAGACGCTTACTCCTTGGAAGGAAAGTTATGACCAAACTAGATAGCATATTAAAAAGCAGAGACATCGCTTTGCCAATAAAGGTCTGTCTAGTCAAGGATATGGTTTTTCCAGTGGTCATGTATGGATGACAGTTGTACTGTGAAGAAAGCTGAGCACTGAAAAGTTGATGCTTTTGAACTGTGGTGTTGGAGAAGACTCTTGAGAGTCCCTTGGGCTGCAAGGAGTTCCAACCAGTCCATCCTAAAGGAGATCAGTTGTGGGTGTTCATTGGAAGGACTGATGTTAAAGCTGAAACTCCAATACTTTGGCCACCTCATGCGAAGGGTTTACTCATTGGAAAAGACCCTGATGCTGGGAGGGATTGGGGGCAGGAGGAGAAGGGGATGACAGAGGATGAGATGTTTGGATGGCATCACCGATTCGATGGACATGCATTTGGATAGACTCGGAGTTGCTGATGGACAGGCAGTCCTGGCTTGCTGCGATTCATGAGGTTGCAAAGAATCGGACACGACAGAGCGACTGAACTGGACTAATGTCAACTTGCTGATGGGAGAGGCTGTTCCTGAAGCTAGAGCAGGCTTGCTGGTATGTGTGATTAGGGCCTAGGAATCCTGGGTTGGGGCCTGCCATGAAGGGAAACCCTTGGTCCTAGTGTCTCTGGTTGCTAGGTGTCAGACCTCGTCCCTGTGCCTGTGTGTGGAGCCATGTCCTTTGGTGGGCAGAGCTGTGTCCAGGGGCGGCTTTAGTCTCAGAGAGTCTTGTGATGGCCTGTCTGCTGCTGGGTGAGGCTATACCCCTGTACACTTAGTTGCTTGGCCTGAGGCATCCCTATACTGGTGCCTCCAGGCTTGTGGGTGAAGATGGGAATGGATGCTGAAGCTAATTAACTATATGTTCTCAGTTCAGTTCAGTCACTCAGTCATGTCTGACTCTTTGCAACCCCACAGACTGCAGCACGCCAGGCTTCCCTGTCCATCACCAACTCCCGGAGCTTGCTCAAACTCATGTCCATCAAGTCGCTGATGCCATGATTAAACTATATGGAGGATTCCAAAATGGTACCCGCCAGTCCTGTGTGCATGTGGTAGAATAAGCTCACAATAATGACTATTGCCTGTGTCTGGGTCCTCCAGGTGAGCTGCAATCACTTCCTGCCTCCCCAAGAGCCTTGCCAAGATCAACTGGTAGGTCTGACTCAGGCTCCTTTCAAATTACTGCTTCTTCCTTGAGTCCTGGAATGTGTGGGGTTTTGTGTGTGCACTTTAAATGGAGTATCTATTTCCCTTAGGTAGTCTGAGACTCCCTAAAGTAGACCCTGCTGGCCTTCAAAGCCAAATATTCTGGGATCACATTTTCTCAGCACAGGAACCTTGGGCTGGGAAGTCTGATATGGGGCTCAGACCCCCTACTCCTTGGGGAGAATCTCTGAAGCTTTAATTATCCTCCCATTTGATGGTCACTCACCCGGGGGTATGGGCCTTGAATATAGTGTGACTCTACCCCTCATTCCTGCCTTGTTTGGCTCCATCTTTCTATCTTTAGTTGTAGAGTATCTATCTTTTGTTGTAGAGTATCTGTGTTTTCTGGTAGGTTCCTCTTTTTCTCCTCTAGTTGCTCTGTAAACATTTGTGATTTGGGTGTGTGTATAAGAGGAGGTGCTCCCAGGGTCTTTCTGCTCTGCCATGTTGAGAGCACTACCTCAATGCATTTTTGTAAGTTAATAGAGCTTGTAAATCACAAAAATAACTATAATATGGGATAGATTTAATGGAGATAATATTATATCAGTTTAATAGTGGAACTGAGCTGATCTGTTTAAGGCAGGAGTGGTAGTAATGATGATAATGGTGGAAATTTGGAACAGCTTAGACTTTTCAAGGATATTAAAGTGATACTTCAAGTTCAGGAGATGTTTGAAGCAGAGAGAGCAGTTTATATGGAGGTGTTGAGAAAGGAAAAATTGTTCAAGGAACTTAAAGAAGATCAGAGTGACAAAGTATGGAGAAAACAGAGAATGGAATGGAATGGGATTTCAGAAGCAAGCAAGAGCTAGCTCTCAAATGGCTCTTTAAGTCATGTCACTGGTTCTCATTAATAACTGGTTTTAAGTAGTGATTGCCATGATTATATTTAGGCTTGAAAAGGTATCACCATATTTCTCCTTTAAAAATACTTGATAATTCCTTTTAGTCTATCCTACAGTATTTTTTCCTACTATCTTCTGTATATCCCTACTGGTTAAGAAGAGTTTTGTCATGATTTCCTGCTGGCAGTCTATTTATTGTAAGAATGCAGCTTTTCAAAATTTCTTTGAAGAAAAATTAATTGAACATGCATTTTCAAGTTGAAGGGGAGGAGAGTATTAGATGCTTTACCTCCTGTGGAAACCTCCCTTCCACCACTTGTTGCCTTTTTTGTCAAAGTTAACAGTTTCCCAGTTTTCCCAAACAGGCAGAAAAGAGGTCAGAAAAGGTGCTTCAGTCATATTTGTAAACTGAATTACCAGGAACATAGTAGGTGTTAAATGCATTTAAATTAAACTAAAATATACCTAGTTCAATTAAAAATGTTAAAGACTATTTTCTTACACTTAATGCAGTGAACTATAACATTTCACACAGAGAAATGGAATTTTACCAAGAAGAATTGAGGCATTTGTTCTCTTCTCTATTGCCATAGTAACAATGTACTTCCCAGTGTGTCCTCATAACATTCACCAATTTTCCACCTTTCTGTCTTTAAAAATAGGAAGAAAATACACTGTCCATCTGGAAAGAAAAGAAAATAATGATGATAAAATTAAATATAATTTGAAATAACATATGTAATCATTTTTACTGGGTGCCACCATATTCAGAATAGTAAAAGACATATTTTATAGCATAATATCATCAGTCTGAAAACTCATGGGGAAATTCATGACATCCCACATGTATTTACCATTCAACATGATGATTTTGAGGTTTTATGATTATATTTCTGTAAAAAACCATGGTAACTTAGGTAATGGCTTTTTCTGACAATCTCACAAACCTCAGATTATCTGTAGATGGTGAGTATCTTTTATACTATCTTGCCTCACTAATTGTGCCAGTCCAATACAGCTGTTGTTTTCTTCAGGACACTTCCACCAAAAAAATTATGTTAATTAATGTTAGCATGTTTTTTATATCTAATGTGTTATGTGTCTGATTTGAAAATCTAATTCTCATTTTAATAACATGCATAATAGCAGAAACAAGTAAATCTAGGATATGTAAGAGATTGATCTGGCACTATATTTAGCAAAGAGAAAAAATACAAGTGTCGCTTGGAGCAGTAAAGGATAGGATTGAAAGCTTGTTAATTGTGTGTGTATGTACATATATGTGCTCATACATTATAGATGTCTATACATATGCATATAAATTAGGTTAGTCTTGTATATATATGCATAGAATGACAAACATACAAATTAATTGCATAAGCATAAGGGATTAAGCATAACCCTCATAAAACAATTATCCACTTTGCCCATAGGACAGATATTTTCCTATTTCAATGAAGGCAAAAAAAAGGAACTATTATGTGTTTGTTTATATATTATAATAAAAGGTAACTTCTCTCTATAACTGTCTCAGATTCATTGACTAACCAAAGTCAAAGCAAGGTACATAGCAGAAAGCCCAATGATTATGGAGCCAGGCATAGTGCATTTGGCCTCATGCAAATTTCCTATCTGTTCCTGTATAAAGTATGGATAATGTTGATATGTGCTACCTTGTAGCATTCGTTGTTATGAGGATGAATTGGAAAAGTGTTTATATGGAAGTCAGAGGATGCTATTCCTCTCAAAATTAAGATTAAGGAACAAAAGGATTGAGTTATTTGAGAATAAATCATAATCTCCAGTATCTCTGTGGTTTTGCTTTGATATCATTTTTAATGTAAATGGAAAAGGAAGTTTATGCCTGGTCCATGTCAGGTCTGAGATATGAATTCAATTCTTTTAATTGCAATGAACAATGGTCTTTTCAAAATGCCACAGCTGACTGAAAATTATATTTGGAAAGATATCCTCCCCAAGAACAATTTTAGGTACATTAAATTAACTTCTATCAGCAAAGATATATTCCAAGGTAAATGGACAT
Source organism: Muntiacus reevesi (assembly GCF_963930625.1). Classification (NCBI taxonomy): domain Eukaryota; kingdom Metazoa; phylum Chordata; class Mammalia; order Artiodactyla; family Cervidae; genus Muntiacus; species Muntiacus reevesi. The sequence goes on along the minus strand of NC_089270.1, from coordinate 36,837,799 downwards.
AGGGAGATTATGATGGGAAGTTGTATCAAGAAAATTCTGCATTACAAGGACAAAGTCTGGAGGGCAAATATGAATAGGAGTATCAATTATTGGGTTCAATCCCAGGGTCGGGAAGATCCCCTGGAAAAGAAAACGGCAAACCACTCCAGTATTCCTGCCGGAATAATCCCATGGACAGAGGAGCCTAATGGGTTACAATTCATGAGGTCACAAAAGCTTGGACACAGCTGAGTGACTGAGCACACACACAGTCCAAGAGCTATACTTGTTTCATTAATGATGCAGCTCAGTCACTAAGGGCTTATGTATTTAAATATTATATTGCATATAATTAATACAATTATTGATATTATGAATAAATATTGTCTATAGTAATAAAATTAGTGACAGAGTGTATATATATATACACACATATATATGTTTATGTGTATGTATCTGTTTGCTGATTTAATTTTGATAAATATTCAGTTAAATCTTCCCAGTGTGTTGTTCTTTATTGATCAAATGATTAGATATCTGCCAAATTTTTGCATCAACCTGGAACCATTAAGTATGTTTTTCCTTATCCTTGAAGATCCCTTAGAATAAGCAAAGGAATATATAAAATAATATGTTAATAGTAACATAAGAAAGCATGATATTCAGCTAATATTACTAGCACTAAAGAACTGTTCTGTCTATACCTTTAAATTCCCTGTGTATTAACAGTAAGGTAATTGTTTGTGAAGGAAATGCACAGGCGTGCACACACACACGCACATGTACATGCACACGGGTAATGATTGACATTCTTACCATCATTTTCAAAAAGATTTTGAGCAGGACATTAGCCCAAAGATAATAAAAAAAGAACAAATTCCAAACCCATTAGGGAGAGAAATTACCTATGGAGCTGGAGTCGATCTGATATATCCAGCAAAATTGGGTATAGCAACTTGAATAATGATCCGGAAGACCGACAGGGTGATTGATAGACTTCTATAAACCCAGGGGGCTCGTGTAGGATTCCTTCGCTCTCTGCCTGGAGTTGCAGCAACTGGCATGGTTCCTTTAATCTGCAGCTGAAGTGTATCAGAATATGTGATGAATTAACGTGGGTTTTTCTTCCTCTTCTCACTGGCAATTTTATAAAAATATGAAAAACATACTATTAGACATACACATTAAACAATTTTGTTGCATTTAATAATCATTCATTTCCTCTGTGATTTGTTTACTTATTATCTATGACTCCTTGTCAGCTTAGTGAGTTTTATTTTGTTCTGCTAAATGAGCAGACACTTAAATAGTTGTTCGTAGCATCTATTAGCCTGTTCTTTACCCTTCTCTTTTTCATTCTTGCTTTAAGATTAAATAGTCCTTTTCTCCTACTAACAATTTGGTTATTCAGAAGTCATGTGTGGAGTGGGTAGGTGAGCATACTGTGGACTGACTTTGGTGCTCTATGACTTAACAGTTGGATGACTTGGATCAACCTTGGCCAAGCTACCCTTGCTGCAGTTTCTTACTTGTGAAATGATAATAATAATAATAAAACCTCACAGGATTGAAATGAAGATAATACTGCAAGCAAATCCCCTAGAACACTGTAAGTACCCAGAAGGGCTAATTCCTTCTGTTTCCATTTTTTCATGAGTATAGCTATTTTCATGACTATGTTTTTATGCTTTTTTTCTTCTTCTTAAGGAGTGGAAAAGAAAGCTTGCGTTTACACCCTATTTACACATAAAGAAACAGATATTTGCCCAAGTTCACTTAGCTAGAAAAACCTACAAACAGTAATCTTTAGAGCATAATTTAGTAATCTAGAACTTATAATTTATAGAATTTTAAATTAATAAAAAGGAATAGATGATTTTGGTACTGACTGCAATGGCCAAGCACTTAATTTCCATTTTTAAAAATATAATCCCCTCCCCTGCACAGTCTTAAAAGGTACATACTTAAGACTAAATTTAGACTCATGAAAGCTAATTAACTAGCCATTGTTCACTCAGCCGATATGTGGTAAATTTCAGATTAAAATCCAGAAAATAATAACCTTAAAGTCTATACTCTCTTTTATTGTGCTGATATTCATGCTTGGAGAAACCTTTGGGAAAATTTATGTTAACCTCTTTTCAGAAGAAGTTTGGTTTAAGAAGCAACTTATACAAGGCAAAGTCAAAAATTGTCTTCTCAAATTTGGTCTCATATATGTTCATTAGATTTTTTAAACCTTCGTTTGACTTATTGTTTTAAATACATTTTCATATTTCAAATATTGTCCTTTGTCTCTCTCAGTCTTCCATTATTTTTGAGTCTACATGTTCCTAGGTCATACTTTATATCAAGAAGAGACAATAGGGTTTTAGCCTTCAGCTGACCTCTAGTGTGGTATTTGGTAACATGTTACTCAGAGTTTTCATCTCTTCAGATGGGTCTATATTGTGAAGAATGCAAGTGAATAATTTTAAAATATCTGGCAAATATTAGGTGACAAAATGATCATAACTGCTCATATCTAGCCTTGAGAGAACCACTTACAGTTATCTCAAGTATAGTATACAAAGAAATATAATGATTATCTTAAAGATGTATGTATATAATTTATACATTTTTTTATCAGAGAGTATATATTTGTCAGGGAGTCTATGTTTTTAGTTGCCCTTGTAAAAATACCCCAATTCTTTCCTTCTGTTTTTTTTTTTTTTAATTTCCAAAAATTCTCCACCTTTTCAGATCGTCTACTCTTTAGCCTGATTGCCTTAGGAATCCTCTAATTCTTCAAAATAATAGCCAAGAAGTTTTAAATTGGCCTTCTTCTCAGACACGTGAAATATAGTTGTCATAATTACTCACTTTTGACAAGATGACATATTTTGCCATCATAATAGAACTGAAAATTCTTAGTTCTGTCAATGTAAAATGAGTGCTAAAATGTCCATTGTTTATACCAGGCCTGAAATGGATGAAATTGAACACATTAACAAGCTTATAATTGATTTTAGGATCAATGTCTTCCTTGATAATCTCTCTTTCTTTATGATACTACCTTGTAAAAATATACCCAGCCATGAGTAGAAAGCAAGTTTTGTCTGAATAGTCTGTCACTGAGGTCAGAAGCTATCACTATTGCTTTGTATATGTAGCAACTCAAGACTTCCACACCATCCCTGCTATAAAGGCAACTCTTGGAGCATTTTTATTCCCTTCTCCCTTTCACTTTCCTGGTGTATAATTGATCCTTCCATAAACTCTACTAGATAAAGTATCTCACTCAATATGGCTTTTAAAACTAATGATAAAATATAAACCAACATGCTGAGGACTCAGTTAATACTGTCTTTTCCTCTGTCTTCTATAATGTTTAATACAATAACTATTTCAGTAGCACATGTCCAATCCCCACCCCACGCCACACACAGAGTGAAAGCAAGAATTAAGGCTAAGCATTGTTCCTCTAGAATTTGCTCAGGATATGAGTTCAATACATGCTGACTTCAGAGAGGAAGTTTAGGTATTATTGTTCCTGTTTTGCAAGTAAGGAAAAGAAGTTTGATGTCAGTTTGAGCCAGTTTATTGGTACTAACACAGTGAATAGTTATTTTTGCAATAAAATTAATTTGCCAACTATTTATTAGAAAATTCATGAAACTACTTTTGTATATAAATACACATGCTTGTTCATCATAGCCTTAAGTGTGTGATAGAGAAGTCAATTTTGACTCTTTCCAGAATGCCCTTTTCTAAATGGATATGCAATATCATTATTGCTGTAATCAGCAATGCTGGTTTTTTTTTTTTTGGTCACAACGGTTTCAGTCTCCTTCCTTCAGATTCTTTGTGCTCTAGATATTGCACAGCATCCCTCTGGAGTAAGGGTGCAGTCATCGCACATTCTGTGGAGAAGATGTAAGCTGTGTACAAACGAAAGCTACTGCGTGTTTTATCTGGCTTCATAGAGAGAAATACTCTAAGGTCAAAATATGTTTTTATGTCCCTGTGCTCTTTATTAATTGCTTTAAATTATGATAAGAGGTCAAAACACAGGAGTCTTTCTAAATTTATTTTCTAATTATAATGTGTGTGTGTGTACACATGTCATGTCTCAGAAGGCAAAACACAATGTAATATGAAGGGAATTTAGAGACAAGAAATGTGAAGGGAAACAGTGGTATTTTTTTGATAGAGTGGTATTTGTTCAAGTATGGTTTGTGGCCATGTTGAAGGCAGTTTGTCAGTTTGAAGAGAAAAAAATCCAAAATCCATGAAGCAATTTGTTTATAGCCTTAAACAAATCTGAAATGTAAGGCTAATTTTTATTTTCATAGAAATAGCATTACTCATACAGTTAATGATAATTATGTCCTCTAAAGCTGGGGTTCCCAAACTCTGGGATCTAATGTCTGGTGATCTGAGGTGGAACTGATGTCATCATAATAAAAATAAAGTGCATAATAAATATAATGCACTTGAATCATCCTTAAACCATCTCCCAACCCCCTGGCCCATGGAAAAATTGTTCTCCATGAAACCAGTCCCCAGTGCTAAAGTGATTGGGGACTGCTGCTAAGGTTATATATGTCTTTTTCAGGACCACATTAGTTTGATATTTGCAAATATCTAGCTAATACGATACAGTTTGTCTCATCTAATATATTTTCATGCTACTGTAAACATTATTAAATTTGTAATTTTTTTATGCTTGTGTTGCGTAATATCCCTAATACTCAAAATGGACCCATGACTGAAATGTGGTTCACTGCAGCATAAAAAGTGATAGAAAGAGTTACATAAACACTACAATCCAAAATAACATCGTAAACAAAGAGTGAAATGGTCTCCAGTGCTGAATGTGCAATGAAAATCTGTATATGCTGGGCCACATAAATGTGCAAGTGGCAGGATTTCACATAGGCAGCAGGAAAATAAAAGTGCAAATAGGAAATGCATTTATGAATATCTTTAAAAAACTGAATCACATTTGACTGGAGATTAATTTACCACTATTCCCCAGTTTATTTTCCATTGTAAAGCCTTGTCAAAGAGGGGCATAAGTGTCTGGCAAAACCATTTCTTTAAGGATTAATTGATATGTTTCCCCTGTTTCCTTGTGAAGTATCCAGCTTATAGCCTGAGAAATATTCCACTCTCCTCGACTGCATGAGTAAGTAAAATTACCCACTTCAGAAACATCCACTGACAGTCTTGCATGATACAGATAGGGAAGGAAAGAAAGAAGAAAGGGAAGAAACGGGGACAGGAGATGAAAGAAAGGAAGGAGCAGGCACCAAAGGGAGAGAGAAAGAAAGCAGGAAAGGAAGGGATTGTCTTGTCTGAGGAGTAGACAGAAACGCCTTCAGTATTAGGCACCAGGAGATTGCATGGATCCTAGCTAACTGTGGGGTGACTTTTTCCAACACTGCAGCCTTTTGATCTGAGGACTCAGTTGCAATATAACTGTCCTGTAACCTGAAGAGTCTACCCTGATTTTGCCCACTCTCAAATGTCACCTTACCTGTGACTAACCACCATCCTAGACTGGGACACTTTCTGTACCTCCTTAGCAGAGGGAGACTTAGGCACGAGTTGTCTAGTGGACTGGTGGTGGTGGTGATGCTCACTCATTGCAGGAATGGGAGAAGGAAGAACTGGGAATAGTCAGTTGGAAATTGTCATTGATTCTTTTATCTTTGATCCAGTAAATTAAGGAAGATTTTTTCAAGCAATATGCAAAAAAATAGCATGCTTTAATCTCCATGCAGTAGAAGTGAATAACTTTTTACTAAAGGTACAGACAACACCAAAAGTTGGGGAAGCATTTAAGGTTTCACACTGCAATATTATGACAAATATTACAAAGAGAAAATAGAGGAAGTTATTGTCAGAAATCTTTTCTTGAATGCTATTTTAAGATGATGAAAAATATTAACTATGTATTAAAGGAAGAAAAAGAATTACTATATGGTAGGTGTCTTTAGATATTTTGATAACCAGTTCATTGAAGCAAACTGCAAATTAATGAAAAAAATTCTTGAACCAAGGACTATACAGATATGAGAGAATCAGAGTTGATGGCTTCTTATTCTGTTTATCAATGAGGAACTCATGTTACAAGAGAGGAAATTTTTTATTTTGTTGCCATTTATTTTGTGACTTTGGTTTTTGTGTCTGTGGTCTTGTAAGGAGAGTATGGAGGAGGGTAGAGGATTACTTTGTGGATCAATGTAGGTGTCCTTTAATAGTAATCTATATACCACTGCATTCATAGTAAGTATTTTGTGAACATCAATATGATTCCTGGCTTTGATTTCATATATCAAGAAACAGTAAAAATGTTAATTCACTCTCAGTGTGGCCACCACATTTTTTGCTTAATGAAAAAGTGGGTAGTGAGTCCAAATCTGCTTTTCCATGTTAATGTATTCTCTTTGTGCTGGATAAGGATATGAGTTTTTGAAAATTTTCTCAGTGTTAATATGCTCTGTCCACATACCACTATTATCCCTAAATAATGTTCACATATTTCAAATAATTTCCTTTCTAGCATATCAACCATATATATTATGTTAAATAACTTAAGTCTGTCCTTCAGAGCTGAAAGGGCAAAATACTTAATTTTGAAGATCAGACTTTAAGATTTCTCAAGTTGATTGTGTAGCAAATTCTTTACCTTTGATATTTTGATTAGCTTCCTATTGGTTATTATATTTTTTATTTGTTTAAATATGTCAAGAGATAATATGAAGTGAATAGAATTCTGGAAATGAATTTAACAGAGTGAATTAGAAACATACTCATTGATATTCAAAGGGTATTTAAACATTTCTTTCATCTTTAAAATTAATTTAGAAAATTAATATTTTAAAATCGATTAGTCCTTAGCTAATGCAATAGCCATATTTAAACTAGGAGTACTTTTAATATTTAGTCTTAATCCTGACTTCTTATCCACTAATTTCCTGTCTTACTGAAGACTCCTCATGCTTCTATGTGTGTGATCAGTGGATTCAGCATTGAACAGGTTTAGACTAGTCTTGGTGAAGTTCATTATGGGGAATAAGTTGGTGTAGAATATGATGCTTATGTGTAGAAGAATCACAATACAACATGTGGTATTTTAAAACTAGTTTGTTGAGTATAACTCAAAAGGATATATGATCGGAGAAAATGTGTCATTGGTTTTTAATGGCTCGTTATTTTTACATTATATTGTGTTTTAATTAAGCTTGATTTTTGTTTATAGTTTAACAGGACTTGGAAAAATAAGGAAGTGACATTTGTATTATTTATTTCCACTTTTACAGATTATGAAATATTTTCACAGTTAATGTCTCAAGAAAATATAAGTTTTCTTGTTATAGAATGGTAGTGTAAGAACTTGTGATATGAGGTAAAGATAAGCTTTATTTATTTATTTTTTAAATTTTTATTTTTCAGTGGGTTTTGTCATACATTGATATGAATCAGCCATAGAGTTACACGTATTCCCCATCCCGGTCCCCCATCCCACTTCCCTCTCCAGGAAGGGCTCTGTTACCATAAGATGAGGGAGATTCATTGTCAGCTCCACCATTTGTTTAAACCAAATGAATATCATTCATTGCTGAATAACTCAGAGGGAATTATAAGTCAGAGTGGGGAAAAGTAGCTTTTAAGAAGTAGGCTCCTGAGAACTCTTGTTGGCATTGTTCCTGTAAAAGCAATTAAACCATCTGTTGAGAGATAGTGGCAAATGTCTGTTGTGTCATGTAAAGGCATCTTAAAAGACAGATGTTTAAAATAAAAATGAGAAATATTAATATGAGAGAGTGTATTAAGTAAAAAGCCAGATGTTGTACCCTAGAAAGTATTCAGTCTAATGAATTCTAGGAATTTGATGGATGAAAATCTTTCTGTTATGCAGAAGCACTTGTTGAATTTCTTGAAGCTGATAAGTTGTAGAGCCACCTAAGACAGATATGGGTCATGGTGGAGAGTTGAGACAAAATGTGGTCCACTGGAGAAGGGAATGGCAAATTACTTCAGTATTCTTGCCTTGAGAACCCTATGGACAGTATGAAAATGTAAAAAGATAGGACACTGAAAGATGAACTCTCCAGGTCAGTAGGTGCCCAATATGCTATGGGAGATCAGTGGAGAAATAACTCCAGAAAGAATGTAGAGACAGAGCCAAAGCAAAAACAACACCCAGTTGTGGATGTGATTGGTGATGGAAGTAAAGTCTAATACTATAAAGAGCAATACTGCATAGGAACCTGGAATATTAGGTCCATGAATCAAGGCAAATTGGAAGTGGCCAAACAGGAGATGGCAAGAGTGAACATCAGCATTTTAGGAATCAGCAAACTGAAATGGACTGGAAAGGGTGAGTTTAACTCAGAGGACCATTAAATCTACTGCAGTGGGCAAGACTCCCTTAGAATAAATGGAGTAGCCCTCATAATCAACAAAAGAGTCCAAAATGCAGTACTCTTGGATGCAATCTCAAAAATGACAGAATGATCTGCTCATTTCCAAGGCAAGCCATTACATATCACAGTAAACCAAGTCGATACTCTGACTAGTAATGCTGAATAAGCTGAAGTTGAACAGTTCTATGAAGACCTACAAGACCTTGTAGAACTAACACACAAAAGGGGACTAGAATGCAAAAGTAGGAAGTCAAGAGCTACCTGAAGTAACAGGCAAATTTGACCTTTGAATACAAAATGAAGCAGATAAAAGGCTAACAGAGTTTTGCCAAGAGAACACACTAGTCATAGCAAATACCCTCTTCCAATAACACAAAAGAAGGCTCTACAAATGGACATCACCAGATATCAATACTGAAATCAGATTGGTTATATTCTTTGCAGAAAAAGATGGAGAAGCATTATATAGTCAGCAAAAACAAGACCAGGGGGTCATTGTGGCTCAGATGATGAATTCCTTATTGCCAAATTCAGACTTAAGATGAAGAAAGTAGGGAAAGCCACTAGACCATTCAGGTATGACCTAAATCAAATCTCTTACAAATACACAGTGGAAGTGACAAATAGATTCAGGGGAATGGGTCTGCAGACAGAGGTTTTACAGGAACTATGGACAGAGGTTCCTGACATTGTACAGAAGGCAGTGATCAAGACCATCCCCAAGGAAAAGAAATGCAAAGAGGCAAAATGATTGTCTGAGGAAGCTTGACAAATAGCTGAGAAGAGAAAAGACGTGAAAGGCAAAGGAGAAAAAGAAAGATATACCTATTTGAACGCAGAGTTCAAAAAAATAGCAAAGAGAGATAAGAAAGTCTCCCTCAGTGATCAGTGAAAAGAAATAGAGGAAAATAATAGAATGGGAAAGACTAGAGATCTCTTCAAGACAATTAGAGATACCAAGGGAACATTTCATGCAAAGATGGGCACAATAAAGGACAGAAATGGTACATGACCCAGATAATCACGATGGTGTGATCACTCACCTAAGGCCAGACTAGAATGTGAATGTGAAGTCAAGTGGTCGTTAGGAAGCATCACTACAAACAAAGTTAGTGGAGGTGATGGAATTCCAGCTGAGTTATTTCAAATCCTAAAAGATGATGCTGTGAAAGGGCTGCCCTCAATATGCCAGCAAATTTTAAAAACTCAGCAGTGGCCACAGGACTGGAAAAGGTCAGTTTTCATTCCAATCCCTAAGAAAGGCAATGCCAAAGAATGTTAAAACTACCATACATTTGCAGTCATCTCACACACTAGCAAAATAATGCTCAAAATTCTCCAAGCCAGGCTTTGACCATACATGAACTATAAACTTCCAGATGTTCAAGCAGGATTCAGAAAAGGCAGAGGAACCAGAGATCAAATTGTCAACATCCATTGCATCATCAAAAAGGAAGAGAGTTCCAGAAAAACATCTACGTCTGCTTTATTGACTATGTCAAAGCCTTTGACTGTGTGAATAACAACAAGCTGTGGAAAATTCCAAAAGAGATGGGAATACCAGACCACCTGACCTGTCTCCTGAGAAATCTGTATGCAGGTCAAGAAACAATGGTTAGAATTGGACATGGAACAACAGACTGGTTCCAAATAGGAAAAGGAGTACATTAAGGCTGTATGTTGTCATGCTGCTTGTTTAACTTTTATGCAGAGGACATCATGAGAAACGCTGGGCTGGAAGAAGTACAAGCTGGAATCAAGATTGCTGGGAGAAATATCAACAACCTCAGATGTGAAAATGACACCACCCTTAAGGCAGAAAGTGAAGAAGACCTAAAGAGCCTCTTGATGAAAGTGAAAGAGGAGAGTGAAAAAGTTGGCTTAAAACTGAACAATCAGAAAACTAAGATCATGGCATCTGGTCCCATTACTTTTGGCAAACAGATGGGGAAATAATGGAAACAGTGACAGACTTTATTTCAGGGGACCCAAAATGACTGAAAATGGTGACTGCAGCCATGAAATTCAAAGGTGCTTGCTCCTTGGAAGAAAAGTTATGTCTCAACTAGACAGCATATTAAAAAGCACAGACATTACTTTGTCAAGAAAGGTGCATCTAGTCAAAGCTATGGTTTTTCCAGTAGTCATGTATGGATGTGAGAGTTGAACTATAAAGAAAGCTGAGCACCAAAAAATTGATGCTTTTGAACTGTGGTATTGGAGAAGACTCTTGGGAGTCCCTTGGACTACAGGGAGATCCAACCAGTCCATCCTAAAGGAAATCAGTCCTGAATATTCAGCTTGTGATTCTTCTAGCCTTGCATTTTTTACAATGTTCTCCCATATAAGTTAAATAGGCAGGGCGATAACATACTCGATGTCATACTCCTTTTCAATTTTGAACTAATCACTTGCTTCTCGTCCAGTTCTAACTGTTGCCTCTTGACCTACATACAGGTTCTCAGGAGACAGATAAGGTGGTCTAGTATTCCCCCCTCTTCAAGAATTTTCCACAGTTTGTTGTGATCCACACTGTCAAAGGGTTTAGCATGATCAAAGCAGCAAATGTTTTGCTGGAATTCCCTTGCTTTATCTGTGATCCAGCAAATGTTGGCAATTTTGGATGTGTGGAAGTCCTCAGTTCACGTTGTTGAAGTTTAACTTGATGGATTTTTGAGCATAACCTTGCCTGCATGTGAAATGAGTGCAACTATGTGGCAGTTTGAACATTGTTTGGGTTGCCCTACTTTGGGATTATAGTGAAAGCTGACCCATTCTAGTCCTGTGGCCACTGCTGTTTTCCCAATTTGCTGACATAGTGAGTGCAGCGCTTTCACATCTTTTACAATTTGAAATAGCTCAGCTGGAATTCTGTCCACTTGCTTTCTTCATAGTAATGCTTCCTAAGGCCCAGTTGACTTCACATTCCAGGATGTCTGACTTTAGGTTAATGGTCATATCACTGTGGTTATCCAGATCATTAGGACCTTTTTTGTACAGTTCCGGGTATTCTTGTCACCGCTTCTTTTTTGTTTAAATATTTATTTATTTGTTTGGTTGCATCAGTTCTTAGTTGTCGCATGTGGGATCTCTGTTGGGGTGGGCAGTCTCAGTAGTTGGTGCCTGGGAGGCTTAGTTGCCCCACAGCGTGTGGGATCTTAGTTCCCCAAGCATGGACTGAACCTGCTTCCCACTGCATTAGAAGGCAGATTCTTAGCCACTGGACCGGTCAGAAAGTTTCCTTGCCACCTCTTCTTAATCTCGTCTACATCTGTTAGGAGCTTACATTTTCTGTCCTTTATCTTAGTGGCATATCTTTTTGCTTTTTCATACTGTTTGTGGAGTTCTTGTGGCAAGAGTACTGGAGTGGGTTACCATTTCCTCTTCCAGTGGACCAGGATTTGTCAGAACTCTTTACCATGACCTCTCCATCTTGGGTGGCCCTGCATGACATGGTTCATAGTTTCATTGAGTTATGCAAGCCCCTTTGCCATGACAAGACTGTGATCCAAGAAAGGATATTAACCTTTACAATATTTTCAATTCTTTTCATTTTCTTCAACATGTGATTATACTCCCAACTAAATGTTACTAATTTTTCTCCCTTCTCCCTTACTTGGTATCACCAAGAGCTAAAACCTGACCAACTAAACTCTTATATGGATTCTAGGTATCCATGTAGCAAATGTCTTCCCCCACCATCTGAGAAACACCATGAAATAAATTCTGAGGGCTTGATAACCTTGAAGGACTCATAATCACTGTAGACTATGTGTAGAAGAGATTTCTTCCTGCACAATCTGTTGATTGGGTCATCAAGAAGTCTGATAAAGTCCTCAAGTCTTGCAAGCTCTTAGATGAGAGATACCTGAACACTGGCATCTTATTTAGTTCAGTTCAGTCATTCAGATGTGTCCAACTCCTTGCTACCCCATGGACTGCAGCATGCCAGAATTCCTTCTCCATCACCAACACCAGGAGCTTACTCAAACTCATGCATCAAGTTGGTGATGCCATCCAACCATCTCATCCTCTGTCTTCCCCTTCTCCTTCTGCCCTCAAACTTTCCCAGCATCAGGGTCTTTTCAAATGAATCAGTTCTTTGCATCAAGTGGCCAACGTATTGGAGTTTCAGCCATGTAATTAAAAGACACTTGCTTCTTGGAAGGAAAGCTGTGACAAACCTAAACAGTATATGAAAAATCAGAGACATCATTTTGTTGACAAAAGTCCATATAGTCAAACCATGTTTCTTCAAGCAGTCATGTGCAGCTATGAGAGTTAGACCATAAAAAAGGCCGAGCACTGGAGAATTGATGCTTTTGAATTGTGGTATTGGAGAAGATTCTTGAGAGTCCCTTGGACTGCAAGGAGATCAAACAAGTGAATCCTAAAAGAAATCAACACTGAATACTCACTGTAAGGACTGATACTGAGACTCTAATATTTTGGCTACATGTTGTGAAGAGCTGATTCATTGTAAAAGACCCTGATGCTGGGAAAGATTGAAAGCAAAAGGAAAAGAGGGTGGTAGGGGATGAGCTGGTTAGATAGCATCACTGACTTCATGGACGTTAGTTTGAGCAAACTCTGGAAGATAGTGGAGGACAGAGGAGGCTCATGTGCTACAATCCATGGAGTCACAAAGAGTTGGATATAACTTAGCGACTGGATAGATGCTGACAATGCATGCCACATGAAAGGATCCATTCCAATAAAATGTTGGTAACATAATTGATTTTTCATATTTATTTGTTAGTTACAACTTGCCAAGTGTTGCAAAATAGCCCAAAAAATAATTGAAAGGGCCAGAGTATGATAATCTGCTTGGGTGTGCTACAGTTGTCCAGCACACATTTTCTTTCTACAGTTGTTTTTCCTTTGATCAAAGATAATGTCAAATAAAGGCTCAGTTCAGTTCAGCCACTCAGTCATGTTTGACTCTTTGCAACCCCATGGACTGCAGCACATCAGACTTCCTTGTCCATAGCCAACATCCAGAGCTTGCTCAAACTCATGTCCATTGAGTTGGTGATGCCATCTTACCATCTCATCCTCTGTCATCCCCTTCTCCTCCTGCCTGCAATCTTTCCCAGCATCAGGGTTTTTTTCTGATGACTAGGTTCTTCGTATCAGGTGACCAAAGTAATGGAGCTTCAGTTTCAGCATTAGTCCCTCCAGTGAATAAGGTGGATTTCTTTTAGGATTGATTGGTTTAATCTCCTTGCAGTCCAAGTGACTCTCAAGAGTCTTTTCCAACACCACAGCTCAAAAGCATCAATTCTTCAGTGCTCAGTTTTCTTTATAGTCCAAGTCTCACATCCATACATCACTACTGGAAAAATCATAGCTCTGACTAGATGGACCTTTGTTGGCAAAATAATATCTCTGTTTTTTAATATGCTGTCTAGGTAGGATATAACTTTCCTTCCAAGAAGCAAGCATCTTCGAATTTCATGGTTACAGTCACCATCTGCAGTGATTTTAGAACCCCCCAAAATAAAGTCTATCACTGTTGCCATTATTTTTCCATCTATTTGCCAAAATGAATGGGACTGGATGCCATGATCTTAGTTTTCTGTTTTCACTCTTCCCTTTCACTTTCATCAGGAGGTTCTTTGGTTCTTCTTCACTTTCTGCCATAAGGGTGGTGTCATCTGCATATCTGAGGTTATTGATATTTCTCCTGGCAATCTTTATTTCAGCTTATGCTTCATCCAGCCCAGTATTTCTCATGATGTACTCTGCATATATGTTAAATAAGCATGGTGACAATATATGGCCTTGATGAACTCCTTTCCCAATTTGGAACTAGTCTATTGTTCCATGTCTAGTTCTAACCATTGTTTCTTGACCTGAATACAGATTCTCAAGAGACAGGTCAGGTGGTCTGGTATTCCCATCTTTTAAAGCTTTTTCCACAGTTTGTTGTGATCCACACAATCAATGTCTTTGACATAGTCCATAAGGCAGAAGTAGATATTTTTCTGGAACTTGCTTTTTTGATGATGCAATGGATGTTGGCAATTTGATTTCTGGTTTTTGCCTTTTCTGAGTCCAGATTGAGCATCTGGAAGTTCACAGTTTATGTACTGTTGAAGTCTGGCTTGCAGAATTTTGAGCATTACTTTGCTAGAGTGTGAGATGAGTGCAATTGTGCAGTAGTTTTAACATTCTTTGGCATTGCCTTTCTTTGGGATTAGAATGAAAACAAACATTATTCTAGATCAGAAGTTGAGGCTTCTCTCATTAGATTTGGCTTCATTATTTCATAGATATTGTTTGAATGGTGATTTATGCTTAGAGACCTTCTAAAATTTACTTTGCTGGAAATTTTCATAAGGAATCTCAGGTATGGTTTCAAAAACCTCTTAAGTCTAGGCAGCCAAGCCAATCATTCATCATTATATTTTACCTACAATAATTATAAATTTGGGTGATTTTCTCTCACCTAGAGATTCCTAAAATATCCTAAGTTCCCTATGCCTGCAAAAAAAAAAAAAAAAAAAAATGCTCATCCTAACCATTTGTAAACCTGAGCTAGATACTTCACTTGTTTTCCTACTTAGGGGTTTGTGAGTTTTGGCTTCCTAAAGTTAACTTGAACTCATTAGTAGTGCCTTTTTAAGTGTTCACTCACTTGTTTGTGTCTGATTCTTTTGTGACTCCATGGACTGTAGCCCACCAGACTCCTATATCCATGACATTTTCTAGGCAAGAATACTGGAGTGGGTTGCCATTTCCCACTCCAGGGCATCTTCCCAATGCAGGGAATGAACTCCTGCCTCCTGAGTCTCCTGCACTGTCAGATGAATTCTTCACCACTAGTGCCACCTGGGAAGCCCTTTAATGGTGTCTAATCATATGTGATTTAAACCATCATTCCCAAATACATTTCAATCAAGTCTCTGTTTGTTTCTTTTTTAATTACCAGTATTTTCAACTACATCCTGCTAACAAAGGAAGACAGATGCTTACTGAAACTAAACCATGTTTATATTGCCATAAAATAAGAATATTCAGTCAATAAATATTTCCAAAATATGAAGGGATGAGGATTAATATATTTGTTTGTAAGAACATAATCTACTAATTTGTTAGAAGTTATGGAGAGAATAAGAAAAAACAAGCAAACAAAAAAGGATTCCTCATATCCAGAAAATAGGTTTTTAAGTCAGCAGTATTCATAATTCATCTTTTATGAGTTCTTTGTGGCCTATGGAATTCTGTTCTGATAGATTCTAAGTTGTTGTGTGAACCTGTTTGCTTCTGCATTAGAGTTAAGAAAATCCTGACCGTCCAGTGGTATGGTCTCAAACAAAGTTATTTAAGGAATACCATCTGAAATGTATGTTCAGGGGTACCTGGTATTGTCATTTTCTAAGAGTCTCAGAGACAGTCCTTTTTTGAAACAACATTCTGCCCTGTAGCGAATTTGAAAGTGCTTTCAACGAAGTACTAGGGTAAAACAAAAAACTATGTCGAGAGAATGCAAGACTTTAAACTCGTGATTAATTTACCGTTGATAATTTCCAAAAACAAAAGATCTGATGAAAGTTCATTAAAAATAAATGCAACTGACAAGGATATTTGCTTGCTTTTGACACACAAAGCAAAAAAAAATCACATAACAAGTTGTTTTTAGCATATACATAAGATATAATAAGAACTTAGCATAAAAGTGAAAAAAATATTATTTTCTTAACTAACTAAGGTCATGATAAAGTCAAAATAAAGCACAGGGAACAATTGTGACATGACATAGACTTTTGCCTTCGAGGCAGACTATTCAGAAGACCAAGATACACATTTTGCAAACTCTTATTAAGAACAAACCAGTAATTCAAGAAAATATGCTATTTTAACAGACAGAAAACCAAATTCTAGTTTTGTATCAATATACTATTTAATATAAAAGCACTTTTCAAGCAATTCTTGTTAATAAACCCGTCAAACCTTTGGTAGCTTTGAACACAACAAGTAAAATTGTCTGTCTGTAGAATTTTACAACTTACTATACCTATTTATGTTTTGTTCTACACATTCCTCTTTCTCACATGGAACAACTAATCAACTAATTATTTTATACTGGGACAAAACTACTCCCTTTTCCCCTAACCAAAGGATTTCCTGAATCCCCTGTGCAGAAATTTGTTTTCCTCTGCCAGTTTCTTCTGGTAGAGTCTCATTAACATATACTGGACATAAATATGTTAACTTGCATTTCACATAGTAAAGTATAGAGTAGAAAATTGTGACCTGTTTGTGATAGGCCTCAGAGATCAAAGTTATCAACACATTTTTCCTTGCAACCTGGCAAATGTGCAGATATGACTAACATGACACTTTTAAAAAATGCATCTATGATTTGAACATAATAGAGATGGGAAGGAAGAATAATCTTTTTAGTTTCATTGCTAGATATATGACAATATTTCTGTTTTATTAAAAGATAAAAGATTACACAGTTTCAAAATGTAGTTTCCAATCTGTTTGGTAGAAGTATGTTCTGAAGAAATAGCTTTGATATCAGAAAGCCTTCTGAAGTAGTTACGTAGATTAAAGGGTGAGACTGTCACAATGTAGATTGATATGATACATTCCTTGCTTCTTGGAAAAAGACTTGCTGTGAAAATTAATTATAGAGCTAACACATTAAAGTTATGATTATTATTATGTAATAATATAGAAGTTGATCCTAAACGGCTATTGATACATGCTAGGAATCAAAGATTTTGTTCAAAATATTTTATTTAATAAACATATAGTATTTCTACAAAGTAAAAATCACGTTGGTCTCAATTTTTTAAAGCTATAAATTGGACTACTAGTTTTCATAATGTGTACACTGTGCATTTGTAATGTGTTTTTAATTTTTGCATTCAAATGATGTAATGCAACATGACTTTCTAAAGCAGATAAGATCAAAGAACAAAAACAAAAGTTAAATGTCTAGAAGAACCATTTCACTAGATTCTGTAACATGCTTCTTAATTTAAGAATAATTATCATTTAGGTATTGTGCTAAGTCATTTCAGTCGTGTCCGACTGTGTGACTCTATGGATTGTAGCCCACCAGGCTCCACTGTCCATGGGATTTTCCAGGAAAGAATACTGGAGTGGCTTGCCATTTCCTCCACCAGGGAATCTCCCCTACCAAGGGATGGAACTGAGTCTCTTAGGTCCTGCATTAGCTGGCAGGTTCTTCACCACTAGTGCCACCTGGGAATAATTACCAGGTATTACAGATCTGTACAGGAGGCAGGATTCAAAACCATCTGCTAGAAAAAGAAACGCAAAAAGACAAAATAGTTGTCTGAGGAGGGCTTACAAGTAGCTGAGAAAAGAAGAGAAGTGAAAGCAAAAAAGAAAAGGAAAGATGTATCGAGCAGAGTTCCAAAGAATAGCAAGGAGAGATATGAAAGCCTTCCTAAGTGATTAATGTGAAGAAATAGAGGAAAACAGTAAGATGGGAAAGACTAGAGATTGCTTCAAGAAAATCAGAGATACCAAGGGAGAATTTCAGGCAAAGATGGGCACAATAAAGGACAGAGACAGTATGGACCTAACAGAAGCAGAAGATATTAATAAGAGGTGTCAAGAATACACAGAAGAACTATGCAAAAAAGTCTTCATGACCCAGATAACCATGATGGTGTGATCAGTCACCTTGAGCCAGACATCCTAGAGTGCAAAGTCAAGGGGGCCTTAGGAAGCATCGATATGAACAAATCTAGTAAGGTGATGGAATTCCAGCTGAGCAATTTCAAGTCTTAAAAGATGATGCTATGAAAGTGCTGCCCTCAATACGCCAGCAAATTTGGAAAACTCAGCAGTGGCCACAGGATTGAAAAAGTCAATTTTCATTCCAATCCCAAAGAAGGGCAATGTCAAAGAATGTTCAAACTACTGCACAATTGCATACATCTTACATGCTAGCAAAGTAGTGCTCAAAATTCTCCAAGCCAAGCTCCAACAGTACATGAACCAAGAACTTCCAGATCTTCAAGCTGGATTTAGAAAAGGCAGAAGAACCAGAGATCAAATTGCCAACATATTCTGGATCATTGAAAAAGCAAGAAAATTCCAGAAACACATCTACTTTTGCTTCATTGACTATGTTAAACCCTTTGACTGTGTGAATCAAACAAATTGTGGAAAATACTTAAAGAGATTGGAATACCAGACCACCTTACCTGTCTCTGGAGAAATCTATATGCAGATCAAGAAGCAACAGTTAGAACCAAACATGCAACAACAGACTGGTTCCAAATTGGGAAAGGACTGTGTCAAGGCTGTATATTGTCACCGTGCTTATTTAATTTATGTGCAGAGTACATGATGTGAAATACTGAACTGGCTGAAGCCTAAGCTGGCATCAAGATTTCTGGGAGAAATATAAATAACCTCAGATATGCAGATGACACCACCCTTATGTCAGAAAGCGGAGAGGAACTAAAGAGCCTCTTGATGAAAGGGAAAGGAGAGAGTGAAAAGGCTGGTTTAAAACTCAACATTCAAAAAACTAAGATCATGGCATCTGGTCCCATCCCTTCATGGCAAATAGGGAAACAGTGGAAACAGTGAGATGCTTTCTTTTTTTGGGATCCAAAATCAGTGCAAGTGGTAACTGCAACCATGAAATTAAAAGACATTTGCTCTTTGGAAGAAAACATATGACCAAACTGGAAAGAATATTAAAAAGCAGAGATATTACTTTCTGAACAAAGGTCAATCTAGTCAAGGCTATGATTTTTCCAGTAGTCATGTGTGGATGTGAGAGTTGGACTATAAAGAAAGCTGAGCACCGAAGAATTGATGCTTTTGAAGTGTGGTGTTGGAGAAAACCCTTGAGAGTCCCTTGGACTGCAAGGAGATTAAACCAGTCAATCCTAAAAGAAATCAACCTTGTATGTTCATTGAAAGGACGGATGCTCAAGCTGAAGCTCCATTTTTTTGGCCAACTGATGTGAGGAACTGACTCAATGGAAAAGACCCTGATGCTGGGAAAGGTTGAAGGCAGGAGGAGAAAGGGATGACAGAGGATGAGATGGTTGGATGACCTCACCAACTCCATGGGCATGAGTGTGAGTAAGCTCAGGGAGTTGGTGATGGACAGGAAGCCAAGCATTCGAAGTCCATGGGGTTGCAAAGAGTTGGACAGGACTGGGTGACTGAACTGAAATGATTACATTTACGAAAAACATTATCACTGAAAATAAAAATAAAGTTTTTTTTTTTTTTTTTTTTTTTTAGTATTTTGTATGTTATTTTAATTTAAAAATTCTTTATTTATTTTAACTGGAGGCTATTTACTTATTGTAGTGGTTTTTGCCATACATTGACATGAATCAGCCATGGTGTGAAAACCAAGAATTTTATAGAAAATTTTTATTTGAGATTTTCAGGAGAGTAAGTTCCTCATATGAGAAATCTATGAATATAGAATTGCTTACTTTAGTTTTGAAACAATTTAAGTTTAATTAGAATTTTATAAAATAAGTTGTAGAAATTGCTACTGATAAGAAATTAGAAATGAATTTTGAAAAGCAGTACAGTTTCGTTCAGTTCATTTCAGTTGCTCAGTCGTTTTTGACTCTTTGGAACCCCATGGACTGCAGCATGCCAGGCCTCCCTGTATCCATCACCAACTCCTGGGGCTTACTCACACTCATGTCCACTGAGTCAGTGATTCCATCCAACCATCTCATCCCCTGCCATCTCCTTCTACTCCTTCCTTCAGTCTTTCCCAGCATCAACGTCTTTTCGTATTGGAGTTTCATCTTCAGCATCAGTCCTTCCAATGAACACCCAGGACTGATCTCCTTTAGGCTGGACTAGTTGGAACTCCTTGCAGTCCAAGGAACTCTCAAGCGTCTTCTCCAATACCACAGTTCAAAAGCATCAATTTTTCTGTGCTCAGCTTTCTTTATAGTCCAACTCTCACATCATCACATGACAACTGGAAAAACCATAGCCTTGACTAGATGGACCTTTGTTGGGAAAGTAATATCTCTGCTTTTTAATATGCTGTCTAGGTTGCTCATAACTTTTCTTCCAAGGCGTAAGCATCTTTTAATTTCCTGGCTGCAGTCACCATCTGCAGTGATTTTGGAGCCCCCCAAAAATGAAGTCTGCCACTGTTTCCATTGTTTTTCCATCTATTATTTGCCTTGAAGTGATTGGACCAGATGCCATGATCTTTGTTTTCTGAATGTTGAGCTTTAAGCCAACTTTTTCACTTTCCTCTTTCACTTTCATCAAGAGGTTCTTTTGTTCTTCTTCAATTTCTTCCATAAAAGTGGTGTCATCTGCATATCTGAGGTTATTGATATTTCTCCCGGCAGTCTTGATTCCAGCTTGTGCTTCATCCATCCCAGCGTTTCTCATGATGTACTCTGCATGTAAGTTAAATAAGCAGGGTGACAATATACAGGCTTGACATACTCCTTTCCCAATTTGGAACCAGTCTGCTATTTCATGTCCAGTTCTAACTGTTGCTTCCTGACCTGCATACACATTTTACAAGAGGCAAGTCAGGTGATCTGGTGTTCCCATCTCTTTTAGAATTTCCCACAGTTTACTGTGATCCACACAGTCAAAGGATTTGGGATAGACAATAAAGCAGAAATGGATGTTTTGATAGAACTCTCTTGCTTTTTCAATTATCCAGCAGATATTTTCAATTTTATCTCTGGTTCCTTGCCTTTTCTAAAACCACCTTGAACAACGGGATGTTCATGGTTCATGTATTGTTGAAGCCTGGCTTGGAGAATTTTGAGCATTGTTTTATAAGCATGTGAGATGAGTGCAATTGTGCAGTAGTTTGAGAATTCTTTGGCATTTCCTTTTTTAGGGTTGGAATGAGAACTGACCTTTTCCAGTCCTGTGGTCACTGCTGAATTTTTTAAATTTGCTGGCATATTGAGTACAACACTTTCACAGCATCATCTTTTAGGATTTGAAATAGCTCAACTGGAATTCCATCACCTCCACTAGCTTTGTTTGTAGTGATGATTCCTAAGTCCCACTTGACTTCGCACTCTAGGATGTCTGGCTATAGGTGAGTGATTATCTGGGTGATGAAGATCTTTTTTGTATAGTTCTTTTGTGTATTCTTGCCACCTCTTCTTTATATCTTCTGCTTCTGCTAGGTCCATACCGTTCTGCCCTCCATCTTTGCATGAAATGTTCCCTTGATATCTCTAAGTTTCTTGAAGAGATCTCTAGTCTTTCCCATTCTATTGTTTTTCTCTATTTCTTTGCATTGATCACTGAGGAAGGCTTTCTTACCTCTCCTTGTTATTCTTTGAAACTCTGCATTCAAATGAATATATCTTTCCTTTTCTCCTTTGCTTTTTGCTTCTCTCCATTTTACAGTTATTTGTAAGGCCTGCTCAGAGAGCCATTTTCCTTTTTTGCATTTCTTTTTCTTGGAGATTGTCTTGATCCCTTTCTCCTGTACAGTGTCACAAACCTCTGTCCATAGTTCATCAGGCACTCTATCATATGTATTTCCTTAAATATATTTCTCATTTCCACTGTATTATTGTAAGGGATTTGATTTAGGTCATACCTGAATGGTCTAGTGGCTTTTCCTAGTTTCTTCAATTTAAGTCTGAATTTAGCAATAAGAAGTTCATGATCTGAGTCACAGTTAGTTCCCAGTTTTTTTGATTTTTTATTTCCTGACTCTATAGAGTTTCTTCATCTTTTCCTGCAAGAAATATAATCAATCTGATTTCAGTGTTGACCATCTATTGACGTCCATGTGTAGAGTCTTCTCTTGTGCTGTTGGCAGAGGGTGTTTGCTGTGACCAGTGCGTATTCTTGGGAAAACTCTTATTAACCTTTGGCCTGTTTCATCCTGTACTCCAAAGCCAAATTTGTCCGTTGCTCCAGGTGTTTCTTGACTTCCTACTTTTGCATTCCAGTCTCCTATAATGAAGAGTCACCATCTTTTTTGGGTGTTAGTTTTAGAAGGTCTTGTAGGTCTTTATAGAACTGTTTAACTTCAGCTTCTTCAGCATTACTGGTCAGAGTATAGACTTGGATTACCATGATATTAAATGACTTGCCTTGGAAATGAATAGAAATCATTCTGTCATTTTTGAGATTGCATCCCAGTACTGCATTTTGGACTCTTTTGTTGACTATGCAAGCTACTCCATTTCTTCTAAAGGATTCTTGCCCATGGTAGTAGATATGATGGTCATCTGAGTTAAATTCACCCATTCCAGTCCATTTTAATTCGCTGACTCAACACAACCTGCTTCGTTTTAGATAATGGTTAAAAATTGAAGCTGACTGAAATCATTTTAAATTTCTTTCTTTTTTTTTCCCCCATTCAATTCAACACACCTCTCTGAGACTGCCTTATCTTCCCAAATACTTAAAACAAAGTATAAACACCATAACTTTATCCCAAGCAAGCACTGTTATAATCAATCTCACCAAGATTAGATAAACTAACAGATAAAAAGCAAGCTCATATGTCACATTATATATTTAAATATTGACAAGCATGGTATTCATCAAAATGTTTATAAAGAGATTTAACCTGGAAAACAGCCATTTGAGTCACAAGTTTTCATTAATCTACATTCTGAAATGACGTAAAAGTGGGCGTGTAATGATGGTCTCATAAGTGACATCTTTTGAATATTCAGTAAACAACATATATAGCCTTATAACTTTTCCCCCTATGTCTGTGAAATTTTGTCTTGTATATATGTGTGTATATATATACACACATACACACACACATATGTATACATATATATTTGGCCCCCCTACTGGTTCAGCATTTAAGCAATCCACCTGCAGTGCAGGAGACATAGGAGACACGGGTTCAGTTACTGGGTTGGAAAGATCTCATTGAGGGAGATATGGCAGCCCTCTCCAGTATTCTTGCCTAGAGAATCCCATGGACAGAGGATCATTTTAATATTTTGGTAATTTAATGTTGAATTAAATAAAGTTATCTAACCATGACTGTTTATTAATTTAAAATGATGAAACTAGTCCTTCATTAATTATAGATTGAAAAGCACTATTCTAGAGCATCCTCTGATATCCTGTCCTAATTCTGAATTCTAGCATATAACTTTACTTCCATCAACTTTTATGAATTAAATGAGAATGTCTACTCTTGCAATCCAGATCACTTTAGACTCGCTCAGTGAACTAAAAATCACCCCTAACTTGAAATCATTCCTGATAACTTAAAACTTCTTTCCCTCATGTTTATACATGACATGTCCTTAGCTATTTTCTTTCTCTCGAAAAACAGCTTCAAAGGAAGGCACAACTGTGCAAGGGTAGTCTAGGAACACAGGTTTCATAAAATATACTTAAAGGTGGTTATTTTTACCATTTGAAAATATTTTGAAAATTTCAAATTATAGAAGTCATAGTTATCAAAAAATATGAAAATTATACACCAGCATATATATATTTCAATACACTTGTAAAGAATATAGCCAAAAAGGAAAAGTAAATATCAAAAAAGTTATTACAAGTGAATAAGCTTAATTCTGCAAAGACTTAAAAAGTGTTTTTGATTATGAAAATACAGGTATGTATGGAATGTATCATGGGGGCTCTGATAGAATGGATAGTCATTGTTGTCAACTGCTTAGTTATGTCCAGTTCTTTTGCAACCCCATGGATAGTAGCCCACCAGGGTCCTCTGTTCAAGGGGTTTCCCAGGCAGTAATACAGGAAGGGATTGCTGTTTATTTCTCCAGGGTTCTTCTGGCCCAGAAATAGAACCTGTATGTCCTGAAAGGCAAGTGGATTCTTTTTATTGTTGATCCACTGGGGAAGCCCTGATAAAATGGATAATCGACCCTTGAAGATGTCCACATCCTAATCCCTATAATGTGTGTGTTTATGGCAAAGTGAGCTTTGTAGACATGATTAAATTAAGAATCTTTAGTTGGGGAGACTATCCTCGATTATTCTGCTATGTCATTTGTAAACATAAGGGTCCTTTTAAGAGGAAGAAACCAGAGTTGCTAGCAGATGTGACCATGCAAGCAAGAGGCTGAAATAAAATAAGGAAGGAACCATGAGCCAAGTCTATAGGTGGCTTTTAGAAACTGGAAAAAGCAAGAAAACAGATTGTTCCCAAGAGTCAGCAAGCCCTGCTGACATCTTTATTTTTGCCCAGTGAAAATGATTTTTAGACTTTCGACCTTTGGAATAGGCTAGATAGTAAATATTTCTTGTCTTAAGCCACTAAGTGTATGATAAATAGATGAATAATACATATACCTATTGTTTGTAGGTGAGACACAGACAAGATTTTCCATAGGAAATGGTATTTAATCTGTTAGTGTTTGTCACTTGGTTGTGTTTGACTCTTAAAGATCCCATGGGCTGTAGTTGCCAGGTTCCTCTGTCCTTGGGATTCTCCAGGTGAGAATACTGGAGTGGGTAGCCATTCCCTTCTCCAGGGTATCTTTCTGACCTAGGAATCAAGCACAGGTCGCCTGCATTGCAGGCATATTCTTTACCATCTGAGTCACCAGGGAAGCCCCAATATATTTAATCTGAGGCATGAAGAAAAAAACAAAAATTAGCCAGGTAAACTGGAGCAGAAATTTCCAGGTAAGGGGAATATCATATATGTAAAGAATTTGAGGCCAAAAAAAAAAAAAAAAAAAAATGGTGAGCATGTTAGTTACCTATTGCTTCTGTAACAGATTCCACACCCTTATTGACTTACACATTTATTATATGGCAGTTCTGGAGGTCAAAAGTGCAAAATCTGTCTCCACAGGCTAAAATCAGGGTATCGATAAGACTGTGTCCCTTTTGAAGACTTTTGCCTTTTGACACTTCTAGAATTTGCCTGTATTTCTTGACTTGTGAGTACCTCCCAGTCATCAATCACATTACTCTAAACTCTCCTCTGACTCCCCTGCTTCTCTCTTTTAGATAAAAAGATTACATTGGGTCCACCGGGAAATGTGGGGTTACCTCCCCATCTCGACACCCTTAACTTAGTCACACTGTAAAGTAACTTTACCATGTAAGATGGCAGCAACCTAGATGTCCATTTGCAGATGAATGGATAAGGAAGTTGCGGTACATATACACAATGGAATATTTTTGAGCTGTGTAAAGGAATGCGTTTGAGTCAGTTCTAATGATATGGATGAATCTAGAGCCTGTTACACAGAGTGAAGTAAGTCAGAAAGAGAAAGGCAAATGCCATACATTTAAGCATATATGTGAAATCTACAAAGATGTTATCAACAATCCTACGTGCAGGGCAGCAAAGGAGACAGAGATGTAAAGAATATTTTACAGCTTGGAGTCAGTGAAAATTTTGGACTCAGTGGAAAAAGGAGAGAGTAAAATAATTTGAGAGAATGGCATTGAAACATATACCATGTATAAAACAGATAACCAGTGAGAGTTTCCTATATGATGCCAGGCACTCAAAGCCAACCTGGAAGGATAGGATAGGGAGAAAGGCAGGTGGGGAATTCAGGATGGAGAGGACACATGTGTACCTATGGCCAATTCTTATTGATGTATGGCAAAAAATATCAAATTATTGTAAAGTAATTATCCTCCAATTAAAACATTTTTTTTTTGTAAGTAACTTTACCATGTAAGATAATATATAGTTCAGTGACTAAATCACCACCATATTGTTATGCCTTGCTTTAATTTATGTATCTCAAACATTAAACTCCATTTCCTTATAAAGTTACCTTGTGCTTCTCACCTTTATTTTTTCCTATATTTTAAAAATGTTATCTATCTTGTATTTACCATTGTTATAACTTTAATCTTCTTTCAATTTTTACTCAATTATTTTTCTTTCATTTTAGCACCTTTTTGTTGTTGTTGTTTCTCTTTCCATCTTGATCTTAAAACAAAATCAGATCCTCTTTGGATTACCTTTTAAAAAATCCACTTCTCTATTTCAAGTTTTAATGTAGAAATTTTGGATTTTTGGTGATTATGAAGCATGATTGCAGAGCAATTAATATATAGAACTCCTTTCTGATATACCAGAGACTTTATTTCTTCCTGTTTTCTGACACTGAAGCATCCACACCTCCATTTTGTCCAGTGGATCTCTCCATCCTTTTAATGATGACTCTTAAGAACCATTAAAAACCTTTTAGCAAGGAGATTAACAAAAATGGCTTAAAAACTAGCTGCCCTAAAATTATTTCTTGGCAAATTAAATATCTGATTATGTATGAAAAAATTTTCTAGATAGTCACACCATATGTGATTAAAATATAAATTAGTTTTTTTAAATTAAAAAATCTGTTTCTGACATACCAAAGCATTGGATTTAAAGCAAAAAAATGTAGCACTTCACAGGAGTAATGATCATTCTAATAGATACTTATGCAAATAGCCATGGTAAAGATTATTGACTCAATGCTACTATGTAAAAGTAAAAAAAATTTTTTTGGTGCATTGAACTTGTTTACTATGATGATCTTTTTTTTTTTTTTTTTTAATTTTTATTTTTTTATTTTATTTTTTTTTTTCAGTGGGTTTTGTCATACATTGACACGAATCAGCCATAGAGTTACACGTATTCCCCATCCCGATCCCCCCTCCCACCTCCCTCTCCACCCGACTCCTCTGGGTCCTCCCAGTGCACCAGGCCTGAGCACTCGTCTCATGCATCTTACCTGGGTTAGTGATCTGTTTCACCATAGATAATATACATGTTGTTCTTTTGAAACATCCCACCCTCACCTCCCACAGAGTTCAAAAGTCTGTTCTGTACTTCTGTGTCTCTTTTTGTTTTGCATATAGGGTTATCATTACCATCTTTCTAAATTCCATATATATGTGTTAGTATGCTGTAATGTTCTTTATCTTTCTGGCTTACTTCACTCTGTATAATGGGCTCCAGTTTCGTCCATCTCATTAGGACTGATTCAAATGCATTCTTTTTAATGGCTGAGTAATATTCCATGGTGTATATGTACCACAGCTTCCTTATCCATTCATCTGCTGATGGGCATCTAGGTTGCTTCCATGTCCTGGCTATTATAAACAGTGCTGCGATGAACATTGGGGTGCACGTGTCTCTTTCAGATCTGGTTTCCTCAGTGTGTATGCCTAGAAGTGGTATTGCTGGGTCACATGGCAGTTCTATTTTCAGTTTTTTAAGAAATCTCCACACTGTTTTCCACAGTGGCTGTACTAGTTTGCCTATGATGATCTTTTAAGAAGTTAAGCTCATAACTCATATGATACTCTGTTTTTATAATTTGATATTATATTTTGAGCATTTTACCACTTAAAATATATTTTAAATGAATAACATTTCATTATTCGATGATCTGCAGTTTAAACATTTTCATATTATAGGACCATTATCTTGCTTCAAAATCTTGAATGTAGTTCATTCTATCTAATTATTACCTTTGGATACATATTAAAAATGAAATTATTGTATTAAAAGGTATGGCCATTTTTAAAGGACTTGTTACTTGTCGCCAAAATGTGTAAGCATACCATGGAATGAATGTTTGACTGTCTTTTTTGTTTTAGCTATATCATTATCAATTAGTCTCTAGCTCTCCCTGGGTTTGACTTCCCAATCTGTTATCTCTATTGCTTTTGGCTATATCCTCTGATAAATTCTTTCTTTATCACCCTTCTTGGCCACTTCAGGAGAAATTACTCCTGTGGGCACATGAGCAGATTTCTAAGTCTACTTCCTGCTCTTAGAAAATTGGGAGTGCAAGAGTGTTTTTATATTTGTAATAGTCTCAATTCCTTTCAGTCCAAGTTGATGATGCTTTTGCTTTTATAGCTATTTCAAAAGTATTGTAGTACCCTATTTATCTTGAATTCGTCCCATGAGCCAAAAAGCCATATCCACAGTTCTTTTTTAAATAACTATGTAAACATAGTTCTGGGTTATTTGGACAATGTCGGAAAATCCCAAGTCACATGGCTGACCCCAGAGTAAGAGCTGGAGGGCACTACAGAGTTATATTGTGAAGGACAAGGCCTTTGGGAAGGGTGAATACCTTGCTATTTTTGCAACATAATGCATTGTAATAGGGGCTTCCCACTTGGCTCAGTGGTAAAGAATCCACCTCTCAATACAGGAGACTTGAGATTGATCCCTGAGTTGGGAAGATCCCCTGGAGGAGCAAAGGGCAACCCACTCCAGTATTCTTGCCTGGAGAATCCCGTGGGCAGAGGAGCCTGGTGGGCTGCAGTCCACGGGGTCACAGAGAGTCGGACATGACTTAGAAACTGCGCACACACTGTCGTAGAAGGAAGAATGGATATGGTGGTGTAATGGGGAATCTGAGCCACAGCTCTACCTGGAATACTTAAAGTGAAGTCGCTCAGTCGCGTCTGACTCTTTGCGACCCCATGGACTGTAGTCTACCAGGCTCCTCCTTCCATGGAGTTTTCCAGGCAAGAATGCTGGAGTGGGTTGCCATTTCCTTCTCCATGGAATACTTAAGCCACAAGCTATTTTCTTTTTAAAATTCTGTAAAAATTACTTCACATAATCCTAATATTTAGTATAGCAGATGCTAGTGCTAGCATGCATTTTACTCCTCTTAGATAATATTTTTATGTTCACTGATTTTCTTATTAACTCTCAAAGCAAACATTTTTTTCTGTCTTGTTAATGTATCTTTTTACATGGTTTAGCATGAATCATGAAGGATGTTTTTCCAATGTATGTCTTCAGAAGTTTGAAGAGGTTTAGAATTTTTTCTACATTATTTCTTTATGAGAAGTTTCTTCTTTAAACTGCACCTCAATTTATTTAATACAGTTATATTCAATTTTTTCTGTTTCTTATTTAATGCATTTTGTGTCTAACATGGATTTTAAACTTATCATCTAAGATGCTAAGTGTATTGGCATACATTTATTCATAATATTTCCTCATTTTTCCTGAGATGTCAGTAGGAATCCATAAGGATGTCCTCCTCTCTTTCATTCTCAGTGTTGGTTATTTTGAGGGAATCGATTAGGCTAGGGATTTATCAGTCTTCAACCTTATCAATCTTTTATCAATGTAACTCATTAGGAAAAAAATTGGTTTATTGATTCATGGACTTTATTTTTTAATTTCATTATTTCTTATCTTTATATCCTCCCTTTTGCCTATTTCTTTTTCTTTTTTTGCTGTTCTTTCTGGTTTTATAAAGTAGAAGCTTAGACCATTGATTTGAGATTTGATTTTCTAACAGACATTTAGTGGATAAATTTCCCTTGAAACAGTGGTTTTGCTGCATCTCACGTATTTGCTTGTAGTGTTTTCTTTGAGTGAATTGTATTTCAAAAATGTTTTCCAAATTCTTTTGTGATTTGTTCTATTCCTCGTGGATTCTTTGGAAGAACATTGACAAATTTCCAACTATTTGGGGATGTATCAGTTACTTTAATGATACTGAGTTCTAATTCACAGAACATAGTACAATCTTAACCCTTTGACATTTATTGAGATTTGTTTTAAGGTCCAAATTATAGCATATATTGGTGAATGTTTCATGTACAACTGAAAAGAATTTTTACACTCCTATTACTGGGGACATCTTTTTCCTCCTTCCTCCATTTTCTCTCTCTTTCCATTTTGTTTCCTTTCCTCCTCCTCCTTCTCTTCTGCTGTCATTAAAACATTATTTTTATTTTAAGCTTTCAGTAATTTGACAATGATGTATCTTGTTGCATTTTTCTTTGTATTCATGTATTTATTCTACTTGGCATTCTGTGAGCTCCCTGAGTCTGTGGTTTGTTTTCATTTCTTAATTTAGAAAATTCTCAGCCATTATATCTCCATATCTTCTCTTTTACTTTTTCTTCTGTTTCCTGGATTCCATTCATATTTATATTTTAGGTCCTTTGATATTTTCTCAAGTTTGTGCTCTTTTCAAAAATCTTTTGTTATTGTTTGGTTTTGGTATTTCAGTTTGGATAATTTCTATTGACATATCTCAAGCTAAGGGCTTCCCTGGTGGCTCAGAGATTAAAGCGCCTACCTGCAATGTGGGAGACCTGGGTTTGATCCCTGGGTCGGGAAGATCCCCTGGAGAAGGAAATGGCAACCCACTCCAGTATCCTGGCCTGGAGAATCCCATGGATGGAGGAGCCTGGTGGGCGATACAGTCCATGGGGTCCCAAAGAGTCGGACACGACTGAGCGACTTCACTTTCACTTTCAGGATAAATGAATCAAGTCCAGGGATTTTCTTTCATTGCTATGCCCATCTTTATTATAGTTTTTTTTTTTTTGATAGATTTATTTATTTTTGGTATTTTTTTTTTCTTAGCATTTCCACTTGACTATTTTTTCCCTAATGTTTTCTACTATTCTGGAAATTCTCTACCTGTTCATGGATTTGCCCAGTTTTTCTGTAGATTATTTAAGTATTAATGATAGTTATTTTTAAAATCCCTGATTGATAGTTTCCAACACCTAGCTTCTTTCATCTGGTTCTGTAGACTATTTTCTTCCTTGACAATTGATTCCTTTTTGTTGCTTTTCTGTATGTCTCATAATATTTGATTGAATGCTGGACACTATATGTAGAAGAATAGTAGAATCTGAGATAAAATTATTTATGGCTGGGAAAGGGTACCTTTCTTCTCGTCAGGCCATTACAATGGCTGCTTGTGTTAACCTAGTCTGTAGTTGAGCTGGGTTAGTGTTTTCATTGTTGGTATATCTGCATTTAATAGAGTGTGGAATTCAAATGCCTCCAGTGGCAGAGTATTGCTACCTTGTTTATTATGTGGTTGCAATAGTTTGCTAGGGCTTCTGTAACAACGTATCACAGACTGAGTGACTCAAAACAGAATTTTATCCCCTCATAATTCTGAAGGCTGGAAATCTGAGATCAAGGTGTCAGCAGGGTTATTCCAGACCTCTTTTCTAGCTTCTAAAAATTCTTTGTTTTGTGGTGGCATGACTCCAGTCTTCACATGACATTTTCTCAGTGTAGGTGTCTGTCCCCAAATTTCCCCTTTTTGTAAAACCACCAGATATACTGGATTAGGGACCCTCCCTACTGAAGTATTAACTAAATACATCTGTAATGTTCCTATTTCAAATAAAATCAACTTCCAAGATATTCAGAATTATGTTTTCACTATATGAATTTTGGAAGGGACAAGATCAACTCATAAGAGTAATTATGAGAATGCTGGACCATTCTACTCAGGGCTTCATCTTCTCCTCTCATCAGACCCTACACACCTGTATCACAGAGGGGTGACTTGCCTTGGCCCTTCAGCTATGGAAGACTGTTATGACTTGCTATTTGAGTGCAAGTCTTGTTCTGGGAGGAGGTGGAACAGCATGCTCCCTTTTTAGTCCTAAGCAGGTCCTGTGTGTCTGAGACTCATGGATGAGACTGTATCTGAACTCTTTGTCCTTTACTCATAGAAGACAAATTCTATCACGTGCATGATTCAGAGTCTATCGGCGGGCAGGCGTGTTCCTTCTCATCCCCCGCACAGCGGCGGTACTCTTCCTTCTGTTGGTAAGGAGCCTTGGATGGCAGGTGAATGCTCTGACTGCCTTGGCAACAGTTTCCAGTTTTATGTCAGTGCAGCTTCTAGGCCTGAGCACATTCCCTGCCCTGGCCCCAGGGCAGATGGCTTTGGCCTGTTGTTGCTTCAGAGTGGAACTGAGAGGAAGTGGCAGGTTTTGTATCCCTCCCTCAGAGGCATCTGACCTTTGCAGGAACCAGGAAGTAAAAGAATTTTGTTCGACTCTAACCTAAATGTAGTCATGTAAAGATAGCTTTGGTGGTTCAGATGGTAAAGAATCTGCCTGAAATGCAGGAGATGCAAGTTCAATCCCTGGGTTGGAAGGATTCCCTTGGAGAAAGAAATGGCAACCCAATCCAGTATTCTTGCCTGGAGAATTTCATGGACAGAGGAACCTGGTGGGCTACAGTCCATGAACTTGCAAAGAGTCAGACATGACTGAGTGACTAACACTTTCACTTTCAAAGATAGCTTTATCTTCCACCAGCTACTTTAGCTTCCAAAAATCAGCAGCCAGACCATTTTTGCCTTGGACATGGTAAAGACCAAGTCAGTGTTTGACTTTTCCCATCAA
The DNA here is from genome assembly GCF_963930625.1 of Muntiacus reevesi. Lineage (NCBI taxonomy): Eukaryota > Metazoa > Chordata > Mammalia > Artiodactyla > Cervidae > Muntiacus > Muntiacus reevesi. The sequence goes on along the minus strand of NC_089270.1, from coordinate 36,805,307 downwards.
AGCTGAGTTAGATCCCAGACAAGAGAGAGTCTTTGCCTCTTCTTCAGAAGCAGCTTGCTTTTGTTTTGTTTCAGAAAAAGGTCTGTCAAGTTTGTGCCCTAGCAGCAGCTGATTACCATTTTGCATGAATGACAGCTTGAGTCATTGATCTGTTTCTCTAAGTATGAATGTGTGTCTTTGTTCAGTCACTCAGTCATGTCCCACTCTTTGCACCCTTAGGGACTATAGCCTGCCAGGCTCCTCTGTCCATGGAATTTTTCCAGGCAAGAATACTGAAGTGGGTTTCCATTTCCTACTCCTGGGGCTTTTCCTGACCCAGAGATCAAACCCACATCTCTTGGGTCATCTATGCAGGTGAATTCTTTACCGCTGAGACGCCTGGGAAGCCTGCAGGTATGAACACTCCACTATCAATATGCCCCCCACGCCTGTGCCCCAGGGGAACTCCTTTGTTTCCATTGTCCTGTCTCCAGTCTTTCTCCTGAACACGTGGTGAAGGCCTACAGGAAAGAGCTGTAGGATGGGGGCAACCTCACCTTGTATATGAGGCTCCCATGTAATCTACACAGTAATTCTGATGCACAGAAATGCTTATCACCCATTAGAATTAAATTTACCTTATTACCTTGTTAACTTCATTTCCTTGTTGAATTAAAAAAAAAATCAGACTTTTCTCATTGTTAGGGTTGGAGTGACATTCTGGTGCAAATTGACACATCTTAAGTGTTAGTAGAACTCTTTCTAATTGTATCTTCAATTATTCTAGTTATTATTTCTGGTACATTCCTCAGAAGTACTTATTTTTTTTTTAATTTCAGGTTTCCATTCTTTGTCTTTCATAGTTCCTATATTTCTTTTAAAACTTTTTCTCCTTGTCTATCTCCTCTGTGTTATCTAATCTAGATCTCTGAAGATTATTTTCTGCAAATAACTTTCTTCTTGTTTCAGTGGATATTTAAAACTGCATTTTCATCCTTACTCAGGACAAACAGCTAGCATTTTATTCCAAAGAATCTCAAGTGTTGGCTTTCCTTTGTGTATTACGCTTCCTTCTTTGTTCCTAATCACTCAGTCGTGTCCAACTCTTTTGAGGCCATGGACTGTATCCTTCCAGGCTCCTCTGTCCTTGGGGATTCTCCAGGCAAGAATACTGAAGTCGGTTGCTATTTCCTCCTCCAGACATTTCTTTCTGTTCATCTGCTTATAACCTATTGATGACAATGCAGAACATTTTCTAACATGTCTTAAGGTATACTGTAGAATCTTTTCCTGATAAAGTTTTAATTTGTTTTAGGATGATGTTCTTTTTATTCTGTATTGTAACGCTGTTTCTTTCTTTGTCCCCTAATCTTGCCTACTTTGAAATTATTATTTAATTAGAACTGACATACTACCCAGAAAGCATAAGTGAGAGCTACAGTTTTGCTAAGTGTTCTTTGCAATCTTGGTAAACTTTCTATGTCATTGCTATGACAAGAAGGCAAATTGTATTATGCAAATTCTAGTGTAATTTCTAACAAGATTCTGATAATAGTTAGGAACTGGAAGTGAAGAATACTAGGCAACATCAAAGAACATCCGCACTAATGAGTACAGGTCTGCTGCATTTTGATCAAGAAATTGACTGTGGATTGGAATCACTTTCTACCTACTTCCAAGAGTAGAAAGTTCACTTTGTTTTGGAAGATAAAGGGACAAAAATTGTTCAATTAATTGAGTTTGCCAAGGTAGCTCCATGACTTTAGTTACTTAAAAGTTTCTCTTTATTTTTGGCAATAAGTTTAGGGACTTGGCTTTAGCATACACTAGAAAATGTCTTTCTCCTCTCCATTTATAGGCATCTAGGAGGAAGATTTAAAAAGCTGGATCAGAGACTACTACTAGTCAGACTTCATTTTAAAACTGAAAACCTTACATGAAATTTCAGACAATGATGTATATTCTATGGTCATCATATTGATGCTAAAGTTGGTGATTTTGATAAAGCAAATAAACAGCTGTTTGTTACTGATACAGTGTAAGAGGTATGCAGTACTTAATCATTAAACTGCATCTGTGGTTTAATCAATTGTTGTCATATATTTATTGAGTGCCTAGCAGGCAGTCTGAGCTATCAGACCTCCACTGTGGCATCACACTATGAATTTCAGAGCTTTGATATTTGACAGAGCATTCTTCAAGCAGCCCTACTTAAATTTGGCTTTCAAGCTGTTACCTAGTTAGATAAAATATAACTTTTGTCAATTTTAATCTGTGCTAGGAAAGAACATCTAAATTAAAATCAAACAGAAACGGTGTGCTCATTTCCCTTTTAGTTTTTCTCCCAGTGAAACAGATACTTTACTTTCTAAGCTTGGAAGATACACAGCCCAACTCTGTGCTGTGATGCTTAGGTTATCTTTTCTGCATTTTAGGGACAGTTTCAGTTGGGTCTGAGTTCTTTGACTTTTGTTTGGGATTTGCTGGAGATAGCAATGGGACTCTGAAATGTTGGTGAAAAACAGTTCTGGAAAATACTAAACATTCTAGAATCTTAATCATAAATTGAAACAATGTGGTAGATAGGGGGACTCCCAGAATAGAACAAATCTTTCATGTGAAAGCCATCTTGTTTTAGAATTTGAGGTCAGTGAAGTGGGATTGGTGACTAAGAGGTGTTAACTAAATACCTTGTCCCAAACATATTAGATCTTAGTACCTACACACCCACTCCAATCATTTCCCACCTTTTCAAACATGATTAATCTAGAGTATGGAGAGTTTAATAGCTTATCATAACTTCCAGTTCGTACAATCATATTTTGTACTCAGGGCTTCCTTGATGACTCAAGTGGTAAAGAATCTGCCTGCAATGCAGGAGATACAGGGGACACTGAAGATGTGGGTTTGATTCCAGAGTCGGGAAGACCCCTTGGGGAGGAAATGGCAACCCACTCCAATACTCTTGCCTGAAGAATCCCACTGACGGAGGAGCCTGGCAGACTACAGCTCATGGGGTCACAGAGTCGGACATGACTGAACACGCATGTATGCATATTTTGCACTTAGATCTTTAGGAGTACAAACTTTGTATTCTTTCTCCTCTAATATTTTACTTACAGTATATAGGATTCCATTTATGTTTTGGAGTTACCTAGAACTTGACTCTTCAAGGTTTAAAGTCTCATTGGGGGATTTAGATGTATCAATTTAAACTGTCAATTTGTATAAAAGTTAGAACATGAAAGGAGTCATTCCAATAAAGGGAAAGCTTCACAGGAGAAAATATTCATGAAAAAATATTCATGATTTCTAACTTTAACTTATAATATTACAATCATTACAATGATTATAGTTCAAAACAGAAGTATGTCATACTAACATCATCAGGGCTAAGGAAAAACAAAGTTCATCTTCTTTCATTTCTGTTTCTGCTTGAGATGGATAGTCATGCAATTGCTTTTTAAATATTTAGTTAACATGGTAAACACAGTTAAGACAATAGTGTCTCTCTGGAGTAGCCTAAAAGTGCCATGAATATGGAAGCAATTTAAGCCACACTAAAAGCTCACTCAGCATCTGTGGCTTCCAGGATTTCAGGAGTGAAGAGTACTGGGTACCATCTTTACTTGGCCTTATATGAACATCAATGGCCGAATTCTTCTATATGGTTACAAAATACTTTTGATATTCTGCACAAGAGATAAGTATTATCTAGAAATATTTTAGAACTTTCAGACATGTATTGCTCAAGAAAAAGAATAAAAAGGGTACTTTAAGAAAGGAGGTGAGTAATGAACTACAGGGTAAACCAGGAAATAAATGATATATGCTTTTGGAGCAATGAATCCATCAGTGAGCTAGAACAAATAGTTTCAGTTTTAGGTGTACTTGAAGATAAGCCAGGAAAGGTAAATAGTCGCCAGGTTGTGAACAATCAGGTTAAAATGGGAAGTTTTTGTTAGGTGATTGGGAACAATAAAACATTTGAGCAATAAACTGGAAAGTTCCAGTGGTAGTGCAGAAGTTAAAACTGGCTGAGGTGCATGCTATCAAACAGAGGAAAGACAGCCCGAAGACTGAGTTTTTATTATATGACAAAGAGCCTCAAAATACCAGCGGCTCACAACAATGGACATTTATAGCTTCTCTTTCATAGTTTTACAGGTCAGCTGAAGCTCTTTGCCTTCAGGTTGCCAATTGTCTAGGCTTGCTATAGATTGCAGGGTGGGTTCAGGTCCCCAGGTCCCACAGTTTCTCACCCTGAGATCAGGGTCTACCAGGACATTTTCTTGGTAATGATGCACAAGCACAAGCAGAAATACCTGCTGACTCTCAAAGCCTCAGATCAGAAGTGATTATTGTCATTCTCCACTTTCCACTGGCCAAAATAAGTCAATGGCTAAACTCAAGATCAATAGAGTGAAAGCATTTACTTTGCACATTTTAGTAGTACCTCAATGGAACGTGATGAAAACTGTGGCACTATCATTGTGATTTAGGGGGAAGTAAAGAAGAGGGGCCAAGGACTAAATAAATCTACCACATAGAATGCGACTCCTTGGGTACCTACTTGACAAATCTGGACTGATGGTGACAAGAACCTTAACTGGTATTATAACAAAAGATTTCTAATTATATGATGGGAAGAATTCAAGAGACAGTCCTAATGAATGAAGGCTTTCTGATCCTCCTGATATTTTCCCTCAGGAATCCTGGGGAAAAATTCAAATCAGTACAAAGGACTCAGTGGAACACATGATATGTAATTTTTCTTAAAGATATGAAACTTGAAAGTTGTGATGATCTTGAAAAGCAAGTAGGTCCAGCTTTAAAATTCATAATCTCAGCTATCATGTTGTATAACTATCAGTTAAAGTATTTCCAGAAATAAAGCATGATATGGATTGAATGTGTGGAGACTTGGTCAAGTCGTCATTGTTTTAACTGGAAACATTGCTTCAGCCTCTCTCTGTACCTACTGGAATCTGAACATGTCAGTCTAAAGATTTTGAGAAGCAAATTCATAGATTCTCTTCAGAAATGACTGTGATTATAGATAATGCAAAATACCTGGAGGTTACAAGTGGTTTTCCCAAGAAAATTTTAAGGTGCGCTCTTTTGGCCAAATTCAACAGGATGTATTTACAATTAGACAATGTAACTCATTTGTTAACTGCATGGACTATTCTTTTCTTAGAGCTCCCTTATATTGTTATTTTTGGATATTATCATTTTTTTCATGAATCCAGGTTAATTTCTTCATGTATATAACTGAAATGAAAAGTAAGGACAGTGCTAATATGTGGTATGAAAACATAATGAAAGATGAATACAAATATGAAAACAATTATTTTCTTTAAATGGATGTTAGAATAGGACCATGACATATATAGAAAATAAGTTGTAGAAAAATTTTTAAATGCTAAAATGGGTCTTTAAACTTGGGATAACATTTGAAACAAAAATCAAATTGATTTGATTGAACTGAACTTTAATTATATTTAGACATAATTATTATTAGTTAAGTAAATTTATGCCAGTTCTTCATCATAGAAGCTATTATACTTATGAACAGGAAAGAGATAATTTGGTAAAAAAAAATCTGTCAATATTATCTTTTGACATCGTATGGAGGGATCAATAGGTTTCTTGAATGTGCTTGTCAGTACTTATTTTGGTGTTGTATGATTATAGTCTAGCAAAAACATTTCTGTGTATTTTTATCCTCTCTTTTAAGTCATCCTATTTTTCAGTTATTAAAATAATAATAAAAAAAAAGAGGAACAGCATGGTATTTTCCCACAATCACTTCTATGACCTTTTTAAATTTACCTTTTATATCTCACACAAGGGAAGACTGTATATATGATAAGCATAATTAAAACTGTTAAAAAATGAAAAAGAATACTTTAGAATATAATAACATAAAAATATTTTGTTTATAAGATATTGTTAAATTAAATATATTTACCACTATTTGCATAATTATCACTAAGCCAATATTTGGAAGAGTGAAATGCAAAACTCAGTGAAATTATAACTAGAAAGCTATATATTTTCTAGATATAGAGATCTTAACTTATGTGAAAGTAAAATTTTAACCCTTCAGGGCTGTTGAAGAGCAATAAAAGTTGTTGAATGGCTTGGGCTTATATTCTAAAGTCAAACCAAAGGTTTGAATGCTTCCCACTGGTACAGAATTTACAGCTTAACCTTGATTTTCCTTTATCAAGAGTGATGAAATGCAAAGTGTTGAAACAGAAGAGCAGAAATTGATCAACAAAATGTCAATAAGCATTATGTTTATGCAACATGAATAGGGCCTATAAATTCCTAAAACTCACCATGAATCAAAATATGAAGTTGGAGTTTAGAAAGAAAGATGTAAAAAGGGAATCTGCATTTAAAAAGCAGTTATATTTTCCTTCAGTCTTTGGCAGTTTCAGTTCAGTTCAGTTCAGTTGCTCAGTCATGTCTGACTATTTGTGACCCCATGAACTGCAGCACGCCAGGCCTCCCTGTCCATCTCCTGGAGTCCACACAAATCCATGTCCATCGAGTTGGTGATGCCATCCAGCCATCTCATCCTCTGTCATCCCCTTCTTCTGCCCTCAATCTTTCCCAGCATCAGGGTCTTTTCCAATGAGTCAACCCTTTGCATGAGGTGGCCAAAGTATTGTAGCTTCAGCGTCAGCATCAGTCCCTCCAATGAACACCCAGGACTGATCTCCTTTAGGATGGACTGGTTGGATCTCCTTGCATTCAAGGGACTCTCAAGAGTCTTCTCCAACACCACAGTTCAAAAGCATCAATTCTTTGATGCTCAGCTTTCTTTATAGTCCAACTCTCACATTCATACATGACTACTGGAAAAACCATAGCCTTGACTGGATGGACTTTTGTTGGTAAAGTAATGTCTCTGCTTTTTAATATGCTGTTTAAGTTGGTCATAACTTTCTTTCCAAGGAGTAAGTGTCTTTTAATTTCATGGCTGAAATCAACATCTGCAGTGATTTTGGAGCCCAGAAAAATAAAGTCAGCTGCTGTTTCCACTGTTTCCCCATCTATTTGCCATGAAGTGATGGGACCAGATGCTATGATCTTCGTTTTCTGAATGTGGAGTTCTAAGCCAACTTTTTCACTCTCCTCTTTCACTTTCATCAAGAGGCTTTTTAATTCCTCTTCACTTTCTGCCAGAAGGGTGGTGTCATCTGCATATCTGAGGTTATTGATGCTTTTCCTGGCAATCTTGATTCCAGCTTGTGCTTCCTCCAGCCCAGCATTTCTCGTGATGTACTCTGCATATAAGTTAAATAAGCAGGGTGACAATATACAGCCTTGAGTACTCCTTTCCCTATTTGGAACCAGTCTGTGGTTCCATGTCCAGTTCTAACTGTTGCTTCCTGACCTGCATGCAGGTTTCTCAGGAGCCAGGTCAGGTGGTCTGGTATTTCCATCTCTTTCAGAATTTTCCACAGTTTATTGTGAGCCACATAGTCAAAGGCTTTGGCATAGTCAATAAAGCAGAAATAGGTGTTTTTCTGGAACTCTCTTGCTTTTTTGATGATACAGCGGATGTTGGCAATTTGATCTCTGGTTCCTCTGCCTTTTATAAAACCCGCTTGAACATCTGGAAGTTCATGGTTCACATATTGCTGAAGCCTGGCTTTTGCAGTTTCAGTCGTCAGCAATTGAACAAGGATAGCTACATCTCAAGAATCTGTAAAGGTGCCTTTCTTCTAAATTGGTCAGAGTTGAATTCTTTAAAAGGGTGCAAAAAATGTTTCTTTATGTAAAATGTCCTCATTAATATAAACTAACACAACAGAGACTACTGCAGTTGACATAGTAGTTGAGTTTAAAATTTGTTATTTTTCTGTGGGATCATAAGTTGCTTATTTCAGAACATTATATTTATCCCTGTATTTTATAATTTTTGTTGTAAACTCTCAGGTTTATAAGATGTAAAATTGCATTTTGTTCTTTAAACAATTTAAGAGAAATATAATGTCAGGTTTCCCTGGTGGCTCAGACCATAAAGAATCTGCCTGCAGTGCAAGAGACCTGGGTTCAATCCTTGGGTCAGGAAGATCCCTTGGAAAGAGAATGGTTCCCCACTCCTGAATTCTTGCCTACAGAATCCTACGGACACAGGAGCCTGGTGGGGTATAATCCAAGTGGTTGCACAAACACACAACACATAATATAATGTCAAGGAGAAAGTAATAGTGTTTTTATTATTGCCTGAAAATGCCTATATATTTTTACAAGCTTTCTAAAATGTCTATTTGAGAATTGTTTTAAAAAATCAGTCATTAAAGAGATGAAACCCCATAATGATGAATCCCCTGAGAGAAAATGAAAATTCAGCAATCTCTGAGCAAGGTGTAGGATATTTTAAAAAATTAAAAATAATTTTAGTTTATTAGCATTGAATATATGAACATTATGGGGTGAGAAATATATGCATATATAAGCAATATAAAACTATTTTGGTTATGAACAAATGAAAAAATTGTATATGAAAAGATCAGCATAATTTAGCTGTAGTCACATAGAATTAAGCCAAAATTAAGATTTTGCCAGTCACTGCTTACATGGTTATGGGTTGATTACCATTCTCCTTTAGACTTCATTTCCACATCTCTTAAGTGAGGGAAATTTGGAAAAAAGAAATGGCTTTTATGAGATTATTAGATTCAATGTACAGATAACTTAGTTTTATAATACAATGCTTGCCATATAGTAAACTAAATAAATAATGTTACTGTAATTATTGTTATATTATTCTCATTGCAGAAACATACTGTGTGCCAACACCTAACACCTGAGACCTGATAATTTGCAGAGCATAGCATTAATTTTGATGATTTTAATCCAATTATTCTATGTAATTTTTTTAGCTACTTAAAAAAATTAACTTATTTTAACTAGATCTCTTGGTAATTTTATTTATATATGTGTTAGTCACTCGCTCGTGTCTGACTCTTTGCATCCCCCTGGACTGTAACCTGCCAGGCTCCTCTGTGCGTGAAATTCTCCAGGCGCATACTGCAGTGGGTTGTTATTTCATTCTCCAGCGGATCTTCCTGACCTAGGGATCGAACCCAGGTCTTCTGCTTTACCATCTGAGCATACTAGGGAAGCCCATGCCTTTACATTTTCATCTTTGGGCTAAAGTTTTCCTTTGAATTCCACATTCACTTCCAAATGCACATTGGATGCATCACCTTGTATCTCTCGCAGGTTCACATTCAAAACTAAACTTTTGATCAGACTGATAAATTGCCTTTCTTGCAAAAGCATATGCACATGCACACCCACTTGCCCTGCTCCACAAACACACACACACTCAGACAAATATCAAAAGCACTAACCAAGCAACTACATCTGAGTAGATTAAAGCACAGTGCCATTTATTTCTCTCAAAAGTCTGCCTTTTGGGCGGCACTGGTGTTAAATAACCCATCTGCCAACACAGGAGACATGAGACACAGATTCGATCCCTGGGTCAGGAAGATGCCCTGGAGAAGCACATGGCAACCCACTCCAGTATTCTCACCTGGAGAATCCCAGCCAGAGGAGCCTGGCTGGAGTCCGTGATAGCTTTTCCCTGCTACAGTTGGTGTCAGCTGGAATCAGGAATCACCTGAAGGTGTCTGCACTCTCATATCAGTTGGTTGGTGCTGGCTATCAGCTTCGAGGCTGTTGGTTTGGGTACCTTTCTTCCCAGGTAGTCTTTGCTTCTTTACAGCCTGGTGGTGGCTTTCGAGCATGAGCCTCCGGAGAGTGACCTGAGAGTGAGATGCCTTTCCTGAGCTAACTTCAGGGGTCAGGCAGCATCCTTTACCTTACATTCTTATTTGGTAATGTAGCCAGAAGGGGCCCACTGGGTTCAAAGGAAGGGAAATAGTCTCCCCAAACTACTTCCAGAATTGGGTGCAGGATCCTACTATTTCCAGAAGTGGATGTAGGATCAAATATATTGTGTTACTTCCTTTTTTTGAGGGGGGGGTGAGGCAGGGGATACAATCTGCCACACCGATCAAGTAACAGAATATCAGTACCATTCCTTTATCAGCCATCCAGATTTATTTGCCCAAACCTCAAACCAAGGAGTCAGCCTTAACGTATTCTTTTCTTTGACTCTCACATCAGTAAGTCCAGCTGGTGTTATATCACCCATATTATTTATCTTGGATTCCCTTCTTCCTGTCCTTTTGCTTTGTCCCTCCCAATCCAAACATATTTTTTGTTTCTCCTAAACCTCACCAGTAAACTCCTAAAACATCACCTGCTACTTTTTAGTCCCTATCCAATCCTTTCTCCACATATGTGGTTTACATATAATAGAATTTTCCTGGTGTCACTTCCTTGATTAAAACAGCCGCACATGAACTTTTCTAATATAGAAATATGATATGGGCATATGAATCACTCAAGTCATGAGAGTTGTATGTGATAGAAAGAGTAACAAATATGTCTCAATCACCTTTGATTGTTTAAAGATTAGTGAAGTTTATACTCAGTTGTTTTCTTCCTTGAAGTGATAAGGAAAAGATTAGCTGTGTCTTTTTAAACAGTCAGAGCACCATATGTTTTATTATAATGTCTCAAAAAGTATATTGGTGTTTTCTCCTATAAATGAATATATGGATCATAAACTTTTTTTCTTTCTCTAAGCACCATTTGGATTAGGTCCTAGAGCTCTAATTTTCTATCTATTAAGTGTTTCCAGCATATAATCACATAAGGCAAATAGCCATCTTGAAAAGACACAGATGTTTATACATTATTTACTATTTCTGTTGTGCTGCTTCATGTTCATATAAAATGCATTTATTTTTATATCAACTGAGGAAAGAAAATAATAGGATTTTAGCTAAGTTAAAAACATATTTCTCGATATCCTTTGTATTCTATCTGCTTTTCATGCTTGATCTTTCTTATACTCAATAAAACATTTACACAATAAAAATGATCTCTTCAAAATGTATAATCTGTAATACAAAATATATAACATTTATATATGTTTATTCATACACTTCTTTGGCAAGAATTTTAAATTATTATATATTTTTTCTTTAGCCATTGCATATTTTATGTAATGAAATTCACACAAGGAGCTTGAAAAGAGTATAATTTATATTTTATAAAGGCTTATTTTTCTTTTATTCTTTCCTTTGCTAGTGGCAGTCTTCATAGTGACAGCTTTTATTTTTCTTCCAAACTTTGAAATTGCATGTATTATGTATGCCTAGGGTGTACATGTATGCCTTTAAGCAGTATATGGATGGTTTTGTTGATCAAAAACTGGACAGATAAATTTACTGGTAGGATTTTACCTGTTTTCAGTTCAAAGCCTTCTAATAATTCTTTAGCAATTTCATGAAATTGTGTGCTATTTTAGTTGAATAGGTACTTTACATTAAAGTTTTTAACACAAACAACTTTGGGGAAATGGTCTTCCTTAATAAATTTTTTTAAAGTATTGAATTTTAGAAAATCAGATGCTTCATCCATTATATCTCAGAATTTTTTTTCTAATTACCTCAATTCTGAAACATCATTTTTCAAATTAATTTGCATTTAAAATGATCATAGTAAAACCTTACATTTTATAGAAACTTTATAAAAAGTGAGTAATAAGTAACCTCCCAAGAGACAACTTCCTTAATTTATTAGAAAAAAAATGATAATCTACAGGACACAGTTCACGTTATATAGTAATGCATGTGAGAGAGCTTTTGCTAATGAAATTATTCATTATCTGTACTCTAGATTTTTCTTGTAGCTGAGATATAATTGGCATATAACATTATATTAGTTTCAGCTGTATAACATAATTATTCTGTAATTGTATGTATTGCAAAATGACTAAAACAGTAAGTCATCTATCACCACACATAGTTACAATTATTTTCTTGTGATAAGAACTTCTAAGATGTACTTGCTTAGCAATTTTCAAATATATAATGTGGCACTATTAATTTGTGCTCTGGATTCCAAGGCCATGTGTTAATAATCCATTGCTTAGTAACAATTAGGCACAGACTTAATTTCTTAGAACACATATTATCTCACTGTTTCTGGATGTCAGGAATCTAGTCATAGCTTATGTGAAGCTTCTTCTACAGAATCTCTCACAGGGCTACAGTCTGAGTTTTGGTCAGGGCTAATTTCTTTTTTTTTTTCTTCTTTTTTTCTTTTTTTTTTCATTTATTTTTATTAGTTGGAGGCTAATTACTTTACAATATTGTAGTGGGTTTTGTCATACATTGTCATGAATCAGCCATGGATTTACATGTGTTCCCCATCCCGATCCCCCCTCCCACCTCCCTCTCCACCCGATCCCTCTGGGTCTCCCCAGTGCACCAGGCCCGAGCATTTGTCTCATGCGTCCAACCTGGGCTGGTGATCTGTTTCACCCCTGATAATATACATGTTTCGATGCTGTTCTCTCAGGGCTAATTTCAAGTCTGAATATTCAATAGAAGGACTGATGCCGAAGCTGAAGCTACAATACTTTGATCACCTGATGCAAAGAGCCGACTCGTTAGGGAAGACCCTGATGCTGGTAAAGATTGAGGGCAGGAGGAGAAGTGGGCAACAGAGGATAAGATGGTTGGATGACATCACTGACTCAATGGACATGAGTTTGAGTAAACTAAGGAAGATAGTGAAGGACAGGGAATCCTGGCATGCTGCAATCCATGGGGTCTCAGAGTGCGACATGACTTAGCGACTGAACAGTAATCTCACTGGAAGGTTTGAGCTAAGATCTGTTTTCTAAGTTCATGTAGTTTTGATAAAATTCAATTTTTTAGAGCCTATTGGGCCTCAGTTCTAAGCTGCCTATTGCCTGTTTCTTTCATCACCAGAATATGCAAGCTGAGAAAGCAGTAGAGGACATCAGCAAGAAAGACATTTCAATCTTATGAAGCTGCTGGATTTTTTATATTTCTCTACTGATTTCATCCTAAATGCCCACATAAGGTGTTTTAAATTAGAAACAGATTTTTTGATTAGATGTTTCACAGTAAATAATAGCATTATCATTCACATGTTCCATCTTTATCCCTAGGACTATAAGATGGATGCATGTCATTGTTCCAAAGGAAGAAGAACTTGCCCCCATAGTGAGGAGTGTGGAAAACATTGTTCTATGCTTATAAAGGGCCAAGATACCTTCTCTTTCTTTCTTTTTTCCCTCTTGGTGAAGGGTGTCTTCCTTACTCTAGCCCTTAGCTCTGTAAATACAATTTCTTCTGAAAACAGATAACCCCATGTGTTTGGTCTACAATCTAGAGAAATCTTCAAGTTCCTGGGTCTCATTCCTCCTTGAAATGAAAACACTTAAGAAGATAACCTTTGTAGTTTTTCTGGCTCCTTGAAGGCTTAACCCAGACACCTACTGGTGGCCATATCCATTTAGCCCTTTAAAGAGATAAGAAATTACATTATTCTTTTGAATTAGAGCAATTAACTAGACAGATGGCTATGGATCTAATTCTAATAGTATGTGAACTTGTTACTGGGAGACAGGGCTTTTTACCTGAATATTAAGAAATCTAGGAAAGTTTTATTTCCCCACAGTAATTTAATCGGTTAGGTGTTATCTCATCATTTTTGTCATATTCTGGGCTTCCCTAGTAGCTCAGGCTGTAAGGCATCTGCCTGCGATGCGGAGCCTGGCAGACTACAGTCAATAGGCTTGCAAAGAGTCAGACAGGACTGAGCGACTAGCACAGACATTTATCATATTCTATTAGTGAGAAGGAAGTCACAGGCCCCACCCACTCTTAAGGAGAGAGGCGGAGATAGATTTGTGGGCCACTTGAAGGTCTGTGCACCAAAGCCACCTTTGCAGACACCAAATAGGTTGAGAATAATTGTAGCTGAAAAAATCATATATGTTTATTTGTGACAATTAAATTTTAAAATCCAATTTTACATCAACATTGCCTGGAACAGAAATTTTGGCTCAATCTGTATTAAAAATTTCCAAATTGTTGAAACTTTATTAGGCCAATAATGAATCTGCATAACATACTTTATGTCTGGCTCAATTATATAAATTTATATAAATTTATGAATTATATAAATTCAGTATTATTGGCTTGCTTTAAAATGTCTTGTTATCATCTTTAAAAAATCAATAGATTTAAAAAAAAATTAGTGGTAAACTCTACCTTACACAAACATAACAGTTTATAATGTGCTTATTCCCTTCACAAAAATATGAGAAATATGAGTTTTTAACTGTAGTTTGCCTTTAAGAAAATTGAACTGAAGAGTGATTTTCTAATTTACTCATGGTTATCTAACTACCAAAGCAGGATCAGGTCTTTTAACCCAGGTTTCCCAATATGATTAAGGCTATTTCATATATATCTAAGCATTATTTGATGCATTTGACCAATTTCTTTGTATTAATGTAGAATTATTTAATTTAATTTCATGATACGTTCTTTGGCTTTAGATTTTTCTTTCTTCATTGTGTTTTCTTCTATGTCTCTTTTGCTGGCTGTTTCTTTTTCATATAGCCTTAGGTCTTTGTCTTGTACTACTATTTTTTCCCTCACATTAAATACACTTACTTTGTCTAACTCATGCCATCTCCCTGCCTTTGAAACCATTTATACCCTTATTTCTCCCAAAAATATATCACCGGTTCTGGTTTCATTTATCCATAAATATGAATAACAATCTACTATACATGTTCATTTGAATAGCTCTTGATCATCTCAGTCCTAACATGACCAAAATTAATTTTTTTCTTATATTCAAATAAACTTGTTCCTCTTCCAGTATTCACTATTTTAAGTAAATGGCACCACCACCCACTAGTTGCTCAAGGGATAAAGTAGAACAACACTCACATATAAGTGAACCCTACATCCTACCAACTTTGCCACAAAAATAATGACTCAACTATGACAAGTTACCTTCATCTTTACCTCCCCCACCTGTCTTAGTCATTTTGCCTTATCTTCTATAAATATTGCTATTGTACTATAGTTCCCAACTAATCCAGTCTGCCAGTAGCAGTCAAAATAATCATAAAATATAAATTGGGTGATGCCATTTATCTGATTAAATTTTTCAATAGCTTTGTTTTGCATTCAAAAGAAAGGAAAAAAAAAAAATCTTAACCTTGCCCTCATGATACAGTTCTAGTTTTATCTTTTGTCGCTCTTACTATCCACTTACTCTTTCTACTTTGGCTTTCTGTCAGGATCTGGGCAATTCTTTTAGGTCTTTAAAATTTTATCTCTCTTTTCTTGAAGCACACCTCTCTAATGGTTAACTCATTTTAGTCCATACTCCAAACAGTTTTGCCAAGCTGTTCATACTTATTAATAAGGTTTGGCTTAAAGTCAATTTCTCAAAAAACTTTCCATTATCCTTTAAATAAATTCTTTTAAAAAATACTCTCAGAGCATCAGTTTCCTTTCCTTCAAAGACAGTATCAGTTTCCAAAACAGCTGTTTGTGATCATCAATATGTTTTCTCCTTTAACTGGACAGTGAATAGTAAACTTTGTTTCACTTTTTTATCTTTTGCGTGGATTTTATTGCTAAAGTTTAGTAGGCTAGATAGTACATAATGAGGGATAATTTTGATGTAATAGCCTCCCAAAATTATATTTTTCCAAAATAATATTCTGTATACTTATTTTCATGGTTCCTGATAACTTCTGGATTATCTCTTTTACTTCCTACTGTTTTTACATCCATCTTATCTCTCCAGGATGTGCTTTATCAGTTTTTCCTCAAAGCATTTCAAATCAGTTTGGTGACCCTTTGTTGTGGAGACATGCAATGCCTGTGTAATATCACTGTCAAGCTTTATTACTTTATAATTTATTTTTCTACCTTAATATTTTCTAACCTTATTGACAGTAAATTCATTTACAATAAATTCTAATAGGTAAACTCAAACCTCTTCTATAATTTCTTCTGAGACTTTTTTTTTAACAATCTTGCATTCCCATGGTTTTCTAATTTACCCAGTAATTGTTCTTTACTTTTTAGTAATTTGAATTTAATAACTTTAATAATGACGATAATGGCACAAGGGTAACTGTTAAAGTTTCCATGATATTTTTCTATTTCAGTAACTCCATTAATCACGCATAAAGAGAATGCTTCTCTTTCCTAAAACTGCAGGAGATCTAAACTCAGCTTTTGTATATTTTTTTGTCAGGTGAGGAGAGAAAAGATAAAGGATCTCAATCCCTCTTTGCCTGAGTAAGAACTTACTGCAATGAGAATTTATGTAGGAAGTTGACTACAAGAGCTGAACATGAGGTCTGATTTTCTTCCTTATGAGAAGAAAGCCTGTATTTTCAGAATTGGGGGTTGGACAGAGCATTTAATTGAGCCCATTAAATGCTAGGTGTGTACCTAATCTTTTTTTTTTTTTAATTAATACAATATTATTTTCTCCCAGAAAGGAATCTGAGATGTTAATGATCAAGTCATCATCTTTTATGGGTGAAAATACAGTGCATTTGGCCAGTTTGTATTTGGTGACTTTGTCAATAGATATGTAAAAAGAGCTAATTCAGTACCTTAGAAGGCAGATTCCTTAACCTTTTTTCTTCTTTTCACAGACAGTTTTGTGTAATGGGGTATTGCTTGCAAAATCAACTTGTAGAGACTCCATAGGAAGAAGAAAACAGAAATATGCAATTATTTGAGGGGCAGATTAAAAAATTTCAATAGTTAGGTTTGAGTATGATTATACTTTTTGTTGTCAGTGTCTATATACATTTCCTCTTTCATTTATTTGCACAGTGTTCCTTTCACCAAAATTAATCATACTTTTAAAATAGGAGCTATAAGAGACTCAGACAGAAATGAGTCTTAATGGTGATAGGACTTTATAAGTGGTGCCACATTTCTTTTTTCTCACTTGACTTTAAAGCACATAATAAATATAATCCAATTGCCTACATGTTAAATACTGTTAAGGATTTAACAAGTATTATTGTCTTATTTCTAGAGAATAACCAATTCTCTTATAGAGAATAACCAATGATACTCTATGGTGGGACCTATACTTATTTAATGTACATTATGGGGCTTCCCCAGGTGGCACTAGTGTAAAGAGCCTGCCTGCCAGTGCAGGAGTTATAAGAGACACGGGTTCAATCCCTGTGCTGGGAAGATCCCCTGGCAGAGGAAATGGCAGCCCACTCCAGTGTTCTTGCCTGGAGAACCCCATTAACAGAGGAGTCTGGTGGGCTACAGTCCATAGGGTCACAGAGTTGGACACAATTGAAGCGACTCAGCACACATAATAAACATGCACAGTAAAAATCTTTGTTCACTGTATTCTGATCATCAGCTTACAATTCTTAATTTTATTCTGATTCAGTCAGGATTTTCATGTGTTTTTTTGCTGAATATCTTTCAATTATGAGCATTTGTGCTGCATTCATTATGGTCAATTGCTTGCCATTACCTCACTCTCTTTGCACTTCTGCATAATTCCCTCTAGTGGAGTCTCTTGTGCTTACTCCATTCCTGTGTCCTCTGTACAGTTCTATGCTTGATTCATCCTTGGGAGTGTCAGCGTCATCTAATATTTTATTCCTTTGTTTCCATTCCTTGAATTCTCTTTGTTTTCCATGCTGGACCCTTCTTCCTGGCCAAGGTAGTACTCTTTTCTTTGCAACCAAGGGCAAAACACCTACAATCTTGATTGTGAAGCATTAACTTGCTATTTGAATTTTAATCTGAAAAAGAATCACTCACTCTACTGAACTGTTATTGCTCTGTTTATATTTTCCTACTGAAAGCAATGCCCATGTTTATGTGTTCAGTCATTCATTACACAGTATAATGAAGGCAACCAATATATGTTATCTCTGTTTTCTTTAAATTGATAAAAATCTGTACCTTTATGACACAAATGACATGACAGAGCCTTTAACAATTTCTAGTTAAACAGTAAAGAAAAAAGTTAGTTCTGGCTTAACTTTTTAATTTGCTTATATATTCTGTAAAAAGACATTTACTTATAAGATGCATATGTAAATATGTTTGTGTGTGTGCTACGTTGCTGCAGTTGTGTCTGACTCTTTGCAACCCTATGGACTGTAGCCCACCAGGATCCTCTGTCCATGGGATTCTCCAGCCAAGAATACTGGCCTGAGTTGCCATGCCCTCCTCTAGAGGATCTTCCCAACCCAAGGATCAGACCTGTGTCTCTTACTTCTCCTGCATTGACAGGCAGATTCTTTACCACTAGCACCACCTGGGAAGCCCACATATGTGTGTATATATGATACAAAATTAATTAAACCTTGTAGAGAGTTGAATACTATAATATTATAGAACAATCAAATAATGAAACTATCTTAAAAATAAAGTTACAATGGTTCTAAACATCATTCAAATTAAACATTTCAAAATAAATACTGATTATTGGGAGTTAACTCTGATAGATAACAGTTATTTTGCTAGAGCAACTTTTTATACTCAATGTCCCAAAATGCAGTTTCCTCTTATACAACCAAAAAAAACTTAAAATGGAGAAATGAAGTATATTTTTATCTAATTATACTTTTCCCTTCATAAATCAAGGAGACTATGAATTTTGGTGAAAAATTCAATTAATATTTGATATATTACATACGTTATTTTTGAAGAAGAAAATTATCTTAGGAGGATATGGAAATTTAATATTAATTGAAGTATAAGTGATTAACAGTGTTGTGATAGTTTCAGATATACAGCAAAGTTAATCAGCTTTACATAAACATGTATCTATTCCTTTTCAAGTTCTAGTCCCACTTAGGTTGTTGCATAGTACTGAGCAGAGTTCCCCTGTGCTATATGGCAGGTCCTTGTTGGTTATCCATTTTAATTATGGCAGGGTATACAAGTCAATCTCAAACTACCTAATTATCCCTTCGATCCACCCTTCCCCTTGTTAAACATAAGTTTGAAGAACAGGTTATTTTTAATTTTTAGGTGTTTGTGATATAGATTTTGAATATATGTCCCCAGGTGGTGCTGGTAGTAAAAGGACCCACCTGCCAATGTAGGAGACGAAAGACATAGGTTTAATTCCTGAGTTGGGAAGACCCCCTAGAGAAAGGCATGGCCACCCACTGCAGGATTCTTGCCTGGAGAATCCCATGGAAAGAGGAGTCTGGTGGTCTATGGTTCATAGAGTTGCATAGAGTTGGACACAACTGAAGCAGCTTAGCAAACACGTGCACACACATGTTCAATATTTGCATTACAGGTATCATCATGTGGGATTCAGGATACTTGGAAATAGACTTAACTGAAATAATAAATGTAGTTCATGCATTAAAAATTATAGTAAATATTTATAATGTGAAATTAGCCTACTTTATATGCCAATTATAAGTTATCATAATGATAAATATGCTTTGTATTATTTTTTGTGATTGAGGATTTTTATTTATTATACTTCATATAAAGTTACTAAAAATATCAGCTATTTTCTCTACACTATAAAATAGATACCTGTAATTTATTTATTTTATGCACAGTAGTTTGTACCTCTTAATTCCCTACCCCTTTCATGCCCCTCTGACTTCTCTCTCCCCACTGGCAACCATTAGTTTGTTCTCTATATCTGTAAGTCTTTGTTTATTATGCTATATTCATTTGTTTCATTTTATGGATTCTACATATTAGTGCTAGCATATGGTATTTGTCTTTCTTTGTCTGACTTATTTCACTAACATAAAATCTTCCATCTGTGCTGTTACAAGTGGCAAAATTTCATTCTTATTGTGTATGTATACAAGAAATGTTATTCAGTCATAAAAAGAATGACATTTTATGTATATCTTTGTGTATGTATATACAAAACATGTAATATGAATATATATATATATATATATATTCACACACACATACCATATATTCTTTATTCATTCATCAGTTGATGGACACTTAGGTTGCTTCCACATCTTCACTGTTATAAATATTGTTGCTATGAATATTGGGGTGTGTATCTTTTCAAATTAGTGTTTTCATTTCCTTTGGATATATACCCAGGGGTGGACTTGCTAGTAGTCCTGTTTTTAGTAGGACTAATTTGCTAGTAGTTGTTTTAGCAACCACCTGATAGCTCAGCTGGTAAAGAATCTGCCTGCAATGCAGGAGACACCAACTCAATTCCTGGGTGGGGAAGATCTGCTGGAGAAGGGATGGGCTACGCACTCCAGTATTCTTGGGCCTCCCTTGTGGCTCAGTTGATAAAGAATCCGCCTACATTGTGGGAGACCTACGTTCCATCCCTGGGTTGGGAAGATCCCCTGGAGAAGGAAAAGGCTACCCACTCCAGTATTCTGGCCTGGAGAATTCCATGGACTGTATAGTCTATGGGGTCACAAACAGTCAGACATGACTGAGTGATTTTCACTTCACTTTGCTTCATACTTTTCCACAGTGGTTGAGCAAATTTATGTTGCTGCCAACACTGTAATTCACTTTCTTTACATACTTGACAACGTTTGTTATTTGCAGTATCCTAGATGACAATCATTCGACTGGTATGAGGTGATACTTCATTGTAATTTTTTTTCTTTTTCATATTCTTTTCCATATAGGTTATTACAGAGTATTGAGTAGAGTTTACTGTGCTATACAGCAAGTCCTTGTTGATTATCTATTTTATACACAGTATTTGTGTATGTTAATTCCAACCTCCTAATTAACTCCCCTCTACCTTTCCTCTTTGGTAACCATAAGCTTGTTTCTTATGTCTGTGAGTCTGTTTCTGTTTTGTAAATACGTTCATTTGTATCACTTTTTAAAAAAATTTCACATTTAAGTGGTTTACATGATATTTATCTTTCTTTGTCTGATTTACCTCACTAAGTATGGTAATCTCCAGATTCATCCATGTTGTTGAAATGCCGTGATTTTATTCTTTTTTTATGGCTGAGTAATATTCCATCGTGTGTATATACCACATCTTCTTTATCTATTCATCTGTCAATGGGCATTTAGGTCACTTCTATTTCTTGGCTATAGTAAATAATGCTGCAGTGAACATTGGGGTGCATATATCTTTTCAAATTAGAGGTTTTTTTTTTTTTCTGGATATATGCCCAGGAGTGGGGTTGTTAGTTCATATAGTAGCTCTTTTTAGTTTTTTAAGAAACATCCATACTGTTCTCCATAGTGGCCATACCAATTTTTATTTCTACCAGTAGTGTAGGAGGGTTCCTTTTCTCCACACCCTCTCCAGCATTTATTACATTTAGACATTTTGATGATGATCATTCTGACTGATGTGAGGTGATACCTCATTGTAGTTTTGATTTGCATTTCTCTAATAATTTGCAAATCTCTTCTGAAAGAGATGGGAGTACCAGACCACCTGACCTGCCTCTTGAGAAAACTATATGCAGGTCAGGAAGCAACAGTTAGAACTGGACATGGAACAACAGACTGGTTCCAAATAGGAAAAGGAGTATGTCAAGACTGTATATTGTCACCCTGCTTATTTAACTTATATGCAGAGGGCATCATGAGGAAAGCTGGGCTGGAAGAAGCACAAGCTGGAATCAAGATTGCTGGGAGAAATATCAATAACCTCAGATATGCAGATGACACCACCCTTATGGCAGAAAGTGAAGAGGAACTAAAGAGCCTCTTGATGAATGTGAAAGAGCAGGGTGAAAAAGTTGGCTTAAAGCTCAACATTCAGAAAACTAAGATCATGGCATCTGGTACCATCACTTCATGGCAAATAAATGAGGAAACTGGTGAATTTGGGCTCCAAAATCACGGCACATGGTGATTGCAGCTGTGAAATTAAAAGACACTTGCTCCTTGGAAGGAAAGTTATGACCAACCTAGATAGCATATTTAAAAGCAGAGACATTACTTTGCCAACAAATGTCCATCTAGTCAAGGCTATGGTTTTTCCAGTGGTCATGTATAGATGTGAGAGTTGGATGGTGAAGAAAGCTGAGCACTGAAGAATTGATGCTCTTGTATTGTGGTGTTGGAGAAGAGTCTTGAGAGTCCCTTGGACTGTAAGGAGATCAAACCAGTCCATCCTAAAGGAGGTCAGTCCTGGGTGCTCACTGGAAGGATTGACACTGAAGCTGAAACTCCAATACTTTGGCCACCTCATGGGAAGAGTTGACTCATTGGAAAAGACCCTGATGCTGGGAGGGATCGGGGGCAGGAGGAGAAGGGGACGACAGAGGATGAGATGGCTGGATGGCATCACCGACTCGATGGACATGAGTTCCAGTAAGCCCCGGGATTTGGTGATGGACAGGGAGGCCTGGCATGCTGCGATTCATGGGGTTGCAAAGAGTTGGACACGACTGAGTGACTGAACTGAACTGAATAATTAACAATGTTGGATATCTTTTAGTGTGTTTTTGTTCATCTTCTTATTTTCTTTTGGAGAAATGTCTGATTGACTTCTGCTCATTTTTTGGTTGGGTTTTTCAGTTTCTTTGAGTTGTATGTGCTGTTTATGTATCTTGGAAATTAATCCCTTGTCAGTAGCCTTGTGCAAATTCTCTTGTGAGTGACTGTTTTTCTCATGTAACCTTTAGAATTCCCACTTTATCTTTTACTTCTGCCATTTTAATTATGATGTATCTTGGTGTGGCTCCCTTTGGGTTCATCTCATTTGGGACTGTGTGCTTCCTGTACCTGAGTATCTATTTCCTTCTTCAGGTTTGGGATGTTATCAGTCATAATTTCATCAAATACGTTTTTAAACCCTTTCTCTTCCTCTTCTCATGCTGGGGTCCCTATAATGTAGATGTTAGTATGCATGGTGTTGATTCAGAGGTAATTTAAACTAAACTCATTTTTAAGTTTGTTTTTCTTTTTGCTGTTCAGATTGGGTAATTTTAGTTATTTTAACTTCTAGATCACATGAATGATTTTGTATCACTTAGTCTTCTGTTAATTCCTTTTGGTATGTTTTTCATTTCAGTTTTTGAAAACTTTATGTGGTAAATTATCTATGTCTGTTTCACTAGTTGTTTTTTTTCAGAGGTTTTTCCTTCTTCATTTGTTTTAAACAAATTCCTCCATCTTCTCATTTTCTTCCTTCTCTGTCTCAGTGAAAATGGGTGAAACAGTTTTCTGTGCCGGTCTTGCAGGGGTGTCCTTTTGTGTAAGCATCCTTATGCAGTCTATTTGTGCCCTGTGGCTTTGTTGGGAGAGCTGGATATGAAGTGAGTACAGGTTACATCTTCCCCTCAAGGTATACTGGCAACTATCACCTTGGTGGGAGTTGGGACTGGAAGTGGAGGGACTGGAGCCAGAGCCAAGTATAAGCTAGGGTTTCTATGCTCAGTGGCTATCCCGTCCTTCTCAGGGGTGAAGACTAGTCCCAAAGTGCTATAGCAGAAGCCCTGAGGGTAGGGCCCAAGCCGGTTCTGTCCCCTCTAAATATGCGCTCTCTCCACTCCTAGCTTTCATACTTTTGCCCCAGAGGGGAGCAGTGCTGGAGCAGGAGCTGGAGTGGGTGCCCAGGGCAAGGCAGTGAGTATGCTAGGATGGTCTCAACAGCCCAGAGCTCTAGACATCTCCCAATCTGTCATCTCTGTCAGTGCCACTAATGGCCAACATCCCCCCCTTTAGTGTTTTGCCAGGTCCCTGACAGCATACAGCTCCCTTCCCCCCACTTGTGTTTCCTTCCCTGCTACAACAGCTTCTGCCCTAGTAAGGAGCTGCACTGGAGCTAGAAGTGCTGAAATGGGCCCTTGGTGTGGGAGAGGGCATGTGCTGGAGTGGTCCCGGAAAGCCAGCCAGAGTGCTGGGCTGTTTCAGTCTGCTTCCTCCACCTTGCTCCTGGGAGTAAGCAAGCATATGTGCACTGTTCATGAGTGGAGTCTAGTTCCTTACTGCCCTCTGTTATCTCACTGCTTCTCAAACCAACAAAGTGAACTCATTTTCCCAGTGCTGGATGCCAGGGCTGTGGTGTCTAATATATGGTTCACAAAGCTCACTCACTAGGGAGGATCTCCAAGCCTAGGCAATCCTCCTCTTCTTCTGTGACCCCTCCTAGGGGTCCAGGTCCCAACATGATTGCATCTTCTTCCTTCCTACCTGACTCCACATGGGTCTTTCTTGACAGTCTTAATTATAGAAGAGTCTTTCTGCCAGTCTCCTGTTTGTTTTCTATGAGAATTACTCCACATGTAGATGTACTTTTGATGTCTTCATGTGGGAATTGAAGTCCATATCCTCCTACTCTATCATCTTGATCTCCTCCTCCCACCTGCTTCTGCTCTGGCAAGAGTTGTTTTGCATAGTTGTAAGACCCAAACGTCAGGTCTCTGTTCCGGAGAGGAGCTCCCGCGACTCAATAAACAGTCCAGCAGATGCAATATGCAAGAGGCTTTATTGTCGGTTTGCGCAAGCCGGGTGACTCTAGTCTCCTCGGAGGCAGAGTCGCACCATATAGCAGTGTAAGCTGACTTTTATAGGCAGAAGTCACATTGTCAGCACATCCAGTACAGTGAATGAATAACATAATGTATACCGTTAGCACATCCAGTACAGTGAATGAGTAACATAAAAGTAACATAATGTGTATCATATGGGGTCATCTTATCTGTGAGTACAGGTGCTTGACGTCAGTTGGTTCCGGAAAACAGCAGGCTTGTTTGTGCAGTTATTGGGAAACCTATAGACGTTCCGTTTACATTTCTCTATCCTTATTTTGCAAACGGAAAATTCTGCGCAAGTGGAAAATTTACACAGGCCAGGGAATTTCATGGTGTTTTTCAGATTCTTTCATAGTCAGCATATGGAAAAGCAGAGACTTTACTTTGCCAACAAAGGTCCATCTAGTGAAAGCTATGGTTTTTCCAGTAGTCATGTATGGATGTGAGAGTTGGACTATAAAGAAAGCTGAGCACTGAAGAATTGATGCTTTTGAACTGTGATATTGGAGGAGACTCTTGAGAGTCTCTTGGACTGCAAGGAGATCCAACCAGTCAATCCTAAAGGAAATCAGTCCTGAATATTCACTGGAAGGACTTATGCTGAAGCTGAAACTCCAATACTTTGGCCACCTGATCCGAAGAATTGACTCATTTGAAAATACCCTGATGCTGGGAAAGATTGAAGGCAGCAGGAGAAGGGTATGACAGAGGATGAGATGGTTGGATAGTATCACCGACTCAATGGACATGAGTTTGGATAAGCTTCAGGAGTTGGTGATGGACAGGGAAGCCTGGCATGCTGCAGTCCATGGGGTCACAAAGAGTTAGAACTGAGTGACTGAACTGCTGCTGTTTTGCATTACTTCTGAGTTCCTATAATATACCTTATCATTGAATTTTAATACAAAATAAAAAGTATAATGGAAGTAAAATGAGATGCATGTCATAGTTTGAGGAGAAAATAACCATGAAGAGTGTATTTTGACATAATTGTATGAGGTTATGTATTTTTCCAGTTCCAGCAAAGGGGAAAAGAGTAAAATAGAACAATAATATGTGAATATTAAGTTAACTTTATGTGTTCAACTTGACTGGGTCATAGGGTGTCCAGATATTTGGTTAACCATTATTTCTGACTGTGAGGTCATTTCAGAATGATATTAACATTTCAATTGGTAGACTTAGTAAAATAGATTTAGATTGCTTTTTCCAGTGTAGGTGGGCATCATCTAGTTCATTGAGGGCCTGAATAGAACAAAAATATAGAGAAAGCAAGAATTTTCTTTCTCTGCCTAATTGTTGAGCTGAGACACTGGTCTTTGCTGCCCTTGGACTGGGTCTTATACCACCAACTCTTCTGGGTCTACAGGTTGCAGACAGCAGATTGAGGGGCATAGTTTTCATAACTGTGTAAACAAATCCTTGTAATAAACCTCTTTATATAGACAAACATAAGTATATTATTGGTTTTGTTTCTCTGGTGATCCCAGATTGATACAGTGGGTAAAATGAAAGTGTTTTACCTAAAGAAGTGTAAAAGGATTCATCAAGGATACAAATTAGGAGGAAGAATTTTGACATGAAGTCATTAAATTAGTATTTGTTCATGTGTGCCCAGTCGTATCCAACCCTTTGCAACCCCATGGACTGTAGCCCACCAGGCTTCTCTGTCCAAGGGGTTTCCTAGGCAAGGATATTAGAATGGGTTGCTATTTCCTCCTCCAGGGGGTCTTCCCAACCCAGGGATCCAACCCAGATCTCTCGCATCTCCTATGTTGACAGGCAGATTCTTTACTACTAGTGCCACCTGGGTGATGAGCTAGAATCTAGTACAACTATTTTTTGCTTCTCTGAGTATTTTGGTGAAAGGAAGGATGCAAGGAAAAAAGGAAGAAATGAAGGAAGGAAGGAAGAGAAAGAAAAGCAGAGAAAAGGGAAGAGAAATCTATAAATTCTAATTCAGTTTAGAAAAAGAAAAGAGCTTTTGTATTCTTAAGGGAAAAAAGCTGTTTTTTTCAAGTCTCTAAATGACTAACATATCCAAACAAGGGTTCATGAAAAAATAAATTGTAAAAATGAAAACTATTAAAATGTTTTATTAGTGATGAAGGAACTCTGTGTGGTTCAGGGTGGACCATGATGGTATGAACAACAGTGTTGCCATTAAAAGGTTCATGCTCTCACAATGGCTGTATCCAATAAAATGGATAGAGAGGCGTAGATCATAATAGTTCATGGTGATGTAGGAACTTAATGTAGGAAGATGTAGGAACTTCTTAATTTTATATGATTTGGCAGGTAACTGTTTTTGAATGCTGAATTGGAAAAGGCAAATGCATATTACATGTATCATTGTCTATAAAACCAAAGAGAAAAGATAAATTTATAATATGTTAAAGAAAAATCAAGGGACAGAAAAACAAAAAAGTCTCTCTTGTAAATATCAATTTCAAGACAGATAATTAATCCAGAAAAAAAAAAAAAAAGGATAGAGTCTTCAGTTGTACTTTGACCTATTGGAAAATTCTATATAATGAAAGTAATTATTAAAGAATAATTTTTCATACCAAAATTTAATTTTAACAGTCAAACAAAAAGTCACTGTTATTTGCTTAAATGGCAGAAAACCAGCCAGAGCAACATCACTATATGAACATTTTCTAGCAATGTTATTTTTCTTTTAGTTAAGAGAGAAGCATAATAATATCAATGTTAATTTGAATTCATCCACCCGTGAAATGATTCAAAATTGATTTTAGGTAATACTTTTCTTTAGTAATATATTGTTTTATATAAAGACTATTTCATTGAAATTATAGTTTGATATCTCTGTCTAGCCCTAATGCATTTTTTAAAAATGTAAAACTTTTTATAATTGCTTTATAATATTATTTTTGTCATATTATTGCAAGATCAGTGATACTCTTTCAATTGTGCATCAAAAGGAAACCTAAGAAAAAAAATTACACCTATAAAACATGCACTTGCTTTAGTCCTCTCACTGATTTCAACAATATTCAACACCTTGAAAGTATTTGGGATACTGATTTATAACTTCTGTTACACAGTATCTAGAAAAGAGAGAGTTGGCCTGTGTAGATTTTTAATGATAAAAGATAACTACTTTCATATCAAAAATGAATTTTCTGATCATTTATAGGGTTGTTATTCTCTGTGTCATCACTGTAAAAGCAGTGCTAAGGGGAAGGTTCATAGCATTACAGGCACACATCAAGAAACAAGAAAAAAGCCAAATAAATAACCTAACTCTACACCTAAAGCAATTAGAGAAGGAAGAAATGAAGAACCCCAGGGTTAGCAGAAGGAAAGAAATCTTAAAAATTAGGGCAGAAATAAATGCGAAAGAAACTAAAGAGACCATAGCAAAAATCAACAAAGCTAAAAGCTGGTTTTTTGAAAAAATAAACAAAATTGACAAACCATTAGCAAGACTCATTAAGAAACAAAGGGAGAAGAACCAAATTAACAAAATAAGAAATGAAAAGGATGAGATCACAACAGACAACACTGAAATACAAAGGATCATAAGAGACTACTACCAGCAGCTCTATGCCAATAAAATGGACAACTTGGATGAAATGGACAAATTCTTAGAAAAGTATAACTTTCCAAAACTGAACCAGGAAGAAATAGAAGATCTTAACAGAGTCATCACAAGCAAGGAAATCGAAACTGTAATCAGAAATCTTCCAGCAAACAAAAGCCCAGGACCAGATGGCTTCACAGCTGAATTCTACCAAAAATTTAGAGAAGACCTAACACCTATCTTACTCAAACTCTTCCAGAAAATTGCAGAAGAAGGTAAACTTCCAAACTCATTCTATGAGGCCACCATCACCCTAATTCCAAAACCAGACAAAGATGCCACAAAAAAAGAAAACTACAGGCCAATATCACTGATGAACTAGTAATTAGTGTATTAAAACAGCCATTTTATAGATATCTGTTAATAAATCAATGAGACCAAAATTTGCAGGAAATCCTATACTTCTCTCTTTCATGAACAGGCTTCAAAAATTGCTGTGAAGAAGAATGCAAAACAGGCCTGAAATACCAAACACGGCTGTAGAAAGGAGATGGTTAGTGTTATGCTTGACAGGCATGGCCGTTTTCCCATATCCAGGGAATTATTAAGTCAGTAGAAGTACTTAGTACTAGGTTTTTTAAAAAGGCAGTCAAATATTCCAAATATTAACCTTATATGGAAGCACAGGTTAGAAAAGCAATATAAAGGCATCTTCTAAATTATTTCTATATTTTTGAGTTTCTTAAGAAATAATATTTTTCACTTTTCATTGAAAATAAGCCATTCTCTATCTTGCTTTTTTCTTTCTTTCTATGCTTTTTATGATTACTATCATGTTCATATTTTCACCACTTAGCATTTTGTGATATTACTACTGACTAGCTCAGTTGGTTAAGGATCTGCTTGCAATTCAGGACGCCCTAGTTCAATTTCTGGGTTGGGAAGTTTCCCTGGAGAAGGGGTAGGCTACTCACTGCATCATTCTTGGGCTTCCCTGGTGGCTCAGATGATAAAGAATCTGCCTGCAATGCGGGAGACCTGGGTTCAATCCCTGATTTGGGAAGACCCCCTGGAGGAGGGTGTGGCAACCCTCTCCAGTATTCTTGCGTGGAGAATCCCCATGGAGAGAGGAGCCAGGCAGGCTCCAGTCAATGGAGCCACAAAGAGTCAGACAT
Source organism: Muntiacus reevesi (assembly GCF_963930625.1). Lineage (NCBI taxonomy): Eukaryota > Metazoa > Chordata > Mammalia > Artiodactyla > Cervidae > Muntiacus > Muntiacus reevesi. The sequence goes on along the minus strand of NC_089270.1, from coordinate 36,776,173 downwards.
GACTGAGCGACAAACCACTACACTATTATTGTTATACTGCAGACAGACATGTTTGAAAATTATTTTCTTTTTTCTGATAGAACTAGATTACTGAAAGCAATGGGTAAAAGAGACATAAACAGCTTCTGCTAGCTTTTTTGAAGTGCCCACTAAAGCCTTTGTTAGTCAGCAGTTGACACAGCTGCCAGAATCCCTGGCCCTTGTCACTGGGATCTGGGACCAGAACCTGTCCCCTGTGTTTAGAGTCAGAGAATCATTATGAGGGGCAAGGGCTAGTGGTTCCTCAAGGAGGTACTATTTGCTGATGGGCAAAGTTGAACAAAATTACTGAGTTATTCAAAGGATGTAAAAATTAGTGACCAAAGAATTGAAGGCATAACTACGTTTCTCAAAGTTTCTGCAGAGTCGCTAATGGCATAGGATAATAAACTGGGCAAACCTTGTGGACGGCATAGTGTTCCACTGCCCCATTCTTAAAAGTTTATGGAAGTTTCACATTCAACTCTATAAGGCATCTATATCTTATCATAAAAAATGATGTTTAACGTTACTACCATATAAGATTTTTAATTTCTACTTTGCTTAATGCCTAAAATAAATGTCTGTAAGATTTAGGTTGAATGGAGAAATGTCATTGTATAACAGCTTCCTTGTCTGGGAAATTTCCTTTTATAAAAACAAAACCAAAAAAAAGAAATATATATATAGATATAAATGTGAACCAATATTTCTCAGCTTAATGAGCTTTGTCAGAGGAATCCCTGAAGAGGCGTGCTAGAATAATATTTCCAAAGAGGCAGCTCCTTACAGTGCTGAAATTTTCAATAAATGAATCTTGCTATTTGAGAGTTTATTTAATTGTGTCATATGCCAGTGAAAGGTTCACTGACTTACTCCTCAGCCTATTTTATTAGACTACACACATTTAGTAAAGATAACTCATGCATTCTTTTTAACCACTAACACTCCAATTTTTGTCACATGTGGAAAATTATTTGTATTTCTATTAAATAATATCATCAAGTACCTTACAACAGTTTTCAGTTAAGCTCATAGTTCTTGAATGTGAAGCATTAGTACTCAGGCTAGAAAGATAGTTGCTAAATAATCTGAGTTGGTGTGTAACCTTTTAGGTAAACAATAAGTTTACAATAAGTAAACAATAAGTTCAAATAAGTTGAACTCTTTCAACTTATCCTTTGCCAGGACATCATTATTTTTCTCATTTTAAGAAATGCAGCAAATAAGTGTTGGTTAATGCATTCTACAGCCAAGTAAGAATTTATCTGTATCTGAAGAAAGCTTGTAAGTCACTTCAAAATCCATTATAAATGTGGCCAAAAGGGTTTAAATTATTTTATTTTTAAAAACTTTATTTATTCATTTTAACTTTATGATATTGTATTGGTTTTGCCATACATTGACTTGAATCCACCATGGGTGTACATGTGTTCCCCATCCTGAACCCCCCTCCCACCTCCCTCCCCATCCCATCCCTCTGGGTCATCCCAGTGCACCAGCCCTGAGCACCCTGTCTCATGCATCCAACCTGGACTGGCGATTCATTTCACATATGATAATTTACATGTTTCAGTGCCAATCTCCCATATCATCCTGCCCTCGCCCTCTCCCACAGAATCCAAAAGACTGTTCAATATATTTTAGTATACCAGTTGAATACCCAATGAAGATACTGAGAAAAGCACGATGGAAATAATTTAAAGCTGAGAAATCATAATAAAAGATGTTCAGGATAAAGAATGGGTGTGGTGTGACCCCCTAGTCTTACATTTTACCTGTTACAGTTTTTGTCTCATATAAGCTTATCTATTTCTTCCCAATTGAAAAAAAATAATAATTGAAAAATTCTTTTAAATTCATTTCACAATTAAATCTGTTTTCACACATATAATTTTTTTGTGTGTGTGGGAAAACAAAGTAAAACAAAACTACAAAATAACCAAATTGTTAACTATTCATAAGGATTCAAGGTATTATTCTGGTTGATTTCAGCCTGTTATTCAAAATATTTTTTAAGCACTACAAAATGAGGACACTCCCCCCGACCCCTCAGCTTGGTTTCTTTTTTTTTTTTTTTTACCAAAATACAGATTTTTACCAAAAATCTGTATCTTCAATGCAATATTTTATAAAATTTCCCATTGCATGAACTTATTTATCTGACATAAGTGGAACATTTGGAAGAAGCTTCAGTTATTTTTATTTGCTAAGATACAGGTAGAATTTTATTTTACTAATTCAGATATGTGATACATAGAAATTAATATATATATAATCCAAATGATTTCACAGTCTCTCCTTTTCTAAGGACCATGCCCAGTTTCCGCCATCCTTACAGAGTCCCAGGGCCCTGGAGGGCAGTCTGGGCGTTTAGTCCTAAGTGTGCTTTGCCTGTGCTGACTTGTACCGGATCCTGCGTTTCCGTGCTGGTTCTCAGTCACTCTATGTAGATTCCTAGTAAATCATTGCTGGTTCTCATCTGGGTCTGCAAAGTTCAGCGAAAGTCTTTTCTTTGCAGTACCATACTCAGGCAGAGAGAACTCTTTCTGCTTTTTACTCACACAACATTGTTCTTGGAGAACTTTTTGAACCTAAGCCCCATCTGCCTAGAAATTCCATATAACTATTTTTACTTTCCACTGGATCTTGTGTTACATGGGTATTATTCTTCTGTTGCTGCATGCTCTGGGACCTAAGGTACTGTGTGATGCTTTCTAAGGCTCTATCTGCATAACACAATTTATTCATCTTTCCTCGGAGACTCACTATTTTGCTAAGGTGTTACTGAGAGATAAGGTAACAGTTACACCCTGGTCTCAGCTGCATCAAGCATGTCCCAGATGAATGGATTGTATAAAAATAACAAAAAGTAATACAAAATAAACTGGGCTGACCATTTACTTCCTTCTACATGCCTAATTTTTGTTGTTCCCCCCCCCCTTTTCCTGTTAAATAAAAAATAGTTTTTCTTTTCCCTATAGCCAGCTTTTCCTCTAATGTGGGCTTTTCACTCTATCTTTTTCGTTCTTAGGTGTTCAGTCACTCAGTCATGTCCCACTTTTTGTGACCCCCATGGACTACAGCACACTAGGCTTTCCTGTCCTTCACTATCTGCCGGCATACATCCATGCCAAATTGCTTTAGTCATGTCTGACTCTTTGGGACCCTATGGACTGTAGCCAGCCAGGTTCCTCTGTCCATGGAATTCTCCAGGCAACAATACTGAAGTGGGGTTCCATCTGCTCCTCCAGAAGATCTTCCCAACCCAAGGATTGAAACTGCATCTCTTATATCTCTTGCATTGGCAGGAGAGTTCTTTACCATTAGCACCACCTGGGAAGAACTCATGCTCGTTTAGTCAATGATGCCATTCAACCATCTTATCTTCTGTCGCCCCTGTCTCCTCCTGCCCTCAGTCTTTCCCAGCATCAGGGTCTTTTCCAGTGAGTCAACTCTTCGCATCAGGTGGCCAAAGTATTGATTGGAGCTTTAGCTTCAGCATCAGTCCTTCCAATGAATATTTAGGGTTGATTTCCTTTAGGATTGACTAGCTTGATCTCCTGGCTGTCCAAGGGACTCTCAAAATTCTTCTCCAGCACCATAGTTCAAAAGCATCAACCTTTGGCACTCAGCCTTCTTTACAGTCCATTTCTCACATCTGTATATGACTCCTGGAAAAATCATAGCTTTGACTCTAAGGACCTTTCTTTTTCTTTCTTTAGTCATTTATTTATATATTTAACTTATTCCTGTTTACTGACTCATTCTGATGGTGATAATGATAATGGCTGTATCAATCAGGGCAAAACAAGGAAGAGAGAACTCATGCCAGATAGTGTACTAGAGAGAATATATTGGGTTGGCCAAAAAATTTGTTTGGGTTTTCTGTAACATCTTATGAAAACCCCAAACATAATTTTTGAGCAACCCACTAGTTGCAAAGGTGATAAAAGACATGAAAAACCTGGTGATAATAAGATATCCAGAACTTAGCTAAAAGCTATTACCATCCCATGGTACATGGGACAAGATGGTGCTCCCAGAGTCAGGGCCTGCTAGTCTCCAAGTTAGCTCCCACAGTGAAAGAGAGCTCTTGCTGAGGCCTGGCATAGAGCCCAGTGAAAAAGAAAGATAAATATCCTGATTTCTTTTCTCTCCTCTAATGTTCTGCCACTGCATCTGAAACTAATTATAAGCCAATAGACTAAGGATTCCAGGAAATGGACAAGTCAGATATCTGTGGTGTAGAGCAAAGCATGAGATAACAGGGAGTGGGTCTGAGAGTAAGTAAACCAGTCACAGGTTCACCTGTCAAGGACAATAGAAAATGTAATATTTATCAACCTTTGATATTGGTACTAACATCACTTTACAGAAGAGAAAGTGAAAACAATGCTGTTTTTAAAAAAATGGTAATAAAGACTACAAACAGGTTGCTTATGGGGCTGAAAAAACAGAAGAGATGGGGAGAAAACATTAATCCTTCTTTTAGTCACTTCTAGCTTTATTAGCTTGTTAAAAATCGACATAGATACCTTCAGTATGTTAAAAAAAAAAAAAGAATGTGAACATGATCATGCACCTCCCTTTAAAAAAATCTGCTTAATTTCCACTTCTTCCTCAATTTACTTTTCCATTTCTCTCATCTTTTTCATTATGAGACTTCTGAAAAACCTTTTTATAAGTTGTCTCTTGTTCCAACTTCTACTCACTCTATCCCAGTCTATGTCCTCTAATCCTCTCACTCCACTGAAACAATATTTGATAAAGACCCCAAATAATATTTTATCATGACATTCAATGAGTCCTTTTTATTCCTTTTTACTTGGTCCTTCTCTCTTACTTGAAAAACATTTCTGCCTTTTAGCATAAAAGTCAGTACAGTTATTTTTTATCTCTAGGCAATAAGTTGGAGAACAGAGAAAAAGAAGGCAACATCCAAATCTTCTAATGTGCTTTATGAATTTATCATATATTTCTATTTAGATCTCCCGGGATAGGACTAAGCCATGAGGACCTATCTAGATTCAAGGAATTCTGGAATATAAAGTCTGTTCAGTTCAGTTCAGTCACTCAGTCATGTCCAGCTCTTTGTGACCCCATGGACTGCAGCACGCCAAGCCTCCCTGTCCATCACCAACCCCCAGAGCCTACTCGTGTCCATCATGTCAGTGATGCCATCCAACCATCTCATCCTCTGTTGTCTCCTTCTCCTTCTGCCTTCAATCTTTTCCAGCGTCAAGGTCTTTTCCAATTAGTCAGTTCTTCACATCAGGTGGCCAAAGTATTGGAGTTTCAGCTGATGGCAAAATGCTTATGGAAAGAACGGAGTTCTGTTATTAAAAAAAAAAGAAGAAGAAGAAGAAGAATGACTTTTTTGAGGTTCCTATCAGTTTCTACCAATAGATTACATTTTGTTTCTTCAATTGTTATAAAATAGTAAGTGGGTCATAACTATTTAACAGAACAGAGTTGAGTGTGTGGAGAAAGGATGTGATAGTATATCTCAGATTTCTGACTTACAAATAAATTTGCTATTCCTTGCCCCCCCCCAGACAAAAGAATACTAGAAATAAATGCACAAAGGAAACATCAAAGGAAACTCATTTGAGAGTTGTGTTCATTTGAGAATTTTTACTTTAATGTGAAATATTGTGTGATTTTCTTTTCCCTAGAAATATTCAGTTGCTCAACTCTAAGCAACAAAATGGTGTAGGTTAGAGTTCAACAAGAGCTCTTCTGGGGGTAAAAAAGAGAGGGTGAAAGGGACGAAAGAGTTGGGAGTGCTAAATGTTGGGGGGATAAGCATCTAAGATAGAGGTGAGAGTTCAAGGATTGAAGAGATTGGGTGTGGCTAATTCATCTATGTCCATGTTGAAGTTGCTGAGTATGATAATGAGATAGGAAGAAATTCTTTGCCTTGAGAGATGTCTTCAACAAATAATAAGGAATATTTCAGTAGATGGTATCAAGACACAAGAGAGAGTGGCACAGGAAGTTGGCACAAGCTCTGGTGCTGTTTAGTCACTCAGTCGTGTTAACTCTTTGCACACCTATGGATTGTAGAGTGCCAGGCACCACTGTCCATGGGATTTCCCAGACAAGAATACTAGAGTGGGTTGACATATCCTTCTCCAGGGGACTTTCCTGACCCAAGGATTGAACCCTTGTCTTCCACATTGGTGGAAGTGTCCTTTACCACTGAGTTGCCTGGGAGCCCCAATATCAACTTTAAATAGCATCAATTCCCTCAGAAGAAGGTGATGAGGTCAATTACCTGAATGAAGCATTAAGGAGGAGGGAAGACACCTATCTCTTGATCCTGTGGTTTGTGGAATGAAAAAAAAAAAAAAAAAAAAAAAAAGACTCTCTGTTAAGAGCAATTCAATGGAAGAATTTCCGTAAGAGGTAGCCAGGTTTTAATAACACTTAATGTTCTCCAGTCATAAGAGCATTCCAAGAAGTCATGGCATAGGTGAATTTGATGATCACAAATTAGAAGGTTGAAATGCATAAAGGAGTGAGGAAAATAATTTGGTAGATAAGGGTGTATAGACGACAGTGCTGGAGCCCTGGTTACAGGGAGCTGGAGCAACTGGGAGGAGATACCCCACATCCAAGGGCAAAGGAGAAGCCCCATCAAGACAGTAGGAGGGGCAAAATCACGTTTAGGACAAACCCCATACCTGCCAGAGACGTTCAGAGAGCGAAAAACAAACCTTGTGTGCACCAGAACCCAAAGACCCCACAGAGACTGAGACAGAATTGTGTTTGAGTGTCTCCCGGGGAGGTACGGGTCAGCAGTGGGCTGCAGGGGCAGGTGCTCTGGGTGCAGCGGACTTGGGTATGGTTGGGTGCAGCAGACGTGGGTACGGCATAAGCCCTCTTGAAGGAGGTCACCATGAACCCCACCATAGAGCTGCCAGAACTTACACAGGACTAGGGAAATAAACACTTGGAGGGCACAAACAGAATCTTGTTTGCACCAGGACACAGGAGAAAGGAGTAGTGACCCCACAAGAGGCTGACCCAGACTTGCCCATGTGTGTCCAGGAGTCTCTGGTGGAGGTGTGGGTTGGTGGTGGCCTGCTGCCGGGTTGGGGAGCACTGAGCTTAGCAGTGCCTTCACGGGACCTTTTGAAAGAGGTCACCATTACCTTCATTACCTCCATCATAATTTGGCCTCTGGAAAATAACAGGGAGGGAACACAGGTCCACCCATCAACAGAAAATTGGATTAAAGATCTACTGAGCATGGCCCCACCCATCAACACAAGACCCAGTTTCCCCCTCAGTCAGTCTCTCCTATCAGGAAGCATCCATAAGCATCCTATCCTTCTCTATCAGAGGAAAGACAGACAGAAAATCACAAGCACAGAAAATGAAGCAATCTGATCACATGGACCATAACCTTGTCTAACTCAATGAAACTATGAGCCATGCCATGTAGGGCCACCCAATATGGATGGGTCATGGTGGAGTGTTTTGTCAAAACGTGGTCCGCTGGAGAAGGGAATGGCAAACCTCTTCAATATTCTTGCCTTGAGAATGCCATGAACAGTATGAAAAAGCAAAAAGATAGGACACTGAAAGATGAACCCCCCAGGTCAGTAGGTACCCAATATGCTACTGGAGATGGGTGGAGAAATAACTCCAGAAAGAATGAAGAGATGGATCCAAAGCAAAACAATACCCAGTTGTAGATGTGACTGGTGATGGAAGTAAAGTCTGATGCTATAAAGAGCAATATTGTATATGAACATGGAATGTTAGGTCCATGAATTGAGGCAAATTGGAAGTGGTCAAGCAGGAGATGGTAAGAGTGAACATCGACATTTTAGGAATCAGCAAACTAAAAGGGACTGCTGCTGCTGCTGCTGCTAAGTTGCTTCAGTCGTGTCTGACTCTGAGCGACCCCATAGATGGCAGCTCACCACATTCCCCCATCCCTGGGATTCTCCAGGCAAGAACACTGGAGTGGGTTGCCATTTCCTTCTCCAATGTATGAAAGTGAAAAGTGAAAGTGAAATAGCTCAGTTGTGTCTGACTCTTAGCGACCCCGTGGACTACCAGGCTGCTCCATCCATGGGATTTTCTAGGCAAGTGTACTGGAATAGGGTGCCATTGCCTTCTCCCAAAAGGGACTAGAACGGGTGAATTTAACTCAGATGACCATTATATCTACTACTGTGTGCAAGAATACCTTAGAAGAAATGGAGTACCATCACAGTCAACAAAAGAGCCCGAAATACAGTACTTGGGTGCAGTCTCAAAAACAACAGAATGATCTCTGGTTTCCAAGGCAAACATTCAATATCACAGTAATCCAAATCTATGCCCCAACCAGTAATGCTGAAGAAGTTGAAATTGAACGGATCTATGAAGACCTACAATACCTCCTAGAGCTAACACCCAAAAAATATGTCCTTCTCATTATAGGGAACTGGAATGCAAAAGTAGGAAGTCAAGAAATACCTGGAGTAACAGGCACATTTGGCCTTGGAGTACAGGATGAAGCAGGGCAATGGCTAATCGAGTTTTGTCAAGAGAACGCACTGATCACAGCAAACACCCTCTTCCAACAACACAAGAGAAGACTCTACAAATGGACATCACCAGATGGCCAACACAGAAATCAGATTGATTATATTCTTTGTAGCCAAAGATGGAGAAACTTTATACAGTCAGCAAAATCAAGACCAGCAGCTGACTGTGGCTCAGCTCATCAACTCCTTAATGTCAAATTCAGACTTAAACTGAAGAAAGTAGGGAAAACCACTCCACTATTTAGGTATGAATTAAATCAAATCTCATACGATTATACAGTGCAAGTGACAAATAGATTCAAGGGATTAGATCTGATAGAGTGCCTGAAGAACTATGAATGGAGGTTTGTGACATTGTACAAGAGGCAGTGATCAAAATCATCTTCAAGAAAAAGAAATGTAAAAAGGCAAAATGATAGTTTGAGGAGTCTTTACAAATAGCTATGAAAAGAAGAGAAGCAAAAGGCAAAAAAGGAAAGGAAGGATATACCCATTTGAATGCAGAGTTCCAAAGAATAGCAAAGAGAGAAAAAAGCCTTCTTCAGCGATCAAAGCAAAGTAATAGAGGAAAACAACAGAATGGGAACGACTAGAGACTAGAGATCTCTTGAAGAAAATTAGAGATACCAAGGGACTATTTCATGCAAAGATGGGCTCAATAAAGGACAGAAATGGTATGGACCTAACAAAAGCAGAAGACATTAAGAAGAGGTGGCAAGAATACACAGAAGAGCTATGCAAAAAAGTCTTCATGACCCAGGTAATCTCGAAGATATGATATTAAGGGACTCTTGCTCCTTGGAGGAAAAGTTATGACAAACCTAGACATCATATTAAAAAGCAGAGACATTATTTTGCCAACAAAGCTCCATCTAGTCAAAGCTATGGTTTTTGCAGTAGTCATGTATGGGTGTGAGAGTTGGACCATAAAGAAAGCTGAGCACCAAAGAACTGATGCTTTTTTTTTTTTCCCAAGATAAAATAAGTAGTTTTAATTTATTTACTTAGAGATGTCTGTGGCAGTCTCCAAAACATACTTTTTTCTACAATGTATGTAGAAGCATTAGTTACACAATGGGAAATCATCTTTTTTTTTTTTTTTTACCATTTATTTTTATTAGTTGGAGGCTAATTACTTTACAATATTGTAGTGGGTTTTGCCATATATTAACATGAATCAGTCATGGATTTACATGTATTCTCTATCCCGATCCCCCCTCCCGCCTCCCTACTCACCCCATCCTTCTGGGTCCTCCCAGTGCACCAGCCGCGAGCACTTGTCTCATGCATTCAACCTGGGTTGATGATCTGTTTCACCCTTGATAATATACATGTTTTGATGCTCTTCTCTCGAAACATCCCACCCTCGCCTTCTCCCACAGAGTCCAAAAGTCTGTTCTGTACATCTGTGTTTCTTTTTCTGTTTGCATATAGGGTTATTGTTTCCATCTTTCTAAATTCCATATATATGCGTAGTATACTGTATTGGTCTTTATCTTTCTGGCTAACTTCACTCTGTATAATGGACTCCAGTTTCATTCATCTCATTAGTACTGATTCAAATGAATTCTTTTTAATGGTTGAGTAATATTCCATGGTGTATATGTACCACAGCTTCCTTATCCATTCGTCTGCTGATGGGCATCTAGGTTGATTTCATGTCCTGGCTATTATAAACAGTGCTGTGATGAACACTGGGGTGCACGTGTCTCTTTCAGATCTGGTTTCCTCGGTGTGTATGCCCAGGAGTGGGATTGCTGGGTCATATGGCAGTTCTATTTCCAGTTTTTAAAGAAATCTCTGTGCTGTTCTCCATAGTGGCTGTACTAGTTTGCATTCCCACCAACAGTGTAAGAGGGTTCCCGTTTCTCCACACCCTCTCCAGCATTTATTGCTTGTAGACTTTTGGATAACAGCCATCCTGAATGGCAAGTAATGGTACTTCATTGAGGATTTGATATGCATTTCTCTGACAATGAGGGATGTTGAGCATCTTTTCATGTGTTTGTTAGCCATCTGTATGTCTTCTTTGGAGAAATGTCTGTTCAGTTCTTTGGCCCATTTTTGGATTGGGTCATTTATTTTTCTGGAATTGAGCTGCAGGAGTTGCTTGTATATTTTTGAGATTAACCATTTGTCTGTTGCTTCATTTGTTATTTTCTTCCATTCTGAAGGCTGCTTTTTCACCTTGCTTATAGTTTCCTTTGTTGTGCAAAAGCTTTTAAGTTTCATTAGGCCCCATTTGTTTGTTTTTTTTTTTTTTTTTTGCTTTTATTTCCAATATTCTGGGAGGTGGGTCATAGAGGATCCTGCTGTGATTTATGTCGGAGAGTGTTTTGCCTATGTTCTCCTCTGGGAGTTTTATAGTTTCTATTCTTACACTTAGATCTTTAATCCATTTTTAGTTTAATTTTGTGTATGGTGTTAGAAAGTGTTCTAGTTTCATTCTTTTACAAGTGGTTGACCAGTTTTCCCAGCACCACTTGTTAAAGAGGTTGTCTCTTTTCCATTGTATATCCTTGCCTCCTTTGTTGAAGATAACGTGTACATAGGTTCGTGGATTTATCTCTGGGCTTTCTATTTTGTTCCATTGATCTATATTTCTATCTTTGTGCCAGTACCATACTGTCTTGATGATTGTGGCTTTGTAGTAGGGCCTGAAGTCAGGCAGGTTGATTCCTCCAGTTCCATTCTTCTTTCTCAAGATTGCTTTGGCTATTCGAGGTTTTTTTGTATTTCCATACAAATTGTGAAATTATTTGTTCTAGTTCTGTGAAGAATACCGTCGGTAGCTTGATAGGGATTGCATTGAATCTATAGATTGATTTGGGTATTATAGTCATTTTCACAATATTTTGTCTTCCAATCCATGAACAAGGTATATTTCTCCATCTGCTTGTGTCCTCTTTGATTTCTTTCATCAGTGTTTTATAGTTTTCTATATATAGGTCTTTTGTTTCTTTAGGTAGATATACTCCTAAGTGTTTTAATCTTTTTGTTGCAATGGTGAATGGTATTGTTTCCTTAATTTCTCTTTCTGTTTTCTCATTGTTAGTGTATAGGAATGCAAGGGATTTCTGTTTGTTAATTTTATATCCTGCAACTTTACTATATTCATTGATTAACTGTAGTAATTTTCTGGTAGAGTCTTTAGGGTTTTCTATGTAGAGGATCATGTCATCTGCAAACAGTGAGAGTTTCACTTCTTCTTTTCCTATCTGGATTCCTTTTATTTCTTTTTCTGCTCTGATTCCTGTGGCCAAAACTTCCAAAGCTATGTTGAATAGTAGTGGTGAGAGTGGGAACCTTTGTCTTGTTCCTGATTTTAGGGGAAATGCTTTCAATTTTTCACCATTGAGGGTAATGCTTGCTCTGTGTCTGTCATATATAGCTTTTATTATGTTGAGGTATGTTCCTTCTATGCCTGCTTTCTGGAGACTTTTAATCATAAGTGGATGTTGAATTTTGTCAAAGGCTTTTTCTGCATCTATTGAGATAATCATATGGTTTTTATCTTTTAATTTGTTAATGTGGTGTATTACATTTGATTGATTTGCAGATATTAAAGAATCCTTGCATTCCTGGGATAAAGCCCACTTGGTCATGATGTATGATTTTTTTAATATGTTGTTGGATTCTGTTTTCTAGAATTTTGTTAAGGATTTTTGCATCTATGTTCATCAGTGATATTGGCCTGTAGTTTTCTTTTTTGTGGCATCTTTGTCTGGTTTTGGAATTAGGGTGATGGTGGCCTCATAGAATGAGTTTGGAAGTTTACCTTCTTCGGCAATTTTCTGGAACAGTTTGAGTAAAGTAAGTGTTAGCTCTTCTCTAAATTTTTGGTACAATTCAGGTGTGAAGCCATCTGGTCCTGGGCTTTTGTTTGCTGGAAGATTTCTGATTACAGTTTCGATTTCCTTGCTTGTGATGGGTCTGTTAAGATCTTCTGTTTCTTCCTGGTTCAGTTTTGGAAAGTTATACTTTTCTAAGAATTTGTCCATTTCATCCAAGTTGTCTATTTTATTGGCATAGAGCTGCTGGTAGTAGTTTCTTACAATCCTTTGTATTTTGTGTTGTCTGTTGTGATCTCTCCATTTTCATTCCTAATTTTGTTAATTTGGTTCTTCTCCATTTGTTTCTTAATGAGTCTTGCTAATCATTTGTCAATTTTGGTTATTTTTTCAGAAAACCAGCTTTTAGCTTTGTTGATTTTTGCTATGGTCTCTTTAGCTTCTTTTGCATTTATTTCTGCCCTAATTTTTAAGATTTCTTTCCTTCTACTAACCCTGGGGTTCTTCATTTCTTCCTTCTCTAGTTGCTTTAGGTGTAGAGTTAGGTTATTTATTTGACTTTTTTCATGTTTCTTGAGGTAAACCTTTACTGCTATGAACCTTCCCCTTAGCACTGCTTTTATAGTGTCCCATAGGTTTTGGGTTCTTGTGTTTACATTTTCATTCGTTTCTATGCATATTTTGATTTCTTTTTTTGATTTCTTCTATGATTTGTTCATTATTCAGAAGCATGTTATTTAGCCTCCATATGTGTGAATATTTAATAATTTTTTTCCTGTAATTTAGATCTAATCTTACTGCACTGTGGTCAGAAAAGACGACTGGAATGATTTCAATTTTTTTTTTTTTTTTAAATTTCCCATGGCTAGATTTATGGCCAAGGATGTGATCTATTCTGGAGAAGGTTCCATGTGCACTTGAGAAAAAGGTGAAATTGATTGTTTTGGGGTGAAATGTCCTATAGATATCAATTAGGTCTAGCTGCTCCATTGTGTCATTTAAAGTTTGTGTTTCCTTGCTAATTTTCTGTTTATTTGATCTATCCATAGTTGTGAGTGGGGTATTAAAGTCTCCCACTATTATTGTGTTACTGTTAACTTCCCCTTTCATACTCGTTAGCATTTGCCTTACATATTGCAGTGCTCCTATTTTGGGTGCATATATATTTATAATTGTTTTATCATCTTCTTGGATTGATCCTTTGATCATTATGTAGTGTCCTTCTTTGTCTCTTTAAACAGCCTTTATTTTAAAGTCTATTTTATCTGATATAAGTATTGCGACTCCTGCTTTCTTTTGGTCTCCATTTGCGTGAAATATTTTTTTTCCAGCCCTTCACTTTCAGTCTGTATGTGTCCCTTGCTTTGAGGTGCGTCTCTTGTAGACAGCATATATAGGGGTCTTGTTTTTATATCCATTCAGCCACTCTTTGTCTTTTGGTTGGGGCATTCAACCCATTTACATTTAAGGTAATTATTGATAGGTATGGCCCTGTTGCCATTTACTTTGTTGTTTTGGGTTTACATTTATACATCCTTTCTGTATTTCCTGTCTATAGAAGATCCTTTAGCATTTGTTGAAGAGCTGGTTTGGTGGTGCTGAATTCTCTCAGCTTTTGCTTGTCTGTAAAGCTTTTGAATTTTCCTTCATATCTGCATGAGATCCTTGTTGGGTACAGTAATCTAGGTTGTAGGTTATTCTCTTTCATTACTTTAAGCATGTCCTGCCATTCCCTTTTGACCTGAAGTATTTCTGTTGATAGATCAGCTGTTATTCTTATGGTAATCCCTTTGTGTGTTATTTGTTGTTTCTCCCTTGTTACTTTTAATATTTGTTCTTTGTGTTTGATCTTTGTTAATTTGATTAATATATGTCTTGGGGTGTTTCACCTTGGGTTTATCCTGTTTGGGACTCTCTGGGTTTCTTGGACCTGTGTGACTATTTCCTTCCCCATTTTAGGGAAGTTTTCAGCTATTATCACCTCGAGTATTTTCTCATGGCCTTTCTTTTTGTCTTCTTCTTCTGGGACTCCTATGATTCGAATGTTGGGGTGTTTCACATTGTCCCAGAGGTCCCTGAGGTTGTCCTCATTTCTTTTAGTTCTTTTTTCTTTTTTCCTCTCTGCTTCATTTATTTCCACCGTTTTATCTTCTACCTCACTTATCCTATCTTCTGTCTCTGTTATTCTACTGTTGGTTCCCTCCAGAGTGTTTTTGTTCTCATTTATTGCATTATTCATTTTTAATTGACTCTTTTTTAATTTCTTCTAGGTCCTTATTAAAATTTCTTGCATCTTCTCAATCTTTGTCTCCAGGCTATTTATCTGTAACTCCATTTTGTTTTCAAGATTTTGGATCATTTTTATTATTACTATTCTAAATTCTTTTTCAGGTAGATTCCCTATCTCCTCCTGTTTTGTTTGACTTGGTGGGCATTTTTCATGTTCCTTTCCCTTCTGGGTATTTCTCTGCCTTTTCATCTTGTTTAGATTGCTGTGTCTGGACTGGGTTCTCTGTATTCTGGTGGTCTGGTTCTTTTTTATTGTGGAGGTTTCTCTCAGTGGGTGGGGTTGGACGATTGGTTTGCCAAGGTTTCCTGGTTAGGGAAGCTTGCGTTGGTGTTCTGGTGCATGGAACTGGATTTCTTCTCTCTGGAGTGTAATGGAGCGTCCAGTAGTGAGTTCTGAGATGGGTCTATGTGTTAAGTGCGACTTTGGGCAGCCTGTACGTTGACGCTCAGGGCTATGTTCCTTCATTGCTGGAGAATTTGCGTGGTATGTCTTGCTCTGGAACTTATTAGCTCTTGGGTGGTGGTTGGTTTCAGTGTAGGTATGGAGGCCTTTGGATGGTCTCTTAGTACTTAATGTTCCCTGTAGTCAGGGGTTTTCTGGTGTTCTCAGGTTTTGGGCTTAAGCCTCTTGCCTCTGGAGAGAGGCAGTCTTATTCTTCCAGTAGCTTCAAGACTTCTCCAACTATACTGCACTGATAATAAAACTTCTATGTTAATGGTGAAAAGATTCTCCACCGTGAGGCCCACCCAGAGAGGTTCACAGAGTTACATGAAGAAGAGGAGAGGGAAGAGGGAGATAGAGATGAACAGGAGGAGAAAAGGGGGGACTCAAGAGGAGAGAGACAGATCTATGCAGTTCTCTGTTCCCTAAGTGTTATTTGAAGCCCAGACACCCACAGAGATTCAGAGAATTGGATTGGGAAGAGAAGGGGGAGGGAGGAAATAGAGGTAATCTGAGGGAGAAAATGGAGAGTCAAAAGTGGGAGAGAGTAATCAACACACTCCTGAGTAAAAATGGGTACTGAATATTGAATTCTTAAATGTCCAAAATTGATATCAAATACTGAAAAAAAAAAGATTAAAAATCTAGAGTAAAGGTTAGACTCTTAAAAATACAATATTAAAAGCAAAAACACAAAAATTTAAGAAATATATGAAGTTTGGTTTAAAAATAGGGTCTCTTTTTTTTGGCAAGGTTATAGTGAAATGAAAATGCAAATTAAGGAGTCATAGAGGACTTTAAAAGAAAATAAGAAAAAAAGAAAAAAGAAGGAAAGAAAAAAAAATTTAATAAAAAAAATAGTAAATATATACAAAAATGAAAATGATAGTTAAGGAGTAATAGAGGAGTAATAGGGAATTTTAAAAGAAAATAAAAGAGAAAAAATTTAAAAAAGAAAGAAAAGAAAAAAAAATTTTTAACTAAAAAAAAAGTAAAAATATATCTAGGAATTTCTCAGGAGCTGTTGTTTTTGTCAGTGTGGGTTCGGTTCAGTTTCAGATAGCTCCTTGTTCCAGCTTACACTTCTCGATATCTCTAGGCCCCTTCTGGTGAAGTAGGTGTTATCTATAGGTATTTTAATCTGTTTAATCACTTCTGAAGTGGTTCACATTGTTTATTTGGCTGCTGTTTGCAGGTCTCTTCAGTGTCTAACTTCCACCCTGACACAGGCGGGCAGAGGTGGTCTCATGTTTAGGTTCCCTTGTTCAGTCGTGCTGTGAGGAGTGAGGGGCGCTGCAGACAAATGTCACTGGCCTGTGTTAGGAGCACTCATGGTTTTCCGGCCACAATGGGTTTGCCCCCGCTCACGGGTGTCTGTGCTTTCCCCGTCTACACCGCTCAGGCTCCAGGCTGCTCTCCAGGGAGCAGGCCCTGAGTTGTGTGCGGTTCTAGTTTTCGGGTCCTCCACAAAAGCGCGGACTCAGTCGGGCCTGCGTTTTGTGCCTTCCCCTCCCGAGCAGCTCAGGAGCTTGACAGGCGCACTCTCCCCGGGTGCCGTGCGCCTTCTCCCCTCCGCGGTCCCAGCCTCACTTTCTGAGTGCGCTAGTCGGTGCCCCTTGTGTCTGTTCTAGGGGGCTGGTCTTTAGCCACGACCCTCCCATTGGATGTGAACCATCCAGAATCTCAGGAAGTCTTTGGTTAGAAACTGGGAGCCTGTTTGCTGTTTGGTAGGGGGTGCCGTCTCTGGGGCCGGGTTTGCCCCTTTCCCCTCCCCCCTGCCTCCTGCCTTCAGCGGGGGATGGGCCGGTCCACCGCTGGCTAGCTCTTCTCTGGGATCACTCAGTTCTTCCTTTGTTCTGCAAACAGGCCAGCAGTATCTTCGGTTTGGGCTTTTTGCCGGTTAATTTTCTCTCTCTTGCTATCCCACAGTTTAAGTTGCTATCTCAAAGTAGCTCCCTCCGATTGCCCTCTGGACATTCAGGCCTGGTCCTTACCCTAAGCAATGCCGCCTGCTCCTCTCCATTCTGCCCCCACTTGCTGGTGGCGGGTGCGGGTGTCTGGGGTACTTTTCTCCCTGGAGTTGCTTTTAGGCATGTAATCTGTGGGTTTTATTTATTTTCCCTCCCAGTTAGGTTGCCTTCTGAGATTCGAAAATTTCCCTGAGACCTGCCAGTGAGAGGGTTTCCTGGTGTTTGGAAACTTTCTCTATAACGACTCCCTTCTTGGGATGGGTCTCCGTTCCTAGCTCTTTTGTCTCTCTTTTTATCTTTTATCTTTTGTCCTATCTACCTCCTTTCGAAGACGATGGGCTGCTTTTCTGGGTGCCTGATATCTTCTGCTAGCGATCAGAAGTTGTTTTGTGAAGTTTGCTCAGTGTTCAAATGTTCTTTTGATGAATTTGTAGGGGAGAAAGTGGTCTCCCCGTCCTTTTCCTCCACCATCTTGGCTCCTCCCCCAGAGCTGATGCTTTTGAACTATGGTGTTGGAGAAGACTCTTGAGAATCCCTTGGGCTACATGGAGATTCCAACCGTCCATCCTAAAGGAAATCAGTCCTGAATATTCATTGGAAGGACTGATGCTGAAGCTGAAACTCCAATACTTTGGCCACCTGATGGGAAGAACTGACTCATTTGAAAAGACCCTGATGCTGTGAAAGATTGAAGGCAGGAGGAGAAGGGATGACAAAGGATGAGATGGTTTGATGGCATCTCTGACTCAATGAACATGAGTTTGAGTAAACTCTGGGAGTTGGAAATGGACGGGGAGGCCTTTCATGCTGCAGTCCATGGCGTTGCTAAGAGTCGGACATGACTGAGTGACTGAACTGAACTGAGACAACAATTTGGTAAGTAGTGATTATGGGAATAAATGGCCTGTGAGGAATCAAAGCCTTAGATCTCATAATCTGAAATAAAGGTGAACCAAA
The DNA here is from genome assembly GCF_963930625.1 of Muntiacus reevesi. Taxonomy (NCBI): domain Eukaryota; kingdom Metazoa; phylum Chordata; class Mammalia; order Artiodactyla; family Cervidae; genus Muntiacus; species Muntiacus reevesi. Next base: position 36,758,157 of record NC_089270.1, on the reverse strand, counting down.
CACCATTTTCTGGTCTTTCTTTGTGCTTTTCGAGATTTTCCAATGATTTACTAAGAGGCAGCTCATTGAAATTTCTTTTTTTTTAATGGATAAGGATGGATCTTTGTTATAGTTACTTGTGTAACTTTACTAGAATTCTTTATAGATTTCTCCCTGCTAGATTATGCATATTCTATGAAGTCCAAAAACCACTCAATATTGTTAACAATTATATTCCTAGGACCTAGCATAGTGCTTGGCTTGTTTACCTGGGGCTCCTAATGCAAAATCTTGTAGGGGCCACAATTTTAGTATAAATACTAGCAAGTGAACTGAGTTTTGTCTTGTTTTGTTACAGAGCCTCTTTGTGTATTTAATCGTGGAAATAGCATGATTTCCACAAGAACATATATTTTTCTCCTTTTCTTAAAATGTGATATTTTATTGGTATAACTTTTGCTTTTCAATTCTTTACAGAGGCACAGGTATACAGAAATGATTTTCTAATGATAACAGGGTGATACGGCTCTGAGAGCAGATAGTTGAAAGAAACAGTCTTTTAGTGGAGAGTGGTCAGAACTGTGGAGACGATGACATACCCTCTCTAATGGAAGCAGCCTCTTCTCTCACCCAGGGGATTGTCTGGCCTATGCAGGTGCAGCCCTGAGTTGTTTAAGAAGACAGAAATCTAGATTTGTATATGAAACCCCTTGAATTTTTAAAATTCTGGTTCAACTTTTTAAAGCAGTGCAGAATATATATATATAAAATATCAGATGAACATATTTGAGCTCTCAACCTCAGTCTACATTTGCACATATTCCCCAAGTATTTGTTGAAATAAATGAAGAAGATAATTTTCTTTAACTTACTTTAAATATTTTGTTATAATTAAAGGAGGATTCCTTTAAATCAAGCAAATTAATACTACATACTTTTTGAACTTTCTTATTCAAAGATGGTATTCCCCCTCCCACCCCAGGTTCTGAAAGGTAACATTGAGGAGGGCATGGCAAACCACTCCAGTATTCTTTCCTGGAGAATCCCATGAACAGAGAAGCTTGGAAGGCTATAGTTCATAGGGTTGCACAGAATTATACATGATTGAGGAGATTTAGCATGCATGCATGAAAAGGTAACATTCTCCTATATTCAGAAGCTGTGTTTTACCCAGAATAAAACCACTGTGAGATTGTATAATCACATATTTATTGTGAAATCATTTTATATATCAGTAGTTAAGTCATCCAGTTGTGTCTGACTGTTGGAGACCCCATAGACTGCAGCACCCTGGTCTTCACTGTCCATCAACAACTCCCAGAACTTGCTCAAACACATGTCGATAGAGTCACCAATGCCATCCCACCATCTTATCAACTGTCCTCTCTTATCCTCCCACCTTCAATCTTTCCCATCATCAGGGTCTTTTCAGATGAATCAGTTTTTTGCAACAGGTGACCAAAATATTGGAGTTTCAGGTGCAGCATCAGTCCTTCCAATGAATATTCAGGACTGATTTCCTTTAGGATGAACTGGTTGGATCTCCTTGCAGTCCAAGGGACTCTCAAGAATCTTCTCCAACACCACAATTTAAAAGCAACGGTTCTTCAGTGCTCCTCTTTCTTTACAGCCCAACTCTCACATCCATACATGACTACTGGAAAAACTGTAACTTTGAATGAGATGGACCTTTGCTGGCAAAGTAAGGTCTCTGCTTTTTAATATGCTGTCTAGTTTGGTCATAGCTTTTCTTCCAAGGAGCAAGTGCCTTTTAATTTCAAGGCTGAAGTCACCAGTGTTTTGGAAACTTCCAAAATAAAATCTCTCACTGTTTCCACTGTTTCCCCTTCTATTTGCCATCAAGTCATGGCATGACTGGATATCATGATCGTAATTTTCTGAATGTTGAGTTTTAAGCCAAGTTTTTCACTCTCTTCTTTCACTTTCATCAGGAGGCTCTTTAGTTCTTCTTTACTTTCTGCCATAAGGATGGTGTCATCTGCATATCTGATATTTATTGATATTTCTCCCAATAATCTTGATTCCAACTTATTCTTCATCCAACCCGGTCTCTCACATGATGTACTCTGCATATACGTTAAATAAGCAGAATGACAGCATACAGCCTTGACGTACTCCTTTCCTAATTTGGAACCAGTCTATTGTTCCACGTCCAGTTGCTTCTTGACCTGCATACAGATTTCTCAGGAGGCAGGTCAGGTGGTCTGGTACTCCCAATCTTGAAGAATTTTCCACTGTTTCTTGTGATCCACAGAGTAAAAATCTTTGGCATAGTTAATAAAGCAGAAGTAGACGTTTTTCTGGAGCTCTCTTGCTTTTTCAATGATGCAACGGATGCTGGCAATTTGAACTTTGGTTCCTCTGCTTTTTCTAAATCCACCCTAAATATCTGAATGTTCATGGTTCACGTACTGTTGAAGCCTGGCTGGAGAATTTTGAGCATTACTTTACTAGCATGGGAGATGAGTGCAATTGTGCGGTAGTTTGGACATTCTTTGGCATTGTCTTTCTTTGCAATTAGAATGAAAATTGACCTTTTCCAGTCCTGTGGCCACTGTTGAGTTTTCTAAATTTGCTGGCTTATTGAGTGCGGCACTTTAACAGCATTATCTTTTAGGATTTGAAATAGCTCAACTGGTATTCCATTGCCTTTACTAGCTTTGTTTGTGATGATGCATCCTACATCCCACTTGACTTCACATTCCAGGATGTCTGACTCCAAGTGAATGATTACACCATCATGGTTTTCTGGGTCATGAAGATCTTTTTTGAATAGTTCTTCTATGTAGTCTTACCACCTCTTCTTAATATCTTCTGCTTCTGTTAGGTTCATACCATTTTTGTCCTTTATTGAGCCCATCTTCACATGAAATATCTCCCTGGTATTTCTAATTTTCTTGAAGAGATCTCTAGTCTTTCCCATTCTATTGTTTCCCTCTGTTTCCTTGCACTGATCATTGAGAAAAATTTTCTTATCTCTCCCTGCTATTCTTTGGAACTCTGCATTCAAATGGGTATATCTTTCCTTTTCTCCTTTGTCTTTTGCTTCTCTTGTTTTCTCAGCTATTTTTAAGACCTCCTCAGGCAACCATTTTGCCTTCTTGCATTTATTTTTCTTGGGGATTGTCTTGATCACTGACTCCTGCACAGTGTCACAAACCTCTGACCATAGTTGTTCAGGCACTCTGTCTATCAGATCTATTCTCTTGAACCTGTTTGTCACTTTCACTGTATAATCATAAAGGATTTGATTTAGGTCATACCTGAATGGTTTAGTGGTTTTTCCTACTTTCTTCAATTAAATCTAGTTTGTCAATGAAGAGCTCATGATCTGTACAACAGTGAGCTCTTGGTCTTGTGTTTGCTGACTGTACAGAGCTTCTCCATTTTTGCTGCAAAGAATATAATCAATCTGATTTCAGTATTGACCATCTGGTGATGTCCATGTGTAGAGTCTTCTCTTGTGTTGTTGAAAGAGGGTGTTTGCTATGACCAGTGTGTTCTCTTGGCAAAACTCAATTAGTCTTTGCCCTGCTTCATTTTGTTCTCCAAGACCATATTTGCCTGTTCCTCTAGATATCTCTTGATTTCTTACTTTTGCATTCCAGTCCCCTATAATGAAAAAGGACATCTTTTGGAGGTATTTCTTCTAGAAGATTTTTTAGGTCTTCATGGAACCGTTCAAATTCAGCATTACTGGTTGGGGCCTAGACATGGATTACTGTGATATTGAAAGATTTGCCTTGGAAACAAACAGAGATCATTTGGTCATTTTTGAGATTGCTTCCAAATACTGTATTTTGGGCTCTTTTGTTGACTATGAGGGCTGCTCTGTTTCTTCTAAAAGGATTCTTGCCCATAGTAGTAGATACTGGAATTCACCCACTCCAGTTCAATTTAGTTGAATGATTCCTAAAATGTCGAAGTTCACTCTTGCCATCTACAGTTTGATCACTTCAAGTTTGGCTTGATTCATGGACCTAACATTCCAGGTTCCTATGCAATATTGCTCTTTACAGCATAAGACTTTACCTCCATCACCAGTCATATCCACAACTGGGTGTTGTTTTTGCTTGGGATCTGTCTCTTCATTTTTTCTGGAGTTATTTCTCTACTCATCTCCAGTAGCATATTGGGCACCTACTGACCTGGGGAATTCATCTTTCAGTGTCCTATCTTTTTGCTTTTTCATACCGTTCACGGCATTCTGAAGGCAAGATATTGAAGTGGTTTGCCATTCGCTTCCACAGTGCACCACATTTTGACAGAACACTCCACCATGATCAGATTACTTAGTTTTCTGTGCTTGTGGTTTTCTATCTGTCTTTCCTCTGATAGAGAAGGATAGGAGGCTTATGGAAGCTTCCTGATGGGAGAGACTGACTGAGGGGGAAACTGGGTCTTGTGTTGATGGGTGGGGCCATGCTCAGTAGATCTTTAATCCAATTTTCTATAGATGTGTGGACCTGTGTTCCCTCCCTGTTATTTATCTGAGGTCAAGTTTGATGGAGGTAATGAAGATCATGGTGACCTATTTCAAAAGGTCCCACACAGGCACTCCTACACTCAATGCCTCCAACCCTGCAGCAGGCCACTGCTGACCCACGCCTCTGCCGGAGACTCCTGGACACTCATGGGCAAGTCTGGGTCAGTCTCTTGTGGGGTCACTGCTTCTTTCTCCTGGGTGCTGGTTCACAAAATGTTTTGTGTGTGCCTCCTAAAATCTGTTTCCCTAGTCCTGTTTAAGTTCTGGTGGACCTATGGTGGGGTTAATGGTGACCTGCTCCAAGAAGGCTTATGCCATACCCAGGTCTGCTGTACCCAGAACCCCTGCTCTTGTGGCTGGCCACAGCTGACTCATACCTCCGCATGAGACAGTCACACATTTAAAGGCACATCTGACTCAGTATCTGTGGGTTTTTCTACTGAGCACAAAGTTAATGTTTGAACCCTCCGAGCGTCTCTGGCAGGTATGGAGTTTGATTCTAAACACAATTTCGTCCCTCCTACTGTCTTGTTAGGGCCTCTCCTATGCTCTTGGATATGGGGTATCTTTGTTTGGTGGGACCCAACTTTCTCCTGTCAACGGTTGTTCAGCATCAAGTTATAACTTTGGAGTTCTCACAGAAGAAGATGGGCGCACATCCTTCTACTCCACCATCTTGGATATACGCAAGATACTTTATGATTTTATACATACTTTATGATTTGTTCTGATCTCTTCCTAAAGACAGCAATAATATATTAATCTAACAAAATTGTTTTTGAAGTCCTTGTAGAGTTAATAAATTATTTTACAAATCAAATTTAATTATTCCCAGTAAAAAGCAATTTCACAGTCAGATTGCTCTTCTCTCAGGGCTATAATCAATGAATGAAGAATACTGTTAGTAGGTTTTCATACTTCTCATAGCTTATGATGGTCTATAAACAATTCCCATCATGGTTTTCAAAACTAATTCAAATTCTTCCAAAACAAACTAACAGAAAGCATAAGTCAATAAAAACATGGCCATCTATTTTACATAAAAATCTATATACAGATTTTTAAAAGCATTTATTTCCAGTGTAGAAACATATTTTTGTGTACATAAATTTGTTAGGAAACTCATTTTCACAGGCATAGGTTAGCATGAAAGTAAACATTTATTACTATGAGAGGTCCTTTATCATGAAAAGAGTAAGAGATTGAATATGCAAATAGAAATGACCAGACCAAATATTAAAATAAAATTCTAATCCACAAACTGCAGTAATCATTCCCAGAAGCCAAACCACGACACTTTTATCAATTTCTCCCAAATGGTTCCCTCATTTTACTCTCACTAACAATTTAGGGCCAGTCAATACGAGAAAAGTTTGCTCTCCTAACCAATCAAGCAAGATGCCCATTTCTATTCGCCTGCCTCCAGAATAAGGAGACCAACAATCTCCAATCAGAGTCTGTCCTTTTTGTCACTGTAAAACTTCCCACTCCCACCTGCCTTGAGTCTCTGCCAAATGCAAGTGATGGCAGCTGATTCTCTTGTTTTAGAGCAACATCTGATATCCTTGAGTTGTTCCCATTTGGGTGGTCTATATTTCCACAGGAGTTATACAACATTTTTTTTAATGAATACAAGTAAGCAAAATGATGATCAATATTGAACTCTGTGCTAGAAGATCTATGAGATATTTTATAAACTGTAATATGTAAGTGCTCTGACCCTAACCCATGAACAGTGTGAAAAGGCAAAAAGATAGGACACTGAAAGATGAACTCCCCAACTCCCAATATACTACTGGAGACCAGTGAGAAATAATTCCAGAAAGAATGAAGAGACAGATCCAAAGCAAAAACAACACCCAGTTGAGGATGTGGCTGGTGAGAAAAGCAAGGTCCAATGCTGTAAAGAGCAATATTGCATAGGAACCTGGAATGTTAGGTCCATGAATTGAGGCAAATTCGAAGTGGTCAAGCAGGAGATGGCCAGAGTGGATGTCAACATTTTAGGAATCAGTCGAAATAAAAGGGACTGGAATGGGTGATTTTAACTCAGATGACCATTATATCTACTACTGTGGGCAAGAGTACCTTAGAAGAAATGGAGTAGCCATCATAGTCAACAAGAGTCCAGAATGCAGTACTTGGATGCAATCTCAAAAATGACAGAATGACTTCTGTTTATTTCCAAGCAAACCATTCAATATCACTGTAATCCAAGTATATGCTTCGACCATTAACACTGAAGACGCTGAAATTGAACGGTTCTATGAAGACCTACAAGACCTAACACCCCAAAAAATGTCCTTTTCATTATAGGGAACTGGAATGCAAAAGTAGGAAGTCAAGAAACACCTGGAGTAACAGGCGAATTTGGCCTTGGAGTATGGAATGAAGCAGGGCAAAGCCTGATAGAGTTTTACCAAGAGAACACACTGGTCATAGCAAACACTCTCTTCCAACAACACAAGAGAAAACTCTACAAATGGACATCACCAGCTAGCCAACACCAAAATCAGATTGATTATATTATTTGCCGCCAAAGATGGAGAAGCTTTATACAGTCATCAAAATCAAGACCAGAAGCTGACTGTGACTCAGATCATGAACACCTTAATGTTAAATTCAGACTTAAACTGAAGAAAGTAGGGAAAACCACTCGACCATTCAGGTATGAACTAAATCAAATCCCATAAGATTATACACTGGAAGTGACAAATAGATTCAAGGGATTAGATCTGATATAGTGTCTGAAGCATTACGGATGGAGGTTTGTTACACTGTACAGGAGGCAGTGATCAAGATCATCCCTAAGGAAAAAAAAATGTAAAAAGGCAAAATGATTGAGGAGGCCTTACAAATAGCTGTGAAAAGAAGAAAAGTGAAAAGCAAAGGAGAACAGGAAAGATATACCCATTTGAATGCAGAGTTCCAAAGAACAGCAAGGAGAGAACAGAAAGCTTTCCTCAGTAATAAAAGCAAAGAAATAGAGGAAAATAACAGAATGGAAAAGAATAGATATCTCTTGAAGAAAATTAAAGATACCAAGGGAACATTTCATGTAAAGATGGGCTCAATAAAGGACAAAAATCGTATGGACCTAACAAAAACAGGAGATATTAAGAAGAGGTGGCAAGAATACACAGAAGAACTGTGCAAAAAAGATCTTCACGACCCAGATAATCACGATGGTGTGATCAGTCACCTAAAGCAAGACATCCTGGAATGTGAAATCAAGTGGGCCTTAGGAAACATCACTATGAACAAAGCTAGTGGAGGTGATGGAATTCCACTTGAGCTATTTCAAATCCTAAAAGATCATGCTGTGAAAGTGCTGCACTCAATAGGCCAACACACTTTAAAAACTCAGCAGTGGCCACAGGACTGGAAAGGGTAGTTTTCATTCCAATCCCAAAGAAAGGCAATGCCAAAGAATGCTCAAACTACCGCACAATTGCACTCATGTCATACGCTAGCAAAGTAATGCTCAAAATTCTCCAAGCCAGGCTTCAGAAATATGTGAACCATGAACTTCCAGGTGTTCAAACTCGTTTTAGAAAAGGCAGAGGAACCAGAGATCAAATTGCCAACACTCGCTAGATCATTGAAAAAACAAGAGAGTTCCAGAAAAACACACACACACACACACACACACACACACACACACACAGACACATATATATATATTTCTGCTTTATGAGTATGCCAAAGCTTTTGACTGTGTGGATCACAATAAACTGTGAAAAATTCTGAAAGAAATGAGAACACCAGACCACCTAACCTACCTCTTGAAAATCCTGTATAGGTACCAGGAAGCAGCAGTTAGAACTGGACATGGAAAAACAGACTGGTTCCAATTAGGAAAAGGAATATGTCAAGGTTGAATATTTTCACCCTGCTTACTTATCTTATATGCAGAGGACATCATGAGAAATGCTGGGCTGGAAAAGGACAAGCTGGAATCAAGATTGCCAGGAGAAATTTCAATAACCTCAGATATGCAGATGACAAAACCCTTATGGCAGAAAGTGAAGAAGAACTAAAGAGCCTCTTGAGGAAAGTGAAAGAGGAGAGTGAAAAAGTTGGCTTAAATCTCAACATTTAGAAAACTAAGATCATGGCATCTGGTCCCATCACTTCAAGGCAAATAGATGGAGAAACACTGGAAACAGTGGCGGACTTCATTTTTGGGGGCTTCAGGATCACTGCAGATAATGACTGCAACCATGAAATTAAAAGCCGCTTATTCCTTGGAAAATAAGTTGTGAGCAACCTAGATAGCATATTAAAAAACAGATACATTACCTTGCCAACAATGGTCCATCTAGCCAAGGCTATGGTTTTTCCAGTAGTCATGTATGGATGTGAGAGTTGGACTACACAGGAAGCTGAACGCCTAAGAATTGATGCTTTTGAACTGTGGTGTTGGTGAAGACTCTTGAGAGTCCCTTGGACTGCAAGGAAATACAACTGGTCCATCCTAAAGGAGATCAGTCCTGTGAGTTCATTGGAAGTACTGATGCTGAGGATGAAACTCCACCTGATGTGAAGAACTGACTCATTTGGAAAGACCCTGGTGCTGGGAAAGATTGAAGGCAGGAGGAGAAGGGGATTACAGAGGATGAGATGGTTGGATGGCATCACCGACTCAATGAACATGAAGTTGGGTAAACTCTGGGAGTTGGTGATGGACAGGCAGTCCTGTTGTGCTGTGGTCCATCGGGTCACAAAGAGTCAGACAGACTGAAAGACTGAACTGAACTGAGTGTTCTTTATGATTCGAAAAGAACTTCCACCTTTTCCTAGACAACGAGGGAAGGAACATTTTCTAAATCAGTAAGTCTTTTGACTACATACCTCAATAAGAATATTAACACCTAGTGAAGGGTCTAGATTCCAGGGAAAAAAATAATTTCCATTGACAATATCAGGAAGGGAGGAGGAAAATATTATTGTTTTAAGAGGAAAATGAATGCACATTTGTGTGTTTAAAATTCACCTGTGATTATAGTACATTTGACCTTTCATTTGGCAGAATTTAGGAATTTAAGTTTACCTTTAGAACATTACTGACTATGGCAGATTGTAAACTCCAGAAAGGCTTATATTGATAAGAATAATGATAATAATACTGAAAACAGTAACAGATCATAGCAGCTATTATTTACCAAATTCATAAGAGAAGTGGAAGATATTAAGAAGAGATGGCAAGAATACACAGAAGAACTACACAAAAAAGTCTTCATGACCAGATAATCACAATGCAGTGACCATTCACCTAGAGCCAGACATCCTGGAATGTGAAGTCAAGTGGACCTTAGGAAGCATCACTACGAACAAAGCTAGTGGAGGTGATGGAATTCCACTTGAGCTATTTCAAATCCTAAAAGATGATGCTGTGAATCATCTCAATAGGCTGGAAAATTTGGAAAACTCAGCAGTGGCCACAGGACTGGAAAAAGTGAGTTTTCATTCCAATCCCAAAGAAAGGCAATCCCAAAGAATGCTCAAACTACCACCCAATTGCACTCATGTCATAGGCTAGCAAAGTAATGCTCAAAATCCTCCAAGCCAGGCTTCAGAAATAGGTGAACCGTGAACTTCCAGATGTTCAAGCTGAATTAGAAAAGGCAGAGGGACCAAAAATCAAATTGCCAACATCCGTTGGATCATCGAAAAAGCAAGAGAGTTCCAGAAAAAAATATATTCCTACTTTATTGGCTGTGCCAAAGCCTTTGACTGTGTGGATTGCAATAAACTGTGAAAAATTCTGAAAGAGATGGGAATACCAGACCACCTGACCTGCCTCTTGAGAAATCTGTATGCAGATCAGGAAGCAACAGTTATAACTGGACATGGAGCAACAGACTGGCTCCAAATCAGTACAGGAGTACATCAAGGCTGTATATTGTCACCCTGCTTGTTTAACTTATATATAGAGGACATCATGAGAAACACTGGACTGGATGAAGCACAAGCTGGGATCAAGATTTCTGGGAGAAATATCAATAACCTCAGATATGCGATGACACCACAGTTATGGCGGAAAATGAAGTAGAACTAAAGAGCCTCTTGATGAAAATGAAAGAGAAGAGTGAAAAAGTTGACTTAAAGTTCAACATTCAGAAAACTAAGATCATGGCATCTGGTCCCATCACTTCATGGGGAGACAGTGGAAACAGTGGCTGACTTTATTTTTTCGGGGTCCAAAATCAACGCAGATGGTTACTGGAGACATGAAATTAAAAGATGCTTACTCCTTGGAAGGAAAGTTATGACCAATCTAGAAAGCATATTAAAGAGCAGAGACATAACTTCACCAACAATGGCCCATCTAGTCAAGGCTATAGTTTTTCCAGTGATCATGTTTGGATGTGAAAGTTGGGCTACAAAGAAAACTGAGCACCAAAGAATTGATGCTTTTGAACTGTAGTGTTGAAGAAGACTCTTGAGAGTCCCTTGGACTTCCAGGAGATCCAACCAGTCCATCCTAAAGGAGATCAGTCCTGGTTGTTCACTGGTAGGACTGATGTTGAAGCTGAAAGTCCAATACTTTGGCCACCTCATGCAAAGAGCTGACTCATTTGAAAGGGCCGTGATGCAGGGAAAGATTGAAGACAGGAGAAGGGAATGACAGAGGATGAAATAGTTGGATGTCATCACCGATTCAATGGACATGAGTTTTGGTAAACTCCGGGAGTTGGTGATGGACAGGGAGGCCTGGCATGCTGCAGTCCATGGGGTGGCAAAGAGTCAGACATGACTGAGCGACTGAACTGTACTGAACTGAATGTTTATTAGCCTGCTTATATTCATCTTCTTGTTTAAGTCTTACAAAAGTCCCATGAAGTAGAATTTGTCTTCTTCTTTTTTTTTTTTTTTTGATATGAGGAATCTGAATCTTTGAGTACATAATGACTTCCTAAATTCATGTGACTATTGGCAAAACTGAATACATTCCCTGTAATTATCAGATTCAGGTGCCCCTGCCAGATGGGTGATTCCTTTCTTTGGCATCAGGAAGTTAGAGGTTTCATAGAGATCAGAGTTACACGAATGGGAAGGCGCTGAGGAAGCAGTGGTCTGGAAAGAAAAACTGGAGGATCAGAGCACTCACTCACTCTATCAGCCTGGGTCACTCATACGGGTAGACAAGAAGCCAACCGGAGCTTGTGGGAATGCCATCAAGCCATGTAAATGAGACCATGAAGAAGTTGATCATGGTCACATTGTGGAAATGTCCACCTCTGTGGAAGGTGCTGGCAAACTTTTGTTTGTGCATTTGAGGCTGATTTTGGTTGGTTAGGACAGCAGCTGGTGAGACTGGTTGAACACAGAGTAAGAGGACTGAGGACAAGCTGGGGTCCATCATGTCTGTCACTTCAGAATTCAAAAGAATATTAACCAGTCTATTATTCATTTATTTTCTGCCTTAAATGTCACATTGGTATGGACATTTATTTATAGATTAAGTTATCTATTTTTTTCACTAAATATAATACCATTCTCTCTTCCAGTCTCCTCAGCACATTCTTCTCCACTTTTCCTTGCCTCTTTCTCTCAGCATTCTCACTCTGCTTCCTTAGATTACCTATCCTACCCTTCTTAGACAGTTCCTTTTTCCTCAGATTTGTCATTATTTTCTTTCAAATAAACCCTTACATGACCTGTAGCCAAGTCTATATAGCCTGCTCTGTTCTGTGTAAATCGGATGCAAATCCATTAATAAATTGAGCCTGCTATCAATTGAGTGTCTTTATGGAGATCCCATATCCTATAACATAAGACTGATTTTAACTAGGGAGTATAGACCCTACTGAAAACAGGGAACAATTTTGGTTTAAGAATACTTGCATTTGTTAAGTAACACAATGCATATAACTACTGGCCTCATACATGGATATGTTTTCTGAGAAAAATACAGGTTGTAGTTTTAAAAATTAATAAGCTGCTATGGCAGGGGCTGGCATCTTAAAGAAGAATTCCTCAGAAGGGAATAATGCAGGCTTGTACAGCTTCAAAGACGTGTGAAGTCATGGATGAGGTTGGGTGTTGCACGGTCTCATGGCAGCAAAATAGTGGCGTATGAAAGAATTCTCCTTTTGATATGCCTCTTAAATTTTTCAGAAGTCTGTTTTCTATGATGCAAGACACAGAATGATACATTTGTGACATACATATCTCAGATTGTGAATATATAATGTGAATTGATATACTTCTCTACTACAAAGTTTAATAACTTTATTAATTATGGATGCATGTTATGTTTCAAAAACCCTCATATTTGTGTTGTAGTTTATACTCACTCAAGTATTATATGAATTGATATAACAGTATTAGGTGATTAAGCTAAATTTATTTTATTATAGTAAATTGTATTAGGAATGTGCATTTGGAAGTTTAGATAGTAAAGGACTTAGAGGTATCAATAATACTCCAGGTGGAGCAGAGCCAAAATGAAAACAAATTTCTTCATGACAGGTAATTGTATCCCTGTGCTTTAAAACTAAACCACTTTGGCAAACTTGAAAAAATACAGTCTTTGGACTCAAATTCATGAGTTTTCATTACTTTTCTCACTTCACAGTTTTGCATTTGTGTTTTTTGAATGAGCATAGATCCCTTAAAAATGTGCAAAGAATATGTTGTTCTTTAGGGGATTATATTTAAAAATTATATCCTTTTAGGGGCAGCAGAAAATGATGTCAAAAATCAGAAACTCAATAGTTCTTTAGTCTTTCTTTGTTTCAAACAATAAGAACATTTAAAAGTAAATTTTAGACTGTTTTAAATAAACATTTGGAGAAGGAAATAGCAACCTACTCCAGTATCCTTGCCTGGAAAATCTCGTGGACAGAGGAGCCTGGTGAGCTGCAGTCCACGGGATCGCAAAGAATCAGGCAGGACTGAGTGATTAACAGTTACTTACTTACTAAATAAACTTTATTCATGCACACAACTATTAGAACATCTTATCAGAACATGAGAACATTGCTTTTGCTAGAGTTTGCATTGTATGAGGTAGTGGCAGAGTTATTGACTAATTTTAATGCAGAAAGTCAACTGAGAGACATTATATAGAACATTCTTTTAAAATTTAGATAAGATATAAGTCATATTCAGTCAGTCACTATGATTTTATAAAGGCATGACTATTTTTTAAAAAGAGACAAAAAAGCAAAGGTCATAAATTTATTGCATTGAATTTTTTGTGTGTGTGATACTATCCAACAATCATTGTGCTAACATCCTAAAGATGCAAATATTTTGTTCCTAGAATATTTCAGAAATTATACAAATAAGCCCTAAAAAATAAAGCATGTGTACTTTTTGTGTGATACATATTTTCCCACATGTGCATGTATACAGTTCACGTGGAAAATACCCTAAAATTTAAGCGTGGCAAGAGAAACAAATTGTCATAAACTTAAACAGCATAGAAACATTGACTATGATTCAGACAAACCAACTTGTAATCATCTTCTAAGTATTTTTCTGTAACCAATTTATTATATTCAAAACTGTCATGTCATCCCTTACCTTCTTGTCTCTTACCTTATGTTTTTTTCTCTTTCCTTTTTCAACAAGAGAAAGCCACTGTTATGCTCATTTTATGATTTGTTCTATTACAATGGTGTGTCAATATTTCTGGTTCTATCATTACTACTGAGAGTATATATAAAGTTGCACTGTCTTTGTAGCAAAGGTTTTCTCTATAACCCTTCTTGGACCTCTTCAGGCCAGCTTTTAAACACAAAATAAAATGAGTATTTTGTTTTTCTAATTGGGAAGACTTTCTTAGTCTGTAATATATCTTTCTGTTGTCTTATATACCATTTTCAATCTGTATTTGCATATCAGACAATTCACATGTTCATTTTTTGTTACTGTTGTCAGGTTGAAATAAACACATGTAGGATTAGCTGAGTATATTTATTTTCTTGATATTTCTAGAGTAGCTCAGAAAGCATTACTTACTGTTAATGAATATACAGCATTACTGATTTAAAGTTGTTACAAGAATTGTGCTAAATTATCAAAGAGAATTTTTTTTTCCCTCATGTTGTTTCTACAGAAAATGCTTACTTTTTAGTCCAGGCTTTTCTAACCCTCGGTAACTTTATGATGCCTCCATTTCCCCAAGTAAAATAAATTCTATAATACAAAAGGATTTATTTTGTATATGTGAATACTAAGTAGTTTACCCACTTAAAGCAAAAAGGTAAAATGAGAATTCAAAGAGTTAAAAGACCAATATTAAATTAAAGGGACAAAAAATAAATAAATAAATAAAGAGGGAGAGAAAAAACAAATATAATGTCAGAAAAATCGTAGAACAGCAATACAAGGATGGAAATGACACAACTCTAAAGCATTTTGTGCATTTCAACCCCTGCCATATTCCAACTGTACACCTTTATACTATGAATCTACAAATGCCCTATATCCTGTGCCTGAATTATAGATTATGCTTTTAATATCAAAGGCACACATTGTCACATTGTCATTTGGTAGGGATCAGTGCATTTTGGACTTTGTAAAATAATGACTATATGTGTTTCTGGTCATTAATTTGACCATATCTGTCTTATTTATTTGGTGATTTTAAAATAACTTTGATTATAATTAAAGATCTCTGGTGAAGTGATTTTGCTACTTATCAATTGCTTGATCTTTTTATACATGCTTAGACAAAACAGAAAGCTACTCTGTTATAAGCATTGTGAGATATTGTCAGTGATAGGGTTTAGCCTGAGGCAACGTATCTCAAGACATTTATTGTCGAAAAAAGGAATTTGTGGCTTCTGCATATCTATAAATTTTGGTAATAGATTAACATTTATGATCTGTGTTTCATATTTGAGTTAAGATATACTTACCTGTGCTTTATTAGATTGCAAAGGTAATTTACAAAGTGTAGTCATTAACCTTTTACTTAAAATTGAATCAAAAGTAATATAATATGTTGGTTTTCAAAAGAATAGATACCATGATATTTTTAAAAATTGGAAAGCTATGAAAATAATACTTAAAGGTAGCTACTATATTTTGATTTTGGTACCTCCAGGACACTAGGCCAACTAAACCCTTTTGACTGATAGTACACTCTAGGAAAATCATTATAAGAAACAAGCTGCTACAATGTTTGCAACAACCAGTCAAAATACACAGAAAGTTGACTTTTATTCTTCAATCCAAAATTCCATTCCATAGGTAATGCGAATAGTTTGGACAAGTTATGTAAAGTGCATCTGCTACTGTTCAATTTATTCAATGGCAGCAGATACCACAGGTGTGGTCCAGAAAGTCAAGGTACTCAAGCCTTATTTAACGCTTTTATTCAAAACACAGATTCTTTCTTAACTGATACTGTCATAGAGGAATACATTTTCCTTCTTGATTCTTCTGGATGGTCTAAGAATTGAATTTACGTGAGACAGATTGATAGGAGAAAATTAAAAAAAAAAAAAAAAGTAATATGAAAGAGACTCAGGAAGACTGAGTAACTCCCCCAAATGGCTGAAACCCTCACCTTAAAAAACAACTGCAGCTAAAGACTAAAGAGGATGCTGAGGCTTGTGGTTGGGACTTCAGAAGGGAAGAAGGAAATTCACATGGAGAAGGAAAAACAAATATTTGGTAGACAAATGTTTGCTGCCCCATATAGAGAAAATGTGACACAGAGTGAACTCTGGTCTTTGGGCCCTGATGAGTTTCCCCTGTCATAACCAGCCCATATTTTTGCAGTTATGTCTGGTGATAGCTCTGTTCTAGGAACAAGCTCTTTTCATTTTTTTAATTGAAATAAGGTTGATTTACAATGTTGTGTTAGTTGTCTGGTGTACAACAAAGTGATTCATAGATAGATACACACACACACACACACACACACACACACACACACACGCATACACATATATTCTCTTCCAGATTCTCTTCCACTATAGTTGATTACAAGATATTGAATACAGTTCCTTGTGCTGTACAGTAGGTTCTCCTTGTTTATCTAATTTACATATGAGCATGTGCTAAGTTGCTTCAAGTCGTCTTTGACTCTTTGCGACGCCATGGACTGTAACTCACCAGGCTCCTCTGTCCACGGGATTCTCCAGGCAAGAATATGGGAGTGGTTTGCCATTTCCTTCTCCAAGGGGACTTTCCCAACCCAGGGACCGATCCAGGGTCTCATGTCTGCTGCATTGGCAGGCAGGTTCTTTACCACAGCACCAGCTGGAAGCCCATTTTATATATAGTAGTTTACCTTTGCTAATCCCAAATCCCTAATTTATTATCCCTCCCTGCCCCTTTTCCCTTTGGTAACTAAGTTTCGTTTCTATGCCTGTGGGTCTATTTCTGTTTAGTAAATAAGTTCACTTGTATCATTTTTGAAGTTTCCACATATAAGTGGTATCTTATGATATTTGTCTTTCTCTGACTTATTTCACTCAGTATGAGAATCTCTACGTCCATCCATATTTTCTTTATCCATTTGTCTCTCAGTGAACATTTAGGTTGTTTTCATGTATTGGCTATTGTAAATAGTGCTGCTATGAACACTGGAAGCCATGTATCTTTTAGAATTAGAATTTTCTTTTTCAGATTTATTCCCAAAAGTGGGATTGCTAGATCATATGGTAATTCTCCTTTTAGTTTTTTAAGAAACCTCCATACTGTTCTTCAAAGTGGCTTGACCAATTTACATTAGGTACAGGCCCTTGATCTAAATTCTTTTAGGCATTCAAGGGAGAGGAAACAAGAAAAATTTCCTGACTCTTTGATTTTTTAAGCATAGTCAGCCTAAATTAATCCTCATGTCAAAATGACACATTTCAGGATGACAAATTTTGCTCCCAAACATGTCAACCAATGTCTGAAGATGAGCCAGAGAATACTGGTCTGCAGGTAGGGTTTAAAGGTCCCCTGCAGATGCTGATCTTCTCATCCTGTAAAGAGGCTGTGCAAGGCCTGAGGAGCCAGTGAGCTTGTGCTAATTGCCCACCTTGTCCATTTATCCCAGTGTGCATGCAAAAATTATTTCTTTTGTATTCCATGACATTAAAAAAGTTTCAAAACCATTTTTTTCCTAGAGAGATTTTCTTCTAAGGTAGCACTAGTTAAGTATATCTTTGAGATGAATAATCATTACCTAATTTGTGAATATTTTTCATTATAATTCCTATAAGATGATGAGGATGTGGGAGGGGGGGTTGTTGTCCATTCACCAAGGAGCCATGTTTGTGCTATTTAGCATTATGGAAACCATAATCCTACTTTAGATTACTACTTAACCGAGAGAGGTGCTCTTGGTCCCCCTTATTTCTTCATTCTGTTCCCAGTTGCTTCAGTAATGTCCAACTCTTTGAGATCCCATAGACTGTAGCCTGCCAGGCTTCTCTGTGAGATTCTCCAGGCAAGAATGCTAGAGTGGGTTGCCATGCCCTCCTCCAGTGGATCTTCCCAACCCATAGATCGAACCCACATCTCTTAGGTCTCCTGCACTGGCAGATGGGTTCTTTACCACTAGCACCACCTGTGAAGCCGCTTCTTCATTCTAAAACATAATGCAATTCTGTTTCTTTCCCTATTTTCTTTCTTACTACACAAAGGTCACATCAATACAAACACTCTTTCCAGACTTGTTAACTTAGCCCACTTTCATCTACTCACTAGATATCTTTCACTTCTCTAATACAGTAAGTTATATTTTCACCAATGTGGTTCGCTCAATATTATACTATTTGTTTTTATCTATAGACCAATTGAAATAGCTTTTTTCTTCTCATCTAGTTAAGCAAAAGCCTTTTAAATAACAAAATGACATATTGGATTTTCTATCCTGATATTTAGGGGAAAACAGATGCTATCATTTGTTGGATACTTGTAATATTGTAGATTTTTTTGGAAATTATCTGTATTAGCTGTGAAAAATTGGCTCCTTTTTGCTATTTCTAGAAATGTCATATCAGCAACAGTAAAATCCAGCTAATAGTCAACAGTACAAGGCTGACTTTTTTCAATTTGAATTTGCTCTACCCAAATAGCTCTTTGCATGTAGCCATAAGTATAGTTTTCATAAAAATGAAAATGGCTGTCTATTGATAGATATTTTTCTCAGCCAGTTGTAAACACTTGGTATATATCTCTTTCTGTCTTTAAGGACCACCCAGAAAAGTTTCTATCAGAATTATTATTCAAATGTTTTTGACTGAAAATTTTTAACTTTGTTTTAAACTAGAGGAATAATTTTAAACATTGGCTGAACATAACAGAGACAGTAAAAAGCTTGTTCATTATGATCAAGAAACATGTTAGGGATTCTGAAACATCCTCAGAAATTCTAAATATTTAGGGTGGCCACATTAAGATGAGGGTTAGGAAGAAAATTAATGGTATGTGCTGTGTGCATGCTTGCTAAGGTGCTAATGGTCCCTGGTTAAACTGTAACAGAACCATTAGGGTCAGAAAACAGAATATACCTAAAATGTGTAATAGTCTAAATATATACATTTCTGCAACATACATTTTTCAAAGCAAGTGATTCTATATGCTGTAAGAGGTATTATATTTTACCCAAGGGAATTACCATAGAGCAGCAGAGTTGAATAAAACAGTATATATTTGCTAATACTTTCCATATGTATTTTTAGTGTTTTGAATTCTTCAGGATCCATGCAACTTCAGTTATTCCACCTATTAAAATTTATCTTTGATGCACATCTTCAGATTATTGTAGAAAAGTTGAAAAAGGTCACAGGTGAAAATGTTCACATGAAAAGTGAATACGCAGCACATAAACTATGGATATTGGGTAGGCTATGTGGAATCAGAAGTAAATTGTAAATAGCCAAGGTAACTTGAACCTTGAGAATTATCCATAGAATTAGAAATTTCTACTGAAAAGAATGTGATTTCACTGTATCACATTTCTCATTGGTGATTTATAGTATATGCTTTTATGGTTCTGATTTTAATAAGCATTGACTTGTGAACCTACTTTGTGTTATAGACTAAGGTGGAGATCAAGATGATTGTGACTCAGTTTGACCCTTCAAAGAAGCCAAACAGCAGTGGGAATGATAGTAGTATAGGTTTAATTTTTTTTTTTTTAATTAAAAACAAAAGCAGAAATACAAGGCTATCTTTGTTGAGGTCAAATGGTATTTGCAGGCTGTCAGGACTTTATGAATTTAGCCATGCTAGCAAAAGCAATTGTAGTTGGGAAAGTCTTCTAGGAAGTTAAGATTTGATTGGATCCTTAAAGAATGAGGAAAATACTTCTAAACAGAGAGGAGACGGAGATAGCATTGCAGGAGGTGGGCAACCTTCCAGGAACAACAAAGAGCTAGGGATCTGTGGTGAACTGATTTCCAATGGCAAATAGCTGGTGAAAAGATGGGAATGGCAGGCTGGAGCAAGAAGGGAAGTGTGGTCCTCCGCCAGATAGCTGTTAGAGGAACCCTTCCAAGGCTGCCTCTCTCCCCTGCACGGCAGGCCTGAGGAGGAAGGTGGCACCAACAGGGCTGTGTGAAAATTTATTGTTGCTAATGTTATTCTGTTTTTGTTTGTTTATTTGTTTTTTAATTTATTTGGTGGGACTTAAAGTCCTGTGGAAGAGGTTTGCCTGTACTTTCACTTTTTGTAAAATTTCATT
Source organism: Muntiacus reevesi (assembly GCF_963930625.1). Taxonomy (NCBI): domain Eukaryota; kingdom Metazoa; phylum Chordata; class Mammalia; order Artiodactyla; family Cervidae; genus Muntiacus; species Muntiacus reevesi. The sequence goes on along the minus strand of NC_089270.1, from coordinate 36,738,022 downwards.
AGTTCAACTTTTGCCTACGACCTAATTTCCACGAAAATCTAACTGCACTGTCTAGAATATGGGTACCACTCCCTCTTACAAAAACCTAAGAAAAATTGACATGTCATAGTTTTATTGTCCTTCTTTGTATTAGGAAAGCAGTTCTTAAGCCTCCTTCAAAACAGAAGATAGCTCTCTCTGTTCCTAAGGACCTAAAGTGTTTCCATGACAACCAACATCTCACCCTCCAAGAACCCTCTCACTTGCCCTGGAGATCTCAGAGGCACCACTGTGTGTTGGCACGTTTTCCTAACAACAACAGATATTATTGGTCTGTGACCAATAGGATTAAATTGCTACAATGTTTGTTGATGAATGTTTCGAGATTGACAATGATCTCCAACTTCAGAACTATTGACTATTGGCCAAAACTCATGTAGAACATCTGGCTGGATAGAATGTAGTATGGAAACAACCTCATAGAGTTGTTAGGTTTGACCTGGAGGCCATGTGAAATCGACGAGATGAACTCTATTACCAGGCTCCAGTGGTGTGTTAGGTCAAGAGTGAACATCAGGATGTCGTGGTTTAAGGGATCAAACAAGTTAAATTGAGTGAGTCCTGGGAGTGGAGGTGACACAGGAAACTGAGACAAAAGTTAGAATAGAAGAGGGTAGTGTTATGGAAGTGCATATTTTCTGTTGCTCTCAGCAAATAAGGATATCCTTAGTGACCTTTTTCCAAAATGATTTTAGTAAATGTTTTAAACCAAAAACATTTAAGAAATGAATATGATGTAAGAAAAAGAAGACTCAGTAATCTTTCAGGGGCCTTAGTAGTAAAAAGAAAATGAAAGATATTGGAAAGATACAGGGTAAAAAGTGTCAATATAATTTTTAGTTTTCAGGATGGAATAGTCTTGTTCGTGTTTAGCAGCTGAAAACAAGAGAATAAAAAGAGTGAAAGAAATTGAATACACAGAGTAAAATGGGGCTGTTTGAAAGAGTAATCCTTTTGAAGAAATAGGAAGAAAGATGAAGGTGTTGTCATTGAGTAGAAATAGGGTATACAAAAAAACATCTTATCTTCTTCCAAGAAGGGAAGTAAAGAGATAAAAGTAGGTTCAGTTCAGTCAGTTCAGTTGCTCAGTCATGTCCGGCTCTGCGACTCCATGAATTGCAGCAAGCCAGGCCTCCCTATCCATCACTAACTCCCAGAGTTTGCTCAAACTCATGCCCATCGAGTCAGTGATGCCATCCAGCCATCTCATCCTCTGTCGTCCCCTTCTCCTCCTGCCTCCAATCCCTCCCAGCATCAGGGTCTTTTCCAATGAGTCAACTCTTCGCATCAGGTGGACAAAGTACTGGAGTTTCAGTTTCAGCATCAGTCCTTCCAATGAACACGCAGGACTGATCTCCTTTAGGATGGACTGGTTGGATCTCCTTGCAGTCTGAGGGACTCTCAAGAGTCTTCTCCAACACCACATTTCAAAAGCAACAATTTTTTGGCTCTCAGCTTTCTTCACAGTTCAACTCTCACATCCATACATGACCACTGGAAAAACCATAGACTTGACCAGGCAGACCTTTGTTGCCAAAGTAATGTCTCTGCTTTTTAATATGCTTTCTAGGCTGCTCATAACTTTCCTTCCAAGGAGTAAGCATCTTTTAATTTCATGGCTGCAGTCATAATCCGCAGTGATTTTGGAGCCCCAAAAAATAAAGTTTGACACTGTTTCCACTGTTTCCCCATCTATTTCCCATGAAGTGATGGGACCAGATGCCATGATCTTAGTTTTCTGAATGTTAAGCTTTAAGCCAACTTTTTCACTCTCCTCTTTCACTTTCATCAAGAGGCTTTTTAGTTCCTCTTCACTCTTTGCCATAAGGGTGGTGTCATTTGCATATCTGAGGTTATTGATATTTTTCCCAACAATCTTGATTCCAGCTTGTGCTTCCTCCAGCCCAGCGTTTCTCATGATGTACTCTGCTTATAAGTTAAATAAGCAGGGTGACAATATACAGCCTTGGCATACTCCTTTTCCTATTTGGAACCAGTCTGTTGTTCCATGTCAAGTTCTAACTGTTGCTTCCTGACCTGCATACAGGTTTCTCAAGAGGCAGGTCAGGTGGTCTGTTATTCTCATCTCCTTCAGAATTTTCCACAGTTTATTGTAATCCACACAGTCAAAGGCTTTGGCATACTCAATAAATCAGAAATAGATGTTTTTCTGGAACTTTCCTGCTTTTTTTGTATGATCCAGCGGATGTTGGCAATTTGATCTCTGGTTCCTCTGCCTTTCCTAAAACCAGCTTGAACATCTGGAAGTTCATGGTTCACATTATTGCTGAAGCCTGGCTTGGAGAATTTTGGGCATTACTTTACTAGCATGTGAGATGAGTGCAATTGTGCGGTAGTTTGAGCATTCTTTGGGACTGTCTTTCTTAGGGATTGGAATGAAAACTGACCTTTTCCAGTCCTGTGAACACTGCTGAATTTTCCAAATTTTCTGGCATATTGAGTGTAGCACTTTCACAGCATCATCTTTCAGGATTTGATGCTTTCTAAGGCCCACTTGACTTTACATTCCAGGATGTCTGGCTCTAGGTGAGTGATCACACTACTGTGATTATCTGGGTCGTGAAGATCTTTTTTGTACAGTTCTTCTGTGTATTCCTGCCACCTCTTCTTAATATCTTCTGCTTCTGTTAGGTCTATACCATTTCTGTCCTTTATCAAACCCATCTTTGCCTGAAATGTTCCCTTGATATCTCTAATTTTCTTGAAGAGATCTCTAGTCTTTCCCATTCTGTTGTTTTCCTCTATTTCCTTGCATTGTTCGCTGAGGAAGGCTTTCTTGTCTCTCCTTGCTATTGTTTGGAACTCTGCACTCAAATGAGAACATCTTTCCTTTTCTCCTTTGCTTTTCACTTCTTTTCTTTTCACAGCTATTTGTAAGGCCTCCTCAAACAACCATTTTGACTTTTTGCATTTCTTTTCCATGGGGATGGTCTTGGTCCCTGTCTCCTGTACAATGTCACGAACCTCCGTCCATAGTTCATCAGGCTCTCTGTCTATCAGATCTAGTCCTTTAAATCTATTTCTCACTTCCACTGTACCGTCATAAGGGATTTGATTTAGGTCATACCTGAATGGTCTAGTGGTTTTCCCTGCTTTGTTCAGTTTAAGTCTGAATTTGGCAATAAGGAGTTCATGATCTGAGCGACAGTCAGCTACTGGTCTTGTTTTTGCTGACTGGATAGAGCTTCTCCATCTTTGGCTGCAAGGAATATAATCAGTCTGATTTTGGTGTTGACCATCTGGTGATGTCCATCTATAGAGTCTTCTCTTGTGTTGTTGGAAGAGGGTGTTTGCTATGACAAGTGTGTTCTCTTGGCAAAACTCTATTAGCCTTTGCCCTGCTTCATTCTGTACTTCAAGGCCAAATTCGCCTGTTACTCCAGGTGTTTCTCGACTTTCTACATTTGCATTCCAGTCCCCTATAATGAAAAGGACATCTTTTTTGGGTGTTAGTTCTCAAAGGTCTTGTAGGTCTTCATAGAACCGTTCAACTTCAGCTTTTTCGGTGTTACTGGTTGGGGCACAGGCTTGGATTACTGTGATATTGAATGGTTTGCCTTGGAAATGAACAGAGATCATTCTGTTGATTTTGAGATTGCATCCAAGTACTGCATTTCGGACTCTTTTGTTGACCATGATGGCTACTCCATGTCTTCTTAGGGATTCCTGCCCACAGTAGTAGATATAAAGGTCATCTGAGTTAAATTCACCCATTCCCGTCCATTTTAGTTTGCTGATTCCTAGAATGTCGACATTCACTCTTGCTATCTCCTGTTTGACCACTTCCAATTTGCCTTGATTCATGGACCTAACATTCCAGGTTCCTGTGCAATATTGCTCTTTACAGCATCAGACCTTGCGTCTATCACCAGTCACATCCATAACTGGGTATTGTTTTTGCTTTGACTTCATCCATCCATTCTTTGTGGAGTTATTTCTCACTGATCTCCAGTAGCATATTGGCCACCTACCGACCTGGGGAGTTCCTCTTTCAGTATCCTGTCATTTTGCTTTCTCCTACTGTTCATGGGGTTTAAAAAAAAAGAAGAAGAAGAAGGAGATAAAGAGAAAGCAGAGAAGTCCTCTGGTAGCTGAATCAAATTTTAAAAATTTATTTTATTGTGAAAAATGATAGCATATGTTTTGTTCTGATGATCAGGTTCTAGGGTATAATGTGCTTGATGTGTCAGTAGGATTATCCTTGTAGTAATTATGCTTGATGATGTTAGTTTTTCCTAAAGAAGCAGATTAAATTTCTGCTACTAGTGAGTAAAAAAAAAAAAGAAAAAAGAAAAGAAAAAATCCTATTTTGCACGATTAAGTTCAGCCTCAAAATAACTACTGTGCCCAGTGCTGTCAGAGCAAGATAATAAGACTAAATGAAACAAAGCACAATTTCTTATACTACTGAATATTTCAGAGTCCAGAGAGATGGCAGGGGACTCAGTCATACGGGCCTGTAGTCAACTGTAAGGACTTTGGTTCTTACTTTGATTAAGATGGAAAACTATTGAAGAGTATTACAGGATAAAACATAGGAATTACAGGATATAACATATTTTAAAATGGTCACTATATATGCAGCAGAGAACATACTGTGTAGGTTTAAGGACAAAAGACAGTGAAAACAGAAACCTATTGTGATTATTCAGTGAAAGATGGTGTTAGACTAGACTAGGGTTGTTGTAATACAAGCGTTATATAAGAGTGACTAGTTTTGATGCATATTTTAAAGTTAAGAGAAGTGTTATATTGATGCAAGTGAGACTGTCGAAAAATAGAATCAAGGTTGGCTCTGAGATATTTAACCTTCAGTTACTAAGTGATAAGGGCTTCCCAGGTGATGCTAGTGATAAAGAATGAGTTAGAAAATGAAAACTTTCTTTTTTGTTTTTTGTGGTGTGTGTGTGTGGGGGTGGGGGAGTAAAATTAACATGGAGGTGTCAAGTGGCCAGTATGAGATCTGGGTTTATGAGGGAAATTTTGTTGGAGAGACAACTATAGTTCTACTCAGCATGTTAATGCCATTTACGATTATGCAGCTGGATGAGATAAGCAAGGAAGTGGGTGAGGATAGAGGAGCAGTGACGTCTGAAACCATGCCGATATTTTAGAAGCTGGGAAGACTAAGAGCAAAGACTATGGAAAAGGTAACTCTGAGGAAATAAGAAAACTAAAATAGACATGTACCTTAGAAATCAAGGGAGAAAAAATTACAGGTATGAATTGGTGCTGAAAAATGGAGCAATCATTACAGTTGATAAATTAGGAAGAGAATTAAGAGTTTTCTATTGATTTTGGCAACCTGGAGGCCATTGGTGACATTGTAGATAACAGTTAATTTGGGTAACCAGGATAAAAGTGTGACTGGACTGAGTTAAAGAGAAGAGACAAATTGGGAATGATGGGTACATAGGCTACTTTTAAAGATTTTTATCTTAAGCAGAAAGCAGGAAAATGCATTGGTAGCTGGAAATGAATGTGAGGTTGCAATTTTCAAAAAAAAAAAAAAAAGTAATGATAAATAGTAGCATATGTTTTTGGCTGATGTTTTAAGTCAGAATAAAGAATTAAAGATGCAAGAGAGAAAGAAAACACATCAGACCAATGATGGGATCCAGTGCAAAAGTGAAGGACTTGAACTTGGGTGGGATTTTGAAGAGTTTACCCCTGTTAACAGGAAGAGAATATAAGTAGGGAGCAAGATCAGTTGGGAGATAGGGTGGTGATAGTAATGGAATTTGTGAACTTTCTCTTCTGATTCTTACTGCCCCTGCTCCCAGAAGAGTATAAATAAAGGTCATCTCCAGAAAGTGAGAATCATTAGGAGGTATTGGATGCTCACAGAGAGAGAAAGAACTACTATTTCTACTACATCAATCATGTGATAATATATTGTTTTCAATCTCATCGAGTTCTCTGGTCTGCTGATTCTGTCACTTTTTCATCATCCATTAGTCCCCTCCTTGCTTCACTTCCTTTCTTACCACATAGCATGAGAGTTCCTGCTATGAGTTTCTGACAGTTCCTGGAAAGTGCTCTTAACTTCTTGGCTCCTTCAGTTCAGTTCAGTTCAGTCACTCAGTCGTGTCCAACTCTTTGTGACCCCATGAACCGCAGCACACCAGGCCTCTCTGTCCATCACCAACTCCCAGAGTTTACCCAAACTCACGTCCATTGAGTCGGTGATGCCATCCAATCATCTCATCCTCTGTTGTCCCCATTTCCACCTGCCCTCAATCTTTCCCTGCATCAGGGTTTTTTCAAATGAGTCAGCTCTTTGCATCAGATAGACAAAGAATTGGAGTTTCAGGTTCAACATCAGTCCTTCCAATGAACACCCAGGACTGATCTCCTTCAGATTGGGCTGGTTGGATCTCCTTGCAGTCCGAGGGACTCTCAAGAGTCTTCTCCAACACTACAGTTCAAAGGCATCTATTCTTTGGTGCTCAGCTTTCTTTATAGTACAACTCTCATATCCATACATGACTACTGGAAAAAGCATAGCCTTGACTAGATGAACATTTGTCGACAAAGTAATGTCTCTCCTTTTTAATATGCTATCTGCTGCTGCTGCTGCTAAGTTGCCTCAGTCGTGTCCGACTCTGTGCGACCCCACAGGCGGCAGCCCACCCGACTCCCCCGCCCTGGGATTCTCCAGGCAAGAACTCTGGAGTGGGTTGCCATTTGCTTCTTCCATGCATAAAAGTGAAAAGTGAAAGTGAAGTCACTCAGTCGTGACTGACTCTTAGCAACCCCATGGACTGCAGCCTACCAGGCTCCTCCATCCATGGGATTTTCCAGGCAAGATTACTGGAGTGGGTTGCCATTGCCTTCTCCCAGTATGCTGTCTAGGTTGATCATAACTTCCCTTCCAAGGAGTAAGTGTCTTTTAATTTCATGGCTGCAATCACCATGTGCCATAATTTTGGAGTCCCCCAAAATAAATTCAGACACTTGGCTCCTTAGACTCCACTCATGTGTGGCTGGTGAGGGAAATATACATTTGGTTCAGTGAAAAAAAAAATCTCATTTAGTTATGATTGTAGTCATGCTTCTGAATGCTATAGGAGAACAAAAACAGACAGGGTTGTATGATTTCATTTTAATTACATAAACACAGACTCAATTGGGAACTTCATACTTCAGCACATCTAACTATTTTACCTAGAAAATTTGCTTGTTCTTCTCGTGACCATGATTTTTCTCTCTTCTTAACTTACTGATGTCTCCTCCTCTTCTCTTCCTTTTAAAATCATGACTTTACTTCATATTTCACTAAGAAAATCAAAGCTGTCCAATGGGACTCTTTTCATCACCAAATTTATAAATCAACCTGCAGCTGCAACCAACCATATATTCTTCATTTTCACTAAACAGTGATGGCAAGAGAGTACCTCACTTTCTCAAAGCCCAGATTTTCCATACGTGTGACTGATCTGCCCTTCCTTATCTTTGTAAAGGCATATCTCTTCTATTTTTCATCTGTCCACCATATCACAATTCTAGCTTTGTTGCCATCAGCATACTGCCTATTTTTTATTTATTTTTGGTAAAACTCTCAGTGCTTCTTGTATTTAAACTTTAATGGATTGAGTAATTTATTAAATCAGAGATATGCTTGGTTTTCTTAAAAGTTTCAAAGATGTAGAAAAACCCATGCAACACTTGTGATGTGTCTCAATGATTCCAAACATCATTATGTCTACACATAGTTCTAACGTAAATTATCACTACTATTCACTTATGCAATTCTCATCTATTTTCATACCGATATTGTAGCTGCAGCTAATAACCAAGCAAAACCTCACTTACCTGAGAAAGGAAGGTAGGGTAGTGATTGTGGCTATGCCCAGTTGATTCTTGCCCAGAAACCGACTGTGTCCACAGGTGATTGAAACTCACCCTGGCATTAGGGGTGTTGTGTTCCTTCTCAGCTTAAGTTTTGCCAGTTATTTCGATAGCACATTCCAAATCCTGCCTATTAGCAAAGGCTCCCTTTGTCAGTGAAACTTAAATTTCATTTTTGAAATTCGGGATCTCTGAGTCCAGAATGTGTAACTTTTTTCTTTCAGTTTGGCACCATATTTTGTATCAACTTTTGGCCCTTGCTTTAATCTAAACAACTCTGACTTAGGGTATCTGTGTTGTGCTAAATCTCTTCAGTTGTGTCCAACTCTTTGTGACCCTATGGACCGTAGCCTGCCCGGCTCCTCTTTCCATGGCATTCTCCAGGCATAAATACTGGGGTGGGTTGCCATGTCTTCCTTCAGGGGATCTTTCTGATACAGGGATTGAACCTGTGTCTCTTACATCTCTTGCATTGGCAGGTTCTTTAGCACTAACGCCACCTGGGAAACCAGTATATCTGGTGTGGAATAACCAAATCTTTAGTTTTTCATTTTATCTCCTAACCTACGGTGTAATCTATCAGAATTCATAAAATAGCAATATTACAGATATGTTTCAGCCTATCCTCATTTAAAAGAGCTTTCTATTCCTCCAAACCTGCCTCATTTCTATATTCCTCTTATTGTCACTAATTCTTGATAGAGTTATTGTATAATCACTGTCTACTTCTACTCCTAAGGAAGAATAATATTCCTACTTTACATGGAAGACAATTTTTATTGTACTATATTGTCACCCTGCTTATTTAACTTATATGCTGAATACATATGAGAAACGCTGGACTGGAAGAAGCACAAGCTGGAATCAAGATTGCTGGGAGAAATATCAATAACCTCAGATATTCAGATGACTCCACCTATATGGCAGAAATGGAAGAACTAAAGAGCCTCTTGATGAATGTGAAAGAGGAGAGTCAAAAAGTTGGCTTAAAACTCAACATTCAGAAAACGAATATCATGGCATCCAGTCCCATCACTTCATGGCAAATAGATGAGGAAACAGTGGAAACAGTGGCTGACTTTATGTTTTGGGGGCTGTAAAATCACAGCACATGGTGATTGCAGCCATGAAATTAAAAGACACTTGTTCCTTGAAAGGAAAGTTCTGACCAACCTAGACAGTATATTAAAAAGCACAGACATTACTTTGCCAACAAAGTTCCATCTAGTCAAGGCTCTGGTTTTCCCAGTGGTCATATATGGATGTGAGAGTTGGACTATAAAGAAAGCTGAGTGCCGAAGAATTGATGCTTTTCAACTATGGTGTTGGAGAACACTCTTGAGAGTCCCTTGGACTGCAAGGAAATCCAACCAGCCCATCCTAAAGGAGATCAGTCCTGGGTGTTCATTGGAAGGACTGATGTTGAAGCTGAAACTCCAATACTTTGGCCACCTGATGAGAAGAACTGACTCAATTGAAAAGACCCTGATCCTGGGAGGGATTGGGGGCAGGAGGAGAAGGGGACGACAGAGGATGAGATGGTTGGATGGCATCACCAACTCAGTGGACATGAGTTTGGGTAGGCTCTGGGATTTGGTGATGGACAAGGAGGCCTGGAGTGCTGCCGTCCATGGGGTTGCAAAGAGTCAGACACGACTGGCAACTAAACTGAACCGAACTGAGTCCCCCTCACTCAATCTTCTACTTAAGATGAGTGTTGGTTGCTATTGGTTATTTTGAGAAAAGGAACGTAAAATATATGGATGGCTTTTGAATTAGTTAAGCGTATGAGTGAAATGTCCTTAAAGTAAAAAACAAAACAAAAAACCTGCAAAGACTCATTGGACCTATCAATAACAGAGGTTTATTTCACTCTCAAGCTTTGGCTTAGAAGTTGGCAGAAATTTCAAGGATATTAAGCATGCTGGCTGAGGGGCCTTTATTTTCTTCAACAACTGGCTTCCATTTTGTCTATTCCTGTTGTCACCATTATCCAGCAAGCAGGAAGGAGAAAAGAGGAAATGGAGGGAAAGAAGCTTTTCTTTTTGTTTTCAAGATGTCACTAGTGTGTTGTACATATTCCTCTAATCTCAATTCATTTGAGACTGTGGCCACTTAACCACAAGAGAAACTCAGAAATTTTCTTTGTATTTAAGTTTTTTTGGCTTAAAATCAAGGAGCGAGGTAGGTCATTAATAGGTGGATGGATGGGTAGTGAAGAGTGATGAGCAGTTTCTTCTCCTCTGGTCATTCAAGTCTTAATGCATATTGTCTCCCACACTTTTCTCCTAAAGGTAGTACAAAGTTCCATTCTGCACAAAGTTCACCATCTCCAGGTAATATGATATGCTCTCCATTGAGTCTGGATGTTACTCTTCAAGGTTTGGTGACATATACTTTGATAAAGAAATTAATGTCCCTAGTACACACACACACATACGCACACACACACATACGCACACACACACAGACTCAACTTACTAATACACAGTATAATTGAAAGAGAATATTGTCAATAAAAGTGCTATTTTGGCCATTCAGAATTGGATAGAATAGGCAACATATAGCTCTTCCTAGTTCATGCTAATAATGGACTCCTACTTGGGCAGGAATTATAAAGAGTTTCTCAGTTGGTGGTGGAAAAGTTCCTTGGTTAGAATTTGGTTCTTGTCTGGTTTGTCCAAGCTTTTGGTTAGTTTTCTGAAGATTTTCTTTTTTTTTTTTTATGTCTAGAGTGTATTGATTATTTATAGTAATTCATGCTTTTATTTCTTTACATTTTTATGTCTATTCTTCCTTCCTCAAAGTAACTAAGGCTGTATGAAGCTATTTAATAGGAAAAAAAATAGTTTGGCTGGGAAGAAACACTATAATGATCTTTGCCAGCATATATGAGAAACTCTAAGGAGATGTGTTAGAAAAAGGCTCTGGAAAGTAATTTTCTCTGTTTGGAGTAGACAGAATACTATAGGAAAACTAGTATTTTCAGTGCTGTTGGGTACTCACACTCCCAGTTTATAGCTAATTCAAATTGTAAACCATAAGACAAGAAAATGTCACTTGGGAGAAAACTGTTCCATTTGGCCTCTGTTTGCAACTTGGCTAATTCTTGCCTGTCTCCATTAGTGTCTTTCAAGATCTTGATAAAAAGCACAAGCTGAAGTCACAGACTACCGCACACTTACCATTTCTGAATTACTTATATGTCTGGAAAGCATGTGGTTTGCCTTCCTCACTGCTGCAGCTGACCAAATATTTTGTCATGACATAATAAGGGTTACCAGACCTTGAAACTAACTTTTTTTTTTTTGTCCTTGATGTTTACAACCCACCTGAGAAGCCAATACTTTATTCGAGATCTTTATTATGGAGTATGATATTAAGTACCAAATTATGTGTTAATTGTGGTGTAGCATAAGTGGCTGTAACAACTAATCCCCAACTTACAGTCAATCAATAAGAGAAAATTTAAGTTATCTTTCATGCAAAAATTCAGAGGGATATGAAGCTTCAGTGGTGGTTAGATGGCTGACCCAAAAGATGATCCAGAGATGCAGCCTGGTGGAGTGGCTCTGTTATCATTGATAGGTAATTTACATCTCTCATATACTGCTTGTTTCCATCTCTCTGAATCCAAATGGGGAGAAAGAGAAGTAGATGATCATATATTTTTCTTTTTAAGAATGGGACCTGGAATTTGTTCATATCATTGTATCACTTAATCTGAACCATACCAGAAGAAAGAAAGGCTGGGCAATTTGGTCTCTAGATGTCCATTTGTCTTATCCTCCTTGGGAGGAGGTACAGTCATAAAGTTATGAAGGGAAATGTGACACTGAATAAAATTAATAGTCTCCACCACATCTACTGAGAGGATAGATGCATTCTTCCACTGTTTATGCTCTCTACGTAGAAAACGTGTTGGGATTGAGGCCCCAGATCTGCCATTTGAAGACTTCAGAAAGTGACTTTCTTGATGTACTGACTTGAAATGGTTGAAAGGGCTGAGAGAAACTTTTTTTTCCTTATACCTTGATGGATAAATAAAGCCTGTTCTTCACACTCAATCTACCCTGTGGATTTATACTATGCTTCAAAGGAAAAGGAAAATGTAAGGAAGCATATATTGGCCACAGGCCTAGATTTAGTCTTGGCCCTCAACCCAGCTATACCCATTTGACAGACAGAGGCTGCAGAGATTTCAACATCATATGGGTTAAGGCTTGAACCCTGATCCCCTGATCAGCTCTGTTAGCCCTTGGCTCCCACTTGCAACCCCCTCCTCCTCTGCTCCAAGGTGGATTGACCAGAAGTTCATGGAGGTGATGAGACCAGGCATGCCACCTCATTAAAGCTCATTAATTGGTCTCTAACTGGCACCCAGCCCAGCTGGCCCCTACCCACTGTAGCACAGGTCAGGCTGGCATGCAGCCACCCCCTCCTCCTCTTTGGGCCTCAGCTTTTCCCTTCTCACCAACCTGATCCCTGGGGACACTGGCCAAGCCCAGCAATTGGTCCTTCCTATCATAGGCAAAGCTACTGATGGAATCTCATGTTTACTGAGCACCTGCTACTGACCAGGTTCCATCCCTAGGTCAGGATCCCTTGGAGAAGGGAATGGATACCTACTCCAGTATTCTTGCCTGGAGAATTCCATAGACAAGGAGCCTGTGGCGTACCATCCATGGAGTCTCAAAGAGTTGGGCATGACTGAGCAACAAACATGTTAAGCTCTAGTAGTTATAAATTTGTTTTTTGTTTTTTTAATCTCAATAGTTTTACTCTTATGTATATTTATCATTTGATTCTGAAACTGATAGGGAAGAGAGACTATAATTTATCAATTCTCTCACACTTTACGATCGCCTATTTATTCTCTAACATAGATTTCTGACCTGCCAAAAGCTCCTTCAGTCTACTGAAAGTTTTCGTATCTGATCATGGCCATCATGTTGCCTCAGCACATAGATATCTTTTAGGCATCAACTTCCCTAACCTCTTAGTTATTCTTGTCAGAGTTAGGAGCTTTATTTTTATTTAACTGCTTTCTTATTTGTTCACATGATTTATTACTTCCCTGATACTCTTATTTTCTCACTAGTCAATTCTTCCTCTTTGACTCTTCTTTGTTTTTTAGAATTCTAATTGTTATAGGTCCTGAGGACTTGGTTTGTTTTCACATTCACTTTGTGGTTAGTTTTACTACTGTTTACAAATATTTATTCTCCTTTTCTCTTTTACTGCTAACCTTCTAATGAATGATTTTAACTTTTCATCCCATTGGCCAAGTGACTAACTTTTGTCAGCATTGTGTGAGAAGATTGGCTATATGCCATAGCTGAGCAGGAGCTAAAAACAACAGCACACTTTGGCTTGGTTTCTCTTGCTTTTCCCCTCTGGTACAAGAAAGGTCATGTTCCAGATTTGAGTTGTCCCTTCACCCTAGCCTATAAAATTGGAGTACAAATGTAGAAAACTCAGAGTTACCAAAAGATAAGAGCAGAGAAACAGCCACCCCTCAGAATTCATGCAGAAGGAGTGACACATAAACCTGCACTGTTAACCATGTGGCTTTGGGGATGTTTGTTACACAACATAGATTATCAATGCTGACTAATACAAACATTGGCACCTACACCTACAAGGGTTGTTCTACTAAAACAAAGAATTAGTGCATTTAATTGGCTTTGAGACCAGTAGAAGGAAGAAAAAATTCCTCCCCCAAACTATTATTAGACACTAGAACTGCCCCATATTATGCAGTTAGGAAAAAAAAAAAATTGACTGTGATAATTTGGAAGTCAGGTAATATGTCTAATAAAACTATGGATTTGACCTATAAATTTTGGAAGTTAAATGCTATTATGAAGGCTAGGTATTATGCTGCATTGGATAAAGTGATACTAATAAGAAATGAGCCCAGGTTGTGTGCTTTCAAGAAAGAATAACAGCAAAATTAGAAGGGTTTTTTTGGTTTTTTTTTGTTTGTTTGTTTTGTTTTTTAATATTTTAGACTTGCAGAGTTAGGAAATATAAAGGATTCTCATCTATAAATAGTAAATACAAAATTGAGAAATGTTTTGAGACCCAAAACCTCATGGATATATCTTCAGATCAAAGACCAAATCATGGATGTAGCTATTGAGACACATGCTCAAGGGAAAACATAAGTCATAAGTGTGGTTCTTGGTTAAAAATCTCAGAATAGATTATTAATGTATTTTATTTACTATTACATGGGGCCTCGCTGGTTATTACATGGCCTCTAATAAATCCTTTTATTTGAGTAAAATAGTTCAGAAAAGTTTAAGCTAAGAGTGTGATCAAATGAAAACCATATATACTGAAAATATCTATAATTAATATAAGGAGAAAAGCATGTCTCCACAATAGGTGTTTCTATGGCTAATAGAATATTAAGATGACTAGCATCAAATTGGTAGAAAATATAATTCAACCCTGTTTTTGAGAGATTTTTACCTTAAAATCACTACTAGTTTGTATGAAGAGTTTGTGACCATTCAATATGTAAAATGAACTTTTGGCTTCCACTTTCTACTGGAAAGAAAACGGCAGAAAACTCTCATCACATGTTGCCAAGGAGACTAATCAAAATGAAACTTCCCAGAAGGCAAGGTTTAGACCCATGGAGATAAATGAGCTGAAGAATTCCTCCTAGTGGACAGAACCAAAAACTAATTGAGAAACATGCTCAGCTACCAAGAAGAGGGATTTCTGTAGTATTTGTCTAGCAGAATTTCAGATATTGTTGGACCAGTGATTGATTGCTGTGTCTCTCTCATTACTCTCTTTTCAAACAGTAATGCTTTTTGGTGGATATTCTACCATTTTATGATGGATGTGTGAGCTGGAGGAGTGCCATCATTTAGAGATAAAGTAGAGATTTATCACAAAATGACGGATTTATAGTCTGATGCCATAATTGGGTAAGACATTTAAGATGTCTTCCTTGGGGTATGTTTCCTGAGCAAGGGGAAAGGAAATGAATATTTGTGACTAAGAGGATGTGCTGTGCTGTGTTTAGTCACTCAGTCGTGTCCAATTCTTTGTGACTCCATGGACTGTAGCCCACCAGGCTCCACTGTCCATGGGGATTCTTGAGGCAAGAATACTGGAGTGAGTTGCCATGCCCTCCTCCAGGGGATATTCCCAATCCAGGGATGGAACCCAGATCTCCTAGATTGTGCTAATACATTATTTTTCACAAATATTTACCTCTTCATTCCTCCTTCCCCAGCCCCTGCAATTGGATAAAATATTTCCCCATTCCATGTATTCTAAACTTGCTGAGACTTGATTGGCCAAAAGAATATGGATAGCCATAATGTTTGGCAAGGTAAAGCATTAAAAGTGACTTCATGGAGTGTCTTTGCTTCTTGACTATGTTTCTTCCATAAGAAAGGCATAATTAGTGTAGCAGTTGCTCTTTAACCTACATTCCAGAATGAGAAGAAACAGAGAACAGAGACTCAGAGCACCTACAATCTGTATATGTATGTGTGTATGGTGGTGGTTTAGTCGTTAAGCTGTGTCCAACTCTTGCAACCCCATGGACAGAAGAGCCTGACAGGCTACAGTACATGGGATTCTCCAGGCAAGAATACTGGAGTGGGTTGCTCTTTCCTTCTCCAGGGAATCTCCCCTACCCAGGGATTGAATCCAGGTCTCCCACATTGCAGGCAGACTCTTTACTATCTGAGCCACGACGGAAGCCCCATTGTAGAAACTTAATGCAAAATTTTGAAAAAAAGTAGTGAATAAGTGAATGAGTGGGAATGGGTTGAGGGGTTGAGAAGTGTGATAAAGATTTGGCATGGTCACCTTGAGGAAAGCAGATGAAATGACCAAAGATTTCTAACCAGTGTTCAAGGTCCAGCTGTGGCTGGAGAATATCAATATAATGCATTGATTGACAAATATTGACAAATGAATCTACATTTCTCATGCTTTTTCTTTTTTCTTTTTTTCATCTAGTGTAGCATAGTAACAAAGGTATCTTTGGGATCAAAAAAGAAGGTTTAGTCTTTATCCAGCTTTAGGGCTTTTTGTTATGCAGATGAGGTAAAAGGAATATGGGGAACTGATTGAATTTATGAGCAAACAGTTTAGGTAATACACAGTACAAACCAGACTGCGTGGAGAAGAGTGTTGAAAGAGACTACTGATAGATGGCAGAAAATGAGGGA
Organism: Muntiacus reevesi; assembly: GCF_963930625.1. Taxonomy (NCBI): domain Eukaryota; kingdom Metazoa; phylum Chordata; class Mammalia; order Artiodactyla; family Cervidae; genus Muntiacus; species Muntiacus reevesi. The sequence continues at coordinate 36,721,904 of NC_089270.1, read as the reverse complement.
ATTAAAAGAGGTGAAGTACACTACAGTATTGTAAAGTCATTAGCCTCCAACTAATAAAAATAAGTGAAAAAAAAAAAGAGGTGAAGTTCAAATGTAGCATAATTAAGGAAGTCAGAACAGTGGGGGATAGCAGTTATCATCAAAGTACAGTGCATTACATCTTAGTTTTCTTAGGTCAAAAAATGACAAGTGATGCTTACTTCTAGAATGTAGCCTTATATATATATATAAGTACTGAAGTGTGAAATTCACTGGAGATCCAGGAAAGGTAAGGATGGGTTTTGGATAACTATTTTCTAGATTTAGAATTCAGCCAGAGTAACTTCCTCTATTTTATTTTATAAAACTCAACTTTTCCATTACCAAATAATTTAATTCAATGCAGTTCAACAGATATTTGTTAAGCATGTGGTCCAGATTCTAGCTAGGCCTGTGTGAATTAGGTAAGGCACCCATTCCTCTGGGTAAAGAAAACCCTAGACCTGAGTGCACAGTTTGGGAAACACAGCATGAATTATATTACAGGTACTACTGCTTCTTTAGTGCTAGTACTATAGATTGAAAAAAAAAAAGAAATGAGAGTTGTGAGTTATGTTTTATCTGGGACAAAATGAGAACTACAGTCTGAAAGATGACATCTCAGATAGTTGTGCAGACCTGCTGCAAAGAAGTGGGGGAAAGTCACTGTTACATATGATTTTAGTGAAGGGGGAATACCTTCAGTCAAGCACATATTTGGCAGAAGCTTGCTGCTAGCTACAAGGAACAGATGTCATCTTTAATGATTTTAGGACTTTTCTAGATATGAGACATTGCAAGAATTTGGATTCATAAGATCTTTTCCTGAAAATATCTGACCTTCTGAAGGCTTGTTTTGCCAGTTTTTCCAAGAGCACAGAGTACCTCATTCCTGATCTCTACCTGGAATTCCTTTCAGGATATGTTGAAGGTCAACAACTGCAATGGCTCGTGACTTAATCCTTGTAGAGGCAGATGGCAAGTGCCAGGTTTTAGCTGGAAGCACTTCTGTGCTTGGCCCATCTTATACAAATGTACATTGTAGCCCCCAAAACACTGTATGAAAGAAACTGTAAGAGGAAAGGAAAGGAAAGCAAGGAATATTACTGAGTTCCTAACTGGTACCAGCCATCATGCGAGGGGTTTTAAACATGTTATCTCTTTTAATTCTCAACATACCATGTATAGTTAGAAGTTATCTCAATGTCCCAAGTATGGTAATTGAGTTTCAATATGGTAAGTAGCCCATCCAAGTTTAACCAGATTATTAAGTAGTAGAACTGTAGTATAAGCTTTTTCAGTTAGTTTTTTTTTTTGTTTTTTTTTTTTTTTCAGTTCAGTAGTTGAACATCAGAACACATGGTTGAAAGCAGTACATTTTAGTTTTCCTCATAATTCTGTGGGTTGTCTGGGCAATTCTTCCAATCTGGGCAACCTCACTCATATATTTGGGACAGACTGAGTGCCTGGGAAAGCTAAGGATCTAACTCCATATTGCAATTCATCATTCAGGAAGCTAGTCTGAGGTTGCTCATATGGTGGAGGGATTTTTAACATCAAGTGATGACAATCACCCAGTGTTCAAACACTTTTTAAGACTCTATATTGTATTTCCTAATATTCCATTGAGTAAAGCAAGTCACATGGCCAAGCCCAAATGGAGAACATTTTTCCACTTCTTAGGAACTAGAGAGGAAAAATCACATTGCCAAGTGATGAGCGTGTTGGGAAAGAAATTTATGGACATTTTGCAACCTGCTATATGAATCTAATTTTGAACTCATGCTCTTTCTAACATATCTTTTGTTCACTGACTATTCTTATTAATTCTAAGATGAAGAGAGCATTGTACAAGTCCTGTGGAACTGTGTAAATAAAAGGAAACTGGTATGTATTTAAAACTTGTATTACATGCTTAGTACCATCCTAGGAGGGCTTCCCAGATGATGCTAGTGGGTAAACAACCCACTTGCCAATGCAGGAGATATGAGAGATGTGGGTTTAATCCCTGGGTTGGGAAGATCACCTTGAGGAGAGCTTGGCAACCCACTCTAGTATTCTTGCCTGGAGAATCCCATTGACAGAGGAGCCTGGCGGTCTTCAGTCCATAGGTTCACAAAGAGTTAGACACAACTGAAGCGACTCAGCACACACACAGAACACCATCCTAGGAACCTCTCATTATCTCATATTCATATTAGGGAGCTGGTAATCTGGGGAATAATGACCTTCTTCAAGCAGCCTAGAAGTTATTAAAGGTAAAACATGTTTTAGAAATTCAAATTAAGTAGTACAGAATCAAACACATTATTGTAGAAATGTCATGTACCTATAACTTTTATCTAAAATTCTTTTTGTCGTATTTTGGATGAGGAGATTTTCCTCTCAAAGATTCTATTATATAATAAAACAGAGTTAATTTCAGGCTGTAAAATATGCTCACCAGTATAATTACAAAATATTCTAAGAAGAAAAAATACACATATACATGTATGATACATATCATTTGGCCAATTACTTGTAGACAAACTGGATGTATATGGTTAAGTGGATACCGCAATAATATCAAAAATTCTTTCAGGATGACCTTAAAATGTCTGTTAAATACAATCAGTTTGACTTAATTACTGTTATCATTTACACTACCTATACCAAGTTCCAGTCATTGAGTTAGATGCCTTTCACAGATTTTTCTCTTTTAATCCTCACAATAACATAAACCAGGTAATATTATTACTCTCACCTCATGTACAAGAAAATCTCTGAGGAAAAGAAAATTTAAGCAAGTTGCCCATAGTCCTATTAGTTAGCTCTATGGTAGAGCTGAAATTTTAGTCCAGTGGTTTTACTGCAGAGTTTGAACATTTAACTAACGAAATTTTCCTGCTTCAGTTTGCATCAATTCTTTTTATGACTAATTACTTAATAGTCACATCAACCACATCAGCACTCCTAAACCTTTAAAGTAGCCCCAATTTTTTGCTGATATGCTATCATGGCCAAGGATAAAGATAACCAACTCAAAGTGTTTACTATGGCTCTATTTAATCCATTTGTAAAGGCAAATTCAGGATTAAACTGTGGTGCATTCTTTAAACATTCTCAAATATTCTATTCTTTTGGGGGGAGATATTTAAAAGCTAATTGGTGCTTTTCATCTGAATACAAATTAGGTTTGACTAATAATATAAACTTGTGTGAGTTCTGGTAAGGCAGAACCCTTCTTCCTGAGGTGCTTGACTGTTAGAAACAATTTTTTTTTTTCCCATTTATTTATATTAGTTGGAGGCTAATTACGTCACAATATTGTAGTGGTTTTTGTCATAGACTGACATGAATCAGCCATGGATTTACATGTATTTCCCATCCCGATCCCCCCTCGCACCTCCTTCTCCACCCGATTCTTGATTCTTTTGAGTGTGAAGATGTCTGGCACTGGCCTTCCTGCATTCCTTGTGTGCAGGCTGAAGCAGTTGGAGGCTCCATCAGATGCGTGAATCTGCAAACTACAGCTTTGGCTACCTTTTCTCCTACTTCTGTGCTTGAGAAGTAGTTGTGATGGCAGGGAGTGGAGTTGGTAGCAGCAGCTTCTTGCTTCTTGACTGTCTCAAGTGGTCCTTTCAGAGATGATAACTCCCATAATAATAACGGAACTGCAGTAAATGTACCTGAAAGGCAAAATTCCAAGCTGAATGTATAGAGTTATCTCATTTATAGAAACAATATAATTTATGCAGATATGTGAGAATTTATTCTTCAGAATATAGAACTGTAAATCACTCAGAAGGTTTCTTTGAGAATTAATTATTCTATTTGGACATGTAGTATTGCATACTATTTTCTCTGTGTGTGTGTTGTCTTTTTTTCCCAGCTGTTTGGATATGTTGTAATTTAAAATGTTATTATATAGTTACTGTGTGATGGTTGTATCACGTTTTAGAATATAATCTGCTCTATAATCTGTAGTTTGTTTTTTTATTTTCAGAATATTTATATCTGGTTGGAATGGATCAAGTAATATCTCCACCTGGAATCCGCTTACTCTGGTTATTTTATCAGATTATATGTAGAAGATTAGTGTTAGAGAAACTGTCCAATCCAATTTTACAGGTGATTAAATGGAGGTTGAGAGTTTAAGGGACTTTATCCAGTAAACACATTTATTTAATGTCACATTGGGAACTAGGAACTCTGACCAGAACGGCTGAGTTCAATATTCTTTATACTATCCCACACTGCTAAAGACAGGGAGAAAATTACAGAGGAAATAAAGGAAACAGAAAATTAGATTAGAGCAGTAGCTGTTAATTAGGATGAATTCCAGGATCTCTCAGGTAAATTTATTTTCCAAAATATGTACGTATAGCCCAGTACATTCCAAGATGACTGAATTTGAATCTCCGGAGATTGAGATGTCTAGCTGACATAAATGTTCACAGCCATTTAAGAACTACTGGGCTAGAGGAGATGCTATGTGGTAAGAGTCAGTCTGTAAAAATCACTCCTGAAATGTTTGGTTTGAACTCAATTCTAGAACCTTATCTTTATTATTGGACATAGCATAAGGCACCACTGACCAGATTCCTTCTTGAAATTCTTTCCTTTCTTGGTTCCTCAGACTTTCTTCTGTTTCTCTATTTCTTGACTGATTTCTTCAAGTCTACTTTGTGCACTCCATTTCCTCTGATTGCCTTTTTTAGTTTGCTTGTTTTTTACCTTATAAACCACAGGAATTTATTTCTCATGGTTCTGGAGGATGAAAGACTGAGGCCAGTGTGGGCATGGTCAGGTGAAGGACCTTTTCTGGGTTGCACACTCCTTGCATCCTCACATGGTGAAAGGGCAAGGAAGCTGAGAGTCTTTTTTTTTTTTTTCCTTTCCTTTGCATGGATTAGTTGAATTTAATTAATTCATTATTACATTTTTTGGTAAATATATATTTAACTGAAATATAGTTGATTTACAGTTTGGTAGTATCAGGTTTTTGACCCAGTGATGCTGTTAGAGTGTAAAGAATTTGCCTACAATGCAGGAGACCCAGATTCAGTCCCTGGGTGGGGAGATCCTCTGGAGAAGGGAATGGCAACCCAGTCAGTATTCTTGCCTGGAGAATTCCATGGATAGAGGAGACTGGTGAGCCTCCTGGTCCATAGGGTCGCAAAGAGTCAGACAGGACTGAGCAGCTAACACAACACTTTCATATATATTGTTGTTGTTCAGTCACCAAGTCATGTCTGACTCTTTGAGACCCCATGGACTGCAGCACACCAGGCCTCCCTGTGCCTCACTATCTTCTAAAGTTTGCCCAAGTTCATGTCCATTGCGTTAGTGATGCCATCCAGCCTTCTCCTTTGATGTCCTCTGCTCATTCTGCCCTCAGTCTTTCCCAGCATTAGGGACTTTTCCAGTGAGTCATCTGTTCACATCAAATGACCAAAACACTGGAGCTTCAGCTTCAGCATCAGTCTTTCCAACAAGTATTCAGGGTTGATCTCCCTTAAGATTGACTAGTTTGATCTCCTTGCTGTCCAAGCGTCTCTTAGGAGTCTTCTCTAGCACCACAGTTTAAAGGTGTCAGTTCTTTGTCATTCTTCTTTCTTTATGGTCCAGTTCTCACAACCAAACATGACCATGGGGAAGAACATAACCTTGACTATATGGACCTTGGCCAGCAGAGTAATGTCTCTGCTTTTCAACACACTGTCTGGGTTTATCATAGCTTTCCTTCCAAGAAGCAATCGTTTTCTGATTTCATGGCTGCAATCAACATTCACAGTGATTTTAGAGCCCCCAAAGAGGAAATCTGTCATTACTTTCACCGTTTCCTCTTCTACTGGCCATGTAGTAGTGGGGCCAGATGCCATGATCTTAGACTTTTTTTAATATTTAAAGTCGGCTCTTTCACTCTCCTCCTTCACTCTCATCAAGAGGTTCTTTATTTCTTCTTCGCTTTCTGCCATTAGAGTGGTATCATCTGCATACCTGAGGTTGTAGATGTTTCTCCTGCCTATCTGGATTCCAGCTTGTAACTCAACCAGCCCAGCATTGTCATAATATGCTAGGTTAAACAAACATACTTTTTTCAGATTATTTTACATTATAGGCTATCACAAAATACTAGGCATAGTTCCCTGCTTTACCTAGAGTATTGTATATGCATTCATCCCAACCTCTTAATTTATCCCTCCATCTTTTTCCATTTGGTAACCATAAGTTTGTTTGCTATGTCTGTGGCTCTGATTTGTGAATAAGTTCATTTGTTTTGTTTTTTAATTCTACATATAAGTGATATCATATGATATGTCTTTCTCTGTCTGGCTTGCCATTTGCAGCAACATCGATGGATTTAGAGATTATCAGGCTAAGTAAAGTAAGCCAGCTAAAGAAAGACAAATATCATATGATATCACTTATATATGGAATAAAACAAAGAAGGTACACCTCTACTTGCCTTTTAAATGTAGGTGTCCTCAACTACAATGAGAGCAGTTGTTCTCAGACAGGGCAATTGTACATCAGGACCCACTGTTCACTGTCACCCCTGGGGGTTCACAACTAGCATCCCGTGGGCAGAAGCTGAGGATGCTGCCATACACCCTACAATGCACAGGGCTGTCCCCATAACAAAGGCTTTTATAAATGTCACCAAATGTCAATAGTGGCAAACTTGGGACACCTTGAATTAGAAGAATGTAATGTCTGTGTGCTTAGGATCATTTTTGACTAATACAAAGTAGGTAAAAAAAGGCAAGCATTTGTGTGTAAAGTGACTTTCAAATGTTTATTATTATTATTATTTTTTTTTTGCCTTTAATAATAGAGCCATGATTATAGATGTTTAGCCATTATGGAGCATAGTTGAGGGCAAGAACTGCTTCTCATTCATTTTCATATCTACAAAACTTAGGATATTAAGTAGTTTGTTTTACTCAATTTTTAAAATAGCCTGCGAACATGGAAATTGGAGTTTAATCTACCCAAATGGCCACTATGCCATTGTGTGACTTACTTTGAAGGTAAATAATAAAAAGCACTAATATCAACTTCATATTTTGAAACTTTTGATAGTGGGCAAAAAATTTACTGTAAGATGCAGGCTAAAATTTTTTTTAAAGCATTTATATAGCAACAAATCATATCTTATCTTCCAGACTTACAAGCTCTGATCTTTGGCTTCCTGTTCCATGCTCAAGAGGAAGAATAAGGTAGAAAGTGTTCTTACTAACAAGCTGCTTTCAAGTATACTTCAACCTTGGGTTTCTGCTGTGTAGAAGGAGAAAAGGATATATTCTTGGGAACTTTGTGTTCAATGATGGATACATTGTGATTAGATTATGACTGACCTGAATTCAGTAATGCTTTTTATCAGGCTCTAAGGTAAGAGAACACAGCTCTTTTAATTGAAATGGATTTTATTTCAATTTCATAATGCCTAACATAGAATGAGAGGGATGAGAACAGTAAGAAGAAATTCCATTTCTCATTATCTCAGTGATTACCAGCTGGTAATGTTTTATTTTACCAAATTAGATATTTTATTAAATAGATAAGAGAAACCAAATAAAAATAACATAAAAATTGTAGAAATATATACAGTGCTTATTATTTCTGTAAAATGTGTTGATTTGGTTTCATATATTTTTTAAAAAAAGATTTAATGCTTGGAACATGCTGAAATCTAAAAGGCCTTATCTCATGCTTAGCTAATTATTTTGACAGGAGTCTAACTGATGTGCACTTTTCCATGCAAACGAGTTTGTGGCAAACAAGATGACTGCCATCTCCATAAAAATTCCATAACTAATTCCTATCTCCACAGAGAGATTAAGCAGTGAAAGTTAGCAATTAGAATTCAGTGACAATGTTTTTCTCTGCAATTGATTAGTGTGTGCAATGTTCATCTAGTAGAAGGACTCTAAACAGTTCCACCAATTATTTCCCTTTTAGAACTTCATACTAATCTGTCATCTATGTGTATGTAAGTCTGTTATATAAATATTTTTTTCTTCCATCCCTCTGAAGCACCTAGTCTTTTTGACACACACTCCTCCTGGTAAATTTTCCAATTTGATTCTCTCTTCCTTATGATCCTTTTCTCTTTTCTTTCTTCATTGACTTTTTATCCTTCGTCATGCAGTTGTTTCTGACCCTCTGTGACTCCATGAACATTAGCCCACAAGGCTCCTCTGTCCATGGGATTCTCCAGGCAAGAATACTGGAGTGGGTTGACATTTCCCTCTTCAGACTTGGTTTTTAGTTGTTCTCATATACCCTTGGCTGAGAGTGTTGCCAGAGTCTTAGCCCTGGTTCTCAATGTATTAATATATCAGAGATACTATCATTCCCCAAGCTGTCATGTCTTAAAATCTTGATACATCATTCTATTTTCCTTTTTCACATATTCACAATGGTAGTGCTCAGCTGAGTTCCACTTTTTGTGATCCCATAAACTGTAGCCCGCCAGGCTCCTCTGTCCATGGACTCTCCAGGCAAAAATATTGGAGTGAATAGCCATGCCCTCCTCCAGGGGATTGTCCCAACCCAGAGATTTAACCCAGGTCTACTGCATTTCAGGCTGATTCTTTACTGTCTGAACCACCAGGGAAATGGTTGTTTACTTTTAGGTTTGTTTCCTTCCTCTTTTATCCTTCTGCAGCTACTCTGATATATATACTCATGAACTTGTGCCAAGGATTATGAATTTTTGTTTTCCTTATGTCTATACCTTCATTTTGAATCTATTTTATTTACTACCGTAAACAAATTTTTCAGAAACATGACTACTTTCATCATATTACCTCTTAGCTCAAAATCATCAGTTGACTCCATTTTTCTCTGAATCAAATCCTTCCTACTTGAAGAATTTTATATTACCCATAAGCCTCCTAATTCCTCTCTCTTATTTGCTTTTTGATGGTCTTCAATACATTTTTCAAAATTTGCTCATTAAATTTGTCACTTTTCACTTCATTCAGGCTTTCCTAGACTTGGAATAGCCTTCTTTGTTCATTTAATATAACTAATTATAGTCTTTCAGAGGCCATCTCAGGTCACACTTTATATTCAAGTCCTATGATATATTCCCCCTAGGAACATAGAGGATCAGTTATTTATGTGATATCTTTCATATAGTATGATGTAAACTTTCAGGTTTCTTGCTTTGCTATATTGATAACTTTTGATTTTATGTATACACACACACACACATGCATACATACATACATACATACATGCATATACACCTGGTTTCCCAAGTGGCTCAGTGTCAAAGAATCTGCCTGCCAATGAAGAAGACATAGGAGATGAGGGTTCGATCCCTGTGTCGGGAAGGTCCCCTGAAGAGGGAGAAGGCGAGGGTGGGATGTTTCGAGAGAACAGCATCGAAACATGTATATTATCAAGGGTGAAACAGATCACCAGCCCAGGTTGATTCATGAGACAAATGCTCGGGGCTGGTGCACTGGGAAGACCCAGAGGGATCGGGTGGGGAGGGAGGTGGGAGGGGGGATCAGGATGGGGAATACATGTAAATCCATGGCTGATTCATATCAATGTATGGCAAAAACCACTACAATATTGTAAAGTAATTAGCCTCCAACTAATAAAAATAAAAGGAAAAAAAAAAAAAAAAGAAGGAAATAGCAACCCACTCCAGTATTCTTGTCTGGAGACTCATGGACAGAGGAGCCTGGCAGGCTACAGTCCATGGGATCACAAAGAGTCAGACATGCCTGAGGGTCTGAGCATAGCACACAGCATCAGTCTTACACGGCTAGTTCCTATTCTGTGAATGCGTAGGAGGAAAATGAAAGAGAACCCTGGACCTACCCATGGGGGCAGAATAGGCTTAGAAAGACCACAGTAGCAGCAAGTCCCATCCTTGCTTTGACACTTACTTGCTGTGGAACCTTTGAATGAATCATTTAAAATCTCTTAGTTTTTCCATATGCAAAACAATGATTCATCTGCCTTCTAAGCTCTGATTATTTCTGTCTTGTAAAAATATATTTTATATGTAAACATTTTGATGACTGTTAAATACTAACAAATAAGTATGATTGCTATTACTATTTTTCCCATGCAGTACACGAAAAGGCCCGAATTGTCAACCCTGCCATTGGCATGTCAGGATTAAAAAAGCTAGATTTACCTCATTCCCATTTATCATGACTACCACAGGAACACTTAGAAAGATATTTCAAAGTCAGACTTTCTAGTAGCTAGATGGATTAACATAGTATCTCAAACATTATTAGGCAAATTGTGAGCTATGCTGGGGTATATTACACATGAGGAAACAGATTAACTGACCAATGTATTTTAGGTTAAAATTCTCACTGGAACCATAATTTAAACTAAACCTAGGTACGTAGAAAAAACAAAACAAAACCCAAAATACACAAAGCAAAATATTGTGTTTTTCCTCATAACAAAATTGAAATGTACAAATGCATGCTAGTTTTGGTGTAATAATTACATGCACCAGATATTTTAAAGTATGCACAAAGTAACATATGGCTTAGCTGTTCAGCTACAGTGAAAATGTGGATTTTTAAGAATAAAAATTAGCTTGAAAAGCAGCAGGCAACAGTAATCTCGAATCCCCTGTATACCCGTAAAGTGGAGAAACCATCTGCACTGTGTGCAAGCTGATGACCTTGGATTAATTCAAGCAATGTCATTACCCAATTAGTTGAGGAAGGAAAGATACTTGGGAATTACAATTACAGATCCATTAAAATTGTGCAGTACTTTTATTCTCAATATTTATTAAATCACATCTGTCTGCTAATCATTATATGATGATACTTTTTTCACATAAAGGAGACTCAGTTTGATAGGTAAAACAGTGAGCCAGTCCTGAGTAGGCTAATTATGCTACTTGAGCATACTTCAAGTATGTCTGTTCTGAAAAAATATTAATAGCTCCTTTTTAATCTCCTGACTTCTTAGATGGTAATAGCTCTATTTGAATAATCTCTCAATTATAATGAACTATTTTTAACCAAAGTATAAACATAAATATGCATGCTAAATTATGTAGTAATTTCATGGTTTTCTATTCTACTTATTCTTCTTTTATAGTGACCCTGCTGTGCCTCTAGGGGTCAGGCTAAAGAAACTAATAGTTCTTGGACATTTTAATTTTTGCTTGTTGTTATTTTATTTAAATGGAAAGCTTAAGTTTCACAGTGGACTTAAACAAATTTTCTAAGTAACTATCATTTCTCATCACTTAATTTTGGAAGATTAATGACAAGCATGTAATTTGTTCAGAAAACCTTACATGTAGAAGAAAATGTATAGTTATGACATTTATGTATACAATATAGGTAAATGTGATACAATTATATACAAAAATCCAAAGTAATGTTAACTAGATTGATTTGAAAGACAATGCTAAAATAGGAAAAAAGACTCATGTTATTTTAATAATAATAGTAATATATAAGAAAAGCTGCATAACAATTGTCATTAGACATTTTTATGATTTTTATAGGAACATTTTCTCTTTATGTGGTACTATTGTTAAAAGAGATAAATAATGACACTCATTTATGGCTTCACTGACTCAATAGAGATGAGTTTGAGCAAGCTCCAGGATATGGTAAAGGACAGGAAAGCTTGGCATGCTGCAGCCCATGGGACTGCAAAAGGTCATACAATGTTAAGCTGAACAACAACATAATACTTGTCTCTATAATTGCCTTCAGTGGAAAAGAAAGAGTGGCTTTAAAAAACAAGTATTCATTGAGTTATTCATACAAAAAGTGTTAACGAGTGCCTGTGTCATTTCAGCCACAGGTCTACACATTGAAGATACAGCTAAGAAAGCAGCAAAGGAGAGCCAAGAAAGACTAGTATTTCAGAGGAAAAGTCAAGAAGTATTTTATCGTGGGACTCAGCACAGAGGAGGCTATTGGTGACTTTGACAACAAAGATGTTAGGGGAATAGGGGTGACAGGAGATGACTGGGGAGGGTTCAGGAGAGCATTGAGGATCAGGAACTAGAAACAATAAGTACTGACAACTCCTTTGAAGATTTCATTGTGAGGAGAGTGTCTTGGTCAGCTTTAGCTGCTTTAACGAAGGCATGGATGAGCAACAGAAATCTATGTCTCACAGTCTTGGGAGGCTGCAAGTCTGAGCTCAGGGTGCTAACGTGGCTAAATTCTGCTGAGAGTTCTTTTCATTGTTGCAGACTCCTGATATCTGTTGCACCGTATGACAGTAAGACACAACAGAGATTTCTGGTCTCTTTTTATAAGGACACTAACGCCATAATAAGGACCTCATGACTCAATCAGTCAAAAGACCCACTTCTGAATACCATCATGTGGGGATCAGATTTTAACATAAGAATCTTGGGGAGTACCCATTCAGTCCTAAGAGTGAGATAGGAAAGGACAACATCGGCAGAAGGATATAAGATCAAGGAGAGTTGGTTGGTTGGTTTTAAGATGGGAGCTGTTAACGCATGATTTATCTTTAAGCTATGATTCAGACGTGAGGGCAAAGACAATGACACAATAGATAGTCCGTAACTGTAGGAGCAATGTCTTTGAGTTTGTTTTCAGGATCCAAATCATACACGAGGGTGACTGCTGATTTCATCTGGAGTATAGATAGAGTAAGTGGGCACTAAAAGAAGCTCATTCACTGATTTGGTGTTTGAGGAGGAAGATCTCTGATTGTATCTTTTTTTTTTGTTTTTTTAATAATGGCATCATCTGAGAATGAATGAAGCTAATGAATGAATAAGTGACTGAATAAATACTATATTAGGGATGAGTGTCAAAAATGCACTAAATTAAAAAAAATACCGATTAAACTTCTATAAGGTGAAATATGTATAAAACACTGATACACACAAAGCAAGAATATTACTGATTGAATTAAAACATAAGACTCCTGTAAACATAAAAGAATTCCTTTATGTAGAATTCCATTGAAAGTTCAAATGACTAGTTTATTAGTCTGTGATAAGCACTGATAATCACAATGTTCACAGTGCTGATTGACTCTGACATATTGCAAGATTCTCAAGAGCTTTATAAGTCAATGAGGAGAATTCTGTATAATTTAACTGTTGCTCATTGTATTTTATCATATTTTAAAATTTGTTAATTCCAAGACTACAAATTCTTTGCAGTTCAAGGCTGCAGAAAGTTCCCTCGGGGAAAGTTAGTATTCAGAAATAAAGCTTGATCACTCCTGTTAATTTTTAGTTGTCTCCCAGGAGATGGTGAATCTCAAACAAGGCAAGGACTTCAGTTTTAAACTTCTGAATCACTTAATTTACATGTTAATAATGAATTACATTAAAAATGTTACCCTTTGAAAGAAAACTTTTTGTTGCTTAAAAAAATTAGAAATAAGGAACAAAAGAAGAAAAAATACTCTGAGCACTGACAGAAATAATTTTGCTGACAGCTGTATGATAATAATGTTGGAATATAGTGTCTATGTATGGCTTATCTTACACCTATGATTAATTTCTATTCAATTGACATAGTAGTTGGTATGTAATTTGTAATTACAAAGTAGTAGTTTGTAATTCTTGGAAAGACCCACATATTAATAGTCACTGAGAAGTTTATCTCTGCTATCTTAACTTTTCTGCTCCTAGCAAAGACCCTCTTGACAGTGGTCTTACTAACAAGGCAGAATGAGCATATAGCAGGTAGTAATTTAGAGTAAAATGAACATTAATGAAGGAAAAAATAGAAAAACATAACCAAAATTAAGTAACATATGATTTTATAAGTGAGACTATAATACTTATGTTACATAGAATATTTTTAAATAGAATATGGTTGTTGTTGTTTAACTGCTAAGTTATGTCCCACTTTTTTGTGACCCCATGGACTGTAGTCTACCAGGCTCCCTGTCCATGGGATTTCCCAGGCAAAAATACTGGGATGGTTTGCCATTTCCATCTCAAGAGGATCTTCCCAACCCAGGGATCAAACCCACCCTCCTGCATTGCAAGTGGAATCTTTACCGCTAAGCCACCTGGGAAGGCCTTAGAATATGGTATAGTTGAATAAACAAGCACCTTTTTAATATTGATTCTTCTACTAAATATTTCCAGACATTGAGGGAATCATTTAATTTCTCGTAAAATAAGTTTCATCATATCAAAAATTTAATAATATCTAACTCATAATGGCAGTCAGTTCAGTCACTCAGTGAATCTGATTCTTTGTGACCCTTTGGACTACAGCACGCCAGACTTTCCTATTCATCACCAACTCCTGGAGCTTACTCAAACTCATGTCTATCGAGTCAGTGATGCCATCCAATCATTTCATCTTCTGTCGTCCTCTTCTCCTCCTGTCCCCCCTTCAATCTTTCCCAGCATCAGGGTCTTTTTCAATGAGTCAGTACTTTGCATCAAGTGGCCAAACTATTGGAGCTTCAGCTTCAGCATCAATCCTTCCAATGAATATTCAGGACTGACTTCCTTTAGGATGGACTGGTTGGATACCCTTGCAGTCCAAGGGACTCTAAAGAGTCTTTTCCATTACCACAGTTCAAAAGCATCAATTCTTCAGTGCTCAGCTTTCTTTATGATCCAACTCTCAAATCCATATATGACTACTGGAAAAACCATAGATTTGATTATACAGACCTTTGTCAGCAAAGTAATGTCTTTGCTTTTTAATATACTGTTTAGGTTGGCATAGCTTTTCTTCCAAGGAGAAGGTGTCTTTTAATTTCATGGCTGCAGTTACCAGCTGCAGAGATTTTGGAGCCCAAGAAAATAAAATGTGTTACTGTTTCCATTGTTTCTCCATCTATCTGCCATTAAGTGATGGGACCAGATGCCATGACCTTAGTTTTCTGAATTTTGAGTTTTAAGTCAGATTTTTCACTCTCCTCTTTCACTTTCAGCAAGAGGCTCTTTAATTCCTCTTCACTTTCTGCCATAAGGGTGGTGTCATCTGCATATCTGAGGTTATTGATATTCCTCCTGGCAGTCTTGATTCCAGCTTGTGTTTCATTCAGTCCAGCATTTCTCATGATGTACTCTGCATTTAAGTTAAATAAGCAGGGTGACAGTATATAGCATTGATATTAAATTTACATTACATTAGCCTTGAAGCTAAATTTACTTGTAATGAAATGGATAAATTTGCAATATACAACTCATTAAGTTTTGATAAATTTGTATAAACTATAGTCAACACCTAAATTAAATATAGACTATTCCCATTATTCCAGACATTTTCCTTATGGGTCTTTCTAGTCAATACCCACTAACATGTGCAAATACTAGTTTTATTT
Organism: Muntiacus reevesi; assembly: GCF_963930625.1. NCBI lineage: Eukaryota > Metazoa > Chordata > Mammalia > Artiodactyla > Cervidae > Muntiacus > Muntiacus reevesi. The sequence goes on along the minus strand of NC_089270.1, from coordinate 36,706,595 downwards.
ACATTCTATTCTTTACCTGTTTTTCTTGGCTTTAATTTTTTGGGCTTCAAAATCACTGCAGATGGTGATTGCAGCCATGAAATTAAAAGACGCTTGTTCCTTGGAAGGAGAGTTATGACCTAGACAGCATATTAAAAAGCAAAGACATGGGGGATCTGGTGACTCACCTCCGCTGTGCTCTCTCCCATCTTCCCTCACACACGCTCACGGCGGCAGCGGCGGAGGCGGCTGCTGGGGACTCCGCCTCCCGGGACGCGGATACGTTCTCAGTGGAAGACCCGGTGGGGAAGGTGGGGGGCGGCGGCACTGCAGGCAGGGACCGCTGGGAGGGTGAAGACGAGGACGAGGACGAGGACGTCAAGGATAACTGGGATGATGATGATGATGATGATGATGATGAAAAAGAAGAAGCAGAAGTAAAACCAGAAGTAAAAATTTCAGAAAAGAAAAAAATAGCAGAGAAACTAAAAGAGAAAGAACGGCAGCAGAAGAAAAGGCAAGAAGAAATTAAAAAGAGATTAGAAGAACCTGAAGAACCTAAAATGCTAACACAAGAAGAACAATTAGCAGATAAACTGTGGCCTAAGAAATTACAGGAAGAGTCTGACCTCGAATTAGCAGAAGAAACTTTTGGTGTTAATAATACAGTTTATGGAATAGATGCTATGAACCCATCCTCAAGAGATGACTTCACAGAGTTCGGAAAGTTACTAAAAGATAAAATTACACAATATGAAAAGTCACTATATTATGCCAATTTTTTGGAAGCCTTAGTTCGAGATGTATTTCATTGGAAATTGATGACTTGAAAAAGATTACCAATTCATTGACTGTACTCTGCAGTGAAAAACAGAAGCAAGCAAAGCAAAGCCAAAAAAGAAGAAGAAAGGTGTGGTTCCTGGAGGGGGATTAAAGGCCACCATGAAAGATGATCTGGCAGATTATGGTGGTTATGATGGTGGATACGTACAAGACTATGAAGACTTCATGTGACGTTTTATCTTCTCCTGGTGTCTTCTTTCTGTTGCCCACAGTCCCTTCAACATGTACCACAACTTCCTTTCAGTTCTGCCAAATGCTACAATCAGAAGTGCAGTATCATTTGTGCTGGTTGTTTAATCCCTTGACACTTAGGTGCTAATGTGCAAATGAGGGAACTTGGATCTTGTTGCCAAGGGGTTAAAATTGGGAACCTCTGTTGCTACTACATCATAGTTTTAAAAAACAAACCTAATAATGCTGTCATTGTTGCTATCTGATTCCATAGCAGCAGTCACTAAATTGGAAACAAAGGTTGCAACGTGACAAAAAAATTATGTAATATTTACCAGAACCATTCAGTAATATAGCCTTAACTATACCTCCTTGAACTACTTCACAACTTGTCAAGAAAAGCAGTCTGCTGCAAGGACATGTGGTGTGCACCTAGTATTAAAAATGCTCTGTCTTAAAATTGAGCGTGAGGATATTAAAAATACATTGTGAAGAAGACTGATAATCTCAGAGTGAAGATATGGCGGCTGCAAAGCACTAGTTTGATACTTAATTCAATGACCAAAACCCTCCAACTTTGAAGCTGAAGAAGGTGAACCTCTCCATTATTGCATTACACGTTGTGGAATCTCTTGACTGCATAGACTGTCTAGTTTCTATTTATCAGACTATTCTACTGACGGAGTGCTTCAGATGGGGGAGGTAAAGTCCTCACCTGTTTTATTTGCCTGATATAAGTGTCTGAGATGCAAATCTTCCTTTGTTCTCCAGGGCTGCTGTGGAACAACTTTAACAGGGTTTTGGCATTTCCTTTCCTTTATAAAACATGCTCAGCAAACTGCACCAGTTAACTACAGTTTGGTAAATTGTTATGTTAGCAATTATGATATCTGCAATGTTTTATAAAGCAACTAATTTAATAAAGTCACTATTGTGAGGATGTAAAAAAAAAAAAAAAAAAAGCAGAGACATTACTTTGTCAACAAAGGTCCATCTAGTCAAGGCTATGGTTTTTCCAGTGGTCATGTATGAATGTGAGAGTTGGAGTATAAAGAAAGCTGAGCACCAAAGAACTGATGCTTTTGACCTGTGGTGTTGGAGAAGACTCTTGAAAGTCCCTTGGAATGCAAGGAGATCCAACCAGTCCACCCTAAAGGAGATCAGTCCTGGGTGTTCTTTGGGAGGACTGATGTTGAAGCTGAAACTCCAATACTTTGGTCACCTGATGTGAAGAGCTGACTCATTTGAAGAGACCCTGATGCTGGGAAAAATTGAGGGCAGGAGGAGAAGGGGACAACAGAGGATGAGATGATACAATGGCATCACTGACTCAATGGACATGGGTTTGGGTGGACTCCAGGAATTGGTGATGGACAGGGAGTCCTGGCGTGCTGCGGTTCATGGGGTCGAAAAGTGTTGGACATGACTGAGAGACTGGACTGAACTTCATATGTATCAAGAATTTCTGATTCATGTCAACATATGGCAAAAACCACTACAATATTTTAAAGCAATTAACCTCCAACTGATAAATGAAAAAAAAAAGAATCTCTTATTAGATGAAACTTATTTAGAAAAGCTTTTTCCATATTGTGAATTGACCCTTTTTTGACATTAGCGTACTACTTTATCTCTAATAACATTCCTCAGTTTAAATTCTGTTACTTTAAGCACATTAGTTTTCTTTGGATTACTGTTTGCATGGTATATATCTTTTCATCCTTCACTTTTATTCAAAAGTGTCTTTCTATTTAAAGCAAATAACTTATAGACAATAAGTCTTCCTTTTGCATTTCAGTCCGACAAACCCCTCCTTTTGTTTGATTCATTTAAATTTATTATGTTTAGTTTTGCTGTTGCATTTAGCTCCACCATAGTATATTTCTTTTGTCTACCTTTGCTCTGTTGTTGTTCCTCCTTTTCTCCCTTTTATGTGGTAATCAAATATTATTACTTTTAGTCCATATTAGTCTCTGATTATTTCTAGTCTCTTTATGTTTAATGGTGCTCTAGGAATTGTATTGCAAATTTGTAATTTATCAGTCTTCTCAGAGCTAATGTAAAATGAATGTAAAATGTAAGATTCATGCAATATTTCCAACCTTTGTGATGTTCTCTATACACACACAGACACAGACATACAGGTACACACACACACAAATGTGACAAGCTCCACATTAGGATGGTGTAATTTTAAACTTTTTTTTTTTTAAATAAATTAAGAGAAAAAAAATAAGATGATATTTTCATATATGTTATATACTTATCCATGTATTTTCTATTTCTTATGTTTATCATTCCACTTTTAGAGCTGAGATTTCATTTTATAACATTTACCTTCAGTCTCAGAAACTTCATTTAGCAGTTTTTGCAGTTTAGTTTTTTCTTTTTTGTAGCTTAGTTTTTATGAGAATAAAGTCTCTCAGCACATGTTTACTTGAAAATGTCTCAATGTTTTCTCCAATTTTGCAGTAAAGTTAAACTGAATAGATAATTCTAGGTTTATGTGTGTGTATATATATATATTTTTTTTCTCAATACTTTAAAAAAATCACACCATTGTCTTTTTTCCTTCACTTACTCTGATCAGAATTGAGCTAGCATTATTATCAATACTCCCCTGTAAATAAAATATTTGTTGTTGTTGCTGTTGTTGGCATCTTTCCAAGTTTTACTCATCTTTGAGGATCTGCAGTTTGATTACAATGAGACTGAATGTGGGGTTTTTGTATTTATAAAGTTTGGAGTTCTCTGAGTTTCTTAGATCTATAAATTATATGTTCTTTCAGCATTTCTTCAAGCATTACTATTTTTTTTTATCTTCCTTTCTTTCTCCTATTCTTATGGACAAAAATTTTTATTTTATTTCTCTGTTTTATGTATTAGATAAATTTCATTCTACTATCTTTACATTTCCTCTCTATCTCTTTGTCTCTCTTCACCAACTTCAAAGTTCTCTAAAACTTGAAAGTTCTTAAATTCAGATATTGTATTTCCTGTCTCAGATTTTCCAGTTTCTGTTTATAATTTCCATTTCCCTGTTGAAATTATCCACCATTTTGATTATTATGACCGAGTTTTCCTTTAACTCCTTGAACATTTTATGTTAGCTATTTTAAATTCCTTGCTTATTTATCTAACCTCTATTTTATTTAAGTGTACGCTTCTGTGTGCTGCTCATTCTCTTAATGTGGGCTAGATATTCCCATTCACATTTATTAATTTTTACTGTTGTCTGAATGATTTATTTTAGATACACTAGTTCCTGTTACTTTCCTCTGGAAGTTTTGCATTCTAGATGACAGTTATATAACTTGCTGATTAACTTGCAATCTTGAAGTCTTGATTGTATGATTTCTTAGAACAGATCTATATTTGTTTTGCCTCTAGTCTCAGAGTGAATTCCTTAAACCTAAGAAAAAGGTTTCACCATTCTTAGATTTCAATAGAAAATGCATGTGTTTACCAAACATCTAAAAAGTAATTAGCCTCCAACTAATAAAAATAACTGAAAAAAAATAAAATATACCTCTGTTAGCTAAATGTTTTCTATTGGACTTCTTTTAGTCTTCCTCATGCATGCATACTTTCTGAGCATTTTCTATACCTGTTTTGTGGTTTTCTCTCTGTGTGCCCTTCTCCTTCAGTTTGTTTCATTTCTTCTGTTGCCAGCAGTCTGGAAGCTCTAAACTTTATCTGTGATAATCTCAATCTAATAAGCCTGTGACCGTTCCCTGAATTTTAGCTACTCCATGACCTTCAGACATGGGAACCTACTCAGGGGGAAATCTGTATAAATATGGATCTAATTCAATCCAATTTCTTTTTTTCAACAGTCAAATTCACTTGAATTTCTGTCTAATTTTGTTTATTCCATAGTGCCTTTTATGCTTTGTTCAAAAGTAATATATACTTATGATCTGCCCAAAGTAAACTAAAAACTACTCCACCAATACCAGTCTTTCTATTATATAATAGTGATAAATGGTATCTATATTGTCATTAGTATTGACTAGCACATGCTAAAGTTTGAAGATTCAATCTGTAAAGTAATATATATTATATGGAAAATTTACTTTAGAAATGTAAGGTGCTACCTAATATGCATTGATATATTTTAGATTATAATAAATATGCTAAGTGGTTTAAAGTAAATGCATTTTCATTTAAGTAAAATTTAGTTTACTAATACAAATAAAGTTTCTCAAGCAAGCATACCATTAGGAGAAATTAGTAGCATATAATTGAGGTGACTTTGCTTTCAGGTATTCATTCATTTGTAAAAGTTAAAATGATTTTCCAACTTTAAGAATTTAAATATGGCCATCACATACAACATGAAGTAAACTCTGAGAATTCATGAAATGTGAACTCAATGTTGTCTCTGATTACATAGGCTAAACAAAATGTAGCTAGATGAGGGAATGAAAATCTGTGACCAAAAGTTCATGGTGATAAAATTGACTTGAAACTTCAGAAAACTTCAAGAAAAGAGAATTTTTAAATTAGAATTGTGAGGAAATTTTGAAGTGGAATATATTGGTCAGCAAAAAGTATAATTTATAGTCACTAATGGTAGTATTTCAAATAATTTAAAGTTTTTATTTTCCTAAATATATTTTTGCTCTAAGTAATTTAACCCATTACTTCATGACAAATAGAAGGGGAAAAGGTGGAAGTAGTGACAAATTTCCTCTTCTTGGGTTCTAAAATCACTGCGGATGGTGATGGCAGTCATGAAATCTGAAGATGATAGTTTCTTGGCAGGAAAGTGATGAGAAGCCTGGAGAGTGTATTGAAAAGCAGAGACATGACTCTGCTGACCAAGGTCTGTATTGTCAAGGCTATGGTCTTCCCAGTGATCACATATGGTTGTGAGAGATGGACTGTAAAGAAAGCAGAGCGCCAAGGAACTGATGCCTTCAAACTGTGGTGCTGGAGAAGTCTCCTGAAAAGTCCCTTGGATATCAAGGAGATCAAACCAGTCAATCTTAAGGGAAATCAACCCTGAATACTGGTTGGAAGAACTGATGCTGAAGCTGAAGCTTCAGTATTTTGGTCATCTGATGTGAACAGTCAACTCATTGAAAAGTCCCTAATGCTAGAAAAGATTGAGGGCAGAAGGAGAAAGAGTTATAGGATGAGATAGCTAGATGGTATCACCGATGCAATGGACATGAGCTTGGGCAAACTTCAGGAGATGGTGAGGGACTGGGAAGCCTGGCATGCTGCTGTCCATGGGTCACAAAGAGTTGGACACACCTGGGTGACTGAAAAACAACAATTTGGCCCTACAGTTACTTATGAGTTATTTTGATATTGTGAATATTCCAAGATTTTCATTTCAGCACTCCCTGGTCTTTCTTTACTCATGGTCTTCAGTATCTTCTAGGTCAGCCACTATAAGGTATTGTCTACTTTCAGAATGCATTTACTGGCTCCCCAGAGTAGATATTTTTTCATTTTGAGCTGAACAAACTCATTTAATTTCCCAATCTCATTGATAGGATCAACAGTATAATATCATTTTTCTTATTTTATAATGTGAGATTGCAAAACATACAGCTGTACCTTCACAGTTTGTTGTTGAATGGAAATACAGAATGTGTTCTAATCTTGCACATCTATAGCATTGTACCATTATACCAATAATCACCTCCAATTGAACTTGGAAATGGGAGCAGCTTACAGCAAGTGATATTTATCCTGCATTGCTTTAAAGTTCATTCACTCTTTACCCAAAGCTTAACAGCCACCCAAGTTGCAAGTATAAAAAATATAACTCGTCTATCATTTTTTTTCTTTATGCTCTGTCTACTTCGCCATTTTGAGAGCCAAAGTCCCACAAAAGATTTAAGGGAAAGAATTTAAAAAGATTTCAGGGGAATTGTGTCCACCTCCTCTTTCTCTAGGCACCTTTTATTGTACATCCGGGGCTTTGGATATTTTATTCTGTAAACTTTTTTCAAACGTTCCTTTCTGAGTTGTACTCTGCCACATGCTGTCATTTGACTCTTCTATACTAAGCAGGCAGAAAAGAGTTCCTGGCTGCTTGTGGTATAGTATCAACATTTTATTAAATACTCACATGTCTAAGTAGCACACCCAAAGTTCATTGCTTGTATATTTCCAGATCACACACGTGTTTAATTTTTGCATTCAATATATAGAATTGGAGCTGAAAAAGGAAAATATGAGGGATATTTTCAGGGTTGGAGTTGGACTGCAAATGATATATCAAAGACAAAATAAAGTGTCTGGATACTGGGTGGATTTTTTAAAAAATTTTTGCCTGTTGAAATTTATCAAAGAGAATTAACATGGAACTAAATCAAGATTATTGTTCAGCAAACACACATTTCAGGTCTAGTGTGTGCCAGGAACTTGGATAGATACTGAATAAAAAGTTGTCAGAATAGACATATCTTGAACATATTGATATTAATTTCCAACATGATTTACAAGTTTGAGTTATAGAATAAGAAAAAAAAATCCTTTGCTATTATTCTGACAAGAAACAGCCAGTGTCTTTCTTCCTCAAGGATCTGTTGTCCTGAGTATGAGAGCTGAAGCTTCCAAGATAAAGAACACCATACATCCACTTTTAGCTCTTCAATCTGTCAAGGGATATATTTGTTGATCTATAAGAGTTTATTCTTAAAATTTAAGAGCTCATTTAAAAACTCATTGTACCTATTTTTCCTATGCTAGTTCTTCTAATGCTTGTAAAGCTCTTTTGTCTTTTATAGCATACATAGGGTGTCATAATGAGGGATACAGAGAATAGAATATGCCTAAGGTTAGGGAACTGAAGTTAATTCATTTCCCCTTGAAACTGGCTCTGCAGTAAATCATTAGGGAATAGTAAATTCCTTAATGAAATCCTCACACATTAAATCAGAACACAAAGAAACTGAGAGTTTTAAAAAGTATTTTGGAAAAAAAAAAAAAAAAGTATTTTGGAGAAAAAATTTCAAAAACAAAATAAAACAAAAGAGCAAACAGGTTGAAAAGTCACTATTACCAAACTAGGGGGACAAAAAATAAGTTTAATCCTAAGAAAACATCAGAACTATTTTGCTTAATGTATGTCAAAATGATTTTTTTTTTCTTCCTGAACAAATACATTAGCTATGCCACCCATTACTTAAACAATTTGAAAGAAGCTCACAATAGATAAGGAGATGGAAATGGGTGGATAATCTCATCCAGAGGAGAAATCTACAGTATAACTCTTCTAATTTCACATAATACTTCATGGAAAAGACACAACAGAAGAATCATAATCATATCATTGCCTCTTTACTTTGGGCTGTACTTTACATACACCTCAACAAATTGATTTTTCTACCATCAGTGCAATGTTTCCAACAGATAATTTGATGGTGTAAGTTTTGTAAATGTTCTTCTTAAAATAGAAGTCAACTTAAACACTTAAAATAGTCAGCTTAACACGAGTTGACTAGAATACGGATCATACATATCAGGGTTTATAGGAAACTAAAGGTGATATTATCTCTGTATCTATATCAATTAAAAAAAGAAAGAAAGAAAAAAAAAAAAACAGAATCTTGAAGAGACAAAAAGGCTTTGACTAGAGCAATGAAACTCAAAACTTGCTTTTAGGACTCTCTTATTGTGTTAAAAAATTGTTGAGTACCACAAAAAAGCTTGTATTCACATGAGTTATATCTACCAATATTTATTATGTTGGAAATTAAAAATCAAATGTTAAAGAATGAATAATAGTAATTTCACTATGAGAGAATAAAAAAAAATCTTTAAACAACTACAGTCTTCCAAAAAGTGGTAAATTGATTTTTGAACAGTTTTTCAAATCTCCTTAATATACGGTAGAGTAGAAGAAAATATTTTTCTATATATCTCTGAATTCAATCCACTAAATTATTTTGGTTGAAGAACATGAAGAAAATCTGGCTTTACACAGATTTATAAATGGAAAGGGAAAAAATGTTTCAATACCTTTTTTTACTTGTTTTGGAATATTTGATTCTACATCAAAACTCAGCATTAGTAATTTCTTAGAAATCAGTAAAAAATATTTAACAATATCAATGAAATGTACATTCTTACCTTAGAGATTATCATCTCTTTTGCACTTTACTTGGATCATTTCTCTATGTATTATTTTATAACATAATATTATGGCCACTTGGAAAATATTTGTCTACTGAGTTGTAAAAATTTTCTATAACTCATTATACAAATATATAAAGCTATATTTTATTTAAAATATGTATTTATTATATATTTATATAATTATAATTATATATTATTATATGTAATTTGTATGTACTTATATATAAATATGGGGCTTCTCTGATGGCTCAGATGGTAAAGAATCTGCCTGCAATGGAGGAAATTAGGGTTTGATCCCTGAGTCAGGAAGATCCCCTAAAGAAGGGAATAGCTGCCCACTCCAGTATTCATTTAATTATAATTTATAGTTATATAATTGTTATAAGTATAATTTATGAGTAGTAGAGTATTATAATTTATAATACTAAAGAGCCTCTTGATGAAAGTGAAAGAGGAGAGTGAAAAAGTTGGCTTAAAACTACGCATTCAGAAAACTAAGATCATGGCATCTAGTCCCACTACTTCATGGCAAATAGTTGGGGAAACAATGGAAACAGTGACAGACTTTATTTTCAGGGGCTCCAAAATCATTGCTGAAAGTGACTGCATCCATGAAATTAAAAGACACTTAGCTCCTTGGGAGAAAAGCTATGATCAACATAGACAGCATATTAAAAAACAAGAGACATTACTTTGCCAACAAAGGTCCATCTAGTCAAAGCTATGGTTTTTCCAGTAGTCATGTAAGGATGTGAGAGTTGGGCTATAAAGAAAGCAGAGCACCAAAAAATTGATGCTTTTGCACTGTGGTGTTGGAGAAGACTCTTGAGAGTCCCTTGGACAGCAAGGAGATCCAACCAGTCCATCCTAAAAGAGATCAGTCCTGAATATTCATTGGAGGGACTGATGTTGAAGTTGAAACTCCAATACTTTGGCCACCTAATGCAAAGAGGTGACTCATTGGAAAAGATCCTGATGCTGAGAAAGATTGAAGTCAGGAGGAGAAGGGGACGACAGAGGATGAGATGATTGGATGGCATCAGCGACTTGATGGACTTGAGTTAAGTAAGCTCAAGGGGAGTTGGTGATGGACAGGGAAGCTTGGCATGCTGCAGTCCATAAGGTCACAAACAATTGGACACTACTGAACGGCTGAACTGAACTGATGAATATAATTATAGATTTTATTTAAATTATATATTTTATTTAAACATGATTTTATACATTTTATAATGTATATAAATTGTCAAATCATTATATAAATCAAATATCAAAATATAATCTTTATTAATATTACCTGTGATTATCTCAGAAGAGTCTTTACTTCTTCAGAGGTTTAAAGTTCATATAGGTGGGTAGGCATTTTCCCAGCTTCAACTTTTTCTTAAATTCTTGACAGCACACCTGTCATTTGCTTCCCTCAGCATGACAGGCTTAGTTTGTTTATTTTTGAGAAAATGTCTTCCAAACATCCAAGACTCAATACCCATAGATTGTGTTCAGACAGCGTTTCATATGACAATGCTGTTTTGTGAAAAATGCACTTTCTTTTGGTTAAGTGGCACAAGGAAATAAATTTTCATGCAAGTTTTCTGTGAGACAATCATTGTATTTAATTATATAATAGAAATTCTTCCTGTGTATTTTTCATATCATTGTACAGTAAATTTAAAAGATACCAATACTCAAGGGCTGCTGCTGCTGCTGCTAAGTCGCTTCAGTCATGTCCAACTCTGTGCGACCCCATAGACAGCAGCCCACCAGGCTCCCCCGTCTCTGGGATTCTCCAGGCAAGAACACTGGAGTGGATTGCCAATTCCTTCTCCAATGCATGAAAATGAAAAGTGAACGTGAAGTCGCTCAGTCGTGTCCGACTCTTGGCGACCCCATAGGCTGCAGCCTACCAGGCTCCTCCGTCATTGGGATTTTCCAGGCAAGAGGACTGGAGTGGGGGTGCCATTGCCTTCTCCGACTCAAGGGCTGAGATTTAATAAAATCATGCTTCCTCATGGACATTCTTAGTTGAGATTTGCATTTTTTTTAATCACATGTGCATGGTATTGAGGAACGCTTAACTGCTTGTAAAGGCTTGAATTAGTCCTCTAATTTGTGTTAAGATGCCACCACTTTTACCCACCTAAAGAGTAGGACATGACTGAGCAACTGCCACTTTTGTTTTTGCTTTTCCACCATCATTGTAATGTCAACACAAAGAAGTGATAAATAACTTCTTAGTATTGTCATTGAAACAATTTCGGTCTTACTACTTCCTGAAAAAGTATAAGGAATACCTAAGATTCTCTAAGTCATACTCTGAGATTCTGCTGCTTTAGAGCAGGAAAACAGAAAAAGTGATTCAGCTGTCTAGCTGAATCATCTTTTTATTCTGGAAACTAGTGTTGAAGTCTTTGAGAATAATTGGGATACAATAAGGCTAAAAGGCATGTGATTTGGATTTGTTATCCTATCCAGTAAGGAAATCAATTGTCTGTATTCCTGGAATTGGAAATGTCAACAGGAAATTAACCTGCTTCCTGAAGAGTCTGAACTCTTTCTAGAACATTTTCTTCATGAATCTTCTGCAGTAAGAATTGCTCTAAAAGTAAATACAGCCTCTGTTAACCTGTGCAAAAGAAGGTAAATGGCTGCTTTTTCCTTTGGGAGTTTTCTGTACTTACTCTTTCTGATTTCTTATTTTTCAAATCTAAATGCAAATTTCTTAACCAGCATTTATATGAAAGATGTTAAGGTGCTGAATGAACAATGATTAAAATTAAACTCTTTATGTACTTCAATGTTGTTTCACTATGAGAATAATGACCATAGATGCCAGAATGCTCAACAAGTCTGGTTTATAACAGATTATGGCATAACTATTAAAAGCATTCTATTACATTGTCAAAGGTGTCTCAGAATGTATAATTTTGATTTCTGTTTGTTTATTTTTATTTTTACTGATTTTTATTGGCATAGAGTTTGGGCTTCCCTGATAGCTTAGTTGGTAAATACACCTGCAATTCAGGAGACCGCAATTTGATTCCTGGGTCAGGAGGATCCACTGGAGAAGGGATAGGTTACCCTCTCCAGTATTCTTGGGCTTCCCTTGTGGCTCAGCTGGTAAAGAATCCACCTGAAAGGTGAGAAACCTGGGTCTCAGAGTGCCTGATTTTGAGTTTTTGTTTGCTTCTATCTTTACTGATTTTTATTGGCATACAGTTGCTTTACAGTGTTGTGTTATTTTCTACTGTACAGTGAAATTAATTAAACTGTACAGTGAGGTCATGCATATGCATAGATCCCCTCTTTTTTTGACTTTCCTTCCCAATTACTTCACCACAGAGCACAAAGAGCTATATAGCAGGCTCTCATTAGTTATCTATTTTATGCATAATATCAATAGTGCATATATGTCAATCCCAATCTCCCAATTCATCCCTCCCCATCTCCCATTTCCCTCACCTTTGGTGTCCCTACATTTGTTGTCTGCCTCTGTGTCTCTATTTCTGTTTTGTAAATAAGATTGTCTACGCCAATTTTTCAGATTTCACATATGTGCATTAATATACAGTATGTGTTCTTCTCTTTCTGAGATCACTCTTTATGACAGTCTCTATGTCCATCTACATCTCTACAAATGATCCAATTTCAATCCTTTTTTTAAGTTAAGTACTATTTCATTGTATATATTTGCCATATCTTCTTCATCAATTCCTCTCTCTGTTGATTAACATTTAGGCTGTTTCCATGTCCTATCTTTTGTAAATAGTTTTGCAGTGAATATTGGGATGCACATGTCTGTTTGAATTATAGTTTTCTTGGGGTATATGCCCAGTGGTGGGATTGTTGGGTCATATGGTTGTTCTATTTTTGTTTTTTTAAGGGATTTCATTATTGTTACCCATAGTGGCTGTATCAATTTACATTCCTACCAACAGTGCAAGAGAGTTTCTTTTTGTCCACACTCTCTCCAGCATATAATGTTTACAGATTTTTTTAATGATGGCCATTCTGACCAGTGTGAGGTGATGCCTCATTGTAGTTTTGATTTGCATTTCCAGAGTGCACGATTAATTATATGGTCACCTTATCTATAAAAGGTCCCTGAAATTATTTCACACATGCCCAAGGCTTTAACCTTTTATTCCTGTTACCTTCTGTAGGAAGTTAATTTCAGTAGAATATAAACTAGGCCAATTGTGATGATCACAAATAATATCAAAAACATAATCTCTAAAACAAATGGCACATAAACATTTCTTTTAATGCTGAGTAGTTTTCTTAATAAATTAAACCTGGAATAATTTTCAGTAGAAGGAACCTGCAAAATCAATCAGAAATTTTAGAGAGGAGGGATTGATGAAGTGAGCACATTTTTTAAATCATCAAAACACAGCAGAACATATTGGTCAACTATTACTAAAATAATGCTTTGAGACAAACCACCCCAATATGCAGTGACTTACAAAAACAAATATTTGTTTCTCTTGCTCGGAGTTTTGTGAATCAGCAGAAATGCCTTTGCTTTAATCTGCAAATCTATCAGGCTTGTTTACAAGGTAAAGTTTGGATCAGATAGTTCCACATATTTCTCACTCTTTTTTGACCTAGAGGATACCTGGGACATCTTATTATGAGTTATAACAGGAGACCAAGAATCAAGTCAAGCAAGTGCAGTTTAGCCTTTCAACCAATGTACTAAACTTCACAGGCTAAGCATGTCCTGTGGGAAAGCCTTACCACACTGGGGCAGGAAAATTATACACCATCCACAGTGGGATGACACTGAAAATTACACAGCAAAGTATGTGGATATATAGTTTACTAAAAAGAAGTGAATAATCTAGAATTCTTCCTTTTACCTCAAAATAATTGAGGAGAATTGAAGAGTGTAATTATTTAACTGTCTCATAAGAACTGAAAGGTTTGCAAGCATGAGAAGGACATGGCGCCAAGTGCTGAGGAAAAGCATCCCAAGTCCCTTGTTCTGGGTTGAATTGTGTTTCTCTAAAAGGTTTGTTGAAGTCTTAGTCCCCGGAACCTGGGAATGTGATTTTATTTGGAAATAGCATCTTTGCAGAGGTTAGTTAAGCTAAGGTTACTAGGGTGGGTCCTAATCTATTATGACTGGTGTCCCTACAAGAAGTAGAAAATGCCAAATGGAGACAGAGACAAAGTGGAGGTCAGGCCACATGATGACTGAGGTAGAAATTGAAGTACTGCTGGGGCAAGCCAAGAAATAAAAAGAGTTTTGCAAATCACCAGAATCTAAAATAGGCAAGACAGGATTCTCTGCTATAGGTTTCAGAGGGAGCCTGACCTTAACGACACCTTGATTTTGAGCTTTGATCCTCCAGAAGTGTGAGACAATACATTTCTATTGTTTCAAACCACACCACTAATGGTAGTAGGTTATGTCTTTCCTAGGAAAATAATATATCCTATAAAACCCAGTCACCCTGACATGGTCTGATGAGGAGGTAAATATACTGTCTAGGCCTGGAGTTAGTGTCCAGGTGCTATTTAAGTAAAATAAAGAAACCACAATTCTGGACCGCAAAGAACTGGGAGTGAGTCAAAGATAAACAATGAGCTAAGATTCCTGGCATGGAAACACCTCTACTTGAAATGGTAGGGCTGCCTTAAACCAGAAATGTATCCTTGACCTTGAAGCAACAGGATATAATTGCTAACCGAGGTGTCTAGAATTTGTGGCAGAGTAGCAAGAGTGATGAATAGCATTGGTGTCTGTGATATAGCAACCTTTCACCAAATTCCAGCAGAATTTAGCGATAGTAATTGTTAAAAGTGTTACCAGATGCAGAAATGAAAACTTTCCAAGTCGTGTTTTCCCTTTTCACCTCTCACCAGTTGCCAAGTGGCACAATGTACTGTGGACAGCTGGCATTTCTTCAGACAGATCTTTTCAGAGAGTTGGTTTTTTGACAAATCCTTTTTTTACACACTCTTGCTTATATTGATTCTGATAATGGATACAGGGGATACCTTTTTACATTTATATTTTTCTTACTGATTTGCTTTAAGACTTATTAGGAATCTGATCTTCAATTTTTTGATTTATAGTTAGTTATATAACTTTATGCAACTTTGTGAATGGTAGGCCAGTGATAATATTACTTATAATTTTTTCTTCTCAGATAATATGATTCATAAAGTTATTTTCCCAGGAGACCTATTTAAGAAATGATATCCTAAATCGAGGCAGCAAACAGTGAGAAAAATGTAGCAAGAAGGATAATACAGTATTCTAATGATGTCACTTTGGTCCAATATTCAAAGATACATTTAGATCTACAATCAAGAACTGGTGATGTTTCATATGGAAAGTTCACATTTAAATGGAATATAAATTAATTTTAAATAAGAATAATTTAAATTATTTTAATTGAAAACTTTTTTCTGTTAGTCCTACTGTCAGCATTTGCTATTGTTCAGTTGGTAAGTCATGTCTAACACTTTGCAACCCCATAGAATGCAGCATGCCAGACTTCCCTGTCCTTCACTATCTCCCAGGGTTTGCACAAACTCATATCCATAGAGTCAGTGATACAATCCAACCATCTCATCTTGTCACCCCCTTCTCTTTCTGCCCTCAATATTTCTTAGCATGAGGGTCTTTTCCAATGTGTCAGCTCCTTACATCATGTGGCCAAAATATTGGAGCTTCAAATTCAGCATCAGTCCTTCCATTGAATAATCAGGGTTGATTTCATTTAGGATTGACTGGTTGCATTTCCTTTCAGTCCGAGGGACTCTCAAGAGTCTTCTCCAACACCACAGTTCAAAATCATCAATTCTTTGGTGCTCAGCTTTCTTTATGGTTCAACACTCACATCTGTACATGACTACTGGAAAAAGATAGTTTTGACTATACAGAACATTGCTGACAATGTGATGTCTTTGCTTTTTAATATGCTTTCTGGATTTGTCATGCTTCCTTCCAAGGAGCAAGTGTCTTTTAATTTCATGGTTACAGTCACTGTCTGTAGTGATTTTGGAGCTCAAGAAAATAAAGTCTGTCACTGCTTTCCCACCTATTTGCCATGAAGTTATGGGACTGGATGTTATGACCTTAGTTTTCTGAATATGGAGTTTCAAGCCAGGTTTTTCACTCTTCTTTCACTTTCTTCAAGAGACTCTTTAATTCCTCTTTGCTTTCTGCCATTGGTGTGGTTTCATCTGCATATCTGAGCTTATTGATGTTTTGTCCAGCAATCTTAATACTAGCTTGTGATTCATCCAGCCTGGTGATTTGCATAATATACTCTGCATAGAAGTTAAATAATCAAGATGACAATATACAGCCCTGACGTACTCCTTTTCAAATTTGGAAGCAGTCCATTGTTCCATGTCTGGTTCTGTTTCTTTTTGATCTGCATACAGGCTTCTCAGGAGGCAGTTAAGGTGGTCTGGTATTCCTATCTTTTAAGAATTTTCCAGTTGGATGTGATCCATACAATCAAACAGCTTCCCTGGTGGCTCAGTCGGTAAAGAGTCTGCCTGCAATGCAGGAGATCTGGGTTCAATCCCTGGGTCAGGAAGATCCCCTAGAGAAGGAAATGGCAACCCACTCCAGTATTCTTGCTTTGAGAATTCCATGGACAGAGGAGCCTGGTGGGCTACAGACCATGGGGTCACAAAGAGTTGGACATAACTGAGTGACTAACTCCCACTTTCATTTTCATACACTCAGAGGCTTTAGTGT
Organism: Muntiacus reevesi; assembly: GCF_963930625.1. Classification (NCBI taxonomy): domain Eukaryota; kingdom Metazoa; phylum Chordata; class Mammalia; order Artiodactyla; family Cervidae; genus Muntiacus; species Muntiacus reevesi. Next base: position 36,689,779 of record NC_089270.1, on the reverse strand, counting down.
AGTCAATGAACTGTAGTGGATGCTTTTCTAGAATTCCTTTGCTTTCTCTAAGATCCAATGGATGTTGCTGGCAATTTGATCTCTGGTTCCTCTACCCTTTCTAAATTCTACTTCTACATCTGGAAGTTCTCGAATCACATACCACTGATTCCAAGCTTGAAGAATTTTGAGCACTATCTTGCTAGCATGGGAAATGTGCACAATTGTATAGTAATTTGAACTTTCTTTGGAATTGCTCTTCTTTGGGATTGGGATGAAAACTGACTTTTTCAGTCCTGTGGACACTGCTGAGTTTTCCATATATGCTAACATATTGAAGTTTGTAGCACTTTTGTGGCATTGTGTAATCATCTTTTAGGATTTGAAATAGCTCAGCTGAAATTCCATCACCTCCTCTAGCTTTGTTCACAGTAATGCTTCCTAAGGCCCACTTGACTTCACATTCTAGGATGTCTGGCTCTGGGTTAGTGACTACACCATCATGGTTATCACGGTCATTAAGACATTTTTTGTACAGTTCTTCTGTGTATACTTGCCACTTCTTAATCTCTTCTGCTTCTGTTAGGTCCTTACTATTCCTATCCTTTATTGTGCCCATTTGTGCATGAAATGTTCACTTGATATCTCTAAATTTTCTTGACAAGATCTAGGCTTTCCCATTCTATTGTTTTTCTCTATTTCTTTGAATTCTTCACTTAGAAGACCGCCTTATCTCTCTTTGTTATTCTCTGGAACTCTGGATTCAGATGGGTATATTTTTCCTGTCTCACTTGCCTTTCACTTCTCTTTTTTTCTCATCAATTTGTAAAACCTCCTCAGACAACCACTTTGTTTTCTTGTATTTATCTTTCTTTGGGATGGTTTTGGTCAACACCTCCTGTAAAATGTTGAGAATCTCTCTCCATAGTTTTTTAGACCCTCTGTCTACCAAATCTAATCCCTTGAATCTACTTATCACCTCCATTGTATAATCATAAGGGATTTGATTTATGTCATTCTTGAATAATCTAGTTATTTTACATACTTCCTTCAAATTTAAACCTGAAATTTGCAATAAGAAGCTCATGATCTGAGCCACAGTCACCTACAAGTCTTGTTTTTGCTGACTGTAGAGCTTCTTCATCTTCATCTGCAAAGAATATAATCAATCTGGGTTTGGTATTGACCATCTGGAGAAGTCCATGTGTAGAGCTGTCTCTTGTGTTGTTGGAAAAGGATGTTTGCTATGACCAGGGTACTCTCTATCAACATAGACTAACAATACTCATAACTGGAATGTGAAAGTTCAAGGGAAGGAGAGTGTCAAACATATGATGCTTAAAAATGGCAAATTATTATTATTATTATGCTTAAAAATCAGATATCAGTCAGAAATGACTTAAACACACTTCTCACCTGTAGAGACTTATTTTCCCTTAAATTCAATACATGTATCTTTTAATTTTGGGGGAAATGACCTATGGTTGACAAAAGACTTCCCTTGCATTAGCTCATTTGATCCTTGTTTAAAACTCAGATAGAAAGGTAATAGAGTTCCTAATTTCAGATGAAAATTGAGGGTCAGAGTCATTGGAATCACATCAGCAGATAGTGACAGGACTCAGTTTAGAATTCATGTCTTTTTTGTTAACTTTTCATCCACCTATGTAGTAGAGATATTTAATAAGGAGAACTACTGTGTTTCTACCTCCTTAGCAATGAATTTTGATTGAGATGAATATTTTGTTTAAGAGTGTGGATCATTATATATGGAACTTTTAGAAAGGCAAGATACTGATCTTCATTGAAAATATCTCCAATTAGAGAGCAAGAGTGTTAAAGGAGAGACAGGAATGATAGCCCAAAGAAGATACATGAGATGGCTCCTTAAATCCTGCTGGGGAAAGGAGAAATACTTCCACAACAGGAAACAATAGTCATTCCTACTTCATTACTACCCAGTTAAAGGAATATACATCATGAGCAGCAGTCTTCCAAATGGAACAGCATCACAGATTCTTTCACCTCTATAATCCACATATGCCCATAAGAAATAGTGAAAAAAGTCTAGGTTTTCCTCTTTGCACTTATTTATTCTTTTGGATCTTGATCCTAAAGCTTTCACTGTTTTCTAAACTTTCTAAAGCTTTCAAGAAGACAAATTTTCTTTTGTTCATATTTTCTAACTGTCTCAGTAGGAGGGTTGGTACAAAAACCTAGTCTGCATTACTAAAGCAAAAGTATTTTTTATTATTTTAAATTTTTATCAATGATTTACTAAAAAGTCAAAATAAGGATTTTCTGAGTGCAAATCGTACTAAATAACAGCATTTCACTGATATTAACATTCTTTTGAAGTTCCTACTTTTGTAAAGTGATGCGTTGTCAGTTTTTTATAGAGAGTGCAACTTGGTGACAGATTGAGTGTATTTGTAGGGCTTTAGGTAGAGGTGATAAAAATGTGTTCTGTGACAGTGGACTTTAATATATAACATTAGGTGACTCCATTGTTTCCTGTTTCAAGAATAGTCTCTCATCTATGAACACGGAAGCTTTTTCTCTCCTAACACTCATATAAAGAAATCCTCAAATGTATTATGTAGAAGTAGTCATTTCATTATTTATACCTCAGTACCTGGGTCAGGAAGATCCCCTGGAGAAGGAAATGGTAACCCACTCCATTATTCTCCCCTGGAGAATCCCATGGAGGGAGGAGCCTCGTAGGCTACAGTCCATGGGGTTGCAAAGAGTCGGACATGACTGAGTGACTTCACTTCACTTTGTTTTTAATTGCCTTTTATTTATTTTAAAAAATTTATCTCACTGTGTTATAATTAGACTAAAAATTATCTTTCTAAAGACAAGGAAATATGTCTTAAATATCTTTATGTCCACATTGCTTAGCAGAGCCCTACCCTACTTTTTTCAAAATGGATAAATGAAGGATGAATGGACACATGCAAAAAGATTATGATGATATGCGGTTGCTCTAATCTCATAGACAGGCTTCTAAAATCAAAACTTCTTACATTTTTGTTCTGAATGTCTGTTTCTTCTTTAGTTTATCTAAAATTACTTTCATATTTTCTTTCTACACCTATAAATACTAGACATTTATTTTCAACAATTTTTGAGAGAAACTCTGTTCTTAACTCTGTACCATACAAATATTAGAGGCCTTTTTTTCTGTCCTCCTAAATTTTAGCTTGCTTAATTTCCAGGATTATTTCTTCCATAATAAGTTCCCAACTTGGGTTTAAAAATGTACCACATATGTGAGAGGCCCAGTTGGTTTAAAGCATTACTGTTATGCTATCTTTGTTGTGTTCTCAGTTTACATTGATAATAGCCAAGATCATAAGAGTTTTCATGACATTCATCAATCTGCTATCAGTATTTTACTACGGTTAGAAAGTATTTATGGATTAAATTACATCAGTTCCTTATTGATCCAAGATTGACAAAAGTGCTTCAAAGTTTGCAGTTTAAAAACTACCATGAGATTAGGCTGCGTGAAAAAATGGTCTTTGAAAGTATAAGATTCAAATGCAATGTATAAAATGAAGTCCTCCTTTCATGTATATTTTAGCAATTTTTTCAGATATTACTATTCTTCTTCAAGTTTTGCGATAAACGTCAGTCTGGCAAATAGCAAGCAATCTTAAATGCGGAATGCTATCAAAACTACCTGCCAGGTCAATTTGCTAAGTTAAGTGTTGATGCATTTTGCAGCCGATGCACTCTGGCAGGGCCATTCAAGAATCATGACTATTCAAAATCATACATTTGATAGAAAAATTCGAAGTAGACAACTGACAACATCTGTTCTAAAAACATTCGTGACTAAAATTTTATCCTCCATGCTCTGTGGTGCAGAACTCTGGAAAACAATTATGTGTGTGAGTTCTTGGAGAGAGCTAAGTATTTTCCCATCTTTAGGAAAAAAAAAAAAATTACCCTGCCAGGAGGCATTCTTTTAAGTAGGGTGGTTTCTCTCTTGAGCAAGAATATAAACTATGCTTATCAAGTTGCTTAAAAATGCTTGCCTCGACCTAGTATGCCACCTGATATGAAGAGCTGACTCATTGGAAAAGACCCTGATTCTGGGAAAGAATGAGGACAGGGGGAGAAGGGAACAACAGAGGATGAGATAGATGAGTGGCATCACCAACTCATTGGAATGAGTTTGAGTAAACTCCGGGAAATGGTGAAGGACAGAAAGTCTGGCATGCTGCTGCCCATGGGGTTGCAAAGAGTTGGACATGACCAAGTGACTGAATAATAAAATGTGTGCATTATATAGTTCTGTTTGCAATTGGGTGCAGATAACATGTGCATTGTAGAAGTTTGCAAGATAGTTTAATTTGAAGTATCATTCATCTTCTCTCAAAACGTGACTAACATTGTAACTGATATTCATAAGAGGTATGTATGACATTGAAATATGGTTGTGAGACAGTTTGTTAAAAAGTAATATTTGATGATCACAGATGTGTAATTCAAACAAATGAAGCCATGTATAGAAAGAAAGAAGAAAGCCATAAAATATCTTTAATATGTCTAAATATAGACATAACTTATATTCAGAGTACATTATATGAAATGCTAGGCTGGATGACTCACAAGCTGGAATCGGGATTGCTGAGAGAAATATTTATAGCCTCAGATATACAGATACCACTTTAATGGCAGAAAGTGAAGATGAACTAAAGAGTCTCTTGATGAAGGTCAAAGAAGAGAGTGAAAAAGCTGGCTTAAAACTCAATATTCAAAGAACAAAGAACATGGCATCTGGTCCTAGCATTTCTTGGCAAATAGACGGGAAACAGTGAAAGCAGTCTAAGATTTCATTTTCTTGGGCTCCAAAATCAATGCAGACTGTGACTGCAGCCACAAAATTAAAAGACACTTGCTCCTTGGAAGAAAAACTATAATAAGACTATGATAGTGTATTGAAAAGCAGAGACATTACTTTGCCAAAAAAGGTATGTATGTTGAAAGCTATGATTTTTTCAGTAGTCATGTATGGATGTGAGAGCTGGACTGTAAAGAAGGCTGAATGCTGAAGAATTGATGCTTTTGAACTGTGTTGCTGGAGAAGACTCTAGAAAGTCCCTTAGACAGCAAGGAGATCAAACCAGTCAATATTTAGAGGAAATCAACCCTGAATATACATTGGAAGGACCAGTGCTGAAGCTGAAGCTCCAATACATTGGCCACTTGATGCAAAGAACTGAGTCACTGGAAAAGCCCCTGATGCTGGGAAAGATTGAGGGCGAGAGGAGAAGGGGGTGGCAAAGGATGAGATGGTTGGATGGCATCATTGACTCAATGGACATGAGTCTGAGTGAACTCAGGGAGATAGTGAAAGACAGGGAAGCCTGACATGCTACAGTTCATGGGGTCACAAAGAGTCAGACATGACTTAGCAACTGAACAAGAACAAAAATGCTTAAAATTAAATGTTTTTATAGCAATAGACAACATCAATGAGTTACAAATAAAATGCAAACTTACGACAAATAAAGCCAATATGAGTAATATAACAGGAATTTCTTCTAATTTATGAGAAATAAATATAAGTTCCAGGAGTTGGCCATGAAAAGGGAAGGCTATCATACTGTACATCATGGGGTCGCAAAAAGTTGGAAACAGCTAAGTGACTGAACTGAATTGAAATATAAAAGAAAAATGGGAAGGTAATAAATATATAATTTAAAATAAGTGAAATGACTTTACCATAAAATATCTAAAAACGTTCTCAATCTCAATAAATGTCAAGTAAACAGCAATTAAAATAATAGTGTAATATATTTTTCAACAATAAAGTTAGTGTTTAGAAATAAATACATTAGTAGCTACTGATGATTCTGTGACAGAGATAAATAACTCTGATGGGAATATAAATATAAATTGCTAAAATCTTTCTGGAAAGCAGTTTGTTAGGAATAGCGTTCTAGCTCTGGTGGCAAGATTTTGTCACTATACTCTGCCTTCCATTTACAAAATTAAATAACTTTATACAGATATTTATTTGTTGCATAGCCTTTGAAACTTTTAGGACCTTTCAAAAAGGTCAATGGACAGAAATTCTGGGATGTTAATATCCAAAAAGCTCTACCATTTGTATATATGCATCAGTTCAGTTCAGTTTAGTAGCTCAGTTGTGTCTGACTCTTTGCGACCTCATGAATCACAGCATGCCAGGCCTCCCTGTCCATCACCAACTCCAGGAGTTTACTCAAATTCAAGTTTATTGAGTCGGTGATGCCATCCAGCCATCTCATCCTCTGTCGTCCCCTTCTCCTCCTGCCCGCAATCCCTCCCAGCATCAGGGTCTTTTCCAATGAGTCAAATCTTTGCATGAGGTGACCAAAGTATTGGAATTTCAGACACAGCATCAGTCCTTCTGATGAACACCCAGGACTGATTTCTTTTAGGATGGACTGGCTGGATCTCTTTGCAGGTCAAGGGACTCATAAGAGTCTTCTCCAACACCACAGTTCAAAAGCATCAATTCTTTGGCATGCAGCTTTCTTTATAGTCCAACTCTCACATCCATACATGACCACTGGAAAAACCATAACCTTGACTAGACGGACCTTTGTTGGCAAAGTAATGTCTCTGCTTTTTAATATGCTATCTAGGTTGGTCATAATTTTCCTTTCAAGAAGTAAGCGTCTTTTAATTTCATGGCTGCAATCACCATCTGCCGTGATTTTGGAGCCCCCCAAAATAAAGTCTGACACTGTTTCCACTGTCTCCCCATCTATTTCCCATGAAGTGATGGGACCAGATGCCATGATCTTAGTTTTCTGAATGTTGAGCTTTAAGCCAACTTTTTCACTCTCCTCCTTCACTTTCATCAAGAGGCTTTTTAGTTTCTCTTCACTTGCTTTTCTAGTCATCCTCTCTGGTTACAACACTGGCTTCAGCTGCCTCTGGTGGTATCCTGTGTTTAGTGAGGGAGAAGGTTTGCTTGGAGAATATTTTGTTTTCTGATGATTTCTCTCCTTTCCACTTTAAGTTTTCTCATTGCACTAGGCTTCAGATAGTCTCTGTCTTTCACAAATTACTTTATTTTCTATACATTATATAAGAAGGAGAGACTTTCTCTACTGTTCTCATGAAGCCTCTGTGTCAGATAATCTCTGTATTTTACAGACATAGGTGTGTAGCCTATTGATTCTGATTCTGGGCATACTTCTGAACCTAGCATGCATTTCTTCTTTTCCTCTAGAATTTTGATCTTTTTTCTCTTCCCTTCACTGGTGCGGTGAACTTTTATTTATGCACTATGTTAGCAGTGTTTGTTGTCCTTCCTCCCATATGAAACCACCCTTATGTCTGAAAGCAAATAGGAACTAAAGAGCCTCTTGATGAAAGTGAAAGAGGAGAGTGAAAAAATTGGCTTAAAACTCAGCATCCAGAAATCTAAGATCCTGGTATCTGGTCCCATGGTTTCATGGCAAATTCATGGGGAAATGATGGAAACAGTAACAGACTTAATTTTCTTGGGCTCCAAAATTACTGTGGATGGTGACTTGCAGCCATGAAATTAGAAGACACTTTAGCAACAACAAACTATATGTTAAAGCTTTTGTTTTGTAGAGAAGGTAGGGGATAAATGACCAGATCAGTTTCCTATTGTTTTTGTGAGGCCACTGTCATATTGTAAATGTCACACCTTTTCTGTGCATGCCTCTTGTTCACATTTTTACTAATATTTATTGAACAAGAAGAAAAACCAACAGTTTGATAATATTTATTATGGAAAAAGTAGAAAAGTTAGTCACTGGCTTGTGCTCTACTGCCAATGAGGTAATTCATGCCCTGTCATTTCTACAAATCCACCTTATAATTTCTAAATTATTTTGGGACTTCCTTTTTAATAAGAATGCCACAGCATGAACTGATGCATGATTGTCTCTTGAAATTATATATTAACTGTGATTATTATTATTATTAGTCATTATGACCTCATTATGCAACTGCAGTGCCTAGTAGATCCTGTTATAGAAGTGATATAATGGTAATTATATTGTTTTTACTATGGTACTGTAAGAGTCACCTCATGTATATAGCACTGACTAAATGTTAGGTGGCAGTTTTAGGCTTACAATATTTATCATGTTTCTACAAACTTAACTTTTTGCTTGATGGAAAAGAGTCACTGAGTCTTACTCAGCCAATCCTCTCTTTTTCATATCTTAAATGTGAAAATGGATTTCATCTAATTCCCATCCATCTGATAAAGATCTATATCCAAAGTTACTGAAGATACTGGTAAATTATTGTATTATTTCTATAACATCTTGAAGAAAACAAGAAAAAAAACCCAACAATGATTTGTAATACTGCAAAATTTGAAGTTGAGATACATTTGTCAGCAGCATAGAATATAAACTGAAGTATTATCCTCAACTGAAGTATTATCCCTTTTTTAGGGACTCCATATGGTCACAAGTTGGTTTAATGAGGAGATAAGATGGTACTAGAACCAAAAGATAGAACTGAATCGAAATGGAAACTAAGGGCATAATGTTTCCTTCTATGAAGAATAATCAATATCCTTTGTCTTTATTTCCCATTGTCTCACCCCATCTATAAGTATTCTCCTTTCAGGGCCTGATGGACCTCTGATCTTACTCTTCTGTTTTACTATATTGGTATTCACTTAAAATGTTTTTCTCTGAATTCTATTTTCTCTCTTTTCATCACTTAACATGTCATCTTTCTTCCCATAATTCTAAGACAATAATGAATTTTACAGGATTATAAGTAGAAATTAGAATTGCTTCATCTAATAGTTTATTAATAAATTGGAGAATTCTAAGTTCTTTCAAATATGATTCCTTTCTTCGCTCATAAATATAATGGTTTCTTATTTGTATTATATCATTGAAGATACTGCAAATATAATGAGCAAAGGCCTCTTCTTTCTACAGCTTGTCTTGAACCAGTGAAGAATGACTTCTAGAAAGGCACCTTTTAGAACTTAATGATCAGTCTCTGCAATTTCAACCTAAAGTAAGGTCTATTTGTTGTGTTGTTCACTTGCCAATTTGTGTCCAATTCTTTGTGACCCCATGGACTACAGCATGCCAGGCTTAACTGTCTTTCACTGTCTCTTGGAGTTTGCTCAAGTTTATGTCCATTGAGTTGGTGATGTTATCCAACCATCTCATGCTCAGTCACTTCCTTCTCCCCCTGCCCTTAATCTTTCCCTGTGTCAGGGTCTTGCTTAAGTTTATTCTCTAAGGCTAAGGTACCTTGGTTTGGGGCTATGGGCTGTTTGTCTTTGGGAATATCTCAGTTAAGAGGTGGTGTATTGTGTAACGGGCTGCCTTGGTGACTCAGACAGTAAAGAATCCTCCTGTAGTGCAGGAAATGAGTTCGATCCCTGGGTTGGAAAGATCCCCTGGAGAAGGGAATGGCTACCCACTCCAGTATTCTTGCCTGGGAAATCCCATGGACAGAGAAGCCTGATGGACTATAGTCCATGGGGTCACAAAGAGTCAGACATCTCTTATTGAAAAAAAATAAGAACGAATAAAAGTACATTTGAATGTAGAGTTTCTTTTCCTCTATTAATTTGCACTGTAGTTGCTTTTCAATGTTTCATTAGTATCTGCTGTACATCAGAAACTTATACATATATCGTATCTTTTGTGGATTTGCTTCCCATAGGTTGTCATAGACTATTGAGTACAGTTCCCTGTTCTATACAGTAGGTTCTCACTAGTTATCTTTTTCATACATAATAGTGTATATATGACAATCCCACTCTCCCAATTCATTCCGTCCCCTCTTTCCACCTTGATAACTGTAAGTTTGTTTTCTAGAATGTAGAATTTCATTTGACAGCCTCAATGAAAGTGAATGTCTCTCAGTCATGTCCAACTCTTGGCAACCACATGGACTATACAGTTCATGGGATTCTCCAGGTCAGAATACTGGAGTGGGTCAATCCTGTTTCAAAGGGATCTTCCCAACTCAGGAATTGAACCCAGGTCTGCTGCATTGTAGGCAGATTCTTTACCAGCTGAGTCACTAAGACAGCCTCAATAGTTAGACTCTATCCAGTTTAACTATTTTATCCCCTAGTGCCACTATCTCTAGCGTCATAAATGAAGCTCAGTATTTTTCAAATTCTTTACATATTGAAATTTCTTTAATACTAGAAAATAATTTTGAGTGTGATTGTATGTACGAATAATTGTTCTTTTATAGCCACTGAATGATATTATACACAATGAAAAATATTACTGTACTATTACAATATTATATAACTGGCATGGTACCTAAACACATTTTAAAACTAGAGTACATACATGTGTGAGAGAAATGCTTCCATTCTAGAGACAATGGTTGGTGTACTATAATGATGTGTAAAATTCCCTTAAGTAGTGCTAAAACCTTTCAGAAATTTGTAGTACAGAGGCTGCTGTAGTACTGATTTAGGAGTTATTTTTAAATAGATAATAATTCTATTCCATGTTTTTCCTTCTGCACAATGGATAAACTTGTATCTGCCCTAAAAATTTCGCAAAACATTGTAAAGATTACCTGAAATAATGCACTTATAATAACAGAAAACATGGAACATTCCACAAAAAAGTAAGCAAACTTCTTTATACTCTTTGAATTCATTTTATAAACTATCTTGTGCAGAGTTGTGTGCACTGTTTGATGTTGATGAGGAAAAAATCCATTCTGGAATAGCTAGTTTGAAGGTGGAACATTGTTATTTTAGAGATATTGAGAAGCAGTAAGGGTCTGTTCAATATCTTGTTTTCTACTACTGAAACTGAGCCAAATGCAAAGATCCTTCTGGAAGTCAATGGGAGTTCTGAACGCAAGCCAGAGCAAGATGAGAAAAATAAAGCAAAATGAGGAACTGGCCTGAAGTCAACTGTTTAAAAAATGAAAGTAAAGCTTTCTGATATGTTCCCCTAATGGTAGATAATTATATATTATATTTTAGATGGTTTTCAAAGTGCCTTATTCATTCATTAGTCAGTACACCTTATGATCTTTGAATGAGATCAGAGTATTGAAAAACTTGTCTTTTAAGTTCAATTAACTTTAGTGTGGGAACACAGGTACCATTGAGAGAGTTAATCTATTGCCTTTCATGGAACTTATATGGGAGGGAAGAGGAGTATTAATAGAAGGAATGCATGAGCGAATTTTCAGTTTTCTTTTATTATTTTAAAATATTTTATCTGATAGACACTAGGGAAAAATTATCTTTCTTATGGTCAAACATTTTCTTTCCCAAACTTATTTTTGTTTTTGAAACCTTTAACTCCTCATACAAGATTATGAGAAGAGAATCTGAAATATACAGCACCAAACCTTAATTTCTATAATGTTTTTGGAGTTTGATATTATTATAAGGCAGGAATAATATAGGGAAGAAAATAGATTTCAATTTTCAACTTTATTAGTAGTTTAGAACTATTTACAAACATTTCACCCTGTTATACCTACTTTTCAGGAGGCATCATATGCAAAATTAAGTTATCAGTTCACATTTTTAAATTGTTCTTCAGTTTGAGTCATTTTGTCATTATTCATGAGTTGCAGAAATGAAAACACTGAATTTACTTTGTCTGTGGATCCTAAGAGTATACAAGACATGAGATACTCTTCCTGACTAGAGTTTAGGCATGGTACAAGTAGCATGGCACACTCTGGAGAAAAAAATCTAGATAAAAATAATCTATTCACTTGGAAAATTAAATGAGCATAAAACTTTTAATACAGGAAGGGAAAAGAAAAGGAAATAATCATGAAAGCTATTTCTTAAAAAACTATGTAAGGTAGAAGATATTTCTCTTCATTTCATAATAAATGGGAGATATCGATAATGTATTAGAAAATTCCAGAGGTAGGATTGCTTATACTTCAGTGCAAATAACCCAATCTTGATTATTTAAAGCAACTGTCAGTAATATAGATATAAAATTTAAATTTCTTATTCACTTAGTCAACTGAAATATAATGAAAAAGATAATTCTCCTTTTGCATTGATATTTTCTTGTAAAATTAATGTATACTCAATACTGAAAATTTGAAAAAATGGTTAAGAGTTAAAAAGAAAGTAATATTTGCCTATAGGTACCATAACTAGACAGGAATATGGATAACATTTTAGCATACTTATGGTATTTCTAAGCATATGTATTGTATGTACACTTTCCCTCTTAGTCTTTGCACTAAAAACATTTTGACTGGTTTCAATAAAATTGCCCAATTATCTGAAGATTCTCTGGTACATTTTTATTGCTATCAGATGTCTATAACCTAAAAGCACTTATTTGTAATTTAGAAAAGTTCATTTAGATGCCGATTTCATTTTATATTAAAAACAACCCCTTGAAATGGGTAGGCAGAAGTTATCTCTATATCTTCCAAAACTAATACCTAGGGATTCTGACTACTATGGTGGTTGGATCTCGGTCTGCTAAATCTGAATTGTATGTTTTTCCTTCATTAAGAGATAATGTACAATACTTCGCTGGTACTTTAATTATTAAAAGCTCTCTGGAAGGAATCCAGATGGAACATATATCATATCCCCCAAAAATGTCAGAAGTTCAAATATGGGTTCATACTTTTGAATGAAGCAACATAGTGAGAAAGAAAAGGATTTTGGCTCAACATACAATCATTTGTTTCCAAAGTCTATAAATCCTGAGTGTATTTTGATCTGTTTTAAAAACACAGATCAAATACTAATAAAATGTTTTGAACAACAGCAGCCAAAAAAGTTATTGACAGTTTTTCAGTGTTGACATCTTTCCAAGCAATTTACTCTCCTTGGCAGAACACAGGAGACAGTTCTACTCTTCAGTGACTAGCTAATGTTTTAAACATATTGTACATCACAACCTTTTTCTTAACCCAAATTAAAATGGAAATAACTACAATTTGAAAAAAGGACAGAGTGTGGAAGAGCTAATTAAACTTTGGACAGAAAGCTCATAAAACTGTTGCTTAGAAGAGAATAAGCAGGTTATCCACATTTAGCACATATTTTCATATTAAAAAAAAATTCTTAAAGGAAATATACCATCTGTCATGTTACCACTGATGCAGAAGATATGAACTTCAAGTGCTGAAAATAGCTGGGATTTATGCAAATTTTTTAAATTTTATTTTAAAGTAATTAGTTGATAATATAATTGCAGTGTGCTAAAATTATCTGTAATCCTTATTTTTAAAGAAAAATATTAGCGATTTGATTAAGACAGTTAAGTTAAATTTTTTTTCATTTATTTTTATTAGTATTTATTACTGCTTTGTTCCTATCAATAATAGTATATCTTGCTTATTGCAGATCATAGAAAATACAAGAGTTTTAGTGTGTAGTTGCCTTAAGAAATAAGAATTATTGAAAAATAAAGAGAACAACTAGTGCCTGGATAGTGATGGAAAGTATACACTATTCAGTGTTTGGTAAATTAGGGTTAGGGTTTCAGAAGATTAGGTTTTTTTCAGAGAAATATTCTGATAGCTAGTACATGTCTGACTCAATAAATATTTGTTGGTTGAATGAATGAATGCATATACTGATGTATCAGTTCTACCTTCCAAGAATTTCTAAACATCTGAATTAACAATGCTTGCTACCCCTTTTGATCTTCATCAGCCTTTTCTTTTCTTTCTTTCTTTCTATTTTTTCTTGATATTCAGGGAAGAGGCATTATGTTAGAGAATAAACAAAATCAACCCAGAAAAAATTATTTTGTTGAGATAGGGAAGCTGGAATAAGAAATGGGGTGAACTAATAAATGTGGTTCAGTAGAGAAATGGTTACTGTGAAAACATGTGGAGACAAATTGATAAACTAACCCATTGTCTGTTTATATTGTTCTGTTTCAAAATTAGTGCAGTCTCCCAAAATTTATCTCTGTGCTAAGCCACTGCAACACAGAGTATGATTGTTCCTTAAAAAGTCTAAAAACTACCCTATCATTTTAATAGTATGGATCTGTGTGTCTAAATAAAATTGATGAATGCTGAAGAGTTCTTACAAGATTCTATTAAAATGTGGATGCAGTAAGTTGTGTTGAGAGAGGAAAAAAATACATATATATTGCTCAGTCCATGCATCCAGGCTCATTCTGGCTTTGTGTGGTGGTGTTACTGCTGTTCTAACAAGCAGACAACAAACTCTGGTCATGAATGATCAAGTTAGAATTCAACCAGCCTGTCTATACTATACTTTAAGAGAGTATTCCTTAAAGAAATCCATATATCCTTAAAGATATATGAATGCAATTTATTATCTTTTTCTTTCAACCTTGTCAACTTGATTAGCTTTCCAGTAATAATATTTCCAAGAATGGTTCTTTATGGAGCAGTTTCTGGAATTGGAGCTTATCACATTGAGGACTGGAAAGGGTAGACAGCAACATGCAGTCCTACATATCTAGTGTAAATGCGGTATGTTTTATTCAAACATGGCAGCTAGTAGATAGTTCTATTTCTCTGTCTCACGTGGATGTAGGTGTTATTTATATTCTTCAGGGGTTCCCTAGCAACTGTGTAACATGGCATAATCACTTTGGTAAAATTTCAAGTAATTCTTAGCCACGACTTTGAGATAACCCAAGAGAGATCAATTGCCACATTTATACTGTAAAACTAAAAGGAAATTAAATTATTTAACATTAAAAATGTGAGAGGCAGGAGAGGACTGAGGAGCTGGGTGGACAGAAGATGGTGAGAATGTTGATTTAACTATAGAGTCCTGAACTTGGAGTACTTCTAAGAAACACTTCTTTTATTTTGCATGCTGTGTGATATTTGATATTTACATAAAATTTGGAATTAATAAAAAGGAGACAGTGTTTTCCAGGGAAACAGTTTGCCTGTGTTCTAACTCTAGCTCTGTCACTAATTAGTGATGGGCTCTTAGGCAAGTTACTTGTCTACTCTGTGTCTCAGTTGCACATGTATAAACTGAGATTAATTATATTATTTATCTCTTTGGGTTTTTTTGTGAATGAGATAATCTATATGAAGGAATTGATACAGCATCTGGTCCAGAGTAAGAGATGAATAAATATGTAATAATAGCCATCATTATTGAAAGGGAGGGAATGATTAGAGAATTTTTTGCAGGACATTTGATGCATAACACCTCAGGTATCCCATATGAAGACCAGGACTCCTCGTGGTTATATTTCTTCAGTGTCAATGATGTATGTAAAGTAAAAACAGTAACCAATAAAAAAAAAGTATCATCAATTATTTTCTATTTCTACCCAAGAAACTTTCATCAAGACCCACATCTCTTGAATATATCTGTATATATCAACCCTTTAGTGGTTACAGAATTTTCACAAGTAACCTAATTAGTTTTAAAAGACTTATCATTTTGACTCACACTCATACTTGAATTTGTGAGTATTACAGTCAGAGAAATAAACGATATTTCAGCACCTGTGTCATTGTCCTTTACTGAGAGAGAGAGAGAACAGAAATGATAACTATTATTCCATTGTAATTCAATAGATTGAGTAAGCAAAAGTCTGTAGCGTCATATAGCTCTGCTCAATTGTTCTAGGCTCTAGGGTGATATCCATCCTCAAAAGAATTGAAATCAGTTGAGGGAGATTAAAGGGTCAACATATTATTAACAAAAATTATAAAATATGAATTTAGTTTATCTCCAGGTAATATAAGTACATTTGTTCTTTTAGTCTTAATATTTTATTTAAGAACGTTTGAGGTGCCTTAGTCAAAAGGCTCATTTCTCTTGTAATCAAAATGAATGACTGGGCACATGTGAATCTGGGAAATAATAAGTGTTTGCTGTGTGTGAAACACTATGTTAAGTAAGGTCATTTCTTTTCAGAGTCAGTTGAGAAAATCAATAAAAATGTATTTGCTTTTGTTATAAAGCAAAGCATTTAAGATGTTGCAATAAAGATTAATATGCTATCCGAGTAGGTGGAAGATGATTTCTTATTTTAGTGGTGCATTGGATTATACTTCCTAGGATAGGTGAGGTTTTAGGGCTTCGATGAAGAATAGGGGTTCAACTCCACAACAGGAGATTGGGTAGGAGAAAGGGGGGGATGTTGTAAACAGAGAACAGCAGGAATAAATGAACAGAGGTGCGAGAGTATAGACAGAACTAAACATTATAGACTGTAATGCCACTTTACACCCATGAAACTGGCTAAAATTAAAAGAGGACATAGTATGATTGTACAATGGTGCAGCCATACTAGAAAACAGTTTGGCATGCTTCAAAATGTTAAACATGGAGGCACTATGTCCTGCAATCCTAGTCCTTGGTACATACTGCAATGAATATGAAAACAAGCATAGTTCGGTTCAGTAGCTCAGTCGTGTCCAACTCTTTGCGACACCATGGACTGCAGCACAACAGGCTGACTCCCATCACCAACTCCTGGAGCTTACTCAAACTCATGTCCATAGAGTTGGTGATACCATCCAACCAACTCATCCTTTGTCGTCCCCTTCTCCTTCTGCCTTCAATCTTCCCCAGAATCAGGGTCTTTTCCAATAAGTCAGTTC
Organism: Muntiacus reevesi; assembly: GCF_963930625.1. Classification (NCBI taxonomy): domain Eukaryota; kingdom Metazoa; phylum Chordata; class Mammalia; order Artiodactyla; family Cervidae; genus Muntiacus; species Muntiacus reevesi. The sequence continues at coordinate 36,673,237 of NC_089270.1, read as the reverse complement.
TATACATCAGGTGGCCAAAGTACTGGAGTTTCAGTTTAGCATCAGTTCTTTCAATGAATATTCAGGACTGATTTCCTTTAGGATGGACTGGTTGGATCGCCTTGCAGTCCAAGAGACTCTCAAGAGTCTTCTCTAACACCACAGTTCAAAAGCTTCAATTCTTAAGTGCTCAGCTTTCTTTATAGTCCAACTCTCACATCCATACATAACTACTGGAAGAACCACAGCTTTGACAAGATGTACCTTTGTTGGCAAAGTAATATCTCTGCTTTATAATATGCTGTCTCTTTTGGTCATAGCTTTTCTTCCATGGAGCGAGTGTCTTTTAATTTCAAGGCTGCAGTCACCATCTGCAATGATTTTGGAGCCCCAAAAAATAAAGCCTGACACTGTTTCCACTGTCTCCCCATCTATTTCCCGAGGTGATGGGACCAGATGCCATGATCTTAGTTTTCTGAATGTTGAGCTTTAAGCCAACATTTTCACTCTCCTCTTTCACTTTCATCAAGAGGCTTTTTAGTTCTTCTTCACTTTCTGCCATAAGGGTGGTGTCATCTGCATATTGGAGATTATTGATATTTCTCCCAGCATTCTTGATCCTAGCTTGTACTTCCTCCAGTCCAACATTTCTCATGATGCACCCTGCATATAAGTTAAATAAGCAGGGTGACAACATATAGCCTTGATGTACTTCTTTCCCAATTTGAAACCATCTGTTGTTCCATGTCTAGCTCTAATTGTTGCTTCTTGACCTGCATACAGATTTCTCAGGTGATCAGGTGGTCTGGTATTCCCATCTCTTGAAGAAATTTCCACAGTTTGTTGTGATCCCCACAGTCAAAGCCTTTGGTGTAGTCAATAAAGCACAATTAGATGTTTTTCTGGAACTCTCTTGCTTTTTCAATGATTCAACAGATTGTGACAATTTGATCTCTGGTTCCTCTGCCTTTTCTAAATCAATCTTGAACATCTGGAAGTTCACAGTTCACCACATACTGGTACTATCTGGCTTGGAGAATTTTGAGCATTGCTTTGCTAATGTGTGAAATGAGTGCAATTGTGTGGTAGTTTGAGCATTCTTTGGAATTGCCTTTCTTTGGGATTGGGATGAAAACTGACATTTTCTGGTCCTGTGGCCACTGCTGAGTTTTCCAAATTTGTTGGCATCTTGAGGGCAGCACTTTGACAGCATCATCTTTTAGGATTTGAAATAGCTCAACTGGATTCCATCACTTCCACTAGCTTTGTTTGCAGTGATACTTCTAAGGCCCACTTGACTTCACATTGAGTGATCACCATCAAGGTTATCTGGGTCATGAAGATCTTTTTGTACAGTTCTTTAGTGGCAGCCCACTCCAGTATTCTTGCCTGGAGAATCCCATGGATGGAGGAGCCTGGTAGGCTACAGTCCAGGGGATCGCAAAGAGTTGGACATGACTGAGCGACTTTGCTTTCGCTTTCTGTGTATTCTTGCCACCTCTTCTTAATATCTTCTGCTTCTGTTAGGTCCCTACCATTTCTGTCCTTTATTGAGCCCATCTTTGGATGAAATGTTCCTTGATATCTCTAATTTTCTTGGCGAGATCTCTAGTCTTTCCAATTCTATTTTTTCTCTCTGTTTCTTTGATTGATCACTGAGGAAGGTTTTCTTATCTCTCCTTGCTATTCTTTGGAACTCTGCATTCAAACAGGTATATCTTTCCTTGACCTAAATCAAATCCCTTATGATTATACAGTGGAAGTGACAAGTAGATTCAAGAGATTAGATCTGATAGACAGAGTGCCTGAAGAACTATGGACGGAGGTTCATGACATTCTACAGGAGGCAGAGATCAAGACCACCCCCCCAAAAAAGAAATGCAAAAAAGCAAAATGGTTGTCTGAGGAGGCCTTACAAATAGCTGAGAAAAGAAAAGATGTAAAAGACAAAGGAGAAAAGGAAAGATATACCCATGAAAACAAATGTCCACCCAAATATGGCAGCATTATTCATGATAGTTACAAAATGAAAATAATTTCCATTTTAATTAGCAGATGAACAAAATATTATTTGGCTATAAGAAATGCATCTAGTACTCACACATTGTTCAACATGGATGAAGCTTGAAAACCTTATGCCAGCTGGAAGAAGCCAGATGTAAATGACCATACCTTGCTTGATTCAGTATATATAAAAGTGTCAAGAAAGACAAATCAAGAGAGACAGAAAGTATATTAGTAGCTGCAAAGGACTGTGAACGGGTAGTGAATGGGAAGCAGAATGACTATCAAGAAGTATGAAATTTCTTTATAGGATGATGCAATGTTATAAAATTAAATCATTGTTATAGTTACACAAATTTTTGAATAGACTAACAACCGCTACACTGTATACTTTAAAAGGGTTAATTTTGTGGTATGTAAATTCTATCCTAATAAAGCTGTGTAAAACTAGAATATAGATTGGTATTCAAGTCTTTATTTTCAAATATAGGAAAGTAGTAAGACAAATTTTCATGATTCCGTGCAGGGACCCCTAATTTATTACTTCTGAATTCAGCAGGGAACAATTGCACATTTTAAAAACATGGTGCAAGTATTAATACCTAACATCTTATGAGTGTTTAAATATTTCCAGGATCTGATGTGAGTGTCTTACATGAAGACTTTTAACTCCCTCAACAGTCCTATGAGGTAGGCTACATTATTATTCCCAATTCACAGAGAAGGTAACTGAGTCGTGGATAGTTTAAACACATTGGTAATTTGTGGGGACACCAAGATCTGAATTCCCAATCTTTGTACCTATATAACAATGCCTTTTGACATTATCAGAATTGCATTCTATGAAGAACACTCTCATTGGAGTGCTTAGGGTGAATTAGTTTAGTCTCTAGTGGCTATTAAAATAGTCCAAGTAAAAGATACAAGCAACCTATGGCAATAACAGTAGAAAATTCTATCAGAACAGTTGAGTTTTGAAACAGAAATACTGTTCACAAAAGCAGCTTTGGCTTGAAGTGGAAACATAAGTGCAGAATGACTATGACTTAAATTTACTTCTCTCATAAAACATAGAAAAATTCTAGATTTATAAGGCATGGTAAATTTAGAAACTTTGACTATTAGTGACTAACTACTAAAGAAAACATGCTCTACCATTAAATATTTGTGAGTAAAGAAGTGATCCTCCTTTGTATGCTGAAACATTATAATGCCCCTGGTAATTACAGATCCACCTATTTTTTGTGTTACCATATCCTTTGTAGGTTGTTTTAAATGATTTTCTTAGTAGGGTGGAAAGCTCATAAGCTTTAAACTATGGCTCTGTAATGACACAAATGTTTTCTCAGTCTTTAAAATACTTTGGGGAACTCTTAAAATTGTATCACTGCCTATTTGAAAATCCAACCTGGTGCTAATTATTAATGTGCTATTTTACACTGTGGCTTTGTGTGTTGCAGACCTTAAATAAACACCTCCATAGAAATACCAAGTCAAACTGGATTATGGAGAGGTTGTAAATTCTGCTCTAAAGTGTAGAAATGGAAAATACTAGGAAGCTTCCCAATATTTTATGTATGTGTTCTAATTTTCAAGGTTCTCATGATACCCAATGTCTAAGAACCTTATGAGTAAGAACTTAGCAGCAGATGAAAGAGCAACAACCACAGATAACAAAAACAACAAGCAAGGAAGATAAGTATTAAATAATAGAAGAAAAATAGGCAGATCAACTAAAAAATAAGCAACAAGCTTGAGGGGTGGTCTTGTTAATAAGATGGAAAAAAATTAAGCCAGAACATTGGAGAAGTATTCAGTCTTATTTGCAAGCTTTATCAATGGCCAAATGAAAGCCAGAAATGCATGAAAAGTTTTCCTCTCTATGATGCTGTAGTACTCTGAAGTCAGCGTTGTCACTTTATATAGAACTTGGATTAAATTGAATAGTTCCGTTGTCTGTAACCCTTAAAATACCTGAATAAATCAGTCTTAAAAGAGAATTGCAATGTTTGTTCCTACCATCAATAGTATTCTGGTAGTTTACATTATACAAATTCACCTATTGGAAAATACTGAGTGTATATTTTGTGGTAGGCATTGTGATAAATAGTGGTCATGAACAATGAAAAGGGCAGCATTGTCTTCTTGTTTCTAATCAGTTAATGGGACTGATGGTTTAGTAAATATTTACATCATTGCCTAATAAGAGTAATGAATGTATACATGTATTTGTGTGAACACATTAAATAAAAGTCTGAGGAAAGAGTTGCGTTTAAAAGAGTAAAGGCTTTCATAATATAGTGAAATTGAGATAAGATCTCAGAGTTATTCAGGAGTTAAAAGTTTGTCTGAGAGAGAGTAGAAAGTTCCAGAAGCTTGGAAGTTTCAGTTCAGTTCAGTTCAGTTGCTCAGTTGTGTCCAACTCTTTGAGACCCCACGAACTGCAGCACGCCAGGCCTCTCTGTCCATCACCAACTCCCAGAGTCCACCCAAATCCATGTCCATCCAGTCGGTGTTGCCATCCAACCATCTCATCCTCTGTTGTCCCCTTCTCTTCCTGCCTCAATCTTTCCCAGCATCAGGGTCTTTTCAAATAAGTCAGCTCTTCACATCAGGTGGCCAAAGTATTGGAGTTTCAGCTTCAACATCAGTCCTTCCAATGAACACCTAGGACTGATCTTTAGGATGGACTGGTTGGATCTTCTTCCAGTCCAAAGAACTCTCAAGACTCTTCTCCAACACCACAGTTCAGAAACATCAATTCTTCAGTGTTCAGCTTTCTTTATAGTCCAAATCTCACATTCATACATGACTACTGGGAAAACCATAGTCTTGACTAGATGGACCTTCGTTGGCAAAGTAATGTCTCTGATTTTTAATATGCTGTCTAGGTTGGTCATAACTTTCCTTCCAAGGAGTAAGCATCTTTTAATTTCATGGCTGCAATCATCATTTGCAGTGATTTTGGAGCCCAAAAAGATAAAGTCAGCCACTGTTTCCACTCTTTCCCCATCTATTTGCCATGACGTGATGGGACTGGATGCCATGATCTTAGTTTTCTGAAGGTTGAGCTTTAAGCCAACTTTTTCACTCTCCTCTTTCACTTTAATCAAGAGACTCTTTAGTTATTCTTCACTTTCTGCCATAAGGGTGGTGTCATTTGCGTAACTGAGGTTATTGATATTTCTCCCGGCAATCTTGATTCCAGCTTGTGCTTGATCCAGCCCAGCATTTCTCAAGATGTACTTTTTATGTATAAGTTAAATAAGCAGGGTGACAGTATACAGTTTTGATGTACTCCTTTTCCTATTTGGATCCAGCCTGTTGTTCCATGTCCAGTTCTAACTGTTGCTTCCTGACTTGTATACAGGTTTATCAAGAGGCAGTTCAGGTGGTCTGGTATCCCCATCTCTTTCAGAATTTTCCACAGGTATTGGAACACACAGTCAAAGGCTTTGGCATAGTCAATAAAGCAGAAATAGATGTTTTTCTGGAACTCTCTTGATTTTTCAATGATCCAGTGGATGTTGGCGATTTGATCTCTGGATCCTCTGCCTTTTCTACGTTCAGTTTGAACATCTGGAAGTTCATGGTTCACGTATTGCTGAAGCCTGTTTTGGAGAATTTCAAGCATTACTTTACTAGCATGTGAGATGAGTGCAATTGTGTGGTAGTCTGAACATTCTTTGGCATTGCCTTTCTTTGGGATTGAATGAAAACTGACCTTTTCCAGTCCTGTGGCCAATGCTGAGTTTTCCTAATTTGTTGGCATATTGAGTGCAGCACTTTCACAGCATCATCTTTCAGGATTTGAAATAGCTCAACTGGAATTCCATCACCTCCACTAGTTTTGTTCATAGTGATGCTTCCTAAGGCCCACCTGACTTCACATTCCAGGATGTCTGGTTCTAGGTGAGTGATCACAGGATCGTGATTATCTGGGTCATGATAATCTTTTTTGTGCAGTTCTTCTGTGTATTCTTGCCACCTCTTCTTAGAGCCCATCTTTGCATGAAATGTTCCCTTGGGATCTCTAATTTTCTTGATGAGATCTCTAGTCTTTCCCATTCTATTGTTTTTCTCTATTTCTTTGCATTGATCGCTGAGGAAGACTTTCTTATTTCTGCACAAATAAAAAGAGAATGGCAGGTTAAAAATCACAAATACTTTGCACAATGTGATGAGGTGGTTTTATAAATCACTCATGTATTAATTCTAAATCAAATATAGAGAATATAGAATTATGTAGCAGTTTTAAAGATAAAAATGGTTTTCATTTTTAAATTAATGGTTGTCATATTTTGTTATTACCAGAACCAATTCTTAGAATCATTCAAGTTGAATCTTTATGCAGAAATTTCACTAATGGTATTAATTTTAAAGGAGAATCTATATAAACATTCATATTCAATAAGTGAAGAACTTTTTGGAGATAATATGCACAATTTGGTTTCAGATTTGATCTTATTTCTCTTTTGATCCTTTGACTCTGAGGTGTTTCAACACAAGTATATCTTTCTCCTCTTTGATTAGTTTTCCTTTTAGTGTTCTGTTCATGCCATCCTGAAGCACCGAGACTTCTATTCTTCAGAAATGATTGATTCTGTTTCAGTTCAATCTTGGAATGATTTTTTTCCTCTAAAAGAGCTTAAGAAGCTCTCCCTTTATCAAAATAGACTCAAAATGCTGATAGAGCAGACAAAAAACAAGAGAGAATGCCGTTATAAAAAATACCTGGATTAGAGAAAACTTTGCCTCATTATGCAGTCAACTCTGGGATTAACAAAATTGCAATTTGAACAAAGCATGAGCGAAGATTGAGATTTATTCATAGAAATTCAGAAAGAAAAGAAGTAGCATCTTACTGAAGTCCAGGCCACTTAAAACTTCTAGTAAAGAATCCAAAGCTTGTCTTTTAACTCTAAACAACTAGTACTGGTTTTTATAAGTATAATACATTAAAAAAAAATAAGTATAATACATTGATTGTAATATTTATATTAAATGAGGCTTATTTTTTTCTAAATTTGCTGCTTAGAAAACCTCTTGTGTTTTCATTCCATTTTTTCCCCAACAGTGATATATCCATTATGTCAGTTTGATTCTGTCAAAAAGAAAATAAAGACAAAAAACTAATAATCATTTGCTTAATATCTATAAAATCATCTAGCTGTTTGATTTTACTTTTACTGAAATAATATATATAAGCAAACATTAAATTCATTCCCAAATTAGTAACAATAAAATGAACCATTCAAACTTTAAAATCTCTTTAATAAGCAAATGATTTCCTTTGCCAATTAAACTTTCATGTTCAAAGCTTATTATTATTATTCCTTTTTCCTTTCAAAATATTCTGTAAGATAGTCTCATGTTCTTTTCTATTTAAAGACTTACAAAAATCTGTAGATTTATATCGTAAAGATGCATCATATTAGAGGGCTAGAATTTTGCATCTGGGATTATGGCACATTGCTAAAAAAAAAAAAGAGAGAGAGAGAGAGAGAGACTTGTGCAGAAAACAAAAAGAATGCTTCTTTCCTTCCTCTTTGCCTTTTTTTTTTTTTTTTTCCAATTCTCAATGCATGTGGGAGAGGCTAGGATAGGAGAAATGGCCAAGTTTAATGGTCAAAAACAGAGAAAACTGAAAGCTCAGAGAAAAGAACTCGATTCATATTTTCCAAATTATTTGTCTATTATCACTTGCTACCTGTAACTAAAACAACAAGCATCAAGTGTTTATTAAAAAATGAATGAGATATGGTCTTGTCCAGGTTGATCAAGTTATTTTCCCCCTTTGGTAGATAGAAACTTTATACTTAGTGAGGATGTTTATTTATTTGAAAGTTCTCTTTCAAATCTAAAGATGTAACTCAAGTGCTAAATAATTTAAAAATCTTTTGAATTTTTAGGTTTCTTTCTGTCATTAAAAGAAAAAATAGTATTCGGCTCTGGTTTCTATAATAAATCTACATATTATGATATCTGTGTCTTGCCTTATGTTTGTGGCTCAGTCGTGTTTGACTGTTTGCAACCCCATGGACTGTAGCCCACCAGGTTCCTCTGTCATGGGATTCTCCAGGCAAGAATACTGGAGCGGGTAGCCATTCCCTTCTCCAGGAGATCTTCCCAGCCCAGGGATTGAACCTGCATCTCCTGCATTGCAGGCAGACTGTTTGCTACCGTCTGAGCCATCAGGGAAGCCCTTTATAAAGTATTTTAGATGTCACAATATAATGATAACAAAGGTCATTGCATTTTTTTTTTTAGGACAAACCTCATTGAATTATTGTATTAATTCCTGATGTGAGGGAAATCTTCAGAAGGAGAATAAAGATAATCTTTATTGCAACACTTTATGGCTCTTGCCTTTTTTTGATTCTTGGTTTGATATCCTCTGTTTCTAATATACAAGTCCAAAATGCCTGCATAATATGATAAATGAAACTGGGCTTTGGACATTCTCTTAGTGAGGTATTAAAATAAAAAGTAAGGTATTAGGAAGTAAAGTAAAATATAATTTAAATGTTTTCACAGAACAATTACCACAAGCCAAGTGTAAAGACAACCCCACTTTTCCAATACATTCTAAGGTGGCTGGTCTGGGGTGTGTCTGGATAACCTAGTGCTTGGCATGTAGTAATTTGTACAATAAATATTTATGTGAAATGCTATTACTTAAGTAAAGTTTTATTATGCTTTAAGGAAAAATAAAACAATACTGTTTCTTTAAGTCTAGAGGGATGTTGGGAGACAGGATGTTTTGTTCATCTATCATAGCAAGTTTTGTTTTCCTAGCCAAAAATGTTATATATAACACAATGGTAGGCATAATAAGGAAAAATTCTTATTTGCATAAATGATGAATTAGATGACTTCAGGTTTAGCTTACTTTTAAACTATTTATTATTTATTTTCTGTTTACATTTTTTTCCTAAGTAAGTTAAATGACTTATCTGCCTGCCCTCACTTATCCAGTGATGTCTTTAATCAAAATTGCTTATTTCTGAGATAGCAAGAAAGAGCATGCTTTGTATGTTAGGTACTGAAAACAAAAAAGAAAATAGAATGGCCTTAGCATAATACAGTAATCAGTAGAAGCTCAAAAACATGGAATAAGGTTGAATTTATTAGTAGCTCTGTGATTTAACAAAGTTATTTTATGACAAGGCATTGTTAACTCTGTCGTGTTTCATAGTCTTTCTTTAGTGTGGCATATTCAAAAAAATTCAGGGGGAAAAATGCTATAGCTCATGGCAGTGTGCATTATTTAACTAACAATGCCTCCATGTAGCCCAATTAAATATAGCACACCTGAGGTATCTGACTGACAAATCCAGAATCGGTACAGTTTCTGAAGCAGAGGAACCTCTGGAAGACATAACAAAAACTAATAGCAGTTATTTCCTACTCTTCATGAGCAAAACATCCATCATAAGGAGAGGAAACAACCTCTGAGATCTTTTTAATGAACTGTCTTGAGGGAAAATGTCTCATCTATAGTTACATAGCAAAAAAGTTACAACGAAACATTTTGTTTCTTCTTTGCTCACATCACAAGATAATGTCATGAAGACATGGCTTTGAGACTCTTTAGCTGATACCATTGTCTCTTAAATACAAAACCTGCATTTGAGAACAGTAAGAAAGAGCATATCTAAGCAATGAGATTTTTTCTTACAACCATGTTCTAAAGTTATCCAAGAGTAGCTCTGACAGCATGAGAAATACATTTTTTTGAAAAGTAAAAATCAAATAAAGGAAAAAGAGAGCATGTAACAAAGATCCGAATGCTCAGAAAAACAAAAGAGGTCATAAAATTATATTCAGTAGTCTTACCAATTTACACTGGCTTCCATATAGTTTTATTCATAGTGATATTAACAGATATTGACAGATCAATGGTGCATTCAGTGACTTCTAAGGAGCATGATGGGAGTTATCAACACATAGCATTAATTTCCCTGCATCTGTAATCTTTTCAAAGTATTTCAAATAGTATGATTGTCCCTTGCAAGTGTTCTATCATTAGGTTAGGATTTGTGTTTCCCAAGGGTATTGATAAATCTACTTGATATATGTACTAAAATATTCATATTGTAGTGTTTATGCTACTTGGTATTCACTTAAATAAGAGTAACCTCAGTTTTACATTTCATTGTACCTTTTCTTTCACTTTCAGTACCTAAATATTTTTTAAAAGAAATAAAATATTCCTTCTTAAACATTTGTGTAAATCAAGGGTAAATCTACTTGTAACATGTCTCCAATAAATTGTCTTCATGCAATATGTATTATTAACATTCTTTATATTTCTAGGAAAGTGAAGAATTTGAAATATAAACCAAATAGTCAATAAATAGGAAATTTTTTAAAAATGAAATTATGTAGAGTGGCAAGTCTTAGACTGCACATTAAGTTTTAAATACTTGGTTTTATGTTGGTTTTATTAAAAATAAAATATCTTTCATTAGGAATTTAGATATCTGATTTATAACATATCATGAAAGATTAATAAGATATTTTAATGTTCAATTAAAAAGTATTTAAGCTCATAGTTACTGTGCAATGTTAACATAGTATTATAACAGTATTGCAATTATTACAGTCTTAACTCAGTATTCACTACTGTAGTAAATTAATAACAAAGTATTAAGGTTATGATTATATTCCTTTTAGAATTGTAGTCATTTAGTCTTTCATTTTGGGGGAGGTGGATCGGAGAATTGAACTGAGATGTTGGCAAATTCAACTTCTAATCTTTTTTTCTCTTTTCAATCTTCTTAATGCTTGCATCCTTAAATACTTTCTCACAATAATTTGAATTTATTTCAGTCTCTTATATCACAGATATACACTTTTCTCTTAATATCTTGTCCAATTCCTCTCCCTTCATCCTTGATATATATCAGTCATATTCCTCGAGTTGCACCCTTGCTTTGTTACTTTCTACTCTCAAACTCAGGATATAGTTTCTGTTTTCTCCTCTTTCTATTGCATTCCATTTGCTGATATTCAGCGGCACAATTTTGCATATAGTTTACATTCCATCTCTTTGAAATAGGTTATTCAAGACTGAAAAAGCAAGCCAAGTCCCTAAGACACCTTTTAAAAACAGAATGTGTTGGAAGAAATCTACCAAGTGGTTTTGAGAAATAACACAGATTGTGCCATTTGTAGTTTTTAACTCTATGTTATCCAAAAGGATAATCAGTAGTCACATGTGGCTATTGAAAACTTGAAATGAAAAATGAGATTAAATGAAAAGAATGAAATCTAAATACAGTTGAACTATATCCAATAAAGATTAGTATCTGAATTGAGATGTGCTAGAAGTATAAAATACACATTGGATGCATGTTCAAGACAGTATGAAAAAAATGTGAAAATTTTCACCTTTCATTTTACCTTTTAATTTTTTCCAAAATATTCATAATATTGTTTTATTTCATGCTATAATTATTTTTTAACTTTTTATTTTCTATTTAGGTATAGCCAATAAACAGTTCTGTGATAATTTCAGGTGAACTGTGAAGGGACTCAGCCATCCATATACATATATTCATTCATGTATATGAAAAAGTCATTATTCTCATGTCCTCTGGGTAGGAATAAACATAAGAGGTGATGTTGGTTAGTATGTTTATGTACTTAACTTCTTTTTAAAATGATATAATGTTCCAGTATATGGCTCAATTTTTTTCTTTCTAGAGGAAAGTACTAGTTTAGCTTTCAGTTTTCAGGAAGCAAGATCATTAGACTTAAAAGAAGCCTTTTCCTCCAAATTTAACTTTTTACTGTCATTTTGTTTGGAACAGTGAATGAAATTATTCATTAAGAGAAAGAAAATAACTTAGAGAACTGCAAACTGAAAAAAATAATTTTATGCTGATGATTTAATTAGAAATTGCATTTATATATGTTTTAATATAAACATTTTAATTCTTATTATACCTGTCCTATGTAGCATATTTTTCTTGATTAAAATATTTGTGCAGAAAGTTTATGAACATTGGCTATCTAACTGAAAATGAAGTTCACTATCTTCATAAAAATAAAACAAATGCTGTAAAATGAAATAATTTATTGGCTATTACAAGTAAAATCAGAATTAGCTATTTTATATAAAGAAAATTTTTCATAACTATAAGTTAGTTGAATTATGAGGAGACAGAGTCTATGTTAAAAAATGGCTTCTGGGATTTAGATTTAACTATAAAAATATTCAGAATACAGGATACTATAATATTCAGTGTTTGTTATTAAGTTTTCTCATTGTTCCAAATACTTAATTTATGAGAAATTAGTGGAGATTTAGAATGTATCCCCACTTTGAATTGAGCCCCTGTTATTGTCAGTAAATATATATCTTTCTGGTACTTTGAATGACCAATATCTAACTAGGGGTCTTTGATGAATATCAAATGAAATAGTCCATTTTTTATTAGTAATATTTACTATAAAAATAAAATTTTATTTTATGCATTTAAACCATTTTTATTCTTCTAAAATTAAGAATATTCTTCTACATATGAATAATATGAGTATGTCCATCATTCTAGCTATGGAAAGCAAATATGTAAGGTGGGTTTTAAGGCAACAGATCCAACTTAAGTTTTGATGATTGAATGCTAAATTAGTAAGAACAAAAGAGAACATATCCAAATGGAGAATAGAAAGAAATTTATCTAAGGCAACAAACAGAAAACTAAATAAAGTCATGGCAGTAACTCCAGGCATACCATGAATTTCAGTTTGAGTTAAATTATGATTTTCTTTTCTATGGACTGTTAAAAATTATGGTCTTGCTGTTAATGCTGTGTTAGTGTGAAACTGATACATGTCTATGAGGCAGCAGGTTAAGACTCAGGAAATAAATACTGTCTTAATCTGCTTTGGCTTCCATAAAAAAATACCCTACACGGAGTTGCTTAAACAACAGAGATTTATTTCCTTGCGTCGCTAAGCTCCCCATCGAGATACAGGCTGACTCACTTCCTGGTGAGAGCTCTATTCCCAGCTTGTGAAGAAACCTGACTTAACGCTGTATATTCACATGTGAAGTGAAGTGAAAGCTGCTCCGCCATGTCTGACTCTTTGCAATCCGTGGGATTCTTTAGGCCAGATACTGGAATGGGTAGCCTTTCCCGTCTCCGGGAGAACTTCCCAACCCAGAGATGGAACCCTTGTCTCCCGCATCGCAGGCCGATTCTTTACCAGCTGAGCCACAAGGGATGCCCCATTCACATGTGAGCACAGATAGAAAGTGGCCTCCCTCTCTGCCTCTTTTTATGAGGCCGTCGGCCCTATTGGATTAGGGACATGCCTTTCTGACCTCATTTAACCTAAATCACCGCCTAAAGACCCTGTATTTTCAAATACAGTCCCATTGGGGGTTATGGCTACAATACATGAATTATGGAGGGACACGCGTCTAGCCATAGAAAATACTGTGACCACATATTCAATCACACGAGTTAGTAATAATGCATTTGTTGATTGTCTAATTCAGCAAATACTAGCAGAATATCTTTTCCACTTGCTAAGTTTCTGGAAGGCATCAACATTGCATACCTTAGCACCTGCCTCACATTAATTTGAACAATTCAGCAACTCTGAAAAGAGTTCAGCAATTTTCTATACAAGTTTAAGTGTTAAATATACCTGATCCTATCCTTAAAGGAGAAAACTTGATGCTGCAGTAGCAAGACTGTGGATTATTTCTGAAACTGTTTTGCCTTTGGATTAACTCTTTATTCTAGACAGTTTGCTAAGCCAGAAATTTTCCTTAAAGCCATCCATTTATAAATGTTTTTATTATACGTGTATAGCCTCTTTTCTTTTTCTTTGTTACATTCTCCCAGGTAAAAGATATTGATAATGCATCAATAATTCTTGCTGGTCATCTCAAAGGCACATCCATGTTTTCTATAAAAATACCTAAATAAATAAGCATTGACATTTAATAAACTTGTTTTCAGTTAGTCAGAGACACCAGTTTAAGTACAGTGTTCTCAGACTGGTAAAGATTGAAAGCATGGTAGTAATGTTAATTTTTATTATTTAGTTCATAGATATTTTCCTATTATGTAAAACAATGTGTAATTTTGGATAAAATGTATTATACTTAGCATTCTTTTCAGGAAGACTCTATTAAAAAAAAAAAAAAGCAAGTGTACCTTTTCCTACATGTACAAAAGGAGAACCTTATATGAAAATGGAAACTTCTTGGAAATTTACTGAAAATCTTGTATAGGACTTTGCTCTACCACATAGAGAAGTAATGACTGGAAAGTGGTTTGTGAAATAAGTCAATTTTACATGGATTTTGAGTGACTGAAGGATATCCAACTGGTATCTGAAATACATTGATTTCACACAAGTACCTGCTATTTTCTACCAGTTGTATAGTAGACATATACAATACTTTGTTTTTAATAAATCTTGCAGCAATATACTACAAAGGCAAGCCATGGTTATAACATTCTCTTCAGTTGGCATTTATAAGTACAAAAACTTGCCCTAGGTTAAATGCCAGACAACTTCCTGAGTCTAGAATCCATCCTCTACTGAAAGTCAGCAATGTAACTGAAGAGTCATTCATCTTATTTATTTTCTCTTTATAAACTTTCTCTTGTATTTTTAATTTTTTTTAAAGTTTGGAAACCTTCTCATAATACATTTAACTAACAAATAACTAACTGATTAACTAGCTAACTAACACGCCTGTATCTCCCACCTGAACAAGAGTAGATATAACACATTTATAAAAGTGATTCATTATCATTGATTCTAAAGATCTGGAATCCCAGAGGCAGGAAGGGGAGTCTTGAGGGTGTATACCTGCATTCTGGGGGTTTGTGGAAAGGATTTTGCTTACTTTAAAAAATCCTTCCAGTTCTACAAGCTAAGTATTAGTCATTATTTACCAGACTGAAAATACGGCTTTGCACTACAGCTCATAAATGCTCTCCTTAGATTAAATGACAAGCAGCTTTCCCTGCCTACAAGTTCAAACACCTCAACTTGGTCTTCAAGATCCAGTGTGATATCAGTTGTGATAATGAAGTTTTAGGTGACTTCTTTGTATATTTAATCCTTTCTCTTGCTTATGCCCTCATTGAGAAATCAGAAACCGTAAGAAGTGTGAGACTTTACCCAACCTCATGGTAAACAAGTTAGTCTGTCAGAATTTCATAAATTATCGTGGAAAATCCCAGATTTTTGGTCCAAAATACAAGGAAGTTTCTTAGTACAATTACACTAGCCAGAGTTATATATTGTGCCAGTTCTCTGAGCCCAAGTTCCCACAGAGAGATGAAAAGAGGGCTCGATATTGCCTGTTCATGTGGCATTTGGAAACCTCAATCTTGTGAATGGGCTGCTGGAAAAATGTCCACCTTCTCCTGTGGAGAGAGAGATCATCTTATTTTACCAGATTACAAGGATATCTGTGCTAAGGAGGAGAGGAATGTCTCTCTATCCTCCTTGTCCTGGAGTAAAAATAAACCTGGGGTTTTGAGCAATGGGAGATATCTCTCTTTCTTACCATGGAATTTAGGAGAAAAGTGAAAATGTTAGTCGTTCAGTTTTGTCTGACTCTTTGCGACCCCTTGGACTGTAGCCCGCCAGACTCCTGTATTCGTGGAATTCTCCAGGGAAGAATACTGGTGTGGGTAGCCATTTCCTTCTCCAGGGGATCTTCCTGACCCACGGATCAAACCCAGGCCTCCTGCATTAGCAGGCAGATTCTTTACTGTCTGAGCAGCCAGGAAAGCCCATCATGGAATTTAGGAGACACCAACTGTAAGTATCTTTCACTTAGAACAATATTCTTGAAAACACAATATGGAGGAAATTGACTGTTATTGATATGCAGGAATACGAGTTATCTCCCCAAATCAGTATCTGGCAACTACCTTTTTTTTTTATAACACTTTTTCATTTTTGTCTTAATAATCTTATTTATGTTTTTCACTCTCTCAGCTCTTGGTACAGTACACAGTTTATGATAGGCATTCTGCAAATGGGTTTAAGGAAATAATATACACAATTGTATTAAAGAAACTGAACATGTTTTCTTATTTCTACTGACAATATATGTCATTAACTCACACTTGTGCTAGTAATCATCTCTTTCACAGTCTTTATTCTTATTTTAATTATTTTATTGGAGTATAGTTGATTTACAATATTGTGTTAGTTTCTGCTGAACAACAATATGAACCAGTTACACATACAGATCAATCCACTCCTTTTTAGAGTATTCCCATATAGATCATTACCAAGTATTGAATAGAGTTTCCTGTGCTATTCAATAGGTTTTTATTAGCTATTTTTCTAAATATAGGTGTGTGTTTATGCTGATCACAACCTCCCAATTTGTCTCTCCTCCCTTTTGTTCTTGTAATGTCTTTTTCAAGTGTGATATGCTTTGCAAAGTGCTTCCAGATTATTTTTTTTCAAGCAAATATAATAATAATATGAACATGAAGGCTATGGAATAGAATAAAATTCTACAGACTCATAAATTAGTTTTCAAAATTTTGAATATGAGTTGCTCTGTTGTAATTTTCTTTGCATTAATGCTTCTTGGAGTTTTCCAAGCTTCTAACTTCTGTGAGTTTATATTTTTCAGCAAATACAGAAAATGGCATTATTTCTTCAAATATTTTGCTTGATATGGTATCTTAGATTACCCTATAATCTTTCCATTCATGCTTTTCTCAACTCAAATGTATTACACAGAATAAACACTTAATAAATTTTTTATTCAAGGAATAGTTGAATTATCTTCTTTTTCTGTTTATTTTTTAAAAGAGTGTCAAAGGTAACATATAAGATTCCAATCGATCAATACCAGTATTTCAAATGTATTTAACGAAAAAAGAATCCATTGATTTACTTTTAGAGATTGATTGTAAAATAAATACTTGAGAAACAAAGGAAACCAGAATTTTCTAAGTACAAATTTGAAACACTTCTTCAGAATTAAAGTTAGCTTTTAAAAACTTAAAATTTACCTAGAGTAAGATTTCGTGCTCCTATTTTACACTTCTGTGAGACTTAACAAACACATAATGACATATTATTACAAACACAATCAAGGTACAGAGGAGATCCATCACCTCCAAAGTAATCTTAACACACACACACACACACACACACACATATTTAGAGGTCCAGAGTCCAAAACGGGTCTGGGTCCGTCTAACTGGGCCAAAATCCAAGTGTTGCAGGGTTGTTTTCCTTCTAGGAGTTCTAAGAGAGACTCTCTCACCATGCCTTCTTTTAATTTTTATAGACTAGTTGCATTTCCTTGGTTCATGTCTCTATTCCATTAACTTCAAAACCAGCAAGATTGGGCTGGATCCTTTTCACGTTATTGTCTCTCTGATTCTACCTTCCTCCTCAGTCTTACAAAGGGCCTGGTGATTACACTGAGCCTACTTGATTAATCCAGAATAATCTCATTATTTCTCTTTATATTTTTTTAAATTAATTTTTTTGATTTTAATTGGAGGTGAATTACTTTACAAAACTGTAGTGGTTTTTGCCATACATTGACATGAATCAGCCATGGGTGTACGTGTGACCCCATCCTGATCCCCCCTCCCTCTTCCCTCCGCATCCCATCCCTCAGGGCCATCCCAGTGCACCAGCCCTGAGCACTTGTCTCATGCATTGAGCCTGGACTGGTGATCTATTACACACATGATAAGATACATGTTTCAATGCTATTCTCTCAAATCATCCCACCCTCGCCTTCTCCCACAGAGTCCAAAAGTCTGTTCTGTACATCTGTGTCTCTTTTGCTGTCTCACATATAGGATCATCATTACCATCTTTCTAAATTCTATATACATGCGTTAATATATTGTATTGGTGTTTTTCTTTCTGACTTACTTTACTCGGTATAATAGGCTCCAGTTTCATCCACCTCAATAGAACTGATTCAAATGCATTTTTTAAAGTTAATTTTACATGGATAATTTTACATGGATAATTTTTCATGGATAATCCATGAATACATGGATTTTCCCCATCCCAATCCCCCCTCCCACCTCCCTCTCCACCCGATTCCTCTGGGTCTTCTTTTTAACAGCTGAGTAATCCATTGTGTATATGTACCATAGATTTCTTATCCATTCATCTGCCAATGGACATCTAGGTTGCTTCCATATCCTAGCTATTGTAAACAGTGCTGCGATGAACATTGGGGTATACGTGTCTCTTTCAATTCTGATTTTCTCAGTGTGTATGACCAGCAGCGGGATTGCTGGGTTGTATGGAAGTTCTGTTTCCAGTTTTTCTAAGGAATCTCCACACTGTTCTCCATAGTGGCTATACTAGTTTGCATTCCCACCCACAGTGTAAGAGGATTACCTTTTCTCTGCACCCTCTCCAGGATTTATTGTTTGTAGACTTTTTGATACCAGCCATCCTGACCCACGTGAGATGGTACCTCATTGTGGTTTTAATTTGCATTTCTGTGGTAATGAGTGACCTTGAGCATATTTTCATGTGCTTGTTAGCCCTCTGTATGTCTTCTTTGGAGAAACGTCTGTTTAGTTCTTTGGCCCATTTTTTGATTGGGCCATTTATTTTTCTGGAATTGAGCTGCATGAGCAGCTTATATATTTTTGAGATTAATTCTTTGTCAGTTGCTTCATTTGCTATTATTTTTTCCCATTCTGAAGGCTGTCTTTTCACCTTGCTTATAGTTTCCTTCATTGTGCAAAAGCTTTTAAATTTAACAGCCTTGATGGAACTATGTCTGGAAAATGACTTTTATCATGTTATTTTATCATGATATTAAAATGTAGATGTATTTGGAGGGGACCTTATTCTGCCTATTACAGAATAGTTTACGTTATCTGGTTTTCTGGAAGTATAACATTTTTTCCTTCATCTTTGATATTTCCTGGCTTATGATTTTGAAAAATAAATGATATAGTCTCTACTTCTGCTGGTTTGAGGGTACAAATTGAATACTCACCTTATAGACTTATCATTTTATTTATAAGACTTTTTGGTGGAGGTTGAGGTTTAAGGAACATGACTTGATCTGAGGTATATTTCAGTATACCTAATAATACACTCAGCTATAATGGAATGCTAATATATTTATGAAGTGTGTAATTGTGTTTCAAAACCATTTCAAGGAAGCACTGTAGCATAGTAGAAATAACCTGGCACCAGAGTTCAAATAAGCTATTAGTTACTTGTACCACTAATGAAGCTAGAATTCCTAATGTTGAATTTCCCCTTAAAATATCTCATCCTTATTTACTATTAAAAAATTTTCTTCTAATTTTTATTCTGCCTAATTCTGTGTCAAATCTAAGACCTAGATTCAACTGATGTTACTTAAACTTTGCCAACTTCTATTTTCTGCACTGATATCTATAGAATTACATTTGTATGGTTAAGTTCAAAAAAGAAATTAGTCTCCATGATCCCTGAACAATTTGTGTTCATACTGAAAAAAAAAAAAAAAAAAAAAGACAGGAATCCTAGAATCCTAGAAATTATGCTCAGGTTACATGACACTGAAAAAAATACATAATTTTATTCAGTTACCTGCTTAATGTTATGTCTTTACTATAGAAATCATATTGAGACAGAATAAGAATTGTATTGTAATTATGACTTTTACCATTTCAAAAAGTGATTGCTTTAGCTATTTTCAGGTACTTGCAGGGCAAATTATGAGTTGGTAAATTTGAGGTCACAACACTATTACAAACTAGTTTGAAGAAAAATGCAAATTTATTTTGGGCTCTCATTCAAAGAAACAGTAGGCCACATATTCTCACTAATAAAATTTTATTATTTTACAAAAACATTTCTATATACAATGCATGTTTTAATGGACCTTATAAATTAGCTATCTTAGGCAGAAAAGCAAAAATAATAAAACTAGCACCTCTGCTAGCATGTCTCTCCAGTATTTGTGGAAACTTTTTGTCCAAATGAGAAGTATTTTGAAATTCCTTTTCTTCCATTAGTCCTTTAAGCATGAGCTTGGTTTAACTTACATAATAATATATGAACATTAGTTCTGAACAGCTGTTTTTGCTTAACATATTTGGAATGTTTTGAGATCATTTCAACTATAATCTGCATTGTCTGACAAATCTCTTTTAAAAACTTTTCTGAAAAAAGTTTATGCTTCACATGGAAAGATTGCTTTAAAATTATTGTGGGTTATTTTTCACAATATATTGTTTGATCAAAATCTTGAGTATTCAAAGCTTAAGTTTAAGCTGTTTTGTCTGAAGTGTTTGGATCATAAAGGCCAAAGTAAGAATATTGTGTCCAGTTATATTTCAGATTTTGAAAGTTTATACTTTTAATTCATAGAAATTTCATAGAATTTTTTAATAATATTTAATTTCAAATAACAGAATTTTTTAAATTTGCAGCTTTATATTTAATTATAAAGATAATTATTGGTAATCAGTCTAAACATAGGTATATTGAATCGGCCACACAAAATATATTTTGGCAGACTACTGACAGTGTCTTATGCTCATAGTTTCATTCATGATTTTGACTCCTTTATTCAGTTTACTTAAGAGGTTGAAATGTGATAATCTGATAACTTATTTTCAGACATTGGAACAATAAACTTTCCTACCACGTTAACATTTAAAAATTGTATCTGTAGAAGCAACAAATGCCATCTTAATTATTCTACCATGCCATAAATAGGGAGATATTGAAGCACTTTATAATGAAACATAACCTTCTCTTTTCCTGTGTGAATCTCATTGCCTCCCAATACTAACAATAATGATTTTTGCTATTCCAAAAAGAGATCAACTAGAATATTTGGGTTATGTTCCAGAGTGTATCTTTTTTGTTTAGTAATTACTTTAATAGCACACAGAGTTGAAAATGCAGTTTGAATTATCTATAGATGACCCTTGAACAATGGGTGACATTAGGGTGTATCAATGTCAAGGCAGTCAAAAATTTGGGTATAACTTTACAGTCTGTCCCCCTTATCCATGGTTCCACATCTGCAGATCCTGTAGTGCTATACTAAGTATTTTTTGGAAGAAAAAAATCCACGTATAGGTGGACTCATGTAGTTCAAACCTGTGTTGTTTAAGGGTCAACAACATGATAGAAAAAAAAAATACAATTGATTCTGTTATCCATGGTAGTTTAAGTTCTGTAAAGTCTCACAAACACTAAATTAGTAAACACTGAATCAATGTTCCTAGTGGAAATTCTGTGTGTGTGTGTATGCGTGTGCATACGCACACACACTCAGTCATGTCTGACTCTTTGCAACTCCATGGACTGTAGACCCCCACCCAGACTCCTCATCTATGGTATTTTCCAAGAATACTGGAGTGGGTTGCCATTTCCTTCTCTGGAGGATCTTCCCAACCAAGGGATCAAACCAATGTCTCTTGTGTCTTCTGCATTTGGCAGGCTGGTTTTTTACCACTAGAGTCATCTGGGAAACCCAGTGGAAATATACTCATATCTATTGATCTGCCTACCTAAATAAACATATTTATCTTGCATAGAATATAATCAAATTATAAAAACAACTCATTATGGTAGATTTTATGTGTTTATTTTACAGAAGAGAAAACAAAGTTTCTGAGTAAGTCAACTGTCTGAGGATCCCCTCCCCATATGAACAAGTGCCAGAATTGGGCTTCTAACCCTATCTTACTGCCCGTAGAGCAAGCATTTCTTGCTCTAACCATACTCCCCACTACCGTCTCCATTCCCTGACAACATATATATGAAAGCCAAAGAAGAAGACAGTGTTGCTTCCTGCCACCTCAAGTGGGAACATGACATTTGGGCAACTCAATCTTTTCCTTTCATTTTGCACATGTAGGCAAGTCATCCCACAGCACTGCAAATATTGATTTAAGGGTTATAAATAAATGTTAGCTTTTAGACAAACTGATATATACAGGATCAGTAAATAATGAGGGTCAGTTCTGCTTTGTAGTATTCCTTCTTAAGTTATGTAAATAAAAATACATGTAGGACAAATTAAAGCAGGATACAATAAAGAGAAAGTTAAAAATTAATTATCTTGGAATAATGTTACACATACCCCCAAATCAAAGTATTCTCTGCAATTACAGTAATGACTTTGGAATGGCCCACAGAATTTCTCTGAGACTAACTTTGGTGAAAGCTTAGGATCTCCTTAATTTCTACTTTTATTGTTGACAACTTGTGACAACAGGTACAAAACATCAGATACCTGGATTGTGCTAGCTACAATGTCCTTTATGTTTACTGTTTCATTTAGCATTTGAGGCAAAACCATGAAGCAAGTTTAGCTATTTATTGTTCAGTGAGTGAAACAGTCTTATACAAGTTAAGCAAATTTTCTAAGCTAACAAAATTAGCATGTGTCTGAGTAAGAATCCTGAAAGCAGTTATCCAGGACCACAAAGCTCATGGTCTCTCCACTATTCCACTCAGCTCCCTAGACAAAATGCTTTAAGGGACACATCACTCTTAATTAGATTTGTGTCTTTAACTGTATGTCTGTTTTTCTCAGATGAAAGTTCTGTGAAAGCATAATGAAAGCTTTCTGGCCCAGAATTTTATCTCTGGTTTGTAGTGTAGTGAATGGCATATCATTAACAAGCTATAAATATTTGTTGATGCTGTAAATGAAACTGAATGCATTAATGATTTCTTAGTTATATAGATTAGCTTCCCAAAGCTTTTAGGTAACTACATTTTTCAGCTCAGATTTTTTTTTTTTTTTTTGGTCATGTGCAGTCTGCCAAAATGGAAAACCTAAATTTTATCATTAGTGATTACTGAAGTTACTTTTAGGCTTTTTAGGATATGCAACACAGGGCTCTCTTTTGAACCATTTCCTGCCATTACTGTGCTCATTGATGACTTTCTTTATTCTACCCTCTAAGTCTACATTGTTGGCAAACCTAGGCTGAACACTGTGCCCATTCTTAAACAGCCATCTGCATGTGCCCAGGAAAAATAGCAAAGAACAGAAAAAACCCTGTCAAGCTCTTATCCTTTGCCAATTTCTTCATTCAACTTCACAGTGTACTATGAGTGCTAATATAAAGTGGGTATTGTGATGATTTCACTTCTTCTCAATAGTCTGTAGTTTAAAGAAGCAGGAAGAACAGAGGCACAGAAAAAAGAAAACATCTAGAGCTATCATTACAAGCTACTGGATTGATATATGTTACTACATTACATTTGAGGGCAAAAGAACACTTGACAGAACATATTTGAATATGTGTATCTATGTATATGCATGTTTAGCCTTAAATTTTGTTATAAATATTTAGAAATACATAGAAATATAATAGAGAATGATTGCAATAGCTTATATTCAGAGAATTTGACAAATGAAAACCCTATAAGAAGGAAAATCTGCTAAACATTATCTTATATGAATATTTCATTAATAGAATTTGCACTTGGGCAAAAACAACATTTTTAGAGAAGTTCAGAGCAAAAACACTATTTTAATTTACTTATATGGGGCTATCCTTGTAATTAATAACTATTTGATTGTGATTCAGAAAAATCACGTTTACTAAGACATTCATAGAAACAAGTAGGTTTTTTTCTTTTTTCCTATTTTTTGCCTACATTTAAAGAAAATGTTTTGAGAGAAGTGTTAGTCGTTGAGTCATATCTAACTCTTTACAACCCTGTGGACTGTACTCCACCGGTTCTTCTGTCAGTGGGATTCTCCAGGCAAGAATGTTGGACTGCATAGCCATTTCCTCCCCAAGGGGATCTTCTCCACCCAGAGATCAAACCCAGGTCTCCTGGATTGGGTTGGAGGCAGATTCTTCACTGTCTGAGCCTCCAGAGGCTTCAATTCTCCTAGCAACTTCTTTTCATTTCAGCTTTCTGACTATATACATATATATGATAAAAATATATTTAGAATTAATTAACACCTTAGAATTAACACCTTAATAAACTAGAAAAAAAATCCTTGTTGCTCATGAGTCCAGTGGTCTTTAGATACATCCTTTAGAGGTGAAATTTCTTCATCAGTCTTCCTGGGAAGCTGAAGGTGGTAACGACAAGACCAAACAGAGAATCTGTTATTAGTTTACGTTCCAAGGTTTTAAATCAGAGATTATCCTGCTTATCTGGGCTAAGAAAAAAATTGAGAGTCATTTAGCTAGTCAACCTTCCATAGTACTAGACCAAACAATTACGGAATGCTTAAGAATATATTCGGACATATTACAAAGAATTTGTGTTGGACAGTATGCCGTATTGGGAGGACAAATTATTACGTATACGTTGTGAAGTACACAATGTTCTATAGAGATTCTAAGCAAGGACCTCTACTCACTTGCTTAATGAGACCTATAATCCATACATCACTGAATCTGACTATTAATTTTGGCTATTTTTTTTTTACTCTGTTCGTGCACAAATACCTCGCACGTAATACAGTCTTAATCAATGTTTGTTAAAAGAACAAATACTTGCAGAAAGTGTTCCTAAGCAACTGAAGTTCCAACACTTATGTAATGTCTAGCCAGAAAATGCTTATTCCCTCACCGCATTTTTGTTTTTCATAAAAGAGAAAAGAGTTCAGCTTCTTTTCTCAAGGAAGGAGTAGTCTTCTAAACATTTATAAACCATCATCTGTCACCTTATTCACCTCTCCTTTTTGATGCTGAAAGACTTAACCTGATTTCTGAATTTCACATCTATTGGTTCCCCTTTTCAATGTATCATTCCTATCTAGGCATTCTCATTCTTGTGCGCTCCCATCTCCTCTTATCCTCTGGCCCAAACCTCCAAGTGGGTGAAGTGGGTCCTGAGGAAGTCTGTTATGTCATTCTCTATCCTTTCTACCTGAATAAGACAGGTTTATGTGGGTCTAGAAGTTTCAGTCCCAAGTAGGATATAAGATACCATCATATTCTGTAATCTAGCTCTACAAGTTAGAATTGATATTTATGTTAATTCCCATTTGAATTCTTGAGTGTTATCATTTGATCAGAACTTGAAAGGGAGAAGGGAAGATGAATTAACATGTTCAAACTACAAGCAGTATACAATAATTTTTCACACTAACTTAATGGGCAGCATATGTCAGAGTATTTTAAGCACTTTATATAAACTAATACTTTTAATCCCCACAGTAGCCATTTGAAATACACAGGCTTCAAGTGAGTAAGATCAAACAAACAAACAAAAAAAAAACCCTGAGGTTAGGTAACTTCTTAAGGTCATAAAGCAGGAAGTAGCAGAACATAGAATCACACCCAGTAGTGCAGATACAGAATACCTTAAACACCATTCTATACTGTCTTTATTGCAGGCAGACGCTTTACCATCTGAGCCAGCAGGGAAGCCTTAACATCTTCTACTTCCCCTCAATTATCTAGAAGTATATTAGATTAGAAGATCAGGGCTCTGGTTTCCATGAATCCACTATGACCTAGAAGTTTTATTGTTTTGTGTAATACTACACTTTTCTACCCATTAAAAGAAGCTGCTGGCTTAATGAGAAGGAAATGATGGATTTGACTGTGGATGTATTTGACAGATTAGGATAATGGAAATATTCAGTTGAAATACAAACTCTTAGATTACAAACTTTGGCTAACATTCATTTTTTGGAATAGATCTTTTGGAGTTATCTTGCTAAAAATGAAGAGAAATAAATTCCTCTACTTTTTAAGAAAGTTTTATAGTTTTCAAGACCTTTCTTTTTCCACAATTCATTATAACATTTGTTACTTAGGGTAGTCAGTTATCATGATTTCTAGTTTATAGAATTTAGAAACAAGATCAAAAAGGCTAAATATGATGTATAAGTCTACAAAGTTGTGCTAGTTATCATTAATTTAGGTTACATAAAGAAAATGGCCCCCAAAACTTGGGTTATGTTACATTTTAAAATATATATTATTTTATTATTCTTGTAACAGAAAACAGATTTGACAAAAAAATGGAGAGAGAACACATATACCAATGGAAAACTTCATAACCATTTAAAATACAATAAGTAATATGAAAGCACAGAAAATGTGGTTTCTTGAGCTGTTCACACAAATAAGTGTACAATTTCTTCTTTGAACTGTGGAATTGAACTTTGAATCTTTTTTTTTCCTTTTATATAGGGTAAAATACAGTAAACCCTTGAACAATATGGGAGTTAGGGGCACTGGCCCTCCCCACAGTTGAAAATTCAAGTATAACTTTGCCGTCAGCCCTCTGGATCCATAGTTCACACATTTGTGGATTCAACCAACTGCAGATTGTGTCATACTCTAGTAGTATTTATTGAAAAAAATCCACTTATCAAGTGGACCTATGCAGTTCACATCCATTTTGTTCAAGGGTCACTGTGCATTTAAATGATCTCTGCATAATAAAGATTTTATTATTTCAGATTTTAGCAGACTCTTTTTTGCAACAGTATTATATTAATGGTAATAGCTAAAATTTATTGCAATTTGTCTGTGTGACAGGCTTTGTGCTTATTGTTTTACATACATACCTCACTTCATCTTTAGACAGATCTTACACATAGTTTCTGCACTGGCCTAGTGGAGGCTGAATTGTCGAGTAACTAAGAGCTGAAACTCTGGAGCCAAACTGCACGGCTCTGCTCCACCAGTAAATTTGGGATGATCTTGGAAAATTTATGTCATTTCTCTGGAATTTATTTCCTCATCTCTGAAAGGGAAATAATAATTGAACTTAACTCTTAAGGTTGATTGTTGCAAATGTTTAAACAATGCCTGGCAAAAAGCATGCTTCGGCGAATGTAAGCCACAAATGTCACTTTTAAGAGGAAGAAACAACTTTAGAAGAGAAGACTTGCCCAAAGTTATGTAGCAAGCTACTGTAATTACTCTATATTTGAGACCTTTGTTGCAATAAATGCTGTCACCAACCTTCCAGGTTTTGATATCTGGCTCATTTGGATGCTAACCTGTCTATCCTTTCTATAAAGGTCTGGTGTCCCTGTTTTTGTTTTTGTTTTTTTTTTTCCCAGCAGTTCATTTTCAGTTCATTTACTGTTCATAGTGAAATTATTCATTTTTTCCTCCAGAACTTGGAACTCCTTGAATAGCCACAGTGGCAACAATCATGGAATTAATTGTGTGATTCCTGTGAGCAAGGTAGTGTTAAGTGGCTTATATATTTTTAATTCATTCAATCATAAAAATAACACTGTAGGTTGAGTATCAGTATTATATCCATTTTAAATATATGGAATCTGAGATCCAAGGTAGTAGCAAATTGGTGCAGGTCATATAGTTTGTAGGTTCCAGCTGGAATTTGAACTCAGATCTCTTCTGTCCTGAGATAAATATCGCAGCTTCTATACTACAGAATAATGCAAAATTGATGGACATTATCTCTGAGAATTTGAATCTGTAATATGCAATTTTTAGTTGCTTACTTGGTTTCATACAGCTTATATAACATGATCATCAATATCAAAAAAGGGATGTTATTAGAAAGCAAGGAATATCAGCATTCCTTAGAAGTGCTGAAAAGCACAGAACAAACAGATATGCTAAATCTGCACAACACTAGAGTAATAACTCAGCTAATGGGAAACATGAAGCCAAGAGCTAATATCAAATAATGGTTTTGAAGAAAAGTTAAAGAAATGCATTCTTAGGAATTTTGGTGAGTTTTGGTTAGATCTGAAGGGTCAATACAATATTCAG
Source organism: Muntiacus reevesi (assembly GCF_963930625.1). Taxonomy (NCBI): domain Eukaryota; kingdom Metazoa; phylum Chordata; class Mammalia; order Artiodactyla; family Cervidae; genus Muntiacus; species Muntiacus reevesi. Next base: position 36,645,551 of record NC_089270.1, on the reverse strand, counting down.
CAGAGTACTCCTTCTTTGCTATCTCATATGCAACAGTTTGCAAATTACTGTTTGCCTTGCTAATGTTCCTAATTTAGTTATATTTCTTGGCTTATGTTAGAGCACATTTTAAAGCATAAGTCTTTGTGAGAACACTCACCTGATTGAAATAGCTGTTTCTACTCCCAGTTCTGAGGTTTCCCAGGTTTGACATTCTCTGGACCATTGATATATTTGCCTCTAAAATAGCAGAATCAGATGTAATTATCAATGCACCTGCATTTCTGATGTATATCTAGCATTCTGTTACTTTGGAATTCTTAAAAAAAGATAAATTTTAATGGATATATGTAGCAGGCATCTTTTATATTCTCTCCAGCATTCATTCATTCTCCTTTTAATAATATGTGATTTCTCCCCAAAGGGCCTTGTCTGTTTCCACACTTCACTCAGCTCATTTACTCTCCATAGGTCCAGTATTTTGCTCTTGGCCCGTTTATGATTATGTTACTTGACCACAATGACTCATTGTGTTGTACTTTTATATATGATGATGATGATGATGGAAAGGCAACAGCAATGGCAAAGATTAGGAAGCAATTCTGGTCATGGGAAATTGGATGTGGGAGTTACCATGTAATCCACCTGATTTTTTCCTACCATTTAGTCAGCTATATTGTGCAGTATTTTCTTAGATTTCTGTTCACGCCAGAAGTTGGAAAATCTGAATATGTAGTAGTTCTAATAGAGATAATTTCACCACTGCTGAAGGTGAGAATAAACTGAAATTAACAAAAAATAACAAAAGAACTAACATTTACAGAGCATTTAGAATGTGCTAGGCAATGTTCTGAACACATTACATGTATTAACTTACTATATTTAAAAGTAATTAAGTAATATGATTCTTCCATTTCCACCAAGTATACATAATTACTCCACTTGTTGACTTTGGCTTTCTGAGCCAGGAGAAGAAATACACTATACTGAGTAATGTATTTGCCAAAAAGGAACATGACTTAATGAGGAAAGAGAAAGCTATGTTGTGTCTTCAGAGTGAATGTTGAGTGTGATACAATAAAAGAAATAAAGGATGAAAAAGTAAATTGGGTTCAGAATGTGAATATGTGGCTGATTGAATTTAAATTTCATTCTGTAAAAAGAAGGAAACCAAAACATGTTTTTATGCAGTATTCTAACATAGGAGCTTATTGTGAGAAGAGTGTAGAAGTGGACTGGGTTGATTGCTTCAGATTTGTCTTCTGCGTAATGTTGCTAATAGCTTTTTTTTTTTTTTTTCCCATCTTTTGACTGCTTTATATTTAAGCAGTTAAGAAAAAGATACTTTAAATCCATATAATGATATAAGATATATGTTATTGTCAAAATAAAGGATTTTTAATGTCTTGAAATAGTGGACATTTTTTATATTCTGTGAAGAAAGAGAAACAAAGCTAGTAGGAGAATCAGTGTGACAAATCTAGTTAGAAGAGATGAGGAGGTAAGAGACAGACTTGTTGATAAGATAAATAACTGACAAGGATCAGTTGATCAGTTTATTGCCTCTCAGGCATCACTTCTTCGTCAGCTGAACTAACATAAAGCTCTGCCAGGAGAGGTGCAGGAGGAGGAAGGGTCTTCTCTTCCTGGTTCTGTTGTGTTCCTGTCACCTTTTAGCTTCTGCAGCTCCTGACCCTGCAGTTCAAAGCAGCCCGCAGCACTCAGCAGCAAGCAGCTTCCCCTGGCAGCCCTTCGGTTTGGTTCATAGCAAATTCTGAGGAATGGCACATCCCAGGGGGAGGCTTCTCCTGGCACCCCAGAGGGCAAGTTTCCAGCAAGTTCCAGAGCAAGTTTTTCCAGCTAGTTGCTCCTACACATCACCAGAGCAAGTGCTTTGCCACTAAAAACAGGTCATGGTTATGCCTTTTCCAGGGAGGTCTGGGTCTCAACACTGGGCTGGAGGAGGCGGGGTAATTAAGGAGGGAACACTTCCTTGGGTGTTCTCTCTTGCCCACAGGAGTAATGATTGTCTTACTTTGGGTAACAATAGTAGACTATCATAGACTAGGTGCCCTAAGCAATAGAAATTTATTTATTATAGAATGGAAGTTCTGGAAACTGGAGGTTTCCAATCCAGGTTTCCAGATCAGGGTGCCAGCAAGGTCAAGTTCTAGAAAAGCCCTTCTCCTAGGTTCTAGACTGCGAAGTTCTCTTTGTGTCCTCACATGGCAGAGAGCAGAGAGGAGAAGCGAGCTCTCTCATGACTCTCATAAGAGCACAAATTAATTCAAGAGGGCTTCACTCCTGTGGCCTCATCCAACGCTTATTACCTCCCAAAGGCCCTACTTCCTAATACCATCACACTAGGGTTCATGGTTTCAATGCATTAATTCTGGAGGGAGAAAAGGGGAAATGTTTATTCCTACCATATTATGCGATAATATCTTTGCTATTAAATTATTCATTATATCTGTGCCTCTTATCTTATTCTGAATTTTCTTTATGTCTTACTAGCCAATCCCTTGTTACTCCAGTCTCCAGGTATAGTTAGTAATTCTTTATGTTAAATTTTCCTTCTCCAAATTATTGTGTTTTTACTTCCTGATTAGAGATAATTAAATGACAGAAAACAGTTATTTGCACTAACAGATAAATAACACCTAGCTATTTGTAGCCTCTGACTGCTATAATGTTCCCAGTAAGTTTTGCCCTTGCTGATTCACCCTTCAATACTGATTTGTTTTAAAAGTAAGTCCCAGATTTAAAATATATTACTTTGAGACTTGCTCAAATTATTTTAAATTGTATTAAAAATCTTCCTTCTATGACATAGAGTTACTAGCTAACTTACATAGCTAACATGTAGAATACAAACTAAGAACTAACCAATCATACCCCTTCCTTACCAATTTGATCTTATTAAATGAGCAACTAACAATGCTCCACTTTTTTTGTGTGATTGACTTTTAAACGCATTGTTAAGGGTAAGTTACTCTAATGTGGTTTCGATCCGTTGTTGTGGTTGCTGTTCAGGTGCCCAGTCATGTCCACTCTTCGCGGCACCATGGACTGGAGCACCAGGCCTCCCCGCCCCTCACCATCTCCCAGAGCTTGCCCAAGTTCAAGTTCATTCTAGGTTTCAGAGTACCCTCAGTGTGCTGTGCGGTGCAGTTCTGGGCTTAGTCACTCAGTCACGTCCGACTTTTGTGACCCCATGGACTGTAATCCACCAGGTTCCTCTGTCCATGGGGACTCTCCAGGCAAGAGAGTGGGCTGCCATGCCCTCTTCCAGGGGATCTTGCTGACCCAGGGATCAAACCCATGTCTATCATGTCTCCTGAATCGGCAGGCAGGTTCTTTGCTACTAGTGCCACCTAATTTATAAAATGTAAATGTTTTAGAATGATTTTTCTTTAAAAAAATATGCCTTTAAAAGCATCCTAATACATTTCTAGGGAAATTAAAGTACTTTAGTGTATATAAATATGTTAATATATAATTGCTGGAAACTGCAGAATAAATGACTTTGAATTCATTGTCATCTGCCAGTCAAACTCTTCATATCAAACTTAATATAGTGGACAAAATATATTTTTCTTTACATATTTCAGTTCTAGCAACCTGCACAAGGAGAAATATCTTAGAGTAGCGTTTCTATTTACTGAGTAGTTGTTTTTTTTCTTATAATAATTGTACCTGCAGTTATTTTTTGGCTCCAATTGAAATGCTATAAAATGTTTTCATAAGCTCCCATTTAAAAGTATTTTCTTATTGAGTAATTGCAATATAAGGACCTGCAATTGCATTAAGCATTTGGAATGAATAGGAAAGAATTGAGTGAAAGCAAAATGAATCCATTAAGCCTCTGTTGAAGAGAGGCAGGTCAATAGAGAGAAGTCCTAGCTCAAAACATTTATTTATATAACTGTATAAAATGTTCATTCCTGAACCTTCCAGGTAAAGCAAAAAGAGAGGTTAACTTTATACAACCTAAAAGATTATCCCCAGATGTCCTGGGGAGATAAATGTTTGTGTCATGGTAGTTCCCTAGAGGGAGGTTACAGAACCCCACCCAGGGTGACTCTCCTGGCATAATAGACTTCAGGGAGATGAGAAGAAAGTCACAGAGGTGCTTGTGAATCAAGAAATTGACCCTACCATCAGAGAGCCATCTAAACAACCTTCTTTGATCCAATATAATTTAGCTGTAGAATGTCATTCAGAAAGAATGAAGGAGACAAGGGGAAATTTTACTTATGCCTTAGGAAAGAAGCAAAGAGAAAAAAATATTTTAATTGTATGTGCTTTATTTTTTTAACAGTGAAAGCAATACTACTTTGTAATGTTGCACAATGTTATAAAATATAGTTCACACTTTATCTCATGTTCAGAGGGATGCCCTCAAGCTCAACATTTTAATTTTTCATTATGCATTTTGGTCAGGTCCTAGAGTTCAGGAGTTTCTAATGCTACACTTTTTCCTGGAGGTTTCAATGGATATTTTAGTGTTCAAGCAACCCTAGATTGTTGCCCTAAAGGAAATTTATTTAACAAACTGCATAGAAATACTTAGCAATCATTTTCAGTGTATGTCATTTCCTAACTCCAAATGATCTGGTAACTCTGATAATGGTAACTGTTACTGAAGTATTTGATAACCATTATATTTAGGTCAAGGCTTCCCAGGTGGTGTTAGTGTGAAGAACTTGACTGCCAACTCAGGAGATGCCAAGAGACAGAGGTTTGATCTCTGGGTCGGGAAGATCCCCTGGAGGAGGACATGGCAACCCACTGCAGTATTCTTGCCTGGAGAATCCCCTGGACAGAGGACCATGGTGGGCCACATACAGTCCACAGGGTCAAACAAAGTTGGATATGACCGAAACAACATAGTGAATACACACACATATTTAGGTCAAAGACTATATTGACCACATCCAAACTGTTTACCTATGCAAAACGATACAGCTCTTTTTACATCTTATCTTTTCTGGAGTCAGATAATAAAAAAACCTATAAAAAATATACTTACTACTTTCCTTTCTTGATCTTTATAAAATTGAAATATATTTATCATTAACCTTATTCTTGTTTTTAGTCCTATGCACAGATAATAGAAGATTTAGTTCTCCTGGACATTTAAGATTTTTTCATATTACAATGCACATTTTTTGGTAGCTTTTAAATTTCTGTAGAATTTTAAATTTTAAATTTCTCCAAAGTTCTCATTTTTACATTTTCAAATGTTGGTAAACAACTTTTAATTCAAGAAACATTCATGGATGATTGCAATATGATATATCCTATGGGATATAAGACTAAATAAGATATAATCTTCATCCTTATAGATTTTGGATATAAAAGTAAATGTATTTTGACAGTTTTGATTTTGGATTTTCATTTTTTATTTTTCCAGATATTATTCAAACACCAATCATTTAAACAATGCTTTTGTAAATTTATTGTAAAAACTCTCAAAATCTTTTTAAGTTATGGGCATTTAAAAATATATCCTCCTTACTCTGACAAAGTCCTGTGGCATTTTCTGTCATCTGGATGGTAATATTAAAGTTATTTGCAGTGTAAATTACCATACTTTTATTTTTCATATGCGCTTTGCATAGTTGGATTTCAAATCTACTAATCTACCAAAATATTCAATAGAATACACAAGGATTAGTGCTTTCCTTAGCTCCTCCAAATTCTTTAGTTATTACATGCACAGTAATAACCACCTTGAAGCGGCTCATTCAGTGGAGCCAGCTGCTAGGGTCATGTCCTAAATACAGCTTACACAGCAGGCTCCCATCTGATGAAACCTGACCAGTAATCGTGGAGCGAACAGAAGCGCGGCAGCCATTCATAGTTAAGATTCAGCAGGCACACAAAGCTGAAAGCGCCTCTTCTGCTTTGACATTATCTACAGGTCCAATCCTCAATATGCTGATTCTATCATAATACAGAAAATTGGTTAATTCCCTCTGGAAATTAGCAATGAAAAAAAGTCTCCCCTTGAGTCGCTCTTGCTTCTTCTTTTGTTTTTTTTTTTTTTTTTTTTGTAGGTTTGATTTTTTTTTTTTTTTTCTTTCTTTTTTTTTTTTTTTTAATATTATTTTATTAGTTGGAGGCCAATCACTTTACAACATTTCAGTGGGTTTTGTCATACATTGACATGAATCAGCCATATAGTTACATGTATTCCCCATCCCGATCCCCCCTCCCACCTCCCTCCCCACCCGACTCCTCAGGGTCCTCCCAGTGCACCAGGCCCGAGCACCTGACTCATGTATCCCACCTGGGCTGGTGGTCCGATTCACCATAGATAATATACATGCTGTTCTTTCAAAACATCCCACCCTCACGTTCTCCCCCAGAGTTCAAAAGTCTGTTCTGTACTTCTGTGTCTCTTTTTCTGCTCTGCATATAGGGCCATCGTTACCATCTTTCTAAATTCCGTATATATGTGTTAGTATACTGTAATGTTCTTTATCTTTCTGACTTACTTCACTCTGTATAATGGGCTCCAGTTTCATCCATCTCATTAGAACTGATTCAAATGAATTCTTTTTAACGGCTGAGTAATATTCCATGGTGTATATGTACCACAGCTTCCTTATCCATTCATCTGCTGATGGGCATCTAGGTTGCTTCCATGTCCTGGCTATTATAAACAGTGCTGCGATGAACATTGGGGTGCACGTGTCTCTTTCAGATCTGGATTCCTCAGTGTGTATGCCCAGAAGTGGTATTGCTGGGTCATATGGCAGTTCTATTTCCAGTTTTTTAAGAAATCTCCACACTGTTTTCCATAGTGGCTGTACTAGTTTGCATTCCCACCAACAGTGTAAGAGGGTTCCCTTTTCTCCACACCCTCTCCAGCATTTATTGCTTGTAGACTTTTGGATAGCAGCCATCCTGACTGGCGTGTAATGGTATCTCATTGTGGTTTTGATTTGCATTTCTCTGATGATGAGTGATGTTGAGCATCTTTTCATGTGTTTGTTAGCCATCTGTATGTCTTCTTTGGAGAAATGTCTGTTTAGTTCTTTGGCCCATTTTTTGATTGGGTCGTTTATTTTTCTGGAATTGAGCTTCAGGAGTTGCTTGTATATTTTTGAGATTAATCCTTTGTCTGTTTCCTCATTTGTTATTATTTTCTCCCAATCTGAGGGCTGTCTTTTCACCTTACTTATAGTTTCCTTTGTTGTGCAAAAGCTTTTAATTTTCATTAAGTCCCATTTGTTTATTTTTGCTTTTATTTCCAATATTCTGGGAGGTGGGTCATAGAAGATCTTGCTGTGATTTATGTCGGAGAGTGTTTTGCCTATGTTCTCCTCTAGGAGTTTTATAGTTTCTGGTCTTACATTTAGATCTTTAATCCATTTTGAGTTTATTTTTGTGTATGGTGTTAGGAAGTGTTCTAGTTTCATTCTTTTACAAGTGGTTAACCAGTTTTCCCAGCACCACTTGTTAAAGAGATTGTCTTTTTTCCATTGTATATCCTTGCCTCCTTTGTCAAAGATAAGCTGTCCATAGGTTCGTGGATTTATCTCTGGGCTTTCTATTCTGTTCCATTGATCTATATTTCTGTCTTTGTGCCAGTACCATACTGTCTTGATGACTGTGGCTTTGTAGTAGAGTCTGAAGTCAGGCAGGTTGATTCCTCCAGTTCCATTCTTCTTTCTCAAGATTACTTTGGCTATTCGAGGTTTTTTGTATTTCCATACAAATTGTGAAATTATTTGTTCTAATTCTGTGAAAAATACCGTTGGTAGCTTGATAGGGATTGCATTGAATCTATAGATTGCTTTGGGTAGAATAGTCATTTTGACAATATTGATTCTTCCAATCCATGAACACGGTATGTTTCTCCAACTGTTTGTGTCCTCTTTGATTTCTTTCATCAGTGTTTTATAGTTTTCTATGTATAGGTCTTTTGTTTCTTTAGGTAGATATACTCCTAAGTATTTTATTCTTTTTGTTGCAATGGTGAATGGTATTGTTTCCTTAATTTCTCTTTCTGTTTTTTCATTGTTAGTGTATAGGAATGCAAGGGATTTCTGTGTGTTAATTTTATATCCTGCAACTTTACTATATTCATTAATTAGCTCTAGTAATTTTCTGGTAGAGTCTTTAGGGTTTTCTATGTAGAGGATCATGTCATCTGCAAACAGCGAGAGTTTCACTTCTTCTTTTCCTATCTGGATTCCTTTTATGTCTTTTTCTGCTCTGATTGCTGTGGCCAAAACTTCCAACACTATGTTGAATAGTAGTGGTGAGAGTGGGCATCCTTGTCTTGTTCCTGATTTCAGAGGAAATGCTTTCAATTTTTCACCATTGAGGGTGATGCTTGCTGTGGGTTTGTCATATATAGCTTTTATTATGTTGAGGTATGTTCCTTCTATTCCTGCTTTCTGGAGAGTTTTAATCATAAATGAGTGTTGAATTTTGTCAAAGGCTTTCTCTGCATCTATTGAGATAATCATATGGTTTTTATCTTTCAATTTGTTAATGTGGTGTATTACGTTGATCGATTTGCGGATATTAAAGAATCCTTGCATTCCTGGGATAAAGCCCACTTGGTCATGGTGTATGATTTTTTTAATATGTTGTTGGATTCTGTTTGCTAGAATTTTGTTAAGGATTTTTGCATCTATGTTCATCAGTGATATTGGCCTGTAGTTTTCTTTTTTTGTGGCATCTTTGTCTGGTTTTGGAATTAGGGTGATGGTGGCCTCATAGAATGAGTTTGGAAGTTTACCTTCTTCTGCAATTTTCTGGAAGAGTTTGAGTAAGATAGGTGTTAGCTCTTCTCTAAATTTTTGGTAGAATTCAGCTGATACAATGGACCAGCTAGACCTAATTGATATCTATAGGACATTTCACCCCAAAACAATCAACTTCACCTTTTTCTCAAGTGCACACGGAACCTTCTCCAGAATAGATCACATCCTGGGCCATAAATCTGGTCTTGGAAAATTCAAAAAAATTGAAATCATTCCAGTCATCTTTTCTGACCACAGTGCAGTAAGATTAGATCTCAATTACAGGAAAAAAATTGTTAAAAATTCCAACATATGGAGGCTAAATAACACGCTTCTGAATAACCAACAAATCATAGAAGAAATCAAAAAAGAAATCAAAGTATGTATAGAAATAAATGAAAATGAAAACACAACAACCCAAAACCTATGGGACACTGTAAAAGCAGTGCTAAGGGGAAGGTTCATAGCATTACAGGCACACATCAAGAAACAAGAAAAAAGCCAAATAAATAACCTAACTCTACACCTAAAACAATTAGAGAAGGAAGAAATGAAGAACCCCAGGGTTAGCAGAAGGAAAGAAATCTTAAAAATTAGGGCAGAAATAAATGCAAAAGAAACTAAAGAGACCATAGCAAAAATCAACAAAGCTAAAAGCTGGTTTTTTGAAAAAATAAACAAAATTGACAAACCATTAGCAAGACTCATTAAGAAACAAAGAGAGAAGAACCAAATTAACAAAATAAGAAATGAAAAGGGTGAGATCACAACAGACAACACTGAAATACAAAGGATCATAAGAGACTACTACCAGCAGCTCTATGCCAATAAAATGGACAACTTGGATGAAATGGACAAATTCTTAGAAAAGTATAACTTTCCAAAACTGAACCAGGAAGAAATAGAAGATCTTAACAGAGCCATCACAAGCAAGGAAATCGAAACTGTAATCAGAAATCTTCCAGCAAACAAAAGCCCAGGACCAGATGGCTTCACAGCTGAATTGCTTCTTCTTTTGATTGGCTGATGTTATCTCTCCTTCACCTGAGGATAAAAGAAATATTTATGAAGTGTGTCCATTTATAAAACATCTGCACATTTTCTGTAGGTTTGCAGTGCACAGCAAGGCTTATACAAATGAAATGAAGTAAGTATTCTCCAAATCTGATTAGACTATTCTTTGAAAAAAGCGTTATTTCAAGAAGATTTTTTTAAAATTAATTCTTGTGAAAATAAAGTGAAAGTGTTAGCCTCTCAATCTCGTCCAACTCTGTGAGACCCCATGAACTGTAGCCTGCCAGACTCCTCGATCCCTGGAATTCTCGAGGCAAGAATACTGGAGTGGGTTGCCATTCCCTTCTCCAGGGGATCCTCCCGCCCCAAGGTTTGAACCCACATCTCTTGAATTACAGGCAGATTCTTTACCATCTGAGCCTCCAGGGAAGCTTCTTAATGATATGCAGTTTTTTACTTAAAGCCTTATTTTAAGTGCAGGGTGAAGAATTTTGAATGCTCTTTATAGTTATCCCCTGCTTCTTGAATACACTGATGGTATCCCTCTCTACTGCAACACAGGCAGGCGCATGTGCACACACACACAAACACACAGACACACACATGCTATAATGTCACGCATTAACTATAATATGGTAAAATGCTGGCAACTACTTACATGAAAACTCATTATGGAAAAATGCATGTAGAGAGATTTTTCTATCATGATAATTCTGAAGGTGATGATTTTGAGATTTGTGGGTTGCTGAGTGTCCCCTACACTGGCTACTTCCTCTGCCTTTTGCAATGTATTCAGATGATATCTGTTAAATGTGCCACAATATATGCAATTACTGTGACCTTTAAAATTGGGATTAAGTCAGTCTTCTTGTGATGTTAGTGCACTGATGAATCTCTCTGTTCAAAGGAACAAGGAGATAGTTTTCATGTAGAGTCATTTAGAAACAAGGAATCCCTTATTTCTTTCTATCTGAAACCTATACATATACTTTTCTTATTGGTGTATTTGATTAATGCTACTTCATTTGTCTTTTATGCCACATATGCAGTTTTCTTCTCTCACCTTCCCCCACCACCCAGGATAAAGATCAGTACATTTTAAGAAACCTTGTTCCCAGTGCTCAACGCTGCACCACCAGCCAATTTAGAGGTAGGTTTAATGAATGGTTTTGATTAAGATAATGATACTTATCTAGTTACTATTTACAGATCATTTAACAACAATGATCACTTTTTAATTTTCTAGCATACCTTGTGGCTTGTCTGCAAATTTAAAAGAGATAAGTGCAATTAAAAAAAAAACTGTTTTGATCTTAACCTTTATGATTTGGCTGTCTTCTTGACTGATTTTGTAGCCATTTCCCTATCTCAAGTGTCAACTATAGTTTATATTAGATGAGTACACACAGTTTTAAATTCATTTTCCTCCTTATTGAGCAATTTTCCCCTTTTATTCTCACTGGTTTTCAATTAGAAACTTATGACCATAGGGTAGAGAAAAGTTTTAATGACTTGAACATAAATTTTATCTATTGTCACTATTTCAAGTAGTCATGCTTAGTTCATTAGATAGGTTTCACTGTACTTTTTATTTTAAATAACAAGTTCTTAGTAAACCTGTGTCTGTGGTTCTGTAGGACTTCAACGAATTCCCTCTACAAATTAAATTTCTATCTCTCACTATCTTCCTGTAATAATGGTGGTACAAAGCAGGGCCTTGAATGTGCTATTGTTAGTCCAATAGATCCTAATTCAAATATGCTAGAGATGAATCTTTAAAGTAGTAAAATACTATTGCTACTCTTACTATTATTGTCACTGCAATAATAGCTACAAATCCACTAGACATATCCATTAAATATTTACTCTGAACTTAATGATGACATTCCAATTAGGGCAATTGTTTTATTTATCTATGATGTAGAGGTAGAAAATTGTGATTTAAACATTTGAGTAATATGGCTAACTAATGCTATTAAATGATAGAGCTGGAACTCAAACCCAGGTCTATAGTTCCAAATGGAATTCTCTTAGCCCTTATATTTACCCTGTATTTGAACATGGGGCAAAAGTTTGAAGAGAAAAAAATTTCACATATCTGGTAGATAAGCTTTAAAATGCACTTTTCGAAACCCTAATTATCTAATGACATTCTTTAAGACTGGCTATTGCTTGAGGGTAACTAGAGGCAACTGTAAGGTTTTGGAAAAAATTCTGTCCACATATTTCTTAAACTCAACCTAGTGAGGACTCCTTGTGAGAAACAGTAATGTCTGACTATGTAATCTGAGTTCTTCAAATCACTGCTGCAGATTTGGGATTGCAGAGATAGAAGTTTGAGAAAGAACATGGAAAACACTCAATCTGTTAGAGATGAAGCTTACCTTAAGCAACACAGCCTTTGCTCTAATAACAAATCAAAATTAATATGAATTCCTAATTAAATTTAAAAAATGAAATGAGGATTAGTAAACTAGCTTGTAATTATAGTGTTTTCAACATTAGAATCAATTTCATAGCATCATACCTGTATTTTATTTGATATTTTTTCATCAACATTCCTTATGCATGCCCTGAATAATGTGAGGACCAGTTTCTGATCTTGGTAAAAGGTATTATTCATAAACAGAATATAAATGATTTAAAATTTACAGTTTCTATACTAAGTAGTAAAGGGAATTACCTCCTTCCAGGTAATGCCCTAAAACTTTCAACTACCATCAAAGAAATTACATTCAGAAAAGAATCACAATGTAAGCAAATCTTGTTTTCATTTCATTCTTGGAGTTCTAGAATTTTCTATTCCCACTATACCTTTCCAAAGGATATAAAACTCTTTTTTACTTTGTTCAGCATAAACATTTTTTCTACTATCATATCAGAACTCTGTAAAGAAGAGACCATTTTTTAAGGGGTCTTACATAAACACTGAGAAAATAAGATAAATAAAAGTAACACATTATTGATTATTTCAAATATAAAGCGAGCTTTCTGAGTAAATAAGGTTAGTAAAACAAATTTATAAAATATAAAAAAATAAGAGTGGTTCATTTAAAAATCACCAAAGATCTACTCAAAAAATATAAAAGTAACTTTATTAGCCATGACATGTTGGAATTGATTCAGATCAGCTAGCTGATTTTCTAGTATAACTTCTTGACTGCTACCTGGCTACTAAGGCTTATTTTCTGTGCCATAGCAACTCTCTTAGCCACTCCAAGATTTAATTTACTCTTTCTACATCCTTAACTGATAATCTCAAGTGGATTTTTCTCATTCACCATTCAATATCATGGTAATTCAAGTCTATGCCCTGACCAGTACCACTGAAGACGCTGAAGTTGAACAGTTCTCTGAAGACCTACAAGACCTTTTAAAACTAACACCCAAAAAAGATGTCATTTCCATTAGAGGGGACTGGAATGCAAAAGTAGGAATTCAAGAAATACCTGGAGTAACAGGAAAATTTGGCCTTGGAGTACAGGGCAAAGGCCAATAGAGTTTGCCAAGAGAATGCACTGGTCATAGTAAACACATTCTTCCAATGACACAAGAGAAGACTCTGCACATGGACATCACCAGATGGTCCATACCGAAATCAGATTGATTATATTCTTTGCAGCCAAAGACGGAGAAGCTCTATACAGTAAGCAAAAACAAGACCGGGAGCTGACTATGGCTCAGAACATGATCTCCATATAGCCAAATTCAGAATTAAATGGAAGAAAGTGGGAAAAATGACTAGACCATTCAGATATGACCTAAGTCAAATCCCTTATGATTATAAAGTGGAAGTGAGAAATAGATTTAAGGGACTAGATCTGGTAGACAGAGTATCTGATGAACTATGGACATAGGTTTGTGACATTGTACAGGAGACAGAGATCAAGACCATCCCCCAGAAAAAGAAATGCAAAAAATGCAAAATGGCTGTCTGAGGAGTCCTTTCAAATAGCTGTGAAAAGAAGAGAAGTGAAAAGCATAGGAGAAAAGGAAAGATATACCCATTTGAATTCAGAGTTCCAAAGAATAGCAAGGAGAGATTTAAAAAAAAAAAAAAAAAGCAATGCAAAGAAATAGAGGAAAACAATAGAATGGGAAAGACTAGAGATCTCTTCAAGAAAATTAGCAATACCAAGGGAATATTTCATGCGAAGATGGGCACAATTAAGGACAGAAATAATATGGACCTAACAGAAGCAGAAGATATTAAGAAGAGGTGGCAAGAATACACAGAAGAACTATACAAAAAATATCTTCATGACCCAGTAATCACAATGGCGTGATCACTCACCTAGAGCAAGATATCCTGGAATGTTAAATCAAGTGGGCCATAGGAAGTATCACTATGAACAAAGCTAGTGGAGGTGACAGAATTCCAGTTGAACTATTTCAAATCCTAAAAGATGATGCTGTGAAAGTGCTGCACTCAATATGCCAGCAAATTTGGAAAGCTCAGCAGTGGCCACAGGACTAGAAAAGGTCAGTTTTCATTGCAATCCCATGAGAGGCAATGCCAAAGAATGCTCAACTACATCACAACTGCACTCATCTCACACACTAGTAAAGTAATGCTCAAAATTCTCCAAGCCAGGCTTCAGCTATATGTGAACCAAGAACTTCCAGGTGTTCAAGCTGGTTTTAGAAAAGGTAGAGGAACCAGAGGTCAAATTGCCAACATCTTTTGGATCATCATAACAGTAAGAGTTCCAGAAAAACATCTATTTCTGCTTTATTGACAATGCCAAAGACTTTGACTGTGTGGATCGCAATAAACTGTGAAAAATTCTTAAAGAGATGGGAATACCAGACCACCTGATCTGCCTCTTGAGAAACCTATATGCAGGTCAGGAAGCAACAGTTCGAAGTGAACATGGACCAACAGACTGGTTTCAAATAGGAAAAGGGGTACGTCAAGGCTGTATATTGTCACCCTGCTTATTTAACTTACATGCAGAGTACATCATGAGAAATACTGGGCTGGAGGAAGGACAAGCTGGAATCAAGATTGCCAGGAGAAATATCAGCAACCTCAGATATGCAGATGACACCACCCTTATGGCAGAAAGTGAAGAATTCAAGAGCCTGTTGATGAAAGTGAAAAAAGAGAGTGAAATAGTTGTCTTAAAGCTCAACCTTCAGAAAACTAAGATCATGGCATCCGGTCCCATCACTTCATCGCAAATAGATGGGGAAACAGTGGAAACAGTGACTGACTTTATTTGGGGAAAGCTCCAAAATCACTGCAGATGGTTACTGCAGCCAATAAATTAAAAGATGCTTACTCCTTGGAAGGAAATTATGACCAACATAGCATATTAAAAAGCAGAGACATTACTTTGCCAAGAAAGGTCCATCTAGTCAAAGCTAAGGTTTTTTCAGTAGTCATATATGGATGTGAGAGTTGGATTATAAAGAAAGCTGAGCACCGAAGAATTGATGTTTTTGAACTGTGGTATTGGAGAAGACTCTTGAGAGTCCCTTGGACTGCAAGGATTCCAACCAGTCCATGCTAAAGGAGATCAGTCCTGGGTGTTCATTGGAAGGACTGATATTGAAGCTGAAACTCCAATACTTTGGCCACCTGATGCAAAGAGCTGACTCATTTGAAAAGTCCCTGATATTGGGAAAGATTGAAGGCAGGAGGAGAAGGGGATGACAGAAGATGAGATGGTTAGATGGCATCACCGATTCAATGGAAATGAGTTTGGGTAAAGTCCGGGAGTTTGTGATGGACAGAGTGGCCTTGTGTGCTGTGGTTCATGAGGTTGCAGAGTCAGACACGACTGAGTGACTGAACTGAACTGAACTGATGCACATATCTTGTTCAGAAGAACCCAGATGCCACTGACAGTGTATGAATATCTACTGAAAATATATATATTGTCCTTAATTTTTGTTTAGAAAGTTTTGCCATAGGTAGACATTTAATTTTTATGATAATCATGTACATCTATAATTTCTTTTGTAATGTTTTCATTGCTTTAAGGACTAAATAAACCACTCTCTCTATATATAATAAACACACACACACACACATATATATATATGTATGTGCATATACATTATACCCATTTACTCAGGAAGGCTGGCCATCCTAGATCATTTTATTCTACTTATTTTTCTATGACCTTGTCCTGCTTATTATTTTACAAAATTTATTATATATTTTTTTTATTTTGTGTCTCTCTTCAATTACATATCTACTTCAGATAATGCATATTTCAAGAAAAAAGATTTTGTTCACCACTGTATTTCTAAAACCTAAATCACAGAAGGCATTCAATATATATATGAAAATGTTGAATGAATGTTGATAATATAATTAGGATTTCAAGTGCTTCTCCAGAAATATGAAAAGAAAAGATTATCTACAAGCATATTTTTATGGCAGGAACTTTATATTTAGCATTCTAGCTAATTGTTATAATAGTTCTGCAGGAAAGGCAGCATTATCTTCAGTTTTTAAGTTATGAAAATAACATTCAAAGAAACTATTAGTTCCCCTTTGTCACAAAGTTTCATGTTCAGAGAGCAAGCCTATACTCCCGCCGTCTAACGATAAGTACAGTGCTTTTTAAACAATACTGACTTAGAACCTGTGCATCCAATTATTGAACATAAAAATTTAGCTCTATTATTAGATGGTAAAGCAGGGGAGCAATTTTTATTTGTGCCATTAATAAACACCAGTTGATAGCCCAATTTATCCAAGGGATGCAAAACATTGAAATTTAGTTTTTATTGTTTACCCGATGACCTATGTTGTTGTTTAGTCACTCAATCATGTCCAGCTCTTTGTGACCCCATGGATTGCACTATGCCAGGCTTCCCTGTCCTTCACCATCTCCTGCAGTTTGTTCAAACTCATGTCCACTGAGTCATGTCCATCCAGCCATCTCATTCCCTTCTCCTCCTGCCTTCAATCTTTCTCAGTACCGGTGTCTTTTCCAATGAGTCGTCTCTTTGCATCAGGAGGCCAAAGTATTGGAGCTTCCACTTAGGCATCAGTCCTTTCAATGAATATTCAAAGTTGATTTCCTTTAGGATTGACTGGTTTGATCTCCTTGCTGTCCAAGGGATTCTCCGAGTCTTATTCAGCCCCACAGTTCAAAGGCGTCAGTTCTTCGGCACTCAGCCCTTTTTATTGTCCAGCTCTCACATCTGTACATGACTACTGAAAAAAACATAACTTTGACTATACATACCTTTGTTGGCAAAGTAACATCTCTGATTTTTAAAACATTGTCTGGGTTTGTCATTGTTTTTCTTACAACAAGCAAGGATCTTTAATTTTATGGCTGCTGTCACTGTTCATAGTGATTTGGGAACTGAAGAAAATGATTTATAGCATCACAATTAAAAGGGCAATCTAAATCTTACTTGGTTGGTCATATTTTTCTACAAGAAGCTATAGTAAAAATAAGGTTGTTTAATATACCTGATAATTTTGTTTAATATAAAAATGCCTTCATTTTGTGTTTCTTTTAATAAATTTAAATCCATTTATCTTCTGGAACAAATTTATCTGTTCACAAGCACACATACAGCCACATCCCATCCTCCCTAATTCCTTCCCTCAATGCACAAGAATTTTTAGGGTTTTATTGTTTTAATTTCTAGAAAAATTGACCTTATAGTTCTTTAATGCACTGAAATATAAAGAACTGATTGTTTCTACTGTACTTTTGCTCCTGTTATATGCACATTATCCTATGCTATTTTTGTGTTGTTTCAGTCATACCTGACTCTTTGCAACCCCATGGATTGTAGCCTGCCATGCTCCTTTGTCCATGGGATTTTCAAGTCAAGAATACTGGAGTGGCCCATTTTTTTGATTGGGTCGTTTATTTTTCTGGAATTGAGCTTCAGGAGTTGCTTGTATATTTTTGAGATTAATCCTTTGTCTGTTTCCTCATTTGCTATTATTTTCTCCCAATCTGAGGACTGTCTTTTCACCTTACTTATAGTTTCCTTTGTTGTGCAAAAGCTTTTAATTTTCATTAGGTCCCATTTGTTTAGTTTTGCTTTTATTTCCAATATTCTGGGAGGTGGGTCATAGAAGATCTTGCTGTGATTTATGTCGGAGAGTGTTTTGCCTATGTTCTCCTCTTGGAGTTTTATAGTTTCTGGTCTTACATTTAGATCTTTAATAAACAGACATTTGTCCAAAGAAGACATACAGATGGCTACCAAACACATGAAAAGATGCTCAACATCACTTATTATCAGAGAAATGCAAATCAAAACCACAATGAGGTACCATTACACGCCAGTCAGGATGGCTGCTATCCAAAAGTCTACAAGCAATAAATGCTGGAGAGGGTGTGGAGAAAAGGGAACCCTCTTACACTGTTGGTGGGAATGCAAACTAGTACAGCCACTATGGAAAACAGTGTGGAGATTTCTTAAAAAACTGGAAATAGAACTGCCATATGACCCAGCAATCCCACTCCTGGGCATACACACTGAGGAATCCAGATCTGAAAGAGACACGTGCACCCCAATGTTCATCACAGCACTGTTTATAATAGCCAGGACATGGAAGCAACCTAGATGCCCATCTGCAGATGAATGGATAAGGAAGCGGTGGTACATATACACCATGGAATATTACTCAGCCGTTAAAAAGAATTCATTTGAATCAGTTCTAATGAGATGGATGAAACTGGAGCCCATTATACAGAGTGAAGTAAGCCAGAAAGATAAAGAACATTACAGTATACTAACACATATATACGGAATTTAGATAGATGGTAGCAATAACCCTATATGCAAAAGAGAAAAAGAGACACAGAAGTACAGAACAGACTTTTGAACTCTGGGGGAGAAGGTGAGGGTGGGATGTTTTGAAAAAACAGCATGTATATTATCTATGGAGAAACAGACCACCAGCCCAGGTGGGATGGTCAAGTGCTCAGGCCTGGAGCACTAGGAGGACCCTGAGGAGTCAGGTGGAGAGGGAGGTGGGAGGGGGGATCGGGATGGGGAATACGTGTAACTCTATGGCTGATTCATGTCAATGTATGACAAAACCCACTGAAATGTTGTGAAGTGATTGGCCTCCAACTAATAAAATAATATTAAAAAAAAAAAAAAAAAAAAAAAGAATACTGGAGTGGATTGCTATTTTCTCCTCCAGGGGAACATCCCAATGCAGGGATTGAAGCTGTATCTCCAGAATTGACAGATTCTTTACCACTGAACCACCTGGGAAGCCCTTGTGTTATATTTACAATTAACGTCATATTCACAGTTAACAGTCCTGTGATATGCACATTATCCTATGTTGTTGATGTTGTTGTGTTGTGCTATGTTCAACTGTGTCTGATTCTTTGTGACCCCATGGATTGTAGTCTGCTGGGTAACTCTGTCCATGGGATTTCTCAGGCAAGAATACTGGAGTGGGTTGCCATTTCCTTTTCCAGGGGATCTTCCCAACCCAGGGACCAAATCCATATCTCCTGAACTGCAGACAAATTCTTTACCTCTGAGCCACCAGGAAAGCCCCCAAAGTACATCTTATTCCATCATAAATATTTTCAGCTTGGGAAAACTTACATAGCTCCCTTTCCCACTAATTCTCATGCACATACAATGCAAATACAAAATATCCTAGATAAAATTACCATGAAGATGAAGTTTGTCATTAAAAACAGTAGGAGTGAAAAAGTATACTTTTTATAGGACTAGGGGGAATGTTTGTGTAATCCAAGGTAGGATGACTTTGAACTGCAGCAAGAAACTGCAGTTTTGTACTGGAAAGTCAGTAGCACTCTCTTCCTGAATTTTCATTTTTCTACTTTTTGCATATTTTGCATATTTGTTCTGTTTTTCTTTCTTTTTAGACCAGAATTTTTTTGCTTATTTGTCCAAAGGAATGGAAATTGGTGCATTAATGGCTTCTAGGTTTATATCATCTTTTTAAATAGGCCAGTTCATGGTAAACTATTTTCAACTTAAATTCCATGTTTCCAAAAGATAGAATGAAAATATCCCAGTTGAGGTGTTGTTCAGTAGCCTGCAGCCAGGAGAGTAGAATTATAGAAAAGAAATAATGATATAAGGAAGTAAACCTGTGGGTAGGCACGCAGTGCCCAAAAAGACTGGATTGACACTCAAATTAGTGCCCACTGAATTTCCTACAATTTGTCACTACATTATTAGCTTACAGGGCTTATTAGCTAGCAATTTTTGATTCACTAAGGCAATTTGGTTATCATATTCTCATGCTCTACACAAAATTTAGAAACTACAGAAGTCATGTTCCAGGGAGTATTCAGGCCTATGAAATAAACCTGGTACATAATATATGAGTAACAAATTTCCTTCATGACTATTAATTTAATATGGTTATATCAGAATTAAAACTAGATACACTAAAAGTACCAACCAATTTTAATAAATATTTTATCTCAGTATACCATACATACAGAAATGCAAACAAATCCTAAGTGTAAATCTTGATGAATTATCAAAAAGTGAATCATCTGCTCAATTCTATGAAACTGAACCTTACCCATTCACTACAGCACCCATATAGTCTCTCCAAAGATGAGTATTACCTTACTTCTCAAATCATAGATTATTTTATCTCTTTTGCATTTTATTTATATGGTGTAAAAGTGTGAATTCATTTGTGACAGGGCTCTTAAACTTAACATCATTTTATTGAAGTTCATACAAGTTACTCAATATGAATATAGTTTGGTTAATGGTATTATATAATAATAGGCCTTTGTCTGTAAGCATATTACTTTTTGGTTGCTTACCCCTTGTGTTGTGAAAGTAGTTTTAAAGTTTTTAGTTTTTATGGATAATAATGTTATGTACATTCTAGGTATGCCATTTGGAATATATTTCTCTTGGCACATATATTAGTAGTGGAATTGCTGGGTCATAGAACGTGCATATTTTGAGCTACAGATATTACTGGGAATTTCCTCAATGGCTCAGCAGTAAAGAATCTGCCTGCCAATGCAGGAGATCTGGGTTTGATCTCTAAGTTGGGGAGATCCTGTAGAGAAGGAAATAGCAACCCACTCCAGTATTATTGCCTGGGAAATCCCAAGGACAGAGGAGCCTGCCGGGCTACAGTCCATGGGGACTCAAAGAGTCAGACACGACTTAAGTGACTAAATAATAAGAACAATAATATATTACCATCTTCCCAAAATTTATTATCACCGTATTCTTAAATCATCAATGAATGAGAGTTCTGGTACTTTGCATTCTTGCTAACACTTGACTTGTAAGTCTACTTTTGCATTGATGAATATAGATTGGGTCAAAGGTATGATATTAATTATTAATCTTTCCTTTCCTAAGTGGCTCTAGTGGTAAAGAACCTGCCTGACATTGCAGATAGACTTAAGAGATATGTGTTCAGTTCCTGGGTTGGGAAGATCCCCTGGAGGAGGGCACAGCAATCTACTCCAGTATTCTTAACTGGAAAATTCCATGGACAGAGGGTTTGGCTACAGTCCACAGGGTCACAAAGAGTCATGCACCACTGAAGTGATTTAACATGCATACACATGAGTTGTAACATATTTTAATTTGTTTGTCATTTAAAAGTTTTTTGACTTGAAATGTCTATTCATATATTTTCCTCAATTTTAATAGGGTTTTTCTTTTTTACTTTTTGGGTTTTCTATATTTATTTAGCATTCAAATATTTGTTGTAATATGAATTTCAAATAGTTTTGTCTACTCTGTGGCTTAACTTTTCACTTTCTAATAGGCAAAAAAAAATTCACTTTTTGATATGCAGAATTTCATAAATTTTAGTATAATCCTATTTATAATATTATTTTCCATACAAATTTCTGTTTTCAAAGTAAGCTTAAAATTTGTTAAACTCTAAAACTGTACATCTTAAAAACATAAATTTTACTCTATATGAATGCTTCCATAAATTCCCACTCCTCTCATATATGTTAATTGTGTATACCTACTTATTATTTTATTTTTAATGATATTTTCTAGAAGCATAATGCTCTACTTCTAACAATTTATATATACAATTCACGCACAATTATTTGTGTGTGTGTGTCAGTGTGGTATGAGGTAGGGATCAATGGATATATATTTCATTGATAAATACAATTTATTTTAAAGACTTCACCCACTTCTCTTAAATGCCACATTGGATGTAAATTAAATGTTGTGTTTCACTAATTTGTTTGGATTCTCCTGGCACCTAATAGCAAGCATGAAGCCTTCAAATAAACTTAACCACCAGGTAAAGTTTTCTATCAGCTTTTGACTTCATCAGGATTGTCTTGGCTATTCTCAGGTCATTTCACTTCCATATAAACTTGAAAATAAACTAAACAACTCCAAACACACACATAGACACACAAAACACTGCTACATTATATTTGCAGTGAATCAAATCTGTAGATCAGTTCTTTACAGTATTGAATCATTTTATTCATGAGCATAATATATTCTTAAATGTTTAAGGAGCTTCTTTAATTTTTCTCAATAGCATTTATGCATTTCTGTGCAGTGTTGTCTTTTTTTTAAATTCTTACAACTAGATTAATTCACAAGAATCTTTTTCAAAGTAACTATAAATGATGTTTATTTAATATATTAAATAAATTTATTAAATTAAATGTTATTATTGTTTCTTCAAATATAGTGGATTTTTATACATGGAAATTTTGTTTAAATTATCTTACTATGTTTCATTTTAATTCTCTCAATTTATATTTTAGATTATGAATTTTTATGTAACTCATCAAGTCCTCCATAAACAATGAAGTTTTCTTTCTTTCAAACTCTTGTAATTTTTTCTCACTTTTAATAAAATATCATATTTAATAGTGATTATAAATGCTGAAGACATTCTTATATTTTCAGCTCAGATAAAAATATCTTTCATTATTTCATTAGTAACTGTGTATTGGTAGGTATTAATTATTAAACTAATGAAATTTTCTCTATTACTTGGTTGTCAATCGTTCTATTATAAACTGAATTTTTAATTTCACTATGTGCTTCTTCTGTATCTACTGTGACGATTATAGGGATTGTTCAATTTTATTCTGTTGTTATGGTTATTTTATTCTTTGAATTTCAAGTGTACAATCAAATATCTTAGGTGATGTCCTAAAATAGCAATGACTAAAGAAAAGGATCAACATGCTAAAGCTTTACTAAGGAGGTATAAGACCAAGCAGTGAAGTTGATTAAAAAAAAAAAAAAGAAAGAAAGAGAAATAGAGCCACCAAAAAGTTCAAATGAATGTCATACGATGCTTTACCTAACTGAATTCCTCCACACAGTCAGCCAGGAGACCTAGAATGTCACTCAGTAGACTGCTTGGTACTCATCCTTTCATCACTTGATGAAAGTGGAGTCTCCAACACAGACGTAAGACTTACCTTTTAACTTTGTGGGAAGCTTGTGAATCTTTAAAAAGTACCCTGATCCTTTCCAAATGTTCATATTTTCCATTTATTTTTATCAATATAGATTCATGTTTTCCAATTTTATTCAATGTGCTATAAACTGCTATTATTTCAAAGATACTTTAAATTTGTCCCAGATTTCATCAGTGGGATCATCTTTTAGCTAGTTTCAGTATCATTCTGGACATTTTTTTTTATCTTTCTTCAGGCACTTCCTAAATCTGGGACACAAGATGTCACAGGGTCATCCTCTTCTTTCCCTGCCCCAGTCCTAAACTAGTTACTTCTCTAAGGAGTTCTAGTGCATTCAATGGAGAACAGCACTCAAATATCATCTAGGGGCTAGGTGTACTAATGACGTTGGTCACAGTTTAAAGATGCACCCTTGGAGAAGGAAATGGCAACCCACTCCAGTATTCTTGCCTGGAAAAGTCCATGGACAGAGGAGCCTGGCGGGCTCCAGTCCATGGGGTTACATGACTGAGCATGTGTGTACGAGGGTGGAGGGAGATGGGTTGGTAGCAATAAAGTGGTAAAACTAAAAAAAAAAAAAAAAAAAAAAAAGACTGCACCCTCCACCCTGTTTAGCTCTGAACTTAATTTTCCACTTAGCCATTACTTTTTCTCAGTGTTTCCTGCTTTCAGGTATCGTTTATGAATGAATCAGTAATTTATCTCTCCAAGTGCTATTTAAGATAAAAAGGAGATGGGGTGGTTACTATACACTTGGCATTTAGTGTCCCAAGTTACACTAGTGATAAAGGCCCCACCTGCCAATGCAGGAGGCACAGGTTTGATTCTGGGTCAGGAAAAATCCCCTGGAGTAGGAAATGGCAATGTACTCCAGTATTCTTGCCTGGAAAATTCCATGAATAGATGAAGTTCACAGGCCATGATCCATGGGATCGTAAAGACTTGGACACAACTGAGTGTCCAACTGAGCACCCATGCGTGCCCTTTAAAAAAACAAGAATACTTCCCTTCCACAATTGTGTGTGTATGCACATTTGTGTGTGTGACATTCATGCAAATTAGTAGTAGAAGTTTATGGATACTCAGAGAGAGAGACTGATTTGCTAATTTTTACTCTGCATATTTGATAATGTCAGGAATTCTCTGAAAAGGAAAAATGCATTCAATTCTTCAGCTAAATGAACTGGAGGCCTGAGTTCCAGTGCTTGGTTTGCTGATTATCAGCTGTCTCCTGGGCATCTGCTTTTCTTATGAGAGTGGTACTAGTATCAACTTCGCATAGCCTAGAATGTTATTCATATTAAATTAATATATCCTTATTTCCAGGTTGACTTCATTTTACACAAAGTCCTTGATGAGAAAGAGGAGGGAAATAATACAAGACTGTTTATAACTCCGGGTAGAATCTAAATGGTAAAATAGTTGCAAGGGAAGGAAAAGCCAAGTACTCTGAAAATTAGTGCTTTTTAAATATTTTTCCAAGGGTCAGCCTGGGATTCTCTATGGGTTTTATGCACATGCTGTGTTTAAAAAAAAATTTATTTAAGTCTCCAAAGAGTAATGATGGCAAAATTATAGATTGTAACTCTATAATTTGGACTACCAGGTGGTGTTAAATCAGAATGCAAAAGAGAAAGCTCTTCCTTTACTACTGGGTTTTCTCTATAGAAAGCAAGTTCTTAGCATGTATTCAAAATAGGTCTGGCACAACTGAAAATTATAATCATAAAATTCTTAGTAGCATAAAAACTATCAGAACAACTCTGTCTAGTTAGTGATTTTAAAACTATAAGACATATTTTTTATTATCTGAGAAAATACATTTAGTTTAACCAAATACAAAATAAAATCCATTTTAAAAGTGTAGAAACAGTTATTTTCTTTGCAGCCAAAGATGGAGTTCTATACAGTCAGTAAACATAAGATTGGGAGATGACTGGCACAGATGATAAAATCCTTATTGCCAAATTCAAACTTAAATTGAAGAAGTAGGGAAAACCACCGGACCATTCATGTGTGACCTATATCAAATCCCTTATGACTGTACAGTGGAAGTGACAAATAGATTCAAGGGATTAGATCTGATAGACAAAGTGCCTGAAGAACTATGGATGGAGGTCCTGACATTGTACAGGAGGAAGGGATCAAGACCACCCACAAGGAAAAGAAATGCAAAAAGGCAAAATGGCTGTCTGAGGAGGCCTTACAAACAGCTGTGAATAGAAGAGAAGTGAAAAGCAAAGGAGAAAAGGGAAAATATTCCCGTTTGAATGCAGAGTTCCAAAGAATAGCAAGGAGACATAAGAAAGCCTTCCACAGAGATGAATGCAAAAAAATACAGGGAAGCAATATAATGGGAAAGACTAGAGATCTCTTCAAGAAAATTAGAGATACTAAGGGAACATTTCATGCAAAGAAAATGGGCACAATAAAGGACAGAAATGGTATGGACCTAACAGAAGCAGAAGATATTAAGAAGAGGTGACAAGAAGACACAGAACTATATAAAAAATATCCTCATGACCCAGATAATCACGATGGTGTGATCACTCACCTAAATCCAGATATCTGGGAATGCAAAGTCAAGTGGGCCTTAGGAAGCATCAGTATGAACAAAGCTAGTGGAGGTGATGGAATCCAGTTGAGCTATTTCAAATCCTAAAAGATGATGCTGTGAAAGTGCTGCACTCAATATTCCAGCAAATTTGGAAAACTCAGCAGTGGCTACAGGAGGGAAAAAAGTCAGTTTGCATTATAATCCCGAAGAAACGCAATGCCAAAGAATGCTCAAAATACTGCACAATTGCACTCATCTCACATGCTAGTAAAGTAATGCTCAAAATTCTCCAAGCCAGGCTTCAACAGTACGTGAACCATGAATTGCCAGATGTTCAAGCTTGAATTGGAAAAGGCAGAGGAACCAGCGATCAAATTGCCAGCATTCGTTGGATCATTGAAAAGCAAGAGAGTTCCAGAAAAACATCTCTCTGCTTTATTGACCATACCAAAGCCTTTGACTGTGTGGATCACAACAAACTGGAAAATTCTTCAAGAGATTTAAATGCCAGACCACCTGACTTGCCTCTTGAGAACCCTGTATGCAGGTTAGGAAGCAGCAGTTAGAACTGGACATGGAACAACAGACTGGTTCCAAATAGGAAAAGAAGTACATCAAGGCTGTATATTGTTACCCTGCTTATTTAACTTGTTTGCAGAGTACATCAGGAGAAACACTGGACTGATGAAGCACAAGCTGGTATCAAGATTGCCGGGAGAAATATCAATAAGCTCAGATATGCAGATGACACCACCCTTATGGCAGAAAGCGAAGAACTAAAGAGCCTCTTGATGAAAGTGAAAGAGGAGAGTGAAAAACTTGGCTTAAAGTTCAACATTCAGAAAACTAAGGTCATGGCATCTGGTCCTATAACTTCATGGCAAATAGAAGGAGAAACAGTGGAAACAGTGACAGACTGTATTTTGGGGGGGCTCCAAAATTACTGGAGATAGGGATGGCAGCCATGAAATTAAAAGACATTTGCTTCTTGGAAGAAAAGCTATGACCAACTTAGACAGCATATTACAAAGCAGAGACATTACTTTGCCAAGAAATGTCTATCTAGTCAAAGCTATGGTTTTTCCAGTAGTCATGTATGGATGTGAGAATTGGACTATAAAGAAAGCTGAGCATTGAAGAATTGATGCTTTTTGAACTGTGGTGTTGGAGAAGACTCTTGAGAGTCCCTTGGACAACAAGGAGATCCAATCAGTTCATCCTAAAGGAAATCAGTCCTGAATATTCACTGGAAGGACTGATGTTAAAGCTGAAACTCTAATACTTCGGCCATGTGATGCAAAGAACTGACTCATTTGATAAAACTCTGATGCTTGCCAAGATTGAAGACAGGAGGAGAAGGGGATGACAGCAGATGAGATGGTTGAATGGCATCACCAACTCAATGGACATGAGTTTGTGTAAACTCCTGGGGTTGGTGATGGACAGGGAAGCCTGGCCTGCTGCAGTCCATGGGGTCGCAAAAAGTCAGATACGACTGAGCCACTGAACTGAAGTGAACTGAATGCTGTCTTCTTTACGGTTATTTGAAAGTTTCCCCTCCTTTTTTTTGGAAGAGTTTGAGGAGGATGAGGTATTAATTTTTCCTTGGATGTTTGACAGAATTCATCATCCAAGTCTACTAGTCCTGGCCTTTTCTTTGTTGGGGAATTTTGATCTCTGGTTCAGTCTCCTTGCTGGTAATTGGTCTGTTTGGAAATTCTACTCTTCATGATTCAGTCTTGGAAAGGTGTGTGTTTCTAGGAACTTATTCATTTCTTTTACATTGTCCAATTTTTTGGCATCTATTTGTTCATAGCAGTGTCTATGATACTTTGTCATTCTGTGATCTCACTTGTAATATCTCCTTTATTTCTGATTTTATTAATTTGAGTTCTCTCTCCTGGTGAGTCTAGCTAATGATTTGTTAATTTTGTTTATCTTTTCAATGAACCAGCTGTTGGTTTCATTGATTTTTTTTTCATTGTCTTTTCAGCCTCTATTTAAATTCTATGCTGATCCTTTTCCTATTAACTTTTGGGTTCATTTATTCTTTTTCTAGTTCCCTGAAGTGTAAATTTTGTATTTATTTGAGATTTCTATTCTGAATATTTTTAACTTCACTATTTTATGTAATGAAAGTCTAAAGTCCGAGTGGTTCTAAGTTCCAGGGAAGAAAATGTTAATAATATCTGTCTAAAAATGAAACGTCTTAAAATGCACTATTTTTTGCATGCAAATATGTAAAAATCCATTTAAAATGACATTATGCTCTCTAGAAATAAATAAGATGAGGTATCTGGATTTTTATCATATTTCATATGTTATTGATTGATTTTCTCTGGGAAAACAAGGAAAGTAAAATGATTATAATTTGAAAAAAAAGTAGTTATGTGCATACAAAGAAAAATATGTCAACCTAATCAGAAAAACTTAACATATATTTATTTGAAATTCTGTGATTTGTTGTCTTGCCAGCAACAAGCATTATTACTGATTAAATGTATTTCTTAACTCAATGAGCTAAGATTTAAAGTAGCTGAGATCAAATTAAATCCTGCCTTCTAATGTGCTGAACTGTCATCATTAATTAAGTTACTTAAATTTACAAATATTTACCTGTGAAAGAAGGACATGAATTAATTCCTCTTAGTCTGCTCTTATTTGAAAACACATAATAATGAGACATTCTTCTGGGTAATAATAGCAGCAAAAAGAAAGAAAAGGTTATTAATCAAAATGTGAATTTTTGTACCCTAATTGCTAATTATTTCTAGTGTTGACCTAATTAGTGAAAAAGTTTCAGCTTACAAGTAACATAAGTAGTCATTATATTATATGATATGCTATTTCTACACTTTTTTTTTTTTTCCATTTAACAAACTGGCAATATTTTAAACTGTTTAAAGCTGTCTATACCATATACGGGAGAAGGCACTGGCACCCCACTCCAGTACTCTTGCCTGGAAAATCCCATGGATGGAGGGGCCTGATAGGCTGCAGTCCATGGGACCACTGAGTCGGGCATGACTGAGCGACTTCACTTTCACTTTTCACTTTCATGCATTGGGGAAGGAAATGACAACCCACTCCAGTATTCTTGCCTGGAGAATCCCAGGGACGGGGGAGCCTGGTGGACTGCCGTCTGTGGGGTCGCACAGAGCCGGACACGACTGAAGCGATTTAGCAGCAGCAGCAGCAGCAGCATACTATATATGACTTTATTGTCTTTTTCAAGTATGTCTTGGACTGATATTAATGCTGCATCTTCATGGTAGTCCTATAGTTGATCACGCAACTGAAAATGAGATGGCACTCTGAAAGTGTTAAACAGTTTTAGTGGCTCTTTTTCTTCACTTTCTTTCTTTCCAAATTAAAATTTTAGTAAGCTTATATCAATCTGTACCCATTGTTCTGCCTGTCAGCTCTTTTACTTAATATTTGATCTAAATTTTATTGGTTTAATAACTCAGTAGATGCTGTGAGTGAGAGATTATGTTATTTCCATTCCAAGTTTAAAATAAAAAAAGTTATAAAAGGGCTATGTTTACTAACATTACTATCACCAAGAATTTGTAAATCTAAACAGGCTAAAATTGAGTCCTGCAAGGACTTTATTCTTCAGCTACCTTTCTTCGCCTGTATGTACAAGGGTTAGAAGATGAATGGTGTTATTTACTTGGTGCCCTTAGGAGGAAATTAAATATTTATTCAAAGTATGTTTTTTACCCTGATAACAAACCAATAAACAAGCGCTTTGATTAATGAATATTAGCATTTCTTATTGTAAGATGTATGGATTCCTTATAGCTTGAAGGCAATTTTAAGCACAGTTTTATGGGAAAATAAGTGGCATTTGTTCTAGCTTTGAGGATTTAAAGAAAATGTTTCTGGGACAGGAGTAAAGAAAGTTGGATTCTTGACCCAGCACTAACATCTTTTGTCTAAATCACCTTAGTTAAGTCACTCTGTCCTTAAACTCAATTTTCTTTTTTCATTTCAAAATTGAAATTAAAATAATACTTACAGTATTCATATGTAGCATATCCTGGCACTGAAGAATTCAAGGAAGAAAAATATTCTTATACTACAGGTGAATACTTGTGTGCTAAGCTGCTTCAGTTGTGTCCGATTCTTGGTGATCCTATGGATTGTCACCTACAGGCTCCTCAGTCCATGGGATTCTCCAGGTAAGAATACTAGAGCGAATTGCCACGTCCTCCTCCAAGGACAAATAACAACATACAGCACATTATATTTAAGACACAAAATAAACAATGTTGGCTAGATGGTTTTGCCTGTAAACTCTTCCATTACTTTAGTATTATTTATTTTCCATCACTTTGACTTATATTCTACTTAGGCACTTGTAACTTATTATCTTTTGTAGACATCTTTGGGTTATTTTCAGGTGTTTAGGTGAGAGACTATATGTCCATTATAAGAACTTTGAGAAAGAAATTATTTAATTATTATCTTTTTAAATTATTACTCATCATCATTATTTGCTCATCAATTTTATAAAAAATATTTTCAGAATTTCTGATGTAAATACAATTCAAATTTTATGTCTACCGCTTAATGACAACTGTGATCTTGAGCAAGTTATATATCAATTCTTTTGCTTCATTTATTGTTTTATAAGACAGGAGTAATACCAATGTTTTAAGGTTGTGTGAAGATGAAAGAGAACGGTTGCCATATGTAATTCTTCCAGAGTTCCCTGAATTAGTATGAGGGTACTTTCCATTATACATATTCATGAGTTTCTTTCAACTCCAAGTCATTAAAGAGAAGTTATGATAAAGGATGTTTCCTTCAATAAATCAGCTGTAAGACCAAAAACCTTCTAACATGTTTATTTTAAAGATTATGGAGATAAACAGAAAAATATTGTGATAAGGGTAGATTAATCATATTCTCCCATATCACAGAAGAGATATATATTAAAAAGTAGAGATTTTTCTTTAAAAATTTGTACTGACTACCTAGGCTTTTTTTTGTTAGTTTGTTTTAAAATTTGAAGTCCAAACTTTTATGTCAATAAAATATTCAGTCTCAGAGTAGATTCACAAAAGAAATATTTTTATACACAGCTTTTACTGTAGGTTTTTTAGAGAAACTGTAACTATCTTTTCCATGGTTCAGAGCTTTATTAAATGATATTATTTGGGTCTCAAAAATGTACCCCATTTGGCTAAAATACCCAAAGGAGAACAAATTTTGTAATAGATGTATAAAACTGGAGGCAGCTCAGTTTTATCTGGGATTCTTGGCAGTCAATGGGATTTTTAATAGACTCTTTGCTTTTACATCTGCATATCATTTAGTTAAGTCCAAAATGTCAAGTGCAGTCTTATATTCCACAATTTATTAATATTAGTTTTGCTTTGATAAACTATTTATACACATTCTACTAGCAGAGTTATTCAGGTGAGGAGTTAATTCTTAAAGAGTATTTTAAAAGCATAAAATCCATTATATTAAATAAAATGTAACTGTCTTTGTTCCACCTGCCATAAAAAATATGCTATAGACTATATTAAACACCATAAATTTATTTTCCCACAGTTCTGGAAGCTGAGAAATCTGAGATCAAGGTGCTGGCCAATTCTGCTCCTGATGAGCATTCTCTTTCTTGTTTGCCGAGTGCTCCTTTCTCACTGTATCCTTACGTGTGGGAGAGGGAGCTCTGGTGCCTTTTCCGTTTCTAGTGGGGTACCAGCCCTTTAGATTAGAGTCCTGACCTTATATCCCCACTCACCCTTTATCACCTCTTCTCCAGATACATTCCAATCACATGAGTGTTAGGACCTCAACACATGAATTATCAGGGGGTGGTAGAGTGGGCACAAACATTCAGTCCATTAGAGATTTCAATAATCCTTTGTGATTCTACTTACTATGTGATTCTACATACATAAGTGTGGCAGCTTATATCTGTGTATTTGAACACTTTGGGTTTCATTTTTATTTCATCAATTATTTACTTAGTGTTGCTTATCCAGGCTCTGTCCTAATGTGAGGAGAAGGAAATGGCAACCCATTCCAGTATTCTTCCCTGGAGAATGCCATGGGCAGAGGAGCCTGGCAGGCTACACAGTCCATGGGGTGGCCAAGAATCAGACACAACTGAGCAGCTAACATACATATCCTCATGTGAGAGCACCGAGATTAGTTAATCCCATCTCTAGGAACTCCTGGTTAACATTGCTACAAGATGAATGTGAATGTTTCAGTCAGAACACAGATTGGCACCTGCACTATACATTGAGCAGAGTTGGCTTTGAACAGCTAAAGAGAAGTGGAGAAGTAGGAGGAAGAGGAAATAGCATTTTCAGAGATAAAGACAGTGATGGTGCAATGAGGAAAATCTAACTAATTTGTGATGACTGTGGAAGAATGATGAAAAGCATTGCTGAGAAAATATGGCAGGACAATTTGATGAGAAGAGTTATCTACCAAGTTTTTGCATTTTCTCTTTTTAACAGGAGTTGTGGAAAACCATTTATCTTGTAATCTAGTAATAAAGGTACCCAAACAAAAGAATTGTTCTAGTGTTTTTATAACAGATCATTCACTTTAAAAGTTATCATTATAGTAGTTGAAAGGTGATGAGGTATAATGGGTCCAATATACCATCTGTGAGTAAAAATTTTAATTAACTGACCATCAAAATTTTCCGTTGCTAGGAACATAGTAAGATTAAGACGAGAGTGAGTATAACAACAATTTTACTAATTCTGAAAAATCAGAAATTTATTGAGCTGAATTTTTATGTGTAAGATAAAGTGCTCAATGAATTACATATATTTTCTCTTTCCAGCCTTACCATAATTCTATAAAAGAGATATAGTTATCTTCATTGAACAGATGGGAAATTTAAATCTCAATGAGATTCAAGAATTTAACCAAGGTCTCTCAGCTAATAAGCAGGATTCCAGTCATATCTAACTGACTTAAAAGTCCCCTCATTTTCCATTACTCTACCTTCCTCCTCTTGAGAAAGGCACTTAGGTTATTTCAGCTTGCATCCCTTAATTGATTGAGGACTGTAACTCAGACACCCTTAGTTGGAGAGACTTCTGCAGCACCAGTCTGGACATTTCAAAGAGTGTCAGTGAAAAGAGTTGGTTCAGAATATATTAGCTGCAGTGTTTTCTTTAGTCTTGTGGGGAAGTGATGATAATGAGCTACTCATGAGCTTTCAGGTTCTTTCATACTTTTATACTGTGATTTCTATTTAGGTAAACTAAAGAGAATTAATTTTCTCTCTGACATATAACTTGATCTTTTTAACTATAAGATAGCTTATTCCAAAGCAGTATATTATTAGTATGAATGTGAATGATATCTTACATTTAAAAAGGTATGTTATGACTCAGTGTCCATAAATATTATTAATATTCAGTTTGTAAGTTATTTGTGGAAACTGCATAAAAATTAAAACTTTATTGCAAATATATCAGCCTTTTTTCAGCATCTTTGTATGTTTTAGAATATATGAAGCATCAAGTTCAGTGTTTGGAGACTGTGATAGACTCAAGCTTTTTAAGCATGGGTAAAGTGTGTGACTTGCTCTCTAAGCAAACACAGTTGCCACTCACTAAATCTATCACATAACTCTATTGTAAACATTTTCCCAAAATTTAATATTATCTGTCTTCTATGTTGTTGTTCTTATTTGCTTCACTGTAATTTCCAGGAAGGAAGAGATTTCTATTACGTTCCACTTCTATATTTCCTACAGTAGTTCCCAGGAAGTTTTTGGTGCTCAATATGAATCTTTGTTGGGTAAATTATTTGTTTGACTTTCCTATCTGATATTATTAGAATGCTTAATAGAATACTCTATGAGATCGGAGCAATTGCCACCTATCATCTTTACTTCTGTGTTAAATACATCTAGAGCAATATTTAGTACATCACAAATGATAATTAAAATATATTCAATAAATATATACTGCTTAATAATAATTACAGCATTTATATGACATTTTACATATTAGTATATTGAAACATGGGCTTCTCTGGTTGCTCAGTGGTAAAGAATCTGCCTGTAATGCAGGATACTTGAGTTTGATCCCTGGGTCCAGAAGATCCCCTGGAGAAGGAAATGGTAACCCACCCTAATATTCTTGCCTGGGAAATCCTATGTACAGAATGGCCTGGCAGGCTACAGTCCATGGAGTTGCAGAGTCCGACATGACTTAGGGGCTAAACAACAACAATAACAGTATTGAAATATACAGTTTTGCCAGTATGTTCCCATAAAGGGCTATTCCATATAACCTGACTATACCAAGTCTGTTTCTATCTGAGTTATTTCTTACAGGAATCCAGTAAGGGAATTATTACTAATAAGGGAAAACAGTAGACTATGATAGCTTTGGTAGATGAAACAACAGACTTGAGAGGTATTAATCTTGTGAATTCAAGACTTGTTAAATGTAGAAGGACATTGTTATTTCCTTTTTCTTTGTTTTGAATATAACCTGGATTCATCTTCTGTAATCATAACCCTGAAATGGCTCTTGCATCTTTTCATGAAACCTCATTACATATCAGGTGTAGCTTTACCTATTTATACACAAATTTACTTCTACTCTCCAGTCAATGACAAGCCATGCTAATCAACTTTCTTAGTTTAAAACCCTGGAATCCACTGTGATTTATTTGTCTTTTTTCTCACCCTTATCCATCCTACCTGAGTCCTTTGAGTGCAGCTCCTCCTCTGTGCTCACCATCTCCTCTATTACCACTTAGTTGAAACCACCTCCATCTCTCACTTTAATAAAATCTTTCATGCATGAAATCGTATTGCTCGGAAGGCAGTAAGATATAATCTTAGTCTTGAAACTAATTTACAAAAGTTGAATTAATACAAATAATAAATAATCTTACCTCTTTCCATTTTTTGTAGAATATGAATTATTTATCAAGTTTTTAGTTTTGTTGTGGTTTAGTTACTTAGTCTTGTTTGACTCTTTGTAACCCCATGGACTGTAGCCCACCAGGCTCCTCTCTCCATGGGATTTCCCAGGTAAGAATACTGGAGTGGGTTGCTATTTCTTCCTCCAGGGGATCTTCCCAGTTCAGGGATGGAACCTATGTCTCTAGTGTCTCCTGCATTGCAGCGGGATTGTCGACTGCTGAGCCACTAAGAAAACCAGGTACACAAATTAAAATAATGGGTTTCATGGTGTTTATACATTTAAACAAAATGGATATAAGGGATATTATTATGAAGAAATCTAAGTAATCATTTATTGATTTATAAGTCAAAAATAAGAAAGTACAGATTTTATAATCACCCATGTAGTGTGAAGATAGACTAGATTTTTAATGATTATCTTAAATGCATGCCAGTTTAGGAAACAATTATAGTAAATGTGACAAATACATTGAATAGTTCTTACTGCTGATATTTGAATGCTATGCATGTAAATCCCAAGCTGAAGGCAAAAATAATTACTATACAGGAGAAAAAGCACTAACATGATGTAATTAATTACTGTCAATTTGGCATATTTCAAATGGTGTATTTGGTTGAATCAAAGTAACCTGATATAATGAATGCTTCTTGATCTTTTTAGGACACATGGATTGTCATCATCATGATTTTAAATGTAAGAGTTTAATGGTTCCAATTACAAACAAAAAGAAACCAAATTGAAGGAAACTGAGCTATGAGTCATTAATATATGTATTATGACAGAATTATAGTCTACCCTGCTTATGAATGTATTTTATATTTGAAAAATACTCAGACAATGCTTAGATTTCATTGCCTAATCAATACATTCTACCATAAAGAATATTACAATGTTTCATTATGACTACAGTGAAATTTTGCTTATAAGAAATCATTTTAATGCTTTAATATATGTAATAATTCTTAAATATTGCAAAATTTAGTGTTTTTCTCATTAAATAATAAATATAAGAAGTGTAAAAATGTGTATTAGAAAATTACATTGTATTTCTTATATAAACATCAGTGATAAAATAAAAATACACAGTTGGCATTTGTCCTCAGTGCTTAAAAAAGCTTCTAAATACCTTGGGATTTTCTGAGTGACAGGGGTATAGAAGCATCTTTTTTTTTCTATTTATATTATGCCCGTTTTATCCATAAAGGACTTCTCGGGTGGTACAGTGGTAAAGAATCCACCTGCAATGCAGGAGACACTGGAGATGCAGGCTTGATCCCTGAGTTGGTAAAATCCACTGGAGAAGGAAATGGCAACCCACTCCAGTATCCTTGCTTGGAGAATTATATGGACAGAGGAGCCTGGTGGGCTGTAGTTCTTGGGTCATAAGCAGTCAGACATGACTAAGCAACTGAGCATGCATGAATTTCACCCATACTTGAGTTTATGGAGTAAGATAACAGAATCTTAGGGCCCTCTAGATAGTTTCAGAATAGATGCTAGTCTCCAGAAACATGAAGGCATATTTAGAGGTAACTTTCAGCCCCACCACAGAATTGGGGGTGAGGGCAAGAGAGAACTGGAAGTTGAGTTAATCACCAGCTGTCACCAATTTAATCAATCATGTCTATGAAATTGCATTTTTTTTCGTTTATTTTTATTAGTTGGAGGCTAATTACTTTACAATATTGTAGTGGTTTTTGTCATACATTGACATGAATCAGCCATGGATTTACATGTGTTCCCCATCCCGATCCCCCCTCCCACCTCCCTCCCCATCCCATCCCTCTGGGTCTTCCCAGTGCACCAGCCCCGAGCACTTGTCTCATGCATCCAACCTGGGCTGGTGATCTGTTTCACCCTTGATAGTATACTTGTTTCAAAGGTTTTCTCTCAGAACATCCCACCCTCGTCCTCTCCCACAGAATCCCAAAGTCTGTTCTGTACATCTGTGTCTCTTTTTCTGTTTTGCATATAGGGTTATTGTTACCATCTTTTTAAATTCCACTCCTGGGCATACACACCGAGGAAACTAGATCTGAAAGAGACACATGCACCCCAATGTTCATCGTAGCACTGTTTATAATAGCCAGAACATGGAAGCAACTTAGATGCCCATCAGCAGGTGAATGGATAAGGAAGCTATGGTACATATACACAATGGAATATTACTTAGCCATTAAAAAGAATTCATTTGAATCAGTTCTAATGAGATGGATGAAACTGGAGCCCATTATACAGAGTGAAGTAAGCCAGAAAGATAAAGACCAATACAGTATGTAATTGCATTTTTATACAGTTCATGTGGTTCTCATGGCAAGTATACTGGGGTGGTTTGCATTCTGTCCTCCAACGGATCATGTGTGATCAGAACTCTCCACTATGAATCATTCACCTTGTGTGGCCCTGCATGGCATGGCTCATAGCTTCATTGAGTTACACAAGCCCCTTTGCCATGATGAGAGGTAGTGAGATCAGACCTTCTGGAGTGTGAAGTCAAGTGGGTCTTAGGAAGCACTGCTGTCAATAAAGCTAGTGAAGGCAATGAAATTTGAGCAGAGCTATTTAAAATCTTAAAAGATGATGATATTAAAGTGCTGCACTCAATATGTCAGCAAATTTTGAAACTCCAGCAGTGGCCAACAGGACTGGAAAATGTCAATCCTCATCCCAATTCCCAAGAAGGGCACAAGAATTTTCAAACCACCGTACAATTCTCATCTCCCATACTAGTACAGTTATGCTCAAAATGCTGCATGCTGGGCTTCAGCATTACGTGAACTGATAACTTCCAGATATCTAAGCTGGGTTTAGAAAAGGCAGAGGAAACAGAGATCAAATTGCCAACATTTGCTGAATCATAGAGAAAGCAAGGGGATTCCAGAGAAAAGAAAAACTTACCTCTGTTTCATTGACTATGCTAAAGATGTTGACTGTGTGGGTCATAGCAAACTGTGGAAAATTCTTAAAGAGAAGGGAATGCCAGATCATCTTACCTGTCTCCTGAGAGCCTGTATGAGGCTCAAGATGCAACAGTTAGAACCCTGTATGGAAAAACAGATTGGTTCGGGATTGAAAAAGGAGTATGACAAGGTTGTTTATTGTCACCCTTCTATTTAACTTATATGCAGAACACATAGTGAGAAATGCCAGACTGAATGAGTTATAAGTTGGAATCAAGATTACTGGGAGAAATATCAACAATCTCAGATATACAGATGATATCACTCTAATGGCAGAAAGCAAAAAGTAACTAAAGAACCTCTTAAGAGGACTTCCCTGGTGGCTCAGATGGTAAAGCATCTACCTACATTATGGGAGACCCAGGTTCAATCCCTGGGTCAGGAACATCCTCTGGAGAAGGAAATGGCAACCCACTCCAGTACTCTCGCCTGGAAAATCCCATGGACAGAGGAGTGTGGCAGGCTATAGTCCATGGGGTCACAGAGTCAGACATGACTGAGTGATTTCATTTAATGAGGGTGAAGGAGGAGAATAAAAAAGATGGCTTAAAACTAAATACTAACAAAAAAAAAAAAAAAAAAAGATCATGGCATCCAGTCCCATCACTCATGGCAAATAGAAGTAGAAAAGTTGGAAGCAGTGACCAATTTCTTTTTCTTGGGCTCTAAAATCACTGTTGGGACAAATATCAATAACCTCAGATATGCAGATGACACCACCCTTATGGTAGAAAGTGAAGAGGAACTAAAAAGCCTCTTGATGAAAGTGAAAGAGGATAGTGAAAAAGTTGGCCTAAAGCTTAACATTCAGAAAACTAAGATCATGGCATCTGGTCCCATCTCCTCATGGGAAATAGATGAGGAGACAGTAGAAACAGTGTCAGACTTTATTTTTTGGGGCTCCAAAATCACTGCAGATGGTGATTGCAGCCATGAAATTAAAAGACGCTTACTCCTTGAAAGGAAAGTTATGACTAACCTAGATAGCATATTAAAAAGCAGAGACATTACTTTGCCAACAAAGGTCCATCTGGTCAAAGCTATGGTTTTTCCAGTGGTCATGTGTGGATGTGAGAGTTGGACTGTGAAGAAAGCTGAGCACTGAAAAATTGATGTTTTTGAAGTATGGTGTTGGAGAAGACTCTTGAGAGTCCCTTGGACTGCAAAGAGATCCAACCAGTCCATCCTGAAGGAGATCAGTCCTGGGTGTTCATTGGAAGGACTGATGTTGAAGCTGAAACTCCAATACTTTGGCCAGCTCATACAAAGAGTTGACTCGTTGGAAAAGACCCTGATGCTGGGATAGATTGGGGTCAAGAGAAGAAGGGGACGACAGAAGATGAGATGGCTGGATGGCATCACCACCTCAATGGACATGAATTTGAGTAAACTCCAGGAGTTTGTGATGGACAGGGAGGCCTGGCGTGCTGTGATTCATGGGGTCGCAAAGAGTTGGACAAGACTGAGCAACTGAACTGAACTGAACTGAACTGAAATTCACTGTGGATGGTAACTGTAGTCATGAAATTAGAAGTTGATTGCTTCTTGGCAGGAAAGCTCTGACAAACCTAGACAGTGTATTAAAAAGCAAAGACATTGCTTTACCAACCAAGGTGCATATTGTCAAGTCTATTGTCTTCCCAGGAGTCACATATGGTTGTGGGATCTGGACAGTAAAGAAGGCATAGTGCTGAAAAATTGATGATTTCAAACTGTGGTGCCAGAAAAGACTCTTGAGAGTCCCTTGGACAGCAAGGAGATCAAACTAGTCAGTCTTAAAGGAAATCAACCCAGAATTCTCATGGGAAGGATTGATGCTGAAGTTGAAGCTCTAATACTTTGGCTACTTGATGTGAACAGCTAACTCACTGAAAAAGACCCTGATGCTGGGAAAGATTAAAGGCAGTAGGAGAAGGAGGCAACAGAGGATGAAATGTTTGGATGGCATCACCAATGCAATGGATATGAATTTGGGCAAAACCCAGGAAATGGTGAGGGACAGGGAGGCCTGGTGTGCTGTGGTCCATGGGGTTGCAAAGAGTCAGACACAACTTGGCAACTGGAAAACAGTCTATGTAACTAAACCTCCCAGTTGGTGAATACATTGAGATGCTAAGAGGTCATGTGCCTAGAGAGAGCATGAAAACTCCATGCCCTTTCCTCTTACTTTGTCCTTTATCTCTTCCACTTGGCTGTTTCTGTGTTGTATCTTTGATAATAGACTAGTATTAGTAAGTAAAGCATTTTCCTGAGTTCTGTGAATCATTCTGGCAAATGATCAAACTGATTTATAGCAGTCGGTTAGAAATATGGGAGGCCTAGGACTCTTGATGGGCACCTGAAGTGTGTGTGTGTGTTGGGGAGGGGAGATTAGCTTTGTGAGACTGAGCCCTTCACCTGTGGAGTGTTAACTCCAGGTAATTAATGTCAGAATTGAATTGAATTGTAGGACACTCATTTGGTGTCCAGAAAGTTGGGGAATTTGTTGGGTGATGAACAAATCCACACATTTGTGTAAAACATGTGAATAAATACAGTTTGTAGCATCCACACTATATTAATGTAAATATTGTACTTTTATCAGTTAGATGTGGAGCACTGCTTTTGCTATTTAAGATGTTCCAAATGGAAAAGAAAGCCTTGGTTCAAGAAATTATCATAAAATCATATCTTTTAAAAGTTTCTCAGAAGGCCAAATATTTAGTCCAAAAAAGCTTCATCTAAGTTATTAGGAAAAATGTTTAGTTTGTCTAGTGTTAGACTCCAAAAAAGTCAAGCTTATATGGACATATTTTAGCATGCCCACTGACGTACATATATAATAATTGCAAAATTACTAAATCATTATCTCTTCTCCTTTTAGCATAAATTGATTCATACCTTGATCAAATATATGACTGTTAGTTTCTAAGTCCAGGACAGTCATCTTTAAATCTCTTGAGAAAAAATTTATGAATATTCAGAAGTCACTCTGTGAATTAAGGGACAAAGTTAAAAATAAAAATAACTTATTTTTAACATTATTTGAAGGAGAATATTAATCTTTTTTAGCTTAACTCAGTTGTATTATAACTTGAGAAATAAAACCTCTTGTAATCAAATGTTTTAAAAATTAACTTATGAGTATTATTGATATTATTTAATTATAATGATAGACATTTTATAAAAAATATGACAAAGTACAAAAAATAAAACCAAAGGAACATAAATACTTATTCAAAACCTCAAAAATGGTATCTTGAGTTTAAAGCAATATTTCAAATCAATGGGGAAAGGATAAACACTTTAATAAATGGCCTGGAAAATTGGCTATAAATTTAAGAAAAGAGTTTAACTCCCTCTCACATGCCATGTAAAGACTGAATTTTAAAAGAATTAAAGAGAAATTCAATAAGCTGAAATATAAAAGGAATGAAGTAAATGCAAACATATTGGAAATTTGGGAGTAAAATGCTTTCTTAAGTAAAACATAAAATCAGAATTCTTAAAAAAAGCAATAATGGAGATGACTATTATCTTATAGCATATATTCATTGAAGAGCTAGTAGAAAAATGACAGGCTGGAATAAATGTTTATGATGGATATTATTAACAAAAAATAAACTACATAATATAAAATCTCACTTAATGTTGTACAAAACTAAGTATTAACTTGCCAGTGTGCAAAGGTGATATGAATATATAATACTAAAGTGGAAAACCCATAAAGTCTAATACAAATAAAATAATCCACAATTTCACATTTAGTCAGCAATGAAGAGAGACATAGCATCCCAGTGTTTAAATATAAGAAAATCTTTTAAAATTCAACGGTGTTTATTTTTTCCAAGAGTTGGAGCTGAGATTCCAGCAAAACACTCTCTTACCACTGTTGGAGAAAATTTAAAATTAGACAGACTTAAGTAAGATGCACCCTTTTGCCTCAGCAATTCTGCTTCCAAAATTCATGTAACAGTAATATCAATACACACACAGAGATACATGCACAAGGATGTCTGTTGCAATATTTCTTGTAGTAAAGGGGAAAAAATACTGAAAATTCAATTAGAAAAATGGTTAAAGAATTTAGGACATTATCTATGGTGTAAACTATCATGCTGCTTTAAAAAAATGATTGGACCTTTATGTTGACACAGAAAGATGTTTATAATATTTTAAATTTTAAAAGCAAACTGTTGAATCATACATACATATATTCTTTTTTCATATTCTTTCTCATTATGGTTTATCACAGGGTATTGAATATAGTTCCCTGTGCTATAGAATAGGACCTGATTATTTATCCAACATTTATATATACTAGTTTGCACTTGATTTTCCCAAATTCTCAATCCTTCCCTCCTTGCTACCCTTTCCCCCTGAACCATATGATCCTATCAGTTTATAATACAAAATGTGTGTGTATATGTGTGTGTGTGTGTGTGTGTGTGTATACACACCTCAACCATACAAAAAGGAATGATTGGATGCATCAAGTTTTATCTCTTGGTTTGTGGCATGAATGATAAGGAGGGGCTTCCCAGTTGGCTCAATGATAAAGAATTTGCCCGCCAATGCAGGAGACACAGGAGATGCTGGTTCAGTCCCTCGATGGGGAAGGTCCCCTGGAGGAGGAAATGGCAACTCACTCCAGTGTTCTTGTCTGAACAGTCCCATGAACAGAGGAACCTAGGGGTCTATAGTCTATGAGAGTTGCAGGGTCAGACACTACTGAGTGATTGAGCACATAAACATACATGAATGGTGAGGACAGAGGGCGGGTGCTGACGAAAGAGGACTTTCAGCTGCTAATAGTATATTTTATTTTATAATTTAAAAAATGTGTATTAGCTATATATCAATTTTAAGAATAAAAATGACACACTCCTGCTTTCAGAAATATATTTCATATTCTGTTTTCATTTTAATCAGGGATTCTAATATTTAATTAATATCTTCTTCCAATGTACTTTTTGGTCTTCAATTGTACAACAAATGCTCTGTTAACATTTCAGAACACTTTTATATTTATCCTTTCTGCATATAAATACTTTGGTATCCAATTTACTAAAAATATAGCTCAGTTTGTGTAAGTAACTAGGAAATCCAAATGAGTAATTTACATATTAATATTACACTTAATGAGTTATTACATCACTGTTAAAAAAAAGTTGTAGAAAATGTGATACTACTTAGGAATTCATTGGCTATGCAAATTAGTAAGTTGTTTGCTGTTTCCCTGCAACAAATATCCTGTCATTAACATGGGAAAAATGCTTCTCTATCAAATGTTTTTATTTTCTTCCAGTTTATTGGTCATAATACTTTATCATGAACATATTACCTGTTGGAGCAACATAGTTGACATTTCCTTGTTAGTCAGCCAATTTTCAGCAGACAGTTGTGTGAGTGGAATATCAGAAGGACCAGAAAAATAATACCTACTGATGCTTAGTATCTAGACTGCAAAAATGATCTGAAGCTAGAAAAGCCTGTATGCAAGCAAATATTGTTCTGTTAGTATATAGCGCCACCCAGTGTTACAGAATTCTCTATGGAGCACTCTGCAAAGGAGGCTATCGAGCCAAGGTAAAAAGGAATACAAACCACAGTTTGTGAGCTTCATATTAATATGTCATTTTAATGTTTTTTAGGGACATTGCACAAGCTGGCTGTTCAAAAAACATTAATTCAAAAAACAAAATCAACATGAAACAAACTGAAATGGTCACTCCAATCTCTATATCCTGGTAAGTATTCTCTTTCTGTATTTTTGTTGCTTGAAAGAGAAAAAGTTCCTGAAAGTTGTTGCAGTTTTATTAGTTCATGGTGTATTTCAAGGTACTTTAAGATGCTTCAAAGAGATAACTCCAATAGCCATTGTAGATTCACACATACTTCATGTTTCTACATGTATGAAATGGTAACTTTTCTTTTGAATTAAATTACAGATGAAAATGAGAATGCATTTACAGAAAGAAGCAGTGGAATTTTTGGTTTTCTATACTGACTTTTACCGCAGGGATTTGATGCTTTAGAGAGATTCTGTTGGCAATAAAGCAAAACAATTAGAACATAAATACTCATATTCAGGAAGGTGTAGAAATAAAACATAATAAAAAAGATGTTGCTTCATTACTTATTTGCTGTAGTGATAAAGAAAATATAAAATTTCCTTTCTATGTCCTCAGAACTTATCTACATTTGACAAAAGTAACTCTATCTTCTAAGGAAAAAAACCCTTCTCATTCTACTTAGTTTCTCGTGTTCTTTAATGTGCTTCTCCACTTTATCTTGCTGCC
Source organism: Muntiacus reevesi (assembly GCF_963930625.1). Classification (NCBI taxonomy): domain Eukaryota; kingdom Metazoa; phylum Chordata; class Mammalia; order Artiodactyla; family Cervidae; genus Muntiacus; species Muntiacus reevesi. Next base: position 36,601,668 of record NC_089270.1, on the reverse strand, counting down.
TTGTAAAAATGTGTCTCTGTTGTTGCCTGAAAATATATACCCATTGCCTTTACCTGACTCAGGGCTGCTTCTTTGCACAACCTACAGTCACATCACATTTGGGGTTTCTATAACTCATACATTTTCCTCATTTAAATTATTCTCTTTTCAGGTTCTATCCCTGCCACTAACACGGTTTTATTTTCCTCCACTGGAAATATTTCACTCGGCACTTAGCAAATGTAACTGCTTTTGTTCTTCTTGCTCTTACCCTTGTTACCATCATCATCATTATCAACTTTACTCCTCTTTTATTTCTTAGGTCTTGGCTCCTGGTATGTGGACTCCTTTTGTTGTGTATCTTTCTTGGTTTGCTCTTTAAATTCACATACCATCATTGTGACCTAGGCCCTTGCTAACTCAAATTGCTGTTACAAATCTCCGCTATCTAATCTCTCTGTTGTTTCCATCTTCTTTTAATCCAACTTACACGAATAAAACTTACACATTAAAAATATTTCTTATTGTCTTTCCAAACAGACTGCTTAAAGGTAAGGACTGTGTCTTTCTGTATATGCTATCGGCATTTGACACTGTGTACTTAATTGATCCAGGAAACATCGGGAATAACTATGTGACCAGGGTGTAACTATGCACTAATACAAGGCAAACTGCCGATTGTGATTTAAATTCAGCGGTGTGAAGTGGAAAGGTTCATGGAATTTACATTGTTTTGTCAGTGGAGCTTCTCTTTTCAGATGTAAACTTATGTCAGCTTTTTTGCAACAAAGTTAGTTTAAAACTTCTTTCACCATATGTCTGTTTATGTGTGAGTACCACCTTGTTTTGATTACTGTAGCTTTGGAGGACTGTCTGAAACTGGGAAGGTTATGCTACCAGTTTTATTCTTTTTCCTCTAGATTGCTTGGTAAGTCTGGATCTTTTTGGCTCCATATAAGTTTTAGGAATGTTTACTCTAGTTCTCTGAAAAATGTCATGTATAGGTTTATAGGTGTTGCATTAAATCTGTAAATTGCTTTGAGTAATATGGCATTTTAAAAATATTAATTCTTCTAATCCAAAAGCATGGGATATCTTTCCATTTCTTTGAATTATCTTCAATTTACTTTAGCAATGTTTTATAGTTCTCAGTGTATAAGTCTTTCACCTCTTTGGTCAGGTTCATTTCTAGTTTTTGTTTTTTTTTCGATGTGATTTTAAATGGGATTTTTATTTATTTATTTTACTTTTTTACTTTCTCTTTTGGGTATTTTGTTGTTAGTGAAAAGAAGTGCAACAGATTTCTCTTTTAATAATGTATCCTGCTATCTTGCTGAATTCATTTATCAGTTCTAATAGGTTTTGTCTCCAGGCTTAGGGTTTTCTATATACACTATCATGTCATTTGCCTATAATAACAATTTTATCTCTAAGTGTCCTTTGCTAGATGAATGCATAAGAAGATGGGATAAATTTATACAATGGAATATTTCTCAGCCATAAAAATGAAATAATACCATTTGCAGCAACATGGTTGGGCATAGAGATTATTATACTAAATGAAATAAGTCAGAGAGAGAAAGACAAATGTCATACAATTTCACTTTTATGTGGAATGTAAAAAATATTATACAATGAACTTATTTACAAAACAGAAATAAACTCACAGACATAGTAAACAAACTATGATTTCCAAAGAGGAAAGGTGGGGGAGGGATAAATTAGGAGTTTGAGACTAATAGATATGCACTACTATATATAAAATAGGTAAACAACAAGGTCCTACTGTATAGCACAGGGAACTATATTCAAAATCTTATAATAATCTATAATAGAAAATAATCTGAAAAATAACATTTATGTTATATGTATTTAAACCACTTTGCTGTACAACTGAAACTAACATAACATTGCTAACCAACTATACTTCAGATACTAGAAAAAAAGTCTTTTACTCTAGCCTGAGTAGAGCAAGAACATAGACCCCACTGAGAGAAATACACTTCCAGGGATCTGGTTAAATAGAAAGGAAAAGAAGTATTACACAATCATTAACAAGACTAGCAAGTTAAAAAAAAAAAAAAAGGACAATGGTTAATGATGGAAGACCCAATGTAAAAGTTTGGCAAGTCAGCGAGGTACATAAAACAGGATCAAATACATACAAAATGGAAACTAGTCATAGTCTGAAGCAAACTCTTAATTCAACTATTCTAGATCTATTACCTGTTTCTGGATAAGAAAGAAAGAGAAGCTGTTATTAAAGTATATTTTATAGCTATTTATAGATTTTATTCAGTAAAATATAGATATTTTAACAACTGTGTTTAAACTCTTTTCAGTGAAGAATTTTATTGTCTTTACTCACCCATAGCTAAATATTATTTACAGTATGTAGATATCTGGAAAAGATGGATATTGCCTGATATTTAGGGTTAAAGCTTTGGTGTCTAGATGAAGGATAGGAAATATATGCTGATGAGGAGCATAAGCAATAGTGAGCTCTCAAGGGGTTTCTGATTAAGATGGCTTTGTGAACTCATATTTCCCCCTTTCTTCCAAACATGACATAACTGAAATTTAGAAAATACTTTCATAAGTTGGTAAAAATATTATGAGCATCCTAATGTTAATAACTCTAAGTAAACAGAGGCATCATCACATTTCACCCCATGTGGAGTGAAAATATTGAGCTGGCTTTGGGTTGTTGTGTTTTCATTTTCATTCATTTCTATGCATATTTTTATTTCTTTTTTGATTTCTTCTATGATTTGTTGGTTATTCAGAAGCGTGTTATTTAGTCTCCATATGTTTGAATTTTTAACAATTTTTTTCCTGTAATTGAGATCTAATCTTACTGCACTGTGGTCAGAAAAGATGACTGGAATGATTTCAATTTTCTTGAATTTTCCAAGACCAGATTTATGGCCCAGGATGTGATCTATTCTGGAGAAGGTTCCGTGTGCACTTGAGAAAAAGGTGAAGTTGATTGTTTTGTGGTGAAATGTCCTATGGATATCAATTAGGTCTAGCTGCTCCATTGTGTCATTTAAGGTTTGTGTTTCCTTGTTAATTTTCTGTTTAGTTGATCTATCTATAGTTGTAAGTGGGGTATTAAAGTCTCCCACTATTATTGTGTTACTATTAATTTCCTCTTTCATACTCATTAGCGTTTGCCATACATATTGTGGTGCTCCTATGTTGGGTGCATATATATTTATAATTGTTATATCCTCTTCTTGGATTGATCCTTTGATCATTATGTAGTGTCCTTCTTTGTCTTTTTTCACATCCTTTATTTGAAAGTCTATTTTATCTGATATGAGTATTGCAACTCCTGCTTTCTTTTGGTCTCCGTTTGCGTGAAATATTTTTTTCCAGCCCTTCACTTTTAGTCTGTATGTGTCTCTTGTTTTGAGGTGGGTCTCTTGTAAATAGCATATATAGGGGTCTTGTTTTTGTATCCATTCAGCCAATCTTTGTCTTTTGGTTGGGGCATTCAACCCATTTACATTTAAGGTAATTATTGATAGGTGTGGTCCCTATGCCATTTACTTTGTTGTTTTGGGTTCACGTTTATACAATTTTTCTGTGTATCCTGTCTAGAGAAGATCCTTTAGCATTTGTGGAAGAGCTGGTTTGGTGGTGCTGAATTCTCTCAGCTTTTGCTTGTCTGTAAAGCTTTTGAATTCTCCTTCATATCTGAATGAGATCCTTGCGGGGTACAGTAATCTAGGTTGTAGGTTATTCTCTTTCATTACCTTAAATATGTCCTGCCATTTCCTTCTGGCCTGGAGGGTTTCTATTGATAGATGAGCTGTTATCCTTATGGGAATCCCATTGTATGTTATTTGCTGTTTCTCCCTTGCAGCTTTTAGTATTTGTTCTTTGTGTTTGATCTTTGTTAATTTGATTGATATGTGTCTTGGGGTGTTTCACCTTGGGTTTATCCTGTTTGGGACTCTCTGGGTTTCTTGTACTTGGGTGGCTATTTCCTTCCCCATTTTAGGGAAGTTTTCAACAAGAGGTGCTGGGAAAACTGGTCAACCACTTGTAAAAGAATGAAACTAGAACACTTTCTAACACCATACACAAAAATAAACTCAAAATGGATTAAAGATCTAAATGTAAGACCAGAAACTATAAAACTCCTAGAGGAGAACATAGGCAAAACACTCTCCAACATAAATCACAGCAGGATCCTCTATGACCCATCTCCCAGAATACTGGAAATAAAAGCAAAAATAAACAAATGGGACCTAATGAAACTTAAAAGCTTTTGCACAACAAGAGAAACTATAAGTAAGGTGAAAAAACAGCCCTCAGATTGGGAGAAAATAATAGCAAATGAAGCAACAGACAAAGGATTAATCTCAAAAATATACAAGCAACTCCTGAAGCTCAATTCCAGAAAAATAAATGACCCAATCAAAAAATGGGCCAAAGAACTAAACAGACATTTCTCCAAAGAAGACATACAGATGGCTAACAAACACATGAAAAGATGCTCAACATCACTCATTATCAGAGAAATGCAAATCAAAACCACAATGAGGTACCATTACACGCCAGTCAGGATGGCTGCCATCCAAAAGTCTACAAGCAATAAATGCTGGAGAGGGTGTGGAGAAAAGGGAACCCTCTTACACTGTTGGTGGGAATGCAAACTAGTACAGCCGCTATGGAAAACAGTGTGGAGATTTCTTAAAAAACTGGAAATAGAACTGTCATATGACCCAGCAATCCCACTTCTGGGCATACACACCAAGGAAACCAGATCTGAGAGACACATGCACCCCAATGTTCATCGCAGCACTGTTTATAATAGCCAGGACATGGAAGCAACCTAGATGCCCATCAGCAGATGAATGGATAAGGAAGCTGTGGTACATATACATCAAGGAATATTACTCAGCCATTAAAAAGAATTCATTTGAATCAGTTCTAATGAGACGGATGAAACTGGAGCCCATTATACAGAGTGAAGTAAGCCAGAAAGATAAAAACCATTACAGTATACTAACATATATATATGGAATTTAGAAAGATGGTAACGATAACCCTATATGCAAGACAGAAAAAGAGACACAGATATACAGAACAGACTTTTGGACTCTGTGGGAGAAGGCGAGGGTGGGATGTTTCAAGAGACCAGCATGTATATTATCTATGGTGAAACAGATCACCAGCCCAGGTGGGATGCATGAGACAAGTGCTCGGGCCTGGTGGGCTGGGAAGACCCAGAGGAATCGGGTGGAGAGAGAGTTGGGATGGGGGATTGGGATGGGGAATACGTGTAACTCTGTGGCTGATTCATATCAATGTATGACAAAACCCACTGCAATGTTGTGAAGTAATTAGCCTCCAACTAATAAAAATAAATGAAAAAATGAAAAAAAAAAAGAAAATATTGAGCTGGCAAATCACTGGGACAGAGGGAAAGAACCATCTACTTGATATGGATATGAAGACTGGAATAAAACTATGCATCCATGCAGGAAAGGGGACCTAAAAATAATTGAACATTTCTAAGAGCTATCACTTTTATAAAGCTACTCATCTTGAAAGGATGGGAAAGTGAAGAAATCATCGCAGATGGAGTCTGGGATGAACTGCCTCTTAACCCAGTGACTGGATCTGAAGTAGCCCTGGGTTGTTGCTGAATGAGAGCTGATATAATTCCTAATTCCAGAATTGGGTCCAGGAAGCCAGGTGGAGGCAGATCAAAACCAGTGGACAAAGATAGAGGGTGGAGAGGAGAGAGAGAGGGAGAGAGGGACAGAGGCTTTACATGTGAGACTTTTGCAAATATTTCAAGCATACGAGGAGTGCAAACACTGAAAAAAATTGACCGGCAAAATCAACAGTTGAGAAATAGAAAGAAAGTAATGAAATGAAAACATTAGAGAACTTTCAAAATGATTTTAAAGTGCATTGACAATCCTAAAAGAGACAATGGAAAACATATAACATCCCTAAAAACAGTAAGAAATTATAAATCAAAGAATCATGTAAGAACTAGTGGATATTAAAATTCAATTGAGATCCTGAATATTAAAATACAGTAACATACAAAAGTACAACTTCTTATGGCACTATAACTGTCCTCCTAACAAACAGGAAATGTGCTGAGAAGTTCACATGGAATTCAGCATAGAATATAAAGAAATTAAAGATGAGGAAGAGAAATTGAGAGTATAGAAAATATACTTAGGACTCAATCATAGCTAACATGAAAGGAGAGCAGACGGAAAACTTATCCTAAGTGAAAATGCTGAAGATTTTTTTCAGAATTGAAGAATTATCTTAGTCTTCAGATTGAAATACACACAGACTGCTAAAAGGATAAATACAATTAATCCATACCTACTCCATTTTAGTGATACTACCGAACATAGTAAAGAAAATACATCTTTAAAGCTGTAAGAAAGAGAAAAGAAAAACTGATTACATACGAATGACAAATAGTCCGAAAACAAACTTCTTATCAACCAAAATGGATGGCAAACAGCAATGAAATATTACATTCAAAGGACTGAGAGGAAACATAAACAAACATACATATAGGCTCACACTATCATTTCTGGATGTCTAAATAGTTAGACTTACCTATTTTAGTGGGTTTCTCTTAAATAAAATAAAACATATTGAAAATAACATTTGCTAAAAATTAATCCTTTTATGTAGATTTTAGAAAATACAAAACAATTCTAAAAATCCAATTACACAGCTGTTAAATCAAGATGCCATTTATTGTTTAGAAATTTCTATAGCCTTAAATGACATATTTAGAGCCAGTATTCTAACATTTTCTGCAATTAAGAAAAGTAATGATGCAATTTATTTAAATTATAGTTACAAAAAAAGAAACCAATCTTTAGATTCTAACTATTTATTGCTTCATAACAAAACCATTCCAAACAGAGTGGCTTAAAGAAACAACTTATTTTGCTCACAATCTAGCATGTAAGAATTTGAAAGGTGATTGGTCAGATGGTGTGCCTCTGAATGTATCATCTGTCAGCTGGGGCTGCTAAAGCTGAAAGAAGCACTTTTAAGATGACCCATTGCTTGCATGCTAGGCATCTTGGAGCTCCTTGGACTTGATCTCTTTCTGTGCAGTTCCATCCTCCATGGCCTTTGAAATTGGCTTGGGCTTTCTAAAGCTGAAAGAAACCAGTTAGCACTGTCCACATCCTCTCTGGATAGCGCCTTCTCTGAATTCATTATAAAAGACTTTCTGTGTTATCAAAGATTCCAGTTTCATTAAACTTTTCACCAGTACATGATGTAGTCTGAACATAATTCCCTCATTATCTTTCCAGTCTCTCCTTATTGTCTTTTTAAGATCATTCCTGGTTCCTCTCTCTTATTATGTCTGTGTCCTGCTTCCATTAACAAAACCCATGTGAAAAAATTTATTGCAAACTCTATGAAATGTGATCATGTAAAATTATTTTATTTTGTCCCAAATATTTGTTTTAGAGATTCTGGAAGAGAATGATTCAGGTGGTTTGTCTACATAATGTTGATTGGGAATTGAACTTTCATTTTTATGATTTTTTTTTTTAACTCAAATGTCTGGAATCTTGATGATTCTGATCTCTTTTTCTTTGTCACTGTCTCTATGTCTGTTTTTACAAGACAGCTCACCTCCCAAGAGCATGAACTTTGAACTTTTCACAGCATGTTGGTGTCACTGTAATTGCACTTCATAAAGCTGATTGGTTTCCAAATGTCAGGCAGTAGAAATTTCCAGGCTAGTTAACGTGAATGCCTGGAACTGGCACTGTATCAGTTCTGTTGTACTCTATAGTCAAGGCAGTAATAGGACCTTCCAGGTTAAAAGTGATGCATAGAGGAAACTCCATCTCTTAATGAGAGACTCAATGCCACATTACAGACAAGCATGTCTGATAGAGGATAACCTTGTGACCTTCCTTAGAGAGTATAATCTCTCACAATTATATCATTCTTTAGTGATAATTAAATATTAAAATATTCAGGTAGACAACTGTTTTAGTCTGTGTGTTAGTCGCTCAGTTGTGTCTGACTCTTTTGTGACCCCATGGACTGTAGCCTGCTAGGCTCCACTGTCCACGGAATTCTCCAGGCAAGAATACTGGAGTGGGTTGCCATTCCCTTCTCCAGGGGATCTTCCCAACCCAGGGACTGAACCATACAGACAACAGACCTGCATTGTGGGAGACCCAGGTTCAATTCCCAACCAATATCATGTAGACAAACCACCTGAATCATTCTCTTTCAGAATCTCTAACACAAATATTTGGAGCAAGATGAAATAATTTTACATGATCAGTCTGTCGCATCTTGTTAAAGTAGCCCTGGGTGGCTTCTAAGTAATAAAAATTGATTCTTCACATTTCTAAAGATTGGAAGCCTGAGATCAGGGTGCCAACTCGACTCGAGTTTTGGCGAGGCCTTTCTTCTGCTGTCTTCTCATTGTATCCACACAGGACAGAGAACAGAGAGGGGAAAGCTGCTCTAGCAGTTCTCATAAATATAATTTCATGACAGCTTCCTCCCTCATGAGTAAATCCCCTCCCAAAGGCTCCACCACCTAATACCATCATCTTGGACATGAGGTTTTCAGCAAATGGACTTTGAGAAGATGCAAACGTTCAGACTATGGCAGCAATTAAAAGTTAACACCTGAACTTTCTAATATGAATATTTTAAAAGAGCCAGAATTTCTAAGCAAATTTGTGAAATTGGAAGATATTTAACAGATTTTCATCAAAGGATAACTCCATATGTGATATTGTTATACAGAAACATTTTAGAACATAAATTTAACTACCTTTAATATACAGCATGTATATTATCTATAGTGAAACAGATCACCAGCCCAGGTGGGATGCATGAGACAAGTGCTCGGGCCTGGTGCACTGGGAAGACCCAGAGAAATCGGGTGGAGAGGGAGGTGGGAGGGGGGATCGGGATGGGGAATATGTGTAACTCCATGGCTGATTCATGTCAATGTATGACAAAACCCACAGCAAATGTTGTGAAGTAATTAGCCTCCAACTAATAAAAATAAATGAAAAAAAAAAACAAAAAAAATATAGTAAATAAATCTATATATAGTAAATATAAGAATATGTAGAAAATAGATGTCTTTGCTACAAGAGTGATCTCTAAAATATCAAAAAAGAATTATACTAATCTTTTTTCTTCTTCATATTACCTAAAACATGATTACTTTCTTTGAGTTGTATAATTCCACTGAATTTTAAAAGAATTGAAGATGAGGTAATGTGAAGAGCTTAAACGCAGAATCCATAAATCATTACTCATCATTATTAAAATAATCATTCTGTTTATGAGATTTTACATTGTTGTTGGAATAAAAGTTGATTAGGTTTACTCAATTTAAAAGGAAAGCAGATGGCTTTCATACTTGAAAAGTGTTCTTTATGACATGAATGTTTATCATTTCTTAAGGTGTGGTATTAGTAGTATGTATAAGATTCCTTTTCCTGTATTCAGAGTTAGGTTTTTACGTTTAACCTCTTTCTTTCAATTTTATAGTGCACAAAATACTATTTCAGCATTACTGTTTGGTTTCACTTTATCTTTGATCTTAGTCATATCATCATACTGTGAAACCACAGCAGCTGATTAATAATAGAGGGCCACTTTTCTTATGAGGCCATTAAAGCTCTGTTTTATTTTCAGTGTTTTATCAATACAGTTATTTAATTGTATTTCCATTTAAGATGTACTCAGTTTAGTAAATGTGTTGTAAAATTGTTGGAAAAATCCATTGTTGGAAAAATTCACTTACATAAAATATAATAGTATAGTAAGCAAACAATTGTTAAGAATCAACCCTTCAAAATCCCACTTGAAATGGTTCTAAGAAAATGGTTAAAAGCTAGATAAATTCAATTTCACTTTCTGTGCACTGCTGTGTTCCAGGTAGTTCACCAAGGGAATGTGGTGATTTAATTGTCTGGCTGGCACAGCAAGAGATGCTCTGAAGTTAGCCTGAAGTTGACTCTGTAGTATCTTGCTTCTCTTTCACACACACACACACACACACACACACATTTTTTTTTTTTTTTTTTTGGATACTCAGTGTGATGCTCAGTAAGCATAGATACAAGAGGCTAACAAAGAAGAAATGCTGTTATTTATTATTCAGGACTCTCCTGGAGTTTCTTGCCACTTAGAGTTAACATACTTCCATATGAATTATTTAACTCTTCTTGGTGGTTCATTCCAGCTTAAACCAAATCAGTCAATATATATAAGTCAAGAAAAATAGCATTAAAACCTCCAGATTTTTGTCAATCTAAATCCTTTTAAAATACGGCTAAACAAAGGCTTTGTGAATAATTCCTATGCACCTTGAAAAGATATTAGAATTTATCTCTAGAAATCTTTGCAGTCCATTCTCAAATCTCCATAGGCATATTTATCAACATTGTCAAAATATTGTTAGCAAAACAAGTGTTCTTGATTGCTACTTTTGTTTTGTTAATATTTTTTCACTCTTTGTAATACTTTGAAAATGCTGTAAAAACAGTAGGAAAGAAAATGCTTATTAACCCCATGATCCACAAAAGATTTAAGGAACCATGAGCATGTGCTTGGGAGAACAATGTTTATTCCTCATATGCAATTTTTTTACTATTATTTTGAGGGGGAAGTCTGTGTTCAGATGTAGAATTTTAAATTTTTCATTTCCATTACTGAAAATAAGATATGCTTTTATGTTGGCTGCTGTATTTATTACTATGATATAAAAAATTACCACAAACAATGGTTTAACACAACATACTAATTGCTGTGAATCAGGAGTCCTGGCATGGCTTAGCTCTGGTAACAAAAAAACAGAGCTAAACAGTAGTTAAAGCAGCAAAAAACCCCTGATTTTATTTAGGACTTTTGCAATACAGGAAAAGAGACCTTATTGTAGACATGGACCCAATTCTTAATATAGCTTGGACAAATAGGTATTTATAGCCAACAAGCAGGGTGGGGGTCAGTAGATGGAAAATTACTAAGAGGAAGCATCAAGTGTAACCTCAGATTACTGAAATAATCTACTTCCTTGTGGTTGTAGAACTCATAGTGGCTTATTTCTTCGAGACCAGCAAAACAGAGAGTCTCTGACTTCAGGAAAACCACCAGTTGCTTTTTTTTTTTTTTTTTAATTTTATTTTATTAGTTGAAGGCCAATTACTTCACAATATTTCAGTAGGTTTTGTCATACATTGTCACGAATCGGTCATAGAGTTACACGTATTCCCCATCCTGATCCCCCCTCGCACCTCCCTCTCCACCCGACTCCTCTGGGTCCTCCCAGTGCACCAGGCCTGAGCACTCGTCTCATGCATCCCACCTGGGCTGGTGATCTGTTTCACCATAGATAATATACATGCTGTTCTTTTGAAACATCCCACCCTCGCCTTCTCCCACAGAGTTCAAAAGTCTGTTCTGTACTTCTGTGTCTCTTTTTTCTGTTTTGCATATACGGTTATCGTTACCATCTTTCTAAATTCCATATATATGTGTTAGTATGCTGTAATGTTCTTTATCTTTCTGGCTTACTTCACTCTGTATAATGGGCTCCAGTTTCGTCCATCTCATTAGAACTGATTCAAATGAATTCTTTTTAACGGCTGAGTAATATTCCATGGTGTATAGGTACCACAGCTTCCTTATCCATTCGTCTGCTGATGGGCATCTAGGTTGCTTCCATGTCCTGGCTATTATAAACAGTGCTGCGATGAACATTGGGGTGCACGTGTCTCTTTCAGATCTGGATTCCTCAGTGTGTATGCCCAGAAGTGGGATTGCTGGGTCATATGGCAGTTCTATTTCCAGTTTTTTAAGAAATCTCCACACTGTTTTCCATAGTGGCTGTACTAGTTTGCATTCCCACCAACAGTGGAAGAGGGTTCCCTTTTCTCCACACCCTCTCCAGCATTTATTGCTTGTAGACTTTTGGATAGCAGCCATCCTGACTGGCGTGTAATGGTACCTCATTGTGGTTTTGATTTGCATTTCTCTGATAATGAGTGATGTTGAGCATCTTTTCATGTGTTTGTTAGCCATCTGTATGTCTTCTTTGGAGAAATGTCTGTTCAGTTCTTTGGCCCATTTTTTGATTGGGTCATTTATTTTTCTGGAATTGAGCTTCAGGAGTTGCTTGTATATTTTTGAGATTAATCCTTTGTTTCTTCATTTGCTATTATTTTCTTCCAATCTGAGGGCTGTCTTTTCACCTTACTTATAATTTCCTTTGTAGTGCAGAAGCTTTTAAGTTTCATTAGGTCCCATTTGTTTATTTTTGCTTTTATTTCCAATATTCTGGGAGGTGGGTCATAGAGGACCCTGCTGAGATTTATGTCGGAGAGTGTTTTGCCTATGTTCTCCTCTAGGAGTTTTAAAGTTTCTGGTCTTACATTTAGATCTTTAATCCATTTTGAGTTTATTTTTGTGTATGGTATTAGAAAGTGTTCTAGTTTCATTCTTTTACAAGTGGTTGACCAGTTTTCCCAGCACCACTTTTTAAAAAGGTTGTCTTTTTTCCATTGTATATCCTTGCCTCCTTTGTCAAAGATAAGGTGTCCATAGGTTCGTGGATTTATCTCTGGGCTTTCTATTCTGTTCCATTGATCTATATTTCTGTCTTTGTGCCAGTACCATACTGTCTTGATGACTGTGGCTTTGTAGTAGAGTCTGAAGTCAGGCAGGTTGATTCCTCCAGTTCCATTCACTCACAACTATGGATAGATCAACTAAACAGAAAATCAACAAGGAAACACAAACCTTAAATGATACAATGGACCAGCTAGACCTAATTGATATCTATAGGACATTTCACCCCAAAACAATCAATTTCACCTTTTTCTCAGTGCACAAGGAACCTTCTCCAGAATAGATCACATCCTGGGCCATAAATCTGGTCTTGAAAAATTCAGAAAAATTGAAATCATTCCAGTCATCTTTTCTGACCACAGTGCAGTAAGATTAGATCTCAATTACAGGAAAAAAAATTGTTAAAAATTCACCAGTTGCTTTTTTAAAGGCTTTAACCTGATTAAGTTAAGCCCACCTAGGATAATCTTTCTAAACTCAAAATCAAGCAGTTTAAGACTAATTTCATCTGCAAAATACCTTCACCTTTGCTCTATTCTGTTGGCCAGCAGCAAGTACAGTTGTGTTCCTGCTCAAGAGGAAGGGATTATACAAGGCTGTGAGTCACTGAGGTTACCTTAGAATATGTCTACTACAGTGACCTACAACTCAAATCAAGTAATGTGCTCAGCTGTGTCCTACTCTTTGGGACCCATGGTCTGTAGCCTGCCAAGTTTTTCTGTCCATGAGATTTCCCAGACAAGAATACTGGAGTGGGTTGCCATTTCCATCTCCAGTTACTTTAGGAGCAACTGTATCATTGACAGAATGAATCTTCAGTAGGAATGTTCAGAAAAGTCACTGTTTTCTATCACAAACCTATGTATTTTATTTCTTTCAAAAGTTGTAATGATAATATAAAAATAATAAAAATGAACAATATATACACATTTATCTGCTTATAATTAAACATTTAACAAATATGTGTAGAATTAATGACTAAAGGGCATTATCTGTATTTTGACTTTACTTTTCAGCAATGAGATTATTAATTCTACATCAAGACAAAGAATTCAAAATAACTGGAACAATTACAGTGAAACCAATTAATATCCAGAAACTTAGTTCCATGACCTTACATATTGTTACGGCATATGGCAAACATGATGCAGCTTAGCTTTTCCTTTTTCTCATTATAGTATTTCCCACCATGAACATCTGCTAGACATCAACTGCTTTCCTCTCTTTCCATATGTGTCCTTTGCTTTGCCATTTTGATATATTTTTTACAATATTGGACCCATATAGAATGCTGTATTCTACTCTGTGCATCAAATCCTACCTTCTCATCAAGTTCGAATTTTAAAGCAAGTTACCCTCATAGTACATCATTTTTGGAGAAACTTCTGCAGAAAGAAATAGCTCCCTTTTCTGAACTTTTGTAGTTCTCTTTTGGGATATTATTTTAATGCACTTATAACTAACTTTACCTTTTTTAGGGGTGTTTGTGTTTGCATAAGAGCATGTATGTAACATGCTTAATAGCATTCCTGAGACTTATTAAGTACTTGAAAGAAAGAAAAAAAGAAAAATAGTGCTAAATCATGTCCAACTCTTGTGATCCCATGAACCATAGCCCACCAGGCTCCTCTGTCCATGGGGCAAGAATTCTCCAGAAAAGAATATTGGAGTGGGTTGTGATTTCCTTCTCTGGAGGAACTTTCCGACCCAGGATTTGAACCCAGGTCTCCCACATTGCAGGGAAATGCTTGACCAACTGACCTACACGGGAAACTTATTATTAAGCACTTAAAGCATTATAAATTTACTTATATAGATGTTAAGAATATATATATTCTCAAAATCAAGCAGTTTAAGACTAATTTCATCTGCAAAATACCTTCACCTTTGCTCTATTCTGATATATATATATATATATATATTCTGATATATATATATATATATCTCAATACTTTTTTCTTCCATACTAGTGTGTCAAACTTTTTTCTTCTATGGCACTTGTCTCATTGCATTTTACAACCATAAATAAGTCATAAAAATAATTGATCTTTCTCTTTCTGTTCAGTAATACTGCACTATACAGGCATATCTTGGCTTGGAGATACTGTGGGTTTGGTTCAAGACCACAGTAATACAGCAAATTGCACAATAAAATGAATCATGCCATTTTTTTTTTATTTCCCAGTGCATATAAAATATATATTTACACTACAGTCTATTAAATGTACAATAACATTTGTCTAAAATAAATCAATGTAAATACCTTAACTTAAAAATATTTTTGCTAAAAATACTAACCAACATCTAAACCTTCAGCAGGTTATAATCATTTTGCTGACAGGGAATCTTTTCTTGATGTTAATGGCTGCTGACTAATCAGGGTAGTGGTTCTTGAAGTTTGGGGTAGCTGTGACAATTTCTTACACTAAGAGAGCAGTGAAACTTACTGCATCAATCCACTCTTCCTCTCATGAAAGATTTCTCTGTTGTATGCAATACTGTTTGAAAGCATTTTACCCATAGAACTTTCCAAATTAGAATCAGTCCTCTCAAACCTTGCTATTGCTTTATCAACTAAGTTTATGTAAGATAGTAAATCTTCTGTTGTCATTTCAACAGTCCATTAAGTTCACTGTCTTACCTGGGTACACTTCATGATGCCCCCCCCCCCAAAATTACAATGGTAACATCAAAGATCACTGATCACAGATCATCATAACAAATATTAATATAATAATGAAAAATTTTGAAATATTGTGAGAATTACCAAAATGGGATACAGAGACACAAAGTGAGCAAAAGCTGTTTAAAAAATGGTGCTGATAGATTGTTTGACACAGCGTTGCTACAAATCTTCAATTTGTCAAAAATGCAATACCAGCAAAGTATATAAAGCAAAACAAAAAAGGGAGTTATGTCTTGTAATACATAATGTAGTATTTTACTAATATATAAGTATACTATGAGAAACTTTTTGTAATAAGGTTAACAAAGACAGACTGTTCTTTAAAACAATAGATTAAAAGGTATCATATAAACTATGTTAATCATAGAATAAGTCAATAATTATTTTCTGCCATTTTTGGCTTACACTGATTTATTATTGCCCATTTATAACTTATAGTGACAGTTAAATTTAATGATTTTGAGTATTTTTAAAACTCAACTTGGACTTTTTAGGTATCTTGTTTTATTATTGTACTACTAGTATGTGCGTCTTAAAAGTATGATGGTTCCCATCAAGGAATTTTGCAAATATTACTTAATATTACTGCTCAACATTTTAACCTTCATCTTCATTTAATTAAACTTTCACCATATACTTTTAGTGAGAGGAAGGCTTTTTGATACTTTTGACTGTTATAGTCCAGTACTTGTTTTCATCATTATCTCCTGGCTATTTGCCATCTTTCAAAGTCCAAAACTCAGGAGGTAACAAAATGTGGCAACCCTCTGTGTGTGTGTGTGTGTGTGTGTGTGTAAAATCTATCTTGATATTTCTCACTTTCATATCAGCCAATGGCACTTCAAGGCACAGATTCATGCATTCATTTTTGAAGTGTCAGAATTTTCTTTCCTTATCTTCTGTTAGGCTTGCCCAAGCCACATGACATTAACTTAGATGGCACTTTCAAACTGCCATGTTTAGACCATTTCTCTGCAGATAATTTTTCCCCATTTGACTTTTATCTGTTTAGTTCAGTCGCTCAGTCATATCTGACTCTTTGCGATCCCATGAATTGCAGCACACCAGGCCTCCCTGTCCATCACAAACTCCCAGAGTTTACTCAAACTCATGTCCATCGAGTCAGTGATGCCATCCAGCCATCTCATCCTGTCGTCCCCTTCTCCTCCTGCCCCCAATCCCTCCCAGCATCAGGGTCTTTTCCAATGAGTCAACTCTTCGCATGAGGTGGCCAAAGAATTGGAGTTTCAACTTCAGCATCAGTCCTTCCAATAAACACTCAGGACTTATCTCCTTTAGGATAGACTGGTTGGATCTCCTTGCAGTCCAAAGGACTCTCAAGAGTGTTCTCCAACATCATAGTTCAAAAGCATTAATTTTTTATATCACTCACCAAAAACACGCTTTCAGATTTTTCTACAACTTGACACTTATTTTCTACTCTTTCTACTGTTGTTCTTACATATCACCCCAAAAAGAAAGGAAGTGACAAATGATGATTATATTTTCCTGCCAAGCCAATCTTCACTCTCTGATGCAAGTATTCTTTCTAACACTAATATTTTTATTTAAACATATTTTTGAACAAAAATATATGTACTCTTTTTAATATCCATGCTTCTTGGTTCACAGTTTATCTAATTCTCAACCTTCAACTCTTGTAAATTATAGAATTCTCAGCTCAGCACTTATAATTTAATATATATTTTTGCAGATTCCCATAGATCAATCATTCCAGTCTTCTTCAACATTTCTTTGAATATCTTTGCTTCTTATTCTCAATTTCCTCTTATTATTTTATTTTCCTTTGCTCACTTTAATACCTGGGATAGACAGCCAATTAAAATATATCAAGCTGCCAAACCTTCCCTCAGCAGGCAAAATCTGCTAAGTTTCCTTTCAAATTACTAACAATTTTTCTTTGCATATACAGCATCCCCATTGTGTTCAAATGTAGGCTTCTCTGGGTGAAGACCAGCCTATTGGAATCTTTGCTCTGTTAAACCCTATGATGCTATATTTATTAGAGCAGTAACACAATCATGCCTTGATGAATATTTTTTTCTCAAAGGACCATGGGCTTATTTACAATGAAACTTTTTTTTTTAATGCAAGCCTAGATTCAGAAGGCCTATGATTAAATTCACATTCTAATAAATAAAATAAGGTGTAGATCATAAAATAATCTCTTGTAAAAATACTTAAAAAATACTGCGGCATAAAAGTTATAGGATTTTAAAATAAATGTGTAATGATCATCAAATCTATGTTCATCATAGATGAAATCCTTGGAAGCTATGAGAACGCTATGTATCAAAAATGTTCACTCAATTATTCACTTTCTGATATAGTAGAAAGTTCCTGCTGTCATGTAGCTAACATTTTTTACATAGGTGATAAAAGCAAACAACTGTGACAATAAGTGAAACATATATTAACCAAATGATCATAGAAACTAAAGAGAAATACAAAAAATAGGAAAAGCAAAAAGGAAGTTTCAGCAGGATGACACTTTACAATTTTAAATAAGTTGTTAGTTGAGAAGGTGAAACTTCAGCAAAGACCTAGAGAAAGTAAGGGTGAATCCATGAAAATATATTCCTTTCCTTACTTTCTTTCACCAAACATAGGATCTGCTGTTCACCACTCAATTACATTAATTCTTGATGTAAGTGTCAATAGACAGGAAAGATACTTTAATTAGAAAATAAATTTGACTCGTGTCCTGAAACCAGCTCTAAAGATTCTGCTCAGTCATGATAGTTTGTAAAAGGAAAAGGGGTGGAAGAATCTCAGTGAATCCTTAAGGCAGGAGTTTGGGTTCAGCATTATTCTCCTCTGTGTTCAGGCTGGCTGACTCTCCAGAAGCCAACTTGCTTGTGTGATTTGCCTGTGATATTGCTAAGGGGGTGTTGGGGTACTGGGCTAATCATTCTTTAACTACTTAATTCTTCCTTCTTCTTTTTGTCTAGGAAAAGAATCAACAGGTTAACTAGGTTCTTTCAGGTTTAGAGGGGAACAGAAACGGGCAAACAGGAAAGAGGCAGAAGATCTACTTTCACTTCTCCTCCCTTCCTCCCTGCCTCCTTCCTTCAGTCTTTCTTCTCTTTTTCTTTCTTCTTCTTCTGGTATTCCTAGCACATTTATTATAATTTGTGCAGTTGTCCCAAAGTCCTTGAATACCATATTCTGATTTCGTTAGTCTTTATTCCCTTTAGTTTGGGTTTTCAAAGTTTCTATTGATAATATGCTGTAGTGCAGACTTCCCCCTCCCCCAGTGTGTCCCATCTACTAATGAGCTCAACAGAGGTCTCCTTCATTTCTCTTACAGCTGATTTTATTTTTTTTAATCTTTAGTATTCCTTTTTGATTCTTTCCTTCTCAGAATGTCTCTCTCTCTCTCTCTGATTACATCCCATCTCTCCTGGAATGCTGTCTACTTTATCCATTTGAGGCCCTAGCATTTTAATCTTAGTTGTTTTAAATTCCAGTCTGAGAATTCCAACACCTCTGCCACAGCTCATCCTAGTGTTTACTCTGTATTTCCTAATTGTGTTTTTTGCACTTTGTTAGGGCTTCGCTGGTGGTTTAACAGTTAAGAATCCACCTGTAATGCAACGTATACTGTCACCCTGCTTATTTAACTTATACGCAGAATATATCATGAGACACGCTGAGCTGGATGACACAGAGCCTGGAATCAAGATAGCTGGGAGAAACATCAATAACCTCAGATATGCAGATGACACCACCCTTATGGCAAAAACCAAAGAACTAAACAGTCTCTTGATGAAAGTGAAAGACAAGAGTGAAAAAGTTGGCTTAAAACTCAACATTCAGAAAATGAAGATCATGGCATCTGGTCCCATCACTTTATGGCAAATAGATGGGGAAACAATGGAAACAGTGGAAGACTTTTATTATTATTATTATTAGGCTCCAAAATCACTGCAGATGGTGATTGCAGACATGAAATTCAAAGACGCTTGTTCCTTGGAAGAAAAGTTAATGACCAACCTAGACAGCATATTAAAAAGCAGAGACCTTACTCTGCCAACAAAGGTCTATCTAGTCAAACTATGGTTTTTCCAGTAGTCATGTATGGATGTGAGAGCTGGAGTATAAAGAAAGCTGAGCACAGAAGAATTGATGCTTTTGAACTGTGGTGTTGGAGAAGACTCTTGAGAGTCCCTTGGACTGCAAGGAGATCCAACCAGTCCATCCTAAAGGAAATCAGTTCTGAATATTCATTGGAAGGACTGATGTTGAAGCTGAAACTCCAATACTTTGGCTATGTAATGTGAATAACTGACTCATTTCAAAAGACCCTGATGCTGGGAGGGATTGGGGGCAGGAGGAGAAGGGAACGGCAGAGGGTGAGATGGCTGGATGGCATCACCGACTTGATGGACATGAGTTTGAGTAAACTCTGGGATTTGGTGATGGATAAGGAGGCCTGGCGTGCTGCGGTTCATGGGGTCACAAAGAGTTGGACACAACTGAGCGGCTGAACTGAATGTAGTGGTGAGGAGTCAGGGAAGGGGAATGATTCTTTAGCCCTAGGATTAGGTCTCAATCTTTTAGGAACCCATTCCTCTGGGCTGTAAACTTCACAAGAGTTTCTCAGATTTTTTCTTTTTTTCTCCCCACACTATGTGGGACAGGATATCTGGAATCAGCTGGATTTGAATATTCCCCTTCCCCACACCCTGATAGCTCAGTTGGTAGAGAGTCCGCCTGCAATGCAGGAGACCCGGGTTGGATTCCTGGATCCAGAAGATCTGCTGCAGAGGGGAATGGCTACCCACTCCAGTATTCTGGCCTGGAGAATTCCATGGACTGTATAGCCCATGGGGTCGCAGAGTCAGACTTTCACTTTCACTTCTCCACAGGGAACCCTAGAGATAGCTGAGGTCCAGGATTCCCCTTCCCCAGGTCAAGTAGGCTCTGATAATCCCCTCAGGTTAGGTTCTGGTTAGTTTCACCTGAGGCCAAGCCTTGTTAAGAAGAACAGTATTCTATCGTATTTCAAAGTGGTTCCTCCTGCTTGAAGTATGACAGTATTTTCCTTCTTAATTTACTGAGAACCCAGTTAAGTTCCTGGAGGTAAACCTCAAAGAAGTATGCAAACTCCCACTGCTATGACCGGGACATTCTAGAGTTTCTAATTCTCAGAATTATCCACAGAAAGCCTGCAG
This sequence comes from Muntiacus reevesi, assembly GCF_963930625.1. Lineage (NCBI taxonomy): Eukaryota > Metazoa > Chordata > Mammalia > Artiodactyla > Cervidae > Muntiacus > Muntiacus reevesi. The sequence continues at coordinate 36,581,172 of NC_089270.1, read as the reverse complement.
CAATCAGCCGTTTCCAGTTCAGTTTTTCCTACCAAAGCAGTGATCCTGACAGCAGTTTCCACTCCCGAGTCTCTGCTCCAGTAAGTCACAACTCCCTGTATGCAACTGTGTGTCTCTGAAATCTCAGGGCTTGCAGTTTTCCTGTGCCTTCCCTTTTCTTACAGATTCATGAAAAGTTATATTTTATTCTGTGTATGTTTTTACTTTTATTAGTGTGGGGTTGTGGCATAGCTTTTTCCATGCAGAATTAGAAACCAAAAGTCAAGTCATCTTTTCTTTCTTTATCCTCCCTCTTACACCCCTCTTTCCCCATCTACCCATTTTGAAGAGGAGCTTTAGGTTACATTTGAATTTTCCTGGTTACTTATGATGTCACTTCCTATCCCATCCTTTTAATGAACAATTGATTTTATTTTTTGGTAAAGTTCAAGTTTTTTGCCAAGCTTTCAAAGCGGTCTGACTCTCTTGGAGACTGAGTATTATATAATGCTATATGTTGCAAGTATAGTCTCCCACCCTCAGGTTTTCCTTTCCACACTTTTAATGGTGTCTTTTGATAAATATTTCATGGCAATACTATGTTATATTATATTTTAAGATCTTTGTTGCTCTGCTTTACATATTTAGAAATTTAAATAATTTGATTTTTCCAAACAGTTACATATTTATCCCAGCTTATATACTGAAAAGATGGCTATCTCATTTTTTTTTTTTTTTTTTTTCAGGCATCTCTTACATATATGAAGGGTTGACATATGTACAGGACTGTTTCTGAACTTTCTACTTTGTTTCCTTATCTACTTAGTTTTCCTCTGATATTATTGTGTCTATCTTAGTTTTTTGTTAATATTGTTTTTGTTGCTGCTCAGTCACTCAGTTGTGTCCAACTCTTAGCAATCCCATGGACAGCAGTACACCAGGATTTCCTTGAATTATATTAAATTGGGATTATACTGACCCTAAAGACTAATTTCAGAGAATTGGTGTTTTACATTATTGAGACCTAATCAGAAATACTGTTTTTTCCTCACAGTTATTTATGTTTTTTTCCATTGTTTAAATAATTTCTTTAATTTCTCTGGACATAGTTTTCTAGTTGCCCTTAAAGATCTTAGTATATTTTTAAAATTTTTATTTTTAGATTTATTCCTAAGGGTTTAGGAATAAATTTTAAAATTCACATTGTATTTTAAAATACTGCACTATTTTAGAATGTTCACTATTGCACATTGTATTTTAAAATATATTTCCATTTTAATAGTCTGATTTCATACTGGAAATTTGTAATCTATCTTTAAGAATTGCTGTCATTCTAGTTGAGAAACACTTTATACTCCACTCACATAGAGCTTTACCTGCTCCAGTTCGGGCACTTCAGGTTCTAGCACTAGTTTAATGTCATTGTCTCACATGAGTAATTAACCAAGTCGTATCTCTAGTTTCCTGAAATAAGAAAAAAATGCAGTATTTTCAGGGTGACTTCAGAGACACGGGTGTGTGTACTAGGAAAATATCATTCTTTCAGATTATAATTTAATGATCTTAATTATAACTAAGTATGTCAAAAATGAAAAATAGGACATCAATGCCACTATTACTACTGTAGTTTATGCAATCGTATTATTAATATTTTAACTCAAATTCCAGTATCCAGGTATTATGTATGTGCTCAGTTGTGTCTCACTCTTTGTGGCCCAAGGACTGTAACATGCCAGTCACCTCTGTCTATGAGCGTCTCTAGGCAAGAATACTGGGGTGGGTTACCACTTTCTAATCCAGGGGATCTTCCCAACCCAGGGATTAAAATCTCGTCTCTTGTGTCTTCTGCAGTGGCAGGTGGATTCTTTAACACTAGCGCCAGCTGGGAAGTAAAAATACATGGCTTTTAACAATTTGCTCACTTTTTTCACCAACTTTTTCTTACCCATAGATCTATTGACATTAAATTTCTGGCCACAACAGGCACTTATGGAATCTTCTAGAAATCTGTGTAATGTCATGCTTATATGTGTTTTTCATGTTATTTATTTTAGTTAGAATCCTTTTACCTCTTTCAGCAAAATCATAAATCTTCAATGCTTCATCAAGTACAACCTTCTTTTAAAAGTTTTACTCATCCCTACAATCAGAATTAAGGAGTCCCTCCTTTGGACTCCTTATAAGGTTAATTTTTGCTTTGGTTTATCAAAAATAGTAAATTTCATAAGTACTGGGATTGTTTCTTATTTAACTCTTTATTATCTGGGGATAGCCAGAGTGCCTTTTGTGTAGTGAGCATTCACTGCTTATTTTTAGCTTAAATATGCTTTCTTGTGTGTAAAATACAGTATTTTTAAACGTGTTATGTTTAATTGAATTTAAGACAGTGAATTGTCTGAATGGCTATTTCAGATTTCAGTGTTTATGACTATATGTAAACTAGACATAGATCAAGTTCTATGTTACTCTCAATGAAACAAGCTGTGTGTTGTGTTCTCATTTCTTTAAAGTTGAATTCTGTCACGTTTCAGGGAATAAAAAGGTTCAGAGTCTGCCAATTCTGGGAACTTTGTGAAACATTTGTTTCTTTAAGAAGTATATCTGTGGTTTGTGTGCACGCGTGCTAATTCACTTCAGTAGTGTCTGACTCTTTGAGACCCATAGACTGTAGCTCTCCAGGCTCCTCTGTCCATGGAATTATCCAGGCAAGAATACTGGAGTGAGTTGCTGTGAGTTGCTGTTCCCTATTCCAAGGAGAAGTAATGTCGTCCTAAATGCAATATTTGATGAAGCATCCTAAACCCTAAATGTAAATGCCTGTCACCATTTTAAGTGTTCCTCTTCCCCAACATTGTGTAAATGCAAAGCACATCCCAGTTTATGGCAACTTTTCAAAGGAAAGAGAATGCGTATCTGAGATAGGGCACTGTGCTAAAAAGAATTAAAAGAAATTCCATGGAATCCAAGGAGAGTACAGGTTTTACATCTCACAGATGAGTTGGAAAGATAGATGAATATGAATGTCTGCATTTGAATACCTAAAGTCTTTTATAATATTATATCTTTTGCTCTCAAGCACACAATTCTTGTCATTAAAATACCTTCAATATTTTATTTAACAAAAAATACTCTGAACAACTGTATGGATAAGAGAAACTGACACATTAAATTGTATCTTCAAATATAAAGATGTAGAGAGAATTTCCAAAAAGCAACTCAGTGGGTTAGGTAAAATGGTAGGTGTTACCTAGTAGTGTTTAAGTGGATGTGGTTAATTCTTCTGGAGGATAGGTAACAATTTCAGATTAAGTTAATATTTTTCTTTCTTTCTTTCTTTTGAAAGATTTCTGATCATTTTACTGTTTCTTTGTTCATGAACATTGGAATATGGTCCCTCTTTTTCCTATTCTAGGCAATATTTATAGCAATTAGTGTCTTCTTTAGATGCAAGGATTATCTAATTAGCATATTCATTCAAAAGCAAATATTTTGGCATACATATCATGTGTCAGGCACTATGCTAAATGTTGGGACATATCTGTGAACAAACCAAATAGCAAAGTAAATTTGATTGCTTGAAGTCTCTAGTCTAGAAAATTCTTTGATAGAAATTAAGAAATGTAATAAATAGGTATTGACAGAAATTATAAATATAATGAATAGATAAAATATTATATGTTTAATGGTGGTAAATACCAAGGGAAAAAAGGTAGATCCACTTAAGAGGGATGATAGATACTAAGGGTGGAAATGGGTGGTAAGTTTCAGAAATCAAGACTGGCATTGATCAAGTCAATTACAGACTTAAAGTATGTGATTGAGTTGGTCATGTGGATTTATGGGGAAGAGTTTTAGAGGGAAATGGGACAACATGGGATCATACAATTTGCTGTATGCAAACCATTTGAAGGGAAATAATATGTCTATGACAGAGCAAGACTCTGAAGTGAAACTCTTACATTTTCTGTCTGTTTTTGAGAGTATTTTAAATGCAAGGAAATTCACTTTGTATTACAACTTTGTGATTTCCAATCCAATCCAATAACAACCCTTCAAGATAGTTCTATTGTTCCTATTTAACGAATGAGAAAATTAGTCTCAGAAAAATGAAAGATAGTTCAATTACTCATAACTAGTAAGTAGTGGGGCTCAGAGTCCAAAATAGCATTTGTGTATGTGAGTTTATTTAAATTTTGAACTCTTCTCATTATGTTAATTTTTTATATATATATAAAACCTCATGAATATTGCTTTTTTTTTCTAACAACCAGTTTTTGCATAGATAATTCAATATTTGTTTTTAGTAGTTTTAAAATACATTGAGAAACTTGTCAAAGTAATTTTATTCAAGTCACCCTGGGTAATTAGAGTTTAGAGTCGCTGGTTTTTATTTCCTCTTCATCTATATGAATTAAGGTATACCATGGCTTTGAAACAAAATCCTGTATTTAGATCTCTATGTATTTTAACTTGGTAAGTAAAATAGAGAATATTATTCATATTTCTGATGATATTAGTCATTTTGGCAATAGAATTGAAATCTATTACTATGTCTCTTTGTAAAATTGTCTGTGTTTATTTTGAAAATGAGGTGTTTCCAATTTGTACAATTAATCAGTTGCCTTTATAATGTATGGGAGTGTAAGTCTCATTCAGGTAGGCCCCATACAGGCCACTCCCCTTCTTAAACTTATTCTTTATATGATATAGTGGTTTTATGTGGTTAATGGTTTGATTCTATTTCAAGTTTTTTGTTTGTATTTTGCACTTTATCAGAAAAATAGCTTATCCCTACTATGATAGAGAGCTAATGGTATCCTTTAAGTAAAATTTATTTAAACCAGTTAAACTTACAGAAAGCAAATTTCTATCTTTGGAAAAAAAATACATTTTACCCTCTAAGAAGCTAACTATAAGATGTTTTGTTGATTATTATTCTAGGCAACAACAAAAGAAAAGACAATTGTATGGTGTTCCTTACACACATAGTCAAATACAGGATTCATCTAAGATAAATTGGACTTTTGCGGTTCTGACATAGAGGAGACGAAAAAGAAATATAATCTGTCTTAATTGATTTCATGAAGGATTCAATGACTCATACTTTCTTCAATTTTTTTCTGCATATCTTAGTGACAATGATAGATGGCTACTTTACTATATTGTTCAAGTATCAAATGTTGCACATTTAAATTATTTTTTTATGATAAAGGAAAATTCATCCACTGTTTCCCATTTGAAAAAGCAGTTAACTTGAAACTTAATAGCTTTGGCATTCAAGGAATCTGACTGAAATTCTTACTGTTTCTGCTTTTACTGTTTTTTTTGACCTAGAAACCAGTCTTTTGATTTTTCAGATTCAGTTACTTCTGTTAAAGCTGATATCTCAGTGGTCATTCTTTCCTGAGTGCAGCCTTTTATTGGGAGTTTGTGGTTCACTATCTCTATGCTTTTCAAACTCAGAAGAATTAGATGTCACAAAATACCTTTCTTTATTTAATCTCTCTTTTTCTTTCACTCTTCTAGATTTTAAAAATAGCCTCTGAACTCTCTCCTGATGTCCCTCTAATCTGTTCCTTATATTATTGGTAATACGGACTTTCAAAATGCAAGTCTTATTTCATTACTATCCTGCTTATACTTTACTTATATTATATTATCTGTAATGGGGGGGGCCTGTTTGGATTGGCACTCAGGGTTTTCCATGTCCTGGCTATGCATCAGTCCTCATCTTTTGCCACTGTGAGACATATTCTAGATAGTTGTATTTTCTTAAATATGTTATATTTTAATTATTTCTTTAAATATAACTTTTCACATATTTTAGGCCTTAAAGTTATTGAGAACTTGAATTTTATTACACTCATCCTTGGATGGAGTTGTCACTTTAGTTGCCTTGCCTGACATGTTCTTACTTGGGTATGTTAAATTTTCTTATTCTTTTAAATATTTTAACTTGAAGTATTTTTAAAGGTCATTGTAGTTTAGCAGATGATTGCATAAAGGAAAATGAGTACTGAAAGGGCACTCAGAAGTGCTGTGGAATCATGTCAGTACCACCACCTACTACCCACCTGACTGTGTAAACCCAGATTCGCTATCTACAGAGACGGAGGAGCGATTCTGCCCAGCCTGCTTCCAGACTGTGAGGGTCATAAGTGATGAGATATATAATTTGTGCATTGTACATTGTAACTAAAATATCCATTACTGCTATTAAAATTAAGTGAAATTACTGAAATCTATTTTACATATTCAGTAAGCACAGTGATATGAATGGCAATGTTTGTTTAAAACAAAAAAATTGTTACTCAAATATGTCCTCTGTGAAAGTTTTTGCCTGATGACACCTTTGAAAACCTTCTTCTGTGTTGTTATGGAGAAGGTTGTGTGTATATTTCTCTGTGTGTGTGTTTGTGTGTGTGTCTTTATTACTTACTATAAGAAACAGTTATGAATTTCTCCTATTTATTATTTAAGGATCTGATAAAACTATGTTCATTTGCTTTAGGTTTGCATACATAGAAGAAATTCCATTAATTTTAATAATCCTCATATCTTCTATAGAAACACATAATATTAAGTAGTACATTAAAGTTATATTGACAATAAATATTAATATCGCAATACTGATCATTTACAAATTTCAATGATAATGAAAGTATAAGGAATGAAATCAAGATATTTTTGTTTGCATTACATACATTTATAAATACCAAAGATCAAAATAGTTCTCAGACATTCATTTTTTAAAATTATTTTAAAGGGAGATAGATGGGAAGAGTGTTTGAGACATTGATGGATGTTTTATACCAGGAAGCAACTTTCTGAGGCTTGAATATATCTTACCAATTATCAACAGTAGCTTTGCTTTCACTCTCCAATCACTGCTTCAGTGTGAAAAGAAAACTAACAAGCGATACTGGTGTTGCAGACACTGACATGACCCAAGAAGTGTTGTCTCTGGGAAAGTGAAAGTGGTACCACCTGTAACAAGAATGATTAATTTCTGTGAGGTATGAGTAAAAGTATCAGAATATGAAACTTTTGAGATCAATTTGGAGGTAGTTGAAGAAGATGCTGAGTTACAATAAGCACTTTCTATCTTGCTCCACACTGCTTTTATGATTTGCTACATTTTACTGTTCATGCCCATAAATTCATTTTGTATTTCTTAAAAGAAAGCAAGAATAGTTCTTTAATACTTCACAAATGTCAGGCTCATTTAACCTTTCTTTCTTTACTAGTTTTCAAAACAATGTCCTTAATAGTCACATAAACTATAGATTTAGTAATACTTGATTGTACTTTAATTTAGTGACATTATTTTCATTTTAGTCACAATTTCCTAGGGAAATTATAATAGTTTTAGAATGACATAAAGTTAGTTAGTTCTGCTTCCCTTTTTCATCTTTTTTTCCTTCTTGATCCTCAGTTTATAATTTAATCAGAAAACAAAATGAAGATCTTACACATGTATGTGTAAGTGTATGCACACACACACACACACAACACATATATATATAATTCTGAAAAATTATTGAAATCAACCCCCATGTCTGATAGTGTTATTGTTGGCTGTTTCAAGTTGCTTTTGAGAAAGAAAGAAACATCAATATTTCTATTCTCTCCACTTATTCTGGCTTACATTTTAGCAGTGCAATTATATTAACCTGCTAATGAGCACTCATTATTACCTGGGTCTGCACTAGAGATTTTATTGGCAATTTCATATTTAATTCTCATAACTATGCTACAGATGATAGCATTGAGGCCCACACTGGCTAATTTTCCCATATTTATCCAGCTCATCTGACTGTTGAGACAGGAAATCCCATTAAGATCTATGTGACTCTAAAACCAAAGCTCTTTTTATTACTAAAGAGAACCTCTGGTTTTTAGCTCCTAAAATTCATTTCCTGAATCAGTAATTTGGCTTGCACTTTGTGAGATTTTTACATGGTTTCCTCTTTCATTTTTTTCTAAAGAGACTTACCATAGTGAATGTTAGGGCATATTAGGCAACCAAACAAGAAAAAAGTCAAGAATCCAGTCATCCATTAACCAGTTTTCAACTGTGAAGCCCCCAACCTACCACCATCATTCCAAGTCCTAATTTTCATAAACAGAAATTGAAGATAATTAAAAAAAAAACAGATCTTGCATGAGAATTCAATAAGATAATACATAAAATATTAATACAAATATTTACCATGGTGCTTTACACACTGTCAAACTTCATATGTTTATTATTATGTAGCATTTGTTTAGCATTTTGAATTTTTTCATTTAAAAATGTAATTATTTTTATGTGCCTGTGAGATTTTTTTCCTCCTTGACGACACTTTTTTATGCAGAGATTTCTGAAAGTGGTTGTGACATAAGAGAACCTCTGGGGAAAAAAAAAATAGAAACTACTTCCAATATTCATGACAGGACTGGGGTGACTAGAGGTCCCTGGATAGAAAAATATGGCTGAGTAACTTCTGTCTTTGGTGAATGCAGTGATTTCTGTAACGAAAGCCATTCCTTTACAGATTATAACATGCAAACTCTTTTAACTTCTAACGTGTATTTTAGTTGAGCTAAATTGCTCAGTCGCTAAGTCATGGCTGACTCGTTGCAAACCCAAGGACTGCAGCATGCCAGGTTTCTGTCTTTCAGCATCTCCTGGAGTTTGCACAAACTCATGTCCACTGAGTTGATGATGTTATCCAACCATCTTGTCCTTTGTCATCCTCTTCTCCTCCTGCTTTCTATCTTTCCCAGCATCAGGGTCTTTTCCAATGAGTCAGCTCTTCATGTAACTGAAAGGCACATGCTTTTTACTGATTTCATGTGGGCTAATTTGATATTGTATGATTTTATGAGGCATTGGAGAGTTTTTGTTTTTACTAATATCACACCATTCTATTTTTGCTTCTGAACTTTTAAAAAATAACAGGATGTAGTCCTTAAATGTTCACTAGTAGGATACAGCCAGTCAAGTGTTGGTAATTGTTTAACAACCAGTCTTTTAGGGTAAAAGAAACACTCACACACACAAGTACAACTCTCCCAACAAACACACAGAAAAGGCCTTATTTAAAATGTTCTGTTTTAGCATTCTTTCTGCTTTCTATTTGCCCTCATCAAATTCATAGCTTAAAAGTTCTTTCTCAAATGCAGTTTAACAACATTACGACTTTGCTTAAAAGTATCCAAGCATATTCTTTTAATCACTTACTGGGTACTTTGGGCTTCCCAGGTGGTGCTAGTGGTAAAGAATCCACAAGCCAATGCAGGCGGTGTAAGAGACATGGGTTCAATCCCTGGGTCAATTCCTCTGTAGGAAGGGCACAGCAACCCCCTCTAATATTCTTGCCTAGAGAATCCCATTGACAGAGGAGCCTGATGGGCTATAGTCCAGGGTCACAAAGGGTTGGACACAACTGAAGGACTTAGCACTGGGTACCTCACCTAATATTCAAGGGTGGCCGTGACATGTCCTCTGACTGTTTCCCAGGCACACATCTAGTCATGCAGTGCCTTGCATTTTATGTTTCTGAAGATTCAAAATAGTTTTGTCCTCCCTCCCACCCCCACCCCCCGCCCCGGTAACCTGTGCTACTTTTACTAACATTTACTGACTCTTATTTCTGCAATATCCTTTTCTTCTCTCTGAGTCTAAATGATCTTTATTTGACTATGAAATTCAGCCTGTCACTTCCTTTGGAAAGTTGATTCTAATCAACTGCAATTTGGAATAGCTGTCTCTTCTTCCGGTTCATATACTCTGTACCCTTCTGTGATCACTGCATTTGGAATTAGGTCACAAGACTTCAGAATTAAGCCCTGTAACTGTTGAAATTTAGGTATTTTATAGAGGATCCTGGTGGGCTGTGGTCCATCAGATCACAAAGAGTCAGACATGACTAAAGCAACTTAGCACATGTACACACAATATTTGTTTAATGGATAAGTAAACAAATAAGTAAAATATGCTAAAGAAAAAGTTTCTGATGTTTCCCACTGGAGCAGAATGTCTACATTCATTGCAAATGTTTCAAATGCTTTTATAGAAAAATGGGAAGAAAATGTTCATGTTTAAATATTGTACACTTCAATCTTCTCTTCAGAATTGAAGCAAACTAAAGCACTTGCCTAGGACCATAAATGACTTTGTTAAATTTCAACATGTATGTACTTTCAAGGACTTTAGAAAGCCTCCTTACACATTTAACTATTACTTCTCAGGATATTCTTTTTCAGACAGTTTCATTCAGTGCTGAGAGGAGACTCTCCCTTTGTCATAATCATGATTTTTAGAACTCAGATCTCTTACTTTGAATAGTAAATCCCCTAAAGATTAATTGTATGCTTTCCAATGATTCAAAAAACCAAAGAGATATTTATCATGTTTACCCATGATAAACAAACCATTTTTTCCTGATTGAATAAAAGTTTTGATAATCTTTCACCAGGACAACTTTATTCTGTTATTGAGGCCAAACACTGTTCTTATTCACATGATTTTGCTTTTAAAAATGCTAGCTATTGACCTTATAAATAATAAGCCAATAGGCAATAATTCAATCAATAGAAAGGACCACTTAATAAAAAGTGATGGGGACACTTGAGGAAAAAACATTTTTTAATATTATTTTTCCAATGAGTTTCTTAAGCAATTCTCTGAACTCAGTACTTATGTCAGTGAACTGTTTTGTTAGCAGCCCAAATCTATAGCAGTGTTTTCAATGTCTGTTGATTATCTAATGCTATTTCAATCAACAGAGAACATGAGATTTTAATAAATATTTATTATAATCATAAATTGTATATCAGAAAAAATACCCTTAAACTAGTCTTTATTTCTTTGTGTTATCTGGAATTATATGCCATAACTCTGACATATGGGATTATCACATTAAAGAAAAGCCTAAACCATTTTTACTTTTTCAGTTTAATTGGAAAAAGCTAATTTCGAAACAGAAATGTAGATAAAATTAAATGCTTTTAAAAATATATTATCTTCCAGAATTTTCTAAGTAGGTCTCTGGAATGTCAAGTTAAGGGTTTATTTACTTTATGTGGTTGAATAACTAGAATATTGTGCATTGAATTTATCAATTGTTTAGTAATTATTTATGATACAGAGTGTTTCTTTCATTCTTTCTGTAAATACTGTACTGAAATATTTTCTTTCTTAATTAAGATTTTTGAGGTATTTTTCTTTAGGGTCTCAAATTATAAAAGTATTTGTACTATCTTATGTTAACTGTAACAGGTCTAGGAAAATAATAATTACATTTTTGAGCTATAAAAGTGATATTAATGTCATACAGAATTATTATTAATATAAATAAAGCAACCATTTATTAACAAGTAAGCAAGGAAAGGCAATTTAGTATCATTCCTGAAGCTGAACTGGCAGAAAGCTAAGATATTGCCAAGTTACTCTTTACTTATGCTGATCCAGGAATATTGGGGAACTGGTTTTGATTTATTTTTCTTGTATTAATAAGCATAAGTTCTCATTAATGAGCAAAATTTAAATTCAACAAATATATCAAGCTCAATATTTCCAGATATTTGTTTTAATAATATGAACATGAATAAGGCATGATCCTTCCCTTTAAGATCAGTTCAGTTCAGTCGCTCAGACGTGTCTGACTGAGACCCCATGGACTGCAGTACACCAGGCTTCCCTGTCCATCACCAACTCCCAGAGAGTGCTTAAACTCACGTCCATCAAGTTGGTGCTGCCATCCAACCATCTCATCCTCTGTCGTCCCGATCTCCACCTGCCTTCAATCTTTCCCAGCAATGTAGTAGAGTTCCTACAGCAAAAACATGGTGGCAAGCATATGCATCAGTGTATTTATATATGTTCTGAAGAAGTACAGCAAGAAATACTATTTTTTTAATAGTCTTTAAATTTTTATTTAAGTCGTAAAAACATTTAGGTTTTACAACTTGATATATGGCTTGCTATTGGAACTCTAACTCATTTCATAAAGTATATAGCTTCAGGGAAGCAGAGACTCTGTCATATTGCTCTCACTGTGTATATACTTTCAGCTGATTCAACATACCGTAGTTGTGTACCAAAATATTCTAAACATAGTTATTGTTATAATAAAATGCATTTAAATGTAAAAGTTTGTCATATTTTCTATTGAGAAAAATTATTATGAAAATCTCTATACACACTAACATAGCACTATGTAGTCCTTAAGAACTGTCAAAGTTAAAAATGAATGATATATTTTTCTTTTACAAAAAAAAATACTGCTCTAAATTTGTTGATGTTTTCTTGAATGACAAGTGATTATAATCAATAACCTGTTGATGAACTAATATTAAACTGAAAATGAATATAAATTTTTGTTCTTTCAGCATAAACCTTTTACAATAAATGAGAGTTAATGCTTTTCAAAATAAATTTGTGCTACGGTCAACATCAATATGAAAAATCAATAACCTCAGATATGCAGATTATGCCATTTTAATGGCAGAAAGTAAAGAGGTAGAATTGTAGAAGTTATCATGTGATTTTATTTTCATAATGAGATTAGTTAACACCTTTAACAATCTTATCTAATACACATAAAAGGACTTCCTGGTGACTCAGAGGATAAAGAATCTGCCTGCATTGTAGGAGATCTGGGTTCAGAAGATCTTCTGGAGATGGCAATGGTAACTCACTGGAGTATTCTTGCCTGGAGAATTCCAGTCCATGGGGTCACAAGAAGTTGGACAGGATCCATGGATTGCAGCCCACCAGGCTCCTCTGTCCATGAAACTCTCCAGGCAAGAACACTGGTGTGGGTTGCCATTTCCTTCTCTACAGAAAATAAAATCCACAGCAAATCTATCCACATCATAATATATTTTGGTTTTTTTGTTGTTAACAGGACTGAGCAACTTTCAATGCACGTAAAAACAAACCAAAAAAAAAAAGAAAAAAAAAGGAAAGATAATTGGAAATAGGATTTTTTTCTTTCTTTCAAAAATCTTGTAAAGAGATTAAGGAGAGGTTTAAACCAATTTACTAACAGTTTCAAAAACATTCCCATTAGTTTCTAAATGTTTATTAGCAACATTTCAGTAAAAGCGTGTGTGAACAGTTTGTTTGGGTTAATACGCTATTCAGCATTAAGTCATCACAACCCCTGATGGCTTGCTTTCTTTTAGATCTATATATCTTATCTTTCATAGTATATTTTTCATGCATGATGGTCATTAAAACACAGTTGTGAATTATACTTGTATGGGACAAAGTCATAAATTCATTACCACAAGTTTCTAAATAAAGATATTTAAAAATAGAGATGCATAATCAATTATTTCTTTCATTAATATATCAATATTAGATTTTAATGAGGCCTAAAACCTTGTTTAACAATTGAAGTTAAAATGTGTATCCTTTAAAAACCTGTCATTCATGATTATAATGCAAGTGATATCTACAATGGCATGACATTTATAACTAAATTCATATTAATATTTGAAGAGGCAACAAATCTAGCTCAAATAGTTTCTATATCTTTATAGCAATGGACTCTTTCTTTCAGATTTTTCTTTGTGGAAAAACAAAACATATTTGTTGCTTGTTGTTCAGCTGCTAAGTCGTGTCAGACTCTATGACTCGATGGACTGCAGCACAACAGGCTCTTCTGCCCTCCACTATTTCCTGGAGTTTACTCAAATTCATTATTTTCAAAAGAAATCTGTGATATGAAATCTGTGACTCCATGGAGTCACAGAGTCAGACCCGACTGAAGAGACTTGCCATGAATGCATTGTATTATCTGTGAGAAATCCCAATCACTTAGCACCCTCTTCTTTGATCTTCTCAATATCTGGAATGCACTGGACTCTGGCAGCACAGTTTGAAAAGCATTCATTTGAATAACAAAGATTATTTTCTCTTGGGTAATTGTGTGTGTCTGTCTGTATATACATGTACATATATGTATGACACATTCCATCAGTTGTACTGTTTTATCTTCCACACCTAGAATTTCATTTTTACTCCCTTTTAATCTAACAATTTAGTCATCTTCTTCTCAACAGTGTCTTAGCACATACAGTTTGCAAAAGCTTTACTTTTGACCCTCACTAGTATCCCTAAATCTGAGTTTGATCACAGCCATCATTCTTAAAATGGATACTCATGTATAGAGATTATGAGGACAAATTCAGGCATGCTACATTTTATTTCCTGACCTCCCTTCATTTGAAAGATATTTCTGGAAATCCTCTACCATATAGGTCCCCTTGATGTAAAAAGTAGTGAATATAGGACAAATGCTGGTTGGACTGGTCTCAGAAGCTTGATCTACCCTTGGACTTTCCAGTTATCCCTCCACAGGAAATATTGAGAATATCTATATCCCAGCAAGTGTCTTTCTATGTCTTTCTATCCAAAGACACCCGTTTTAACAATTATCTTCCCTGAGCTTGATGTTGGCAATGATAGATAATTGATAGGGAGTGATTTTAACTTTTTCTCGAGACTCTTTCAAATCTGACATAGAGAAAATTCAGTGTTTGTACCAGCCTCCTGAGTAATGCTCAGATGGGGAGATATGTGCCTTGCCCTCTACTATTATCTGCCTTTATGATTCAAATTTTTGTGCATAGTTAACAAACTATAATGGCATTTTAAAAATCATTACATTATATAGCATCTTGAGATATATTTTCCTAGCATATGTTCAAGTCCCAGTTATTGCTATTTAAACTGTAATAACTACTATTAATTTTCTTATATTAAAAAATATTACTAGCAGGTATTAATTCAGAACACAAGTAATTCAATAGAAAACAATTATTGATGGTATACATTTTCTTAAATTATTGATAATCTTATTATGATATATTTACCTATATTCCTTTTAAACACAAACTTTTGTAGAAACTAATATCTAATGTATCCTTTTAAGAAATATACTTCTTCTACCTAAAGAAGTTGGCAATGATATTGCATGGCCTCATCTGTCCATCCACAGGGCTTGTTATGTGGCTCAGGTTGGCTAACCAGGCCCTTTATTCCAAGTTATAGCATTGTTATATAGATACTGTCATATGACAAAATCTTTCCACTCAAGTTGACCCATGGTCATTTGAACAAATGAAAGAATGCTAGTGAGAGAATATGGTTAGAACCTGTGTCTAGCCTTTCTTGGAAACCAACTGGATTTTTTTATGTTAAAATAGAGAATATATTTGCACAGTTTTCTTGGTCTTCTATATCAAGCTGATAATTTATTGTATGCTTCATTTTTTATTTTAAAAATTTTCCTAAGCTATATTGCTTCATTTTAATAGAAAGATATCTAACCACTTAATCACATAAACAGATTCATACATAAATAGTGTGACAGATTAAAAATGGCCACAACTTCTTTGCCATCCCTTCCTTTGAAAGATGCAAACTATATCCCATCCCTTTGAGTCTAGGCTTGGAACATGACAGAACTAAAGCTTGCCAGTTTGGGACCTAACCTTTAAGAGATTTAGTAGTTCCTGTTTCCTTTTTCTTGGAGCACCGACTTTCATTTGAGAAGTTAGGCCCTTCTATGTGCAAGATTTTTGAAAGCCTATGGTAAACATGGGCTTTCCTGTTGGTTCAGCTGGTAAAGAATCAACCTGCAATGCGGAAGACCTGGGTTCGATCCCTGGGTTGGAAAGATCCCCTGGAGAAGGGAAAGGCTACCCACTCCACTATTTTGGCCTGGAGAATTGCATGGACTGTGTAGCCCATGGGGTTGCAAAGAGTTGGACACAACTGAGTGATGTTTACTTCACTTCATGGTAAACTTGGAGAGGCCTTGAAGGGAAATAAGGAGAAAGACAGAGACAAAGTGATAGAGAAGTTCCACCAGCTCTAGCTGTTCTAGTCCCAGCTATCCAAGTCATCTCAGCAGAGACTGCAGATATTGATAAATCGAGATAAGCCTCTAAACTTCACCCATATTCTTAACCACAAATACTGAAATAAAATGATGATAAATTTTAAGCCATTTGATTTTGAATAGTTTAAAAATGGAAAAAAATGGTGACATAATTATTAAAGATGTTTTTTCTTGATTTTATTTTTATTTCCCAAGTTTTCTGTACATAGAAGGTATTATTTCTGCAGACAAACAGAAAACCCAAGTGGTACATGTCAATATTAGCTCACTCATTAGTTTCTGGTCGGCTTTATCACTGTTCTAAGTACTATAACTGAGAATACAACCTCACTGTTGACTATATTTGGTATAGACAGTTTCTATCTCTCCACTTCTATTCCACTGGCCAGGGAATACCAGATTCCTTCCTAAATGTCTTTCATCTCTATGTATTTACAAAATAGTACCGTCTTTGTGAATATTTTGTATACCATTTCAAACGTTGGCAGGATTTGTGATAGTTTACTTGGCAATAAACATTCTTATATACCTGATTTAGATATTTCATAGTATTTCTTTATTTTGCTTAAGTTCTCTTATTTAGTTTTTGTGTCCATGCTTGCTAAGTTGCTTCAGTTGTGTCCAACTCTGTGAGACCTCATGAACTGTACCCTGCCAAGCTCCTCTGTCCATGAGATTCTCCAGGCAACAATAATGGTGTTGGTTGTCATGCCCTCCTCCAGGGGATCTTTCTGACCCAAGGATTGAACCCACAACTCTTATGTCTCCTAAAGAACCAGGCAGGTTCTTTACCACTATCTTTACCACTATAGAGAAGTGGTATCTTCTCTACCACTACCACTAATATCTTACCACTTTACCACCATCTACTTTTTATCAATTTGGTTACTATATATTTTCAATATATATTTACCTATATTAAAAATGCATACTGGAGATTTAGTCTCATGCCCATGTTTAAGTCAAGAAGGAGATTTAAAAATGGCAACACCTACCTTTGCCATTTTTTTACAAAAATTTAGTTATTTTACAGAAATCCCCAACATATTCTGCTACACCTCACTGGCCAGAATTATGTCATCTTTCTCATTCCCTCAACTCCTCTGGTTCCAGAACATTGTGTCTGGAGAGATGCATTTTAAGCCTGGTCCATTCCCATCTCCCCAGACTTGAGATTCTTTTAGAAAGAAAAATGAGGGAATTGATAGCAGGTTTGCCATCATGTACTCTTCGTTAAAAACATTTAAGTTTTTTTTTTTTTCTGAAGTATAGTTGATTTACAATGTTGTGTTAATTTCTGCGCTGCAGCAAAGTGATTCATGTATACACATATCTATACACACATACACGTATATATAAATATTCTTTTCCATTAGTTTACCAAAGGGTATTGAATATAATTTTCTGTGCTAGACAATATGACCTTATTGTTTATCAATTCTATATATAAAAGCTTATATCTACTAACCCCAAGCTCCCACTGCATCCCTCCCTCAGCTACCTCCCACTTCACAACCTACAGTTTGTTCTCTATGCCTGTGTTTCTATTTCTGTTTCATAGATAGGTTCATTTGTATCATATTTTAGGTTTCACATGTAAGTCATATCATGTAATATTTGTCTTTCTGATTTACTTAGTAAGATAATCTCTACTTGTATCAGTGTTGCAGCAAATGACATTATTTTCTTCATTTTATGTCTAAATAGAATTCCATTGTATATATGTACCACATGTTCTTTATCCATTCATCTCTCAGTGGACATTTAGATTGTTTCAATGCCTTAGCTCTTGTGACTAGTGCTTCTGTGAATATAGAGGTGTATGTATCTCTTTGAATTACAGATTTGTCTCAATGTATGTCCAGGAGTAGGATTGCTGGATCATACCATAGTTTTGTTTTTAATTTTCTGAGGAATCTCTGTACTGTCTTTCATGGTGACTGCACCAACTAACATTCCCACCAACAGGGTAGGAGGGTTCCCTTTTCTTCACACCCTCCCCAGCATTATTTGTAGATTTTTTGATAATGGCCATTCTAACTGCTCTAAGGTACTACCTCATTGTAGTTTTGATTTGCATCTGTCTAATAATTAGCAATGTTGAGCCTCTTTTCTTGTGCCTATTGACCATCTGTATTTATTCTTTGGAAAAATATCTATTTAGATATTCTGCCCATTTCTGAATTGTGTTTTTTATTTTTTTGTTGCTGAGTTGTACGATCTGTTTGTATATTATGGGAAATGTCATAACATTTGAATCTTGTCATTCAGCTCATTTGCAATCATATCATATGACCCTTGTCAGGCATATCATTTGCAATTTTTTTTCCCATTCTGTGGGTTGTCTTTTTGTTTGTTTATGGTTTTCTTTGCTATGCAAAACTTGTAAGTTTGATTAGAACCCATTAGTTTTTTTGTTGTTGTTGTTTTGTTTTGTTTTTTCAATTTCTATTGCCTTGGGAAACTGGCCTAAGAAAGCATCCATGCAATTTATGTCAGAGAATGTTTTGCCTATGTTCTTTTCTAGGAGTTGTATGGCCACCGTCTACTCTTAATTCAATTTATAAAACATACTTGCTGTGTTGTGCCGTGCTGTGCTCTGTCTCTTAGATGTATCCAATTCTTTGAAATCCTATGAACTGTAGCCCACCAGGATCCTTTGTCCATGAAATTTTCCAGGCAAGAATACTGGAGTGAGTTTGCTATTTCCTATTCCAGGGGTTCTTCCTGACCAAAGTCTCCTGTGTCTCCTGTATTGTCAGGAAAATTCTTTACCATTGAGTTTCTTGGGAAGCCCTGGGTCTGGTTGAGAAATAGATAAGCAGATAAGTAGATAGGGAGAAAGAAAGAACAAATTAACAGTACTTAATGCAAATTAGGTTTCTAGAAATGGAAGAATAATGATTTAAAGTTTCTTATTTTTTTTCTTATAATTCTGTGTAATTCAAAGTATCTTGTAGTCATATCACTGCAGATGGTGACTGCAGCCAAGAAATTAAAAGTAGCTTGCTCCTTGGAAGAAAAGTTATGACCAACCTAGACAGCGTATTAAAAAGCAGAGACATTACTTTGCCAACAAAGTTCCATCTAGTCAAAGCTATGGCTTTCCTAGTAATCATGTATGGGTATGAGAGTTGGACCATAAAGAAAGCTGACCACTAAACAATTGATGCTTTTGAACTGCGGTGTTGGAGAAGACTCTTGAGAGTCCCTTGGACAGAAAGGAGATCCAACCAGTCCATCCTAAAGAAAATCAGTCCTGAATGTTCATTGGAAGGACTAATGCTGAAGCTGAAACTTCAATACTTTGGCCACCTGATGAGAAGAACTGATTCGTTTGAAAAGACCATGATTCTGGGAAAGATTGAAGGGGGAGGAGAAGGGGACAACAGAGGATGAGATGGTTGGATGACATCACTGACTCAATGGACTTGAGTTTGAGTAAACTCTGGGGATTGGTGATGGACAGGGACGCCTGGCATGCTGCAGTTCATAGAGTCGCAAAGAGTCTGCCAAAACTGAGTGACTGAAATGAACTGAACTGTAGTCATATTTGATAACTTAGTCATATAAGTTGATTTAACTTAAAACAAATGCAAATTGAAGTGAAAATCTCAGAGATTAGCATTGTGCATTTGCCTAGCAGGATTTTAGAATTTTTAATTGAGCATACAAAAAAACGCTGCACTTGACATTTCTTTTACAGAGCCTAGATATAGAATAAGCAACTTATCTTTGTTTTAATGTACAAAACCAAACTGAAGAACACCCAACTATACATTTTTGTAAATTCCCCAGAATGAGCACGCTGTAACTCAGTATTGTATCAATTACTCAGCGCCCCGTATTTGTGTACACAGGTGTGCCTCCTTTATGGTGCTTTGCTTCATTGCGATTCACAGATGTTGCCTATTTTATGAATTGAAAAAATGTGGCTGCCCTGCATCAAGCATGTCTTTTGGCACCCCTTTTTCCAACAGCATTTACTCAGTTCAAGTCTCTGTGTCAGATTTTGGTAATTTTTGCAACATTTCAAAGATTTTCATTGCTGTTATATTTGTGAAGGTGCTCTGTGATTTGTGATCTTTAATGTCACTCTTGTTTTTACTGTTTTTTGGGGGCTGCTACAAGCTGCCCATAATAAGGGAAAGAACTGGATAAGTGTTGTTTGTTCTGATTGCTCCACTAACTAGCCATTCTCCCATCTTTTCCCCTCCTTTTGGACACAGCAATATTGAAATTATAACCCTAAAATAGCTTCTAAGTGTTAAAGTGAAAGGAAAAGTCATGCACCTCCCACTTGAGATCAAAAGTTAGAAATGATTAAGTTTAGTAAGGAAGGCATGTCAACAGCCAAGATAGGCTGAAATCTAGGCCTCTTTCACAAAACAGTTAGCCATGTTGTACATGCAAAGGAAAAGTTCTTGAAGGAGAGTAGAAGTGCTACACCAGTGGACACACAATTGATAAGAAGGCAAACAGCCATATAACTTGTACAGAGAATGTTTTAGTGATCTGGATAAAAGATCAAACCAGATATAGCAAGTCCTTAAGTCAAGGAACCAAGCCCTAACTTTCTTCAGTTCTATGACTTATGAGAGATGAAGAAGATGCAGATGAAGAGTTTAAAGCTAACAGAGGTTGGGTTTTGAGGTTTAAGGAAAGAAGTCATCTTTATAACAAAAGTGCAAGATGAAGCAATAATTGCTGATGTAGAAGCTACAGCAAATTATCCACAAGATCTGGCTAAGATAATTAATGAAGGTGGCTACACTGAACAGCAAATTCTCAATGGAGACAAAACAATTTTCTATTAGAAAAAAGATGCCATTTAGGATATTCATAGTTAGAGGAAATCAATGCCTGGCTTCAAAGTTTCAGAGGACAGGCTGACATTCTTGCTAGGGATGAAAACATCTGGTAATTTTAAGTTCAAGTTAGTGCTCATCTTCCATTCGGAAAGTCCTAAGACCCTTATGCTAAACTGACTGTGCATGATCGACAAATGGAACAATAAAGCCTAAATAACTGCACATTTGTTTACAGTATGTGTGTGTGCTCAGTTGTGTCTGATTCTTTGCAATCTGATGGACTGTAGTCCACCGGGCTTTTCTGTCCATTGAATTCCCTGGGCAAGTATATTGGAGCGGGTTGCCATTTCATCCTCCAGGGGATCTTCTCAACCCAGGGTTTGGACCCACACCTCTCATATTTCCTGCATTGGCAGGTGGATACTTTGCCATCTGGGAAGCCCTTGTTTATAAGCTGGTTTACTAAATATTTTAAACCCACTGTTGAGACCTAATGCTCAAAACATTCCTCTCAAAGTATTACTGTGCACTGACAATGCATTTGGTCACTCAAGAACTCTGATAGAAATGTACAATGAGATTAATGTTGTTCTCATGCCTGCTAATGAAACAGACTCCCACACAATTGCACTTGTCTCACACACTAGTAAAGTAATGCTCAAAATTCTCCAATTCTGGCTTCAACAGTATGTGAAATATGAACTTCCAAATGTTCATGCTGGATTTAGAAAAGGCAGAGGAACCAGAGATCAATTGCCAACATCTGCTGGATCATCGAAAAAGCAAGAGAGTTCCAGAAAAACATCTATTTCTGCTTTACTGACTACATGAACACTTTTGACTATGTGGATCAAAACAAATTATGGAAAATCTTCAAGATCTGGGAATACCAGGCCACCTTACCTGCCTCCTGAGAAATCTGTATGCAGGTCAAGAAGCAACAGTGAGAACTGGGCATGAAACAACAGACTGATTCCAAATCGGGAAAGGAGTACATCAAGGCTGTATATTGTCACCCTACTTATTTAATTTATATGCGGAGTACATCATGAAAAATTCCAGACTGGATGAAGCATAAGCTGTAATCAAGATTGCCAGGAGAAATATCAATGACCTTAGATATGCAAATGACCCCACCCTCTTGACAGAAAGCAAAGAAGAACTAAAGAGCTTCTTGTTGAAAGTGAAAGAAGAGAGTGAAAAAGTTGACTTAAAACTCAACATTCAGAAAACTAAGATCATGGCATCTGGTCACATCATTTCATGGCAAATAGATGGGGAAACAATGGAAACAGTGAGAGACTTTGTCTTTTGGGGCTCCAAAATCCCTTCAGATGGTGACTGAAACCTTGAAATTAAAAGACACTTGCTCCTTGGAAGCAAAGCTATGACCAACCTAGATAGCATATTAAAAAGCAGAGATATTACTTTACTGACAAAGGTCCATCTAAGTCAAGGTGAGAGTTGGACTAAAAAGAAAGCTGAGCATCAAAGAATTGATGCTTTTGAAGTGTGGTGTTGGAGAAGACTCTTGAGAGTCCCTTGGACTGCAAGGAGATCCAATCAGTTCATACCGAAGGATATCAGTCATGAATGTTCTTTGGGAGGACTGATGCTATAACTGAAACTCCAATACTTTGGCCACCTGATAGGAAGAATTTATTCATTAGAAAAGACCCTGATAATGGGCAAGATTGATGGCAGAAGGAGAAGAAAAAGGGGATGACAGAGGATGAGATGGTTGGATGGCATCACTGACTCAATGGACATTAGTTTGAGCAGGCTCCGGGAACTGGTGATGGACAGGGAAGCCTGGCATGCTGCAATACTAGAGGTCACAAAGAGTCGGACATGACTGAGAGACTGAACTGAACTGAAGTGAAACACAGCATCCACTTTGCAGCCCATGCATTCAGAAGTAATTTTGACTTTCATGTCTAATTATTTTGAGAAATATATTCTGAAAGGCTGTGAAGTGAAGTGAAAGTTGCTCAGTCGTGTCTGACTCTGTACAACCCTATGGACTGTAGCCCACCAGGTTCCTCTAACCATGGAATTCCCCAGGCAGGAATATTGGAGTGAATTACCATTCCCTTCTCCAGGGGATCTTCCCAACCCAGGGACAGAACCCAGGTCTTCTGCATTGCAGGCAGATTCTTCACTGTCTGAGCCACCAGGGAAGCCCAAGAATACTGGAGTGGATAGCCTACCCCTTCTCCAGGGGATCTTCCTACCCAGGGATCAAATTGAGGTCTTCTCCATTGCAGGTGGATTCTTTACCAGCTGAGCTACCAGGGGAGCCCTCTGAAAGGCTACAACCGCTATCAGTAGTGACTTCTCTGGTGGACTTGGGAAAAGTCCATTGGAAACCTTCTGGAAGGGATTTTTCATTTTAGGTGTGATTCAGCGTATTTATGATTCATGGGAACAGATCAAATATCAATATTAACAGGAGTTTGGAAGAAGCTGATTTTAACCTTCATGGATGACTTTGAATGGTTCAAGACTTCAGTGGAGGCAGTAACTACATTTGTGGTGAAAATAACAAGGAAGCTGAAGTTAGATGTGGAAGCTGAAGATATGCTTGAATTGCTCCTATCTCCTGATAAAATTTTAATGGATGAGGAATCGTTTACAGATAAGGAAAGAGAGTGTTTTCTTGAGATGGATGCTCTTGATAAAAATTCTGTGAAGATTGTTGAAATGACAACAAAATGTTTAGAATATTACATAAGCCTAGTTGGGAAAAAAAGGAGCAGAGTTTGAGAGAAATGACTCCAACTTTGAAAGTTCTAAAATAATATCAAATAGCATTGTATGCTACAGAGATATCTCTGATGAAAGAGTCAAGCAATGTGGCAAACTTTATTGTTGCTTGATTCTTAGAAATTGCCTCAGCAACCCCAACCTTTCAGCAGCTACCACCATGATCAGTCAATAACCGGCAACACTGAAGTAGGACCCTCCACCAGCAGAAGAATTATGACTCACTGAGAGTTCAGGTGATATTTGGCAATTTTTAGCAGGAAAGTATTTTTAAATTAAGGTATGAACAAATGCTGTTGCACACTTAGACTACAATATCATATAAATGCAAAGTTTATAGGCACTGGGAAATGAAGCAATTCACATGACTCACATGTCACAATATTGGCTTTATTGCAGTGGTCTGGAAACAAACCTGTACTCTCTCCCACATGTGCCTGTGCTTTCTATTTATTTACTGTGAGACATTGGAGTTCATTTGTATAATGCAACTATAACATTCTTACTTCATTCTTAAAAACTTGGATGCTTCAGTACGGTGCTTTACCCTCCAAATTGCTATATGCTATGTACTATTGCTTAATGTTTCTGGCTCTAATCCAACATGCTTATCTCAGTTCAGAAATTACCTACATTTAGAGTACAATAATTTGTTTTTCTTTTCTTTTCTTCAGTTGCTAAAAAAAGAGCTAACTTTCAAATATTAACTGAGATTATATTTATCATCATCCTAAATTTTAATAAACTTTTTGTCCCAAATATAAAGTAAAAGAAAAAAGAATCATGTGATACCCTGAGTTTGTAGTCATAGGATAAATGTTTGAATTGAATTGTGCTACAGCAATTATTATCAGAGACAGACTGGTCAAAACTTAAAAAAAAAAAAAGGAAGCAACAATTTTTACTCTTTCTTTTCTCTTTAACTTCACTTCTTGTTAGTAGTCCTGTCTACTGAATGCCTCACTCTCCTCATTTATATTGAATTTTAAATATTTTTAAGCAAATGTAAGTCAAACACTGTGAATACAGTAGTGAACAAGATAGAAATAATCCTTGTGATGAGAAAACTTGTAACGCAGTGAGGGATACTAGAAAGTTCTTATTCTAAGGGTCTTACATTTTTGTTCTCAGTGGTCTAAGCAAGTGTTGTATGTAATTATCATTCAAGATTTTTGAAACAGTTATGGTTGATGTCTCCCACAAGGAAAAGTTAATAATGCTGTGCTTAGTTCAAAATGGTTATGGAAATTTAAGGACTGTCTCTGGAGGACTAATATGAGACAGAGCCAGCACACTACTGTGTAGGGGTGTAATGAGAAATGAGCTGGTACTGTTTTCCTGTCACTTAAATCCTGTCTGGCTCTTTGAGGGCCCACAGACTGCAGCACTCCAGGCTTTGCTGTTCTTCACAGTTTCTCGGAGTTTGCTCAAACTCATGCCCAATGACTCAGTGATACCATCCAGCAACCTTATCTGTTGTTGCCCACTTCTCCTCCTGCACTCAATCTTTTGCAGCATTAAGGTCTTTTCCAATGAGTTGGCTCTTCATATCAGGTGGCCAAACTATTGGATCTTCAGCTTCATCATCAATATTTCCAATGAATATTCAGGGTTGATTTCCTTTATGATTCACTGGTTTGATCTCTTTGCTGTCTAAAAGACTCTCAAGAGTCTTCTCCAGCACCACAATTTGAAAGCATCAATTCTTTGGTGCTCAATCTTCTTTATGGTCCAACTCTCAAATCCATACATGACTGTTGGAAAAACTACAGCTTTTACTATATGAACCTTTGTTGGCTGAGTGATGTCTCTGGTTTTTAATATACTGTCTAGGTTTGTCATAACTTTTCTTTCAAGGACCAAGCATCTTTTAATTTCATGTCTAAGGTCACCATCTGCAGTGATTTTGACCCCAAGAAAACAAAGTCTCTCACTGTTTCCACTGCTCCCCTGCTATTTTTCATAAAGTGATGGGACCAGGTGCCCTTATCTTAGATTTTTTGAATGCTGAGTTTTAAGCCAGATTTTTCACTCTCCTCATTCACCCACCTCAACAGGCTCTTTAGTTCCTGTTCACTTTCTCCCATTAGAGTGGTGTCATCTACATATCTGAGGTTGTTGATATTTCTCCCAGTAATCTTGATTCCAACTTGTGATTCATCCAGATCAGCATTTTTGCACATGATGTACTCTGAATAGAAGTTAAATGAACAGGGTGACAATATACAGCCTTGATGTACTCCTTTACTATTTTGAACCAGACATGGTTCTAACTGCTGCTTCGCATCCTGCATACAGGTTTCTCAGAAGGCAGGTAAGGTGGTCTGGTATTCCCATCTCTAGAAGACTGGTCCAGTTTGTTTTGATCTCCACAGTCAAAGGCTTTAGCCTAGTCAATGAAGCAGAAGTGAATGTTTTTCTGGAATTCTCTTGCTTTCTCTCTGATACAATGGATATTAGCAATTTGATCTCTGGTTCCTCTGCTTTTTCTAAATCCAGCTTGAACATCTGAACATTCTCAGTTCACATACTGTTGAAGCCTAGCTTGAAGGATTTTGAGAATTATTTTACTGGCATGTGAAATGAGTGCAATTGTATGGTGACTTAAACAATCTCTGGCATTATTTTCTTTGGTATTGGAATGAAAACTGGCCTTTTCCAGTCCTGCGGCCACTACTGAGTTTTACCAATTTGCTGGCATACTGAATGCAGCACTTCAACAACTTCACCTTTTAGGACCTGAAATAGCTCATCTGAAATTCCATTACCACCATTAGCTTTGTTCCTAGTAACGCTTCCTAAGGCCCACCTGACTTCCCATTCCCAAATATCTGGCTCTAGGTGAGTGTCCATATCATCGTGGTTATCTGTGTCATTAAGAGCTTTTTGTACAGTTTTTCTGTGTATTCTTGGAACCTTGTTGTAATTTCATCTGTTTTTGTTAGGTTCTTCCTGTTTCTGTCCTTTATGGTGCCCATTCTCGCATGAAATATTCCCTAGGCATCTCCAGTTGTCTTGTAGAGATCTCTGGTCTTTTCCATTCTATTGTTTTCCTCTGTATCTTTGCATTGTTCCCTTAAAAAGGCTTTCTTATCTCCTTGCAATTCTCTGAAACTCTACATTCAGTTGGGTATGTCTTTCCCTTTCTCCTTTGCCTTCCATTTCTCTTCTTAGCTATTTGTAAGGCCTTTTCAGGCAACCATTTTGCCTTGTTGAATTTATTTTTGGGGGATGACTTTGGTCACTGCTTCCTGTACAATGTTATGAACATCCATAATTCTTCAAGCCCTCTGTCCACCAGATCTAATTCCTTGAATCTATTTGTCCCTTCCACTGTCTAATCAAAAGGGATATTATATAAGTCATACCTGAATGGCCTACTGGTTTTCCCTACTTTCTTCATTTTTACCCTTAATTTTGCAATAAGGAGATCATGATCTGAGTCACAGTCAGTTCCAGGTCTTGTTTCTGCTGACTTTATATAGTTTCTAAATCTTTGGCTCCCCAAAAATATAATCAATCTGACTTCAGTATTTACCACCTAGTTCTGTCCATGTGTAGAATTGTCTCTTGTGTTGTTGGAAAAGGATGTTTGCTATGATCAGTGTGATCTCTTGGCAAAACTCTATTAGCCTTTGCCCTGCCTCATTTTGTATTCCAAGGCCAAACCTGCCTATAATTCCAGGTATCTTTTGACTTCCTACTTTTCAATTCTAGTTCCCTATGATGAAATGGGCCTCATTTTTTTTTTTTTTTTTTTTGGTGTGTGTGTTAGTTCTAGAAGGTCTTATAGGTCTTCATAGAACTGTTCAACTTCAACTTCTTTGACACTAATGCTAGGGGCTTAGGAATGGATTTCATTATATTGAATGGTTTGCCTTGGAAACAAATTGAGATCATTTTGTTGTTTTTGAGATTACACTCAAGTACTGCATTTCAGACTTGATTTTTGACTATTTTTTAGGTTATTCCATTTCTTCCAAGACATTCTTGCCCACAGTAGTAGATATAATGGGCTTCCCAGTAGCTCAGCTGGTAAAGAATCCACCAGCAATGCAAGAGACCCCAGTTTGATACCTGAGTCAGGAAGATCTGCTGGGGAAGGGATAGGCTACCCACTCCAGTATTCTTGGGTTTCCCCAGTGGCTCAGCTGGTAAAGAATCTGCCTGCAATGTGGGAGACCTGGGTTTGATCACTGGGTTGGGAATATCCCCTGGAGAAGGGAATGGCTACCAACTCCAGTATTCTGGCCTGGAGAATTTCATGGACTGTATAGTCCATGGGATTGCAAAGAGTCAGACATGACTGAGCAACTTCCACTTTTACTTTTCTGTAGGTGTAATGGTTATCTGAATTAAAATTTCCCATTCCTATCCATTTTAATTCACTGATTCCTAAGATACTGATGGTCTCACTTGTCATCTCCTGCTTGACCATGTCCAATTAACTATGATTCTTGGATGACATCACCAACTTAATGGACATGAGTTTGAGCAAACTTTGGGAGATAGTGAAGGACAGGGAAGCCTGATGTGCTATAGTTCATGGGGTTGTAGAGTCAGACCCAACTTAGTGACTGGACACAAAAATAAACATGGGCCTAACATTCCAGGTTCCTATGCAATATTTTTCTTTACTTTGCTTTCACCACCAGGCATGTCCACAACTGAGCATCATTTACATTTTGGCCCAGGATCTTCATTCTTTTTGGAGCTACGCCTCTGCTTTTCCCCAGTAGCATATTAGATACTTTCCAACATGGGGACTCATCTCCCAGTGTCATATCTTTTAGCCTTTTCATACTCTTCATGGGTTCTTGAGACAAGAATATTGGAGCGGTTTGCCATTCCCTTCTCCAGTGGACCGCGTTCTGTCAGAACTCTACACACTGACTTATGTGTCTTGGGTGTCCCAGCACGGCATGACTCATAGCTTTGTTGAGTTACTCAAGGCTGTGATCTATATGATAGGTTTGCTTAGCTTTCTGTGTTTGTGGTTTTCATTCCAGAATCTGAAGAATTGTAATTCTTGCTTCTTCTGTCTGCCTTCTGATACATGAGGATAAGACGATAAGAGACTTGGGAGGGACAGACTGTGGGGAAACCTGGGTCTTGCTCTGGTGTCAGGACCACACTCAGTAAATCTTTAATCCAATTGTCAGCTGATGGGTGGGGCTATTCTCCTTCCCGGTTAGTTGTTTGGCCTGAGGTGACCCTGTCCTGGAGTCTACAGGCTCTATTGTAAAGCTATTGGCTAACTTTGGCTCGACTGGTAAAGAATCTGCCTGCAATGCCAGAGACCTGTGTTCGATCCCTGGGTTGGGAAGATCCCCTGGAGAAGGGAAAGATGATTCCCTCCAGCATTCTGGCCTGGAGAATTCCATGGACTGTATAAGCTATGGGGTTGCAAAGAGTCAGACACAACTGAGCGACTTTCACTCCACTCAAAAGAGGGCTTATGGCACCATGTGCCTAGCAAGACTACTGCTGCCAGTGCCCTGTCCCCGTGGCAGGCCACTACTGATGCACACCTCAGCAGGAGAGCCTCAGCCACTCACAGGCAGGTCTACCAAAGTCTCTTGTGGGGTCATCAATCCTTTCTCCTGGGTCCTGTTGAACACAAGGTTTTATTTGTGCCCTCTTGGTGGTAGTCGCTCAGTCATGTCTGACTCTTTGTGACCCCATGGACTGTAGCCTGCCAGGCTCTGATTTCCAGAGGAAATTGAGTCTCTGTTTCCCTCAGTCCTGTGTAAGTTCTACAATCAAATCCTACTGTCCTTCAAAGTCAGATTCCCTGGGGATTTCCAGCCCTTTGCTGGACCCCAAGTTGGGAAGTCTGATGTGGTGCCTAGAACCTTCACAACAGTGGGTGAGCTTTTTTGGTATTATTGTTCTCCAGTTTGTGGGTTACCCACCAGGCATGTATGGGATTTGATTTTAACATGATTGTGCCAGTCTTATTGTCTGACTGGGGCTTGTCCTTTGAACTTGGATGTGGGGTATCTTTTTTTGGTGGGTTCTAACACCATCCTGTTGATGATTGTTCAACATCTAGTTGTGATTTTGGGGTTCTCACAGAGGAAGATGAGCTCATGTCCTTATGGGGAGTTAGATAAAATAAAGATTAAGACAAGAGATTCCAGAAGGTAGGCTCTAAAGGAAATCAAAATTATATTAGGTATAGACCTCTGCATCTATACATGTTGAGTGCACATGCTTTGGTGCATGCTTGTATGTATATATGTTTTAAGAAGAAGAAGAAAAAAAAGAGCATATACGTGTAGTGGGACTTCTCTGGTGGCTCAGACAGTAAAGAATCTGTCTACAATGTAGGAGACCTAGGTTCGATCCCTGGGTCAGGAAGATCCCCTGGAGAAGAGAATGGCAACTCACTCTAGGATTCTTTCCTGGAGAATCCCAGGGACAGAGGAGCCTGGTAGGCTACAGTCCGTGGGGTCACAAAGAGTTGGACATGACTGAGTGACTAACACTTTCACTTTCATTTTCATATGTGTAATGAACCAGTGGAGAAAGAGTTTAAAGAAAAAGCATTAATTAATTACATGGCTAACTTGCTATTGGTTCTCACCTGGATGAAATCATTTCACTCATATTGTATGTCAATGACAAACTCCTAATTATTCATACCTCATTTACTGTGACTATTGGTATTAGACATAAAAATAAAGAAATAAATGCAGTACACTTAAGACACACTACTGAGAAAATGAACTGAAGGTTGAAGTTTAGTTAACTAGGTAGTCAATGTGTGGATAATTTTGATCATATATCTATACACTTAGAGGGAATTTTAACATTATTTAGCCCTTTCCTTTCTTCCCTTCAATTAAAAAATAATGAGTGGTTTGATTTGTAGTTAGCTTATTCATTCAAATATGTATTGTTTATTTCTTATCTCATAGAATATTCTGTACTTCATTTCATAGATATTTGGGGCTGACACATCTAAAACAGAATATGAGACAAACTGCAGATATTACAGCATTAACACTGATTTTAGCTAATGAGCTATTCTTCTGCTCTGGAACATATTTCCTCTAATTATTTTTCTTCTTCCACCAAGAGAGCTCTCATGTCAGTAGCTCAGGGTGTTGGGAAGTACTAGTCATCATTTGGCATTATATTTTTAGGTTACTTGGTGGAAAACAAAATACAACTGAATAATATACCTAATAAATAGGTTGAATATTTAGTGAATGAGTTTAAAAAGAAAAAAAAAAAAAGAAAGAAATAATTCACTGATTTGCTTGGAATGAGGAAAATTCTATGTTTTCCCACATAGCTCTTATGCTATTTAGCTTACACCATTAAAGGGGCTTATCCCTACCTACTGACCTTGTTCAAATAGACTTATATCTGAGCCATACCATGCATCCTAATATACAGCAAATATTCTTCTAAATATATACTATTCAGTACAGTTCAGTCACTCAGTCAAGTATGACTCTTTGTCTCTCCATGGACTGCAGCATGCCAGGCCTCCCTGTCCATCACCAACTCCCAGAGTTTACTCAAACTCATGTCCATCGAGTCAGTGATGCCATCCAACCATCTCATCCTCTGTCATCCCCTTCTCCTCCAGCCTTCAAATTTTCCCAACATCAGGGTCTTTTCCAAATGAGTCAGTTCTTCACATCAGTTGGCCAATGTATTGGAGTTTCAGCATCAGCCCTCCCAAGGAATATTCAGGACTGATTTCTTTAGGATGGACTGGTTGGATCTCCTTGCAGTTCAAGGGACTCTCAAGGGTCTTATTCAGCACCACAGTTCAAAATCATCAAATTTTCAGTGTTCAGCTTTCTTTATACTCCAACTCTCACATCCATACATGACTACTGGAAAAGCCATAGCTTTGACTAGACCAACCTTTGTTGGAAAAATAATGTCTCTGCTTTTTAGCATAATGTCTAGTTTGTTCTTCCAAAGAGCAATCCTCTTTTAATTTCATGGCTGCAGTCACCATTTGCAGTGAAAATACTGGAGTATATATATATATATATATATATATATATATATATGCTGCAAATGTGTATATGTGTGTATATATATATATATATATATACACAAACACATATGTATGCATTTATATCAGAGAAGGCAATGGCACCCTACTCCAGTACTCTTGGCTGGAAAATCCCATGGACAGAGGAGCCTGATAGGCTGCATTCCAAAGGGTCGTGAAGAGTCAGACATGACTGAGCAACTTTACTTTCACTTTTCACTTTTATGCATTGGAGAAGGAAATGACAACCCACTCCAGTGTTCTTGCCTGGAGAATAGCAGCGATGGGGTCGCACAGAGTCAGACATGACTAAACTGACTTAGCAGTAGCAGTATACCTTTATATACATGTATGTATACATTTATGTGTATACACACACACACACACACACATATATATATATATACATGAAACAGTGAGAGACTATATATATATATATATATATATATATATATATATATATATATATATATATATATATATATATCCATTGTTTCCTCGTCTATTTGTCATGAAGTGATGGGACCAGATGCCATGATGTTCATGAAATCTCTTCAAGAAAATTAGAGATACCAAGGGAATATTTCATGCAAAGATAGGCACAATAAAGGACAGAAATGACATGGACCTAAAAGAAGCAGAAAATATTAAGAAGAAGTGGTAAGAATACACAGAACTATACAAAAAAAGATCTTCATGACCTAGGTAATCACGATGGCATAATCACTCACCTTGAACCAGGGCATGTGAAGTCAAGCAGGACTTAGGAAGCATCGTTACAAATAAAGCTAGTGGAGGTGACAGGATTCTGGTTGAATTATTTCAAATCCTAAAAAGATTATGTTGTAAAAGTGCTGCACTGAATATGCCAACAAATTTTGGAAATTCAGCAGTGGCCACAGGACTGGAAAAGGTCAGTTTTCATTCCAATCCCAAAGAAAGGAAATGCCAAATAATGTTCAAACTACTGCACAATTGAACTCATCTCACACGCTAGTAAAGTAATGCTCAAAATTCTCCAAGCCAGGCTTCAACACTACGTGAACTGTGAACTTCCAGATGTTCAAGCTGGTTTTATTTTATTATTATTGTTTTTATTATGATTACTTGCTCCTTCTGTTTTTTTTTTTTTTTTTTTCCATTTATTTTTATTAGTTGGAGGCTAATTACTTTACAATCTTGTAGTAGTTTTGGTCATACATTGACATGAATCAGCCATGGATTTACATGTGTTCCCCATCCCAATCCCCCCTCCCGCCTCCCTCCCCATCCTATTCCTCTGGGTCTTCCCAATGCACCAGTCCTGAGCACTTGTCTCATGCAACCATTCTGAGCTGGTGATCTGTTTCACCCTTGATAGCATACTTGTTTCAATGCTATTCTCTCAGAACATTCCACCCTTACCTTCTCCCACAGAGTCCCAAAGTCTGTTCTGTACATCTGAGACACAGATGATGGAGACTCTATTTCTGTTTTGCATATAAGGCAATTGTTACCATCTTTTTAAATTCCATATATATGCATTATTGTACTGTACTGATCTTTATCTTTCTGTCTTACTTCACTCTATATAATGGGCTCCAGTTTCATCTATCTCATTAGAACTGATTCAAATGTATTTTTTAATGGCTGAGTAATATTCCATTGTGTATATGTACCACAGCTTCCTTATCCATTTGTCTGCTGATGGGCATCTAGGTTGCTTCCATGTCCTGGCTATTATAAACAGTGCTGCAATGAACATTGGGGTGCACGTGTCTCTTTCAGATCTAGTTTCCTCGGTGTGTATGCCCAGGAGTGGGATTGCTGGGTCATATGGCAGTTCTATTTCCAGCTTTTTAAGGAATCTCCACACTGTTCTCCATAGCTGCTGTACTAGTTTGCATTCCCACCAACAGTGTAAGAGGATTCCGTTTTCTCCACACCCTCTCCAGCATTTATTGCTTGTAGACTTTTGGATGGCAGCCATCCTGACTGGCATGTAATGGTACCTCATTGTGGTTTTGATTTGCATTTCTCTGATAATGAGTGATGTTGAGCATCTTTTCATGCGTTTGTTAGTCATCTGTATGTCTTCTTTGGAGAAATATCTGTTTAGTTCTTTGGCCCATTTTTTGATTGGGTCATTTATTTTTCTGGAATTGAGCTGCAGGAGTTGCTTGTATATTTTTGAGATTAATCCTTTGTTGCTTCATTTGCTATTATTTCCCCCCTTTCTGAGAGCTGTCTTTTCACCTTGTGTAGTTTTCTTTGTTGTGCAAAAGGTTTTAAGTTTCATTAGGTCCCATTTGTTTATTTTTGCTTTTATTTCCAATATTCTGGGAGGTGGGTCCTAGAGGATCCTGCTGTGATTTATGTTGGAGAGTGTTTTACGTATGCTCTTGTCTAGGAGTTTTATAGTTTCTGGTCTTACATTTAGATCTTTAATCCATTTTGAGTTTATTTTTGTGTATGGTGTTAGAAAGTGTTTCTAGTTTCATTCTTTTACAAGTGGTGGACCAGTTTTCCCAGCACCACTTGTTGAAGAGGTTGTCTTTTTTCCATTGTATATCCTTGCCTCTTGTGTTGAAGATAAGGTGTTCATAGGTATGTGAATTTATCTTTGGGCTTTTTATTATGTTCCCTTGATCTATATTTCTGTCTTTGTGCCAGTACCATACTATCTTGATGACTGTGGCTTTGTAGTAGAGCCTGAAGTCAGGCAGGTTGATTCCATTCTTCTTTCTCAGGACTGCTTTGGCTATTCAAAGTTCTTTGTATTTCCATATAAATTGTGAAATTATTTGTTCTAGTTCTGTGAAAAATACCATCGGTAGCTTGATAGGGATTGCATTGAATCTATAGATTGCTTTGGGTAATATAGACATTTTCACAATATTGATTCTTCCAATCCATGAACATGGTATATTTCTCCATCTGTTTGTGTCCTCTTTGATTTCTTTCCTCAGTGTTTTATAGTTTTCTATATATAAATCCATTGTTTCTTTAGGTAGGTATACTCCTAAGTATTTTATTCTTTTTGTTGCAATGGTGAATGGTATTGTTTCCTTAATTTCTCTTTCTGTTTTCTCATTGTTAATGTATAGGAATGCAAGGGATTTCTGTGTGTTAATTTTATATCTTGCAACATTACTGTATTCATTGATTAACTTTAGTAATTTTCTGGTAGAGTCGTTAGGGTTTTCTATGTAGAGGGCCATGTCGTCTGCAAACAGTGAGAGTTTTACTTCTTTTCTTATCTGGATTCCTTTTATTTCTTTTTCTGTTATGATTGCCGTGACCAACACTTCTAAAACTATGCTGAATAGTAGTGGTGAGAGTGGACACCCTTGTCTTGTTCCTGATTTTAGGGGAAATGCTTTCAATTTTTCACCATTGAGG
This sequence comes from Muntiacus reevesi, assembly GCF_963930625.1. Classification (NCBI taxonomy): domain Eukaryota; kingdom Metazoa; phylum Chordata; class Mammalia; order Artiodactyla; family Cervidae; genus Muntiacus; species Muntiacus reevesi. The sequence goes on along the minus strand of NC_089270.1, from coordinate 36,546,310 downwards.
ATAATGTTTGCCCTGGGTTTGTCATATATAGCTTTTATTATGTTGAGGTATGTTCCTTCTATGCCTGCTTTCTGGAGAGTTTTTATCATAAATGGATATTGAATTATGTCAAAGGCCTTTTCTGCATCTATCGAGATAATCATATGGTTTTTACCTTTCAGTTTGTTAATGTGGTGTATTACATTGATTGATTTGTAGATATTCAAGAATCCTTGCATTCCTGGGATAAAGCCCACTTGGCCATGATGTATGATCTTTTTAATATGTTGTTGGATTCTTAGAAAAGTTAGAGGCACCAAACTGCCAACATCCGTTGGATCATCAAAAAATGCAGTGAATTCCAGAAAAACATCTACATCTGCCTTATTAATTATGCCAAAGCCTTTGACTGTGAGGATCACAACAAATTCTGGAAAGTTCCTCAAGAGATGGGAATACCAGACTACCTTACCTGCCTCCTGAGAAATCTGTATTCAGGTCAGGAAACAACAGTTAGACCTTTACATGGCAAAATGGACTAGTTCCAAGTTGGGAAAGAAGTATGTCAAGGCTGTATATTGTCACCTTACTTATTTAACTTATATGCAGAGTATATCATGATAAATGGCCAGTTGGAAGAAGCACAAGCTGTAATCAAGATTGCCAGGAGAAATATCAATAACCTCAGATATTCAGATGACACCACAGTTATGGCAGAAAGAGAAGAAGAACTCAAGAGCTTCTTGATGAGAGTGAAAGAGGAGAGTGAAGAAGTTGGCTTAAAACTCAGCACTCAGAAAGCTAAGATCATTTATAGTCCCATCACTTCATGGCAAATAGATGGGAAAACAATGGAAACCGAGAGATTTACTTTTTGGGGCTCCAAAATATCTGCAGATCGTGACTGTAGCCATGAAATTAAAAGATACTTGCTTCTTTGAAGAAAAGTTATGACCAACTTAGACAGCATATTATAAAGCAGAGACATTACTGTGCCAACAAAATTCCATCTAGTCAAAGCTATGGTTTTTCCAGTAGTCATGTACGGATGTGAGAGTTGAACTATAGAGAAAGCTGAGTGCTGAAGAATTGATGCTTTTGAACTGTGGTGTTGGATAAGACCCTTGAGAGTCCCTTGGACGGCAAGTAGATCCAGCCAGTACATCCAAAATGAAATGAGTCCTGAATATTCATTGGAGGAAAGATGTTGTAGCTGAAACTCCAATACTTTGGCTACCTGATGTGAAAAACTGACTCATTTGAAAAGACACTAATCCCGGAAAGATTGAAGGCGGGAAGAGAAAGGGATGACGGAGGATGAGATGGTTGGATGGCATCACCGACTCAATGGACATGAGTTTGAGTAAGCTATAGGAGTTTGATGATGGACAAGAGGCATTTTGATCTCTGATTCCTCTACTTTTTCTAAATCCACCTTGAACATTTGAAAGTTCATGGTTCACGTACTGTTGAAGCCTGGCTTGGAGAATTTTGAGCATTACATTGCTAGCCTGTGAGATCCGTGCATTTGTGCGGTATTTTGGACATTCTTTGGCCTTACCTTTCTTTGGGATTGAAATGAAAACTGACCTTTTCCAGTACTGTGGCCACTGCTGAAGTTTCCAAATTTGCTGGCATATTGAGTGCAACATTATCACAGCATCATCTTTTAGGATTTGAATTAGTTTAACTGGAATTCCATCACCTCCACTAGCTTTGTTCATAGTGATTCTTCCTAAGACCCACTGGACTTCAGGATGTCTGGTTGTAGGTTAATGATCACACCATTGTGGTTATCTGTGTCATGAAAATCTTTTTTTGTATAGTTCTTCTGTACATTCTTGCAACTCTTCTTATTATCTTCTGCTTCTCTTATGTCCATACCATTTCTGTCCTTTATCATGCCCATCTCTATATCTAAATATAATTCTATAATATGACTGTAGTAATTTTATTAGAGGCTTTGAATATATTCTTTAAAATTAATTTTTTTGGAACTCTTTGACTAATAAATTCAACTAGTCATGTACAGGCAGTGTGATAGAGTGTGTTAAAAATACAGACTTTTGCATGAAACAAAATGGATTTAGAATTCTGTTTTATGGTTTATATCCTGAGTGAACTTTCAAAAAATTTTTAATCATGTGCTTCAGTTCCCTCATCTATAAAACAGAGATAATAATAGTACTTACCTCATAGAAAAATGTAAAACTTAGGTGAGTTAGTACTTATAAAGCACTTAGAACTGTATCTGAGGCATATTAGTGATGATATGCTGGTTGTTGCTGCAATTATCATCATCATCCCCCATCTTCTTTATACACTGTCCTATTCTGATTTATCTTTTCTCTTAATGGTATTAAAAAAGAAAACTCAAAATATGATTTTTTTTATTTTAAATCATTTTTTCTCTCAGTCAAGTAATTGCCTATTTTTGATATCCCTTTTCTTGTTTCCACTGGTATGTAATTTATATTTCCACTATCAATGTAGTTCAGAACCTGTTTTTGACTAATATAATTACATGAATCCCATAATTGAACTTCTGCCTACCTTTCTTCCTTCAGCATTTTTAAGTGCCTTCTCTAAATATTCTAATCCAAATTACTTACTACTGTCAAAGTAATTATTCCAAAGTATGTCTGTAATCATAAGAAAATCCTGTTTAAGGCAAACAAAATTTCTTATTAGGCATAAAATAAAATAATAAGTAATTTGAGAAGCATGAATATAATTTCTAGAGCTTCCCTCAATGTAATTTCTAGATTCATTTCTTACTACTCCATTTCATAGAGGCTATATTCCCAGCCAAGCAAAATTAATCAGTATTTCTGTAACACAGTAGTGTACTTATAATAAGTCACTGAATTTTTGAAATCAATTTTGCAGACTCCACTTCTGAGAATTTAAGAACAAACTTAAAAATAAATAAAACAAAGGTAAACTAAAATATTATGGCATGAATAATGGGTAAAACACTAAGGTGTGACCTCTTAAAAATATCTTGAAGTATTTGAAAAAAAAAAGAGAAAAAAATATCTTGAAGTATTTGAAAGGCTAATCTATGAATGAGGAATTAGGTATAAGTTTTTAAGGCCTCAAAAATGGACATAGAAATGATATAACACATACAGAGATTGATTTCAGTTCAAGTGAGGGAAAAAACTTTAGCAGGAAGAGTACTTGCAGGTAGACTATACCTCACAGGCTAATTAACATTTCCTTTTGTTGTTGTTGAAAGTTTTTTAAGTGTTTTATTTTCACACAATATGAATTCAGGAAAAGAGAGGTTTGAGTCAAATTGTCTGAATGATTTGCTTAAATAAAGCGTGCTTAAAATAGGGCCTAAGTGGTGTAGTTTAAAAAATTTTAAGCAATATTATTTATATCTGTATACATGCCTTTTTTGATAATGCTAATATTATCTTTATAATTATTTATACTTTCCTTCTCAAAATTATCATAAAAATTGAAGGAAAAAAGAACAAATGGACAAAATGTATTTCTAAATATTATTAAATTACAGAGGTGTCCCCCCCCCCCTTATTTAGGGCTTTAAATGGGAGAAAAATAATCCCTTTACTATTATAGTGTTTTTTTGCTTTTTTTTTTTTTTGCCATAAGTAAATAAAACTGGTCTGCTTGTGGCCCTGATAGAATAGCCAGACATGCCCTTCCAATGCAACTATAAAACTAGGCATAAAATGAGACAACTTTTTTTTAGACATTAGTAAGTGAGCAATAACTAACTTTATTTGGGGGACTAGCTAAATGCTAGTCTTTACTCTCTCCTCAGAGGCACATTTTATACAGAGTGCATAAAGATAAAAGTAAGAGCAGGCTATGGTAGCATTTTGAGATGGGGAGGCAGAGATGAACATTATAGGCTGTTAAAATGGCACCCCACTCCAGTACTCTTGCCTGGAGAACCCATGGACGGAGGAGCCTGGTAGTCTATACGGGGTCGCAAAGAGTCGGACACGACTGAGCGACTTCACTTTCACTTCCAAAACGGTTAGAACTTGTGGGACAGAGCACTATAGAGAAGGGAACTCTGAAGTAGAAAACTCCAGATCCTGTATGAAGTAAGCTGCATTTTGTTTTGGGTTGGGGGGCAGAAGTTTAGAATATACAAGCCCAGAATCCGCAAGGCTTAGAGCAGAGTAGTGACAACAAAGCTGAGTGGTAAATGAAGACGTGCAAGTGTGCACAGAGCTGAGAATTGTTTCACTTCTCACCAAGTCACTGTAGAGGGATCTTATTGTGTATTCCAGATGTTTAGTTCAAACTCCAGAATGGCATATTTTAAGAGAATGTAACTTGGTACAGCAACTATGGAGAACAGTATAGAGGTTCCTTAAAAAATTAAAAATAGATCTACCATATGATCCAGCAATCTCATTTCTGGGAATATATCTGAAAAAAGAACATAATTCACAAAGGTGCATGTACCCTAATGTTCAATGCAGCACTGTTTACAATAGTCAAAACATGGAAGCAACCTAAATGTCCATCAACCGAGGAATGGATAATGAAGATGTGGTACATATGTGTAATGGAATATTACTCAGCCATAAAACAGAATGAAGTAATGTGATTTGCAGTAACATGGATGGACACAAAAATTATATATTGAGTGAATAATTAAAGACAGATATCATATGACATCACTTATATTGGAATCTTAAAAAATGGGACAGATGGGTGTATCTACAAAATAAAAACAGAGTTACAGATGTAGAAAGCAAACTTATGGTTACTGGGGTAAGGATGTGCTTACCTTCTCAGTCGTGTCTGACTCTGTGACCCATGGACTGTAGCCCTCCAGGCTCCTCTGCCCATGGGGATTCTCCAAACAAGACTACTGAAGTGGGTTGCCATGCGCTTCTCCAGGGGATCTTCCCAACCCGGGAATCAATCCCAGGTCTCTCACACTGCAGGCAGATTCTTTAAGTCTGAAGCACCAGGGAAGCTCACACCAAGGAGTAAGGGAGAAAGGGATAAGTTGGGAAATTGGGATTGACATATAAACACTACTATAAATAAAATTTGTAGCTGTTGATAATAAGGACCTACTGTATAGCACAGAGAACTCTACTCAATACTCTCTAATGACTTATATGGTAAAATAATCTAAAAAAAGAGTGGATGTGTGTCTAACTGATTTGTTTTGCTGTACAATTGAAACTAACTCAACACTGTACTCCAATGAAATTTTTAAAAACAAAGTATCAGAGAAATGCAAATCAAAGCCACAATGAGGTACCATTATACGCCAGCCAGGATGGCTGCTATCCAAAAGTCTACAAGCAATAAATAAATCCACACCTGGAGAGGGTGTGGAGAAAAGGGAACCCTCTTACACTGTTGGTTGGAATGCAAACTAGTACAGCCGCTATGGGGAACAGTGAGGAGATTCCTTAAAAAGCTGGAAATAGAACTGCCATATGACCCAGCAATCCCGCTTCTGGGCATACACACTGAGGAAACCAGATCTGAAAGAGACACGTGCACCCCAATGTTCATCACAGCACTGTTTATAATAGCCAGGACATGGAAGCAACCTAGATGCCCATCAGCAGACGAATGGATAAGAAATCTGTGGTACATATACACCATGGGATATTACTCAGCCATTAAAAAGAATACATCTGAATCAGTTCTAATGAGGTGGATGAAACTGGAGCCTATTATACAGCGTGAAGTATGTCAGAAAGAAAAACACCAATACAGTACACTAACACATATATACAGAATTTAAAAGATGGTAATGATAACCCTGTATGCGAGACATCAAAAGAGACACAGATGTATTAACAGTTTTTTGGACTCTGTGGGAGAAGGCTAGGGTGGGATGATATGGGAGAATGGCATTGAAACATGTAAATCATCATTTGTGAAACGAATGACCAGTCCAGTTTTAATGCATGATACAGGGTGCTCGGGGCTGGTGCACTGGGATGACCCAGAGGAACAGGATGGGAGGGAGTTGGGAGGGGGTTCAGGATGGGGAACACATGTACACCCATGGCGGATTCAAATCAATGTATGGCAAAAGCAATACAATGTTGTAAAGTATAATAAATAAATAATTTAAAAAAAAAGTAGCCAGGAGAATAATGAGGAACATAAAAAGAAGCCAAAAGAATTTCTTAGATCTATCAGGTCAAAGAAGCCAAAATACTTCTCCCAGTTCTGCCTCCCCTTTTGGTTAAGTATGTGACCACTGTTAGGGAGTCCCTGATGGCCCAGATGGTAAAGAATCTGCCTGCAATATGGGAAATCCGGGTTCAATCCTGGGTCAGGAAGATCCCCTGGAGAAGGGCACGGCAACCCACTCCAGTGTTGTTGCCTGGAGAATCCTATGGACAGAGGTGGCTTGCGAGCTACAGTCCATGGGGTTGTTAAGAGTTGGGCAAGACTGGGCGACTAACACATAAACACACACACACGGCCGCTGTCAGGTTCTCATAACTTTTAGTGATTGAATTGCTTCCTTTAGTTTTAGATAAACAAATATAGTAGCTTTTTAGATCCAACCTAGACACTGCTTTACTTGTGATTAGGTGAATTAATCCAATATGTTTCCAATACATTTGCATTGTCGCCTAAGATACTTTGAATTGGGTTTTTATTATTTCAGTAATGTAATTCTGAATACTATATTTGTAATTTTGAATGGTATTGCTGTTCTTAAAAACATGTTTAGTTTGTGAAATCCCAAAACAGCATGCGTTTAAGCTGAATACCTCAGGTAAAAATTACTTTCTTCAGAAATGAATTTTGCCAACTAAAAACAAACAAACAAGCAAACAAACAAAAGAAATAGTGGCAGAAATGTTTTATGATTTACAGTGAACTCTTTACCTGTGTTTGTTCTTAATATTTGTTTACTTCAGTAGTAACACCATATATATGAAACATATATTAAGAGCACTGAGGAAGAAACTGGATGTCAGCTGAGACCCACATTTCAAAAAATATATTTAAAAAATAACTCCAACTAATATAAATAAATGAAAAAAAAGCATCATTCAAGAAACCTCACATATTTCCTATATAAATGCATATGAATTCACAGGAAAACAGTTATTTACAATAATTATTATAATTTTTACAATTTTTCTTATCAACTGTGGATATTTAGAGAAAAACTGTTGGAATACAGATATGAACATAAAAATATGTCTAATGTCTTTTAAAATATGTAAGAATTAACCAAAGAGTTGAAATGCTATTAAGGGCTTGAATAAAATACAATCAATTTGAAAAAATGAAAAAAAAAAAAAAAGGTTGTAAACCTTAGATAATAAATTTAATAGCGACCTGCCTTCATTTTGTGTAGGTATAAAAATGTGTGCACTGAAATAATCCTTTTGTACTTCACTTTCCCTCACCCCTCACTCTCTGGATGAATTGAAATCTGGAAGCCATAGAAAGAATACTGAAACTATTATCAATTGGATTACTTCATAAAAAGGAAAACATGACAAATTTTATAGCTCCTTCAGGTCTACTTTAAGTTGTTTTTAAAAATCTCTCTACAGCATCAACATCAACAGTCGAAAATATCTTTCCTAATATAGTTAGAGGACCAAGTGGGATTAATAACAAATATATAGATGCCTTAGGTATTAAGAAAACTTGATAGCAATGCACCATCTGCTTATTCAGTTATTCTTATCGTGGCATGCTGAAAGTCTGATAAAAGTTAAGTATATTTTCTACATAATTACATTATAAAATTGATGTTAGCGTTTGAGTAGGTAGAAGTACATTACAAGAACTGCCACCTGATAAATTTGATAAAATATTCCAGCAAGTTTAAGGGATATGCTGCAGCTGTTTAGAAGTCAAGAGTCTGTAGGATGTTTCATAAAGCTTTACTTTGTTAAAATGCTTAAATAATTTCAATAAGAATTGATACAAAATTAAAACACACTCACCATGGTCTCGATCTAAGTATTTATTTTTTAATGATATATTTTAGTAGGTTAATCAAATATTTTACATGAAATACATGTTGGTAACAGGCTACAACAAAATCTAGTTTACAAATTGTGGTGATTTTTCATTTTACTCCCTTTGTCATTGTTTTCTAATTTTCACTTTAAAACTTAGTTTCTTTTTCTGTCACACCTGCAAACAAAGGAAAAGAAATTTGCACTCCAGCTTGCCTACTGTTTCCATTAAATCCAATCCACATGTTTGTGTGCATGCTCAGTCATTTCCAACTCTTTGCGATCCCATGGAATGTAGTCCATCAGGCTCCTCTGTCTATGGAATTTTCCAGGCAAGAATACTTGAGAGGGTTGCCATTTCCTCCTCCAGAGGATCTTCCCCATGCAGGGATCTAACCGCTGTCTCCTGTGTCTCCTGAATTGTCAGATGTTTCATAAAGTTCTACTTTGTTAAATTGCTTAAATAATTTCAGTAAGAATTGATACAAAATTAAAACATACTCACCATGGTTTAAAACACCAATCCACCATGGCAGGAGGATTCTTCAACACTGTACCACCTGGGAAGTCATCATTATGCATAGCAGAAAAGTGAATTCAAAATTCTATGCTATTGTGTTTCTTAATATTTTATAACCACTGAAAGGGACTTCCCTGGTGGTCTAGTGTTTAAGACTCCATCTTGCAGTGCAGGGGATGCAGGTTTGATCCCTGGTTGGGGAACTAAGATCCCACATGCCCTGATGCAACTAAACCCACACTACTACTACTGAGCCCAACACAACCATGAGAGTCAGACCATAAAGAAAGTTGAGCCCTGAAGAACTGATACTTTTGAACTGTGATGTTGGAGAAAACTCTTGAGAGTCCCTCGGACAGCAAGGAGATTAAACCAGTTCATTCTAAAGGAAATCAGTCCTGAATATTCACAGGAAGCACTGTTGCTGAAGCTGAAACTCCAATATTTTGGCCACCTGATGCAAAGAACTGACTCATTTGAAAAGACCCTGATGCTGAGCAAGATTGAAGGCAGGAGAAGGGGATGACAGAAGATGAGACTGTTGGATGTCATCACTGACTCAATAGACATGACTTTGGGCATGCTCCGGAAGTTGACGATGGACATGGAAGCCTGGTATCCTGCAGGCCATGGAGTCACAAAGAGACGTGATTGAGCCATTGAACTGAACTGAATCTGGCGGGGACGGGGGGGAAATGAGGTGAAATAAAAGCTGCCAGTCGGAGAAGGCAATGGCATCCCACTCCAGTACTCTTGCCTAGGAAATACCATGGCCGGAGGAGCCTGGTAGTCTGCCATCAATGGGGTCGCGAAGAGTCGGACAAGACTGAGCGACTTCACTTTCACTTTTATGCACTGGAGAAGGAAATGGCAACACTCCAGTATTCTTGCCTGGAGAATCCCAGGGACAGAGGAGCCTGGTGGGCTGCCGTCTATGGGATCTCAGAGTCGGACACGACTGACATGACTTAGCAGCAGCAGAAGCTGCCAGTGAAAAGTGTCTGTGGGGCTTCTAAATCTTTGTCTTCTGAGTTGGTGTTCCCAATCTCTTGATAAATAGAATACTCTAAGAAAGTTATAAGGAGAGCATTTCAAAACCAAGAGTTCCATTGTATATCCTTGCCTCCTTTGTCAAAGATGAGGTGTCCATAGGTTCGTGGATTTATCTCTGGGCTTTCTATTCTGTTCCATTGATCTATATTTCTGTCTTTGTGCCAGTACCATACTGTCTTGATGACTGTGGCTTTGTAGTAGAGTCTGAAGTCAGGCAGGTTGATTCCTCCAGTTCCTTTCTTCTTTCTCAAGATTACTTTGGCTATTCGAGGTTTTTTGTATTTCCATACAAATTGTGAAATTATTTGTTCTAGTTCTGTGAAAAATACCGTTGGTAGCTTGATAGGGATTGCATTGAATCTATAGATTGCTTTGGGTAGAATAGCCATTTTGACAATATTGATTCTTCCAATCCATGAACACGGTATGTTTCTCCATCTGTTTGTGTCCTCTTTGATTTCTTTCATCAGTGTTTTATAGTTTTCTATGTATAGGTCTTTTGTTTCTTTAGGTAGATATACTCCTAAGTATTTTATTCTTTTTGTTGCAATGGTGAATGGTATTGTTTCCTTAATTTCTCTTTCTGTTTTTTCATTGTTAGTGTATAGGAATGCAAGGGATTTCTGTGTGTTAATTTTATATCCTGCAACTTTACTATATTCATTGATTAGCTCTAGTAATTTTCTGGAAGAGTCTTTAGGGTTTTCTATGTAGAGGATCATGTCATCTGCAAACAGCGAGAGTTTCACTTCTTCTTTTCCTATCTGGATTCCTTTTATGTCTTTTTCTGCTCTGATTGCTGTGGCCAAAACTTCCAACACTATGTTGAATAGTAGTGGTGAGAGTGGGCATCCTTGTCTTGTTCCTGATTTCAGAGGAAATGCTTTCAATTTTTCACCATTGAGGGTGATGCTTGCTGTGGGTTTGTCATATATAGCTTTTATTATGTTGAGGTATGTTCCTTCTATTCCTGCTTTCTGGAGAGTTTTTATCATAAATGAGTGTTGAATTTTGTCAAAGGCTTTCTCTGCATCTATTTAATCTCTTTAACAAGTGGTGCTGGGAAAACTGGTCAACCACTTGTAAAAGAATGAAACTAGAACACTTTCTAACACCATACACAAAAATAAACTCAAAATGGATTAAAGATCTAAATGTAAGACCAGAAACTATAAAACTCCTAGAGGAGAACATAGGCAAAACACTCTCCGACATAAATCACAGCAAGATCTTCTATGACCCACCTCCCAGAATATTGGAAATAAAAGCAAAAATAAACAAATGGGACCTAATGAAAATTAAAAGCTTTTGCACAACAAAGGAAACTATAAGTAAGGTGAAAAGACAGCCCTCAGATTGGGAGAAAATAATAACAAATGAGGAAACAGACAAAGGATTAATCTCAAAAATATACAAGCAACTCCTGAAGCTCAATTCCAGAAAAATAAACGACCCAATCAAAAAATGGGCCAAAGAACTAAACAGACATTTCTCCAAAGAAGACATACAGATGGCTAACAAACACATGAAAAGACGCTCAACATCACTCATCATCAGAGAAATGCAAATCAAAACCACAATGAGGTACCATTACACGCCAGTCAGGATGGCTGCTATCCAAAAGTCTACAAGCAATAAATGCTGGAGAGGGTGTGGAGAAAAGGGAACCCTCTTACACTGTTGGTGGGAATGCAAACTAGTACAGCCACTATGGAAAACAGTGTGGAGATTTCTTAAAAAACTGGAAATAGAACTGCCATATGACCCAGCAATACCACTTCTAGGCATACACACTGAGGAATCCAGATCCGAAAGAAACACGTGCACCCCAATGTTCATCGCAGCACTGTTTATAATAGCCAGGACATGGAAGCAACCCAGATGCCCATCAACAGATGAATGGATAAGGAAGCTGTGGTACATATACACCATGGAATATTACTCAGCCGTTAAAAAGAATTCATTTGAATCAGTTCTAATGAGATGGATGAAACTGGAGCCCATTATACAGAGTGAAGTAAGCCAGAAAGATAAAGAACATTACAGTATACTAACACATATATACGGAATTTAGATAGATGGTGGCGATAACCCTATATGCAAAACAGAAAAAGAGACACAGAAGTACAGAACAGACTTTTGAACTCTGGGGGAGAACGTGAGGGTGGGATGTTTTGAAAGAACAGCATGTATACTATCTATGGTGAAACGGACCACCAGCCCAGGTGGGATACATGAGTCAGGTGCTCGGGCCTGGTGCACTGGGAGGACCCTGAGGAGTCGGGTGGGGAGGGAGGTGGGAGGGGGGATCGGGATGGGGAATACGTGTAACTATATGGCTGATTCATGTCAATGTATGACAAAACCCACTGAAATGTTGTAAAGTGATTGGCCTCCAACTAATAAAATAATATTTAAAAAAAAAAAAAAAAAAAACCTAGAGTTCCAGTAGTGAGTTGTTTCAACACTGGAATTGTTTTACCACTGTTTCAAGGCAATATTGATCAATATAGAGGATATCTACCCTTACAAGCAGCCTACCACACTTCCAGGCTTCACATGTTCTTTACCCGATCTCTTAATCACCACATTTCAAGGACTTTTCAAACAGACCTAGTTTGCTGAGAATAATTCTGCTTCTATAAACATACAGATATAATTAATAATGCAATTTTATAGACATATTTTGTGTGAAAATATTCATTTTAGTCGTGTATGGATGTGAGAGTTGGACCACAAAAAGGCTGAGCACCAAAGAATTGGTGATTTTGGATTGTGGTGCTGGAAAAGACTCTTGAGAGTCCCTTGGACTTCAAGGAGGTCAAGCCAGTCAATCCTAAAGGAAACACCCCTCAATATTCATTGGAAAGACTGTTGCTCTAGCTGATGCTCCAATACTTTGATGCAAAGAGCTGACTCATTGGAAAAAACCCTGATAATGGGTAAGATTGAAGGCAGGAGGAGAAGGAGATGACAGAGGATGAGATGGTTGGATGGCATCATTGACTCAATGGACATGAGTTTGGGCAAGCTCTGGGAGATAGTGAAGGACAGGGAAGCCTTGTGTTCTGCAGCCCATAGGTTTCCAAAGAATCAGATACATCTTAATGACTGAACAACAACAGTTGAGAAGATCTTGGAAACTGGTCCTCTTACAACTACACAAGAAGTTGCTGAAGAGCTCAACATCAACCATTCTACAGTGATTCAACACTTGAAGCAAATTGAAAAGTTCAATAAGTGGGTGCCTCATGAGCTGACTGTAAGTCAAAAACCTTGTCATTTTGAAGTGTTGTCCTCTCTTATTCTATGTAACAACAATGAATTCTTTCTTGATCAGACTGTAACATGCCACAGAAAGTAGATTTTACAAAATAAGTAGCAATGGCCTCAGTGGTTGGACTTGGAAGAAGTTCCAGAACACTTCCCAAAGCCACACTTGCACCAAAAAAAAAAATGTCATGGCCACTGACTGATGGTCTGCTGCCCATCTGATCCACTACAGCTCTCTGAATCCCAGAGAAACTATTACCCCTGAGAAGTGTGCTCAGCAAATCAATGAGATGAACTGAAAACTGCAATGCCTGCAGCTGGCATTGGTCAACAGAATGGGCACAATTCTTCTCTAGGACAATGCCCGATCACATGTCACACCATCAGTTAGTGTTTTGAAAGAATAGGGCTATGAAGTTTTTCCTCATCCGCTATATTCACCTGAGTCCTCATCAATCGACTACCACTTCTTAAAGCATATCAACAACTTTTTGCAGGAAAAATGCTTCCACAATCAGATGGATGCAGAAAACACTTTCCAAGAGTTCACTGAATCCTGAGACATGAATTTATATTCTACAGAAATAAGCAAACTTATTTCTTATTGGAAAACATGTGTTGATTGTAATGGTCTCTATTGTGATTAATAAAGATGTGTTTAAACTAAGTTATAATGATTTAAAATTCATGATCTGAATTTGTAATTACATTTGCACCAACCTAATACCAGGGAAACTATTTGTTACTATATGAAGTTAGCAATGCTTATAATGATGATAGTCAATGTAGTGAAAATTAGTTTTATGTAAACATGTTCCATTTAATGCTTATTAACATAATTGACATAAGGGAGCCAATTCTAAGTCAGAATTGAAAATCTGAAGATTCTGTAGTCTCACAATACTATCTCTATAATTTGAAGTTTAAGGGAAGAGAGATTATGTGTATTCCTCATATTTAGATGTCCAGAATATCTTTCCTACTGTTTGTTTGGCTACTATTAATCATCAGATTTGGGGTGGCAGTTTCCTGATATGGTACAGGCTAGAGATGGCTCTGAATATGATTTGAATTCAGCTACAATATGGATTCATTCTAGAATTGTTTGATGTATTTCTACTATCAAGGTAGAACACATCTTGCCACTTATCATAATGTATTTGTATTATTTGTGTATTATTTGTATTATTTGTATTTGTATTATTTGTATATTTGTATTCTTTGTATTATTTGTATATTATTTGTATAATATTATTTTATCTTATTTGGATAACTCATTCACAATATCAATATACATAGAAGCAGAATATTATATTCTCTGATAATTGTCAGCCTATTTTCCTATGACAACATCTTTTGAAGTATATTCCTATTAGGACCTATCTAAAATCAAATAGAATGCTTTTATATCTAAATCTCTCTGGACTCTATAGAAGTAATTTTTATGCAGACACCTGGTAAGCAGTTATTATGAAAAATTTGCTCACCATCAATAGGTGTTCATGGCTAGTCCTGGAATGAGTCTGGAGATTATAATACAAACAGAAAATGAAAAAAAAAAAAAAAAACTTACTAGATATTTCTTTCTTTTCTTACCATAATTGAAGGTACAGATAAAAACAAATGCTCAACATTTATTAACAAGTTAACATAATTTTGACAGATTGAAAAAAAAATCTACTGTAACTTTCGTGTGTATGTGATTGTTAAAGACTTCCTAATGAATTATTTTATTCCCAGGTTAGGAGACGATGTTAGAGAACAATGACTCTACAACAGTAATTAGAAAATTTTAAAAAGTAAAACAATAGGGCTAAAACACTTAACCCAAATGCCATGGTATAGTAAAGATCATGAGAAACTTTCTCTACAGGAAAAGATACTACCTCATTTAATCACTTGTGGTTTTCCTCATGTCAAAGGCTTTTATTAATTTCTTTACTTTCTTGAACACTTACATTTTGGTTAGGTAGGAAAGACTATACAGAGTTATGGATTCTGTTTGTTTAATGATTTTTTCATTCTGATCTACAAAGAAATTATAACGGCAAATAAGATAGCAAAGATGAGACTTTCCTAAGTACTTTTGATAATATTTAATGATAATGTTTAGAGAAAAGTGCTTTCTTCCTAATTTGCTCTCTCTAGAGGTAGCCATAGTTAGAACCATATTTGAATGCTTAAAATATTTAATTTTATAGTATAGCTACCTTTGGGAAAGTTAGACAGCAAATTACATATAAGATGCTTCTTTATATGTTTGATGATATTCTTAAGTTCATTCTGTGTGATGAGGTGTATAGTTTCCCAAACATTTTGAAATTAAGATAAAAATATTCTATATGAATACATTTGTGATATTTCTAATAGCCTTTCAATTATAAAGTGGACTTTCTTGTGAGGTACTGAATTCTTACTATTATAGATGTTTTATGTTTTATTAAACATAAAGTTGATAGAATTTTTTTAGAAAAGAAGTAACAGTAAAAACCAAATGAATAATTAGATTCCCTTTATTTTTTATTGCTCAGATTTATGTTTAATTGTATCTATTTCATAAATATATGAAAGTGAAGTGAAAGTCATTCAGCTGTGTCCGACTCTTTGCGACCCCATGGACTGTAGTCCATAGAATTCTCCAGGCCAAAATAGTGGAGTGGGTAGCCTTTCCCTTCTCCAGGGGATCTTCCCAACCCAGGGACTGAACCCAGGTCTTCCACATTACAGGCAGATTCTTTACCAGCTGAGCCACAAAGGAAGACTGTGTATATATATATATACCATTACATAATACTGTTGGCATTCTTTTTTGACTTATTTTCACTAATGTTAATTTCACTATTTCTATTCTTTAAAATTGTGATCTGTCCTCTTAGTAGATTTTTTTTGTCCTCTTAGTAGATTTTTAAATGTGTTCTTGTTCAGTTACAAAGTCATGTCTAACTCTTTGCATCTCCATGGACTACAGTATACCAGGCTTCCCTGTCCTTCACTCTCTCAAAGTTTGCTCAAGTTCATGTCTATTGTGTTGGTGATTCCATCCAAATATCTCATACTCTGTCACCCCCTTCTCCTGTCCTCAGACTTTCCCAGCATCAGTCTTTTTGAATGAGTTGGCTCTTCACATAAGGTGGCCAAAGTATTGGAGCCCAGCTTCAACATCAATCCTTCCAATTAACATTCAGAGTTGTTTTCCTTTAGGATTGACTGGTTTGATTTCCTTGCTGTCCAAGAAACTTAAGAGTGTTCTCCAGCACTGCAGTTCAAAAGCATCAATTCTTTGGTGCTTAACCTTCTTTATAGTCCAACTCTCATATCTATACATGACTACTGGAAAAAACCATAACTTTGACTATATGGACCTTTGTTGGCAAAGTGATGTCACTGCTTTTTAATATTCTGTCTAGGTTTGTCATCTTCCTCCAAGGAGCAAGTCTTTTAATTTCATGGCTGTAGTCACCGATGACAGTGATCTTGGAACCCAAGAAAATAAAGTCTGTCACTGTTTCTACATTTTCCCCATCTATTTGCCATAATGTGATGGGATTGGATGTCATGATCTTAATTTTTTGACTGTTCAATTTTAAGCCAGTTTTTTCACTCTCTTTTTTCAACCTCATCAAAGAGGCTCTTTAGTTCCTCTTAGCTTTCTGCCTTTAGGGTGGTATAATCTGCATATCTGATGGTGGTGATATTTCTCCTGGCAGTCTGATACCAGCTTGTGATTTACCCAGGCTGGCGTTTCACATAACGTACTCTGCATATAAGTTAAATAAACAGGATGATAATATACAGCTTTGGCATACTTCTTTTCAAATTTTTAACCAGTCTGTTGATCCATGTCCAGTTCTAACTGTTACTTCTTGACCTGCATACAAGTTTCTCATGAGGCAGATAAGGTGATCTAGTATTCCCATTTCTTTAAGAATTTCCCACAGTTTGTTGTGATCCACATAGTCATAGACTTTAGCATAGTCAATGAAATAGAAGTAGATGTTTTCTGGAATTCTCTTGTCTTTTCTATGATCCAACGGATGTTGAAAATCTCTGGTTTCTTACCTTTTCTAAATCCACCTTGTACATCTGGAAGTTCTCAACTCACATGCTCATGAAGCTTAATTTGAAGGAGTTGATGGACTACCTTGCTACCATATGAAATGAGTGCAACTGTGCAGTAGTTTGAACAATCTTTGGCATTGCCTTTTTTTTTTTTTTTTTTTTTTTATTTGAATGAAAATTGACCTTTTCCAGTCTTGTGGCCATTTTTCAAATTTGCTGACATATCGAGTGTGGCAATTTACCAGCATCATCTTTTAGGATTTGAAATAACTCAGTTGGGATACCATCACCTCCACTATCTCTGTTCATAATAATGTGTCTAAGGCCAAATTTCATTGAGTCAGACAAGTCATGGTCCATGCGATCAGATTGGCTAGTTGTCTGTGATTCTAGTTTCAGTCTGCCTGCCCTCTGATGCCCTCTCTCAGCGCTTACCTACCGTCTTACTTGGGTTTCTCTTACCTTGAATGTGGGATAACTCCTATTGGCCACCGCCCCTGACCTTGGGTGTGGGGTAGCTCCCCTCGGCTGCTGACCCTGATCTTGGAGGTAGGGTAGCTCCCCTCAGCTGCTCCTGTGCTGTCACGCAGCCACCGTTCCCATGGCAGAAAGTGAAGAAGAACTAAAGAGCCTCTTGATGAAAGTGAAAGAGGAGAGTGAAAAAGTTGGCTTAAACTTCAACATTCAGAAAACTAAGATCATGGCATCTGGTCCCATCACCTCATGGAAAATAGATGGAGAAACAGTGGGAACAATGTCAGACTTTATTTTTTGGGGCTCCAAACTCACTGCAGTTGGTGATTGCAGCCATGAAATTAAAAGACACTTACTCCTTGGAAGGAAAGTTATGACCAACCTAGACAGCATACTAAAAAGCAGAGACATTACTTTACCAACAAAGGTCCGTCTAGTCAAGGCTATGGTGTTTCCAGTAGTCATGTATGGATGTGAGAGTTGGAGTATAAAGAAAGCTGAGTGCCGAAGAATTAATGCTTTTGAATTGTGGTGTTGGAGAAGACTCTTGAGAGTCTCTCGGACTGCAAGGAGATCCAACCTGTCCATCCTAAAGGATATCAGTCCTGGATGTTCGTTCGAAGGACTGATGTTGAGGCTAAAACTCCAAGTTTTTGGCCACCTAATGCAAAGAGCTGACTCATTTGAAAAGACCATGCTGCTGGGAAAGATTGAAGGCAGGAGGAGAACGGGACAACAGAGGATGAGATGGTTAGATGGCATCACCGATTCAATGGACATGAGTTTGGGTAAACTCTGGGAGTTGTTGATGGACAGGGAGGCCTGGTGTGCTGCGGTTCATGGGGTCGCAAAGAGTCAGACACGACTGAGCTACTGAACTGAACTGAAAGCCAAATTGACTTCACACTCCAGGATGTTGGGTTTTAGGTGAGTGAACACCATCTTGCTTATGCAGACCATTAAGACCATTTTTGTACAATGCTTCTGTGTATTCTTGCCACCACTTCTTAATCTCTTCTGCTTTGTTCTTAATGTTTCTTTTCTTTATTGTGCCCATCCTTGCAACAAAATTGTTCCCTTGATATCTCCAATTTTCTTGAAGAGATCTCTAGTCCTTCCCATTCTGTTGTTTGCCTCTGCCTCTGCATTGTCCATTTAAGAAGGCATTCTTATCTTTCCTTGTTCTGTGGAACTCTGCATTCACTTGGGTATGCCGTTCCCTTTCTCCTTTGCCTTTCATTTCTCTTCTTTTCTCAACGATTTGTAAAGCCTCCTCAGACAACTATTTTGCCTTCTTGAATTTCTTTTTCTTAGGAGTGGTTTTGGTCAGCGCCTTTTGTAGTGTTACAAATCTCCATCCATAGTTCTTCAGGCAATCTGTTTACTAGAATGAATCCATTGAATCTATTTCCACTGTATAATCACAAAGGATTTGATTTAGATCATACCTGAATAGCCTAGTGGTTTTCCCTACTTTATTCAGTTTAAGCCTGGATTTTGCAATAAGAAGTTCATGATCTGAGCCACAGTCAGCTCCAATTATCCTTTTTTGCTGACTGTATAGAGCTTCTCAATCTTCAGCTGCAAAGAATATAATCAATCTGATTTTGGTACTGACCATCTGGTGATGTTCATGTGTAGATTTGTTGCCTTTGTTGTTGAAAGATGGTGTTTGCCATGCCCACTGTGTTCTTTTGGCAAAACTTTGCTAGCCTTTGCTCTGCTTCATTTTGTTGTCCAAAGTCACACTTTTCTGTTATTACTCCAAGTATGTTTTGATGCCCTACCTTTGAATTCCAATCCCCTATGATGAAAGTGACATCTTTTTTTGGTCTTAGTTCTAGAAGTTCTTGTAGGTGTTCATAGAAACATTCAGCCTCAGAACTACTGGTTAGGGCACAGATTTGGATTGCTATCATGTTCAGTGGTTTGTCTTGGAAATGGACCAAGATCATTCTAACATTTTTGAGACTGCAGCCAAGTAATTCACTTCTGCCTCTTTTGTTGACTATGAAGGCTACCCTGTTTCTTCTAAGGAGTTTTTGTCTACAGTAGTAGATAAAATGGTCATCTGAGTTAAATTCACCTAGTCCTGTCCGTTTTAGTTCACTGATTCCTAAAATGTCAATGTTCACTCTTGCTATCTCCTCCTTGACTATATCCAGTTTACTTTGATTCATGGACATAACATGCCAAGATCCTATGCAATGTTATTCTTTACAGCATTAGGATTTACTTTCACCACCACACATATCCATAACTGAGCACTGGTTTCTGCTTTGGTCCACCATTTTTATTCTTTCTGGAACTATTTCTCTGCTCTTCCCCAATAGCATATTGGACGCCTACCAACCTAGGGAACTCATCTTCCAGTGCCATATATTTTTGCCTTTTTGTTACTGTTCATGGGGTTCTTGAGTCAAGAATACTGGAGTGGTTTTCCATCCCCTTCTCCAGTGGGCTGTTTTGTCAGTATTCTCCACCATGATTGGTCACCATGACTGATCTGTCTTTGGTGGCTCTGCATAGCATGGCTCATAGGTTCATTGAATTATACAAGGCTGTGACCCATGTGATCATTCTGGTTAGCTTTCTGTGGCTGTGGTTTTTGTTCTGGTGGTTGAGGGATTGTAGGTGTTGCTTCTCCTGTCTGCCTTCTGATGAAGGAGAATAATCGGCTTGTGCAAGCTTTGTGATGGGAGGGACTGGCTGTGGAGAAAACAGTCTTGCTCTGGTGGGCAGGGCCATGACCAGTAAGTCTTTAATTCAATTTTCTGCTGATAAGTGGTGCAGTGCTTGCCTCCCTCTTAGTTGTTTGGCCTGAGGAAGCCCAAACCTGGTAGGGCTACTGGTGCCTTCCAAAAGGACTCATGCCAACATGCCCCTCCCAAGACTGATGCTACCAGCTCTGCTGGCCCTGCAGCAGGCCACTGCTGACCCTTGATTCTGAGTGTCAGACACTCACAGACATGTCTGCCTCAGTCTCTGGTGGGGTCACTGCTTCCTTCCCCTGGTCCTGGTACATACAAGGTTCTGTTTATTCTTTCCAAGAGTCTTTGTTTCCCCTAGGCCTGTGGAAGTTCTATAATCAAATCCTGCTGTCCTTTAGATTTGTCCTACAGATCAAATCCTGTAGACTGTCAGTCTCCCTTGTCCGTGGAATTTTCCAAGCAAGAATACTGGAGTGGGTAGCCATTTCCCCTCTCCAGGGAACCTTCCTGACTCAAGGAATGAACCCTGGTCTCCTGCATTGCTGGCAGATTCTTTACTGTCTGAGCCACCAGGGAAGCCCTTTTAAATATATGCATGCGAGTGTGCATGCTAAGTCACTTCAGTCGTGTCTGACTCTGCAACCCCATGGACGGTAGCTCACCAGACTCCTCTATACATGAAATTCTCCAGGCAAGAATATTGGAGTGGTTTGTTGTGCCTTCCTCTAGCGGATCTTCCTGACCCAGGGATCGAACCCACATCTCTTTTGTCTCCTGCATTGGCAGGCAGGTTCTTTACAACTAGGGCCATCTGTTATTAACTATAGGCACGATGTTGTATGGTAGATCTGTAGAACTCATTCGTCTTATATAACTGAAACATTCCTTGCTTTTCTTGCTAACATTATGTTCTTAAAATTCGACTTTGTTCTGGTGTATAAGTGCAATTCACTGGCTTCTCTGCCCTAAAGTACTTCACTATAAGAAGATGCCATAATGTTTAAATAAAAATGCCGTAGATGTAGACTTGTGTTCTTTCTACATTTTTTTATTTTTATTTTTTATTTTGCTATTGCAGAAGTGCTATTATGTCATTCCTTCATCTTGCCCCCAGGGCTTGTCTGCAAGAGTTTTTCTAGGGCAATAGATCTAGCAGTGAAATTGCTGAGTTATGTGCTTTTTACATCTTTATTATTACTGAGGATGTCAAATTGTTTTTCAAAGTAGCTGTGTCAATTTGCTCAATTCCCAGTGCTCTGGTTGCCCATGTCTTTGTAGAAACATGATTTTAAAAGACTTTTAAGTTTTTCCAGTCCTATAGAAGAGAGATCTTTTATCATAGTTTAAATTTTTATTTCTCTAGTTACTACTGAGATTATTTTCCTAAGTTTATTGGCTACTTGGGCTCTCTCTTCCATGACATGTCTGTTTGAGTATTTTACCTATTTTTTTTTAAATTAATTTTATTGGAAGTATAGTTGCTCTATGATAGTGTGTGAGTTTCTACTATACGGCAAAGTGAATTAGCTATATGTATACACATATCCCCTTTTGTTAGATTTCCTTCACATTTATATCACCACAGAGCTTTGAATAGGGTCCTTGAGCTATACAATAAGTTCTCATTATTTATCTATTTTATACATGGTATCAATAGTGTATAGATTTCCTTTATTTTTAATTATTTTTATTTTTTTCACTTTTAAAAATTTATTTGTTTTTATTGAGGCATAGTTGATTTATATTGTTTTGTTAGTTTAAAGTATATAGCAAGATAATTTAGTAATATATACATATGTTATCTATTTTTCCCATTCTTTTTCCTTATAGGTTTTTACAAAATATTGAGTATATTTTCCTGTGCTATAAAATAGGTACTTGTTTATCTTAGAACACTTTTCCTTTAAAATCAAAACCCAAACTTTTCTCACTGACTAGGTGAGTAGAATTATTCAGAGTAAAGCTCAATTTTCCCTAGTACAAATAAATTTTGCAATGTTCATTTTTATTATTCTAAATAATTTTAATATTTTACTGTGATAATCATTTTCACATTTTATTTGTCAAATTCATTGGTTCAATAAAGGCAAATAAAATATTAAATTCATATTTTCATACTTTATAGTCATAATAGCATTGTATGATCAACATCAAAGGTCTGTTTTTTTAAATATTTAAGCTAGTTTACAGGGATGCTTGTGTCTTCTGGATTTAATTTAGTCATTTTCATTCAATGACCATGAAGAGCCATGTTAAACTGAAGTGTTGTTAAAGTGAAGTACTCTGGTATTTAGAATCCACAGTGGGGGTATGGGGAGTGTTAATTGCCACAGAATAAAGACATGAATTATGACATCTAAATGCAATGCTCTTTTCTTGAAAAGTCAGGGATAAACACCTAGAGAAATAATCTTTCAAAGTGAACCAAAAATCAACTTATAAGCTAAGTAGCATAATTTATTTTGATTGCAGTTGCAGAGAGCATGTAAATTTTAAAGCAAGCATAATTTTCCAAGGGACTCTTAATGGATTGTTCCCTTCTGCCCAGTATGATAGATATGTTGTAGTAATCAACTAAAAAGCAAAAGGATAAGAAAGCAAAAGCACTTATAGTCATTTTATTATAAGAACCAGTTTAGTATGCATAGGATATAATTTTGCAAATAAAAACATTTGTACTAAGGATGCAATTAATATTATAAATAAAATAATTTGAATATATTTGAAAATATACTTTCTGAATGTATAATGCTATAAAATGTGGGCTCTGTTGTGTAGTCAGGGAACTTCAAGCCTCTGAGAAGGCATTCAAATTACTGCCATGTTGATCTTTGGCAAAGTTGTGAAGATGATAGGACTATCTTTATGAGTATCAGAAATAGTATACTTTGTTAAATGATTTAGAGTGGTAGAAAATATTATTATTATTACTTGTTATTATCTTCAGGAAGCTCAACAGTGTTCTGTACTGTCTGCAAAGACACTTATTTGACATAAAGAGCAGATATGAATTTCTTAAGATTTTTCTTTTTTCCCTGGCAAGGATACTGGAGAGGGTCACCATTTCCTTCTCTAAGGGATCTTCCCAACCCAGGGATTGAGCCTGGGTCTCCAACACTGCAGGCAGATACTTTACTGACTGAGCTACAAGGGATGCCCAAATTTCTTAAGATATTTTTTATAGCATTAATATATAGTCTTTCAGAGCTATGTGTGCTGGCAACACACATTTGATAACTATGTTGTTCTAATCAGAGTAAGAAGCATCTTGGATTATCCAGGATGAGAAGGAATCCAGCAAAGTAAATAGTGTTTATACATGAATCTCCTACAGTAGAAGGAAGATGGAAAAAGAAAAGAGAGAGGGAGAGGAAGAAAAAGGGAGAGACAATGATTAGAATTCCCTGAATGTGAACATGCAAAGCGGGACAGACTAGCATATTTATGTTTTTAGGGGAAATAACTAGTACTAAGAACAATTATGATTCTTATAACAAATAGAATTAGAATTAAATATTGAAAGGAAAAATGACTAACCATTTGGAAATTCCAGGTAATGCAACTATTCAATCTCAAGCCATTTGAGTATCTTCATCAAAGATGATCTCAGAATATGAGCTGTGGCCAATTCTCATGGAGCAGGGCAGACATTCACAGAAACAAGTAACACTGAAATGACTCTGTGTCAATGAGGATTTTATAAATTCTGCAAATAAAACAAATTTTACTGAAGTAAAATCATTTAAAGTTCTAAGACATTCAGATAAATTTCATGAGGTTAGGATTCAGCTGTGTATACATAAAGTCAGAAAATATTTAGGATGCTATTATGTCTCTTTTTTGCATTTTTCATTATGCTATATACTGTCTTTACATTTGTTTGGCTTAAGCCAAGTTATGATGAATATGCTTTCCAGAGGTAGCACAGTATACAAAGTATTTATTTCTTTAAAGGTAACAAGAAAATAAATAGATGAGTGAAAAATGAGATCAACAAGCTGCTATTACAATCCCTATTGACAGCATCCTTCTAAGAAAATAATGTCGGAAAATGTCCTATGAAAGAAATTTTTCTCACACATATGACCTCAAAGCTTGGTAGTAAAATCCCATTGCCTGAAGAATATACAAGGCAAAATAAAGTAAAATTCACTTCCAGGGCAAATGATAGGATTCAAAATAAAGTAATAAAATCTTTTTAAGAAACACTTTTATAAAGTGCTTGTCCTTTGCTCGTGTTACTTCACAATATTTTAAATTATTTTATATGAACTTTATAGATGGAAAACTCATATCACTATGCTCTTCAACCTTAGTTGGAATAAGGTACCATATTTATATTCTTCTTATTAAATTTTATTTCATGGTCCTTTTGAAATCCTGTGGGATTTTATCCTTCTGAAGATTTATATGACTCCAAAATGCAATCTGTAGGGGAAAAAAGATTATCTTACACTCTTGGTTAGAACTTAGTGTCAGCTATTAATGATTTTGTTTTGTCATCTTTGTTTTCAGTCTGTCTAGTGTCATTCTAGTGGTTTCACTCACTGGCTAGTTAGCAATTTGAAGGTGTGGATTATTTGTTGTTTTTAACTTGTACATAACATTAAATATAATATGTGTATTAAATATATATTTATACATCCACTAACTCTCATTTTGCTACACATATATTGTATCATTGTGTGTGCGTGTGTATGTATGTGCGTGTGCTTAATGTATTTCTAAAGAAACTTAGAGTAGTGACATATTGAAGCAGATGACATGAAACAACATTAAAATCTAATGAAAAAATGTCTGATTTACTATATTGTCTTTTCTGTGATTTTTCTTTTCTCAGTGATCTTATATCATGTTTAAGCCTTAATAGTAATTATTGTTGAAAATTCATTACTATTTTTAAGATTGTAACTAAACATATAGATGAAAAGGTAAGATTTTCTAGAGATACTTCTGAAATAGCAGCATGATCTCTCAGTTAGGATTCAGCTTTTTGATTTTGATCTCATGACAAGAATTATTCATGCTTCATTTTTTCTTGATAAATATAATAGTTATACATGAAGGTAGGCAATATTTCAATCAGTTTCATAATCTGTGTTTGTTACAGTGTTGTTTTAATATGGCATGTGTTTAAAAATGTATTAAATAAATGGATATTTGAAGTCATTGATATATTACATTTTTCTCACGTAGAAAATTTAACTGGAAGGGATTGAAGTTAAATGGCAGTGCATGTAAATTTGGTCTTCTCAGGTAGCTCAGTGATAAAGAACCCATCTGCCAATTCCGGAGACAATGGTTTGATCCTGGGTCAGGAATATCCCCTGGAGAAGGAACCTACTCCAGTATTTTTGCCTAGGAAATTCCATGGACAAAGAAGCCTGGTAGGCTACAGTCCATGGGGTCACAAAGAGTTCGACATTACTCACCAACTGATCCCACATGTAAATTTATATGATTCAAATTAGTTATAGTTGGAGTGATTTTTCAGAAAGTTTACATTTCATGGGCTCTTTTGTTCTTGGCTTGACTATTCTACAGAAGATTTGAATTTATTTATTTTTTTTTCCAGAGAAAGCGTTATAGTATTTAATATTGCATTCTTAGACTATGTACGTGGGATGAACTTCCACACAGAGCAAAACTTTTTTGAATGCCTCTTTTTCTTGAGATCCTGATAAGGATATTCACTTGCGTAATTCTTATATTCAAGATAATTTTATAATATGTGCCTTGAAAGTGAAAGTGAAGTCACTCAGTCGTGTCCAACTCTTTGCTACCCTGTGGACTTTAGCCTGCCATGCTCCTCCGTCCATAGTGTTTTCCAGGCAAGAATATTGGAGTGGGTTCCTGTTTCCTTTTCCAAATATGTATCTTAGTATAGGTATATTTGGAAAACTTTAAAAACACAGCTTAGAAATCTATGATGATTTTAAGTATTGAGTATTTTATTTTAGCATTATAAACTATTTTAAAATACTACATATAATTTATTTATTAATGTTCTATTATTACCAGTTTATTAATAAAACATTTGTTCATCAATTTCAGGCTAAATTGTCATTTTTTTATTGTGTATGTTCTATCATTTTCTCAGGCATCAATTTCATTCCTTAAATAGCCATTACACTTTTAGATAACCATATTCCTCTGAATTTTGAAATTTAGTAATTAAAAATGACTGTTGATTACTGAACCACCAAAAAACATCAATAGTTAATACATGCTCTTGGAAAAACCTATTTTGCAAAGTTGCAGAAACATGCACATATATTTGCTTTCCTGAAAGAACTGAAAGCCAACCCCCACAGAAAAGATTGTGATGAGGTTTTCAATCTCAATAGGAAGCTAGACACTGGCCCAAATCATGTAGTTTGCTCCAATACAATTTTGTACTCTTTGATTATTTTCAATTGGCTTTTCAAGACAAGAATTTGTTTTGGATACTTAAATTTTCAGATTTGTTAATATTTTAAGATTTATTTTGAATTTTCATGAAGTTATATTCTAAACTACTACCTAGCAATGCTATAATATCTGCATAATTAAAAAAAATAATCCATGAACTCAAAACATTTCAGATATATTGGAGTTTTCCATTTTGGTTTAAAATAAAATGACTCACTCATCATTTAGCTCACAATAAGCAGGTAGCAAACCAGTTATTAGACATAAAGATGCCATTTTCCTTATAATTTATTCTAATTAAGCCTAAACTACAAATTGAGAAGTTCAATCTCTACTATGAAAGGCACTAGTGTCTGACATTCTTCTGAAATTCTGAAATAAGCCTTTAAAATACTTTGCATTTTTATATTTAATTATAATTAGTATGTCACTAGCAGGATATTATAATTTTTGTCAATTGAAGAATGATCACTTTATCATCAATCTCAATTCTCAGTAAAGAGTAGAAAGCAGCCATGTTCACCATTATACCACCAACACCAGTGCTAAGGAAAGAATATATTTGAATTTGAATGATTGACATCTGTCTTCATATTAAACTCATGAGCTCTTTTCCAAAATATATGGAACTTCTTGTGCTCAAAATAAGTACCTCAGCCACTTATCTTGATGATACACAATTGTTTATTATAAGTGAGGAAAGAACAAAAATATAAAGAATTTCTTCCTAGGATGCAATAAGGTTTTGAAACTCCGGTATAGTATTCTGTCTTTTGTTATGAATTTGACAGAAAACAAAACATATAAAAGCAAATCTTATCTGACATCTGTTTCTAGAGGAAAACTGCACCTCCCACACACATTCATTTACAAGAAGTATGTTTGAAAAGGTTATCTATATATATAAAATCATTATTTATTTATTTATTACATATTTGTCAGATGTCTATGGACTTCCTCTCTTTCCTAGAATCCAGTCTTAGCCTTAAACTTCAGGAGAAGATAAAGATGTAATCATATTCTACCTGTCTAATGAATATGTTATTTTCTTTTCTATATCATGTAAAATATTTTCATTAATATCTCTGGTCTTATAAAATGATTTTTTCTCTCAATTTTATGTTTAATTTAACTTTCATATTTTTCTTTAAAAACAAATTTATGCAAGCTAATAATAATTCTATTACTATTAGATAGACTAATTGGGTATATATTTTAAAGCAATTCCAAAGTCTTTGGAGAAAGAAAATAGCTGTTCACTAATTATGTCCAAACTTGTGGTCAAATAAATTTCACTCATTTATTTTTCTTAATTTTGCTTTTTGAAAAATCTAAGTTGCTTCCTATTTACTGAAAACATAATTCTCTATTAGTTTGGAGAAAGATTGAATACATTTATAATGGATAAGACTGATATTACATTTTTTTTAATAAAGTGTAAGCCAGAAGCTAGTGATTTTAAAATAAAAATGTGTCAGCTTCAATCATGATGTGGTGGAGGTTGCTCCACCATTAGACCATAGACTTTAATCTGTATCAGCATGTTCTCTAATATTTTCCTAAAGCTACACAATCAGCAAAACAATAAATCAAGCCCTGGTTTGTAATGTTCATCCATTTTGATGGTGTTAACACTGTAGCTATGCCAGATTTCAAGTTACCAAGGTTACTTCAGTGTTTAGATTTTAGTGATTTTTGTAATTTGGTTGTTAAACACAGCCATTACTAAAAATTAAATTGTACAAACATATAAATACTTTTATATTATAAGCAAAGCTCATAATTATTTAATTTTTACTATTCCTATTTATCTTGCTGATTTATACTTTTGCCTATGCTCTTGATGCTATATCTGTTGTATGTATAAAGTGGAAATATTGTGTCATGATATATTGCTGAATATCTCTTCCCAAATTCATGTTCAGAGGCAGCTCTCTTAGCAACTTAGAATCTCTCATGGTTGCATTGTTGCATTAAAACCTATCATATCTGTAGCCATTGTGTTGTAAACAGCACCAAAAAAATTGAGGAAATATTACACCCCATTCTTAAAATAATCTGATTTAAGAAATAATTCACTTATGTGCAGTTTAGGTTCTGTCATAGATCTCTATTGTTTCAAGCTATCTTATCTATTAATGTAAATGAAGATCACAAACAAGATTAATAGTGGAACTACTATGAACTATGAACTTTGCTTAACAATCACTGACCTGAGTGATTTCTTCCCCATTCATTAGTAATCAAGCATTAATCTAATTTTGTGAACTTGTCATAGATGCCAGCATGATTTTTTTGTTGCAGTATTTTTAAGAAACTGCCAGTCACACTGAAGATATAGGAGTACATTTTTAAGGTGTACATATTTTTGTTAAAATTTGCTGTTTATAAAATAATGTAAAGGAATAACTGAAAATAGTGTTAACCCTCAAATGTTGCTGTGAATCTTACTAACATGCAATAGGTATACCTGCACACACACCATGCAGCTGCATCCCGTACATATTTTCCTTTCTTTGTAGAGACATTTGTAAGCATTTACCAGCACTTGACTTCCCAACATGATAGTTTCAGCACTTACTACATCTGACAGGAGCACTGAAATAATCTCTCACCTCCTTTACCCACTTTTCACCTGCTTTTGTGAGCTTTATCGTCTAAGTCTATTAAGGAGTATAGACTTTTTTCCTATACAGTTTGTGGCGTGTTCAGTGACTTCGTGATTTTGTTTCTCATATCTGTTTAGATTAAAAAGCTTTTTCTTCCTTTTTGACTAGTGAAATTCATCTGTCATGATCTGGCGGAGGTGTTTAATGTACATAGTAGTTCAGTTCAGTTCCTTCAATCAGTCATGAACTGCAGCACCCCAGGCCTCCCTGTCCATCACCAACTGCCGGAGTCCACCCAAACCCATGTCCATTGAGTCGGTGATGCCATCCAACCATCTCATCCTCTGTTGTCCCCTTCTCCTGCTTTCAATCTTTCCCAGAATCAGGGTCTTAACAAATGAGTCAGTTCTTTGCATCAGGTGTCCAAAGTACTGGAGTTTCAGCTTCAACATCAATCCTTCCAATGAACACCCAGGACTGATCTCCTTTAGGATGGACTGGTTGGATCTCCTTGCAGTTCAAGGGGCTCTCAAGAGTCTTACCCAACATCAGTTCAAAAGCATCCATTCTTCAGTGCTCAGCTTTCTTTATAGTCCAACTCTCACATCCATGCATGACTACTGGATAAACCATAGCCTTGACTAGACAGGCCTTTGTTGGCAAAGTAATGCCTCTGCTTTTTAATATGCTGTCTAGGCTGATCATAACTTTCCTTCCAAGGAATAAGAATCTTAATTTCATGGCTGCAGTCACCATCTACAATGATTTTGGAGCCCCCCAAAATAAAGTACAGAGTAAATTCTGCATTAATTATCTCTTCATTAATATCTATCCCTTCTATTATTTTTGCTTTAATTTACATAAATCCTAGTTTATTCAAATGTTGAGTGGACTATTACTTCCTTCTGCACATACTTATTCATATCTAATATGTGTTAGACACTGCTTTAGAAATAGGGTGGGATCAGGACATTTTCAAAGGCAGAAATTTCTGACCTCATGGTGCCTGTTGAAGAGGCATCCTCTAGATTAGCAATGAGAAGATGTCAAGACTGATTCATTGTGAGCATATGTCTTAGTCAGCCTGGCTGTTATAACAAAATACCATAGATGATGTGGCTTATTCAATAGCAGCCATTTATTTCTCACAGTGTGGCAGCTTTTAGCTGCATCCTCACATGGCAGAGAGAGGAAGCTCTGGTGTCTCTTGCTCTCCCTATAAGACTACTAATCCCAATATAGGGACTTCCCTGCTATGACCTCATCTAAACCTAGTTATTTCTCAAAGACCACAGATACTAATACAATCACATTGGGAGTTGGCACAATATATGAATTTGGCGGGGGCAGAGGGGGCAGGTAGGGGACACAAATTTTAGTCCACAGCAGTGTTTGAACTAATGATGCTGACAAGATGATTAAGACTGAACAAATTTTCCCTGAATTTCTTTATGATTTTATCCATTTATGTGCCTTAAGTTGACATGTCTCTTTAAGTTGTTCATTGTCCTTCCTTTGCTTGGGGCCTCCATGTGTTTGTAATCCATTACCTAAGGATGGATTGAATACAATTTTCCTACAAGAGGAAAATATCAAATGTGTGGGTTAGTTGTGGTTTGTTTGTTTTTTTTATGTTTTAAGGTTACAGTTAATGGATTTCACATATTTAATAACTCAGCTTATAAATCAGATGTTGATACTTTGTTAAAGAATAAATGGTGGTTTGGGTGAATTTTGGAAAAACAAATGGATAGTTTAGAAACTGTAAGTTGGAAAAATATATTACCTATATATAAATTTTGTCACCAAATAAATTTATTAGTTTGTTTGAAGTCATGACAGAGGAGTACTGATTGCTATTGTTTTCTTTGAGTAGTGCTCAAGGCAACTCTAAGTAGGAAAAAAAATTCCATTTATATCCAATAGCATGTTTCAGAAAGCTTGCCATCATAAAGATAAATTATTATTTCCTTTATAATATTTATCATATTTCCATTTATAATAAGCCAGACATGATCACTGCTTAAGAATATTTAATAGGAATGAGATGACATCAGTATTTCAAATCAGGCATACCTCATTTTATTGTGCTTCACTTTAATTGCATTTTTTACAAATTGAAGTTTTGTGGTAATCCTGCACTGAGCAAGTCAATGGGCACTGTTTTTCCAACAACATTTTCTCCCTTTCTGTCTCTTTGTCACATTTTGGTAATTCTCACAGTGTTTCAAGCTTTTTCATTATTATTATATTTATTATGACAATCTGTGATCAGTAATCTTTGATGTTACTCTTATAACTTGTTGGAGGCTCAGATCATAGCTAGCATTTTATTAGCAAAAAAAGTGTTTTTAGTTGAGATATACATATTGGTTTTTGACAAAATGTTAATAAACAGAACAATATACTGCAGTATAATGTAAACATAACTTTAATATACACTAGGAAGCAAAAATGACAACCCACTCCAGTATTATTCCCTGGAGAATCCCAGGGACAGAGGAGTCTGGTGGGCTGCCATCCATGGGGTCACACAGAGTCGGACATGACTAAAGTGACTAAGCAGCAGCAGCAGGAAGACAAAAAATTTTTGTGACTCATTTTATTGTGATATTCACTTTATTGCAGTGGTCTGGAACTTAAACTTCATTATCTCCAAAATATGTCTGTATAGCTACAGTGCATACTGGTTAATAGCATGCATGCATATACATATATAAATATAGATATTAATATACACATGCATGCATATACATATCTAAAGACATGTGTGCATATACATATATTAAATTTGTGCATATATATTTACTATATCACATATGCATATATATATATATATATAGTATACATAAACTTACTCAGAAAGGTTTTTAAGTATTTTAAAGTTAAAAATCTATTACGTTCTTAAGAACATTGATAATTTAAATAAGGTTATTTTTAGATTAAGTATTTTTGAATTAGTGCAACAAGTAAGAAGACCATTGTTGTGATATGATCTATCAAGAGATTTCAGTGTATAATCCCTGACAATTATAGTAAAGAAGGTGAAATAATACATGTTCCTCAGTCACTTAGCATTAAGTATATGTATTTTTTGTTTATATTAGCCCTCATGCTATTAGGCAAAAGTAGATTAATTGGATAAAGTTAAGGACTATCTGAAGAACTATAGACAGAGGTTCATAACTTTGTACAGGAGGTGGTGACCAAAACCATCTCAAAGACAAAGAAATGCAAGAAGGCAAAGTGATTGTCTGAGAAGGCTTTACAACTAGCTGAGGAAAGAAGAGAAGTGAAAAGCCAAGGAGAAAGGGAAAGATGTACTCAATTAAATGCAGAGTTCCAGAGAATAACAAGGAAAGACAGGGCTTCTTAAATGAACAATGAAAGGAAAGAGAGGAAAACAATAGAATGAGAAACACTAAGAATCTCTTTAAGAAAACTGAGATATCGATGGAACATCTCATGAAAGGATGGACATGAAAAAGAACAGAATGTAAATGACCTAACAGAAGCAGAAGAGATTAAGAAGAAGTAGTAAGAATACACAGAACTATTAAAACAAACAAACAAACAAACAACACTTCAGGACCCAGATAACTATGATGGTGTGATCATTCACCTAAAGCCAGACATCTTGGAATGTGAAGTCAAATGATCCTTAGAAAGCATCAGTACAAACAATGCTATCAGAGGTGACAGAATTCTAGTTGAGCTGTTTCAAATCCTAAAAGATGATGCTGTGAAAGTGCTGCTCTCAATACATCAGCAAATTTGGAAAACTCAGCAATGGTCACAGGATTGGAAAAGATCAGTTTTTATTCCAATCCCAACAAAGGGCAATGTGCAAACTACTGGAAAACTGCTCTCACATGCTTATAAGATTATGCTCAAATCCTTCAAGCTAGTTTTCAACACTACATGAACCAAGAAATTCCAGATGTACAAGCTGGATTTAGAAAAGACAGAGAAACCAGGGATCAAATTGCCAATATATGTTGGATCATAGAGAAAGTGAGGGAAGATATCTGCTTCATTAAATATGCTAAAGCCTTTGACTGTGTGAATCACAACAAACTGGAAAATTCTTTAAGACCACCTTACCATTTTCCTGAGAAACCTATATGTGAGTCAAGAAGCAACAGTTAAAAACCTTACATGGAACAACTGACTGGTTCAAAATTGAGGAAGGAGTACATCAAGGCTGTATATTGTCACACTGTTTATTAACTTCTAATAACAGTCCATCATGCCATACTGGGGTAGATGAATCATAAGCTAGAATCAAGATTTCTGGGAGGAATATCAACAACATCAAATATGTAGATGATATCACTTCAATGACAAAAGTGAAGAGGAACTAAAGAGTCTCTTGAGGGTGAAAGGAGAGAGTGAAAAGGCTGGCTTAAAACTCAACATCCAAAAAAACAAAGATCATGGCATCTGGTCCCACTACTTCATGGAAAATAGATGGCTAAAAAGTGGAAGCAGTAACAGATTTTCTTTTCGTGGTCTCCAGAATCTCTGCAGATGGTAACTGCAACCATGACATTCAAAGACACTTGCTCCTTAGAGGAAAAGGTATGACAAACCTAGACAGCATATTAAAAAACAAAAACATCATGTTAGACATCCGTATAATCAAAGCTGTGATTTTTCCAGTAGTCATGTACAGATGTGAGAGTTGGACCATAAAGAAGGTTGAACACCAAAGAATTGATGCTTTTGAGTTGTGGTTTTGGACAATACTCTTTAGAGTCCCTTGGACTGCTAGGAGATCAAATCAGTCAATCCTAAAGGAAATGAAATCTGAATAGTCATTGGAAGGACTAATGCTGAAGATGAAGCTCCAAAACTTTTTGCCACCTGAAGTCAAGAACCGATTCATTGGAAAAGACCCTGATGTAGAGAAAGATTGAAGGAAAAAGAAGAGGGTGGCAGAGGATGAGATGGTTGGATGGCATCACTGACTCAATGAACATGAGTTTGGGCAAACTCCTGGAGATAGTGAAGGACAGAGAAGACTTGTGTGCTCCAGTCCATTCCATGGAGTTGCAAAGAGTTGGACATGACTTAGCAGCTGAATGATAACAACAATTTATCTAATTGGGAAGATGTTAATATTTCTAAATAAGAGTAATTTTCTCATATAATCTCTCAATTTCTAAGGGGCATGT
Source organism: Muntiacus reevesi (assembly GCF_963930625.1). NCBI lineage: Eukaryota > Metazoa > Chordata > Mammalia > Artiodactyla > Cervidae > Muntiacus > Muntiacus reevesi. Next base: position 36,512,083 of record NC_089270.1, on the reverse strand, counting down.
AGACCTTAAGAGACAGTTTCCTAATAGACTGAGGAGACCAGTTTGTACCTGATTTCTTTCATCCCTTCTCCTATGCTGGAAACTACTGAGTTGAAAATTTTAACATAAGCGGGTTACTTATCCTGGAATTGACTGTAGAAACTGCTATCATTTCTAAGAGAAACAATAATGTTTTTCTTTAAGTCAATGCTTTATATCTACTTAACTCCTACTCTTCTTATTTTTTCCCCCCAAGATAGCATAAATTTTGCTCAGTTTGGGCCTTAGGGCACCGCCAACTCACCTTAGATGAGGCCTCCTTGGTCTAAGGGGAAGTCAATTCCCCTCACTTTTATTTGGCTTAGAAAATTGGCACGCGACCTATATATTTCCAATAATTCATGAGAAAAGTTTGTTAAGTGTCTTCTGGAGAAAAGTTTGCTACCTGAAGTTAAGGTCTGGTTTTTTTGAGGGCATACTTTCAAATGCATATATGATGTTTAAAGTTGCTTTACACAGACTCTAGCATAGTGAGTGAAACTGCAAGGAAATGAAAATAATCTGTATCTCTGTCATCATGAAATTACTGAACTAAGGAAATTAGAAACATGCCCTACCTTGGGACTTACCTAATTCATAAACCATTTTAGGTCAGGTTTTCTCTTACTTATAGTGAAACTATCCTATTTGACACTCAATGGGAAATGACATTATTGATTGATGATTAAAAGAACTTGAGATCATGCTGCTTTTCTAGTGGAAATATTAAAAATTTGTAAAACTACAATATTTCTCTCTATGCTCATGGGCCTGAAGCCATCTCCATGTGAATGAAGCAGAGCTTCAGCAAATTTCGTTTTATTGGCTGAAATTCTGAATACCACTTAAGACTGTAAGACACAGGGTTGAGTTAGGATACAAACTCTCCTCCCAAGAGAACCAATAATATTTTTCTAAAATAACTACTTAGAGTCAGACTCTAAGTTTGGAATGAAGTTTGTTTATGGGATGGAGCATAATATTTGATCTTGAGGATAGCAGACATAGTTTAGAACAATAGAAAGATGCACTGGAAGTTTCCGGTGGGAGCTGGCATGAGTTGATAATCCTTTCTTTATAAACGTTCAGTGAAAAGTTCAGGTTACTTAGAAATTTCATCTTTGTTCCTTTAGCATTGGAACTTTTTCCTAAGTTATTTGTATGTTGTATGATATCTGATATACAGTGGTATGAAATACAGTGGTATATCTGAGTGTGTTACTGTGTGGAGGCTAAAGAGGCAAGATGGCAGGGGAAAGAGTGCTTTCTATACCTTAAACTCTGACAGAATCCTATAGAGATGGCTTTTTTCCTGCAAAGAGCTAAGGCTCAGCTTTCCAGGTTGATTAGTGATATCAGAGGAAAATGATTTAAAATCCTACAAAAATTTCCGAGAAGAAAGGAAAGAAAAAGGCTCAGCAAATTTCTTGTCTATATAATAATCAGAATGTAATTCCTACCTAGCAGACAGACATACTTGCCAGAATATTTAGAAACACGAGAAAGTGTTAGTCTCATTGTTCACTTATGTTATGATAAGATGAATTTTCCAATTTTATTTAGATTCTAGTTTTGAAGTAGAAAAGAACATAAAAAGTTGTGTGTGATATTGAGTGAGTTTTTTACTCCTTTTTCTCATTCCTTGATGTTGTTAAACTGTGAACTCAGTAATTCTTTTAAGTGGATATAATTCTGAAATGAATTATGTTATCTTAAAGAGTAGGGCTTGAGTCAGTTTGTTTTGTGAAACTGGAGATTATTGGGTAATAAGGCATGTTTTAGGAGAATAATCAAGAGCATGAAAGGGAATCCTATATCACAGAGTTCCAAAATAGACCCATACTCTAAAGAGAGGACTAGAATTTTTTCATCCCAGTTAAAAATGAACGATAACTCTGGTAGCAGAAAATGTTGAAAAGTGAAAGTGAGTCACATAAGAAACAGGAGATGAAGTTAAAAAAAAAAAGATCTCTAGATAAAAATAGAAATAAGGTTTTAAAGGAGAGAGAAATGATTCGGTGACTGGATGTAATTAAATGCTTAGTGTTGTTCCACTAAGCATTCTCATATTCTACTTTTTAAATTTACTTTTTATTTTATATTGGATTAAACTTGATTTACAATGTTGCATTGTTTTAAGTGTACAACAGAATTGTACATATGTTGTACATATGCATATACCCATTCTTTTTCAGATTCTTCTCCTATGTAGTTTATTACAGGATATTGAGTAGAGTTCTCTTGGGTATACACTAGATCTTGTTGTTTATCTATTTTATATGTAATAGTGTGTATATGTTAATTCAAGCTCTTAATTTATCCCCCCTTCTTATATTTCTCCTTTGGTAACTGTAAGTTTGTTTGCAAAGTTTGTGGATCTGTTTTTGTTTTGCATATAAGTTCATATATATATATATATTTTTTTTTTTCTTTTAATTCCACATGTAGGTGATATCATATGATGTTTGTCTTTCTCTGTCATATTTCACTCAGTGTGATAATTTCTATGTCCATTCATGTTACTGTAGATGGTATTATTGCATTCTTTCCATGGTTGAATACTATTCTGGCTTATATATGTATCCCATCTTCTGTATCCATTCTCTGTCAATGGACATTTAGGTTGCTTCCATGTCCTATTGTTAATAGTGAACATTGGGATTTATTTATCTTTTCAAATGAAGGTTTTCTCCAGGTCTATGTCCAGGAGTGATATTGCAGGATCATATGTTAGCTCTGTTTTTAGTTTCTTAAGGAACCCCTATACTGTTCTCCCTAGTGACTGTACCAGTTTACATTGTCGCTATCTGTGTAGGAGGGCGCCCTTTTCTTCACACTCTCTCCAGCAATTTATTATCTGTAGACTTTTCCATAATGACCATTCTGACTGGTGTGAGGTGATGCCTCATTGTAGTTTTGATTTACAGTTGAGCATCTTTTCATATGCTATTTGGCCATCTATGCGTCTTCTTTGGAGAAATAGCTATTTAGACCTTCTGCCCAGTTTTTAATTGGGTTTCTTGTTTTTTTGTAATAGAGCTGCATGAGATGTTTGTAGATTTGGGAGATTAATTGCTTATCACTCTTTTCATTTGCAAATATTTTCTCCCATTCTGAGAGTTGTCTTTTCATTTTGTTTATAGCTTCCTTTGCTGTGCAAAACCTTACAAGCTTAATTAGATCCCATTTGTTATTTTTGCTTTTATTTTCATTACTCTGGGAGGTGGGTCCGCAAAGATACTTCTGTGATTTATGTCAAAAAGTGTTCTGCCTATGTCTGCCTCTAACAGTTTTACAGTATCCGGCCTCATATTTACATCTTTAATCCATTTTAAATTTTATATTGTGTTTTGCTTAGAATTAGCTGCAAGTACTGTCTTTTCTGTTTAAACAAGTCAAGATAAATTGCTTTGTTTTCTCACTTGAAAGAAATTTGAAAAATTACATACCTTAAAGTTGTATTACTGCCAGGTAGGTCACCTCCAGTGATTTAGGCAAGATATAAATGCCCGATGTATCTGGGCAAACTTTTAATTTTACATATAAGGAAACTTAGGATCAGAAAACAACAGATATTAAGGCAGCTGGTTGGTGGAGGGGGATTCCTTGGTGACTTAGTGGTAAAGAATCTGCCTGCTCATGCAGGAGATACGGGTTCAGTCCCTAGGTCAGGAAGAACCCCTGGAGAAGAAAGTGGCAACCCACTCCAGTATTCTTGCCTGGGAAATCCCACGGACAGAGGAACCTGGTTGGCTGCAGTCCATGGGGTTTCAAAGAGTCGGACACAACTTAGTGACTAAACAATAACAACAAAGTTGGTGGAGGAGCCAAGACTAAACGCGGGGTTCCCAACTCCTGGATGACCTATCTATACCTGGGGCTTCCTTTTACCTATGCCAACTCATCTTTAAACTCCCCAATCAAAAATCTGACTTTCCTTTAATTCTTTTATTCCTTGCGAATACCTTTCTTTACAAAATTGTTTTAATCAACTTTTCACACGTAAAAATGATCACATAGATGCTAGAGTAGTATCAGCTTGTATTGCCACATAGATAGCATGAGCCTCAAAATAACAACTTGTGACATGATAAATTGGAATATACACTTCACTTCTCTCAGGAACTTTAAGTTTGTGATCATAATTCCCATTTAGATACTCAAAAATGCCAAAAACTGGTTGAACATGTATCTTTATGTAGATTTACTGTTTTTTCAGAGGTTTTCCATGGAGCAGCAGTATACATCAAATAATTTATTTAGATTATATTGAAAAGGACACTTTATTATTGCCCTCTAGGGCTGCTATAACAAATTACCACAAACTGAGTGACTTAAGACAACAGAAATGTACTCTCACTGTTTTTGTGGTTAGAAGTCGAAGTTAAAATTGTCGATAGGATTGGTTTCCTCTTGCTGCCTTTGGGAGAATTTGTCCCATACCTCTCTTCTAGGTACTGTTGGTTGCTCATAGTCTTTAGAATTCCTTGACTTATAGATGTAATTCTCCAATCCCTGACTTTGCTTCACAGAGCATTCTCTTCTCTGTGTGTTTATATCTTTTTTATTATAAGAACACAAGCCATACTGAATCAGAATCCACTAATCAAGTATGACCTCATCTAAACTTGTGGACAAGGCAATGGCACGCCACTCCAGTACTCTTGCCTGGAAAATCCCATGGATGGGGGAGCCTGGTAGGCTACAGTCCATGGGGTCTCGAAGAGTTGGACACGACTGAATGCTTTCACTTTCATGAATTGGAGAAGGAAATGGCTACCCACTCCAGTATTCTTGCCTGGAGAATCCCAGGGAGAGAGGAGCCTGGTGGGCTGGTGTCTATGGGATCATAGAGTCGGACATGACTGAAGTGACTTAGCAGCAGCAGCAGCATCTAAACTTGATAGCATCCACAAAGACTCTACTTCCAAATAAGATCATCTTCACAAATACTGGGGGCAGCTTCCCAGATGACACGGTGGCAAAGAATTCTCCAGCCAAAGCAGGAGACACAAGAGTCTTGGGTTCGATCCCTAAATCAGGAAGATACTTTGGAGTAGGAAATGGCAACCCACTCCAGTATTCTTGCCTGAAAAATTCCAAGAACAGAAAGGAGCCTGGTGGGTGAAAATCCATGAGGTCGCAAGGGGTCAGACACAACTGAGCATGCACGTACAATGAAATTTAGTCTTAACATATCTTTATGGGAAAAATGGTTCACCCCATAACAGATACCAGTATATTTACTCTGACTTATGTTAGGGCTTTCAGAATTAAATATCGCTTCCTTATATCATTGATTTTTTAAAACTTTTTATTTTATATAGGAGTATAGCAGATTAACAATGTTGTGATAGTTTCAGGTAGACAGTAAAAGGACTCAGCCATACATATAATGTATCCTTTCTCCACTAAACTCCCCTCCTATTCAGTCAATGTCAGGTATTATGTGAGTATTTTACACAATATCTTCATCCACTTAAATACACTATTGCTTGATTAGCCAAAATCAACCAATGCCCTATTGAGTGTAATATCACAAAGGAACAGAGTGTAGACAGGTCCTCCTGGAGAGAAAAGGAAGGTACTAAGAAAGAAATGAAGAATCTAAAGCAGCTCTCAATATCATGATTTGGGCATTGTGTCCATCTCATAACCTTGAAAACCTGTATTGTCTTCTCTGCAGGACATTTTAGAAGAGGATATTTATTTACCTCATAGTTTTAACTGAGACAATCTTTGACTTATATGCAAACAGTTTTGTTATAAATATAAGCAGTGCATTACTGTCAAAGCTAAACTTTTTCCCAAGTTCTGTAATCATCATCTTGAGGAATTAGGGGAAAAGGAAGTTGATCAAATGGAAAGCTGCCAAAGACAGTTGTATAGGAAGTTAAAAGGTTTTGTGCTATTTGATTATTTAGTTCAGTTCAGTTCAGTCGCTCAGTCGTGTCCGATTTTTTGCGACCCCATGAACCGCAGCACACCAGGCCTCCCTGTCCATCACAAACCCCTAGAGTTTACTCAAACTCATGCCCATCGAGTCAGTGACGCCATCCAGCCATCTCACCCTCTGTTGTCCCCTTCTCCTCCTGCCCCCAATCTCTCCCAGCAGCAGGGTCTTTTCCAATGAGTCAACTCTTCGCATGAGGTGGCCAAAGTATTGGAGTTTCAGCTTCAGCATCAGTTATTCCAATGAACATCCAAGACTTATCTCCTTCAGGATAGACTGGTTGGATCTCCTTGCAGTCCAAGGGACTCTCAAGAGTCTTCTCCAACACCATAGTTCAAAAGCATCAATTTTTTCGGCACTCAGCTTTCTTCACAGTCCAGCTCTCACATCCATACATGACCACTGGAAAAACCATAGCCTTGACCAGATGGACCTTTGTTGGCAAAGTCATGTCTCTGCTTTTTAATATGCTATCTAGGCTGGTCATAAATTTCCTTCCAAGGAGTAAGCGTCTTCTAGTTTCATGTCTGCAGTCACCATCTGCAGTGATTTTGGAGCCCCCAAAATATAAAGTCTGACACTGTTTCCACTGTCTCCCCATCTATTTCCCATGAGGTGATGGGACCAGATGCCATGATCTTAGTTTTCTGAATGTTAAGCTTCAAACCAACTTTTTCACTCTCCTCTTTCACTTTCATCAAGAGGATTTTTAGTTTCTCTTCACTTTCTGCCATAAGGGTGGTGTCATCTGCATATCTGAGGTTATTGGTATTTCTCCCACAAATCTTAATTCCAGCTTGTGCTTCTTCCAGACCAGCGTTTGTCATGATGTACTCTGCATATAAGTTAAATAAGCAGGGTGACAATATACAGCCTTGACGTACTCCTTTTCCTGTTTGGAACTAGTCTGCTGTTCCATGTCCAGTTCTAAAGGTTGCTTCCTGACCTGCATACAGGTTTCTCAAGAGGCAGGTCAGGTGGTCTGGTATTCCCATCTCCTTCAGAATTTTCCACAGTTTATTGTGATCCACACAGTTGAAAGCTTTGACATAGTCAATTAAGCAGAAATAGATGTTTTTCTAGAACTCTCTTGCTTTTTCGATGATCCAGAGGATCATCAAAATTTGATCTCTGGTTCCTCTGCCTTTCCTAAAACCAGCTTGAACATCTGGAAGTTCTCGGTTCATGTATTGCTGAAGCCTGGCTTGAAGAATTTTGAGCATTACCTTTGGTTTGATCTCTGGTTCCTCTGCCTTTTCTAAAACCAGCTTGAACATCTGGAAGTTCATGGTTCACGTTTTGCTGAAGCCTGGCTTGGAGAATTTTGAGCATTATTTTACTAGCATGTGAGATGAGTGCAATTGTGCAGTAGATTGAGCATTCTTTGGGATTGCCTTTCTTAGGGATTGGAATGAAAACCAACCTTTTCCAATCCTGTGGCCACTGCTGAGTTCTCCAAATTTGCTGAACATATTGAGTGCAGCACTTTTACAGCATCATCTTTCAGGATTTGATTATTTAACTTATGTGGAAAAACATATTTGTAAAATAAAGAGAATGTGTGATTAAAATGTTTCTATATAATATGTACTGATAAGTTTTCAAATCTGCATTTTAAAGTTCGGCTTTGAGATGTTTATTTTTTTTTTAATTTTTTTTGTCAGTGGGTTTTGTCATACATTGATATGAATCAGCCACAGAGTTACACGTATTCCCCATCCCGATCCCCCTTCCCACCTCTCTCTCCACCCGATTCCTCTGGGTCTTCCCAGCCCACCAGGCCCGAGCACTTGACTCATGCATCCCACCTGGGCTGGTGATCTGTTTCACCATAGATAATATACATGCTGTTCTTTCAAAACATCCCACCCTCACCTTCTCCCACAGAGTCCAAAAGTCTGTTCTGTACTTCCATGTCTCTTTTTCTGTTTTGCATATAGGGTTATCATTACCATCTTTCTAAATTCCATATATATGTGTTAGTATACTGTAATGTTCTTTATCTTTCTGGCTTACTTCACTCTGTATAATGGGCTCCAGTTTCATCCATCTCATTAGAACTGATTCAAATGAATTCTTTTTAATGGCTGAGTAATATTCCATGGTGTATATGTACCACAGCTTCCTTATCCATTCGTCTGCTGATGGGCATCTAGGTTGCTTCCATGTCCTGGCTATTATAAACAGTGCTGCGATGAACATTGGGTTGCACGTGTCTCTTTCAGATCTGGTTTCCTCAGTGTGTATGCCCAGAAGTGGGATTGCTGGGTCATATGGCAGTTCTATTTCCAGTTTTTTAAGAAATCTCCACACTGTTCTCCATAGTGGCTGTACTAGTTTCCATTCCCACCTACAGTGTAAGAGGGTTCCCTTTTCTCCACACCCTCTCCAGCATTTATTGCTTGTAGACTTTTGGATAGCAGCCATCTTGACTGGCGTGTAATGGTACCTCATTGTGGTTTTGATTTGCATTTCTCTGATAATGAGTGATGTTGAGCATCTTTTCATGTGTTTGTTAGCCATCTGTATGTCTTCTTTGGAGAAATGTCTGTTTAGCTCTTTGGCCCCTTTTTTGATTGGGTCATTTATTTTTCTGGAATTGAGCTGCAGGAGTTGCTTGTATATTTTTTAGATTAATCCTTTGTCTGTTTCCTCATTTGCTATTATTTTAGGAATTATTTTCAAGTCATAGTAAAGAGACTGTTTCATTCACAAGAGTCACAAAATTATAAGGGGACTTCAGAATGTAAGGGGATATTTAAGTAGAGAAAATTAGCATCCTTGAAATATTCTAAATCTGACATCAAGAAATCTGCATTCAAATAGAGGATTAAAGTAGCCCTGCTGAGACTATCTGCTGTGGACTGAATAGGTTTACTGATAAATAACATGCATTTTGAGGCAAGATAATTTTTTTGTCTTTTCTGCTTGTCAGAGATTAATGACTACAGGCATTTGTTTTGAATTTTTTATTCTTATTTATATTATTTTGAACTCTTGACTAGAACTGTTTATGTTAATAAATCTCCTTTACAATATGAAAATACAGAAGCTCAAAAAATATGTGATTTATCCATTCATTTCCAATTATGAAGATGAAAAATACAGTTACATATATGCATAAATTATGTTGTTAATTAGTGTTTCAGGAAGTATCCATTTACATTTAAAGCAAAGTATGTTATATAAAATATTATATAAGTTGAGAAATTTTGTGAAGGCAATTTTTTAATCATCACAGGTTTAATTTTGCTACACAGTGTTTATTTAAAAATACTGATTTGGTTATTTTCTTATAAATAGCCAGGTTTTTGATAGCTTATGGTGAACAGTGTCAAATTCATGTTCTCTGAAGAAGATTTTACCTCAGGACCAGGGACCAGGCTTGATCACTCAAGAGTTTTGTGTAGCAGAGTTTCACTAAAGTATGAAAAAGGGACAGAGAAAGCTTCTGACATTGACACAAAATGAGGATGAAGAGTGCCCCCCTTGCTAGTCTTTAGCAAGGTAATTATAAACTCTTTAAATTAGTTTTTACAATAAAGCAAAAGAATGTCTCAGGTTGTGAATGTTTTACCAGACCCACTCCCACAATTTACATTTTAGGATAGCAGGATTAGAATTTAGCAATAGAAATATCCTACTGGACCCTCTCCCATAATATACATTCTAAAATATCAGGATTAGTCAGAGGTTTTCAGGAAGGAGAAACTGTCTTCAAGCAGGATACAGTGTTGTTATATAATCTCTAGTATAGACTTTAAACTGAGTTGTTTGTTGTGTAATCATCAGTTCAGTTCAGTTTAGTTTTCACAGAGTTGAAAAAAGTCTTTTCCTTGAAATGGAGAAACCCCCCACGGGAAGCCTCCAACTTAGGAAGAGGGGAGCACTCCGAAGACCCAGCGATTAGACCGATTGTGTAATGCAGCCTAAGAATGAGCCCAGGACAGGAAGACATTGTTTTGAGGGTCAAATGGCAGACTCATGACTTTTGGAGTCAGCAGGAGCAGGTCCACATAGATTATCAGGCCCATCTGAAAAGTAAAAGTTGAAAGACATAAAATGACATTGTTTAGATTTGGTCAGGGTGCCACTTTTTAACTCAAGTGTGGTGTACCCAGGAATCAATTCCTGGTACCTTGACAGTTGTGGGGTAAGAAAGAATAGCCTGGTAAGGGCCTTCCCAGAGGGGCTCGAGAGATTGGCCTCCAGATCCCAAAGTCTTAGCAGGACCTTGGTGCCTGGCTCAAATTGTGGCTTGTTTAGCTCAGAGGCTGGGCCAGGAGTCACCTCTTGGAGTTTCCATAATGTCTCTTGAAAGGCTGAAATCTGAGTCACATAATTAGTTAATTCTAAGGCTTCAGGGTCTATGACAATATCTGTGCACAAAAATGGTCTGTCATAGAGACAGTCCCTTCTTCTAGGGTGGGGGGGTGCAGTGCAGTATGAGCAGCCCTCATTAAAGCTATGGGTAGAACTGTAAACCAACTGTCTTGTGTTTCCTGAGTCAGCTTACGTGGATGTTTATTAATAGTCATTAGCCTTTTCGAACTTTCTTGAAGATTAGGGTCTCCAGGAACAGTGAAAGTGATATTTTATTCTTCGAGCTTTTGACACTCCTTCAGTTCAGTTCAGTTCGGTCCCTCAGTCGTGTCCAACTCTTTGCGACCCCATGAACCACAGCACGCCAGGCCTCCCTGTCCGTCACCAACTCCCAGAGTCCACCCAAACCTGTGTCCGTCGAGTTGGTGATGCCATCCAATCATCTCATCCTCTGTCGTCCCCTTCTCCTCCTGCTATCAATCTTTCCCAGCATCAGGGTGTTTTCAAATGAGTCAGATCTTTGCATCAGGTGGCCAAAGTATTGGAGCTTCTGCTTCAACATCAGTCCTTCCAATGAACACCCAGGACTGATCTCCCTTAGGATGGACTGGTTGGATCTCCTTGCAGTCCAAGGGACTCTCAAGAGTCTTCTCTAACACCACAGCTCAAAAGCATCAGTTCTTCTGCGTTCAGCGTTCTTTATAGTCCAACTCTCACATCCATACTTGACTACTGGAAAAACCATAGCCTTGACTAGACGGACCTTTGTTGGCAAAGAAATGTCTCTCCTTGAGGTACAGCAATTTTAAAGGCAGAGCCATTATCACTCCAGAGGCTCCGCAGCAGCCCAAACCTGGGAATAATTTCATGGATTAAAATTTTTATAACATCCTTAGCCTGTTCACTACAGCAGGGAAAGGCCTCAATCCATCCAATAATAGTGTCTACCCAGACCTGTAAGCAAGAAAATCTGTTTGTTTTTGGCATATGAGCAAAAGGAACCACAGCCTCATTTATTATTTGTAAATCTTGAACTAGTCTCCATTTATCATTTGACTTTTTCACACTCAAAATATCAGTGTTGCATGGACTATTACAGGAAATTAATAGCCCCTGTTCCTTTAAATTCTCAATGATGGATTTTAACCCTTCCTTCACCTTGGGTTTATATCTTCCCTGATGGTTCAAATGTAGGCTCCCTGCCTACATTGTGGGAGACCCAGGTTTGATCCCTGGGTTGGGAAGATCCTCTGGAGAAGGAAATGGCAACCCACTCCAGTACCCTTGCCTGGAGAATCCCATGGCTGGAGGAGCGTGATAGGCTACAGTCTATGGGGTAGCAAAGAGACGGACACGACTGAGAGACTTCACTTTCACTTGGGTTTTAATGAGTACTGCTTTTGATGTGGAAGTAGGTGAGGGTCTTTGAGTCTGATAGCGACAGGAACAGCATTTTGTGCTCGACCCACAGTTTTTCCATCAGCCCACACTTTAGGATTTACAAGTTATTCAATTAATGGGAGAAAAAGATCAGGCTCCATATTCATGAAAACAGAGGCCTGGATCTTGCTCAGTATATCCCTCCCCAGAAGGGGTGAGGGAGACTCCAGCATGATCAGAAACGTGTGAGAAAAACAGCACAGAGTCCCAGTTGCAGCTTACAGGATGACTGAAATAATAATGTTTGGCTCATCCTGACAGCCCCATTACAGTAGTGGATCATGAGGAAAGTGGACCAGAGGCTTCAGTGAGCACAGAGAAAGTTGCCCCAGTGTTCAAAAGAAAATTGACTGATTGGCCCCCACAGTTACTAACACCCGGGGTTCCTCAGGTGTTATTAGGATGGTAGCTTGTGTGGGGACCCCTGGGCTCCTTCAGTCCTGATTGTCCTGAGAGCCTGATCCCTGGGGCCTACACTTCTGGGGCAAGTCTCTCCTCCAGTATGGTCCTTAACAGACAGGACAGGGAGCCAGGGGCAGCTTAGATGCCTGAGAGCAACTTCACTTGAGATGCCCCTCCTTTCCACAGTAATAGCAAGCCCATCCTTTTTCACTTGGGTTCCTCTGGACATTTTTCTCTTCAGGCTGATTCATAACAGTTTTCACAGCCATCACTAGAGCCTGGGCCTTTTCTTTGGTTCTTTTTTGTTGTTGCTTTTCCTCCTCACATTCTCTACTGTAATATACTGTTTGGGCCAGCTGCAACAGTTTTTCTAGAGAATGATTCAGTCCAAAAGCCCGTTTTTAAAACTTATGGCAGAAATCTGGAGCTGACTGGTTGAGAAATTTATCTTTTAAAATCATCTCTCCCTTTGCACTCTCAGGAGAAATATTAGTGAACTTTTGTAGGCCTTCCCACTATCTTTCTAGGAATCTGCCAGAAACTTCCTTCTCTCCTTGCTCGTTGTCAGCCAACTTAGCATATTTTAGAGGCTTAGTTTGAGCTCTCTTAAGTCTTTCAATAATGCAATTGATGAAGTGGATCTGCTCCCATATCCCTTTCTATTTGTGATAATCCCAATCTGGTTCTACTACGGGAACCACTTGGCTCCTTGTAGGGAGGAGAGATATTTCATGTTTCCTCTTTCCCCTTGCCTCACGCTCAAGCCATTCATCTCCAAAAGCAGTAACTTCCCCAAAAACTTGAGCTCTCAAATCAGGAGTCAGTGTCTGTCCCAAGACATACATTACATCTCTCCAAGTTAGTCCTGTAAAGGCTTCTATGTACTTTTCTGGATCCTCTAGATAGTCTCCCAGATCTCTCTTTATCTCTTGTACCTCTGGGTTTTTATGGGTTGGTTATTTTTCCCAGTGGTAACCTCCTGAAGAGGCAGTAAGATGTGTGGCTGTTCCCCAGCCCCTCTAGCTACTCTTTGCATATGTTCCCAGGGATAGATTAGAGAAACCTGCTTTTTCTCATCCTCTTCCTCTGTCTTGTCCTTAGTTTCATCATTAGTTTTGGTTGTCTGCACCTCCTCTACTTTGACTGTCTGAATTCCTATTGAAACCAAAGTAGTCTGAGGCTGCATTGGAACTGGGGTTGTTTGAACTTCTTTTGAAACTGAGACATCCCTTATTGGAAGGATTCCTTGACCCTCAGCTTGCTCAGTTGTGAGTCCTTGATACAAAGGCAGAGGCATAGTAAGAGGACAGGAGGGAGCTGAAGCCTTTACACCCAAATCTGTACCCTTAGGACATAAGTCTGGCATATCTTGCGAGAAAAAGAGTAATACATATGGCATTTCTACCCATTTCCCTTGTCTTCTACAGAACCAGTCTAGTTGTAAAACAGTATCTTAATTAAGAGACCCTTCAACTGGCCATTGTCTGCTGCCATCCAACAGAAATTGTGGCTATGTAGATTTGCAAAAGTCAGATGTGTCTTCTTTAAACTCTGGGGGTCAAACTAATCCTAGTTTTTCAAGACCCAATCCAAGGGTGTGAGTATGGAACTTTAAGTAGCTCCCATCTGTAAGAGAGAAAAGAGTGGTGACCAGCCCCTTTGCTTCCTTCCACTGGAGATGTCCCTCCCTGCTCTAGATGGAGGTGTAAACAGACTTTCTATTGAAGCTTTCCTTCCCTGGTCAGACTTACCCTTATGGACACAGGTGACTTATTCATCCCTCTGGGTTCTACCACGGAGGTGGTGTAGAGATGCACCAAGGGAAGACCTGATGGCATCCTGAATTGATTTCTAGTTCCATACCACCACAACCTGTATTTGATTTGCTAGAGTAGTTTCCTGGAATGTTTCCCAAGCTAGTACTACTAGGGGAAGCATCCATCTTATGTGTGTCCATTCACATTCTTGATTACAGTCCTGACTGCAGTAGAAAGAATGAATCATTGCTACATCAGTAAGCCACTGGAGAGCTTTTTCTAGTCTGCTAAGAGCTAGTACCACCAAAGGAAGAAGCCCACTGTACTTCCAAACTGGGATTCTGAACCTATGTTTTTAGAAACCTCATGCTCACTAGCAGCACTTCCATCCATATAGTTTGTAGGCACAGCTATGACAAGGACTCACGAGTCACACTTAGTTCCTAAACATGCTCCTAGCTAGTCTGGAATCCCATGACTACCAAGCTTGTAGTCTAAGTAAAAGTACATAGTAACACCATGAATCACAAGTCCATTGAAAGTCCATGCTCCGACAGATTAGGTTAGTAGTTCTAATTTCCCACGCAACAATTAAATGGTCAAATTGACCAGGAAAAGCTGATTGAGAAAGGAATATTCGGTCCACACGCTTCACCCATTTCTGGTCATTCCCCTTGTAGAGACCTTGTGTGTTTTGGTATTGGCAGGTAGGTATAAACCCCAGACAGGGCTCCCCTTTTGGGGCTGCCTTCAGTCATTATGAGGCACCATGAAACCATGGAGCAGGGCTCATCACTTGCCTCACACAGGGCACACAAACACACTGAAGAGTTAGTAAAGTAAAGCAGAAAATGTGTATAATGAGAAAGCATCAATTTTTTGGCACTCAGCTTTCTTCACAGTCCAACTCTCACATCCATACATGACCACTGGAAAAATCATAGCCTTGGCTAGACGGACCTTTGTTGGCAAAGTCACGTCTCTGCTTTTTAATATACTATCTATTTTGGTCATAACTTTCCTTCCAAGGAGTAAGCATCTTTTAATTTCATGGCTGCAGTCACAATCTGCAGTGATTTTGGAGCCCCAAATAATAAAGTCTGACACTGTTTCCACTGTTTCCCCATCTATTTCCCATGAGGTGATGGGACCAGATACCATGATCTTAGTTTTCTGAATGTTCAGCTTTAAGCCAACTTTTTCACTCTCCTCTCTCACTTTCATCAAGAGGCTTTTTAGTTCCTCTTCACTTTCTGCCATAAGGGTGGTGTCATCTGCATATCTGAGGTTATTGATATTTCTCCTGGCAATCTTGACTCCACCTTGTGCTTCTTCCAGCCCAGCGTTTGTCATGATGTACTCTGCATATAAGTTAAATAAGCAGGGTGACAATATACAGCCTTGACGTACTCCTTTTCCTATTTGGAACCAGTCTGTTGTCCCATGTCCAGTTCTAACTGTTGCTTCCTGACCTGCATACAGGTTTCTCAAGAGGCAGGTCAGGTGGTCTGGTATTCCCATCTCCTTCAGATTTTTTTTACAGTTTATTGTGACCCACACAGTCGAAGGCTTTGGCATAGTCAATAAAGCAGAAATAGATGTTTTTCTGGAACTCTCTTGCTTTTCATTGAAATTTGATCTCTGGTTCCTCTGCTTTTTTTTTTAAACCCACTTGAACATCTGGAAGTTCATGGTTCATGTATTGCTGAAGCCTGGCTTGGAAAATTTGAGCATTACTTTACTAGCATGTGGGATGAGTGAAATTGTGCGGTAGTTTGAGCATTCTTTGGGATTGCCTTTCTTAGGGATTGGAATGAAAACGGACCTTTTCTAGTCCTGTGGCCACTGCTGAGTTTTCCAAATTTGCTGGCATATTGAGTGCAGCACTTTCACAACATCATCTTTCAGGATTTGAAAGAGCTCAACTGGAATTCCATCACCTCCACTAGCTTTGTTCACAGTGATGCTTTCTAAGGCACACTTGACTTCACATTCCAGGATGTCTGGCTCTAGGTGATTGATCACACCGTTGTGATTGTCTGGGTCGTGAAGATCTTTTTTGTACAATTCTTCTGTGTAGTTTAATAGTTAAACGACCATAATTCTACACTGTACTGTAAAAGTGCAGACATTAATTATCAGTGGTTTAATAAGTAGTCACCAATATACTAAGTATTTGGAGTGTCCAAGCAGAAAGGAACACATGCAAACATTCTAATACATTATATCAAGAAGAAGTCTGAGATTGGGGGTGAAACTCTTGAAAACTCTTAATATTTCTGGGAAATATAGTTTTATTTCATTTTTTGAACTAGAAAATCTTTCATACAGTGATTTTGGATAAGTAAGATAGTTCATTTTGGAGATTAGAACTGTTTCAGAATAGAAGTACAAATATATATATATCTTAAAACATTCATGAGCTCATGCAAGACCCCTTCTCTCAGCACACACGAGTGCACACAGTCAGACACCATGTTAGGTACAACTCACCTCTGGATGGCTCAGTGTACATCCAGCAGCATTATGTTTTGTTCATTAATATTGATGAAAACATGTAAAATGGTTACTAGTGAATCACAAGTGAGATGTGGCAAGGAATAGCATGTGGGAAAACAGAATATTATTCTGAGAAGAGCATGTAACTCCTGGACTTCAGAGGATTCTAGAATGATTTTTGGCGATGTCAGTGCTGGGCTTCAGTTCTATCTGACAGTGTCTGGTGACCTGATAAGGAAGATCTACTAAAGCTATTTAAGAGAAGGAACTTTGGAGCTTCCTGGAGAAAACCTCCTAAGGAATTCATAATAGTCAGGTAACTCAGTGTTGTTCCTTGATGGAAAGGTTTGGGTGATCAGGAATGCAGCATTCTGGGATGTCTTACTAGGATTTTTCTTCCTACCTTGCACCCTATGGGGCTTCCCAGGTGACTCAGGTGGTAAAGAATCCACCTGCAATGCAGGAAACCTGGGTTTGACCCCTGGGTTGGGAAGATCCCCTGGAGGAGAGCATGGCAAGCTACTCCAGTATTGTTACATGGAGAATCCCATGGACAGAGGAGCCTGGTGGACTATGGTCCATGGCGTCACAGAGAGTTGGAGATGATTGAGCAATTGGACATTGCACAGTTGCACCCTATAATCTTCTCATCCAGCACATTTAAAGTATATGGAGGTACAGAACAGAATTTTGGACTCTGTGGGAGAAGGCGAGAGTGAGATGTTTCGAGAGAACAGCATCGAAACATGTATATTATCTGGGGTGAAACAGATCACCAGCCCAGGCTGGATGCATGAGACAAGTGCTCAGACCTGGCGCACTGGGAAGACCCAGAGGGATTGAGTAGAGAGGGAGGTGGGGGTGGGGATCGGGATGTCCCCATGTATATGTAATACATGTAAATCCACTGTTGATTCATGTCAATGTATGACAAAAACCACTACAATATTGTAAAGTAATTAGCCTCCAACTAATAAAAATAAATTGAAAAAAAATAAAAAATAAAGTAAATGGAGGGACTAAACAAACAAACAAACAAACAAAAACTGTATGTAAAACTACAATAGCTTTTTTCCTAAAGATTTGTGTTTTGGTACTAAGGTACTAAATCATAGCACAAAATGATAGAAAATATAAAATATAATTGATTAACTTTTATAGGAAACGTATACCTTTAACAAATTCTATGTATTATATGCTTCCTGGACTATAGCACTTAGCTCCAGAAAATTTCCAACAGATCAGGGTGCTTGTGGTCCCTGTGAAAACTTAAGAACCAATTAATAGGGGGAAAAAAATAAAAACAGTACCAGCAGAAGCAGAATTGTGGCTCTAAGGAGCAGAAATATTATATGGATGTGTTATCTGTAGCACCTTTCTCCAGGGGATCTTTCCAACCCAGTGATCAAACCCAGGTCTCTGGCATTGCAGGCGGATTCTTTACCACCTGAGCCACCAGGGAAGCCCAAGAATACTGGAGTGGGTAGCTACACCTTCTCTAGCAGATCTTCCTGACCCAGGAATCAAACTGGGGTCTCCTGAATTGCAGGCAAATTCTTTACCAACTGAGCTATCAGGGAAGACCCTAAAAAGATAAGACTGTGAAAGAGCTGCACTCAATATGCCAACAAATTTGGAAAACTCAGCAGTGGCCACAGGACTGGAAAAAGGTCCGTTTTCATTCCAATACCAAAGAAAGGCAATGCCAAAATTGTTAAAACTACTGCACAATTGGACTCATCTCACATGCTAGAAAAGTAATGCTCAAAATTTTCAAAGCCAGGTTTCAATAGTACGTGAACCATGAACTTCCAGACGTTCAAGCTGGATTTAGGAAAGGAAGAGGAATCAGATAAATTGCTGGCATCTGTTGGATCATTGCAAAAATAACCAAGTTACAGAAAAATATTTACTTCTGCTTTATTGACTTTGCCAAAGCTTTTGACTGTGTAGATCACAACAAACTGAGGAAAATTCTTAAAGAGATAGGAATACTAGACCACCTGATCTGCCTCCTGATAAATCTGTATGCAGATCAAGAAGCAACAGTTAGAACTGTACATGGAAAAACAAACTGGTTCCAAATCAAGAAAGGAGTACATCAAGGCTATATACTCTTACCCTGCTTATATAACCTATGTGCAGAATACATCAGGCTAAATGTTGAGCTGGAAAAGGACAAGCTGGAATCAACCTTGCCAGGAGAAATATCAATAACCTCAGATGGGCAGGTGGCAAGACAGGGAATTGACTGTGGTTCAGATAATTAAGTCCTGATTTCCAAATTAAGGCTGAAAATGAAGAAAGTAGAGAAAACCACTAGACATTCATGTATGATCTAAATCAAATCCCTTATGATTATCCAGTGGAAGTGACAAATAGATCCAAGGGATTAGTTCTGATGAAGTACATAAAGAACTGTGAACCGAGGTTTGTGACATTGTACAGGAGGCAGTCATCAAGAACATCCACAGGAAAAAGAAATTTAAAAAGGCAAAATGGTTGTCTGAGGAGGCCTAAAAATAGCTGAGAAAAGAAGAGAAGTGAAGAGCAAAGGAGAAAAGGACAATTATACCCTTTTGAATGCAGAGTTTCAAAGAATAACAAGGAGAGACAGGAAAGCCTTTCTCAGTGATCAATGCAAAGAAGTAGAGGAAAATAATAGAATGGAACAAACAAGAGATCTCTTCAAGGGAATGTTTCATGCAAAGATGGGCCCAATAAAGGACAGAAATGCTATGAACCTAGCAGAAACAGAAAATATTAAGAAGAGGTGACAAGAATACACAGAAGAACTATACAAGAAAGATCTTCATGACACAGATAACCAAGATGGTGTGATCATTCACCTAAAGCCAGACATTCTTGAATGTGAAGTCAAGTGGGCCTTAGGAAGCATCACTACAAAGAAAGCCAGTGGAGGTGATGGAATTCCAGTTGAGCTATTTCAAATCCTAGAAGATGATGCTGTGAAAGTGCTGCACTCAATATGCCAGTAAATTTGGAAAACTCACCAGTGACCACAGGACTGGAAAAGGTCAGTTTTCATTCCAATCCCAAAGAGAGGCAAAGTCAAAGAATGTTCAAACTACTGCACAATTGCACTCACCTCACGTGCTAGTTAAGTAATCTTCAAAATTCTCCAGACCAGGCTTCAACAGTATGAGAAGTGTGAGCTTCCATATGTTCAAGCTGGATTCAGAAAAGGCAGAGGAACCAGAGATCAAATTGCCAACATCAACTGGATCATAGAATAATCTAGAGTATTTCAGAGAAACATCTACTTCCTCCTTACTGACTATGCCAAAGCCTTTGACTGTATTCAACTCAGTTTAGTCACTCAGTCGTTGCTGACTCTTTGTGACCCCATGTAGTTCATCATGCCAGCCCTCCCTGTTCATCACCAACTCCTAGAGTTTACTCAAACTGACATCCATTGAGTCAGTGATGTCATCCAACCATCTCATCCTCTGTCGTCCCCTTCTCCTCCTTTTTTCAATCTTTGCCAGCATCAGGGTCTTTTCAAATGAGTCAGCTCTTTGCATCAGGTGGCCAAAGTATTGGAATTTCAGCTTCAACATCAGTCTTCCCAATGAACACCTAGGACTGATTTCCTTTAGGATGGACTGGTTGGATCTCCTTGAGTCCAAGGGACTCTCAAGAGTCTTCTCAAACACCACAATACAAAAGCCTCAATTCTTCAGAGCTCAGCTTCCTTTATAGTCCCACTCTTACACCCATACATGACTACTGGAAAAAGCATAGCTTTGACTAGACGGACCTATGTTGGCAAAGTAATGTCTCTGCTTTTTAATATGCTATCTAGGTTGGTCATAACTTTTCCTCAAGGAGCAAGCATATTTTAATTTCATGGCTGCACTCACCATCTGCAGTGATTTTGGAGCCCAAATAAATGAAGTCTGTCACTGTTTCACCATCTATTTCCCATGACATAATGGGATCAGATGCCATAATCTTAGTTTTCTGAATGTTAGTTTCAGGTCAACATTTTCACTCTCCTCTTTCATTTTTTGTCAAGAGTCTCTTTAGCTTTTACTCACTTTCTGCCTGAAGTGTGTTGTCATCTGCCTATCTGAGGTTATTGATATTTCTCCTGGTGATCTTGATTCCAGCTTCTGCTTCAACCAGCCTGGCATTTCTCATGATGTCCTCTGCATATAAGTTAAATAAGCAGGGTGACAATATACAGCCTTGATGTACGCCTTTCCCAATTTGGAACCAGTCTGTTGTTCCATGTCCGATTCTAACTATTACTCCTTGACCTGCATACAGATTTCTCAGGAGGCAGGTCAGGTGGTCTGGTATTCCCATCTCTTGAACAATTTCCCATAGTTCATTGCCATCTACAGAGTCAGAGGCTTTGCATCGTCAATAAAGCAGAGGTAAATTTTTTTTTTTTTTTTGAACTCTCTTGCTTTTTTGATGATCCAACAGATGTTAGCAGTTTGATCTCTGGTTTCTCTGCCTTTTCTAAATCCACATTGGTCATGTGAGTTAAATTCACCCATTCCAGTCCATTTAGTTTGGTGATTCCTAAAGTGTCGATGTTCACTCTTGCCATCTCCTGTTTGACCACTTCCAGTTTGCCTTGACTCAGGGACCTAAATTCCAGGTTCCTATGCAATATTGCTCTTTACAGTATCCGACTTTACTTCCATCACCAGTCACATCCTCAACTAGGTATTGTTTTTGCTTTGGACACATCTCTTCATTCTTTTTGGAGTTATTCTCTATCTATCTCCAGTAGCATATTGGGCACCAACTGACCTGAGGAGTTCATCTTTCAGTGTCCTATCTTTTTGCCTTTTCATACTGTCCATGGGGTTCTCAAGGCAAGAATACTGAAGTAGTTTGCCATTCCCTTCTCCAGTGGATCATGTTTTGTCAGAACTCTCCACTATGACCTGTCTGTCTTGGATGACCCTCCAAGGCATGGTTCATAGGTTCACTGAGTTAGACAAGGCTGTGGTCCTTGTGATCAGATACATTAGTTTTCTGTGATTGTGGTTTTCAGTTTGTCTGCCCTCTGATGGAGAAGGTTAAGAGACTTATGAAAGCTTCCTGATGGGAGAGACTGACTGAGGGGGAAACTGGGTCTTGTTCTGATCAGTGGTGCCGTGCTCAGTAAATTAATCCAATTTTCTGTTGAAGGATGGGGCTGTAAATGTGACTGTTAATTGACCTGGGGCCAAAATATGGTGGAGGTGATGAAGATGATGGTGACCTCCTTCAGAAGGTCCCATGCATGGTTCCTGCATCCCGTGCTCCCAACCCTGCAGCAGGCCACTTCTGACCCATGTATGTGCCAGAGACTCCTAGACACTCATGGGCAAGTCTGGATCAGTCTCTTGTGGGGTGACTGCCCCTTTTTCTTGGGTCCTGGTGCACATAACATTCTGTTTGTGCCCTCCAAGAGTCTGTTTCCAAAATCCTGTGTAAGTTCTGGTGGTTCTACGGCAGGGTTAATGGCAAACTCCTCCAAGAGGGCTTATGCCACACCCAGGTCTACTGCACCCAGAGCCTCTGCTCCTGCAGCAGTCCACTGTTGACCTATACCTCCTCAGGAGACACTCAAAGACAGTTCTGTCTCAGTCTCTGTGGAGTCTCTGGGCCCTGGTATGGCTAAGGTATGTTTGAGTCCTCTGAGCATCCCTGACGGGTATGGGGCTTGATTATAAATGTGATTTTGCCCCTGCTATCATCTTGGCGGGACTTCTCCTTTGGCCTTGGATGTGGGGTATCTCTTCAAAGTTGCTCCAGTGCCACACAGCCACAGCTCCAAAACTGCACAGCAACCACACCAGCGCCTACCATCTTTCTGGATCTTCTCTGCCCTTGAATGTGGGGTATCTCCTTACAGTCACTCCAGCACCATGCAGGCACTGCCCCAGCGCTGCACAGCCAGCACTCCACGCCGCTTTGACTGTGCGGATCACAACAAACTGTGGGAAATTCTTCAAGAGATGGGAATACCAGACCACGTGATCTGCCTCCTGAGAAATCTGTATGCAGGTCAAGAAGCAACAGTTAGAACTGTACATGAAACAAAAGACTGGTTGCAAATTGAGAAAGGAGTACATCAAGGCTGTATATTGTCACCCTTCTTATTTATCTTATAAGCAGAATACATCATGTGAAATGCCAGACTGAATAAAGGACAAGCTGGAATCAAGATTGCTGAGAGAAATATCAATAACTTCAGATATGCAGATAGCATCATCCTTATGGCAGAAAACAAAGAACTAAAGAGCCTCCTGATGAAAGTAAAAGAGGACAGTGAAAAAGTTTGCTTAAAACTCACAGTCAGAAAACTAAGATGATGGCATCTGGTCCCATCACTTCATGGCAAATAGATGGGGGAACAGTGGAAACTATGTGAGACTTTGTTTTTTGGGGGTCCAAAATCACTGCAAATGGTGACTGTAGCCATGAAGTTAAAAGACCCTTGCTCCTTGGAAGGAAAGCTATGACCAACCTAGACAGCATATTAAAAAGTAGAGACATTACTTTGCCAACATAGGTCCATCTAGTCAAAGCTATGGTTTTTCCAGTAGTCATGTATGGATGTGAGAGTTGGACTATAAAGAAAGCTGAGAACCAAAGAATTTGATGCTTTTGAACTGTGGTGTTGGAGAAGACTCTTGAGAGTCCCTTGGGCTACAAGGAAATCCAGCCATTCCATCCTAAAGGAAATAAGTCCTGAATATTCATTGGAAGGATTGATGCTGTAGCTGAAATTCCAATACTTTGGCCACCTGATGGGGAAAACTGACTCATTGTAAAAGACCCTGATGTTAGGGAAGACTGAAGGTGGGAGGAGAAGGGAACAACAGAGGATGAGATGGTTGGATGGCATCACCAACTCAATAGACATGAATTTGAGTAAGCTCTGGGAGCACATGATGGACAGGAAAACCTGGCATGCTGCAGTCCATGGGATCACAGAGTTGGACATGACTGAGCGACTAAACTGAACTGAACTCTCTGTAGTGTGCGATAGTGCCTGATATAAGGGTGTGTCAGTAAATGAAGAGAAAAATTTTAGATCCTTTATGGAAACAACCTGAATGCTCTCATTAATTAACCCAGTGTGAGACATCTTCAAGCTATGCAGGAGAAACTTTCCCGGAGGCTAGCATCCATCTTGAGTTGGAGAAGGAATCAGAGAACAGTGGGAGAAATAAAGATAAATAAGTGATAGAAAGTTAGTTGCCCAGTCATGTCTGACTCTTTGCAAACCTATGGACTGTGGCCCATCAGTCACGTTTATCCTTGGAATTCTCCATGCAATAATATTCGAGTGGGTTGCCATGCCTTCCTCCAGGGGATTTTCCTGACCCAGGGATGAAACTTGTGGCTCCTTCATTGCAGGTGGATTCTTTACCATCTGGTAGGTGACTGATAAGTGATTGATAAATGATAGATGGCTGATGGATAAAGACAAACTGAGTTTGGTTATTTTGGTAAGGCTAGTAAGAAAGAAAAAAGTCTATATTGCCAATGTATATGGTATTCTATAGTGCTGAAAAATTTTAACTACAAGGTTTTATTTATGAAACCTTATGAAGTTATTATGAAAATAGTTTTGTCTTACTTATGGAATATATGGTTGAGGTTGATATTTTCATTGTCCATTTATATGGCATATGTAAAGAAAAGACATTTGAAACTTAAAAGAACTGACCAAACTGTCTTCTGTGTACATTTCCACTTTGTGAAATTAATATAAATATCCTGAGCTGCCACAGAGCCACAAGAGATTTGTAAATCAAGAAATTGAAAAGGGATGGGGAAGTGCTTATCCCAGGACCAGGGATGCTCTGGTCTCTTGTACCATGCTGTTCCTAGAGGATGGTATCCTTCTGTCAGTACGCTTGTGCCTGCCTGAGTGGGTACAGTAGGAAAGGGCCTGGGGAGGAAGTGTCCAGCCTGTGAGTTGCCATAGAAATTCAGCTTGGGGTAATCATGCTGGAGTAGCACTGACCAAGATCTACGGTTAAAGAAAGAGAATGAAATCTCTGCTAATACCCAAGATACATTGAAGAAATTGCCCCAAATCACTCAGAAACTGTCAGATCATAGAACTGAAACTAAGTCTTTTCTCTATTTTCATGTTTTAGATATCAAGTTTACATATGAATACATCCATCATATCAAGGACAAATTTGGGTAAACAAACAACCTGTCTGAATCAAGACCTCTAATGAATCCCTTGTCTCTAGATTCATGTTGATCTTTGACAGAAAACAACAAAATTCTGTAAAGCAATTATCCTTCAGTTAAAAAGTAAATAATTTTTAAAAAAAAAAAAGCAAAACAATGTTTGCAACTTTAGTTCAGTTCAGTCACTCAATTGTGTTTGACTCTTTGTGACCCCATGGACTGCAGTACACCAGGCCTCCCTGTCCATGACAAACTCCCAGAGCTTACTCAAACTCATGACCATTGAGTCGGTGATGCCATCCAGCCATCTCATCCTTTGTTGTCCCCTTCTCCTCCAGCCTTCAATCATTCCCAGCATTAGGGTCTTTTCAAATGAGTCAGTTCTTTGCATCAGGTAACTAAAGTATTAGAATTTGCAACATAGGCCTCAGCTAATTTTCTACCATTATTTAAAAGTAAGGAACCCATTTTTGAGTCATTTATTGATCACCTCCAAGTGTTAGAGCATCCAGTACCATTTGATCAGAATGATTTTCCCATTTTGACCTCCTTGAATATTCTTGTTTTTAAGACTCTGATCAAAATACCTATTTACTTGGGATCTAACTTTATTAGAGTGCTTATTAGTTTTGATAGAAATTTAGCATTTTTCCACCCTTCATTTGAAAGACAGTATCATGTAAAAATAGAAGGTAATCTATTATGGCTGTAATATATGAAATAAAGTCAACATGAATGACCATCAATACATCCAAGTCCAAAGAAAACCCTTGTACTTGCAATAAAAAAATGGTGAATAAATATTAGTAAATATAAAATATTTACATCCATAAGACTTTATTTACATTATTTTCAGGTTTGGGGGAATTTATTTATTTATTTATTTTTAAATAACCACCTCTGTTGATTTGGATAAGAAGTAATCTACTGTGCTTAGTAAATATACATGTAATTAAAATCAATCTACCAAAGTGCTTTGAGTCAAAACTTTGATGGGAAGGGAAATAGATATTTAAAATATATTCTTTCTAAGACATAGGGAATGTAGTCAGAATATAACATTCTTTGACACTGAGATCAAAGGGTAAAAATACATGTGAGATTCTACAAACAAGCAAGGTTAATTCCCTGGAGCTGAAATAGTCTACAAACTCTTCAAAGACTATCATTCTGACAAAATGCTTGTAATACTATGTTGTTGTTGCTAACTAAATTCCCCAAGCACTTAGAAATTAGGAAGGAGATCTTAGCATGCCAATAGTATAATCCACTATGCTTTTAATTACAAGTAAATACACCGATATTCTTGTTAAGATATAACTTTTTATAAATTTATTTCAAATTTATATGAAATATAAATCAAATGAAATGTGGCAATTTATAATCTGATAAGTTTGATTGTCTAATAACAAACCTGTAGTATCTCTCATTAGGAAAAAAACTCCTCTAATGCCTAGAAGGAATACTAGCACGATACTCACTCTCTTTTCTTTTGAGCACAAATCACAAAAATAGTAATCACGTATTAGACATGAAAGGGATGGATATAATTATGTATCAAACATGCACATATGGAACTCTGGGATATATTAATGTGTATGACTTTGATATGCTTCAATATGGATAAAGGTTCTTGTGCTGGGAAACAGGCAAGATTATATTCTAATATCTAAGTTTCACTTTATCAAAATGCATTCTATAGGTAGTGGAAAATTTAACACATGCAATAAAACTGAAAAGAGAAGAGTTCCTTTCAAGGGCAAACCTTTGTTGGATATTTTATATGCTTATTATGGTTGAAATTGTCAAGTGACTTATGAATTTAAGCTTTGGTTTGAAATTTGATATCAGGGAATGATTCGAGGTCACATTTGAAAGTCTAATTCTCTGTATGTATTCAGTGATTCTTTTCATTCTGTTCAAACTACCTGGACTAATGTTAAATTTGATTATATCTTAAAAGTTGGTTATTGCATGGTTTGCTTATGACTTATACATTTGGGACAAGAAGTACACAACAAAGAACAGATTATACCTACCCTATAACATATAATTATACACATTTTATATGAGTATATGTATATAATCTTTAAAACTAATACTATCTAGTTAATGTTAGATGGTAGACTTGGCTTGAAAGTGACATTTTATCTTTTTTATTTTTTCATAAATAGAGCACATGTTTCATTTGTTAAGAAACAATGACTCTATGTACTGAACTAAAATTTTTGAAGTTTATTGTCTCATGAAAATTTGATACTTTAAACCTGGTTTGGAAAAATAAGTTATTAAAAATAAATTTCAGAGCGTGAAACATTTTATTATTTCAAAATCAGAAGACTTTTATTCCCCAAAATAAATGCCTCAAGAATTATAATAATTCCTTTTTTATTCAATCTTAGACTTTCAGAATAATATACAGACCTCTATTCTTTAACATTTTCCCTAGTTACAGACATCAAGTTAAACCACAATTTCTAGAATCAACAAATTTGTGTGTTTTGCATAATAAACCAAAAGTATATTTATTAACAAAGGAGAAAAGTGGGAAAAAAACTTTTGAGTTTGATTTTCTTATATTTAGATTCTATCTAATTTTAGATTAGATATTTAATTTTCATTAGCATTAATTATTCTTTATAAATTTTTTTAATGCAATAAATTTGTTTTCTAGAACCAGGTCATTTTTTTAAATGATATAAGCAATCTAGTTGTTTGTTTGTTTGTTTTAATTTTTAAAACGTAGCCACAATGATAATAATATAATACTTACTATGTGTTTATTAAGTAGCAGTCATTCTTCTGAAATATGTATACACATTAACTCCTTTAACTTTCACTACAACACTTTATACTCTTAAAGATGGAGAACTTGACGCATGGAGTAGTATCTTGCCCAACCGCACACAGCTAATGTGTGAAAGCCTCAGTATTCAAATGGAAACAGGTCTCCTTGGAGAGTTGAGTATGGCTGGCGTCTTCAAAGGTCAACAAGAAAATTTCAAATACAAACAAACACAGAAGATGAACTCATTAAAGAAATGCCACTTCTAACTCTCTACATTTTCTACAATGAGCTATTTTACCATATAGGTAAACATGTACAATGTTTACCAACAGCAATATTCTTTGTTCCCAAGGAACATACACAGCTTTTATTTTAATAAAGTTAGTACTCTTCAACTCTTTTTTTATAGATAGGTAGTAAATCATAAATTATGAAACAAAAGCTTCTTCTTTTTTTTTTTTTAATCTCTTTTCCACCTTAGAATTCTTGTCTTGTACTTTTCCATTATAGACACAAGTCTTGAATCTTTAGGTCATCTATAGCTCACTAGGTAAAATTGTGTTTGTCTAGCACTTAGAGTTGAAGTACTGCTGGACAGGCTACCCACTCCAGTATTCTGGCTTGGAGAATTCCATGAACTGTATAGTCCATGGGGTCACAAAGAGTCAGACACGACTGAGCAACTTTCGCTTTTCACTGCTGGATAAGCAGAAAATAAAAATGTAAGATAAAATTGAAATAGAAACTTGTGTTATGTGTAAGTAAAAGGAAAAGAGAAAGAATAGCTTAATAAGAATAAACATTGACAATTGAGAAATAAAACATATAAGGGAGGAAACCTATATTCTGGACACTGATGTTGTCCAAGGTCAGATGCCATAGCATAAGGGAAGCAGGATATTTTCTGTTCATAACCAAGAAGACATGGTAGTATTTTGAAAATGTATAGACAAGTAGATAAAAACAAAGCAAACTGTCCTCAATTAGTTAGCATCGATAGACTGAATTTAACCAATTCAGATAAATTAAGCATGTAATTTTTTTTTTTTGTTTGTTTGTTTTTTTTTTTGTTTTTTTTTTGTTTTGTTTTTTTTAATATTATTTTATTAGTTGGAGGCCAATCACTTTACAACATTTCAGTGGGTTTTGTCATACATTGACATGAATCAGCCATATAATTACATGTATTCCCCATCCCGATCCCCCCTCCCACCTCCCTCCCCACCCGACTCCTCAGGGTCCTCCCAGTGCACCAGGCCCGAGCACTTGACTCATGCATCCCACCTGGGCTGGTGGTCCGTTTCACCATAGATAATATACATGCTGTTCTTTCAAAACATCCCACCCTCACGTTCTCCCCCAGAGTTCAAAAGTCTGTTCTGTATTTCTGTGTCTCTTTTTCTGTTTTGCATATAGGGTTATCGCCACCATCTATCTAAATTCCGTATATATGTGTTAGTATACTGTAATGTTCTTTATCTTTCTGACTTACTTCACTCTGTATAATGGGCTCCAGTTTCATCCATCTCATTAGAACTGATTCAAATGAATTCTTTTTAACGGCTGAGTAATATTCCATGGTGTATATGTACCACAGCTTCCTTATCCATTCATCTGCTGATGGGCATCTAGGTTGCTTCCATGTCCTGGCTATTATAAACAGTGCTGCGATGAACATTGGGGTGCACGTGTCTCTTTCAGATCTGGATTCCTCAGTGTGTATGCCCAGAAGTGGTATTGCTGGGTCATATGGCAGTTCTATTTCCAGTTTTTTAAGAAATCTCCACACTGTTTTCCATAGTGGCTGTACTAGTTTGCATTCCCACCAACAGTGTAAGAGGGTTCCCTTTTCTCCACACCCTCTCCAGCATTTATTGCTTGTAGACTTTTGGATAGCAGCCATCCTGACTGGCGTGTAATGGTACCTCATTGTGGTTTTGATTTGCATTTCTCTGATGATGAGTGATGTTGAGCATCTTTTCATGTGTTTGTTAGCCATCTGTATGTCTTCTTTGGAGAAATGTCTGTTTAGTTCTTTGGCCCATTTTTTGATTGGGTCGTTTATTTTTCTGGAATTGAGCTTCAGGAGTTGCTTGTAATTTAAGTAAAATGGTATAAAAGTAGTGTTTTGATAAATTTTATTAAAGTTCCTCTTAGAAATCATCAGCTCCCTGAAGTATTGTACATAAAACATCAGTTCTATTAAGAGCTCAATTGACTTGCAAAGGGTTATAAATATCATAGTTTTAGCTAAATGCCTATTTATAAATGACACATCTTTCCTGATAACCTTCTTTGTCAAAGTTCTCTTAATTTCATTAAAAGTAACACAGAAAAAAATAAATAAATAAAATAAAAGTAACATAGCCCTCATAATGAAAACCTTACATCTTTGTAATGTATGTTATTTCCTGCCTTCTCTGACTACCTTAATGCTATTTTAAAGGTCAAATTCAGGTTCAAATTCACTTGTGAATCATCAAGCAAATCATGTATGATTTGCCTACAAATGCTTAGGTTATTGTTTCCTTAAATCAAGTGAAAGAATCTTGATATCTGATTACATGTACCTTTCCAAGGGTATCCTATGTCTCCTGCATTGCAAGTGGATTCTTTACCACTGAGGCCCCTGGGAAGCTCACTGGAAATGAACTGAGGGTAATTAATAATAGTTCCAATAAGAATGAAGTGGTGAAGCCAAAGCAAGAACAATGCTCAGATGTGGATGTGGCTTATGGTGAAAGTGAAGTCCAGGACTTTCTCATAGAACAATACTACATAGGAACCTGGAATGCTGAGTCCATGAATCGAGGTAAATGGGATGTTGTAAAGCAGGAGAAGGTAAGACCGAAAATCGGCATCTTTTATTCCTAAAAGTAAAATTCATGAATCAGAGAAATAAAATGGGTGGGAATGGGCAAGTTCTAGAAAAACATCCACTTCTGCTTCATTGACTCTGCTAAAGCCTTTGTGTGAATCACAACCAACTGTGAAAAATTCTTAAAGAGATGGGCATACCAGACCATCTTACCTGTCTCCTGAGAAACCTGTATGTATTTCAAGAAGCAACAGTTAGAAACAGACATGGAACAGTGGACTGGTTCCAAATTGGGAAAAGAGTACAACAAAACTATATTTTGTCACCCTGCTTATTTAACTTATATGCATAATGTATCATGCAAAATGCAAAGCTGGATGAATTACAAGCTGGAATCAAGGTTTCAGTGAGAAATATTAACAATCTCAGATATCCAGATGATACCACTTAGTGGCAGAAAGTGAAGAGAAAGTAAAGAGCCTCTTGATGGGGGTCAAAGGGGAGAGTGAAAAAGTTGACTTGAAACTCAACTTTTTTTTTTCCATTAAGCGTATTCACAATGTATTTCTGTTTGACATGTTCTGTGTTCTAGGTACTGTTTTAAGGACTGTACAATAATTATCTCATTTAATCCTCACAACCACTTTTTTATATAGGTACTATTTATATCTATTTTTTAAAGATGAAAATTTGAGGCACAGAGAGGTTAAGCAATTTTCTCTTGGTCAAATAGTTAATTACAGAATCAACATTTGAACTAAGAGTCTGACTTCAGAGTCCAGGTCTTCAGCTCAACATGGGTAGATGCTCTTGTTTGTTTACTTAAAAATCTTTGTAATTACAAAATGCAATACATGCTAATTATTAGTGAATAATAAAATATATAAGTTGTTAAAACCTCAGACTATGGTAACATTGATAAAGTTGATGCTAGTTCCTACTAAGCCACCAGTTTTCATGGAAACTCAACATTTAAAAAACTAAGATCATTACTTCTGGTCCCATTACTTCATGGCAAATAGATGGGGAAACAATGGAAACAGTGGCACGTTTTGTTTTCTTGGGCTCCAAAACCACTGTGGAAGATGACTGCAAATATAAAGTTAAAAGATGCTTGCTCTTTGGAAGAAAAGCTATGACAAAGATAGACATTGTATTAAAGAGCAGAGATATCACTTTGCCAGCAAAGGTCTGTCTAGTCAAAGCTATGGTTTTCCCAGTAGTCCTGTATGGAAGTGAGAGTTGAACTATAAATTGGGAGTTGGACCATAAAGAAGATTGAGCACTGAAGAACTGATGCTTTTGAGCTGTGGTGTTGGGGAAAACTCTTGAGTCATTTAGACAGTAAAGAGATCAACAGTCAATATTAAAGGAAATAAACCCTGATTATTCATTGGAAGAGCTAATGCTGAAGCTGAAGCTCTGATACTTTGGCTTCCTGATGTGAAGAGCTGACTCATTAGATAAAACCTTGATGCTGGGAAAGACTGAAAGCAAAAGGGCAAGGGAATGGCAGAGGGTGAGATGGTTAGATAGCATCACTTACTCAATGGATCTGAATTTGAGCAAACTCTGGGAGATAGTGGAGGACAGAGGAGGCTTGCATGCTACAGTCCTTGGAGTCTCAAAGAATCTGACAGGACTTAGAGACAGAAGAGCAACAACAACAACCTTTGCCCACAAGAGAGTGGTCACAACTCATCTATCACTCTACCAGTAATCATATTAGAACTGGATTCTTGGGGTTTTTTCTTTACCACCACTGCATATTTCTACAAGTTTCTAGAACTTTTGTGATCAATTTGGAGTATAAGGGCAGTCTCCAACTTAAATATTAAAGGAAAATTCTCTCATGCTGCTTCTTAATGAAAACAAATCATTCTGAATGATTATGAACTGAATCGTTATGAATGAACTGATACTGATCTTTATCATATAACTATGCCACATTTTATCCTTTCCCCAATGTTACCATTTAAAAACAATACTAAAATGAATTTCAACATAGATGGCCATATTTAGATTCAGTTCAGTTCAGTCGCTCAGTCATGTCCGACTCTTTGCAACCCCATGAATCGCAGCAAGCCAGGTCTCCCTAAGTTTTCTCAAACCAACCCCATGAATCGCAGCAAGCCAGGTCTCCCTGAGTTTTCTCAAACCAACTCCCAGAGTTTTCTCAAACTCATGCCCATCAAGTCGGTGATGCCATCCAGCCATCTCATCCTCTGTCATCCCCTTCTCCTCCTGCCCCCAATCCCTCCCAGCATCAGAGTCTTTTCCAATGAGTCAACTCTTTGCATGAGGTGGCCAAAGTATTGGAGTTTCAGCTTCACCATCAGTCCTTCCAATGAACACCCAGGACTGATCTCCTTTAGCATGGACTGGTTGGATCTCCTTGCAGTCCAAGGGACTCTCAAGAGTCTTCCCCAACAACACACTTCAAAAGCATCAACTTTTCGGCGCTCAGCTTTCTTCACAGTCCAACTCTCACATCCATACATGACCACTGGAAAAACCATACCCTTGACTAGATGGACCTTCGTTGGCAAAATAATGTTTCTGCTTTTTAATATGCTATCTAGGATTACTACTACCATATATCAATATTTATGTTGTAAGTATAATCTTGTCAATAAGTAATTTTTAATTTTCTGTAAAATGATGAAAAGCATCTTCTTTTGCTATACAGTGAAAAACATCTCAAACTTACATATCATCTATTATAATCTTTCCTATTAGAAAGTAAATATGAAAAGTTAAATTATTTTTCTTCAGGGAACTGATATAGTTTGTGTAGAAATAACCTTAGCTTTTGATATTCTGAGTTAAGCATCCTGGAGAATAATATTTATGCTGTGTGTCTGAGAAATTACTCCGAAGTTAGTGATTAGTTGGATGTTACTGATATTTTTTTTTCCTCTGTTTTTCAGCTTTCTGTGTTTTGTTTTTCTCTCCCTCCTTTTATTGATATATGATATTTAAGATGCATTTCTTCTATTAATTAATTTACAAAGCTAGACCCTGATCTGGTTTGTGATTTATTCTGTTTCTTTATGTAGGAAAAACAAATTAGTAGCATAAGGGCTTCATTTGGCCACAGCCACACATTATTTTATTGTTGCTTTTCATGTATGTGTTTTGGTGCTCAGAGTCATTTTCCTTTAAATTTCAGTGCCTTGTAATGAGGACTTCTTTCCTTTCTCACAGTCATCTTGACTCCCTATTGTTTTATGCTTGAGTCAGTTAGTTCATATTACCTATTTTGTTCCTGTGGGTAGGTAAATATTTATCCCTTTTACTGTGTTTGTTTTCCTCTCCATAAATTACTTCAATGGTAGCTCATCCTCTGTTTTCCCTTCCTCAAGTAACCAAGAGCAAGAGTTTGCACCTCTTCTTCAGCCTGTTGTTAGTGGGTACAGACAGAAATGGGTAAGGCATTATCCTGATTAAGTAGAACCCAATGAGTTCCTGGAGAAGGAAATGGCAGCCCACTCCAGTATTCTTGCCTGGAGAATCCCGTGGACAAGGGAGCCTGGTGGGCTGCTGTCCATGGAGTCGCACAGAGTCGACATGACTGAAGCAACTTAGTATAGCATGAGTTCCAGTGGAAAAGTTTTTCTATTTCAGCTCCCTAACCAAACTTTACCCAGAATTCACTGCACAATTGTTTCTCTCCTCTGGATATCACTGTTGATCAGTTTCTATTCATCATAAGTTTTGAGTGGTCTGATTTCACCTGTGCTCCCACCACCATTATTCCATTTCTCTATATTTAACTGAATCTGAATCTCCTTCTAATTTGTTTGGCAATCAGGACATAATACACTTCAATGTTTTTTTTTTCCTTTGTTTTTATTAACAATTTCAGAATATTAACTATTTCCTAAGAATTTAGTGGGACTTCCCAGATGGCATAGTGTTAAACAATCTGCTTGAAAGTGCAGGAGAGCAAGACTTGGATTCAGTCCCTAGGAGGGATTGGTAATCCACTGGAGAAGTGAATAGTAACCCACTCCATTATTCTCGCCTGGAAAATCCTGTGGACAGAGGAGACTGGCAGGCTACAGTCCACGGGCTCACAGAGTCAGACTTGACACAGCAGCTGAGGACACTCAGCACACAAGAATCCAACAGTTGTTGCTGCTGTTTAGCTGCTTAGCTGTCCATGGGGTTTTCCAGGCAGGAATACTGGACTGGGTTGCCATTTCATCCTCCAGGGGATCTTTCCAATCCAGGGATAGAGCCCATGTCTCCTGCATTGACAGGCAGATTCTTTACCACTGAGCAACCTGGGAAGCAAAAATTAAACAATAGCTGTTTGTAAATTAAAAAAACAAACAAACAAACTAGAATATCTTTCTTTAACATTTCTCATTCTTTTCATATCAGCAGTTCTATTGGTAGAGTGCTACCTCATTTCTATATGACAAATCTTAGCACCACTGTCTTGTAACAAAAGTCTGAATGTTATTACTTTCTGTCCCCAAAATGGGCTATATACTTAATGCCATTTTAACATTTTGCAACTGAAAATTTATAAAACAGTAAAAGGCTTTGAAGTTTCAAAGGACATCTCTAAAATTTGCCTTGTGTGTTGTTATTTAAGTATTAAGGCACGAGGCACAAAGGTTTTTGATTTTTTTTTTTTTTTGGTTGTTTTTGTTCTATCTAAGAAACATCCAGATAGATAAACAAAATAATACTAGAGAGAATCTTGAAATTTTCTGATGAATTATTGTGACCTTCCTTGAAATCAAAAGAGATAAATTCTGAATAATTTAACTCTACAGAACAACAACAACAACAAAAAATCAAAGCTTGAGTCTTGATCAATGCCCAGGACATGAACTGTAGTATCACTGGGATTTAAACAATAGGTTACAGAAAGCTGACAAGCTTTTTACATTGTTCACTTTATAAGAATAACAAAGACTCTCTTAATTATTAATTTACATGATTCAATGTTTTTGAACTGGTAAACTTTATAAATACATATCATAATCAGGCTGCTTAATTTTTCTCCAGGAAATGTATTTTTCCTTCCTTCTTTCCCTATTTCCTTTCTCTCCTGTCCAGTTGTCCCCCGACCCCCCCCCCAAAAAAAATCAAGAAACTATAATATAGATTATTCTTGCCTAAAATCAGCTTCTCAACATCATGTCAGATTCTGATATGCCTGTCATCAATCATTACTTCATTCTTATTAAATTATCTTGTTTAATACTTTCTGTTTGTATTATAAAATACAGTTCTTTTGTATTATAAAATAGAGTTCTTTAAAAGAACTCTAGAAAACCTAGTTATATTAAAATGACAGCAAAATCTCAACACACAGCCCATAGGACTCAATGAATTTCACTTGGAGTGAATCTCTCCGTGATCACATAGTGTTCCTCCCTCCTCTTGAGGCCCCCGGGGCTTGTTACAAGGGGCTTTGTTGTCTGTTATATCAAGGTAATTGCCATATTGTAGCATCTCAGATTTATTTCTGTGGAACACTTGTCAGTGAGGACTGTCAT
Source organism: Muntiacus reevesi (assembly GCF_963930625.1). Lineage (NCBI taxonomy): Eukaryota > Metazoa > Chordata > Mammalia > Artiodactyla > Cervidae > Muntiacus > Muntiacus reevesi. Next base: position 36,476,382 of record NC_089270.1, on the reverse strand, counting down.
CATTTTCTGTTTTTGTCTGCTATTCAAAATTCAACACTGTGCTCGGAACAGAACAGGCATTTTCTTCTGCTGATAATAGATGATATATAATGAAGAACATCACAGTCCCTGTTCGTCTTTATTTTTCATTTTATGTTTTTTTTTTTTTTTTTTTTCTGACTTGAATTCTATCTCAGTAGATGAACTCCAGTGGGACAGTAAAAATCTATAATAGACACAAAGGAAAAAATAAAAATGTTAGAGGTTTAGGGTTTTCATAGAAGGCACAGTATCTACTGCTCTGTTTTTGGAGAGCAGGCACTCACCTACTCTTGGGGAGATGATGGTGCTTTAGCAATAAGATTTGTGTTACTTAATTCGTGTGTGAGTGTGTGATTCTTTCTTCCTCCTGACCCCTTCAGAATTGTTTATTATGTGTCCCTGGTGATGTGTACCATTGCTTGTCAGAGCTCAGTTTTCTCGACAAGCCAGCTGAGCCAGCACTACAGTTAAAAGAGCACTGTCAAATACATCTGTATGCTGCTACTGATTCTTGTAGGAAGAAGCCTGAGTTACCTCTTTCTCTTGGGTATGAATTAAATTGATACCTTTGGAAAAATTTTGTCCAGTTAATTCTAACATTTCTCTCCTAACCTTTCATCTTCTATGAAAGTACCTTTAGTCCTCATGCATCTCCATATTTTCAATACCTTTTACTTTTATAGAGATAAAATTCACTCAACTCTTTTAAACTGAACAATGCAGCTTTAAATATATATATATATATATATATATATATATATGTATATATATATATATATATATATTCACAAGGTTCATCTATGTTTTGCTGTCTTTGTTTCAACTCTCTTTCCCATTGTTTTCTTTACCAAAACATAACACTCTCTTTCTGGAACTCACATTATCAGCTACAAGACTTTCCACAACCTGAACATTTCCATATATTTGACCTCTGTGTCATTGCACTAACTGAAACCTGTTTGTCTGCTGAAAGTATAACTCCCATTACAGCTTTCTAATTATCTTGTATCCCTCCTACTTTAGCTAAGAAACAAGGGTGATATCCAAGTCACTCCTGAAAGTAGCTTCAAGATCATTACTGCTCCACCCTCACATTAAAAACATCTGTTCCTTTGAGCATTATGCCATCTGTCTGTGTCTATTCCTCCAACTACTCAATTTTAGTCACTGTTTTCTCAGTTACTGAAGAATGCAGTACCTAAAATGAATGAGTTCTCTGCATTCTAAATTCAGCCATTATTTTCATTGGTTACTACATTCAAATGGACTGTATTAACTAATGCTAGACAACACAATACAGATTCTTATTTCCTAATATTGAATATACCTTCACTGCTTCCTACTAAATGTTTCATTTTCACAATTTCCTCTCAGTGAAAACTATTGCAAACTTTTATCACTCTTTTCAAGCATATTGTAAAACACATCATCACTTATTCATGTCAATACCATTTCAAAACTTCATGAGAAAATTGAGATAAGTGACAAAAAATTTAACTATATAATACTACATTTAGAACAAGGCTTTGTCTTAAGGTAAGGTTTTATCTCTTCTCTTTCTCACTTTCTTAGTGATATTGATCCATTTCATTATCCCAACACTCTCATACATTTTCAGTTTGTTCAGTCCTCTGTATTGACATGTTACTGTATGTTTCAAAGTGATCATATGTATGAAAACTTTAAAAAACACAAATTTTAAAACCTTAAACTTTAAAAGCCTTGCCTCAAATTCTTATCTACACCAATTACTTTATCTGTGTTGTCCCCTCCATAGCCATATTTCTTTGTAAATGTTGCCTACTTTTACTCTGTTTCAGAAAATTTCAGTCATTCCCAGAGCATGGGAATCTCAATTTTATTTCCACCATACAACTTATTCATTGCTGTTCAGTCACTGCATCATGTCTGACTCTTTGCAACCCCATGAACTGCATGCCAGGCTTCCCTGTCCTTGACCATCTCGCAGAGATTGCTTAAACTCATGTCGGCAAAGAGATGTCTCTGCTCTTTAATACACTGTCTAGATTGTTCATAGCTTTTCTTCCAAGGAGCAAGCATCTTTTAATTTCATGACTGCAGTCACCATCTACAGTGATTTGGGAGCTGCATTATGCTTCGTCTTTGTTGGAGCTGTTAGCATTAAAAAAAATACAGACTGAGTAGTTTAATAAGCATATTTCTCAGATTTGGAAGCTACAAATCAGGTTCTTGGTGGAGTCTACAGATGACTGCCTTTTCATACTCTCTCACACATGATTAGCAGGGAAGGAGAGAGGGGGAAAGGGAGTGAGAGAGAGATGGAAGGAAAGAAGGACAGAGGAAAACATTTGTGTCTCAGGACTGGAATGCCATCATGAAGGGTCTACCCTTGTGATCCAATCGCTTCTCAAACATGCCACACCCAGGTACAATCATGCTTGGAATTACGGTTTCAACAAAATGAATTTGAGGACACATTCAGTTCAATTCAATTCAGTTAGGGCTCCCTGGTGTCTCAGATGCTAAAGAATCAGCCTGCAATGCAGGAGACCCAGGTTCAGTCCCTGGGTTGGGAAGATTCCCTGGAGAAGGAAATGGCAATCCATTCCAGTATTCTTCCCAGGAGAATTCCATGGACAAAGGAGCCTGGTGGGCTATAGTCCATGGATTTGCAAAGAATCAGACACTACTGAGCAACTAATGCTTTCAATTCATAGCTTTATTTATTCCAAAATATGCTTTTGTTTCTAAATGCAGTGAAACTTTTGAGAATGTTACAGTTTTTGTATACTGATTTTTGAGTAACATCTGAATTATCAGATGCTAATTATGCCTCTTATAGCTTCTGTTTAGAACCAGAGAGTAACATTCTGCCCACATTCTACATTTTGAATCAACTTTGATATCTTAAGCTCAAAGTCAGCTGAGGCAAGATAACATAGGTTTACTGTGGCCTGGACTAAACCAAGGGCAGAATGGAAAGAAATAATTGTGAATAAATAATAATACTTCTCAAAGTTCTGTGTATAAATGGCAGCTACCTTTATGTCACAGAAGGCAATATACCCATCTATGTTCTTTCCTTCTTCTTATAGGGCAGAGTGATTTTTTAAATTGAAATATAGTTGATTTACAGTGTATTAATTTCTGCTATACAGCAAAGTGACTCAGTTATGCATATATATATATATTATGTTTTAATATTTTTTCCACTCTGGTTTATTACAGGATATCAAGTATAGTTCCTTATGCTATACAGTAGGACCTTTTTGTTTTCCATTCCATATATAATAGTTTGCATCTGCTAATCCCATGTCACCCTGCTTTTTAACTTACATGCAGAGTACATCATGTGAGATGCTGGGCTGGATGAAGCACAAGCTGGAAACAAGATTGCCGGGAGAAATATCAATCACCTCAGATATGCAGATGACACCATCCTTATGGCAGAAAGTAAAGAACTAAAGAGTCTTTTGATGAAAGTGAAAGAGGAGAGTGAAAAAGTTGGCTTAAAACTCAGCATTCAGAAAACTAAGATCATGGCATCCAGTCCCATCACTTCATGGCAAATAAATGGAGAAACAGTGGTAATAGTAACAGACTTTATTTTGGGGGGCTCCAAAATCACTGCAGATGGTGACTGAAGCCATGAAATTAAAAGATATTTACTCCTTGGAAGGAAAGTTATGACCAACCTAGACAGTATATTAAAAAGCAGAGACATTACTATGTCAACAAAGGTCTGTCTAGTCAAAGCTATGGTTTTTCCAGTAGTCATATATGGATGGCAGAGTTGGAACATAAAGAAGGCTGAACACTAAAGAACTGATGCCTTTAGACAGTGGTGTTGGAGAAGATTCTTGAGAATCCCTTGGACTGCAAGGAGATCCAACCAGTCCATCCTAAAGGAAATCAGTCCTGGGTGTTCATTGGAAGGACTGATGCTGAAGCTGAAACCCCAATACTTTGGCCACTTGATGCAAAGAACTGACTCATTGGAAAAGACTCTGATGCTGGGAAAGATTGAAGGCGGGAGGAGAAGGGGATGACAGAGGATGAGATGGCTGGATGACATCACCAACTATATGGACATGAGTTTGAGCAGGCTCCAGGAGTTGGTTAATGGACAGGGAAGCATGGTGTGCTGCAGTCCATGGGGTTGCAAAGAGTCAGATGCAACTGAGTGACTGAACTGAATCCCAAACTCCCACTCTATTCCTCCTCCATGGCCCATTTCCCTTGGCAAACACAAGTCTGTTTTCTGTATCTGAGTCTGATTTGCAGGTAAATTCATCAGAGTCATATTTTAAATTCCACTTATACATGATATCATATCATTTGTCTTTCTCTTTCTGACTTACTTCACTTAGTATGATCATCTTTTGTTCCATCCAGGTTGCTGCACATGGCATCATTTCATTCTTTGTTATGACTGAGTAGTATTCTGTTGTATATATGTACCACATCTTCTTTATCCATTCATCTGTCAATGGCCATTTAGGTTGTTTCCATTTCTGGTCAATTTCAAATAGTGCTTCTATGAACAAAGAGGCATGTGTATCTTTTTGAATTGTGGTTTTGTATGGCTATATAGCCTGGAGAAAGAAATGGCAACCCACTCCAATATTCTTCCCTGGGAAATCCCATGGACAGATGAGCCTAGCAGGCTACAGTCCATGGGATCACAAGAGTCAGACTCAACTCACTAACTAATCTGTCATCACCACTGTGGATTTTTAAGGCATACTAATTTTATTTTTATTGGAATATAATTGCTTAACAATGTTGCATTACTTTCTGCTGTACAACATAAATCAGCCATATGTATACATATATCCATTTCTTCTTGAGCCTGCCTCCTATCCTCCCCATTCCACTCCTCTAGGTCATTACAGAGTACTTAACTGAGCTCCCTATGCTATAAAACACCTTCCCACTAGTTATTTGTTTTATATATACACTGTATACACATGGTAGTGTGTACATATCAATGCTACTCTCCTGTAGCATATCAGTGTATTAATCAATGTATCAATCAATACACTGTATCAATCAGTGCAACTTGTCCCACTCTCCTTCCCACCCTGTGTCCACAAGCCATTCTCTGTGTCAGCACCTCTGTTGCTGCTCTGCAAATAGGCTCATTAATACCATTTTCTAGATTCCATATATACGCATTGATAGACAATATTTGTTTTTCTCTTTCTGACTTCACTCTATGACAGGTTCTAGGTTCATCCACATCACTACAGCTGACTCAATGTTGTTCCTTTTTAAGGCTGAGTAAAATTCCATTGTTTTTAATGAGGGTGCTATAGCTTCATTTGCCTAGAAATACCCAATATCAATATATCTGATCTCTGGAGACTTCCTGGAACTGACCATGAAATAAGACACATTGGGCTTCCCTGCTGGCTCAAACAGTAAATAATCTGCCTGAAGTGTGGGAGACCTGGGTTCTGTCCCTGGGTTGGGAAGATCCCCTGGAGGAGGACAAGGCAACCCACTTCAGTATTCTTGCCTGGAGAATCCCCAGGGGCAGAGGAGCCTGGGGGAGGTGACTGAGTGACTAAGCACAGAGCATCTTATTCTTAAATCAACACAACTGGCCCCAGTCTTTAGTTTGCATAGTCTCTCCAGTCCAGAAAACTAATGCTACTTTTCCTTTCTCTGAAACAATTTGTTTAGGTTCCAAATCTGAATTCTCCCACCCACACCTTATCACGCACAAAGGCTTCAGTTTTTGGCATTCAAACACCAGATAAGAATTACACATTTTTCTTCTTTGGGCTGTGTTCTTTCCTTATTTGGAGATGGTGAGAACCAACCATCAACTTGAAAGTATGGATAGGATACAGGAAATAGCAGAGGGAAATGCAGATGGGATATCATCTTTCAAAGAGTATCACTTCATAAAAATAGTCTAGGATAGCTCATACCTATGTGCTTTTTCCTTTGTGCTATATTTAAACACTTAGTCTTTACTTATAACCAGAAAAGGCAGAAATTGTATTAAATCTGAAGTTGGTATAGAGGATGAAATTGTTACTGTCATCAGAAAAATCATAATACAATCAGAATTATTTTGAGAACTAGAAGTAAACTTTGATGTAATTAAATAAGTATGAGAGATTAAGTAGCACACTGAAGATTACACATATGGGTAAGGACAGTACTAGGGAGTCACAGTAATAAGACATTTCTGTTCCTGAATGGTATAAGTCCCTTTACTATTGCAGTGAAGTTAAAATAAACATCATTTTTGACAAATGTTGGCTGTATTCCAGACTCCTAGCATTTAGCGCCAGTTAAATGTCAAAGCATTTTCCTGATAATTATTACCTCAAAAATACTGATGCCAATAAAGGGGCTAAAATTAAGCAGGCCATAATTATACTTGCACCAAGTCAAGGATTACTATCAAATACTAAAATACAATTAAACACTATATGTGTTTTCAGATAGCAGAGTACTTTGCATTATTTCCCATTCTATGTTATTTATGAAAGAGCCAGAAATGTATGTTTTTTATTATGCACCATCAATAAAAGTATAATTTTCAAATAATTTTCACAGGGAGTCATATTCTTAACAGAGCACAGTAAATAAGTCATAAATTTAGGAAGAAGGAAAATCTATGCACTAAAGTTGAGCTTTTCATTTTTTCCCTAAAACTAATTCCCTGCAATTGGGTCTAATAGATTCCATTGTCTGTTTTATCAAAGTTATTGCTATAAGACATTATGTTTAACTTTATTTCTAATTTTGTTAGTGAGGGTCTCCTCTTACATTCTTTAAAGATTTCAGCATTCATATTAATTGCTAATTAAATCTTTTCTTTCTTTTCACTGTTTGCCATGAAGAAAAGAGGGTGTAGTCCAGTAACACAGAAGTAGTGCTGGGGTATTACATGAAATGTCTTTTCTTTGATTAGATGTAGCTCAGATGGTAAAGAATCTGTCTGCAATGCTGGAGACCCAGGTTCAACCCATGAGTGGGCAAGATCTCCTGGAGTAGTAAATGACAACCCACTCCAGTATTCTTGCCTGGAGAATTCCATGGACAGAGGAGCCTGGTGGGCTACAGTCCATGGGGCGGCAAAAAAATTGGACATGAGGGAGAAATTAACAGTTTCACTTTCTATTTTTTTCACTTTTTATTTTTATCAAATTACATTGATAGTAGGTGTCTCTAAAGCACTGAAATATCAAATTTAAGGAAGGTAAATTAGGTGGCCAGAAAGTGTGTCTGCAGCCAGAATTTAAAGCAGAAATTAGAAATATCAGAGGTGTCAAATTAAAACTGCTCCTTAAAGCAGCTTATGAGAAGGACAGAATTTTACTGGATAACAACTAACCACAGTTGTTTGGAATCACATCATACTAGAAAAAAATCTTACCTGTAAGTTCTTTATGCTTCAAGAAAGGTATCACTATTCAGATGGTGGCAGTGAACCCAAAGACAGACAATGTGACCTCTAATGGGCAAGACTCAATAATCAAAATCTATCCACAGGTACTCAAAGTTAATTACTGTGATAGTTAACTACTTCTCCAATATTACAAGCTATAAGTTAGCTACATATTTTTTCAAATCCTTCTTCTAAATTACTGGCTAGTCTACTGGGAGAATCATTAACAAATATAAATAAATCTCTATTCTTCCTCACCCTGGAGCACACATTTGAAGTTGTCCATGTGAGAGTTGTCTGGATTACAAATCAGTGCCTGTAATTTGGAGCATCTATTTTTGTAACTTTCATTTAGAGATCTTGTTTTAAACCACTGTGTGTTTGATTTCTCAATTGCATATGAGCATGTATTTCTATGCTAGCTCCCTTTCAATAGCCAAACAGACCTCTAGTCATCAATTCTATCTATCCCTAAGGAAGTTTGCAAAGATCTTTGAGATTTTCATCAGATTTTCCCAAGTATTCAGGAAACTAAAAAAAATCCCTACATTTTATGTAACAATTCCAAACACACACAGAAGACTGGGTTAAAAATCTGTCCCACCATATGTGCATTATGCTGGAAGGGAAAAAACAGCAAAAAAATAAAAATGTTTAATTTATATATTTTAAGAAATTCAAAGATGACCTTTCTTTTTGTTAATCTGTATCTTAGGCTAGTTTCTCTTCTTATAATAAATTCGAATCACTACTTTTGATATTGACTCATTGATATGATTAAACCCCAGAATGTTAAAAAACCATTCTTACTCTGACTACCACTCCCCCCTGCCAGCAATGTTTTATGGAATCTCTCATATAATGAAACCATCAGTTTTCATAGTCACTCAGACAAGAAATTCCAATGTCATGTTAAATTCATTCTCTCACACGTAGTTTACATTCAGACCATTTTTGGGTCTTCTTAATTTTCTATTTCATTTACTTAAATTTTGTCATTCATGCACTTAACACATATTTATCAGATGTCTACCATGTGTCAAGAAATGCTGTTGCAGTGGGTATTTCTCAGGTAATGAAATAGACAAAAACCTTTGCCTTTACCTTTGTTTATGCTCTGGTAGGCGAGAAACATTGAAAAATTAGAGAAGTAAGTAAAATACGTGTTCTATAAGATGGTGATGTCTAGGCAGGAAATGTAGTAACGTTAGAGGAAAGTTAAAAGAAAAAATTTTTAAATATTTGATTTATATTTAAAAATTTACTTGGTTGAGCTTCCCAGGTGGCTAAGTGGTAAAGAATCCTCTTGCCAGTGCAGGAGATGCTGGGTTGGGAAGATCCCCCGGAGAAGTAAATGGGAACCCACTGCAGTATTCTTGCCAGAATAATCTCATGGACAGAGGAGCCTGGCTGGCTACAGTTCATGGGGTCACAAAGAGTGGGATGTGATTGAGAACATTTACACTTGCATTTCATTTTTGTTGTAGTAATATAGACCGTGGGTGGAGGCCAGGAAGTCCAAGAAAACAGAAATAAGCAGAAAGTAAATTTTGAAGTTTATTACGAGAATCCACGGAGAAGGCAATGGCACCCCACTTCAGTACTCTTGCCTGGAAAATCCCATGGATGGACGAGCCTGGTAGGCTGCAGTCCATGGGGTCACTAGGAGTTGGACACGACTGAGTGACTTCCCTTTCACTTTTCACTTTCATGCATTGGAGAAGGAAATGGCAACCCACTCCAGTGTTCTAGGAGAATCCCGGGGATGGCGGAGCATGGTGGGCTGCCGTCTATGGGGTCACACAGAGTTGGACACGACTGAAGCGACTTAGCAGCAGCAGCAGCAGCATGAGAAGCCAAGTGAAAATAATGGTGACTTTGGCATGGTGGATGCCCTGAAAGTGATAAAAAGTGAAAGATACTTGAACTGATTTTAAGAACTAAGAAGAATTCCTAGTTGATGAATTCCAGTAATGAAAGAGTAAAGAAGAGTAAAAGTAAGCTGAGGATTTCTCTGCAACTAAATTAAAGATCCTTTCACTGAGAGAGAAAACATTGTTATCAAAAGAAATTTTGGAGGAAAGATTTGTAGCTTAATATTAGGAACAGTATATTTGTGATGCCTTTCAAACATTCAGCTGGAAATATTAGGTTGGCAGCTATATTCAGCTACGTGGAATGCGGGGTGCTCAGATGATTGATTGATTGATTGATAGCAGGTTGGCAAGGTTTTTGGAACTCGGTACATAGATGGTTTTTTTAAGCTTAATTACCTGTAGAGAACAAATGTAAATAAAAAAGATAAGTTGTATGGGGTCTGAATTTTGAAGTACTCAATGATTCAGAAATCAGGGAAATGAGGAAAATAAAGAAGAAATAATTATGTAAAAGGATATCCAGTTAGCCAACTATGACACAGGAGGATGTAGGACAGAAATGAACAGCATGATGTCCTAACGTCAAGTAAAGAGAAATTTCAAACAATGAGTTACTTACCTGGCAATATATTTTTAATTAAACCTTTTATTTTGAGGTAATTTATATTCAGTTCTATAAACTAATATAGAAACATTCAGTATCCCATTTATCCAGATTCTCCTACACACACACACACACACACACACACACACATACACACACTATAGTAACATATTGAAAACCTGATAATACAGTACATAGAGATGGTAGAAGCATGGACAGAGAAACTGATGGTATAGTATCACTATCTGTATATTGACATTGCTACAGTCAAGATACAACATAGTTCCATCACAAAATGATCCTTCCTGTCGCCCTTTTATTGCAATACCAACCTCCTACTTCCTGCTCACTTTTGAAAACTGTTGATGGGTTCTCCATTTTTGTAATTTTGTCATTTCAGTAATATTATATAAATGGAATCATATAGTATGTAGCATCTTAAGATTGGGGATTTTTACTCAGCCTATATCCCTTCAAATTGACATCTCAATAGTCAATTATTATTATTTTTTTTTACTGCTGAGTAGAGATGGTATGAGTATACCACAGGCATGCTTAACTATTTGCCCATTAAATGTATAATTAGTATTTCTAGTTTTGTCTGTTATAAAAAAAAATGCTATGAACTATTACGTTCATTTTGTTTATGTGTGATCATAAGTTTTTGGTTTACTCTGGGGTACATTTGATACTTTCTTAATGCTTTTAAGAGTTTTCACTTATAATTTCTGGTGAGATGTTGGTGTTTAAGCTTCTTTTCTTTTCTGTGGGGGGATTATATTTGATTTTGATATCAGAGTGATACTGATTTCAAAATATGTGTTAGAAAAAAAACAACAACAAAATATGTTTTGGGAAATATTTCTTCACTTTCATTTGGGGTTAATACTTATTTAAATGTTTGATAGAATCCAGTGACACCATTGGACCTAGAGATTACTTTTGGGAGGAGTTTTAATCATGCATCAAATTTATGTCATGGTTATAGAATTATTTATATTATCTATTTAATATTGATTGAGCTATGTTAATCTGTGGTTTTCAGAGAATTAGTCTAAATCTTCTAAATTGAATTTATGAACTAATTTGTTCATAGTATTTTTTAAATCTTTTTATTACAGCAGGATCTGTAGTGATAGTCCCCTGCTTAATTTCTGATATTGGTGATTTATCTCTTCTCTCTTTTTATTTGTGTCAGGTTTTTAGAATTTTATCTATTCTTTAAGATTCAGGTTCTCTTGGCTTCTTTAATTTTCTCTTTTGTTTTCTTACTACATATTCTAATACAAGCAATTATTGTGATAAATTTCCCTTCCAGCATTGCTTTAGCTACATTCTACAAATTTAGTGGGCTTCTGGAGTGGTATTTGTAAAGCTACTGTCTTTTATCTATCTCCTCCAGTCTTTAAGTTAGATTTTTTCTATGGGCCTGGGGCAGCTATTGGTCAACAAGACCAACTACTGAGAATATAGCTGGATGTAAATATGGGTTAGGAAAAGTCAAAACTGTCAAATATGAATACCTCTGCATCTGTTCTTAAACTTATCTGACAGAGAATTTCAGAGAGTAATGGTTGATGCTTTACTTCTTTTTTCCCACAAGTTTTTTTCTGGACTAGTCTAACCTGAGACTACATAGAGAAGGATATTTGAGGAAATCTAAGTTCCAGCTTAACCAATCTGCCAAAGTAGAGTTCAGAGCAAACCTCTTGACAACTTGAAATTCATGTAAACTCTCTTAATCATACTTACAAATAAAGATAATAGCAAAATTGTGCTTTTCCTAATAAGATGGAGCTATTGAGATGGAGTTACTGTGAAAAACCAAAAACATGTGGCTATTTTCAATAATTGAGGATTTACAAAACCATGTTGTTAAGGCAACATTAAACACTATCTCTGCTGTTATGGCCTCTTGTTTATATTGTGTAAGGGCAAGGGTGCCTGGCGTCCATCCACAGTTTGGAGCACTGCCTTCATATGATAAGTAATACACCCCTCTACTTAGGTCTATCAGAGCTAATCTGCTGAATCTACTTGTCACTTCCACTGTATAATCTTAAAGGATTTGATTTAGGTCACACCAGAATGGCCTAGGGCTTTCCCTACTTTCAATTTAAGTCAGAATTTTGCAATAAGGAGTTAATGATCTGAGCCTAAGTCAGCTCCTGATCTTGCTTTTGCTGACTGTATAGAACTTCTACATCTTCAGGTGCAAAAAATATAATCAATCTGATTTTGGTACTAACCATCTGCTGATGTCTTCATGTAGAGTCTTTTCTTGTGTTGTTGGAAGAGGGTGTTTTCTATGATCAGTGTGTTCTCTTGGCAAAATTCTGTTAACTTTTGCCCTGCTTCATTTTGTACTCCAAGGCCAAACTTTCCTGTTAGTCCAGGCATCTCTTGACTTTCTACTTTTGCATTCCAGTCCCCTATGATGAAAAGGACATCTTTTTTGATGTTAGTTCTAGAAGGTCTTGTAGGTCTTCATAAAACCTTTCATAAAACCTTTCCACTTCAGCATTAGTGGTTGGGGCATAGACTTGGATTACTGTGATACTGAATTGCTTGCCTTAGAAATGAACTGAAAGCATTCTGTAACTTTTGAGACTGCACACAAGTACTGTATTTTGGGCTCTTTTGTTGACTATGAGGGCTCCTCTATTTCTTCTCAGGGATTCTTTCCCACCATAGTAGCTATAATGATCACCTGAATTAAATTCACTCATTCTGGCCCATTTTAGTTCACTGATTCCTAAAATTTTGATGTTCCCTCACCATCTCCTGGTTGACCACTTCCAGTTTACCTTGATTCATGGACCTAACATTCCAAATTCCTTTACAATATTGTTCTTCACATAATTGGATTTTACTGTCACCATCAGACACATCCACAACAAGGCATTGTTTCTGCTTCGGTTTGGCCTCTTCATTCCTTCTGGAGCTATTTCTCCACTTTCTCTAGTAGCATGTTGGGCACCTACTCACCTGGGGAGTTTATCTTTCAGTGTCGTATCTTTTCCCCCTTTCATACGCTTATGGAGTTCTCAAGGCAAGAATGCTTAAGTGGCTTGCCATTCCCCTCTCCAGAGGGCCACACATTGTCTGAACTCTCCACAATGACCCATCCATCTTGGGTGGGCTTACACAGCACAGCTCATAGTTTAATGAGTTAGACAATGCTGTGATCAATTTGGTTAGTTTTCTGTGATTGTGGTTTTCATTCTGTCTGCCCTCTGATGGATGAGGATAAGAGGCATGTGGAGGCTTCCTGATGGGAGGGACTGACTGTGAGGGAAACTGGTTCTTGATCTGGTGGGCAAGGACATGTTCCGTAAATATTTAATCCAGTTTTCCACTGATGGGTGGTGTTGTATTCTCTGCCTATAGTTTGGCCTCAGGTCAAACTAGGGTAGAGTTAATGGAGATAATCTGACTTCCTTGAAAAAGACTTATGCCAGCATCAGAGACTCCTGGACATTCACAGGGAAGTTTGGCCTAAAGAACAGTATGGACCTAACAGAAACAGAAGGTATTAAGAAGAGGTGGCAAGAATACACAGAAAGTGAAGTGAAAGTGAAAATGAAGTCTCTCAGTCATGTCCAACTCTTCGCGACCCCATGGACTGCATGGTCTACCAGGCTCCTCCGTCCCATGGACAGAGAATACACAGAAGAACTATACAAACAAGATCTTCAGGACCCAGATAACCACGATGGTACGATCACTCACCTAAAGCCAGACATCCTGGAGTCCAAAGTCAAGTGGGCCTTAGGAAGCATCACTACATGGCCACAGGACTCAATTACAGGCTAAAAATTAACCATGCCTTCAGAAATTTTTCTTTGGTGGGGTATAAGAAAGACCCCATCAGGAAGGGAGAACTCTGGTTCTCCTTAAGGGCCAGTCACCCTCTCATTTCCCTCTAATAAATTTCCCTTTTCCCCGACCTGCCTGCTCACTCTCTTCTTCTCTGCACTCACCTTACTACTTTGCCGACAAAGGTCCATCTATTCAAAGCTATGGTTTTTCCAGTCATCAAATATGGATGTGAGAGTTGGGCCATAAAGAAAGCTGAGCACTGAAGAATTGATGCTTTTGAACTGTGGTGTTGGATAAGACTCTTGAGAGTCCCTTGGACTGCAAGAAAATCAAATCAGTCAATCCTAAAGGATTTCCAAAAGGAAATCAGTCCAGAACACTGATTGGAAGAACTGATGTTTGAAAATGAAGCTCTAATACTTTGGCCACCTGATACAAAAAGCTGATTCTTTGGAAAAGACCTGATGCTGGAAAAGATTGAAGGCAGGAGGAGAAGGGGATGACAGAGGATGAGATGGTTGGATGCCATCACCGACTTGATGGACATGAGTTTGAGAAACTCTGGGAGATGGTGAAGGACAGGGAAGCCTGGCATGCTGTAGTGCATGGGGTTGCAAAGAGTCAGACATGACTAAGCTAGTGAAAAATAACTTAGGTCAGTCTTTGGCAAGCATTCAGATGGGACACATAATCACTCTGTCTCACACTTCTGAAACTTTTGTGTAGCCAATTTTCTAATTTTATTCCTTCTGAGTCCTTTATCATCTACCCAAATTGTTAGTTATTGCCAATGAATTAATGACTTATAGCTCTGTAAATATCTTTTTCCTAAAAAAAAAGAAAAGAATAATAATACAGATCTCTCAAAATCTATATCCCTTTTTGGGAGATGTTTATTCACCTCTCTTCTTTAGGGTCACTCCTGAATGAGCAGCAGTGAGATCACTGTCGGCTTTTAACTGTCAACTTTAAAAATATTAACAATCTGAAAGCTGAGAATTAAGCTTTATTTGGTGGGAATTTTTGGTATTGCAATCCCGGGAGACAGCATCTCAAGTAACCCCAAGAGAACTGCTTCAAGGAGAAAAAGAGAGGACCCAAGTTATATAGAAGTTTTGCAATAAAGGGCAAATAGTCTGAACATCAAAAGATTGTTAAATAAAGAAAAACAGAAAATCCAAGTTAAGGAATTTAGTGATTTTGTATGTATAGGAAGGTGCAAGAATCTGGGTTCCCTGAAATCACTCCTTTGATGTGCACCTCAGCTCTCTGGGGCCAGTAAGTGCTATGCTACTGTGCTGAGTCACTCAGCTATGTCTGACTCTTTGCGACCCCAAGGACTGTGGCCCACTGCAGTATCCTGTGGTGTATTTCTCATCCTGAGGTTCCCTGTGGCTTATGTAGGGAGTGGCTGTAAAATGATTCTGATGGATGCTCGATGGGTATTCTCTTCCTTCCTGTGTCCCCTTAGGGCTCAGCAGCTCACATTGGAGGGCTGCAGTTGTTGATGACTATGACATCATTGTTTACTGATATGGCAGGAAATATTCCATTTCTCACAAACATGCCGCACATTGTGTATAACTATCTGTAAACTCTGACTGAATTATTATTCCCCGGTAAATTGGTCATAATGAATTTCCCATGAGATCATAATGCAAATTGCGAGAGGAAGAAACGTTGGAGGAATGGGAAATGTGAGAAACAGAGATCATTTTTCATTTGGGTTACTTGTACATTTAGTATCTGTTCTATACTGATAGGGTGTGTACAACTTCCATTTGATGATGGATACTTTAAAATGCACAGTCGGGTAGGTCAGAAAACATCACAGTTCATGAGGGGGAAGGTCAGTTTTCATGATTAAATCTGACCCATGATTGTGTGATCAATTTCTACTAGGACCCAGTAGTAAGTCAAATGTTTCCTTTAAAACAGGATTTTTTTTTTTTTTTTTTTTTTAAAGAGGGGATAGCTTTGCTCCAAAATCTCAAAGGTTTCATACAACATCTGTTATATCTATCAGCTATAGATAAGTCAAGTACCATCAAGTTATTTTATTATATGACCCAAGGGTCAGGGTTGTATGCTTCTATTTAAGAGATTTATTTTCCTCTGGGATCTAGCTGAAACTAGAAGGCTTTTAATTTACTCAGTAAATGGATAGAAGTTGAAAGTGAAAATTACATATATGTTGCCTGTGAACTCTAAAGAAGTCCACTAAGTTTTGTACATCTTTTTAAGTGGTAGGAGAGTCTAGATGTAGAATTTAAACAGGGTCCTTCCTAAAAGGGACCTGACTTCCCCTTCATTCCAGAGGCTCTGGATCTCTGAACTGAAAGCTCAACTTTGTGGAGTGGAATTCAGAGGAGCTATTTGTGGAGGGGCCACCATTCTCTGACTTTGTGGTTAAATTTAGACTTTTAGTCACCCGACCCAGCATATTTCTACTTATAAAATCAAATAAAGGTTTAACAGGCAGCCCATCCTGACATCATGGTGCATTATCCAACATGAGAGATCTCTCTTTCTCACAACTTTCTGATTAATATTTGGTCTCCTGGTTACTATGGTAATCACACCACCCTTGTCTGTGACATTTAGGTATTCTCACTTGGCCCTGTCTCTCTGGGATCATATAATTTCCTTTGAGAATTTTCTATTTCCATTCACATCCTGTAAAGAAGAACCACTACCAAGATCTGAAAACTTTGATAAATAAGATATAAAAGTCTGGGTTATGAATGAGGGAAAAGTTAAAAACTGATAAACGGAAATGAAAGAGAAGTAAATAATTATTTAGTAGGTACTGACAGCCTGCTTTATCTAAAACAGAACTTTGCTAGCACAAAGTTAATTTTAAGGTAACAAGTATATTGAGAATAAGTTTTGGGATAACTGTTTTAATATTTCACTGGCACGACACCATATATCTAAACAGTTTATTTATGTTATTTGAATCCAGAGCCCATGCTCTAACCATTACCTCAAATATATAGGAAATAAAAGAGCAGGGAGTAATAAATCAGTGTGGAGTCGCAAAAGTGTCATTAAAAAGGACTACCATAAATTCCCCTCAAACTACATTGCCTAATATTGTGACAAGCGCCACAGTATTGGTTCCCAGGGGTTTATAGATGTCCAAGGCAGTGTACCACTTCTTTTATCCCTGTATGTGTTCTGTCTGACTATATTTGACTATATTCCCGGGAAGAAGATGGCTCTTTTTCCTCAGGGATGCGGGAGGAAGCACTGCTTGTGTCACTGGCCTGTTGAGTATGCCATACATATAACTGCATGCTTGTATCTATTTCAAGTTGTTTAGGGTAGTCTCTTGTGTCTTGATGGTATTATCTGATTTTATATATTAATATCCTGAAACTGGATATTCATGGTCTGATACCCTTTATAAACTATAGAAAATCAAACCTGTGCTGAACTGGCATAATTTTCATCAGCTACAATATTAGAGAAATGAGTTGAAGTGTTCACCATGCAACTGGCTCATGATTCAAGCATAACTGTTAAATAAAAGTGTCATAGTTGTTTTTCTCTCATTCACCAAGTCTCTGTAGTGTTTAAAATGCTCATTTGTTTCATATTCAGTCATTCTATCTTTTATAATGCCCATACAGTTAGTATCAGGTGAAGAGAAAAATTTGAGGTAAACTATTTTATCATGAATATAGAACCCCTCATCTGAACAAAACTCTTGATTTTATGCAGTGTGCTTAGTCACCCAGTCGTGTCTGACTCTGTGACCACGTGGACTGAAGCCCACCAGGCTCCTCTGTCCATGGGGCTTCTTCAGGCAAGAATGCTGGAGTGAGTTGCCATGCCCTCCTCCAGAAGAGCTTCCTACCCAGGGAATTGAACCCAGGTCTCCAACATTACAGGTAGATTCTTTACCATCTGAGCCACCAGGAAAGTCTTGATTTTAAATTAGAGATTTCATGGGAATATTAAATCATTTTAGAGTTGCAGTTATTTTTACCTTCAACTTGCCCCTAAATCATTGCACATGACTCTGAGTTATTGGCTGACCACCACTTATGTGGAAAAGTTCAGTTACACCAAAAGAAGAAGAGATACAAGCAGACTCATGAAATATGATTGTTTAGCTTCCTGTTTTGTCTCCTATCTCCATGTCTCCAGAGTCCTAATCGTGCTTTTCCCTTTTTCATGTATTCTCAGAATATATTCTGACTCATATTCCATCCCTTTCTGGAGAATGACAACCCATTAGTTATCTTCAAGATCCTTTAACAAACCTTCCTTATTCAATATTTCATCATTACTTTTAAAAGGCTTAGTTTTCATATTTTTTGAAATAACATAGCAATAATAGCCACAGTAAAAATGTATGTTTCTCAAACTCCTCTATCCACTGTATCTCTTTATATCCAGGTGTGCACTTCTTGAGAGAAGAGACTGAATTTACTGAAGCAATTGTTTCGTCTCCTATTTGTTTCTCAACATTTTACCATCTGCTATGCCTCACTTATGGCCATCTCTGCTGAGGTTACTTTGACAGGGTTATCAGTGACACAGTTTGTGAACTGGGAATGGATACAGTTCATTCAGTCTTTTTCTTGTTATTGATCTCTCCATATATTGTTGCTGCAAAACACTCTCTGAACCAATGTTTTTGACTTCCTATCATCATTCTCCTCTGGGTTTTCCTGCTGTCTTTTTGGCAAGTTATTCCTATCATTTTCGGACCTCTCTCTTAAGTGTTATTTCTGTTCTGTGCTGCATATTCTTCCTAGATAAACTGTCATGATTTCACCCAATGATTTTTGTATTGATGTCTTCAAAGCATGTGCTTAGTCCATCAATACCATTGGCCTCTAACTCAGTATATATCATTGCCTAATGCCTTTGGATCAGTCTACACTTTGTTTGACCCACGGTAAATCAAAATCAAAATGTCTGAAACTGAATTCATCCTTCCACATCCATCTGTTGCCTTTCTGCCCACTCTTGATTCCTTTTCTTTCTCATACAAAACAGTACATATTTTGTGTCACCCTTTAATTTATTCCTTTACCCCATTCATTTCAATAAGACACTAAATAATACCAATGATGGGCTTCCCTGGTGGCTCAGACAGTAAAGGATCTGGCTGCAATGAGGGAGACCTGGGTTTGATCCCTGGGTTAGGAAGATCCCCTGGAGGTGGACATGGCAACTCGCTCCAGTATTCTTGCCTGGAGAATCCCAAGGACAGAGGAGCCTGGCAGGCTACAGTTCATGAGGTCACAAAGAGTCGGACACAACTGAATGACTATCTACAACGACAATATCAATGATGCCTCTATAATATTTTTGAAATCCATAATCCTCACTGAATTCTCAATTCCATTCACATTATTTTTTGTTTCAACCAGAGGAAAAGGAGGCAGTATGTTATCCATAATGATACTTTACCAAATTTTTTAAATATTCAATGTCATGCAGGATAGATTTCAAAACTTTTAACATATATTCATTACAACTAGATATCTTCATACTCTTCTGTTAAATTTTGTTACCTACTGAAACAGTTAAGATTTGGTTTGGCTGCATGTAAGAGAAATCCACTGGTAATGACTTACATAATTTTTAATTTATTTTTCTCAGCCAATACTAATTCTGAGGTAGACAGCCCAGACTGGAATTGTATGTCAGGAGAACACATTTTTCCCCCCAATCTTGTAATGTTTTTCACATATAAAAGGACTCTTTAGAGTAATTCTGGTCTCTGGCATCTCTTACAACTTTATTTTCTCTGCTCCAGGGAAGTGAAGGGAAGTTTTGGCTGATAGTTCAATGTGTCTGCTTAGCCTTATTATTCCGTGTTTCCTTCCTTGCAGGTGAGCTGATCATAAAAAGCAAACATTCCTCACTTCTCCTCCAAGGGAAAGTTCTTCCCTCACCACACAGAGATACCAGCCCTGAATCAGCATTGCTTGTGACTAGGTAAGTTTGCCTAATGGTGATATTTAGTTAGCAATCTGGCTCTCGCATTAAGCAACACAGTTCAATCTAACATTACTCAGTAATAATGGTAATGCCTGCCCCCCTCCTTATTTTGTCTTTTGTTTGATCTCTCAAGTTATTCATGAGCCATTGGAACTTCTCAGAACATTAACATAATGAAGAGGTCATTGACAGTTCAAATTCGTATCTTTCTGCTCTGGACCCTGCACCATATAACTTTCAACCTCAAGGTCACAATAAGGCTAATGCATTTACAGAAAGTTCTTTTAAATTGCCAGCAGGAAGGAGGAGGAAAAAGCAACACATGAAATGACTGAACATGTTCCTTTTGGTCATGAAAATAATGGCTTTACAGAAAGTCCTGTCTAATATACTTCTACTTGGTTCAAAACTGGGTACATGGTCACCTCTAGCTTCAAAAGAGCCTGAAAAGGAGATTGTTTATTTTGACAGCCTAAGCAAATAAATTAGCTCCAACTAATAAAAAATAAATGGAAAAAAAAAAAAGCTAACTGAAAACAGAAAAACGGGAGGGAAAAGAATATTGTATCAGTAACCCTATATGTTTCCTGCGACTGCTGCTAAGTCGTGTCAGTCGTGTCTGATTCTGTGCAACCCCATAGAGTGCAGCCAACAGGCTCCTCTGTCCCTGGGGTTCTCCAGCAAGAGTACTGGAGTGGGTTGCCATTGCCTACTCTGTATATGTTTCTATATAATGTCAAATTGTATAATATTACATAGGCAGCATGAATTCTATATAAACAAGATAACGCAAACTCCATGCCCCAAGAATTACTGCCCACCTTGTAGATTATTGAACTAACAAACATTGTATCTCCAAGTCTGCTCATAATGATCTTTGCTATTTCCGCAATGTCCACTCCTACTTTATTTGCCTATTCTGCAAGATTCAGCCAGGCACTATCTATTTCACAAAACCTACTCTTTCTCAGGTTGTGGTAGGAGTGTCTCTTAGGAGAGCTCCTAGCACCCTGTACTTACGTTTATAATACTAAATTGCAAATATCTGGTAAAAGGTTTGTTGTATTATTTGGGTTAATATATTAACATGCTAAAACAAGTGCCTTATACATTATACATGTTTGAATAATATTGCCTATTATTATTTTATTTATTCCATTGCTTTACTTTTAAAGACTATGCAATGAACAATAGAGACACATTTGATCTCAAAATGAAGTGTGTGCATTTATAAAGATGCTCTCAAATTTGTTTTCCCTTTTGTATGCTTCAATTCATTTATATACTCTAAAAATTCTAAGATTTGTTTGAGCAGCATTCCTCCTAGACTGTAAAACCTTAAATCAGGGTATGAATCATAATAATCTCTTAATATTTGATACACATATAGCACACAGTGATTTGGACTCAGCTTTGCCTCACATCAATCAGGTTTGCTGTCTTAAGATATGTTTTAAGAGATATTATCTAGCTATAAGGCTTTCCATATTACTTTCTCCTAAAAAGAGATCCTGATGATAAAAAAAAACCCCTGCTAAATCAGTAATAAAATAACTTCAGTGTAACTGATTTTCTAGGCTGCTTAAATCACAGCACAGAGCTATCTTTCTTTCTAGTTATTTATGGAGTCCACCTTAAACCTGAAGATTAGACAACTGAAGTGATAAAGGTGTAAAACAAAGGGTATGCATGCATGAGGAGATGGAAATGGGAAGCTTGTTACGTATCTTCTTTAAAGGTCCTCTCATCTTCCCTTGTTTTGACTTATTCCTGTTGGATATTCCAATTTTTGAACTAATACCATTCTCTCTTCTGGTTTTTCCATTCCAAAGCTTTGTAATCATTGGTGAATCATTTAACATGTCCATGCCTCAGTTATATTATCTGTGAAATGGAGATAATAATAGCAAATATCTGGTAAAAGGTTTGTTGTATTATTTGGGTCAACATATTAAAATGCTAAAATGAGGGCCTTATACATTATATATGTTTAAATAATATTGGTTATTATTATTTTATTCATGCCATTTATTCATTTTTAAAGACTATACAATGAACAGTAGATATACATTTGATCTCAAAATAAAGTGTGTGCATTTATAATGAATTGCTAGCAATTCTCAGTGCATCAGATCAAACAAATATACCCCAAACCGAGTTTACAGAGATCTGATGACGTGTGCTATCTCTGATGTGAAGACAAAATTTAATTATGGTTAAAAATAAGTTTTGGTATATATGAGCTTTAAGGTTATTGCTAGGAACATTCTGATTTTTCTTTTTTCTTTTTATTTATTTATTTATTTTTTTGGATCTACTGAGTCTAACAAGATTGTATTTATACCAGGAAAGATTAGTTCTTCAAGTGGACTTGAACACACCATGGACCTGAGTCCATATGATTAGGTTTCTTAATCTAAGCTGATTAGGCTTCTAAGCAGTGTGTTCTTAGGGAAGTCACTGAAACTTTGTTAACTTTATTAGTAAAATAAAGATGGGATGGGGAGGGAGATGGGAGGGGGGTTCAGGATGGGGAACTCATGTAAATCCATGGCTGATTCATGTCAATATATGACAAAAACCACTACAATATTGTAAAGTAATTAGCCTCCAACTAATAAAAATAATTGGGAAAAATAAAAAGAAATTAAAAAATAAAACAAATATTTGTAACTGCTTTGTTTTTTGAGAATTTATGTGAGGAATAACTAAAATATAAAGTGCTTATGATAGTTCAAATCACATGGTAGAAACATAATAAGTTTGTAAATATGATAATTATTAGCATAATTACTCAAACTCATAAGTTAACTATATATTATAAATAGCTAGAAGGTGACTTCATAATTTATAATTACAACCATTACTGCCTAGGAAACTATTGCTTCATATCTTCTAATGAGTACAGTATCTCTTTAAAAAGAAATCTATTTGGAAAAACAAAATCAGAAGACTGGTTGGTAATCATAGTCTCTGATTATGAAAAATTATTTTTATGGCAAAAATATTAATGACATCACATTGATAACCTGGTGATTTTGTCTTCTCAAAAGGAATAAATATTTACCCAAGTTTGGATAGACTGAGTCCTTAAAAGAAAGATCTATCATTTGAGTAATGCTTGAATGTGTCAAGTCTTTCTCACTGAAATTCTTATTTCTAAGCCGTAACTCCCCTGTGCACACTGCAAGTAGGCAAGAGGGATAGTCGGAACTGATTTTAGGATTAACATCTGTGAAAATGAAGGGAAGAAAGCTAAATTGAGCAAAGGAACAAGTTGAACTCTTCTGTGGCCCTTAATATATGTTCAGACAAGCCCACAGACTTAACTGGAACAAGAATTGGCCTTTAGATTTCATGAAATAGGAGTGCGAAGGCTATATTTTTACTGTTGTATTAATAAGTCTCTGGACGTGGGCTGCCCTAAGGAAAAGGTTGGTGACTCATGGTAAATCAGTCAGCACTCTTCAAATGAGGCAGCTCTTCAAGGGGGATGACGACCAAGAGTACCTGCCAGCAGCGATTCCAGTGGCTGTGCACAAGGCCTTCAAACCTTAAGGACTTCTGGGAGGTACCACACGGTATTTAATACACGGAAGCGCCATGAGAGTGAATGACAGGATGTTGCACCTACTAGACTAGTAGGGGCCACTTAAACAAGACATAGCCCCAGCAGGGCTACTCTCCTGGTATCTTTACTAGAACAGATGAGCACAGCCTTTGTCTCTAGTAGAGTATGCAGTTGTTTAGTATGCTCTTTTTAATTCCAGTCAATAAATAGTGTCCAAAATAGTTTACGTTTTTTGGGAAGAAGAGAAGTTCATGAATTATGTGGTCCCAGAATTAATTTTTTCTGTTTATCAAATGACCATAATAAGTATTGATATAGCATATAACAAACAGAGCGCTGATGATATCAATCCTTGTCTCTTTTCACATTCGCTTGTGTAAACATATTTTATGAATGGCAAACCATGTGAAATTGCTAATAAATATTTATTATAAATTACTGCATGTACTAACTAGGCCTGTAAATATTTTGGTTCTTGTCAGATTTATCATTTTAGTTTTTACT
Organism: Muntiacus reevesi; assembly: GCF_963930625.1. Lineage (NCBI taxonomy): Eukaryota > Metazoa > Chordata > Mammalia > Artiodactyla > Cervidae > Muntiacus > Muntiacus reevesi. The sequence continues at coordinate 36,452,626 of NC_089270.1, read as the reverse complement.
TATTTTACTTTATCTTATTTAACCTTGGTGAATATGGCTTTAAATTTACTCTGCATCTAAACCTGGAAGGCATTGTGGGTGGTATCTGTGATAATATTTTATGTTCAGTTGTGTGTAAAGAAAAATGTCAGTGGGTACAGTGTTTGTAGATATAGAACAGCTCTACAAAATTCATTCTGAATTTGTAAAAATATTTATATTATTTCTATAACTTATTCAAGTATAAGCTATTGATGTTACTTTCTGAAGCCTTAATTTTGATCTAGGAACTTATGTTTAAATTTTTGTCAACTAGACTTAACCAAAACTCTAAACCTTATAGTGCTGAGAACAATTAGTACATCATTCTTCTGTACTGCTGAAAAAAAGAAAGAAAATTGCATTCTGTCATGGGCATAAAGTTACATAATTGCAGTCAACCTGCATAAAATAAGAAATGAAAACATATAAATGGGATATAAATATGATAATTAGGCATTAATTCATACCCTTTTATATCTGTAAAATGTATATATAAATCATCTGATTCACTTTAGACTACAACTATTTAGGAGCAAACTGCAATTTAAGGATATTTAATGCTGTTCATAGTAAATTAAGATGAGGGAATAAGACTCCTTCAGGTTATTCAAGCATGGATATTTCAATTAAAAACATTATATACAGTAAACTGGTGCTGCACCAAAATCACCATACCTCAAGAGAACTATAAGATTTACATAAAATAAACCAGAAAAGCAACAACAAAAAAACCTACCTTAAACTTTCATGCAAGCACAAATCAGCAATAAAGACTTACCTGTAAGTTTGAAGTACGAAACCTGTTAACTTTAGACACCAGGGGGAATTCTGGGAAACTATCCAAATAGATGAATTATTTTTCATATGATTTACAAACATATATATTTATTTTCCCACTAATTTCCAACTGAAATTTCATTTTCTTCCATTTTATATATATATATATATATATATATACACACACACATATATATGTATGTATATATATATATATATATATATATATATCAGGCAATAAATTATGGTAATATAAGTGATACCTGTAACTTTTTCAGTAGGAAAACCCACAGACATTTTCATATCCTATTATACCAACTGCAAATATGTCCTAGTATCTTTTATTCTTATTTTATTTTGAATTATGATAGTTAATAAGCCTGCCAATAATTTATTTAACATATTATCAAGATGCATCTGTTTAACTATTTTGTTATTCAGTTGCTCAGTCGTGTCCTACTCCTTGCGACCCCATGGACTGCAGCACACCAGTGTTCGTGTTCCCTGTTATTCACTATCTCCTGAAGTTTGATCAAACTTTTGTCCATTGAATCAGTGATGCCATCCAACCATCTCATCCTCTGTTGTCCCCTTTTCCTTCTGCCTTCAGTCTTTCCCAGCACCAGGGTCTTTACCAATGAATCAGTTCTTTGCACAGTGGCCAAAGTATTGGAGCTTCCGCTTTAGCATCAGTCCTTCCAATGAATATTCAGGACTGAGTTCCTTTAGGATTGATCCTGGGCTTCCTGGTGGCTTAGAAGATAAGGAATCCTCCTGCAATGCAGGAGACCTGGGTTCGATCCCTAGGTTGGGAAGATCCCCTGGGGCAGGAAATGGCAGCCCACTCCAGTACTGTTGCCTAGAGAATCCCTATGGACAGAGGCACAAGGCGGGTTACAGTCCATGGGGTCACAAAGAGTTGGATATGACAGTGACTAAGCACAGCACAGCTTAGTCAGAGCTCAGAGACGATTGATCCTAAAGGTTACATGTCATAGTTCTACCTCTATGAACTTTGTTATCTTAGGCACATCACTTCACAATTCTGTGGCACAATTTCTGTGTCCTTAATAGGGAAAAAATGCATATCTACCTTTCAATACGTTGGAAGCCTATAAGAAGGTAATGGGAAGAATGCATCCAGAACGAGTGTTCTTTTTGCAAACCTGAGTTTAAAAGTCCAGTTTAATAAGACTAGCAGTTTTCAATTAAGCGATTTAACTGAGAAGACAGTTTAATTAACTGAACACATGATTGACCTGTGCTTGGTATCCTAGTCTTTCAATTAAGAATGATGGAACACTCTAAGTTATATCTTTCTATAAAAGATTATCAATTATAAGTGCATGTCCCTTATGTTTCAAATAAACCTTCAGGATACAGTGCCCCTGCAGAATCACCAAAACTTCACTTCTAACCTTTGGTATGTTTTGATTGTTCTTCAATATAATTTTATTGATAAAGCGTTGACAAGAAATAGAGATCCTTTAACTTTCCTGGTTATTAAGTAAAAGAAAATGCTTAAGCTGTAATTCATTACGTACCTTGAACCTATAAAGTAGAAAACTAATATTCATGACTTTATACTCATTGAGAAACCTTAACCTTTAGGAATCATTAGTTTTCAGGATAGTCCATAAAGTTAAACTGAACAGCACAAGGGCAGATGTGGAGAACCAGGGAGGGAGTAGATCATGAACAGCATTACCATTTAACATTGGCTAAGCAACATTCCTCGATTCTCCAGGCTCTCAGCAAGTAGCAAAACATTTTCAGAGCTCAGATTCCTCAAGGAATCTACCAGGGGAAGTAAGCTGCTTTCTAAAACAACACCAATTGGCAAGTCTACCAGGGTATGTGGGACTTAAAGTTGTGGAAATATAAAACTCCTTCCCAAGGAAAATCAGTTGTTAACTTCATTTGGGGTAATAGGAAGATTTCCTGTGTGTGTGTGTGCTTCAGTTTTCTTTTAGAGCATCAGAAATGTATTAGTAAACCACCCCAAAGTCCAGAGGTTTAAAATGACAGTTGTTTCCTGAATGTCTGCTCAGGGTTGGCTTGATTGTGCTGCAGCTTTGGGTTGGGTTATAGTGATCTTGGGCTTCCCTTGTGGCTCAGCTGGTAGAGAATCCGCCTGCAATGTGGGAGACCTCGGTTCGATCCCTCAGTTGGTAAGATCCCCTGGAGAAGGGAAAGGTTACCCATTCCAGTATTCTGGCCTAGAGAATTCCATGGACTGTATAGGCCATGGGGTCGCAAAAAGTCAGACACAACTGAGCAACTTTCCCTCACTCACAGTGATCTTGACTCCTTAATTTTGTGTCTGCTGGCAGGCTGGCTTGGGGTTGCTGATCTGGGATGTCTTCAGTTCTTCTGCACATGTCCCTCACATTCTCTCCCATAGGCTCAGATTTGATCTCATACTGGTGACAGAATTATTAATACAAAGGAAAGAAGACTTGACATGCAAAAAAGGCAAGCATGCACTTTTCAAGTCTCTGCTTGTATCATGATTGCTGACAATGATTGACCCAAAGCAAGTCACATGCATACTTAATCACTGAGTCATGTGCAACTCTTTGTGACTCCATGGACTGTAGCCTGCCAGGTTCCTGTGTCCCTGGGATTCTCCAGGCAAGAATACTGAAGGGTAGCCATTCCTTTCTCCAGGGAATCTTCCCAACCCAGGGATCCAGCCTGCATCTCCTGCGTTGCAGATGGACTCCCTACCCTCTGAGCCACTAGGGAAGTCATGGAGGAGACATGGAAAGGCAGATGCTAATTTCATCTACTCACAGATAATAAAGTAGATGTAGTCTTTCTGTTATTAATAAATGCTTTTCCTACAAAGAATTCTCCTAAAAGGGAGAAAAATGGGTTTGTTTCCATTTTTTTCAGATGAAAGTAGTCTTTTCTTGTCTGCTAATTAACATAGGATTCCAGAAAAGAAGGAACTTCCCTTGTGGCTCAGCTGGTAAAAAATCCACCTGCAATGCAGGAGACCTGGGTTCGATCCCTTGGTTGGGAAGATCCCCTGGAGAAGAGAAAGGCTACCCACTCCATTATTCTGCCCTGGAGAATTCCATGGACTGTAAAGTCCATGGAGTCTCAAAGAGCTGGACACAACTGAACAACTTTGACTGACTTTTCACCAGAAAAGAAAGACATGAACCCTTAGTAAGATCTATGTAAGCTACTCTTCATCTGAACCTACTTCAAGAATAGCTGATCATACTTTAGCCTTCTATCTGCAATTTCCAACAGCTTCTTCAGTATACATTATGAGCTGATAATGAAATTTTATTGCTCCAATTCACCCCTGAAATGCTTTGTTGTGGGAGGTTGGATCTCGTTATAACTCTAAAAGTATGCCTTCAGCCAGTTCATTCTCCCTTTATTTTGGAATACCATGATTAATGATACATTTATTTCTTATTTTTAATCCTAAACTTAATTTAGATCACTTTATTGATACATCTATTACATGGTCAAGGTAAAGACTCTAACGCTCATCTTTTTTGCTTTGTTATCTGTCTTGTAATTCATTGTTTTTGTCTGGTATAACCCACTAGAGAGTATAGTGTATGTATATGAACTTACTTTAAGCTCCTAATTTATTCTTTGCTTCTGTCATCATTGGCTCTTTTATATTTATGTCTACTATAGATTGTTTGCTGATCTCCCTTTCCCTTGAGAAAAGAGTTATTAACTGTGTGTTATCACAAATCAGTGCATCTTTATAGTTGAGGACACTAAGACTCAGCAGGGTAAAGTGGCTGGTGCAACATGACTAAGTATGTAAGTGAAAGAAGAAGGATGCAAATCCAGTCATCTCAAAACATCATATTTACTGGCTATTCAGGCAGGGAACCACACCAAATTTAGCAAACTACATTTGAGAAGCAGATTGTTTTCTTTGGAAAAGATGAATATTTCTTCAGCATTTAAAGTGACTTCAAGCATAGGCTCTCCTCTAAAAGAGAGCTAAATTATGCATAATAATTAAATATAAATAGCTATACTGCAAAATAAAAGATGATATGCACCATAAAAAAAGTACTGATGTATTATTCAAGACCAACTTTTAACTTAGCATATCACGGTATAATATTGGGTCGGGACAGTAAAGAGCCAACCGACAGTAGACATCGCAACTTTGCTTTCTCACTTCTAATAAGCTTGAATTTTCCATTAACATAGCTCAAATTTTGAATTTTTGATGTGTGATTTATAACTATGTTTGCTGTTGTAGGATACTATTTAGGCATTTTTGAAGCATGTTGTATGATATTTATTCAATACAGTTGTTAAAATATTCACTTTTATTGTGTACATTCTAGACTGACAGATATTTTTTGTATGACATCCCCGTCCCCAGAATAGGTAGCAGTTTTTTAAGAATATATGAAGAAGGTAACAAGGGCAAAATGTGAGATGAACTGAATGGAATGTTGTTAGTGAGCATGTGAGGATATTCAGGGAAAGGTTTGGAAAGAAAGAAAATGAACATTTTTAATTTTTTTTCTTTTAAATTTGTAAATAAGAAAAGCAAAAGAAGCTAGTAACTTTTTTTTAAATAAGTAATAAACATGGCTCTTTTGTTTATCTGTTCATTTCAGTTTACTCCCTCATCATTAATACAATCTACAGGCCTGGAGTATTAGAACCATATCCAATAGAGGGTGGGAAAGATGCTAATAGAAACTTTAATTTGCAATTAATTTAGTAAGTGGACAGAAATACTTGACATAACTAGGGAGTTTCAAAAAGTAATTTTGGTCTGTCACTGTAGTGAAGGATTTGACATATTTTTAACTGAACAGAAAGTCATTGTTTTAATAGTTAGAAAGAGGTTTCTAACGCTGTTGGAAGAGATGCAGTTTTTATTTACATACATGAAGTCCAAAAGGGAGAGCACTTTATGGGACTAAATCTGAACCAGTCATCCTTAGCAGAATGGAAATTGTCATGCAGCATTTTAACACTATTGTCTGTTCAATGTTCTGTGGTTCTGTGATTTTTCATGTAGGGTAAGTGGTAATAAAAGCTAAAAAAATTTCAAAAGTGACTTTTTTGTTATAAAGGGCATTATTGGGATAATAGGCAGATCTTGAATGGGGTCTGAGTGTTACATGCCAGTAATGATCATTATTAATTTCCTGATTTTGTGGTTGTATTGTAGTTATGTAGGAAGAGGTCTTTTTTTGTTGAAAACATGATATAGTATGCAAAAGTGAAGGGGCTTAGGTCAGCAATTTACTCCTCAATGGTTTCAGAAAAACAAATTATCTTTCCACTAAATTATAACTCTTAAATGTTTGGGATCCTGTCAAAATTCAATAAAATATTTTAAATTAAAAAAAAATGACATTTTAAAAACAAGTTTCAAAGATACTATACTCTATAATGATATTTTATGAAAGTGGCTGTAATTTTATTCTTGAGTTAAGAATATTTTATTATAATCATTTTTGTATATTTTAGTTTTAACTTTGCCTCTTCTTAATTTTTAATAGATATAAGATACATAATTTATTTACAAATGCCCAAGTAATATCAGATAATAGTGACTCTGGGTAATGTCAATGTTAAATGTAGCAATGAAATGATATATCACATATTTAACTTCACATAAGCATATTATAAATAAAATAATGTCCTACTAAGAAAGTGACACAATTTGGGCTATTTAGCAGGGAAACAAGTTCTGAAATAAAATAACAAAGAGTGACACAACCTGAATATGTTATGAGATGAAGTCAAATATTTTAGGGGTCATAAACAACTCCTAATCTTGGCATATAGGGTGAATTACAGTGAAGGGGCAACTTAAGACTAGAGCTTAGTCAAAAACAGAAGTATAGTAGGCTGAAATATGCAGAGTATAAAAATCAGCTTAAGAAGAGGGAGTGAGGATATCAAAAAAGAATGCAAGAACATGCAAACAAACAAACAAAAAAACTAGATGACATATAGCATTACTAGTTCATTGATAGCCTTCTTTCTAATGTTAGAATTTTGTTTTGTAGGCTTACAAAACAGAACCAAAAGCTAGAATGATTTTATATGATAATGAGTTGATTTCTTCCAAAGAGGCATGTACCTTTACAATGGCTTGCATTTGCCAAATAGAGTTAAATTCATTTGCTCAATGAAAATTGTAAAAGCTTCTTCTTTTTTTCTTTTTTTTTGAAGAATAGTTTTACAAACTTGCCTTGTATGATTTAGCACAGAATTTCTTCAGTTGATCAATTACAATACAATTGACTTAGTGTAATACTTTTTTTGAAGCGTACTGTGTTAGTCTTTATTCATTACAAACAGCAAACTGAAGGAGTTATCTTCTATGTTTATTATTCAGTTGCTCTCTTTGTCTTTTACTGCAAAATTCAGTGAATTTGTCTTTAGTATAACTGGCATATTAGATTTATTTTTACATGTTAGTTTGTGCTATCTTTCTGTTTCTATGCCAAGATACTTGAGCCACAGAAATTGTGAGATTGTCAATGTGTTGTTCTAAACAGCTAAGTTTTGGGGGTCCCTGTATGAGCTTCCCTGATAGCTTGTTGGTAAAGAATTCACCTGCAATGCAGGAGGCCCTGGTTTGTTTCCTGGGTCAGGAAGATCTGCTGGAGAAGGGATAGCATACCCACTCCAGTATTCTTGGGTTTCCCTTGTGGCGCAGCTGGTAAAAAATCTGCCTGCAATGTGGAAGACTTGGATTCGGTTCCTGGGTTGGGAAGATCTTAGTAGGTATTGTAATGAACTATTGATATACAAGACAATGTCTATGACTTCAGACATCTCATGGTCCTATGGGGACAGAGCACTTTATGTGTGTGTGTGTATATATGTGTGTGTATATATATATAAATATTTAAATACACAAATATAACTAAATTGTATTTATTTGTAAATAAATATTAAAATAAAATATATAAATTTTATTATAATTTTATTATAATTACAATAAACTACATACTTGAATTTATAATTTAAATTATTTAAAAATAAATAAGTTAAATTATTAAAATTTATTAAATTTAAATTTATTTTAAAAATAAATTATAAGATTTTTATTTAAATTTTTAGAAAATTTTATAAAATTTTTATTTATTTTTAAATAAATAAATACAAATAAAATAAAATAAAATATATATATAGGAATAAAAATTATAAAACAATTATACATATTATTTAAGTGAGGGATTTGTACAAAAAGCATGCTAAGCATTACATAAAAGTTTGTGAATATTAAGATAAGCAAATATGAGGGAAATGACACTCAAGACTACTGGTACATGTTTGGGGTGAAATGGAAAGAACTGAGGTTTTTTTAGTAGGTCTTGGAGTGTAGCGAGGTTGAAATAGTTTGACAACTGTGTGAGTATTGTAAAAATGTCTGATTAATGAAAAATATTTCAAGTATGGCACCATCATTTTATATGAAAATGAAAACCATACAGTGTCTAAAAGTAAAAGCTTATTTTATTTACTTCCCAATAGATGAACTAAATTATGTGAAAGTCATCAAATGTTGCATTTCATTGGAGAAAAACAGTGTCTTCCCTATAATGAGCATTAGCATAACAAATTATTATCTTGAAAAGATATTTTCTGGAGAGAACTGACCACTGAAACGACTTATTTCTCCTTCTTACCCTATACCTTTCCAAATTCCCAAGATATCATACTTCTAGGGGCATTCAGTAGGAAACCATGGAACTGAAGGACAAATAGCACAGGAGAAAACTGAATAATGAGAGACATAAGACCAGTGCTAAGAAGAAAAGGGAGTTCAGGATGGTAGAGGTTGCTTTGAAGATGCTGAGAAGGACAGCAATTTATTGTCAATAGCAGCCTAACTACCAGTAAAGAAAACCAAGAGAGGGAAAAACAGAGGGATAGGGCAACAGAGCTAGCTGCCAATCACTACCTGATGAGGATATGGTAAAAGATAGGAATTTACAATCTGTATTGAAAGAAAAAAAATTAGTGATGATATGCCTTTTCTAAGAAGTAAGTCCTTTAAACTGTGTTTTAAGTCCAAATAAGACACATTTGGTATGATAATATCAAATATGAGAAGTCCAAATAAATTGTATTTGCCTTTTCCTCTCAGGCTAAGGTGTTAGTAGTACTGCTATTAACAGTTGTTCAGTCCCTAAGCTGTGTCTGACTTTTTGTGACCCCATGAACTTCAGCACTCCAGGGTGCCTGTTCTTCAGTCTCTCCCAGAGTTTATGTTAATTCATGTCCACTGAGTCGGTGATGCCTTTCAGCCATCTCCATCCTCTGTTGTCCCCTTTTCCTCCTGCCTTCAATTTCCCCAGCATCCTGAGTCTTTTCCAATGAGTCAGCTCTTTGCATCAAGGTGGGCAGACTACTGGAGCTTCAGATTCAGCATCAGTCCTTTTGATTAATATTTAGTTTATTTCCTTTAGGGTTGACTTGTTTGATCCCTGTGCTGCCTAAGGGACTCTCAAGAGTCTTCTGCAGCACCATAGTTCAAAAGCATGAATTCTTCAGCACTCAACCTTCTTTATGGCCCAACACTCACATCTGTACATGACTACTGTGAAAACCATAACTTTGACTATATGGATTTTGTCAGCAAAGGGATATCTCTGCTTTTTATATGCTGTCTAGGTTTGTCACAACTTTTCTTCCAAGGAGCAAGCATCCTTTATTTTCACGACTGCAGTCACCATCTGTGGTGACTTTGAAGCCCAAGAAAATAAAGTCTGTCACTGCTTCCACTTGTCCCCCATCTATTGCCCATGAAGTGTTGGGACTGAATGTCACGGTCTTAATTTTTTGAATGTTGGGTTTCAAGCCAACTTTTTCATTCTCTTTCAGCTTCATCAAGAGGTTCTTTATTTCTGCTTTGCTTTCTGTCATTAGGGTAGTATCGTCTGCATACCTGAGGTTATTGATATTTCTCCTGGCAATCTTGATTACAGTTGTGATTCATGCAGCATGGAATTTGGCATGAAGTACTCTGTAAAGTTAAATAAGCAAGATGACAAAATACAGCCTTGATGTGCTCCATTTCCAATTTTCAGCCAGTCCATTGTTCCATGTCCAGTTCTTACTGTTTCTTCATCTCCCACTTAGAGGTTTCTCAGGAGATGGGTAAGGTGGTCTGGTATTCCCATCTCTTTAAGAATAATCCATAGTTGATGTTATCCACACAGTCAAAGTCTCTGAGTGTAGTTAATACAACAGAAGTAGATATTTTTCTGCAATTCCCTAGCTTTTCTATGATCCAACAGATTTCTATGATTTCTATGATCCAACAGATTTGACTTGCATACTGGCTCCTCTGCCTTTTCTAAACCCAGCTTGTACATCTGGAAGTTCTCGGTTCATGTACTATTGAAGCCTGGCTTGAAGGATTTTGAGCTTTACCTTCCTAGCATATGAAATGAGTGCATTTGTATGGTAGTTTGAACATTCTTTCACATTGCCTTTCTTTGAGATTGGAATGAAAACTGATCTTTCCAGTCGTGTGGCAGTTGCTGTTTTCTAGATTTTCTGGCATATTGAGTGCAGCACATTAACAGCATCATATTTTAGGATTTGAAATAGCTCAGCTGGAGCTCCATCACCTTCACCAACTGTTTTCATAGTGATGCTTCCTAAGCCCACTTGACTTCACACTCCAGGATATCTGGCTCTAGGTAAATGACCAGACTGTCATGGTTATCCAGGTCATTAAAACCTTTTTTGTATAGTTCTTCTGTGTATTCTTTCCACCTCTTCTTAATCTCTTCTGCTTCTGTTAGGTCCTTGCCATTTCTGTCCTTTATCGTACCCATTTTTTGCATGAAATGTTCCCTTAGCATCTCTAATTCTTGAGCTCTCTAGTCAATCCTATTCTACTGTTTTCCTCTTTTTTTTTTTTTTTTTTTTTTTTGCATTGTTCACTTTCAAAGCCTTTCTTATCTCTACTTGCTAGTCTTCGGGACTTTATATTCAGATGGGTATATCTTTCCCTTTCTTCTTTGCCTTTTTCTTCTTTTCTCAACCACATGTAAGACCTCCTCAGACAATCAATTTGCCTTCTTGCAATTTTTTATCTTGGGGATGGTTTTGATCACTGCCTTCTGTACAATGTTAGGATCCTCCATCCAAGGTCTTTCAGGCACTTTGTCTCTCAGATCTAATCCCTTGAATCTATATGCCATGTCCACTGCATAATCATAAGGAATTTGCTTTAGGTCTTATCTGTATGATCTAGTGCTTTTCCCTACTCTCTTCAATTTAAGCCTGGATTTTGCAATAAGGAGCTCATGATTTGATCCATAGTCAACTCCAGGTCTTGTTTTTGCTGACTACATAAATCAGCTCCATTTTTGACTGCAAAGAATATAATCAATCAGATTTGGGTATTGACCACTTGTTGATGTCCATGTGTAGAGTCATCTCTTGTGTCATTTGAAGAGGGTGTTTGGTTATGACCAGTGCATTCTCCTGGAAAAATTCTGTTTGTCTTTGCCCTGATTCATTTTCCACTCCCAGGCCAAGCTTGCCTCTTATTCCAGGTAGCTACTGACTTCCTACTTTTGCATTCCAATCCCATATGATGGAAAGGACATCTGTCTTTGGTGTTAGATCTAGAAGTTCTTGTACGTCTTCATTGAACCACTATTAATAATACTCAGAGAGAATGTTAAAAATCAGAATATTATTAAGTGTGATTTTAAACAATTTATAAATAATATTCAAATAATGTGTACTTTTGTATTTCTCAAGCATGATGGAAGTATAAAGGCCTTATGAGTACATAGTATTTCTTCATTTTCTAATTGAAGAGACTCTTCCTCAGTGTAGAGTGATACGTAGTTTTCACAATCAGGTGGTAATTTCCATCTTTTTCTCTTCCACAAGCTTTTCTTTTGTTCTATTTACAGGTTCTTGTACTGTCATTTTGGTTTCCAAAATCTCAGAATTTGTGACAAGTATTAAAAGTATGGTCCCTTATCTATTCATTTCCTCCATTTAGTTACTACTGTTTAATCACATAATATTACTGTGCCTTAGTTCTCCCTGGAAATCTATGCAATTAAAAGCAGATAACAATGTTTCAACTATGTACCTTTAAGTTTGGTGATGAGCTTAGAGTTTTTAGAAATTTGCTTTGTGTCCTGTGCTACTCACTTAATTTAGCTCATAGTAGAGGCTTTTGAGTGCTTCACAGGTGGTGCTAGTGGTAAAGAATCCACTTGCCAATGCAAGAGGCATAAGAGAAGTGGGTTTGATCCCCTGGAAAAGGAAATGGTGACCCATTTCAGTATTCTTCCTTGGGAAATCGCATGGACAGAGGAGTCTCGTGGGCTACAGTCTGTGGAGTCACAAACAGGCGAACACTTCTTAGGCAACTTATCACACACATACAGAAGCTTTTGAAATGCTTCCCAAAATTAGAAATTTAGTGATCTTAAGTTAAAATCCATAAACTCTAAAATTTAGTATTCTAAGAGGTTTCCATTTGAGAGAAAGATTTTTTTTTTTTTTTTTTAATCTCCAGAATTTTTGTTTGCTCACGGGAAAATAAAAGGATAGGGTTGTTTTGGAAAAAAATGTGCCTTCTAGCCAAATAGATTAATCAGAGAAGTTTGAGTGCAGGAATAGGATTAAATTAAAAAAAAAAAAGATATAAATATCTGATAATAAAAATTTTAGGAAGCATAAATGTTTATCTCTTTCTTGTTTAAAAAAATAATCAAAATATTTTGTATTTTTATGGCTCTTCTTATCAGCTTTTTATGTTCTGGCTAACTGGTCTTCCCTGGTGGCTCAGAAGGTAAAGAATCTACCTGTAATATGGGAGACCTGAGTTCTACCCCTGGGTTGGGAAGATTCCCTGGAGAAGGGAATGGCTAGCTACTCCAATATTCTTGCCTGGAGAATTCCATGGACGGAAGAGCCTAGTGGACTACAGCCAGTCCATGGAGTCTCAAGGAGTCAGAGATGACTAAACAACTAACACTTTCACACTTTTCTGGCTTACTAACGTGAGCATTCTCTTTAATTGTGGATGTAAAACTCTTGAAATAATTTTAATTTTGGTGATTACTATATAAGAAATGAACATATGAAATGTATGTAGCCTTTTTTTTTTTTTTTTTCTGAGAGGCTTGTCAAAATTCTCTTAATAATCCAAATGTATTATTCTGGTTATGATATAATTTCATAAACCTTATGATTTATTGTTGCTAGACTTCATTTTTCATTCTAATGATTAGCTCTTATAAGTAGCCTATATTTTAATAGAAACAGCTATTGTGAAAAAATAATTATCATTGTGAAAACACTGAAGACATATGATAATTTTTCTCAATTATCTGCAGTTGCTATTCTAAAAGAAGAAATTACAAAAGAAAACTATTTCTAAACTCATGTTTTAAATGAATTCAAATCAGTTTAAAGTGTTTACAATATTATTCATTATTTTATTATTAATTTAGTATATGTTGTATTATTCATGTGGTTTTGATTCTCATTTGCAAGGGAAATATTCTGGAAGCAATTCAGGGCACTTTATCCAATTGTGAAGAAAGTTAAATGATAACTAAGCAAAGCATATTTAATTGACAGATGAATGCATGCTTCATGACCTATTTAATCACAACTATTAATATGTAAAATTGAGGAAAATTTAAATAACTAAACAATTGTTCGTGTTATTTCTCATTCACCATATTTATTCTCATATATTTGCAATTGGAAGAGCTGGCCAGACCACTGCTTTCAGCAATTTCAACAATTTAGCCTTTAGCTCTTTAAAGATTACTTTCAACATACTGCATTAATTCCCTAGAGTTAGATATTAAGTGCATCTCATATTTGTTGAAAGAAGTATATTCTTTAATTTACTGGGGAAAAATGCACTGAAATCAAGTGTTATAGAAATTATTTTTAAAGTTGAAGTACACATGCCAATAAAACCATTTACACTGTGTTTTTAACATTGCCTCTTATCACAATAACATTTTCAATTTTCTATTTTATTAAAAAAATTGGAAATTTTGAATTACCCTCAATAACATCTTAGAAGATTGCCACAGGGAATATTAAGCAGTCGTTTAATACATACCAAGGAAAATAAATAAAACTGAATTAAAACCTGAAAAGCCTGAACTAGCTCAGAGTTCAATAAGAATTGGTTATGAGACATTGACATTGCAGAATTCTGAAAAAGATACATATCTTTTTAGTACAAGTATATCTGAGGTGTTGTGAGACTGTTGTGAGGTGTTAAGACTTTTTTTAACCTATAAAATTCTCACCTTTTTCATTCTTAAAATTGTGGTAAAAAGCACATGTCATAAAATTTACCATTTAACCATTTCTACAATTATTTGCTAGTCACTTAAATATTATACCTTAAGAAGTTCCTTCCTATAGTTTCCTAGAATTCCCTAGCAAGTAGAGTTTTTTATGATGATAGAAATTGCATTTGAAGGAATATAGGCTAGCAAAATATTGGCTTTACTTGCTTCATTCATCATTATTTGTTGAAGTACTACCATACCCCTGTGTGCTTCACACAGACATGGATATAAAGGTAGCTAAATAATAACACACCTGAGCTGTGATGAGTTGCTGGGAGGGAATTTAATGATATGAAATAGAAAGAAAGATGTGCTATTCAATAGAAAGACTGTTTCCTTCTGGGATCCCAATAAAAAAGTAATTTGAAGATGAGATAATATTAATTCAATCATTTAAATGCCATAGGGAAAGAACATATTAGGAAACATGTAACAAAGTATGTTCATATTAGAGTAAAAAGTCGCTGGCAGCTTAACAAATCAAGTTATTAGACAGGAATCTAGAGAGGTTTTTTTTTTTTTTCCTGAAAAAGTAAAATAATAAAGACTTACTCAAATACAAAGACTTTCTGCATTTAATTACTGGGAATTTTTTACAGTGTGATAAAAACAAAAATATTAAAAAGCAGAAATAAACAAAGCACAGCTTTGTAAAAGAAATTATTCATCTGAACCTAGAAGAAAATAAATACAAACTAGAGTAAAATGGCATTGTTGTATATCTAGATCCTAGAAATATATTTGGTAAATTCCTATTTATGAACTTTGTGCCTTCTTTATATTTACAGTATAGTGTCCTATTTCTGTTTTTCTGAAAATAAATAGAAGTTTATAATTATGATTATAAACAACATTGAAATCTATTGTGCCCTTTTTCCAGTACCAACACATAGATATTACAAAAGCATGTAATGTTATATAATTGTTTTGGGAAATGTCACTGTATAGAAACTACTCTTACTTGCTAGTTAATATATCTATTAGAGATAGCATATCCAGTGACACTGTCTCAAATGAAGCAACATATTATGAGCATATATTAGCAAAAACATTTCTAATTCAAGAGGGGCAGTACATGAGAACACTTCAAAGCAATCACTTGTACCTATGGAACATCATTGTATGTTCAGGTTAAAGCTCTTTGTTTCAGGCTGTCAGTCAATAGATCTTGCATCTGGAATGACACTCTTAAAATGAAAAATCACACTAGAACGGTGTGAGTAGGAAAAACTGCATGAGATACGTGAATGCTGACTAAGTCTGCCGTCTTTAAAATATAGTGGAGGGTAGCAGAGGAAAAACAGTAACTAAAACAGTAACAAACTTTAATCTGAATTTCTTGGTATACTTAAATGTCTGTATCACTATATGAAAAAACCAAGACTGATTTAGGAACTAAAAGAGGACTGTGTCTGACTTGGGGTGTATAGTCATAGTTGTTCAAGTATTTTTTCATTCAATTATTCATTTGTTTATTAACTTTATGTATCCACTTCAGCTAAAGTTGTTATTTTAAATAAACCATTCTTTGGCTAGTCATTTAAATATTATGCCTCATGAAGTCCCTTCACATAGTTTCCTAGAATTCCCTGGTAGTAGAATTTTCTGTGATGATGGAAATATTTTTTATCTGTGCTGCCCAATATGGTTAAGTAGTGGCCTTGTGTGGCTATTGAGCACTTCAGATTTGAGTAATGTAACAGAGGCATTAATTATAAATTTTATTTGCTTTATTTATTTTAGCTGTACTGGGTTTTCATTGTTCTCTGTGGGCTTTCTCTAGTTGCAGCAAGTGGAGTCCTCTCTCTAGTTGTGGGGTGCAGGCGCCTCATTGCAGTGGCTTCTCTTGTTGCAACACAAGAGCACTAGGCTTCAGTACTTGTGGTATGTGGGCTTAATTGCCTATGGCATGTGGAATCTTCATGGACCAGGGATTGAACCTGTGTCTCCTATGGCAGGCAGATTCTTAACCACTTGATCACCAGGGAAGTCCTAAATTTTATTTACCTTTAATTAAAATTTAAATGTATACAGTCACGTATGGCTAATGGCTACTCTACTGACCAGCGCAGATCTAGACAAAGGGACTTGTATGTATATTGGACAAAAAGTTTTTGTCTTCATCCTTTTGATGAGAATTAGGGAAGAGGGTTCACTTAAATAGAGTTTTATTTCCTACTATATTTTTGAATTTGTATTACTATCTGTTCAATAGAAAAGAAAGAAGTTAAGTAGAAATGAGTTTTCTTTTCACTTTACAATCATTCAGGATTAAATGATCACCCTTTTGTGTTGTCAGTTTCTTTCTCTAAATATAATCAACAACCAACCAAAAAAGGCGATGATAAATGCTAAAAATAAGGCCAAAATCAAAAGTCACATTACTTTGAGATCCATACTTCTTTATAATTATCTTAGAAGTTCATATTTATCATGGACTCTTGGTTATATACTCTCCATACTTTAATACAATTGTCATACAGATAAGAAAGAATTTCTCAATGATCAACACAAAGAAATAGAGAAATGCAATAGAATCGAAAGACTAGAGATCTCTTCAAGAAAATTAGAGATACCAAGGGAACACACCATGCAAAGATAGGTTGGATAAAGGACAGAAATGGTATGGACCTAAGAGAAGCAGAAGATATTAAGAAGAGGTGGCAAGAATACACAGAAGAACTGTACAAAAAAGATCTTCACGACCCAGATAATCACAATGGTGTAATCACTCACCTAGAACCAGACATCCTGGAATGTGAAGCCAAGTGGGCCTTAGAAAGCATCACTATGAACAAAGCTAGTGGAGGTGATGGGATTCCAGTTGAGCTATTTCAAATCCTGAAATATGATGCTGTGAAAGTGCTGCACTCAATATGCCAGCAAATTTGGAAAACTCAGCAGTGGCCACAGGACTGGAAAAGATCAATTTTCATTCCAATCCCAAAGAAGGGCAATGCCAAAGAATGCTCAACCTACCACAAAATTTTATTCGTCTCATACGCTTGCAAAGTAATGCTCAAATCTCCAGGTCAGGCTTCAAAATATGTGAACAGTGAACTTCCACATGTTCAAGCTGGATTTAGAAAAGGCAGAGGAACCAGAGACCAAACTGCCAACATCATTTGGATCATAGAAAAAGCAAGAGAATTCCAGAAAAACATCTACTTCTGCTTTATTGACTATGCTAAAGCCTTTGACTGTGTAGATCACAACAAACTGTGGAAAATTCTTCAAGAGATGGGTATACTAGACCACCTTACCCACCTCCTGAGAAATCTGTATGCAAATCAAGGAGCAAGAGTTAGAACTGGACATGGAACAATAGACTGGTTCCATATCAGGAAAGGAGTACGTCAAGGCTGTATATTGTCACCCTGCTTATTTAACTTATATGCAGAGTACATCATGTGAAATGCTGAACTGGATGAAGCACAAGCTGGAATCAAGATTGCTGGGAGAAATATCAATAACCTCAGAAACACAGATGGCACTGCCTTTATAGAAGTGAAGAGGAATGGAAGATCCTCTTGATGAAGGTGAAAGAGGAAAGTGAAAATGCTGGCTTAAAGTTCAACATTCAAAAAACTAAGACCATGGCATCTAGTCCTATCACTGCATGTCAAATAGATGGGGAAACAATGGAAACAGTGAGAGGCTTTATTTTGGGTGCTCCAAAATCACTGCAGATGGTGACTGAAGCCATGAAATTAAAAGACACTTGCTTCTTGGAAGAAAAGCTATGACCAACCTAGCCAGCATATTAAAAAGCAGAGACATTACTTTACCAACAAACGTCCACCTAGTCAAAGCTACAGTTTTTCCAGTAGTCATGTATGGATATGAGAGTTGGATTGTAAAGAAAGCTGAGCACCGAAGAATTGATGCTTTTGAACTGTGGTATTGGAGAAGACGCTTGAGAATCCCTTGGCCTGCAAAGATATCAAAACCAGTCAATCCTAAAGGAAATCAGTCCTAAGTATTCAATGGAAGGACTGATGCTGAAGTTGAAACTTCATGACAACAGAGGATGAGATGTTTGCATATCATCAGTGCTCAAACTCATGTTTGAATTGAACTGTCGACGGAAAACCGCTTTTATGACCATCATTTGTTCTTTTTTATCTTCTCTATGCTTTCTTGTTTTTTATATTATCTATTTTTCATTGAGGTATAGTTGATTTACAACATTTTGCCGATCTCTTCTGTATAGAAAAGTGACTCAGTTACATACATACATTTTTTTTTAATTATTATTACCCATTGTAGTTTATCAATGGATACTGAATAAAATTCCCTGTGCTCTACATTAGGACCTTATTCTGTATCCATTCTAAGTGTAATAGTTTATATCTACCAACCCCAAACTCCCAGTCCATCTCTGTCCCTCTCCTTCCCCAGCCCACCCCAGCAACCACAGTCTGTTCTCTCTGTCTATGAGTATGTTTCTGTTTTGTAGATAGGTTCATTTGTGCCATATTTTAGATTCCACATATAAGTGGTATCACATGGTATTTGTCTTTTTCTTTCTGATTTACTTCACTTAGTATGATAATCTCTAGTTTCATCCATGTTGCTATAAATGGTGTTATTTCATCTTTTTATGGATGAGTAGTATTCCATTGTATATATGTACCATATCTTCTTTATCCATTTATCTGTCAATGGACATATTGGTTGTTTCCATGGTTTGGTTATTATGAATATTGCTGCTATGAACATAGATGTGCATGTATCATTTTAAATTATAATTTTATCTGGGTATATTCCCAGGAGTGTAGTTGTTGGATCATATGGTAATTCTATTTTTAGTTTCTTGAGGAACCTCCATACCGTTTCCATAGCGGCTCTATCAACTTACATTCCCACTAACAGTGTAGGAGCATTCCCTTTTCTCCACACCCTTTCTAGCATTTGTTATTGGTAGACTTTTTAATGATGGTCATTCTGACTGGTGTGAGGTGGATCCTTGTTATTTGATTTGCATTTCTCTAATATTTAGTGATTTTGAGTATCTTTTTATTTGCCTGCTGTCCATGGGTATGTCTTATTTGGAGAAATGTCTGTTAAGGTCTTCTGCCCATTGCTTAGTATTTGTTGTTGAGTTTTATGACTCAATAACATTTTGTCAATCTCTTCTGTACAGAAAAGCGACTCAGCTACACACATATAAACATTCTTTTTTATATTATTTTACTTTAATAATAATTAGTTATTATTAAATAAGTTATTATCCAGCAGCTTAGTTTTTTTGGCGATTAAGACTTTGTTGTATCATTTGCAAATATTTTATCCCATTCAGTAGATTGTCTTTTCATTTTTCTTATGATTGCCTTTGCTTGGCAAAAGCTTGTTAAGTTTGATTAGGTCACATTTGTTTATTTTTGTTTTTATTTCTATTGCCTATTTATATCTGCTTTTTATTTTCATTCACAAACACTGAGTCAAAATTCTAAGAGCTTCTCATTCATCTTCACATGCATCAGTCCTCTGTTTTGGACTTGCTCCTAATACTTCCATAATATTTTAAAACTAGTTTTCAAAAGTCTACAATTTATATACCCAATTATTCTCCAGCCTCACCTTCGCACTCTGTGGTGACTTGCCAGGCCACTTCATTTTTAGGAAAATCAACTCTCTCTTTTCCAGCCTCTTTCTTGCTCTTGAAAATGAAACAGCTATACTCACATCTGATTTTATTCAGACAAACAGAATAAAACCACAACAGAAACCCAGTCTCCACTAATGAAGTCAAGGAAAATTTAACGTTGAGGAGAGAAGAAACATAATATAATAAACAGAAGAAATTAACTCCAAATGATTTCTTCTGTTCAACTGAAAAAAAAAAAGGAAAGTACCTAGAAATAGAGTCAGAACATCAATGTTTTTGTTTCCATTTCTCTCCATCAGAATAATCAATTATCAAAAGAAAACTAAAGAGCTTATCAGTTGAGATGTCTTTTGGTGAATGAATCACAGTGAAGATGTGCAGATAGTGGAAATCATCATTATACTTGATGTCTATTTCAGGTTTGACAACCTTCATGATGCATGGCAGAAAATTTTTGTTTATTTCCTGCACCTGGCAAATAGGCCTCCAGTTTATTAAAGACACCACTTCTGTTCTTTCTTCTAGAATCCAAACTATATCCTCTTGATCATCATCTTTTTTATATAAATAACATGTTTTTACACCTGAGAATCAGCAGCTACAAGTGTGTACTCCTGCCAAAGCCACACAGTACATTCCAACACAAGATATACCTTTAGTATATGTAATACATTCCATTACAAGATAAATGACTAGGCTTGTTAAAAGAGAACATTGTTCTGGCACAAATCAGATGAATATATTTGTTTACACGAGGCTTTCATAATTATATAAAAACACTAGAAATTAACCTATACAAATCCAAAAAAATGATTGTGGCCATGATATTGATAGTTAAAGGGAGTAGGAACTTAATGAAAAACAGATAACCATACATTTTATAAGTAAATGTTCCTATTTAAGATTTTACTATGCACTAAAATTCCATTTTATTTCATTTTAAAAATATGAACACTGTGTAGCTTGGATCATGGTTGAAACCAGAATTTGGTAATTAAATTCTCTTATTTAAGGTGTAATATTAACTTATGTAATTCTAAATTCTATATTCATCATAATATAGTATGATAGTATAGCACATATAAATAGTATAGTATCAAAAGTAATAATAGTATATTTAATCCAAAAATTCCTTGACATTGTGCTATGTCTTAATATTTTTTTTATTTCATAATAAACAGCATTTGTGAGAAATCTTAAGGTTATATACATATGAAGAAACTGCTCACTAACCATATATTATTTTTCCTTGTTTTTTTTTTTTTTTTTTTTTTTTGTATTTGTCTATGTGAGATCAACAACAAAGAAACAAAATGCAATCAATTAAAATCTTATTATGAATTATCCAATGCACTTCTGAGGCTCTCTGACTTTAAAGCACTTAACTCAAGAGAAATGTACTTTGATTTTCCTTTTTCTTAATGTTGTTTTGAATGTTGTCAACAAAAATCAGAGGGAAGAAAAAGCTCCAAGCTGGTGTGATTATAACATACCATCAGTGAAAGTCAAGTTTCCAATCCTTGACTGCCAAAGGTGTAAATGAGCATCTGAGGCTAGTGCTAATTACAGCAATCTAAAGACAGAAACTGCTGTTATTAAATCTAGGCAGCAAAGTGAGATCTAGCATTGATTTCCAAAGTGCATAATTTTAGAACTCATTCCTGTGATACTATGCGTTTGATCTTTCTAATGATGATTTCCACTTAAATCACCCATCTAAAGCTTTTTTATTTAAACTGTTTTTAAAGCCTTTATAAATAATTTGTAATTACTATCAATGTAGAGGTATCTTTAATTATTAATGTCCTTTAGCATGATTTCTGATGATCCAAGTCAACTGAATATTCAGAATAATTTCACTCTTTGTCTTTCAAAAAATACTGCTAAGAACCCATATTAATTTTGGTAATGATGCATTGAGTTGCAGGTATGGATGATTAATTTGCATTTTGAGGGTGAGGAATTGGCATTGTTGAAGTATGTAAGCCTAAGTCCTTTTTTTCCTATCTTATCTCTTACAGGTAGATGAAACAGTCTGCTATAATCTAATACAGGAAAAACACATACTCATAAAATGAAATGGCTGAATAAGTTACTCATTCCTTTTGAGCCTGAGTTTTCTATAGAAAATGAAGATAAGAGCTTTTTTAATGGGATTATTATGAGGATGAAATGGATTTTTATGTGTACCATACTGAGAAAAATGCCTCACATGAAATATTTCCTTATTAATTTCATTGTAATCATTGAACCTTTGACAGCTTTCTCTATACTGACCTGTTATTCTCTACTTAAAATTATATTAAATTTTCCTCTCCTAAAACCATGTCCTATTGATGCTCTAATTTGTAAGATGTCTAATGTTCTCTTTTGTCCTTTTGCAAACTCCTTAACAGAATAATTCGTAATTATTGACACCAATAATAGTAGATTCCACACATTTTTACACATACGTGCAATTTACAGACATGGGCTTATAATGCTGCTGCTGCTGTTTAGTTGCTAAATTATGTCTGACTCTGCAACCTCATGAACTGTAGCCTACGAGGTTCCTCTGTCCACGGGATACCTCAGGCAAGAATAGGAGTGGGTTGCCATTTCCTTCTCCATGGGATCTTCCCAACCCAGGGATCAAATGCACATCTCCGGCTTGGCAGGTAGGTTCTTTACCACTGACCCACCTGGGAGGGTCAGGCTTATAATGCTTAATATTTTGGCCATGACTCTCTCCACTGACTTATTTATTCTAACGTCTTTACAGATTAGCAAATTTAGAACTGCATTACCATTTTTCATGGCCACAAATTATAGTACCATAATTCTCTATTACTTTGGTAAACATGCCGCAGTACTCCTGTTTTTTTTTTTTTTTTAATTCTTTCCTCTATTGGAAAAGCAGTGTGGTATAGTGCCTTGAATCAGAAGTTCTAACTCTATACTGCTAGAGTGCAAATCTTGTTCCTATGACTTAATAGTTGAGTAAGCTTTGATAAAATACTTACTTGTTATAAGCAGAAAGTTGTTATTGGACACTGTAATGGAAAATCTTACTCTATTAGATATTTACATATTTAAATGTTAATTAATTAAATATTAAATATTTAGATATTTACTTATTTAGATCTGAATCACATTCCCATTTCTAGAAGTCATAATTTAAGAGACAGGTCAATCCAAAAGAGGAAAGACTGAAATACCACTGCAAGTACATATAATATCTATATCCCATTCTTTGCATGATTGTACACTGGAAAAATTGGAATGCCCACATTAGATACACAGGTTGTATACCCATTCTGGACTGACACTGGTATCATTATATCAAAAGCCAGTATAGTCCCTGTAAGTATTAACAAATAGGTAGTTGGAAACTGGGTGATAAATTGAATCTTAAATACATTTTTTCTTACAGGGTTTATTTCCCCTCTTCATTAGTCTACATGTGGGATGGATATTCTCAGCAGTTGACAGAATCCTCCCATAAATCCTTGACCCAAGGAACAAAGAGTCATTGGCATGGGAGAAGCTAAGTTCCTTTTTAATTCACTGTTCTTAATACTGCAAATGCCATGAAAACTGGTGGATATTACTGAACAGTTATTACACACTAAGACATAGATCCAATCACAGTTTTTGTATAGGAGATAGTGACTTTATTCTGACTTTATTTTAACAGATTGCAGATCCTCTAGGTCTCAGTTCAGTTCAGTTCATTTCAGTCGCTCAGTCATTTCTGACTCTTTGCGACCCCATGAAATATAGCACACCAGGCCTCCCTGTCCATCACCAACTCCCAGAGTCCACCCAAACTCATGTCCATTGAGTCAGTGATGCCATCCAACCATCTCATCCTCTGTCGTCCCCTTCTCCTCCTGCCCTCAATCCCTCCCAGCATCAGGGTCTTTTCCAATGAGTCAGCTCTTTGCATAAGGTGGCCAAAGGATTGGAGTCTCAGCTTCAACATCAGTCCTTCCAGTGAATACCCAGGACTGATCTCCTTTAGGATGGACTGGTTGGATCTCCTTGCAGTCCAAGGGACTCTCAAGAGTCTTCTCCAATACCACAGTTCAAAAGCATCAATTCTTCAGCATTCAGCTTTCTTTATAGTCCAACTCTCACATCCATACATGACTACTGAAAAAACCATAGTTTTGACTAGATGGATCTTTGTTGGCAAAGTAATACCTCTGCTCTTTAATATGCTGTCTAGGATGGTCATAACTTTCCTTCCAAGGAGTAAGCATCTTTTAATTTCATGGCTGCAGTCACCATCTGCAGTGATTTTGGAGCTCCCCCCCCAAAAAAAAAAGTTAGCCACTGTTCCCGCTATTTCCCCATCTATTTGCCATAAAGTGATGGGACCAGATGCCATGATCTTAGTTTTCTGAATGTTGAGCTTTAAGCCAACTTTTTCACCCTCCTCTTTCACTTTCATCAAGAGGCTCTTTAGTTCTTCTTCACTTTCCACCATAAGGATGGAGTCATCTGCATATCTGAGGTTATTGATATTTTTGCCAGCAATCTTGATTCCAGCTTGTGCTTCTTCCAGCCCAGTGTTTCTCATGATGTACTCTGCATATAAGTGAAATAAGCAGGGTGACAATATACAGCTTTGACATACTCCTTTTCCTATTTGGAACCAGTCTGCTGTTTCATGTCCAGTTCAAACTGTTGTTTCCTGACCTGCATACAGGTTTCTCAAGAGGTGGGTCAGATGGTCTGGTATTCCCATTTCTTGAAGAATTTTCCACAGTTTTCTATGATCCACACAAAGGCTTTGGCATAGTCAATAAAGCAGAAATAAATGTTTTTTCTGGAACTCTCTTGCTTTTTCGATGATCCAGCAGATATTGGCAATTTGATCTCTGGTTCCTCTGTTTTTTTCAAAAACCAGCTTAGACATCTGGAAGTTCATGGTTCACGTATTGCTGAGCCTGGCTTGGAGAATTTTGAGCATTACCTTACTAGTGCATGAGATGTGTGGTCTTATATATGGCTATTTCTCTGGTGAATGACTTCTTTTCAGTCTTCATCAATAAAGAGGATCAAAAGCTGTTCATGTGCATCTGGGGCAAAGAGTGATATACATATATTTATACATATTTGGCTGAATGTAAGTTATATACCTTGCTTTCTATCACAACATATTTCAAATGAACTTTAATTGTTTTGACATTTACTAGGAAAATTACACTGATCTAATATATTAATGACAGAAAATGGCAAGTACTCTGGATAATATGAAGCACATAACAGGTAATCCTTGATTTTAGATGGAAATGTAGATTCCTAAATATTCTGAGATATTCTCTCCAAGGTAAAGAACAAACACCTTTCCTAACATGAGAGGAGGACAGCTTCTGTTACTCTTGGAAACCAAGACTCCACACTACTTAGAAATATAGGTCTAAGTCAAGTAGTGTGTATATATTTCCTATTGTTGCCATAAAAAAAAAATGTCTAAGAATTTAGCGGCTGAAAATTATTCTTCCTGGATTAAAATCAAGGAGGCAGAGGGGCATTCCTGCTGGACCTTCTGGGAAAAGAACCTGTTTTCTTATCTGTTTCAGCTTTTCAAGTCCACCTGCAGTCTTTGTCTCCTGACATACTCCTGGAATTATATTTTTTATTTCATCACCACAGCTTCTACTACTGACTTAGATAATCCTGTTTCCTTTCCATAAAGATGCTTTAAATATCATAGAGATAATATCTCTCTACCTAGATAATTGATTCTTTTGAACTGTGGTGTGGGAGAAGACTCTTGAGAGTCCCTTGGACTGCAAGGAGATCCAACCAGTCCATCCTAAAGGAGATCAGTCCTGGGTGTTCATTGGAAGGACTGATGTTGAAGCTGAAACTCCAATATCGTGGCCACGTCATGTGAAGAGTTAACTCATTGGAAAAGACCCTGATGCTGGGAGGGATTAGGGGCAGGAGGAGAAGGGGGCGACAGAGGATGAGATGGCAGGATGGCATCACCGACACGATGGATATGGGTTTGAGTGAACTCTGGGGGTTGGTGATGGACAGGGAGGCCTGGCGTGCTGCGATTCATGGGGTCGCAAAGAGTCGGACACGACTGAGTGATTGAACTGAACTGAACTGAACCTAGATAATGCAAAATAATCCCCACCATAGAGATTTTTGATGTATGAGAGGGTATTCTCCATGAATTAAAAAGCAAGTTAATATACTGAGTCTCCACTACACACAAGAAAGATTCCTGGTGATTATTGGGCCTCTCTGAATTTTAGACTTATTTGTTAATTAACTCATTGAAGTGTAGCCCTGAGCAGGAGAGACTTCTGAATAAATCCTTAGTGTTATATGTCAAGGCTGTGCTTGCTGCATCAAGCTATTTTAAAAATATCACTCCTGGTAAACTACTGAAATTTAGGTGACACTGAGCATCTGATCATGAAACAACAAATGTTGATGTGCCTGGAGCTACCCATCCTTAAGTAGGTGTTATCAAGCCTACAAAGCCTAAAGTTGGATGGGTGGAGAAGCAATCTACCACAAGATAGGAGTAACATTTTCAGTTGAGATCCAGATGGCATTAGTAAATTATTGTACAGATGACAACAATGATCATGTCACCTATGTCTGTTGCACTGATGCCTATCTTTTAATTTATACCTATTTCCCCCAGATAATTCCCAATGGCTAACTGAAAAAAGAAAAAAAAAAAAAAAAGAGGAGTTTGGATCAAAGATAAAATCAAACAACCGACGGTTTCCTGGGTGAAAATGAAATGGCTTCAACACAAGCCCACATAGGAGTGGTCCTGAAATATAAATATAAGTCAAGAAAGTTGTAAGAATAGGCTGAAAGTGAAAGTCACTCAGTCATGTCTGATTCTTTGCAACTCCATAGTTTATACAGTCGATGGAATTCTCCAGGCCAGAATACTGGAGTGGGTAGCCAGAATAGGCTAGGATTTTCCTTTTGTATGGAGGAGATGGGACCTGAGTTGTAAAAACACACAGGATTCCTAGACAGTAAAGGATGGCCTGAACAGTTTTTCAGGAACCTTGAAAAAAAAACAACGGCATTTGAAAACAATCACAGAAAATGAGTCGGAGGAGAGTCCTAAAGAAGAGAGCACTTAGCATGTAGATACATGTGAAGAAGCTATCACTCTAATAGGGAGAGATATCTAATATTTGGTGAAGTGCAGTGGTCCCATTTCTGGTGATCTTACCGGGACCAGTTTTAGATCTGAATACACAACTCCACAATGGGCTTAAGAACTTGTATTTTAAATTTTCTACATCAAAGAATGGTCATCAGAGGCATGACTCAGTGTTTGGAACCTCTGCATTATATAACACAATTCATTGATCAGTTCTTATCCTGATTGCAATCTTCAGGATAGATTTTAATTGTAATATTAGCAGGGAGGGCTCCAGATTTTTAGTTCTGATAGTGAAAACTGCTGGGAGTACACTAGATAATGTTTGAATAATAGAAAGTAAGCTATGAGTATTATCATTTAACTTGAGAAATGTACCTCTATTAATATAGGTGGACATAAGTGTATTGTTTTAACAGTTTTGCTAATTATAATTAGCATAACATAAAATTCATCCTTTTAATGTGTACAGTTCAATGACATTTTAGTATATTCACAAAGGTGTGCAAACATTATCACAATCTAATTTTTAAAACATTCTAATTACCTCAGATATACTTTAGCAAAGAAGTAAAGTTTAATATAACCAGTGATAAATCAATCATGTTATTGTACAACCCCTTGAGAAGGGCACATCAACTCTCTGGTATCCTTCCCAAAAATGTGTGACTCAATATAGTAATGAGAAAGCATTAGAAAAACACAGATTGGAATACTCTACAAAATAACTGGCTAGTTACTCTGCCAGATTATCTCAGTTAACTGATACAGATTGGAGACAACTAAATTCAACACAGGATCCTGTATTATCAAAGAGAAATAGAAATTAGTCAAAAGATATATAAAGTCTCAGTTAGGTCTCAATTAGTTGACAATATTGCCTTAAGGTTGATTTCTTAGCTTTGTTGTATGTTCTTTGCTTATGTGAGAAATTTTTGTTGTTATTGTTGATATTAAAGGGGGTTGAATGAAGGGTATATTGGAACTTTCTGTCCTACTTATTTAACATCATTTTTGAGATAAGATTCACAAGCGATATAATTAAACCACTTAAAGTGTGTAATGTATAAGGGCTATACTTTTACCACATTCCTACCAGCTGTTATTATTGCTCTCTTTTTTACTTCAGCCATCCAAGTGTGGCATTTCATCGTGGTTTGAA
The DNA here is from genome assembly GCF_963930625.1 of Muntiacus reevesi. Classification (NCBI taxonomy): domain Eukaryota; kingdom Metazoa; phylum Chordata; class Mammalia; order Artiodactyla; family Cervidae; genus Muntiacus; species Muntiacus reevesi. The sequence goes on along the minus strand of NC_089270.1, from coordinate 36,424,577 downwards.
TTTGCGTTTCCCTAATGACTAATGATGTTGAGGATCTCTCATATGCCTACTGACCAGTTGCATATCTTCTTTGGAGAAATGTCTATTCAACTCCTCACATTATTAAGTTGGAAGTTATATATTGTCCTCTGGATACTATTCCCTCATCTAACATATAATTTACAAGTATATTTTTCTGTCCTGGAAGTTATCTTCTCAGCTTCTTGATGTCCACTGAATCGCAAAAGTTTTAAAGTTAAATGAAGCTTAATTTATCTATTTTTTCCCTTTGTTTCTTGTGGTTTTAGTGTTGAATCTAGGCAACTATCACTGAATTAAATATCATGAAAGATTAACCCCATCTTTTCTTTTAAGATTTTTATAGTTTTAACTCTTACATTTAGAATTAATCTCTAATCCATCCAGGGTTAATTTTTTCATATGATATGCTGTGGCTCATATCATCAGTATATTTCAATGTTGAATATAGGTGATTAAAGTATGAATCTTTTTTTTATTCATCATCTTAGGAAGACAGTATTAGACCTTCACTATTAAGTAAGATATTAGTTGTTATTTTAGTGGAGGCTCCCTTTATCAGGTTAAGGAAATTATTTTCTATTGCCTGTCTACTTAAAATTTTCATAAGTAAAGGATTTTGTGCTTTCTCAAATGCCTTCTTTGTGTCTACTTGATTATGTGGTTTTTGTCTTTTATCTGTTAACATGATATATTTTTGATTATGGGAAATAAGAAAACAACTTTGCATTCTGAAACAAATCTTGTTTTGTCACGGTGTATAATGTTTTTTATAAGATACTAGACTTGGTTGGTTAGTATTTTGTTGAGGATTTTTACATCTATATTCACAATAATTCTTGCACTATAGTTCTTTATTTTCTTGTGCTCTCTTTTTCTGGTTTTGGTATCAGAGTAATGCTGTCCTCATGAAATTAGTTGGGAAATATTTCCTCTTCTAATTTTGAAAAAGCTTTTTAAGGATTGGTTTTACTTAATTCTTAAAATATAATTTACCAAGAATTTGTGAAACCACCTGAGCCTGGTTTTTTGAGAGAAATTAATTACTAATTCTGTCTCTTTAATTTCCAAAAGCATATTCAGGTTTTCTAATTTTTATTATGTCAATTTTAATAGTTTTATTAGACAGGATAATAGCCCCATAAAAACATCCATGTCCTAATCCCTGGGACCTGACAAAAGAAACTTACTGATATGAATAAGTTGAGAATTTTGAGATGGGGAGATTTTTGTAGGATTGTCCAGGTGGGCCCAAGGTAATTACAAGAATCTTTATTAGGGAAAAAGAGACAAGAACATCAGAAGAGATACCAGAAGTCATAGTCAGAGAAAGACAGGAAGATGGTATGCTGCCAATTTTAAAGTTGAAGGATAGAGTACTGGGTATGATTAATTTCTACATGTTTGTGAGGTTTTCAACTTTTATTCTGTTATTGATTTCTAATTTAATTGTAGAAGGATTACATACAGTATAATTACAATCTTTTAAATTTACTGAGGACTTTTTTTTTTTTTACCCAGAGTGTTGTTTATCCTGGAGAAAATTTGATGTGTGCTCTAGAAGTTTTATATGTATTTTACTTTGCTGGGTGAAGTGTTCTATATGTATCTGTTAGATCTAGTTAGTTTATAGTGCTGTTCAAGTCTTCTATACGCTTTTTGACATTATACCTGTTCCTCTATCAATTATTGAAAGTAGTATAGTAAAGTATTTAAGTATTGTTGAATTTATTTTGATTTTAACTTCAAATTTAATTTCTCTTTATGTAATTTTATCTAGTGTCTGGTGCATATATGGTCAAATTGTTATATCTTCTCAGTGGATTGGCCCTTTTATCATTACATTTATTTTTGATAAGCAATTATTTTTTGAACTTTTTTCCTGATGCTTTATCTCTTTTCTCTCTTGTGAAAATTCTATTATATGTCTGTTAGCACATGCTTCCCTGATAGCTCAGTTGGTAAAGAATCTGCCTGCAATGCAGGAAATCCTGGTTCAATTGATCTGCTGTAGGAGGGATGGGCTACCCAATCCAGTATTCTTGGGTTTCCCTTGTGGCTCAGCTGGTAAAGAATCTACCTGCAATGTGGGAGACCTGGGTTCCAGCCCTGGATTGGGTTGATATCCTGGAGAAGGGAAAAGCTACAACTCCAGTATTCTGGCCTAGAGGGTTCCAAAGAGTTGGGCACGACTGAGTGGCTTTCACTTTCAGCACACATCAGCATCCCACATTTCTTTGAAGATCTTTATATTTGTCTTAATTTTGCATGTGTGTGTCTCCTGCCCTTCAAACTGAGTAATCTATATTGATGCTTCTGGAAATTTGCTTTGTCAGCTCAGATTTACTGCTGAGTCACTTTACTTCAGATCAATTCAGTTGCTCAGTCCTGTCTGACTCTTTGAGAAGCCATGCACTGCAGGATGCCAGGCCTCCCTGTCCATCACCAACTCCCAGGCCTCCCTGTCCATCACCAACTCCCAGGCCTCCCTGTCCATCACCAACTCCTGTAGTTTACCCAAACTCATGTCCATTGAGTTGGTGATGCCATCCAACCCTCTCATCCTCTGTCGTCCCCTTCTCCTCCTGCCCTAAATCTTTCCCAGCATCAGGGTCTTTTCCAATGAGTCAGTTATTTGCATCAGGTGGCCAAAGTATTGGAGATTCAGCTTCAGCATCAGTCCTTTCAATGAACACTCAGACTGATCTCCTTTAGGATGGACTGGGTGGATCTCCTTGTAGTCCAAGGGGCTCTTAAGAGTCTTCTCCAACACCACAGTTCAAAAGCATCACTCCTTTGGTGCTCAGCTTTCTTTATAGTCCAACTCTCACATCCATTCATGACCACTGGAAAAACCATAACCTTGATTAGATGGACCTGTTGGCCAAGTAATGTCTCTGCTTTTAAATATGCTGTCTAGGTTGGTCATAACTTTCCTTCCAAGGAGTAAGTGTCTTTTAATTTCATGGCTGCAGTCACCATCTCCAGTGATTTTGGAGCCCCCTAAAATAAAGTCTGTCACTGTTTCCACTGTTTCCCCATCTATTTCCCATGAAGCAATGAGACCAGTTTCCATGATCTTAGTTTTCTGAATGTTGAGCTTTAAGCCAACTTTTTCACTCTCCTCTTTCACTTTCATAAAGAGGCTCTTGAGTTCTTCACTTTCTGCCATAAGTGTGGTGTCATCTGCATATTTGAGGTTATTGTTTTTTCTCCTGGCAATCTTGAGTTCAGCTTCTGCTTTATCCAACCCAGCATTTCTCTTGATGTACTCTGCATATGAGTTAAATAAGCAGGGTGATGATATACAGCCTTGACATACTCCTTTTCCTATTTGGAACCAGTCTGTTGTTCCATGTCCAGTTCTGACTCTTGTTTCCTGACCTGCATACAGATTTCTCAAGAGGCAGATCAGGTGGTCTGGTATTCCCATTTCTTTAAGAATTTTCTATAGTTGGCTTGATCCACGCAGTCAAAGGCTTTGGCATAGTCAATAAAGCAGAAATAGATGTTTTTCTGGAACTTTCTTGCTTTTTCAATGATCCAGCGGATGCTGGCAATTTGATCTCTGATTTCTCTGCCTTTTCTAAAACCAGCTTAAATCTCTTCAAGTTCATGGTTCACATACTGTTGAAGTCTGGCTTGGAGAATTTTGAGCATTACTTTACTAGCCTGTGAGATGAGTACAATTGTGCAGTTCTGGGTGATATATATCTCCTCAAGACCCTGCTTTCTATTAATTTGAACATCTATCCATAAATTAAATTGACACAATTGAGTGACTGAAATTGCACACATGTCCTTTCTTTTCAATTTGCAGGACTCCCTTTAGCATTCTTGCAGGGCAGGTCTAGTAATAACAAAATCTTTCAACTTTTGCTTATCTGGGAATCTTAATTTCTACCTCATTTTTGAAGAAAAGTTTTGCTGGATGCAGGATTCTTGGTTAGCATTATTTTTTTCTCTTAACACTTTGAATAAATCTACCCAGAGACTTTTAAACTCCAGTGTTTCTGATGAGAAAACTACTCGTAATATTATTTAGGATCTCTTGTTCATGATGAGTCATTTCTCTCTTGCTAATTTCAAGATCCTGTGTCTATAAATTTTGAAAGTTTAATTACAATGTGTCTTGAAGTGAGTTTTGGAATTGCAAGCCTTCAGCGGACTCCAGAGTTCCAACATAGTTACATCAAACAGATTCTGTCAGTAGAGTTATTAACTAGATGGGAGACAAAGTCCTCATACTTCCTTATCCACCATCTTCTCAGAATTTTAAAGTCCGTTTTTGTTAAATCACCCTGAGAATTTGCCAAAGAGTCTACATTTATGATATTTGTAATATTCATTCCCAGAAGAGAACTTAAAACATATCAAGGAAACAAGAACTTCCTTTTTTGCATTAAGGTGGAATATGATTTGTAAAATAACTACTAAAAATTCTTTGAGCAAACAGATTTTGTTAAATTGCTAAGAGGCCAGAAATTGCCTGCTATTGCTGCTGCTGCTGCTAAGTCAATTCAGTTGCGTCCAATTCCATGCGACCCTGTAGACAGCAGCCCACCAGGCTCCCCCGTCCCTGGGATTCTCCAGGCAAGAACACTGGAGTGTGTTGCCATTTCCTTCTCCAATGCATGAAAGTGAAAAGTGAAAGTGAAGTCGCTCAGTCGTGTCTGACTCCTAGCGACCCCATGGACTGCAGCTCACCAGGCTCCTCCGTCCATGGGATTTTCCAGGCAAGAGTACTGGAGTGGGATGCCATTGCTTACTCCGAGGAGTTGCCTACCTCATCTTTATTCTCCCCAGCATCACATCCCTTCCTCTTTGTTTTCTTTGCTAGTTGATTTCTTTAGCATCCCTCCTTCTTGTTGTGACTGTGATCTTTACTGAAAGTTTTCAATTTACCTGAAGAACCTGTCCTAGGCTATCTTGGTTGTTCCTGATGGGTTTTATATCCTATTACACATATATTGGAGTATCATACTGAATGAGTGGAATTTAGTTGACTAATGATTCAGTGACAGTAATTGGTAAAGGTTTAAGTGATTTGAATGTTTCAAAATTAGAATTATATCTACATGTTGAAAAACTGTTTCTTTTAATTTTTGTTCAGTTGAGTTCAGTCAGTCGCTCAATTGTGTCTGACTCTTTGCAACCCCATGGACTGCAGTGTCCCAGGCCTCCCAGTCCATCACCAACTCCCAGAGTCTACTCAAACCCATATCCATTGAGTCAGTGATGCCATTCAACCATCTCATCTTCTGTCATCCCCCTTTCCTCCCACCTTCAATCTTTTCCAGCATCAGGGTCTTTTCAAATGAGTCAGTTCTTCACATCAGGTGGCCAAAGTAGTGGTGTTTCAGCTTCAGCATCAGTCCTTTCAATGAATATTCGAGACTGATTTCCTTTAGGATGGACTGGTTGGATGTCCTTGCTGTCCAAGGGACTCTCAAGAGTCTTCTCCAACACCTCAGTTCAAAAGCATCAACTCTTTGGTGCTCAACTTTCTTTATAGTCCAGTTCTCACATCCATACACAACTTTAGTAGTTGTTTACTCATTCATTTACTAAAGACATTGATAAAGAAATACTGTGTATAGGACACATTTGGAGGAGACGAAAATGAATAAGTCTAATCCTTTATTTTGGGTTGATAATTTAAGTTTCCTTCTAGTTGATAGATTATTCTAGGTAGTTAATGTCAACTAACATGCTATAATCAGTATTCTGCGTGTGTGTATACATGTAACTTAGCAATTTCTTACTCTCATAGAGATTCCTATTAGACCTGAGAATGGATAAAACATTCTTTTGGATCAAAATATAAGTTCTCTTTATTGGACTTGGAGCAATTATAATAGTGGAAATAACCTGGCTGTTGCTGTAGAGATATAATTCAGTAAATTATAAATTATTTCTCCTCAAAAATTTATATAAAATAAGGTACATTCTTCCCAGGTAGAGGCTTTTTAATAATTTGTACTTTGAATGTATATTTATTGTATAACATGGTGATTATAGGCTGTTAGGGTGATATTTCATTTATATTTCTTACAAAACTTGTCATCATAAGCACAGAAGAAGTAAATTACAAGGACATTGTCTTAAAAATATAAAAATAACCAAAATTTTAAATTATAATTCTTTTTTATCCTTCTCTCTGTGAAATTTAACAAAAGCCTGCTATTCATGAAGCTTTCTCCTGTGCCAAGAAAATGTGGAAAGGGTAGGGATCAAGTCTATGTCTTAAATTTTTAAAATTATAGTGCATTAGAATTGATAAAAGAGATACATACACACACATAAATGCAATGCAAAGAAATGTGGTGGTGGTTTCATTAGTAAGTTGTGTCCAGCTCTTATGACCCCATGGACAGAGGATCCTGGCAGGTGGGATTCTTCAGGCAAGAATACTGGAGTGGGTTGCCATTTCCTTCTCCAGGGGATCTTCCCAATCCAGGAATCAAACCTGGGGCTCCTACATTGTAGGTGGATTCTTTACCAACTGAGCTACAAGGGTAAAGAAATGTAGTTAAAATACATGTCATAAATATGGTTCAGATAGTAATTGTTAAAAGAATTCAAATGAGGATACGGTCCTCAAGTGTCATCAATTTATGCAAAATTTTTATTTTATTTCCATTTCTTAATTAGGATTCCCTTTTGTAACTCACTTTATTTTTCTTAACAAAGTAAAAATAATAAAATGCATAGGTAAAGAATCTGCCTGCCAAATGGGTTCCATCCCTGGGTTGGAAAGATCCACTGGAGAAGGGAATAGCTACCCATTCCGGTATTCTGGCTTGGAGAATTTCATGAATTGTGTAGTCCATGGGTCGCAAAGAGTCAGACACCACTGAGTGACTTTCACTTTCTCAGGATTTATTCACAGCCACGTAGTGTCAAAAAGAGATATAAGTGAATATTCTCATCTGACAAGGGCTTCCTTCAAGAGGTTTGTCTCTCTCTCTCTCTCTCTCTCTCTCTCTCTCTCTCTCTCTCTCATGAATGTTTCTATTTTAATCAAGAAAAACTTTGATTTGATATGTATACTTAAGTTTCTTCTCTTGATATTTTTCTCCACTCATGAAAACAACTTAAATTTGAATTATACAGTTCATTTGGGCTTCCCATGTAGCTCAGCTGGTAAAGAATCTGCCTGCAAGACAGGAGACCTTGGTTTGATTCCTGGGTTGGAAAGATCCACTGGAGAAGGGATAGGCTACCCACTCCAGTATTCTTGACCTTCTCTGGTGGATCAGCAAGTAAAGAATCCCACTTCAATGCAAGAGACCTGGGTTCAGGAGACCTGGGTTCAATCCCTGCATTGGGAAGATTCTCTGGAGAAGGGAATGGCTACCCACTCCAGTATTCTGGCCTGGAGAATTCCATGGATTATACAGTCCATGAGGTCACAAAGACTCAGACACAATTGATCAGCTTTCACAGTACAGTGCAATATACAGTTAATTTATAAATGTTGAATTAGCTGTTTGTGTGTATTTTATAGGTGAGAAAAAAAAGGGTAACTGATGCACCAGGTCCTCAATAGCTTTTAAATATTTTCTTTAACCTTCTTTTCTTGGGAGAATGAAATATGCATTTTATGTTCCTTTAGTATCCCAGGTGTTCAGTAGGCTTTTTGTTGTATCAGTATTCTATTGATTTTAATATGGAGAATAAAATATTGAATTTTTAGTGTGAACTAATGTTGACTTTTCAAACAAATGAAGTGTTTTCTCATTTCATTTTACTCTTTGAGATAAATAGCCAAATTATGATAATTTTATAATTAAGTGATGAATTTAGCACATAATTCAATTCAATTCAGTTCAGTTCAGTTGCTCAGTCGTGTCTGACTCATCATGACCCCCAAGAACAAAGCACTCCAGGTCTCCCTATCAATCAACAATTGCCAGAGTCCACCCACACCCATGTGCACTGAATAGGTGATGCCATCCAACCATCTCATCCTCTGCCATCCCCTTCTCTTGCCCTCAATCTTTCCCAGCATCAGAGTCTCTTCAAATGAGTCAGCTCTTTGCATCAGGTGGCCAAAGGACTGGAGTCTCAGCTTCATCATCAGTCCTTCCAGTGAACACCCAGGACTGATCTCATTTAGGATGGACTGGTAGGATCTCCTTGCAGTCCAAGGGACTCTCAAGCGTCTTCACCAATGCCACAGTTCAAAAGCATCAACTCTTTGGTGCTGGCTTTCTTTATAGTCCAGCTCTCACATTCATATACGACTACTGGAAAAACCATAACCAGGACTAGATGGACCCTTATTGGCAAAGTAATCTCTCTGCTTTTTAATATGCTGCCTAGGTTAGTCATAACTTTCCTTCCAAGGAGTAAGCATCTTTTAATTTCATGGCAATTGTGTGGTAGTTTGAGCATTCTTTGGGATTGTCTTTCTTTGAGATTGGAATGAAAATTGACCTTTTCCAGTCCTGTGGCCACTGCTGAGTTTTCCAAATTTGCTGGCATATTGAGTGCAGCACTTTCACAGCGTCATCTTTCAGGATTTGAAATAACTCAACTGGAATTCCATCACCTCCACTAGCTTTGTTCATAGTGATGCTTTCTGAGGCCCACTTGCCTTCATATTCCAAGATGTCTGGCTCTAAGTGAGTGATCACACCATCGTGATTATCTGGGTAGTGACAATCTTTTTATATAGTTCTTCTGTGTATTCTTGCCACCTCTTCTTAATATCTTCTCTTCTGTTAGGTGCATACCATTTCTGTCCTTTATCGAACCCATCTTTGCATGAAATGTTCCCTTGGTATCTCTAATTTTCTTGAAGAGATCTCTAGTCTTTCCCATTCTATTGTGTTCCTCTATTTCTTTGCATTGATCGCTAAGAAAGGCTTTCTTATCTTTCCTTGCTATTCTTTGTAACTCTGCATTCAAATGGGTATATCTTTCCTTTTCTCCTTTGCTTTTCGCTTCTCTTCTTTTCATATCTCTTTGTAAGGCCTGCTCAGACAACCGTTTGCCTTTTTGCATTTCTTGTCCATGGGTATGCTCTTGATCTCTGTCTCCTGTACAATGTCACGAACCTCTGTCCATAGTTCTTCAGGCTCTCTGTCTATCAGATCTAGTCTCTTAAATCTATTTCTCACTTCCACTGTGTAGTCCTAAGGGATTTGATTTAGGTCATACCTGAATGGTCCTGTAGTTTTCCCTACTTTCTTCAATTTAAGTCTGAATTTGGCAATAAGGAGTTCATGATCTGAGCCACAGTCAGCTCCAGGTCTTATTTTTGCTGACTATGTAGAGCTTCTCCATCTTTGGCTGCAAAGAATATGATCAATCTGATTTTGATGTTGACCATCTGGTGATGTTCATGTGTAAGTCTTCTCTTGTGTTGTTGGAAGAGGGTGTTTGCTATGACCAGTGTGTTCTCTTGGCAGAACTCTATTAGCCTTTGCCCTGCTTCATTCCATACTCCAAGGCCAAATATGCCTGTTACTCCAGGTGTTTCTTGACTTCCTACTTTCGCATTCTAGTCCCCTATAATGAAAAGGACATCTTTTTTGGGTGTTAGTTCTGGAAGGTCTTGTAGGTCTTCATAGAAACATTCAACTTCAGCTTCTTCAGCATTTTTGGTTGGGACATAGGCTTGGATTACCGTGATACTGAATGGTTTGCCTTGGAAAAGAACAGAGATCATTCTATCATTTTTGAGATTCCATCCAAATACTGCATTTCAGACTCTTTTATTGACCATGATGACTACTCCATCTCTTCTACAGTAGTACATATAATGGCCATCTGAGTTAAATTCATCCATTCCAGTCCATTTTAATTCACTGATTCTTAGAATGTCAACTTGACTCTTGCCACCTCCTGTTTGACCACTTCAATCTTTCCTTGATTCATGGACCTAACATTCCAGGTTCCTATTCAATATTGCTCTTTACAACTGCAGACCTTGCTTCTATCACCAGTCACATCCACAACTGGATATTGTTTTTGCTTTGGCTCCATCCCTTCATTCTTTCTGGAGTTATTTCTCCACTGATCTCCAGTAGCATATTGGGCACCTACTAACCTGGGGAGTTCCTCTTTCAGTATCCTATCATTTTGCCTTTTCGTACTGTTCATGGGGTTCTCAAGGCAAGAATACTGAAGTGGTTTGCATTCCCTTCTCCAGTGGACCACATTCTGTCAGACCTCTCCACCATGATGTGTCCATCTTGGGTGACCCCACACAGTATGGCTTAGTTTCACTGAGTTAGACAAGACTCACACACTAGTAAAGTAGTACTCAAAATTCTCCAGGCCAGGACTCAGCAACACATGAACTGCGACATTCCAGATGTTTAAGCTGGTTTTAGAAAAGGCAGAGGAACCAGAGATCAAATTGCCAACATCTGCTGGATCATCGAAAGAGCAAGAGAGTTCCAGAAAAACATCTATTTCTGCTTTATTGACTATGCCAAAGCCTTTGTGTGGATCATAGTAAACTGTGGAAAATTCTTCAAGAAATGGGAATACCAGACCATCTGACCCACCTCTTGAGAAACCTGTATGCAGGTCAGGAAACAACAGTTTGAACTGGACATGGAACAGCAGACTGGTTCCAAATAGGAAAAGGAGTACGTCAAAGCTGTATATTGTCACCCTGCTTATTTAACTTACAGGCAGAATACATCAGTAGAAATGATGGTCTGGAAGAAGCACAAGCTAGAATCAAGATTGCTGGGAGAAATATCAATAACCTCAGATATGCAGATGACACCACCCTTATGGCAGAAAGTGAGGAGGAACTAAAGAGCCTCTTGATGAAAGTGAAAGAGGAGAGTGAAAAAGTTGGCTTAAAGCTCAACATTCAGAAAACTAAGATCATGGCATCTGGTCCCATCATTTCATGGCAAATAGATTGTGAAACAGTGGAAACAGTGTCAGACATTCTTTTTCTGGGCTCCAAAATCACTGCAGATGGTGATTGCAGCCATAAAATTAAAAGACGCTTACTCCATGGAAGGAAAGTTATGACCAACCTAGACAGCATATTAAAAAGCAGAGACATTGTTTTCCCAACAAAGGTCCGTCTATTCAAGGATATGGTTTTTCCAGTGGTCATGGATGGATGGGAGAGTGGGACTGTGAAGAAAGATGAGTGCCGAAAAATTGATGCTTTTGAACTGTTTTGTTGGAGAAGTCTCTTGAGAGTCTCTTGGACTGCAAGGAGATCCAGCCAGTCCATCCTAAAGGAGGTCAGTCCTGGGTGTTCATTGGAAGGACTGATGCTGAAGCTGAAACTCCAAGACTTTGGCCACCTCATGCAAAGAGTTGACTCATTGCAAAAGACTCTGATGCTGGGAGGGATTGGCGGCAGGAGGAGAAGGCGATGACAGAGGATGAGATGTCTGGATGCCGTTACTGCCTGGATGGACGTGAGTTTGAATCAATTCTGGGAGTTGGTGATGGACAGGGAGGCCTGGTGTGCTGCCATTCATGGGGTCACAAAGAGCCGGATACGACTGAGCAACTGGACTGACCTGAACTGAATTTCGTGGCTGCAGTCACCATCTGCGGTTATTTTGGAGTCCCCCAAATTAAAGTCAGCCACTGCTTCCAAGGTTCCCCATATATTTGCCATGAAGTGATGGGACCGGAGGCCATGATCTTAGTTTTTTGAATGTTAAGTTTAAGCCAACATTTTCACTCTTCTCCTTCAGTTTCATTAAGAGGCTCTTTAAATCTTCTTTACTTTCTGCCATAAGGGTGGTGTCATCTGCATATCTGAGGGTCCTGATATTTCTCCCAGCAATCTTGATTCCAACTTGTGCTTCCTCCAGCCCAGCGTTTCTCATGATGTATTCTGCATATAAGTTAAATAAACAGGGTGAAAATAGACAGCCTTGACGTACTCCTTTTCCTATTTGAAACCAGTCTGTTGTTCCATGTCTAGTCTCACTGTTGCTTCCTGACCTACATACAGGTTTCTCAAGAGGCAGGTCAGGTGGTCTGGTAGTAGCATCTCCTTCAGAATTTTCCACATTTTATTATGATCCACAAAGTCAAAGGCTTTGACATAGTCAGTAAAGTGGAAATAGACGTTTTTCTGAAACTCTCTTGCTTTTTCAATGATCCAGCAGATGTTTGCAATTTGATTTCGTGTTCCTCTGCCTTTTCTAAAGCCAGCTTGAACATCTGGAATTTCACGGTTCATATATTCCTGAAGCCTGACTTGGAGAATTTTGAGCATTCTTTTATTAGCGTGTGAGATGAGTCCATTCGTTTGGTAGTTTGAGCATTCTTTGGCATTGCCTTTCTTTGTGTTTGAGAGAAAACTGACCTTTTCCAGTCCTGTGGCCACTGCTGAGTTTTCCAAATTTGCTGACATATTGAGTGCAGCATTTTCACAGCATCGTCTTTCAGGATTTGAAATAGCTCAACTGGAGTTCCATCACACCCACTAACTTTTTTAGTAGTGATGCCTCCTATGGCCCACTTGACTACACATTCCATGATATCTGGCTCTAGGTGAGGGTGAATGATCACACCTTTATAATTATCTGAGTTGTGAAGATCTATTTTGCACAGTTCTTTTGTGTATTCTTGTCACCTCTTCTTAATATCCTCTGCCTCTCTTAGGTCCATATCATTTCTGTCCTATATTGAGCCCATCTTTGCATGAAATGTTCCCTTGATATCTCTAATTTTCTTGAAGAGATCTTTAGTCTTCCCCTTTCTATTGTTTTCCTCTACATCTTTGTACTGATTACTGAGGAAGGTTTTCTTATCTCTCCTTGATATTTTTTGGAACTCTGCATTCAAATGGGTATATCTTTCCTTTTCTCTTTTTTTTTTTTCACTTCTCTTCTTTTCACAGCTATTTGTAAGGCCTCCTCAGACAGCCATTTAGCTTTTTTTGCATTTCTTTTTCTTGGGGATGGTCTTGATTCCTGTCTCCTGTACAATGTCATGAACATTCGTTCATAGTTCATCATGCACTCTGTCTATCAGGTCTAGTCCTTTAAATCTATTTCTCACTTCCACTGTATAGTCATAAAGGATTTGATTTAGGTCATACCTGAATGGTCTCTTGGTTTTCCCCATTTCCTTCAATTTAAGTCTGAATTTGGCAATAAGGAGTTTATGATCTGAGCCACAGTCAGTTCCTGGTCTTATTTTTACTGACTGTATAGTGCTGCTCCATCTTTGGCTGCAAAGAATATAATCAATCTGATTTTGATGCTGACCCTCTGGTGATATCCATGTGTAGAGTATTCTCTTGAGTTGTTGGAAGAGGGTGTTTGCTATCACCAGTGCGTTCTCTTGGCAGAACTCTATTAGCCTTTGCCCTGCTTAATTCTATTCTCCATGGTCAAATTTGCCTGTTACTCCAGGTGTTTCTTGACTTCCTACTTTTGAATTCCTGTCACCTATAATGAAAAGGACATCTTTTTTGGATGTTAGTTCTGGAAGGTCTTGTAGGTCTTCATAGAACCATAATTAGCACATAATTCATAGCACATATTTAGCACTGGTTTTAAATTTTCCCTATAGATTTGAGAAATAGTTGATCAAACCTTTTTTTTTTTTTCTTCTATACAACATTTAGGTTTGTATCAAGCAAAATAATTTCAGATTTACTTAGTGTAATACTTGGGCTAAATGGATTAAAATTAGGAAAATAGCATCTATTGAACACTTACCACCTACCACATACTATGTCATCAATGTATTGGTTAGAATATTTTATTTCTAAATTATAGAAAATCTTGTTGTTGTTCAGTCACCAAGTCATGTCTGAGTCTGAAACTCCATGGACTGCAGCACACCAGGCTTTCTCTCCTTCAATATCTCTTGGAGTTTGCTCAAACTCATGGCCATTGAGTCAGCTTCAGCATCAATCCTTTCAATGAATATTTAGGGTTGAGTTCCTTTAGGATTGACTGCTTTGATCTGCTTGCTGTCCGAGGGACTCTAAGAGTTTTCTCCAGAATTCTCCATAATTCAAAAGCATCAATTCTTCAGCACTCAGCCTTCTTTATGGTCTAGCTCTCACATCTGTACATGATTACTGAAAAAATCATAGCTTTGACTAGACTGACCTTTGTTGGCAAATGGTGTCTCTGCTTTTTAATATGCTGTCTAGGTTTTTCATAGTTTTCTTTCCAAAGAGAAAGTGTCTTTTAATTTAATGACTGCAGTCACCATCCCCAGTGACGTTGAAGCCCAAGAAAATAAAAGCTGTCATCGTTTCCACTTTTTCTCCATCTCTTTGCCATGAAGTGATGAGACTGGATCCCATGATCTTAGTCTTTTGAATGTTGATTTTCAAGCCAACTTTTTCACTTTCCTTTTTCACCCTCATCAAGAGGGTGGTTCCTCTTCACCTTAGTTCCTCTTCAATTTCTGCCATTAGCATGGTATCATATGTATATCTTAGTTTGTTGATATTTCTCCCAACAATCTTGGTTTCATCGTGTGATTCATCCAACTTGGCATTTTGCAGGATGTATTCAGCATATAAGTTAAATAGGCAGGGTGGCAATATACAGCCTTGACATACTCTTTTCCCAGTTTTGAACAGCAAGTCTTAAACTATATTTAAAATAAAGGAAAATATATTATTTCCTTAACAAAAAGCCTAGAGTTAGTGTGGTTCCAGCAATGATCAATCAGATGATCAATGATAACAAGTAGAATCCCAGCATCTTTCTGCTATTCTCAGATTGATTTTATCTATAAGCTTTTAGCAAGATGGCTATCATATTCCCTGGCAATATATCCAGACATTAAAACATGTCAGGAAAGAGAATATGAGTTTTAAAGTTTCACTTTAAAGGGGCAAGAAATTCTTCCCATAGCTCCAATGCTGATTGCCTATCATATTTACTGCCTAGAATTGAATCATACACTGGGGCCCTGACCAGTCACTGGCAAGCAAAGAGGGAGTATCATGATTGGATTATAGTAACTAAGAACTACCCTTAATACTGGAAATAGGAGCCAATTCCCCAAAGAATATTGCCTTCTGGATAAGCATGGCTGTCTTTATAGTACCGGACTTTGATGAAAGGAAGAAGAATATGTAAAGGATGGAGATATTATCATATCACATTTATGTGCTATAAAAATTTATAATACCATGAATTACTTCATCCAGTCTTCCTCAGAGCTGTAAAATATATTTTGTTCATAAAATATAAGCTGAGATCTAGAGAGATATAACTTTCCTCAAATAATAAAGGCACAAAATTGTTGACCACAAGGATAGGAAACTGTATCCAAAACCAAAGCTTGCATTCTTTCCACCAAACCATGAGGTATTAACTAGAGACCCCAAATAATCTGAAAAATATGTTAAAATAATTCCAATTTCCTCAAATATTACAGTGATAGAGAATCATTTATGAATTAATCCTAGGTAAAATTACAATTTTTCTTCTGCTTTTTCCAGTTATATTTTTTCTAAAATCATTTACCAATTAAATATCTTTGAGAACTTTTTTTTTTATTCTATGCCAAACCAAAACTAGTGGACAAGCCTACTTTTTTTTTTTTTTTTTTTGGATTCAAGTTGCATTCAGAATGTTTATAGGAAAAACAAATATTAACATCTTTTAAGTTGTGTCAGCAAAAGAATCAAAGACTGATAAAGATAAAATTTTGTATCTACTCACTGATAATTTAAGAGTGCTTCAGGGATGAGAGGATTAATATCACACCACAGTCAAAATAATTAAACCTGGAAAATAATCAAGGATCAAGCTTGCTGAGTCTTTCAAATTGAAAAAGACCTGCCAAGACTGATCTTTTTTATTTTGGAAGTTTTAAAATGTTGGATCTAATTACAAACAAAAGCAGGATGCAAAGACTAATGATGAAAGCAGTTTAAAAAAGGTATCTTCTTCTGTAAACTTCAAGCACCAGGAAATTGTAAGAAACATAATATGAAGTCAGGTCTTTGCTAAGACATTAAATCAAACCTATGCCTAAAACTTGTGTGCCAATTGGAACAGACTGAGGTGGTAAATTTTCATGTTTATTATTTTAAAAATAAGCAGAGTCTGGAATGTGTGTGTATGTATATGTAAGTATGTTAAATAGAGAAAACGATTTGAATCTTCTAAACTCTTACCATTCAAACTACAACTTCAAACCTTAAATTAAATGTTTTTGTTGTGTTTTTTTTTTTAACCGCCCTCTACTTCTTGCCCTAAAATCTCTGAATACAGTGCATTTGTTTTTGTTATTCAGTTGCTCAGTTGTGTCCAACTCTGTAATCCCATGGACCACAGAACACCAGGCTTCCCTGTCCTTCACTATCTTTTGGAGTTTGCTTGGACTCATGGCCATTGAATTCGTGATGCCATCCAACCATCTGATTGTCTGTCGTTCCCTTCTCTCCCGCCTTCAATCTTTCTCAGCATCAGCGTCTTTTCCAATGAGTCAGTGCTTCACGTCAGGTGGCCAACATATTGGAGCTTCAGCTTCAGCATCAGTCCTTCCAATGAAAATTCAGGGTTGATTTCCTTTTGGATTGATATCCTTGCAATCAATAGTAAATAAAATAGAGAAGAAAAGAAAAAACAAACAAACAGATCACATTCATCTTTTCTTCATTACAGGCTTCTAAGCTTAGTTAAGAGAAAAGAGTGAATGTTTAAACCTCATAGACTCATAGAAGGTTAGAACTTGTTGATATTGTCCTATATAATTTCATGCCTAGAAAAGAGAATTTGTTAATTCTGTAAAGTGAACTTAAATGTTATTTGGTTTAGTAGAAATGGCATTAGTGAGAGAAAACTAAAATAACCACTATCACAGGAAAAATAATGCTATGCTTTGATTTTATCTTGTATTCAGAGCATTTGATAAAATGTTTATAGGTACAATGTCTGGCCTTTAATGAAGTAAGTTGGTTAAATGATGAAAAGATATTCTTAAAGTCAAAGTAGGGCTTTAATTTGTGTAGGCCCAATTGAAGGTAGTTTTTCACTCCTATAGGCCAATTTGGCAGATAAACACTAATTCCTAATAAAGCTTGCTGTTAGGGATAGTCTATGGTAGAATAAATATGGTAGCAAACTTTAAATGTTGACACAAAACTTTTATGTAACTTCAATCAATTTTAATTTGTTACCCTCCCCCCACCCACCTTTTCCTTTTCATCCTCTTTCTCCCTCTTTTTTTTTCCTTCTTCTCTTCCTGCTTCTTTGTCATTCTGGGGGTAAAAGAAATAACTTCTGAATCCATAAGTTTAAAGCCAACAAGGTTACTTTAGACTATTCAAAGAACTAGTCACTAATGCCATTTATTAGTTATAGCTTAAATGATAAGCCTCAAAATCTTAAAGGACAAATCCAGAATTGTTTTTTTTTTTTTTTTCCTGTCACAGTTTTATGTCATCCAATTTCATATCATGTCTTGAGGGACAATTTTTTACAATGTGGTTTGAAAAAAATTCCTTGTGTTTGCTAGATATTTTCAATTAATCTCTCAAAAATAATATAAAGAACACTCAGGTATATCTTGAACACAAATAAACCTAATGCCATTCATTAAAAAGAAAAGTTACTAGCATGTTTTTGTACTTAATACTAAATTCAGATTTATTCCTGTCCTGCAAACCTCTGTGTTAACTGACTGACCAACCTCACCAGAATATCCTCTACCTATCCTTGATGATTTGGCTTCAGCTACACTGGGTATCTCTCAGATCCTTCATCTTGAAAAACGCATTCTTGCCTCAGAACTTTTGCACATGTTGTTCCGTCCATCAGGAACACTTTACACATTCTTCAAACACTCTTCTGGAAGCACTGTATGCTTTGCGTTAATAGAACGTATCACAGTTTGTAATTATGTTTGGTTTAAGTTTGTCTCATTATATAAGACTAAATTTGTTTGATCACAAAGAAAATAATATGAATTCACTATCTATTAATATGTATATATCTACATATATATGTATATATATGTATTTCTACAGGCACTGTATTCTGACTTTTTTAAACTTATGAGGCCTAAAGAAGTGTACTTTTTTAAAAAAGATAAGCAAAATAAATAAATAATTTTAAAAATAAAAAAATAAGCAAAATGTATATGCAGATAAAAGATCTAATATTTTCTTCTCCCATCCCAATAAATGAAATAACTTCTTAGCAAACTCATCCCACTTGGGAGGACTCTGAAATCATAAGCAAATTCATTTCTGCTTAGATACTACTATATTTTCAGTACCTTTGTGTAAAGTAGGAATTAAGTAATGATTATTGATTGAATATATGCATGAATAAATAATGACTTTGTGCCAAAGCATAGCAATAAGAAGGAGAAATGAAGTGACACACTGCAGAATGTCTAAAGTTATGTTTGTGTTTCTTGGTTTTAATGTTTCTGTCAACTAAGTTTGTGCTTTTTTGAAGTAGGTCCACAGTTTTGGTCTATGAACCAGAGATATCAGTAATAGAATTCTATACTTGTAAAGACATAAAGACACCCACATATCTAATTTTCTTCACAAAATATTTTGTAATTAAGACAATATTTGTTTTCTGTTTTATAAATTGGATCCTTCATCAAACAAGTTTCTCTGAAAACCAATAGTAAACAAATCTCTGAAGAACAAAGTAAAGAAACAAAGGCCAGGTTAATCTAGCCTGAATCTTTTATTAACAAACAAAAAAATATGTAATGAACTTTATCTTTAGAGCATTATTAGAAACAGAAAAAAATGAGTGGAAAGAACAAAGTTCACATACACTTCCTGTCACCACACAGGCTTGACTGCCCTACTTATATCCATCATCACAATGATTTATTAAAATCAGTGAACCTATATGGACATCCCATTATCACTCAAATGCTAAAGTTTGTTACAGTTCACTCTTAATGATGTATATGCTATGAATATGGATATATGACATATAATCATCATTACAGTATTATACAGAATAGTTTCATGCCCTAAAAACCCTTCATGTGCCATCTATTCATCCCAACCCTTGGCAACCACTAATCTGTTCCTTATTCCATAGTTTGCCTTTTCCAGAATGTCATATAGTTGGAAACAGTTTACAGCCTTTCCGGGCTGTATTTCACATAATAGTATGTGTTTAATGTTCTTTTCATGGCTTGAGAGGTTGTTTCTTTTTAGCTCTGAATAATATTTATTTTTCTGAATGTACCATGATTTGTTATCTGTTTATCTGTGGAGGACATCTTGGTTAATTCCAAGTTTGAGCAAATATGAACAAAGAGACTATAAACATCCATGTGCAGGTTTTTATGTGGACATGTTTTCAACTCCTTTGGATAAATATCAAGAAGCATGATTGCTGTGTTGTATGCTGAGAATATGCTTAGTTTTGATACAAAGCTCCAAATTATCTTCTGAAATGGCTATGCCATTTTGCATTCCCATCAGCAATGAGTGAGACCTCTTGTTGCACCCCATCTGTGCCAGAATTTGGTGTTGTTGGAGATTTGGACTTTGGCAATGTACAGATGGTCCCTGACTTACAATGGCTTGATTTAAAATTTTTCAAACTTATGATGGTACAAAAGTGATACACATTCCCTGGAAACTATTCCTTGAATTTTGATCTTTTTCTGGGCTAGTGATAAGTGATATGATACATTTTCATGATGCTTAACAGAGGCAGGGAGCTGGGCCTCCCAATCAGTCACAGGATCACAAGTCAAACAACCAATACACTTACATTTTGTACCCATACAACCATTCTGTTTTCACTTATAGTATTCAATTAATTATGAGATATTCAAAGATTTAGTATAAAATAGACTCTCTATTAGATGGTTTTGGTGGCTCAGTGAGAAAGAATCTTCCTGCCAATGCAGGAAATGTGGGCTCTATCCCTGGGTTGGGAAGATCCCCTGGAGGAGGAAATGGCAACCTACTCCAGTATTCTTTCCGGAAAACCCCATGACAGAAGAGGCTGGCGGGCTATAGTCCATGGGGTTGCAAAGAATCGGACACAACTTAGGGACTAAACAACACAGCAGCAAGCTAATATCAGGGTTGTGAGTGTGATTTAACCATTGACTAAGCTATGATTTTGAGTAGCTTAGGTGTATAATTTTTTTTTTTTTTTTTTTACTTATTGCATTTTCAGTTTATGATCGGTTTACTAGGATGTAATCCCACAGTAAATCATGAAAGATCTGTAACAATACATCATTTTTTGCTGCTGCTATTTTTATTTTTTAGTGACATGTAATTGATTTACAATGTTTCAGGCATACAGCAAAGAGATGCAGATA
This sequence comes from Muntiacus reevesi, assembly GCF_963930625.1. Lineage (NCBI taxonomy): Eukaryota > Metazoa > Chordata > Mammalia > Artiodactyla > Cervidae > Muntiacus > Muntiacus reevesi. The sequence goes on along the minus strand of NC_089270.1, from coordinate 36,404,303 downwards.
TACACATACACAAATATATGTATACTTTTTCAGATTTGTTTCCATTATTGGTTGTTGCAAGACATTGAATACAGTCCCCTGTGCTATACAGCCGGTCCTGTTGTTTCCCTATTTTATATAGAGTAGTGTGTATATTTTAATCCCAAATTCATTTCTGCATACCTTTCTCCTTTTGTAACCATAAGTTTTTTCTCCTATGTCTATGAGTCTGTTTTGTAAATAAGTTAATTTGTATCAATTTTTAGATTTTACACATAAATAATATCTTATGATATTTACCTTTTTCTGTCTGACTCACTTCACCTAGTACAATAATCTAAAGGTCTATATATGTTACTGCAAATGGCATGATTTCATTTTTTTATAACTGAGCAGTATTCCGTTATATACATGTACCATTTCTTCTGTATATATTTATCTGTCAGTGGACATTTAGGTTGCTTCTACGTCTAAGCTATTTTAATATAAATAACACTGCTATGAACATTGAGCACATGTATCTTTGGGAATTAGTGCCTTCTACAGATACATGCCCAGGAATGGGATTCCTGGATCAAATGGTAACTATTTAGTGTTCTAAGAAACTTCCATTCTGTTCTTTATAGTAGCTGCACCAATTCTCATTCCCACCAACAGTGTAGGAGGGTTACCTTTCCTCCACACTCTCTTCAGTATTTATTGTCTATAGGTGTTTTGAGGATGGCCCCTCTGATTGGTGTGCAGTGGTATCTCATTGTAGTTTTGATTTGTGTTTCTCTAATAATTAGCAATACTGAGCATCTTTATGTTCCTCTTGGCCATCTACATGTCTTCTTTGGAGAAAGGTCTTTTTGGGTCTTCTGTCTATTTATTGATTGGATTGTTTCTGTCTTTTTTGTTGTTGTTGTTATTGAGCTTTATGAGCTCTTTGTAAATTTTGGAGATTGTAGGTCACATTGTTTGCAAATGTTTTCTACCATTCTGTGGGTTGTCCTTTTGTTTTGTTTATGGTTTTCTTTGCTGTGCAGAAGATTTTGAGTGTAACTAGGTCCCATTTGTTTCTTTTATTTCCATTAGTCTAGGAAATGGATTGAAAAAATTATTCCTTCAATTTATGTCAAGGAGTGTCCCATTCCTAGATATGTTATTCTTTTTGATGGTAAATGGTAAATGAGATTGTTTACTTAATTTCTCTTTCTGATAGTTTGTTGTTAGTGTGTAGAAATGCAACAGACTTCTGTATACTAATTTTGTATCCTGCAAATTTACCAAATTCATTGATGAGTTTCAGTGGTTTTCTGGTGGTACATTTAGGATTTTTTTTTTAATGTAAAGCATTATGTTATCTGCAAACAGTGACAGTTTTAGTTCTTCCTTTTCAATTTGGATCCATTTAATTTCTCTTCTCTCATTGTTGTGTCTAGGATTTCCAAAACTATGTTAAATGAAAGTGGTAAGAGTGGACATCCTTGTCTTGTTCTTGATCTTAGAGGGAATGATTTCAGCTATTCACCACTAAGTATGGAGTTACCTGTGGGTTTATCAGATATGGCCTTTATTATGATGAGGTGGTTTCCTTCAATTCCCACTTTCTGGAGAGTTTTTGTCATAAAGGGATGGTGAATTTTATCAAAAGGTTTTTCTACATCTGTTGAGATGATCATATGTTTTTTATTCTTCAGTTGTTAAGGTGGTATATCACAATTGATTTGTGGATATTGAAAAATACCTACATCCCTGAGATAAATGCCACTTTATCATGGTGCATGATACTTTTCATTTATTACTTGAGTCAGTTTGCATTTTTTTAAAAGATTTTTCCATCTATCTTTATCAGTGATATTGGTCTGTAATTTTATTTTTTGTGGTATGTTTCTTTGGCTTGGTATCAGGGTGATGATGGCTTCAATGAGTGAGTCTGAGAGTGCTTCTTCCATTGCAATTTTTTGAAAGATTTTCAGAAGGATAGCTGTTAACTCTTCTCTAAATATTTGATAGAATTCATCTGTGAAGCCATCTGGTCCTAGACTTTTGTTTGTTGAGAGTTTTTAAATCTTACCTTCAATTTCAATATGATTGTTTTGTTCATATTTTCTATTTCTTGCAGGTTCAGTTTTCAGAGACTACACCTTTCTAAGAATTTGTTTATCTTCTGTAGGTGGTCCATTTTATTGATATATACTTACACATAGTATTGTATGTGTATGATACATACACATAAGATACTCTTATGTATCTGTGCTCAGTTGCTCAGTTGTGTCCAACTCTTTGTGACCCCATGGACATTAGTCAGACTCCTCTGTCCATGGAATTTTCCAAGCAAGAATACTGGAGTGGGTTGCCATTTCCTACTCCAGGGGATCTTCCCAACCCAGGGATCAAACCTGCATCTCTTGCATCTCCTGCATTGGCACATTCCCACTGTACCAGCTGGGAAATCTTTGTATTTCTGTGGTATCTATTGTAATTTCTCCTTTTACATTTCTAATTTTATTGATTTGACATCTCTCCTTTTTTTTCTTTTCCCTTGATGAGCCTGGCTAAAGGTTTATCAATTTTGTTTATCTTCTCAAAGAGTTAGCTTTTAGTTGCCTTGCTCTTTTCTATTGTTTTCTTTGTGTCTCTTTCACCTTTTTCTGCTCTGATTTTCATGATTTCTTTCCTTCTACTAACTTTGGATTCTGCTTGTTCTTCTTTATGGACTTTCATTAGGTATAAGTTTAATTTGTTCATTTGAGATTTTTCTTGTTTCCTGAGATAGGATTGTATCTCTGTAAATTTTCCTCTTAGAACTGTTTTTGTCATGTATCATAGGTACTGGACTATTGTGCTGTCATTGTTATTTGTCTCTAGGCAGTTTTTGATTTCCACTTTGATTTCTTCAGTGATACATTGTGTTTTTTTTAGTAGCCTATTGTTTAGCATACATGTGTTGTGTTTTTACATTTTGTGTGTGTTGTTCATTTGTAATCTCATAGTGTTGTGTTCAAAAAAGATGATTAATGTGATCTCAGTTTTTTAAAAAATTTACTAAGGCTTGCTTTGTGTCCCAGCACGTGATAAATTCTGGAGAATGTCTTATGTAAACTTGAGTAGAATGTGTAGTCTGTTGCTATTGGAAGGGATGTTTTATAAATATTTAGTCCATCATGAAGATCAGAGTGCAAATGAAATAGAGACTAAAGATCAAACAACAAAACAACAATAACAACAAAAAACAAATAGAAAAGATTTATGAAATTGAAAGTTGGTTCTTCAAAAAGATTAAAAAAAAAAATCAGCCTGTATCTAGGATCATCAAGAAAAGAAGGGGAGGGCCCAAATCATTAAAGTCAGAAATGGAAAGGAAAAGATACAATGAGCACCATAGAAATACTATGGGTCTTAAAAGACTACTACAAATGACTGCATGCCAATAAAGCTGACAACCTAGAAGAAATAGACAAATTCTTAGGAAAGCACAATCTCCCAAGACTGAACCATGAAGAATTAGAAAACACGAATAGATCGAGTATCAGTAATGAATCAGTAACCTTAAAACTCCCAACAAACAATAGTTTAGGACAAGATAGTGTCACAGGTGAATTCTACCAAACATATGGAGAAGAATTAACACCTGTTCTCAAACTATTGCAGAAAATTACAGAGGAAGGAAAACTTCTGAACTCTTTTTATGAAGTCAGCATCACCCTGATATCAAAACCAGACAAAGATATCACAGAAAAAGAAGATTGTAGGCCAATGTCTGATGAACATGGATTCAAAATTTTCAACAAAATATTATCATACCAAATCCAATAATCTATTAAAAAGATCATACAAAATGATCAAGTGGGATTTATCCCAGGGATGTAAGATTTTTTCAATACCTATACTAAATCAGTGTGATACACCACATCAATAAACTGAAGTATAAAAATCATACAATCACCTACATAGATGCAGTAAAAAGTTTTGGACAAAATTCAACACCCATTTATGAAAATAACTCTCCAGAAAGTGGCCATACAGGAACATACCACAGCATAATAAAGGTCATGGTTAACAAATTCATAACTAATGTCATCCTCAATGGTGAAGAGCCAAAATAATTTCCTCTAAGATAGGAACAAGAGAAATATGTCCACTCTTGCCACTTTTATTCAACACAGTATTGAATTCCTAATCACAGCAACAGACAAAAGAAATCAAAGGAAACCCAACTCAAAAAGGAAGACAGAAAACTCATTATTTATAGATGACATGGTCGCATACATAGAAAATCTCAAAGATATTACCTAGGAAGATATACCAAGTTCTTGTATTGGAAGAATCAGTATCATAAAAATGACTATATTATCCAGAGCAATCAACAGATTAAATGCAATGCCTGTCAAATTAACAGTGTCATTTTTCACAGAACTTGAAGAAATAATTTTAAAATTTATATGGAAACACTAAAGACCAGGAATAACAAAATAAATTTTGAGAGGGCAGAACAGAGCTGATGGAATCATTCTCCCTGACTTCAGACTATATGAGAAAGCTACATCATCAAAACAGTATTATACTGGCACACAAACAGATGCATAGATCAATGGAACAGAAATAAACCCATGCACCTGTGGTCAGTTAATCTATGACAAAGAAGGTGAGAATATGCAATAGATAAAAGACAGTCTCTTCAATAACTGGTGCTGGAAGAACTGGGCAGCTATATGTAAAAGAGTGAAGCTAGAACATTCTCTAAAACCATATACAAGAATAAACTCAAAATGGATTAAAGACCTAAATATAAGACCAGAAACTATAAAACTCACAGATGAAAACAAAACACCCTGTGACGTAAATTGTAGAAATATATTTTGATCTGTCTTCTAAACAAAGGAAATAAAAACAAAAATAAATGGGACCAAATTAAAAGCTATTTTGCATAGCAAAGTAAGCCAGTGACAAATTAAAAAAGACAACCTAATGAATTGGAGAAAATATTAGAAAACAAAGTGACCAAAAAGTATTTAATATCTCAAATACAAACAGTTCATACAACTCAACTTTAAAAAGTAAAAAAATAAAAATAAAAAAAGTCAGATGACATTATTAGACTTTTTTTTTTTTTTCAAATAGGACATGCAGATGGCCTACAGGCACATGAAAAGATGCTCAATATTCCTAACCATCAGGGAAATGAAAATCAAAACCACAATGAGATAGCACCTCAAACTTGCTGGAATGTCTATTATCAAAAAGAATACAAATAACAAATATTGGTGAGGATGTGGAGAAAAGAAACTTTGGACATTCTTGGTGGACATGTAAATTGGTGCAGACCCTGTGGAAAATTTTATAAAGGTTTTACACACAACCTAAAAATAGAGCTACCATGTGACCCAGCAATTCCACACGTACATAAACATTATTTTGAAAAGATATATGCACCCCATTGGTAATAAAGACATTATTTACAATTGCCATGGTATGAAGCAGCCTAAGTGTCCATCAACAGATGAATGCATAAAGATGTGGTATATACATGAAATTGAATACTATTTAGCAGGAAAAGTGAAATTTTGTCATTTACAGTGTGGATGGACTTGTAGATTATTATGCCATGTGAAGTAAAGTCAGATGGAGAAAAACAAATACTGAATATCACTTATATGTCAAATCTAAAAATACAACAAGCTAGGGAATACAACAAAAAAGAGACTTGCAAATATAAAGAACAAACTAGTGGTTACTAGTGGTGAGAGCAAAGGTAAGACAGCAATATGGGGTATGGAATTAAAAGGAGCAAACTCTCATGTATAAAATGAGCTATATTAGACAACACAGGGAATATAGTGAGCATTTTATAATATCTATAAATGGAGTATAACCTTTAAATATTGTGGATCACATTGTATACCTGTAAGTTATATAATATTGATTATGCATCATATATACTTCAAAATAAAAAATAAAGCAATTTTAAAAAATTTTAAAAGATGAAATTTCTTTATTCATTTAATACTTTTGTCAGTACAAATTTTGGTAAACTTGTAAACCTTTGAGATGAACTTACCTAGTAATTTTTTAGTCTATCTATTAGCTACAAAATTGAAAATTTTAATATCTGGCTCATATGAAGTAATGAGAGAATCCTTATTTTTTTAGGCAGCATTGATTATACAAAAGTACAACTCAAGTCAGCTAAACATGTACTCAATATTCTTCTCCAGCCAATGTAAGGTACATCTGTGATCCACACATTCACTTTGGCAGACATGCCAGATCACAAATGTGATGTTAGTAACCTCTCTGTGAGTCAAATAGCATTGGACCTCTTTGTTTGTTTGCTTATTTTTTATATTAATACATTCAAGGGGGCACAAACTTAGATTTTTAACCAGCTCTAAGGAGTCAAAAGAGACACCACACAGTCTAAAACTTGGTCCTCTTATTGTGCTCTGTCTCACTATGCCTATGGCTTGTATGCTGGAGACAGATACAGTACTAAACAATAAGAGTATTGCATCATTAACTGATCTTTCCTAAGATTCAATCAAATAATGTTGAATGTGTGTGTGTGACTGTGTAAGTTAGTTGTGAGGAGCTGAATCATTCAATCATAGTAACAGCATGTAGCTATCTATGTTTTCTCATATCTTCTAAACAAATAAAACACACTAAAACTAAATAAAATGTGTTTTTCCTGTTTCCCTTCTTTCAATGGCAGATATTACCCCAGACACTCTTTTGAGATCTTTAACAAATAACAACTCCATATAATTCTCAAAGCCATGCTGCAAGATAAGTACTATTATTCCCATTTCACATATAATGAAAGTGAAGCATAGAGAAGTATATATTCCTAAATTGTATAGCTAGTAAGCAAATTTGGAAAACTCAGCAGTAGTCACAGGACTGGAAAAGATCAGTTTTCATTCCAATCCCTAAGAAAGACAATCCCCAAAAATGTTCAAACTACTGCACAATTGCACTCATCTCACACGCTAGTAAAGTAATGCTCAAAATTCTCCAAGCCAGGCTTCAGCAATATGTGAACCGTGAACTTTCAGATGTTCAAGTTGGATTTAGAAAAGGCAGAGGAACCAGAGATCAAATTGTCAACATCCGCTGGATCATCAAAAAAGCAAGAGAGTTCCAGAAAGACATCTATTTCTGCTTTATTGACTATGCCAAAGCCTTCGACTGTGTGGATCAAAATATATTCTGGAAAATTCTGAGAGATGGGAATACCAGACCACCTGACCTGCCTCTTGAGAAACCTGTATGCAGGTCAGGAAGCAACAGTTAGAACTGGACATGGAACAACAGACTGGTTCCAAATAGGAAAAGGCTGTATATTGTCACCCTGCTTATTTACCTTATGTGCAGAGTACATCATGAGAAACGCTGGGCTGGAAGAAGCACAAGCTGGAATCAAGATTGCTGGGAGAAATATCCATAACCTCAAATATACAGATGACACCACCCTTATGACAGAAGGTGAAGAACTAAAGAGCCTCTTAATGAAAGTGAAAGAGGAGAGTGAAAAAGTTGGCTTAAAGCTTAACATTCAGAAAACTAAGATCATGGCATCTGGTCCCATCACTTCATGGGAAATAGATGGGGAGACAGTGGAAACAGTGTCAGACTTTATTTTTGGGGACTCCAAAATCACTGCAGATGATGATTGCAGCCATGAAATTAAAAGATGCTTACTCCTTGGGAGGAAAGTTATGACCAACCTGCTGCTGCTGCTGCTAAGTCGCTTCAGTCGTGTCTGACTCTGTAAGACCCCATAGACGGCAGCCCACCAGGCTCCAACATCCCTGGGATTCTCCAGGCAAGTACAGTGGAGTGGGTTGCCATTTCCTTCTCCAATGTATGAAGTGACGTTGCTCAGTTGTGTCCGACTGTGAGCGACCCCATGGACTGCGGCCTACCAGGCTCCTCCGCCCGTGGGATTTTCCAGTCAAGAGTATTGGAGTGGGGTGCCATTGCCTTCTCCATGATGACTAACCTAGATAGCATATTAAGAAGCAGATATATTACTTTGCCAACAAAGGTCCATCTGGTCAAGGCTATGGTTTTTCCAGTGGTCATGCGTGAATGTGAGAGTTGGTCTATAAGAAAGCTGAGGGCCGAAAAATTGATATTTTTGAACTATGGTGTTGGAGAAGACTCTTGAGAGTCCCTTGGACTGCAAGGAGATCCATCCTAAAGGAGATCAGTCCTGGGTGTTCATTGGAAGGACTGTTGCTGAAGCTGAAACTCCAATACTTTGGTCATCTCATGGGAAGAGTTGATTCATTGGAAAAGACCCTGATGCTGGGAGGGATTCGGGGGCAGGAGGAGAAGGGCACGACAGAGGATGAGATGGCTGGATGGCATCACCAACTCGATGGGCATGAGTTTGAGTAATCTCCAGAAGTTGGTGATGGACAGGGAGGCCTGGCGTGCTGTGATTCGAGGGGTCACAAAGAGTCAGACAGGACTGAGCGACTGAACTGAACTGAACTGAGTAAGATGTGGAGTTAATATTTGATCTTGGGCTGCTAATTCCATAGTTTGCCTTAAAAAAAAAAAAAAGAGTCAGAGCTTGCCTACATGGCTGTAACATTCCTCCCCTCCTCCCCACCAAAATATGTTTATAGTTTCAGAGCCAGCTTTGACCATATGGTCAAACTTTGTCTAATGTGATATGAGCAATAGTGATATGTCAACATTGATATAGTTTGTTAGACAAGAAGAATGAGCTCTGGAGGGCTGATGTGCATTGTCCCTCTACTCAGCAATAATATACTGTTCACTTAAATGAGTCAAGATAATAGACCTCATGTTAAGTATTTGTGCCTTAATCAAATAACATCTTTAAAAAAAAGTGTTACATGCAATTTTTAGGTCCTGCCTTTTAAGATCAGTGGCGGATCCTTGATTTGCTTGCTGTTTTCTGTGTGCTGCAACTGATGGTGGGATTTAGGGTATTCATAGTGGATAATGAAATAGATTCCTTATGTTGAAAAATGAGAAGGCTACCTAGGCTTTAAGTGAACAAGATATAATTTTGTCACATCTAAGGTGGTGTTTTATAGAAACTGAGCTTATGCCCTGAAAAAGTTTTTATGAAGAACATATACACTGATACCCTTTTTACTTCATTCCTAGTCACCAAAGTACATCAAGTTTATCTTGCTTGCTTTGCAATTCTGCTTTCCTATATAAAAGGTTAATCTTTAACATATTTAGGAAAAACCATACCCAATGAGCCCTATGTGTAGATAATCTTTGCTTCGCTTTTGTAGCTTTAAGCAAATCCTTTCAAATACATTGTTTCTTGTCATTGAAAATTATTCCAAGTAATGTGTCCAAAACCTCTCAGTGTTTGTGCTCTGTTCTACTGTGGGTCCTTCTAAATTATTTAGAAAGGTTGTGCATTAAATTTATTTCTTCTGATATTGAATCACTTTCATAGAATAAAAATCAGGTACTCACAGTTCTGATGAGGTGAATGAAACTGGAGCCTACTATACAGAATGAAATAATTCAGAAAGAGAAGCAACAATACAATATATTAATGCATATATATGAAATTTAGAAAGATGGTAATGACAACCCTATATGCAAGACAGCAAAAGAGACACAGATGTAAAGAACAGACTTTTGGACTATGTGGGAGAAGGTGAGGGTGGGACAATATGAGAGAATAGCATTGAAATGTGTATATTACCATTATGTAAAATAGATGACCAGTGCAACTTCGATACATGAAGCAGGTGCTCTGGGACAACCCAGAGGGATGAGGTGGGGAGGGAGGTGGGAGGGGGGTTCATGATGAGGACACCTGTACACCTATGGCTGATTCATGTTGATGTATGGCAAAACCATCACAATATTGTAAAGTAATTAGCCTCCAGTTAAAATAAATATTTTTTTTTAAATTAGTGATTCAGTTTTCAACTCTTCTTTATTATGGTCTCATCTCCATTTTTAGCAGAAATTTCTCTGAAGTTACTGGCCTCTGAATGATATCAATGCAACAAGTCTAAAAGTGATTCAGACTCCTCCTCTCTTCTACATTTTTAGAGTATGTTCATTATTTTCACTGGGATCTAGATAGGTTTATCTGCTCAGTTCAGCATCATACCCAGAAGTGTCATAATTACACCCAGTGATATTATTTAAATTTTAATTGTTATTTCAAAGATGTACTTATTCTTAAAATAGTTTCCTATCAATAGCAAATGTAGAAAATTTATTTACTTATGTTTCAGTTATAACATCTTATTATTCTAGAATAAGCATAGTAAAACATTCAAGATTATTAGCAAGACAGAGGTCTTAAATTTCTTTTAAATTATAAAGGAATGGTTATTAGCTTTCTATTAACTAGAAATTTCACAAAAAGTTTGGCAGAGTTTTAGTATCCTGAAATAAGTAAAGATGCTTCTATACCAGTATGTGTGATTTGAACAAATTTTCTTCAAATCTAGGAAAAATGCTCAAAATAATTAAATTTGAGCATTATGCCTTTAAAATTTCAAGGTTTTGATGATTTTTAGTGTCATTTTCATAGCAATAATTATGCTTATTGACTTCAACATAATGTCAAATACAATTATCTTCCAATTATAAATGTAATGTCCTCTATCTGAATTTTCCCATCAAAAGTTCTATATTTATAACCAAGCTGCTCTATTGTAATTGAGAAACCCTCTAGTAGCATTTTAAAGTAGAATTATGAAAGCTGCTCCACAGGAACTATCATTCCATAAAGTAATTTGCATCAACAAAGCTGCTGTTAGTATTATTCCGTTCACATTCACCAATAGGTTTTCCTTCTAACTTTTTACTTACTTGTCTTAAATGTCATCTATCCTTGTTATGGGGCTCTGGTGGTAGCTCAGCTGGTAAAGAATCTGCCTGAAATGCAGGAGTCCTGAGTTTGATCCCTAGATTGGGAAGATCCCCTGGAGGAGGCACTTTCCACCCACACCAGTATTCTTGCCTGAAGAACCCCCATGGATAGAGAAGCCTACAGGGCTACAGGCCATGAGGTGGCAAAGAGTCAGACAGGACAGCGACTAAGCATAGCACATCCTTGCTATGATGCACATCTCATTTTATATCAATATAAATCTCATTTGATAGTTAGGATATTTTTGTTTGTTTGTTTAAGTCACTCAGTCATGTCTGACTCTTTGCAACCACATTTCTGGCATTGACAGGTGGATTCTTTATCACTCAGCCACCTGAGAAGCCCCTGGGATATATAGCTCAGTGTTTTTCTTTCCAATTCTTCAATTCACTGAAAACTTGTTTAATAAAATTCCATCCCCTTTTCCACAAGGTACACTTAAAGTCATTAAAATTGCTCCATTTTTGTCCTGTTAAGTAGTTAGAATAGGAAAAAGGAGTTCAGAATGGCAGTGGCTAAAACACAAGGAAGGGAAAGGCCCGCGGAAATAGAACAAAGGAAGGTCCAAGGATCAGAGTGAGGGCCTCAAGTAGAACAAACAGCACTCCTGGCTAGCCTGATTTACATAGGGAAGACCCAGAGGGAGGAAAAAGCGTACAAAAAGGGGAGCCAAAGTGCCGGGGCTCTCGCCCATGCAAGCTCTCTCACTCACTCACGTCTTTTGGGTTGGTATGCCTTCACGCCTTGAGGATGTATTTTCCTTTATTTTCTAAATAAAACTGAGCTGTAACACTGATCTGTCCGAGAGCTGTAACACAGTTTGTCTGAGACCTGAGACACGGTCTGAGAGCTTTAACGTCTGTCACTTCAAATTTTTTTTTTGTGATGAGACAAAGCAGAGGAAATTACACACTGCCATGACAGTCCCTTTAATTTTCCAAAATTTTCATATAGCACAAAATTCTCAAAATTTGGATAACATTTTCATTATATGACAAAATTGTACATAAAATGCAGCATTTACCTTAGCTAATATGTCTCTTGAATTCTTTAACTTATGTAGAATAAAATCCCATGACTCATACTAATTTCACCTTTTTTAAGGTAATGGAAATTTAAAAGATATTTCCATTGCTGGAGTACATGTGAAGAATTGAAATTTCCCATACAAATGTGAGCTTCCTCAGTAATAATTTCAATAATAAGGAAATTACTTGACAGTATTTATTAAAAATACATATACTCTTTGACAAATAATAGTTACCTGGTTAATATAAGCTACATAAATAAATGACATCAAACATAAACATATATACACCTAAATACACATGCATATGGCTTGTTTTTGTAGCATTGTTAGAAATCTAATAATAAATCAATAGAAAATGTATTAAACTGAGTTATGCAACATGCAATACTTAATGTTAGATATATTGGATTCAAAAGTTTTTCATGATACTATAGCCTGATTCCATTTTTAAAAATACAATAAAAGAAACTTAATATATGTGTTATATTTCTGCTTCTCTAGTGGTTCAGTGGTTAAAAAAAACAAAAAACAAAAAAAACCCTGCCTGCCAATGCAGAAGATGTGGGTTTGATTCTTAGTCGGGAAGATCCCTTGGAGAAAGAAATGACAACCCATTCCAGTATTCTTGCCTGGAGAATCCCATAGATAGAAGAGCCTGGTGGCCTACAGTCCATGGGGTCACATGAGTTGGACAGGACTTAGCAACAAATGATAACAAAAATAGATATATTTTGCTTTTGTGTATATGAACATATATAATGTATATAATATATGCCATATTGTTAACATTGATTATGGTTAGGAAATTGAAGCGGAGAAAGAAAAGTTTCATTTTCATATGCTTTGGTTTAATTTGAACTATTACAAAAATCTTTTTCACTTTGATTTTCTAAAAGCAATACAGAATACAATTAACAATGTTCCAAATCAAAGGATTATCATTTTTGAATGCTCAGAAGCATATGAAAGCATTGTTAATAAATAATAAAAGTTAATTAATAAAATCTGTCTAAATTACATCCTATTTTAGCATTGCCTCTCATGACTAGTAGAAAGCTAGAAATTTTAGATAATATTTGTCATGACAAAGTGCATTTTATAGGGCTTAATTTGGAGAAAAATAGTTTTAATACATAAAATTTTTCAGATGAATAACTTTTTGGACTCTATCTCTAAAGTCATCTGTAAGTTGGTGTGCTTTAAAACATGATGAATACAAAAACAGTCAATTAATACAAAATGACAGATACTAGTGGACTATTTCATAGATTAACAGCTAGCATCAAGTCTTGCTAGGTCCAAGCTGTTTATTTCAGCCCTAGACTTGAAAGGATGCACAGGCCACATTCAGGCCTCTAAGCACATTTAATTCAAGTGAACATGATTATATATCCAAGCCTACTAGTGAAATTGCAAGCTTTATCTTTCAGCTGCTCTATGGCTTCAAGCTGTGGAGATATAAAATGCTAGCCTTGGGACAAGTAGTTGGAGCGTCACCAAACTTTGATGGACAAAGAACTTCCCGAGTGCCTTTTTTTCTTCCTGATGACAAAGAAAATTTTTCATTTTTATAACATTGTCTCCCCAGTTTTTAATTAATGTCAGGCACAGGTGGTATAAGGGATAACCACAGTAAATCACAAAAAGGGTTATGAGCCTCCAAAGAACTATTATTTAATATAGGCAGGTCATAAAACAATGCTTTAGAATGATGGGACTGTCAGGTGTCCACATTTTCAATCTATACTTTTGAAGCTGCTGTCTCTACATCTGCAAGAGGAATTTTAGATTATACTCTGGGGCTTTGTTATAATTAGAAAAAAAATATTCAATATCTGATTAAAATACAATTTATTTCAATGATTTGTTTTCCCTGTATATTTTTACATTTTTTCAAATATATTTAAGATTCAAAACAGGATGGGCAGCTTTAAGTTTGTGAGTTTCCTCAAAATATAGCAAAATATTAAGAAAATATTAAGTAAATATTTTGCTCCTTTCATTTATTTTGAAAATGAAGCAAATCTCAGTGAAAACTAAAAAGTCTTTATAATTATATTCTCACATTGAAAACAATGGCAATAAATCACAAATATACATGAAAGTATGTTTGTGCACTTACAAGAATTTTAGTATCACATTTTCATGGAGAACTATTTAATATATATTTGAATGATGTTGCTGTACACCTGAAATTAACAACATGGTAAATCAACTATACTTCAGTAAAAATAAGTATATAAAAATAAACAATTTTATAATCCATCTCTAATTCTTACAATCTTATTATGCATTTTTAAAACTATGTACACCTATCCTTTTCTCCCTTCCTCCTTTATTTCCTTTCTTCTTCTCTTTCACTCTTCTTCATTGACTTACACTTCAATGTAGACATCAAATAGATAGTTGGAGGAAAGAATAAATAAAGTGTTTTGAAAATTGTGATCACACTATTGATAGAGTTAACATTTTTAAAATTGAACTAAAGAGTTGTGTTTGCTTATGCTGCCAAAACAAAACATTGCAGACTGTGTGGCTCAAACAGGAAGCATTCATTTTCTCACAGTTCTAAAGCCTAGAAGTTCAAGATGAAAAGGTCAGTTAGTTTGACTTCTCCCAAGGCCTCTTGGTTTGCAGACAGAGAAAGTCTTATTTTGTCCTCATGTGTTTTTCTCTGTGTTCACAAATCCCCTGTGACTCTCCCTCTTTTTGTAAGGGCTTTAGCCATATTAAATGAAGACTCACCCATATGGCAACAATTTACCTCTTTAAATGACCATAATTATCTCTCTAAAGGCCTTATTTTCAAATATAATCGCTTTCTGAATTATACTGGGGCTAGGACTTCAACATGAAATTTGAGGGTATACAAATAATTTCATAACAATGAAAGCATTTCCCCATGCCGTTAAATAGTTTTAAATTGCAGGATATTCTAATACATTGATACATAATTATTTAACCCATTTCCTATTGTTAAATATTGATTATTTTTCTGAATTTTTACAATAGTAAAGAGTGATATAGATAATTTCCTTAGAAAAGAAGTAACTGTGTGCATTTTAGGCTACTTTCTTGGGCTCAAAACCCCAGAGGTGAATTTTTTCCATCAGAAGTTACAAATATTATTTCTAAAATTTCAGAACTTCCCCCCCAATTTTAATTGCCTACCAGAAGCTGGTGTGTTTTGTGTTTGCATAACTTAACCAAAGCAAGTTATTAAAAGATTGTGCTGTACTTTGTCACTCTGTTCAGTTCAGTTCAGTTCAGTCGCTCAGTCGTGTCTGACTCTTTGCGACCCCATGAATCGCAGCACGCCAGGCCTCCCTGTCCATCACCAGCTCCCGGAGTTTACTCAAACTCATGCCCATCAAGTCGGTGATGCTATCCAGCCATCTCATGCTTTGTCGTCCCCTTCTCCTCCTGCCCCC
The DNA here is from genome assembly GCF_963930625.1 of Muntiacus reevesi. NCBI lineage: Eukaryota > Metazoa > Chordata > Mammalia > Artiodactyla > Cervidae > Muntiacus > Muntiacus reevesi. The sequence goes on along the minus strand of NC_089270.1, from coordinate 36,388,981 downwards.
AATCCCTCCCAGCATCAGGGTCTTTTCCAATGAGTCGACTCTTTGCATGAGGTGGCCAAAATATTGGAGTTTCAGCTTCAGCATCAGTCCTTCCAATGAACACCCAGGACTGATCTCCTTTAAGATGGACTGGTTGGATCTCCTTGCAGTCCAAGGGATTCTCAAGAGTCTTCTCCAACACCATAGTTCAAAAGCATCAATTTTTTGGCACTCAGCTTTCTTCACAGTCCAACTTTCACATCCATACATGACCACTGGAAAAATCATAGCCTTGACCAGACGGACCTTTGTTGGCAAAGTAATGTCTCTGCTTTTTAATATGCTATCTAGGTTGGTCATAACTTGCCTTCCAAGGAGTAAGAATCTTTTAATTTTATGGCTGCAATTACCATATGCAGTGATTTTGGAGCCCCCCAAAATAAAGTCTGATACTGTTTCCCCATCTATTTCCCATGAAGTGATGGGACCAGATGCCATGATCTTAGTTTTCTGAATGTTGAGCTTTAAGCCAACTTTTTCACTTTCCTCTTTCACTTTCCTCAAGAGGCTTTTTAGTTCCTCTTCACTTTCTGCCATAAGGGTGGTGTCATCTGCATATCTGAGGCTATTGATATTTCTCCCGGCAATCTTGATTCCAGCTTGTGCTTCTTCCAGCCCAGCGTTTCTCATGGTATACTCTGCATATAAGTTAAATAAGCAGGGTGACAATATACAGCCTTGACGTACTCCTTTTTCTATTTTAAACCAGTATGTTCTTCCATGTCCAGTTCTAAGTGTTGCTTCTTGACCTCAGTAGTGTCCGACGTTTTGTGACACCATGGACTTTAGCCCACCAGACTTCTCTGTACATGGGAATTCTCCAGGCAAGAATACTGGAGTGGGTTGTCATGCCCACCTCCAGGGGATCTTCCCAACTCAGGGATCTAACCCAGGTCTCCTGCATTTCAGGCAGATTCTTTACTAGCTGAGCTACCAGGGAAGCCCAAGAACTGCAGTGAGTAGCCTATTTCTTCTCCAGTGGATCTTCCCAACCCAGAAATTCAACTGAGGTCTCCAGCATTACAGGCAGGTTCTTTACTAGCTGAGCTACCAGAGAAGTCATTAAAAGATTATTTCTATTTAAAAATATGACTGTTCTATTTAGAAATGTTTTTATGTACTATGTTTTTGATTATATTTATCATACTCCTACAGTTTTTTATTAGCATTTAGTATTATTTTATCATTTTTATTAGCATTATCCGTGATAGGTACATATTTACAGCAAGTTTTCCTTTCCTTTAGTTTTTAAAGGAATTATCCTTACAAAGGATATTAATATGTTATTTGTCAAAAAGTATATTCACATTACTGCTTATGGTGTTCTTATATTTTCATGTTTATTTAATCATGAGAAGCATTATTTGCTTTATAATATGAATTATGTTTCAATATTTCATGGTTAATTACACATACTGTCATATTAATTAAAACTTTATTGACTACATTAAACATATCTATTTTACCCTCATGAAAAACTTTCTCCACTATTTTTATTTTTATGAAATGATTTCAATTGCTATTTTACTGAGAACTTCCAGAGGCCTCCAACACATCTTCCTAAATAGAACCTGTATCCAACATTCTAACATTTCTCCTGTTATTATAGATGGATTGTTCATGCTTCTACTGTGTCCAATAGCCATCCTTTGTACACTAGATATTATCCTTTGACTATTCTTGGCAATAGCCTAGCAATTCTACCATGATGTATCTATCATTCATCCCCCTCGACAGATTTATCCCCGTTAGCATTCAAACCTATATTTACATCATTCACAGGAAAACAAAAACAACAACAACAACAACAACAACAGCAACAACAAAACACACACACACACACACACACACACACACATTTCCAGACTCCACCCCTTCTTTCTGCTGGCACTTTATAATTAAAAGTTTTGTGTGTTCTATGTAGGCTTGATCATTCATCCCAGTCTATCTGAGTTAGTCACAGTTAAAATACATTGTTCCATCCCATACAGGGGCTTTTCCAGAAGGTAATGATCCTGTATTAATTAGTAAATTGAATACCAATTCTGATTCTGTTTTCATTGCTCTTCTCCTATTCTCTTTTGAATTCTTATCATTTTGACTTTTCCCCACTATTCCACAGAAGGTAGTTTCATCAATTTCATGACCTCCATCTTTTATAAACTTCTTCTGGGAATTAATTACTGTCACTTTCTGATATTTTGGGACTCTGACATCTTCACTAAAATTAGGGAATCTGTTTCAATGGCAGTATCTTCCATCTTCATTTCCACCCTACAGAGGACAATCCCATCAGTGTAGTTTAGACATACTGGTAACCTACTCACCAATGCATAGCTCAGTGATGGTAAATGTTCTCTGAGCCCTGTCAATCAGATGTAATTGAAAACTTGCTGATTGAGTAAAATTCTTTAAATCCACTCCAAATTTTCTATCTTAACACTTTATTTATTTTTGAATTTTATTTTATTTATTTATTTTTTATACTGTAGTGGTTTTTGCCATACATTGACATGAATCAGCCATGGATTTACATGTGTTCCCCTTCCAGATCCCCCCTCCATCTCCCTCTCCGTCCCATCCCTCTGGGTCTGCCCAGTGGACCAGCCCTGAGCACTTGTCTCATGGATCCAACCTGGGCTGGTGATCTGTTTCACCCTTGATAGCATACATGTTTCAGTGCTATTCTCTCAGAACATCCCACCCTCACCTTCTCCCACAGAATCTAAAAGTCTGTTCTGTTTATCTGTGTCTCTTTTTCTGTTTTGCATATAGGGTTATTGTTACCATCTTTTTAAATTCCATATATATGTGCTAGTATACTGTATTGGTCTTTACCTTTCTGGCTTACTTCACTCTGTATAATGAACTCCAGTTTCATCCATCTCATTAGAACTGATTCAAATGATTTTTTTTAATGGCTGAGTAATATTCCATGGTGTATATGTACCAGAGCTTCCTTATCCATTTGACTGTTGATGGGCATCTAGGTTGCTTCCATGTCCTGGCTATTATAAACAGTGCTGCGATGAACATTGGGGTGCACGTGTCTCTTTCAGATCTGGTTTCCTTGGTGTGTATGCCCAGGAGTGGGATTGCTGGGTCATGTGGCAGTTCTATTTCCAGTTTTTAAGGAATCTCCACACTGTTCTCCATAGTGGCTGTACTAGTTTGCATTCCCACCAACAGTGTAAGAGGGTTCCCTTTTCTCCACACCCTCTCCAGCATTTATTGCTTGTAGACTTTTGGATAGCAGCCATTCTGGCTGGCGTGTAATGGTACCTCATTGAGGTTTTGATTTACATTTCTCTGATAATGAGTGATGTTGAGCATCTTTTCATGTGTTTGTTAGCCATCTATATGTCTTCTGATTAAGTAAGATTATGGCACAGAATGTGGACACCTTATTTCCAAATTCAGACTTAAAGAAAGTAGGGAAAACCACTAGACCATTCAGATATGACCTAAGTCAAATCCCTAAATATTATAAAGTAGAAGTGACAAATAGATCCAAGGGATTAGGTCTGATAGACAGAGTGCCTGAAGAACTATGGATGGAGGTTCATGACACTGCACAGGAGGCAAGGATCATGACCATCCCCAAGGAAAAGAAAGGTAAAAAGGCAAAATGGTTGTCTGAGGAGGCCTTATAAGTAGCTGTGAATAGAAGAGAAACAAAAGGCAAAGGAGAAAAGGAAAGATATTCCCATCTGAATGCAGAGTTTCAAAGAATAGCAAGGGCAGATAACAAAGCCTTCCTCAGCCATCAGTGCAAAGAAATAGAGAAAAAAACAATAGAATGGGAAAGTCTAGAAACCTCTTCAAGAAAATTAGAGATACCAAGGGAACATTTCATGCAAAGATGGGTTTAATAAAGGACAGAAATACTATAGACCTAACAGAAGCAGAAGATATTAAAAAGAGGTAGCAAGAATACACAGAAGAGCCATATAAAAAAGCTCTTCATGACCCAAATAATCACGATGGTGTGATCACTCACCTAAAGCCAGACATCCTGGAGTGTGAAGTCAAGTGGGCCTTAGAAAGAATCACTACAAACAAAACTAGTAGAGGTGATGGAATTCCAGTTGAGCTATTTCATATCCTGAAAGATGATGCACTGAAAGTGCTGCACTCAATATGCCAGCAAATTTGGAAAACTCAGCAGTGGCCACAGGACTGGAAAAAGGTCAGTTTTCATTCCAATCCCCCAAAAAAGGCAATGTCAAACAACGCTCAAACTACTGCACAATTGCACTAATCTCACACGCTAGTTAAGTAATGCTCAAAATTCTCCAAGCCAGGCTTCAACAGTACATGAACTGTGAACTTCCAAATGTTCAAGCTGGATTTAAAAAAGGCAGAGGAACCAGAGATCAAATTGTCAACATCTGTTGGATCATTGAAAAAGCAAGAGAGTTCCAGAAAAATAACTACTTCTGCTTTATTGACTATTCCAGAGTCTTTGACTGTGTGGACCACAACAAAATGTGGGAAATTCTTAAAGAGATGGGAATACCAGACAACCTAACCTGTCTCTTGAGAAATCTGTATGCAGGTCAGGAAGCAACAGTTCGAACTGGACATGGAACAACAGACTGGTTGCAAATAGGAAAAGGAGTATATCAAGGCTTTATATTGTCACCCTGCTTATTTAACTTATATGCAGAGTATATCATGAAAAACGCTGGGCTGGAAGAAGCACAAGCTGGAATCAAGATTGCCAGGAGACATATCAATAACCTCAGAGATGCAAATGACACCATGCTTATGGCAGAAAGTGAAGAGGAACTAAAAAGCCTCTTGATGAAAGTGAAAAAGAGAGTGAAAAATTTGGCTTAAAACTTAAAATTCAGAAAACTAAGATGGCATCTGGTCCTATCACTTCATGGCAAAGAGGAAAACAGTGGAAACCATAACAGACTTTATTTTGGGGGGGCTCCAAAATCACTGCAGATGGTGAGTGTAGCTATGAAATTAAAAGACGCTTACTCCTTGGAAGAAAATGTGTGACCAACCTAGACAGCATATTAAAGAGCAGAAACATTACTTTGCCAGCAAAGGTCTGTCTAGTCATGACTATGGTTTTGCCAGTAGTCATGTATGGATGTGAGAGTTGGACTATAAAGAAAGTTGAGCGCTAAAGAATTGATGCTTTTGAACTGTGGTGTAAGAGAATACTCTTGAGGATCCCTTGGACAGCAAGGAGATCCAACCAGTCCATCGTAAAGGCGATCAGTCTTGAATATGCATTGGAAGGACTGATGCTGAAGCTGAAACTCCAATACTTTGGCCACCTAATGAGAAGAACTGACTCATTTGAAAATACCCTGATACTGGTAAAGATTGAAGGCAGGAGGAGAAAGAGATATCAGAGGATGAGATATCAAAGAACTGATATCAGAGGACTGAGTGATTGTACTGAACTGAACACTTTAGCAATAAATACTTTCAGCTTAGCTTGTGTTAGTGCAGGCTGCACATAAATGCAAGTTTTGATTAACCAGCTGACTAAAAAGTGAGATCTACTCTCTGCTGAATAAGCTAGTGCATGTAATCCAGATTCATTGCCAAATGTGCTCTATCACTATATGCAGTCCAACAGACCATCATATTTTTTCCTCCTTAGTCGTCCAAAACCATCAGTGTCTCTTTCCACATATAATTCCCATGTTTCTATCACAATAAATCATAAATATCTAGCAAATATTTTAGTGTATAAATCTTACCAGAGTTCAGATTTAATTCTTATCCCTTTGAGACCAGGAAAGTTTTGACTCACAATGTCAAAAAGGTGGTAGAGATTAGTCTTAAAAAGATGGACATTACTTTGAATGGTACAAGGTAATTACCTCAAATGAGTTTCTTACAGGTCTTTAATCAGTGACGAAACAGCCTCACTATTAACAGAGAACTTTTTTCTTCTGCTTCCAAGGAAAACTCAGAGGTGCTTAGAAGTCAGATTAACCAGTCAGCCTAACATATCAAAAAGTCCATTATTCCTTGGGATTTCAATCTATACTCAGAATTTCACCTGACTAGATTGTGAGTTTAATATACCCTATAATACAGCAACTTCCATAATCATATTCTAGATCAGATCTTCAGCTACGTCTTCCCTATGAGATTAAAAGAGAAAAACTTCCCCTTAATTCTGAAATATCTTAGATTCTGATCAGGGAAATATTCTAGTGAAGGATTTACAAGAACAGAGAACTTCAGGCCAGAAGAAATATGTAAAATCATGTTATCTTGGTTTTAGAGACACAGAGAGAAACTTATATTTTGTTTAGGCATGTTTGAGTCTCTATCTCATTTATCTGAATTAGTATCTTGATAGTACATCCACAGTTTCTCTGGATTTGCATATCCTTTTTCTAAAGAATAAAACTGTATTTTGGATTATTTCACTGAATTAAATTAAGCATAGCACAGATTGAATGAAAATTGATTATTTGGAAGCAGATTTCTATTCTAAAAGAAAGCATTTTAAAATGATTCAAAGATAAACTTAGTCCCCTTTTACAAATTTCTGCTTATATGGCTTTAATAAACAGTTGTCACAGTATCTCAAATGTGCTATAAAACCAAAACATACTACTACACAACATGACCAGTAATAAAAGAAAATACAAAAAAAAAAAAAAAAAAAAAATCCCACACATTTCACAGATCTAATTTGGCTAGAAGTACCCATTTTCTAGGCACAAGGGATCTTGAAGTAAAACAAAGTGTAAGCATTTGCATTCTACTTTTCTATTTTATATATAAATATAAATATTTTATATAAATATATATATATGTATATTAATTTGAGGGGAAAGTATACAAGAAAGGAACCTTGAGTGCATTATCCACTGCAAGAACAAAGTCCACATTTTTAGTAAGTACATTTGAGGATAGTTTTCTCTTTACAGAAGGGGCACCACTAAGCTTGGCAATGGGGCACATAAGTAAACATACTCCTACCTTGCTGTTGGGCTGCACATCATAGACCCTCAAGCCTTATGTTGGCGGTTGCCCAGCCTTGAGAACAAAGAAAGAGCCTGGAAACAGTGACAGAGACATCAACGATTTTTTGGAAAGGGGGTCTTACATATCTGCCACCCCACACTGTGTGCTGCAGACAGCAAACAGAACCTGGCAGCGATCTTGGCTACTCGGGGGAGGAGGGGGCTACCATTTTTAGTTGGAATAGACATCAGGTTGGCTCACTTGTTATCAGGGAAACCAGAAGCAAAGTCATGTCCCTCACTTCCCCTGTGAAGATTAATGACCATCACAAGGACAGGTGTTTCCCTTTAAAGTTACAAGTGGAACCATTCATAAGAATTAGAACTAGCTGTGATAGGGCACAGGAACGTTCATGTGAGCAGGGTGTAAGGGAGGCAGGGACTGGTCAAGCAGGAGACATACAGAGAGCAAGAGAAGAGCCATCTTGAGTGATCTGAACATTCAGCTCCACCCTGACATACCCTGCACAACCATAACGACCTTGATCTTTTCCTCTTCCATGACATCCCTGATGTATAGAGAGGTGCACTGCAACCAAATACTAAAAATGCAATACAGACACAAGCAGCTAAAGAGTATAAAGGGTAAACGAGGAGATTATTGGGTCAATTTCTCATGTAAGTCCAGAGGAGAACGCCATCATCTCACTGTAGACCCAGCGATCAGACTCATTTTGCAGTTAGGCCACCATGGTTGCTCATTCCATGCACTGATTCCCTCCACTCAGACTAAGGACAAAATGTAAGATGTGTAACAGGCAAAGTGCAAGGTAGATCTTGACCATTAAGCAAAATCTAAGCAGTAACAACATCTGAGATAATGCCATCCCTGCCTGTGGTTTTCATCCTTACCTGCAGTACCATACCACTCATTCACTCTCAGTCCCCACAGCCCTTGCAAGCAATTCACAGGGTTCCCCAGCTCACTGCAGAGAAACTAGCACTGACAGAAAGAGGTCAAGTCACCCACAGGTTATGTCCCACCCTTGGGGACCTTCTGCAATGACGCATCTTTAGTGTCTTTTCTTAAATTTAGATCCCATGTCTTCACTCCTTTTTGTCAAGTGGTCTTTGGGACCTGGGCCTTTTTCTGATCTCACTTCTGTCATTCTCCCACTGTAGCTGGGATGAACAGAGAGACAGGTGGGTAGGTGCAGGCTAAGAGGCCATGGTCTGTCCCACCTGCAGTGCCCAAATATTGTTTTCAACCCTCTGGAGGTGATCTCCAACAAGGGTCCTTCTGCTCAGGGTTGTTCTAACCAACAGAACCTGAGTTTGTTCGGAAGCAATGGAAAATTATTCTTTAATCAGGGAGTGGAGAGATAGGAGCACCTGCTCTCCTGACAAGCCATTGTCAGGGATGCTTTACAAGGTTCTCCTCAGCCGGGAGGGAGCATTCTCAGAGTTCTTGCTGGACAGGCATAGTTGTGTTGCTCAGGCTCCAGAACCCAGTGCGCATCTCTGATTATGGCCCAGTGCCACCTCCATCTTGAATAGAGGTGTCCGAGTGCAGGTCTCCACCTGGCCTAGTCCTGGAGCTGAAGTGCTGGTGCAGCCATTTCCCAATAGGAATGCTGGTCTGAAGGGCTGGTGTGAGGCCTCTGAACATGGCACCCAGTGAACGAGTGAAGCTAGACTATGCACAAAGGGGGAAAAAAAGGTTAGACTTTATTTTATTACCCAGATTCTATTTTATTTAATGGCAATTGATAGTGAGCTTTGTTGGTGACCAAATGAGCAACAGGTAATTTAGATGCAGGTAAATTCGGTAACTGGGGACTAAATTCTTGAAAAAGACTACAAAAATTAGTGGAAAAATTATGAAAATATCCTCTTAAAAGCATCAAGGAACTACCAAGATAGTAAGAAATTACAGACCTAAAATGTGGAAGAGGAAAGAAAGGCAATTCTGTACCTATGGTAAATTTTGCCCCATTGGCAGGCTATTATTTCAACCAAAAAATTCTAAATCTCCCTCTAAGTCTTCTCCAAAGAGTCTAGCAGTCATGTTCAAGGGCAGCTGTGCATTAGAGAAAAAAGCTTAAGAACTTTTAGAATCTGTGGGACACTGCCTTGAAATAGAGATACAGAATGTTTCATGTTAGAGTTCAGAGATCAGACAATTCATGAAGTTTTCACCAAAAACATTTCACCATATGTCCGTAGAGTTCTATGTTGTGGTTTTATTTCCAGGTCTTGAAAATGTAGTTGGAGTAAACGTAAGTGTCAAACCGTATCTGACAAACTGAGTAACAACTATTGTGTGAAAGGAAGTCCAGGCTTTAGCCCTCTTTACCAGAATAGTAAAGCTAAAGTAACATTGCTAATTACATATTCACACCACATGGATCAATTACAGACTTTCACCCCACAACCAAAGACTAAAATGCAACTCCTGAGCAAAAACAGAGGGTTCTTAAAGAGTGATGTTGGATTACAAATTTAGTCAGGTAGAGTCTAATTGGCATTATATCAAAATATGACTACTTTAATAAAGAGAATTAAAATGGCCTTTGAAAGCAGTTGGTAAAAAACAAGTTATCTGGCAATCTTTTCCCACCTTTAGCCCCTATAAGTGATAAATAGATGAAGGTAGTGACAGTTTGTCTTCAACCAGCATGCATAGCATTTCACTCTCATATCTGTCTACCTCAACTTTTCTGCCATCCTAATTTAATTCACAGTGAAGTTGATCATCTCTCAAGACCAAAGGCCTCAAGCTGGTCTATTACCTTAATGACATTATGCTGATAGGAGGTGAGGGGAAGAAATAGATACCATAAGTACCTTAGGAACATGCAAAATTCTGGGGATTGTAAATAAGGCCTATGAAATTTCAAAGTCTTGTACTTCAGTGAAGTTTTTGGTCTGAGTTGTGTTGGAAAATCCCCTTAGTGAAAGATGAATAAATATATCCTGTATGTACTACCATTAAGAGAAAAGCACAATTGTCTACTAGGCTTCAGTAGATTTTTGGAAATAATATCTGTTATGTTTGTGTGTACTATTCTGAGTATTCATAAGTAACCTACATCAAAGAAAGCTCAAAAACAAATTTAAGTTCCGAGTTAAATTTTTACTTGAGCCCTTAGAGGAGAGACCAATTACTATAGTAGTGGTCCCCTTAATAAAAATACCTAGGCAGAATTTAAAGGCAAAACCTGAAGCTCAATTTGTTACCTGGAAATTATAAATTCTGATTGTATGAAATTTTAGTCAGATTTCATAAAGCTAGAAACAAGGTGTTCTTACTTTCCTTGGCTTTATTCAGAATGCGAAAGGTCTTAAGCATTTTTTTGTTTTTTATGACTAACTTCAGTATATAAGGCTTGGGGAATGTACTTCTTTGGATATTAGTATGATATACATTTTATATATAATATGTTTTTGTGTGTGATATGTTAAACACGATGGAAGACAAAAGTGAGGAGGAAAAAAATGACAATTTTTCACTTGTTTCTTTTTTTTTTTAATTCCCCATCTTGAACCCATTTCTTTTTCAGTTTCTGTTCCTTAGACACAGGTTTAATTAAATATAGTTATTCAACAATTTTGTGATTCCCTTATTACACTTTTCCTTTTTTTGCTGATTCTATTTATATTGTTTCAAAGAGTTGATTATATATTTTAATTAACTATAATATGACTAATTATTAACACCTCTTTGCTGTACAGTTAATAAAACTAGAGACAAAATATAAGGACTAAAATCAAGAGTTCCCTGGAGACTTTTCAAAGTGCTGTTTGTCATTTATAAATTAATTATATAATTCTTTAAATATTTTTACTGGGCCTAACAGTTTATCTCTTCTGAGTCCAAGAAACAAGGGCATTTTATTCACTTCCATCAGATTTTGCCTAGAATATTTAAAATTGGCAACTACCTTATTTTCTCTGTATTTTAAAAATTTTGATAATTTGATTTAACTTCTTGAACATTTATTATTAATAGTCTGTGAATAATAACATTTATATTTGGATTTCCTGTGGCCTGTTTCTATTAATTTTTCTTTGGGGCTTTCACTCAACAAGTCTTTTTGATGTCATGTTATTTGTTAGTGAGAAGTAGATACTATATATGAAAAATTTAGAGCTAATTGAACCAAGGGAAATCACTTTAATCAAATCAGGGATTAGCCATCTGTCTTCAGCTTGGACTTAACTTTGTGAAATGTGATAGACTAAAAGAAAAAGGGAAAAAAGACAACAAAATTAGCTCTTCTCATCAAGTTATGGAATATATTTAATCTTTGAATTTAGGCCTGGTAATATGATTTATTTTGGCCAACAGAGTGTCAACAAACAAGGTAAAAGGAAAACTTGAAATGTTTTTGCACATTGTCCATGACCTTTTTGCCTAAAGGAATCCCACCTTCACGCTGTGAGGAAGCTTGAGTAACCTATTAGAGAAGCCCTCTGGAACATAACCTAGGCAGAGGCTGACAGCCTGCCAAATATCAGGGATATCAATGGGGACTTCTTAGATGATGCAGCCCCAGTTAAACTATTCATTCATTATAGTGTGCCAGGACAGAACCAGTGCAAGTTGCCAACGTACGTAATGTTTGTTGTTTTAAGCTACCAATATTTGGGTTGATTTGTTTTGTATCTAGGATTAAAGTGTTCAATTTCTACTTCACACTCACTCTTTTGGTGTGTATTCCTTCATGATTCCAACGAAAAGATGGAATGTTGGTCAGGGTTTCTCCTCTTTGGCAAGCACTAAACTCACATTTTCTATTAAAGTCCCAGATGCCTGAAACTGTCAGACACTCTGTTCAGGCCGATCTGGTTTTCAGAATCTCAGGTTCTACTTCTTTCTTCAACTTCCCAAAACATTAATCATGACTTTTGAATAGACCAATACCTCAAGAGAAAAAGTAGCATCGAATATTGCATCCTCTCCCTCTGAAATGTCCTTTTCTCCAGAATTTTACCTCAGCAAGTTCAAACTTTCTTGGCAGCAGTCCAGTACCTCCAAATATATATATATATATATATATATATATATATATATATATATTTAATGTTCAATGTTTCTCTGAGAATTTTGGTATGCCACAAACCAATACTGAAGGAAAATAATTGTATGCAATTAAATTCTAAAACCTTTGTTTCCCTGGAGATTATGAACTCCTTGAGAAAAAGGGCGCATGATTCATTTGGTTTTGAGTTTCAACATGAAACTTAATATTTGAAACACAGAAATTCACAGAAATTCCTAAATTTTTTCTGTTGAAATTCAGAAATGGAAGAGAGGAAATAGTGTGCTGATTAGGGAGTGGAAGTTAAGATATATATGTACAGGCCAACTTTAGTTACAAATAAGTTGTGATATTTACTATCCACAAATAACATTCTTTTTATAGGCAGTCTTTGAATACTTTGGGGGCTTCCGATACAGTGCTAGTGGTAAAGAATCCACCTGCCAGTGCAGGAGACTTAAGAGACTCAGGTTCAATCACTGGGTCATGATGATCCCCTGGAGTAAGAAATAGCAACCCATCCAGTATTCTTGCCTGGAGAATTCCAAGGACAAAAGAGCCTGGTGAGCTACAGTTCATAGGGTCACAAAGAGTCAGACACAAATGAAGCTGAAAGGTAGTTTGAAAATGGTTCTTTCAGGAGCTCAAAATTTATAGCAAACAGAAGAACCATCCATAGTCATCTTAGAGCCTGAGAAAAGAGAATCTGTCACTTTTCACCCTTCTACTTTCCATGAAGTGATGGCACCAGATGCCATAATCTTAGTTTTCTTTTTTTTTTTTTTTTTTAATGTTGAGTTTCAAGCGAGCATTTCACTCTCCTCCTTGACCCTTATCAAGAGGTGCTTTAGTTCCTCTTCACTTTCTGCCATTAAAGTGGGATCATCTGAACATATGAGATTGCTGGTATTTCTCCCAGAAAGCTTGATTCCAGCTTGTGATTCCTCCAGCCCTGCATTTCACATGATGTACTCTGCATAGAAGTTAAATAAGCCAGGTGACAATATATAGCCTTATCATATTCCTTTCCCAATTTTGGACCAGTCCATTGTTCCATGTCTAGTTCTAACTGTGGCTCCCTGACCTACATATAGGTTTCACAGGAGGCAGGTAAGGTGATCTGGTATTCCCATCTCTTTAAGAATTTTCCACAGTTTGTTGTGATCCATGCAGTCAAAGACTTTATTTAGCATAGTCAATGAAGCAGAAGTAGATGCTTTTCTAGAATTTGCTTGCTTTCTCTATGATCCAATGGATGTTGGCAATTTGATCTCTGGTTCCTCTGCCTTTTCTAAGTCCAGCTTGTACATCAGAAGTTCTCAATTTACATACCACTGAAGCCTAGCTTGAGGGATTTTGAGCGTCACCCTGCTAGCATGTGAAATGAGTGCAATTGTATGGTAGTTTGAACATTCTTTGCAATTGCCCCTTTTGGGGATTGAAATGCAAACTGACTTTTTCCAGTTCCGTGGCCACTGCCGAGTTTTCCAAATTTGCTGGTGTATTGAGTATAGCCCTTTAACAGCATCATCTTTTAGGATTTGAAATAGCTGAAATTCCATCACCTCCACTACCTTTGCTCATGGTAATGCTTCCTAAGGCCCACTTGACTTTGTACTTCACAATGTCTGGTTCTAGGTCAGTGACCACACCATCGTGGTTATTTGGGTCATTAAGGCCACTTTTTGTACAATTCTTCTGTATATTCTTGCCACCTCTTCTTAATCTCTTCTGTTTCTATTAGGTCCTTACCGTTTCTGTCCTTTATCATGCCCATCCTTGTATGAAATGTTCCCTTGATATTTCCAGTTTTCTTAAAGAGATCTCTAGTTTTCCCCATTATATTGTTTGTTTTCTATGTTTTCTATTGTTTCTTTAAAAAGGCCTTCTCTCTCCTTGTTATTCTCTGGATCTCGGCATTCAGTTGGCTAATATCTTTCCCTTTCTCCTTTGCCTTTTACTTCTTTTCTCAGGTTTGTAAGGCCTCATTAGATAACCACTTTGCCTCTTTACTGAATCAATAAGTGAAAAGATCAGTGTGTAACCAGTAGTCTGCCAAGTAGTGGGCATCCAATGTTCAGCACAAATAGTTCCAATCATTAAGTAGTTTTCAGTGTAGTAGAAAATAAATATCTGGACACAGGTAACAATAAAATTCCAGTGAGATAAATGTCATGCAAAAGGAAAGAAATGCTCTCTTAAACTTGACCATAGTAGCAAAAACATTCTATTCACATTAGAAACAATGTTCCACCATTTATTTTTCATCCAAACACATTTCCTAAGCTTTAGATCCCAAAACCGCTAAGAGACACTTAAACATTTAGTATAATGACTAACTATTACCACCATATTTGATTTTTGTTTCAGATAGAATCAGTGTGGCAGTAAAACCAGTAAGGATGAGGGATAATGTGCAATGATTTCTGGCAGTAACTTTGTGTATGTGTTTTATTAAAATGTGTTCATTATTCTTAATACTAACTTTGTGTATGTGTTTTATTAAAATGTGTTCATTATTCTTAATACATAAAAGTTTTATATACAGTATACACTCTGGATTAAGTCTGTATATTTAAACTACAGATCACTCACTTCTCAATTACAATGCAACATAACCATGAGCAAATTGTTCAGAATTTCTGTGCTATACTTTTATAAAATGGAAAAAGGAACAAAATCTGTCTCATAGGTTTTTCTTAATAAGTTTAATAAGGATATTTATGTAAAATAATTATAATATATAATACTGGCATAATTTGTATTCAAAATATTTAAGTTTAATTAAATCCATTTTGGAGATCAGTTGGATATGTTTAAAAATTTTTTTAATTACGTATACCTTTGCTCAAGGTTTTTTACACTTGAAGAAGCTACTCTAAGCAAAATATTACCTATATCTTTTCTTATAGATGTGTGTGTGTGTGTGTATATACACATATATATACACTCATCAAATAATTTAGCATATGTTAAACAAGCAGTGCTACATATGTAGTCATTACATTATATGCTAAATGAATACTTAATTTTTAAGAATAAGCACAATGTATTATAAAGTTAATATGTTTTCAAACAGTATATTTACTGTATAAGCATAGAACATATTCTGATAAAATATACATCAGGTAATACTGAAAAATACAGTTAAAAAGAGTGAATGTTTCTTCACTTTTTATTTATTTCCATTTTCCAGTATTTCCACAAAATATCTGGATTTTGTATATAGATTTTGATTTTATTTTGAGGAAACTAAAGGGTTTTAAATCAAAATAAGACAGTTAACTAGAAATTTTGTAACCAGGAGGCAAAAAAATACACGGTCACTCCTATGGGTTCCTTCTTATCTGCCTATTCTGTAAATAAACAGGAAACAGATTAACAAGGGGAGATCATCTATGCTAGAAAGCTAGAATGTTCTCACTGCTTGGCTGGTTGTGCATATACTTTTAGTGGCATAAGCTTTGTTGCCGGGAGCCAGCACACAAGATCCCACCCATGACAAGGTCGTGAGGAGAAGACCTGACAAGCAAGGCAGATCAGGACCTCAGGGATTTCGAAAAACTGCCCCGGTGCTCACCTTAAAGATGATCTCTGTCTTTCTGATGCTTGCTATATTAGACTACTCCCTAATTTCTGTTACACAAGTCAAAGGCCTTCCCTGATCTCTCTCCAAGCAGAATCAGCTTAGAACTTTAATCAATATGTCCCCCGGACGCTGGTATCCTATAAGATTATCCAGGATGAAAGGAGTGTTTCAATTTAGACCCTTTTGCTGGCATTCTAGCCTGCTTGGCAAATGTGTACTAATGTACATGACTGCTCACAGCACCTTAATCATAAACAGCATAAATAACCTGATCACACAAAAGGCCCCAATAGGTACAGAGCCCTTCAGGGGTGAGGAAACCCTATTAGAGAACATAAAAATCTATTCTAAAAGTGGTTATAGTTAATGATTTAGAAAAATAAGAGTTTAGAATTGTTAATTTTAACCAGGAATGCTAAACAGGGGCTGCCTCACCTGAGCTGCAGAGTCTTTGTGTGGTAAGCCTTTTAGATAACTTTAACTGATAACTTCTGCAAAAGGACTGGCCTTTGTGTTCATTAAAGAATAGATTACGGAAAACAGCTTTGCATTCACCTAGGTCATAAAATGTCAATAGGCCCCAAGGCCAGAAGATAATGTACAAGAATCTCACAAAGAAGTATGCAGAAAACACCCTGGTTTCATTTAGGACAAGCTGACGTAACATTAAACTATCTTTCCTTAAAAATGTACTAACTTAGAATATCACAGCTACGGTAAGAAATAAAGATTTGCCAGACTCTGCTGCACCCGCCCCCCGTCTGGTCACTCTCTCTCTCTCTCTCTCTCTCTCTCTCTCTCTCTCTCTCGCCGACGCCGTTCATCCTGAGGGTACCTCCTGCATCCTGCCAAGGCTGGACCCCGGCACTTTGTTGTTTTTTAGATTTTTCCCAAATCTCCTAACGGAAAAGATCTGTTTTAAGCTAATATTACTCATTTGTAGCTATCAGACCTTTAGAGAGAGAATTCTTAAAGATTACATAAAGAGATTCTGAAGAAATAAATAACTATAAAGCCATAGTGTTTTGTTTTTGTTTGTTTACTTGTTTTGTTTCTTTGTTTTGTAACTTGCTTCAAGCCAAATCTAATGTCAGAGGAAGGGTAGTCTGGCAGAGTAATGTAGTGGATTGATCACAAAGCTGATGCTGAACATAAAATCAGCACAGCAAGTAAACACAAGTATATATTATAATCAGAAAGGGATTTAGTATAGTTTCTAAGACCTTTAGTTCTATACAATACATCATTCTGACATCATGAAATACTGAGTAACAAATAAGAAAACATAGTATTTAAAGGAAAAAACACATTTAAATATATTAATAAAAGTGAAAAAGTGAAAGTCCCTCAGTCATGTCTGACTCTTGGCAACTCCATGGACTGTAACCTGTCAGACTTCTCTGTTCATGGAATTCTCCAGGAGAGAATACTGGAGTGTGTAGGCGTTCCCTCCTCTAGGGATTGAACCTCGGTCTTCTGTACAGCAGGCAGATTCTTTACCCTCTGAACCAGCAGTGACCACATATAATTTAAATTCAATAAATTAAAGCATGAAATCATTGGATGAAGGTGTTCAAAGGCAATAATTTGAGCCACTCATTGAAATATATACCTTTTTCATAGAAAATACAACTATATATCTATGAATGTATGTATGTATGGTCAACATGATATTTGCCATGTTTTATTTATATTCTTATTCAATCCTTGTCTTCTTAGCTGAAACAGAAGCCCCTCTCTACATCTTTGTAAATGAAGGCTTATACTGATACTTAAAGGAAATCGTCAAAACAGTTATTTGATGATATATTATCTGACTGCTGAGTGTTTTTAACATTAATTGGATATAATTAAACTGCTTCTAGTATACTACAGGAGGAATATGATTACATTACTGAATAATTTTGTCTGCATATTTGAAAGCTAATGTACAAACAGGGTTTGTGAGCATGTGACATGTACAGTTAAAAAGACACTACCCTCAGAAGGACTCTGCATTTGGTCTAATGCTCTACTATTGTTGTCTTGGAATTTTTAATGATTTTGAATAACATGATCCATTTTCATTTGCCTGACCTGAAAATTATATAGCTAAGTCTATGTGCAAAAGAATTAAACTTAGCTATCATTGTAGTTGTTTAGTCACTAAGCCATTTCCAACTGTTTTGCGATCCCTGAACTGTAGCCCACCAGGCTCCTCTGTCCCGGGGATTCCCCAGGCAAGAATAATGGAGTGGATTACCATTTCTTTTTCCAGGGGATCTTCCTGATCCAGGGATTAAACCCATGTCTCCTGCATGCATCTCCTGCATTTCAGTTGAATACTTTACCGCTGAGCCACCAGGGAAGCCAGTAAACTTAACCATTACTACTCTTATTTTAATAGCCATAATATCCTAATATATCAATACATTCAGTTGTTCTTTGTCATCCTTAATATATCCCAAGGTTCAGTTCAGTTCAATTCAGTTCAGTCATCAGTCATGTCTGACTCTTTGCGACCGCATGAATTGCAGCACACCAGGTCTCCCTGTCCATCACCAGCTCCCGGAGTTTACTCAAACTCATGCCCATCGAGTTGGTGATGCAATCCAGCCATCTCATCCTCTGTCGTCCCCTTCTCCTCCTGCCCCCAATCCCGCCCGGAGTGAGGGTCTTTTCAAATGAGTCAACTCTTTGCATGAGGTGGCCAAAGTACTGGAGTTTCAGCTTCAGCATCAGTTCTTCCAATGAACACCCAGGACTGATCTCCTTTAGGATGGACTGGTTGGATCTCCTTGTAGTCCAAGGGACTCTCACGAGTCTTCTCCAACACCACACTTCAAAACATCAATTTTTTGGCACTCAGCTTTCTTCACAACTATCATATCCATACCTGACCACTGGAAAAACCATAGCCTTGACCAGACGGAACTTTGTTGGCAAAGTAATGTCTCTGCTTTTTAATATGCTATCTAGGTTGATCATAAATTTCCTTCCAAGGAGTAAGCATCTTTTAATTTCATGGCTGCAGTCACCATCTGCAGTGATTTTGGAGCCCCCCAAAATAAAGTCGAACACTATTTCCACTGTCTCCCCATCTATTTCCCATGAGGTGATGGGACCAGATGCCATGATCTTAGTTTTCTGAATGTTAAGTTTTAAGCCAACTTTTTCACTCTCCTCTTTCACTTTCATCAAGAGACTTTTTAGTTCTTCTTCAATTGCTGCCATAAGGGTGGTGTCATCTGCATACCTGAGGATATTGATATTTCTCCCGGCAATCTTGATTCCACCTTGTGCTTCTTCCAGCCCAGTGTTTTTCATGATGTACTCTGCATATAAGTTATATAAGCAGGGTGACAATATACAGGCTTGATGTACTCCTTTTCCTATTTGGAACCAGTCTGTTGTTCCACGCCCAGTTCTAACTGCTGCTTCCTGACCTGCATACATGTTTCTCAAGAGGCAGGTCAGGTGGTCTGGCATTCCCATCTCCTTCAGAATTTTCCACAGTTTATTGTGATACACACAGCCAAAGGCTTTGGCGTAGTCAGTAAAGCAGACATAGATGTTTCTCTGGAACTCTCTTGCTTTTTTGATGATCCAGCAGATATTAGCAACATGATCTCTGGTTCCTCTGCCTTTTCTAAAACCAGCTTGAACATCTGGAAGCTCTTGGTTCACGTATTGCTGAAGCCTGGGTTGGAGAATTTTGAGCATTATTTTACTAGCATGTGAGATGAGTGCCATTGTGTGGTAGTTTGAGCATTCTTTGGGATTGCCTTTCTTAGGGATTGGAATGAAAACTGACCTTTTCCAGTTCTGTGGCCACTGCTGAGTTTTCCAAATTTGCTGGCATATTGAGTGCAGCACTTTCACAGCATCATCTTTCGGATTTGAAATAGCTCACCTGGAATGCCATCACCTCCACTAGCTTTGTTCGTAGTGATGCTTTCTGAGACCCACTTGACTGCACATTCTATGATGTCTGGCTCTAGGTGAGTGATCACACCATTGTGATTATCTGGGTCATGAAGATATTTTTGTACAGTTCTTCTGTATATTCTTGCCACCTCTTCTTAATATCTTCTTCTTCTGTTAGGTCCATACCATCTGTCTTTTATCAAACCCATCTTTGCCTGAAATTTTCCCTTGATATCTCTAATTTTCTTGAAGAGATCTCTAGTCTTTCCCAATCTGCTGTTTTCCTCTATTTCTTTGCAGTGATTGCTGATGAAGGCTTTCTTATCTCTCCTGGCTATTCTTTTGAACTCTGCATTCAAATGGGAATATCTTTCCTTTTCTCCTTTGCTTTTTGCTTCTCTTCTTTTCATAGCTATTTGTAAGGCCTCCTTAGACAACCATTTTGCCTTTTTGCATTTCTTTTCCATGGGGATGGTCTTGATCTCTGTCTCCTGTACAATGTCACAAACCTCCGACCATAGTTCATCAGGCTCTCTATCAGATCTAGTCCCTTATATCTCTTTCTCACTTCCACTGTATAGTCATAAGGGATTTGATTTAAGTCATACCTGAATGGTCTAGTAGTTTTCCCTACTTTCTTCAATTTAAGTCTGAATTTGGCAATAAGGAGTTCATGATAGGGATTATGAAAGTTTAGTTGAATTGTGCAACACCCAGCTGGTATCAGAGCATTGCTTGGTGTTCTGGGGAAACCCATCATCCTGTTTCAGAGACAAATTGATATCTATAATAACTGCTTCTGTGATAACTTGGGGGACTGAGAGTAGTCAGTGAAAGAGAAGAGGTCTTATTATTAGTTGTCAATATCAAATAACTATAAATTAGGGCTACTTTCCCATTTTGGGCTTAGAAGAATAATTTGCTTTTTTTTTTTTTAATCAGCTTAAAGCTAAAGTTAAGAAGAACAATGTAACATAGTAAAATTTCAGTTATTTTTATAATCATGAATATAAACTATGATAAATTGTACTATTAACAATTTTATTTTCCTGAAGAGCAAATTTTATTTAAATAAAATTCCCTTCAAATATTCAAATTTCAGAAAATAATTTTACTTTGCATGCATCAAATGACATCTTGTAGAATGAACATTAAGATATGGTTCATGAGTTTAAGTAATTCTCTGTGATTTTTTTAAACTGTAAGTGAATAGAACATCAAGGTCATTTCCTTCTAAATATATATCTATATAATATATATTTTTAAAATATATGTATGTAACATATTCAAATATATATATATATATATATATATATATATATATATATATATATATATATATTACATATATGATTTGCAACACTAACATAAGAAACTAAATAATGACAAGTAAGATTGGGACTCAAAATTACTTAGAAGTTTAGTAATACCACAGGGATTGGAATTTCAAAAGCAAATAAACTTCAGGATTTCTGATAGAGAATTATCTTCTGGCTAACTGCTATTAAAAACTGAACAGTTTAAGAATGTTTAAAATCTGTTAGAGAAAGATATCAATTATCTGGTAGTTACCTAGGAGACAACCTTAATGGTACAGAACACAAATGAAAGATTTTCAGAGAAGCAAAAAACCTATACTTACTCTAGTCCTAATTATAACCCACTTGTTTATCCCCTACTTGCCAATACCTTGCAAATTAAAAGCAACAAATAAAAAATATCTGAAGGCACCCTTATAGCTATAAAAAATCTTCTGGGCAGGAAATAAGAGGAAAAGTGAGTCTCTGAGCTCAGCAAACACATCAAATTGTATGACTATGTTATAGGAAAGATAGAGATTCCAAAGTGGAAATCCTTCCAGATTTTGCACTTAATCCTCAAGGATTTGGAACACTGTAAGGGTAAAAACTGAAGGCAAGATCCCAAGCTGGCTGTAGCACTAGATGTAATCATTTTGCATGACATATAAAGAATTTCATCTCATCTATGTGCAATCATTTTTTTTTTTTACTCAAATATTTTGAAATGCCTTTTAGCTTTGAATATGTATCATTCAGATATTTTCCCCCCTTTTGTGCATCTTCTCATTCTTTTTGCCTATTGCCATTTATTTGGAATAAGACCTTTCAGGGATTGCTGTTGTTTGAGATGCTTTTCCCAAAAAATTAGAGTCTATGTTAGTGAATTTGTCAAGTGAGGGAAATGTGAATGAAACTTCGTATTGGAGAGTGAAATTTTATCATAATATCCAAATCGTCTACTTAAAGATTTTTTAATCCCATGGTCATAAATATTGCATATTTGATTCTCAAGATTTTAAATGAAACATTTCCTCAGATCTTAGAGACAGTGACAAAGGTCACATTAAATAATGGGTAGGATTCCAGTACTCTTTTAATTAAAGATGTTAACTATCACTAGTTAAAATAATACTGTCTAGAGTTAAACCTCGGGACAGTAACTGATGTTTATAACACCCTGAGATATATAAAAAAACTTTATTATTTTTAGTCCACATATCCAGTGTTTAAGATAGTGTTAAGAATAGTTAATGTTAACACAGTGGTTAAGAGCACAAAGAGTGAACCCAGAGGACTTGATCTAGAATCCCAGTTCTGTTCATTGTTAGCTGGTCAAGTAACTTACCTATAAACCCTTGTTTCTTTACCCTAAAATGAGCATAAAATTTTATCCTTATGCTAAGGATAAGAGTCATGTCTGACTCTTTGCAAGCCTGTGGACTATAGTCTGCCAGGCTCCTCTGTCGGTGGGATGTTATAGATGAGAATACTGAAGTGGGTTGCTGTGGCCTCCTAGGGGGCGTCTTCCTCATCCAAGGATTAAACCCACATCTCTTGTGTCTCCTGTATGGCAGGTGGATTATTTACCACTAGCGCCACCTGGAAAGCCAAAGATGCAATTAGTAACATACACAGAACACTCTGAGGGGTCCCCTTCTCTATTATGTTGTGCTGTATCAGTGTTGTTGTTGTTGTTGTTGTTCAGTTGCTCAGTCGTGTCCAACTCTTTGAGACCCCATGGATTGCAGTTCTTCAGGCTTCCCTGTCCATCATCATCTCCTGGAGCTTGCTCAAACCCATGTCCTTTGAGTTGGTGATGCCATCCAACCACCTCATCCTCAGCCATCCCCTTCTCTTCCTGCCTTCAATGTTTCCCAGCATCAGGGTTTGTTCTAATGAATTTTCTAATATCAGTGTTAGTTGTTTCCATAAACTGTCCAATTTAGCTTGCTGAAATATTCACTTGCCAGATTTATAAAATTTTATTTTAAATATTTAAGCTACTTATTTATACCATTTACACAGCCTCCCCCCCCCCCTTTTTTTTGTAATAAGTTCATCTCTCCAAAGTAAACTAAAGTGGTAATAACTTGAGAAAGGAAAGTTGAGCTCTTTCGACTGCTTTAATATGTTTTAAAAGATGTGTTAATTCTTCAAGAAGTTTATTTAAAAGGTTCATGAAGTTGAAAATAATATTAATATTAAGGTAAAACAAACAAAAAATCTACTTGAGCATTTGACTGCCAGTTGTTCATTTGCTGAGTTGTGTCTGACTCTTTGCAACCCCATGGACCCCAGCACATCAGGCTCCTCTCTCCTGGAGTTTGCTCAAAGTTATGTCCATTGAGTCATTGAAGCTATCTAGCAATCTCGTCCTCTGCTGCTCCTTCTCTTTCTGCCCTCAATCTTTCCCAGAATCAGGATCTTTTCCAATGAGTCGGCTCTTTGCATTAGGTGGCCAAAGTATTGGAGCTTCAGCATCAGTCCTTCCAATGAATATTCAGGGTTGATTTCCTTTAGGATTGACTGGTTTGACCTGCTGCCCAGTAAAGTCTTCTCCAGACAGATCCTGTGCTAAATTCTGTGTGACTATTTAATCCTTACAGTAAACTTATAGTTGTTAAGAGCTAATGAGTCAGTGATAGTTCAGTTAATATCTCAAATTCAATAAGTTTTAACTTGTCAAGTTCAGTAAGTGGAAGGAAATCAAGATTTGAACATAGGCAGCCAGACTGAAGAGTTAATTCTTCAGAGGAACTTGACAAGTATGACAAGGAATATTTCCCTAATTATAGAAGCAGAAGATATGAAGAAGAGAGGTCATATATAGCAAGACAGGAAGATCTCATGGTTTCCCCAGAGATATAATTGATATAAATAAATATTTCAAATTCTGGTTTGGTAGGCTTTTGTTTTGTTTGAATTCTGATCTTTTCACCTATCAGTTTGTATATGACTTAATGTCTTGATTTCAGTTTTATTTTCTATAATATAAAATAAACAGTTTCTCTATCAAGAGGATATTTTATAGATTGAATAATATAAAACACCAAGTCCAGTGCAAGACAAATAAGTACTCTATAAGTGATAAATATTACCATTTTTATTGTTATTGCTATTTTAATAGCAATTGTCATCTTTATTCAGTTAGAAGAGCATGTTTAAGTGTAGAAGATGTCTTAGATATTATGAAGGAGAGAAGAAAAAAGAAACAAAAGATCTTTCCATATGTTCTAGCTAAACTTGTGCAGAGTATGATAAAAATAAAATTTGAGCAAGCCAGAGACATAAATATTATCTTTGTATCCTGCCTCTTTTAATCTTCTACCTCTTATCATTGCTCTTTAAAGTCTCTTGACTATCCTAATTCAGTATATTTCTTTAATAGCAAATAAACAAATATTATTGCCCACAAAGTAATGAACCAGCTGATGTCTCTGGTCTTGACTACGTTGACCCATGCATCTATAGTCACCTGCAGGTTAAATAGGCAATTATATTGATTTTTTTAAATAGACTATTTTTTCAGAGCAGTTTAGGTTCACAGACAAATTAAGTGGGAGATATAAAAATTGCCCACATTCCTCATTTCCCCACACATGCACAGTCTCCCACATTATCAATGATTCAATAATTCCCTCCCCCAAAAAAAAGTTGTACATTTTTTACTCTTAATGAACCTGCCTGGCAGTGCAGGAGATGTAAGAAACACTGTTTTGGTCGCTGGGTCAGGAGACCCCCTTGGAGGAGGACATGGCAAACTACTCCAGTTTTCTTGCCTGAAGAATCCCATGCATAAAGGAGCCTGGCAGGCTACCGTCCGTAAGGTTGCACAGAGTTGTACATGACTGAAGCGACTTAGCATACAAGCAATGAACCTATATTGACATAATTGCCACACAGTATTCATAGTTTACATTAGACTTCATTCTCAGTATTGTACATTCTATGGACTTGGACAAATACAGAGTTACAAGCATCTGCTGTTACAGTACTACAAATATTAGTTTTATGTGCTCAAAATCCACTATGTTCTACATATTCATTCTTCTCTCTCTTGTAAGCCCTGGCAACCACTGTTCATAGTTTTGCCTTGTCTGGAATGTCAAACAGTAGAAGTCATACAGTATGTAACCCTTTCAGACTGGCTTCTTTCACTTAGTGATATACATTTAAGGCTTCTCCACGTCTTTTCATGATTTTCCCTTAGTCTGGATGTACTGAGTTTATTCATTTATCTCCTGAAAGTCATCATTTTTGTTTTTAAATTCCAAAGTTTTGGAATTCCAAAAATTCTAAATTTTAACAGATATGAGTCAAGCTGATATAAATATCCACATGCAGGATTTTGTGTGGACCCACAGCACTAGTGGTAACAAGCTGGTCTGTCAATGCCAGAGACATAAGAGATGCAGGTTTGATCACTGGGTCAGGAACATCTCCTGGAGTAAGAAATAGCAACCATTCCAGTATTCTTGCCTGGCGAATCCCATGAATAGAGGAGCCTGGTGGGCTACGATACATAGGGTCGCAGAGTTGGACTCAACTGAAGTCACTTAGCAAATAGCAAGGAGTGCAGTTATTAAATCCTATGCAAGAGTATCTTAAGGCAAACCATTTGATACCACGGTAATCCAAGCCTATGCCCCAACCAGTAACGCTGAAGAAGCTGAAGTTGAACGGTTCTATGAAGACCTACAAGACCTTTAAGAACTAACACCCAAAAAAGATGTCCTTGTCATTATAGAGGACTGGAATGCAAAAGTAGGAAGTTAAGAAACACCTGGAGTAACAGGCAAATTTGGCCTTGGAGTACGGAATGAAGCAGGGCAAAAGCTGATAGAGTTTTGCTAAGAGAATACACTGGTCATAGCAAACCCCCTCTTCCAGCAACAGAAGAGAAGATTCTACACATGAACATCACCAGATGGTCGACACCAAAATCAGATTGATTATATTCTTTGCAGCCAAAGATGGAGAAGCTCTATACAGTCAGCAAAAACAAGACTGGGAGCTGACTGTGGCTCAGATTATGAACTCCTTATTATCGAATTCAGACTTAAACTGAAGAAAGTAGGGAAAACCACTAGACCATTCAGGTATGACCTAAATCAAATCCCTTATGACTGTACAGTGAAAGTGAGAAATAGATATAAGGGACTAGATCTGATAGAGTACCTGATGAACTATGGATGGAGGTTCGTGACATTGTACAGGAGACAGGGATCAAGACCATCCCCCTGGAAAAGAAATGTAAAAAGGCAAAATGGTTTTCTGAGGAGGCCTTACAAATAGCTATGAAAAGAAGATAAGTGAAAAGCAAAGAAGAAAAAGTAAGATACCTTTCCAACCCAGGAACTGAACCCAGGTCTTCTGCATTGCAGGCAGAATCTTCACCAAATGAGCCACTAGGGAAGACCAGAAATTGCCTGTCTTTCAAACTAGCTATACAGTTTTATAATACTACCAGCAATAAATGATAGTTCCTGCTACTCCTCTTCCTCACAATTCATGCATTTCTTTTAATTTTCTAGTTATTTCCCTGATTTATTCTGATTAATTTTTCACAAGTGTTATGATAATTCTTTTGTGCTCTTGAATCTCCTCTTGACTTCAAGGCCCTGTGCCACAATTTTACTGAAAAATGTAATGAGGCTCTTAAACCCAAGTATTGCCGTCAGTAAGTGGCCTCTATTTATTAGTGTAATTTTACATCATATCATGGCATGACTTGACAGCACAAAACAACATGAGATAAAACTGTGTGATCTATTCATCATTCTAACTTTATTTATCATCAACACCCATTTAGGAATTGTCTATTATCTTTTATGAAAATGTTTTTTTCTGTTTCCTCTTTTATTCCTTTTCTTACCACTATTACTGTCCCTCAACTATATTTTTAATAAACCGTAAGCTCCTTGAGGCAAACTCCTCTTTTAAACAACAGGACATTTTGGTTAAAATAGATGTCCAACACTGAACACAGAGTCTGATGTCTACTATACCTACAGTTTGTATTTATTGAATATAAAAATTATAAATAGGTAAATATAGATGCATTGAATATATATACTTGTATAAGTGTTATTTGGAAAAACTTGCTCAAAATATTATTATTATTTTTAATGTTCCATCATGTTCATTAAAGTCAACTACTTCTAAAAATTCAATTGAGATTCAGCTTGGCAAAATTCTGTTCATAGCTTTTTATTAATATTTTCATAAGAAAGGGAGAATGGATATATATGTATGTGGATATAAAATGTCCTTGCCATGTTAATCTCAAAGTAATGCTAGATACATACTTGATCACAAATAATGACTTTTTTAACTTTGTATGTTACATTTTGTTTGAAATTTCTTTATTTCTTCAACAATGGAAGAATATTCTCAACTAGTATAAACTTCTAACTTGATCTTTAAGGACTTTAAGCAGATTTTTTTTTTAATCTGCCCTTATAATTATTTTTTGAGCAGTTTGCTAACAACCCTCTTTAGCTCATTTGAAGACAGTGTATATCCATTTGCTCTCACTGGTTTTTCTTTGTAGGTCATTTCTGCCAGTTGTCTTAATCACACACTTGTGATATTTCTTTCTATTTATATCTCATAGATTTCTCTGAGCCTGTAGCCTTTAAAAAAAATTGAAGGGTGGATCTCTTAAAATTCTTTCTCTATCAGTTTCTAGTCTGCTCTTCATGGATTCTAAGCTGGCGTTAGAGATATGCAAGGTCTTTTCATTATTTGTATTTATTTTCCTTTCTTTCATAATTCTCTGTATAAAGTAGCCTGGATATTTTCTATTTCTATTCATTAATCCTTTCTACTCTCTTTCCCATTTGTTGTTATAATTATTTTTTAAGTCAAATATATATATATATATTTGACTTTATATATATATATATATATATATATATATATATATATATAGTTTTAGAGTTACATTTGATTCCTTTTATAAATCTTTATTTCAGAAGTTTTCCATTTTATAATCTGTGGTTCAGTTCAGTTCAGTTCAGTTCAGTCACTCAGTTGTGTCCGACTCTTTGCGACCCCATGAATTGCAACACGCCAGGCTTCCCTGTCCATCACAAACTCCTGGAGTTTACTCAAACTCATGCCCATCGAGTCGGTGATGCCATCCAGCCATCTCATCCTTGTTGTCCCTTCTTCTCCTGCCCCTAATCCCTCCCAGCATCAGGGTCTTTTCCAATGAGTCAACTCTTCGCATTGGGTGGACAAAGTATTGGAGTTTCAGCTTCAGCATCAGCCCTTCCAATGAACACCCAGGACTCATCTCCTTCAGGATGGACAGGTTGGATCTCCTTGCAGTCCAGGGGACTCTCAAGAGTTTTCTCCAACACCACAGTTCAAAACCTTCAATATTTCGCCGCTCAGCTTTCTTCACAGTCCAACTCTCACATCCATACATGACCACTGGAAAAACCATAGCCTTGACTAGATGGACCTTTGTTGGTAAAGCATTGTCTCTGCTTTTTAATAATGCTGTCTAGGTTGGTCATAGCTTTCCTTCCAAGGAGTAAGTGTCTTTTAATTTCATGGCTGCAATCACCATCTGCAGTGATTTTGGAGCCCCCCAAAAATAAAATCTGACACTGTTCCTACTGTCTCCCCATCTATTTCCCATGAGGTGATGGGACCAGATGCCATGATCTTAGTTTTCTGAATGTTGAACTTTAAACCAACTTTTTCACTCTCCTCTTTCACTTTCATCAAGAGGCTTTTTAATTCCTCTTCACTTTCTGCCATAAGGGTGGTGTCATCTGCATATCTGAGGTTATTGATATTTCTCCCGGCAATCTTGATTCCAGCTTATGCTTTTTGCAGCCCAGCGTTTCTTGTGATGTACTCTGCATATATGTGAAATAAGCAGGGTGACAATATACAGCCTTGATGTACTCCTTTTCCTATTTGGAATCAGTCTGTTGTTCCATGTCCAGTTCTAACTGTTGCTTCCTGACCTGCATACAGGTTTCTCAAGAGGCAGATCAGGTGATCTGGTATCCACACAGTCGAAGGCTTTTGTGT
Source organism: Muntiacus reevesi (assembly GCF_963930625.1). Classification (NCBI taxonomy): domain Eukaryota; kingdom Metazoa; phylum Chordata; class Mammalia; order Artiodactyla; family Cervidae; genus Muntiacus; species Muntiacus reevesi. Next base: position 36,360,096 of record NC_089270.1, on the reverse strand, counting down.
AGTCAATAAATAATAAATAAATAATTTATATAGTCAATGAATAATCTGTGGTAGGATCCCCCCAAATGTTCATGTCCTACTCCCAGAATTTGTAAATGTGTTATTTTACATAGTAAAGCTGACTTTTTAGATGTGGTTAAATTAGGATTCCTAGAAAGGGGGTCTTATCGTGGATTATCTGGGTGGGCACAATGAAATTATGAGTTTAAGAAGGGAGGCAAGAAGTCAAAGAGGAGAAGACAGTGGGAGAACAGAAGCACAGACTGAAGTGGTGTGGGCCACAAACCACGGAATGCCAGCAGTCTCTAGAGACTGAAAGAGACAGGAAAAAGATTTTCTCCTAAAGCAGCTAAAGGAAGCAACCTAGCTGACTCTAATTTTAGCTCTGTAAGACTCATTCCAGGCTTCCAGATCCCCAGAAACTAAGATAATGGCTTTGTTTTGTTTTAAGCCACAAAGCCTGGGGTGATTTCACAGCAGCAATAGGAAATTAACATATGCATACTTTTTCTTTAACATATGTATTTATAAACATTTTAAAGTTTGTTCCTGATAGCCACAATCTTAAGGCCATCAATGAGTTAATTTAAATGATTTATATTCCCTGGATTTTGTTTAATGATACTGGATTAATTTACCTTTTGTTTCAGTGGGTTTTGCTTTGTTTTTTTTAAGGCTCAGGCTATGTGTGGTTTCACAGGGTAGCTCTCCAGTTGGAAGCCTGAGGATGTTTATTACTGCTCTTCCCTTAACAGTCTGAAACCCCTCAGGGCTGTGACACCACTGAAAACTTCACACTGATTTTCATTTTCTGCTCATTTTTTTCAGCTTTTTCACCTGCACACAGCTGAAGCTTAAGGATTTGGCAGTGTGTTGGACTCACTCTCCTAGGACTCCCTTCTCCCTGGGATTTTGGTCATGCAAGTTCTGGTTTGCTTGGCCTTCTCAAACTCAGATTGCCCTTTCTTTTCTTTATGTTAAGCTCAGTAAGATTTCCAAATATTTTACTGCCTTCTCTGCCTATTAGATGAAACCCTTGGCTTTTTCAGTCACTCACTCTCTGTCATAATTCATCAAATATATTGAGTACCCAGTCTGATATAGTCTAGTATAAGCTTCTGTACAATGTAAGTAAGGAGAAGGGGGCAACAGAGAATGAGGTGGTTGAATGAGATCACTGGCTCAGTGGACATAAGTATGAGCAAACTCCAGGAGATAATGAAGGACAGTCAAGCCAGGCGTGCTGCTGTCAATGGAGTCACAAAGAGTAGGACACAATTTAGTGACTGAACAACAAATGCACTGTAAGTTAGAGTTTTGCTTTCATTTTGCATATGTGAGCCTTGGAGCTTAGCAGTGATACATAACTTGCCCACAATGGCCCAGGGAGAGTTGGAGGCAGTTCTCTCTCTAACATTCACTTCACTATATGAGAATGACTCCCAGATGTCATATAAAATAAACTGAAGAAAAAATAGTAACCATTTAAATAGGAACTAGATTTATGAACCTGCTCATTAATTTCAATGTCTTCAGACAATATATTTTGTTTTCTAATGGAAAGAGGTAAAAGTTAAAGTAATTTTGAATTTCATGTGTTTAACTGATTATTAAACTTATGAGTATAAACACTAGCGGTAAAAAAAAAAAAAATGTAAGGAGACCTTTTGCTATAGGTGACATACATGAAAATTAATAGAATACCATAATTAGAAGATAACATAACTCAACCTACAGCTCTCATGGAAATTTTCATAATAGTGCCCACCATAATCAGTCATTGCTGTTTTTTATACCCTTTCTTGATATTCCAATTTGGGACAAGTTTATTTATCTTGTCTTGAGCAGTAAATAAATCTCCTATGTTAGTTTCTAGTCATTGTTTTTTCTGCTAATAGAGAATTGATTTTGATGAACTTACTGAGGAAGTATATTCACATGTGAGGAAAATAAAAGCAACCAAAGTGTATTAAAAGGTTAAGATAAACTCCAAAATAATAGAGTGATAATTTTAACCAGAATAAATAAGAGAGAATCAGTGGGGAAGGTGATAATACTATGCTGTCATAGTTAAGACTGTAAAGCAGTGAGCAAACTAATAATTCAACACTGGAATTTCAAAGGAAGCTAAACAACAAAGCAGGTCTTTGTGATATAGAGTGCAAGAACATTTGGTTGCTTAATTTTGTTTCTTAATATATTCTCAAACTTCTAAAAATAAAGTGCTAATAAGAATATTGTTAGGAAACTTTAAAAAATTACAATAACTAGTAAAATATCAGATGTTGGCATTGTTTTAGATCAAGCAATATTGTTAAGTTGGATATTGAAGGATATGAGGATAGGTATTTAAACATAAGGTTTTGTATTACCAATATTTATTATAACCAACATTTTTCATATTCTTCCATTTGAAAAAATAACCAAATAAAGAAACCAAAGAAAAACTCTAAACTTTTAAAGCCATTGAACACTTAAAAACCTTCACCTTGTTTGACTTCTTTCTTGTTAGAGATAGGTAGTAAGTATTCTCAAAAATATCTGTTCTCTGTCTGAAGCATCACTCACTTCTCTGATAACTCATACCAGTTGTTCTACCCTGATTTTTCCTTTTCTATCTCTATTATTTCTACTTTTTCTTATCCCTTAGAACTATATTCTAGATTATTTTCACTCATTCCACAATGTTTATATGGTAAATGTCCTATTCTCAGATGTTTAAATATTTTATGTGCCACTATCTGCATGTAATGATTTAGAGATTCAGGGTCTGGAATCCACTAGATATGAGTATAATTATTTTATTACTAATTTTGTGAGTTATTTACTATCTTTAAGTTTTGAAAAAGTATTTTTGCTGTAAATGGAAGACCGCTTCCTCTTCTCTCAGAGGAATTAACTAACGATCTGCATTTCATCACATTTTAAGACAATAAGTAGATCATGATGATGTGTAAGTTTGAATTCATCACATGGATGAGAGACTGTCCATTTTGCACACTTCTTCCATGTCTCACCTATGCATCCATCATCCTCCACCATGTGACAGAACTCTCACTACCTCAGGCTGGTTGTGCCCCTGGTCAGGGGTGGGAGGGTCTCCAGAAAGCTTGGCATGTCCACAAGATACATACAAGGAGCTGTGTACCTGGAGCTCCCTGGCCCAGAATCCAGTGTTGCTGAACTTCACGTATATCTTCCTAGAATCTCAGGTGAGGAAGATATTACAGGCTTATCTTATCTCTCTTCACCAACACTTTGTTTTTTTTCCTTCTCATAAACCATCCTGATCAGAAAGGAGTTTTATCCTTTTCCTTCTCTTGTATCATAACTACCCCCTTATTTGAATATAATTTATCTCTTCATCAAAATTTATGTCATTATAGCAGATGGTATTCAGTTTAATGATGAAGAGCAGAGTTTTGAGCCAGCTTGCCTAGGTTTGAGTTGTAGCTCTGGTCAATTATTAAATATATGATCTTGGTCAAAACACTTAACTGTATCTTAATTCTCTTGTCCTGCAATTACACATTATTATAACACCTTCTTCATAGGGATATTGAAAGATGAAATGAGTTAATATGGATAAATGGCTTAGAATATTGCCTTGCATGTAGGTACAAGATGTATTTTAGCATTTGTTATTCATGTAAGTTATAGAAATTGGCAGTAAAAGAGCATGTAAATCTTTGCATCTCTTTTGAAGGACTCCCCTTCAAATGCTTGATTTCCTCCCACACTTTCCAATCTAACTTAGAAGGTCAACCCTTAGCCACCTCAAACTCATTTACATATATTATTAAAGCTTCTTTGAATCCAGGAAAAACATTAAGTATATCTTGTTTAGGTGCCTTTGTTTAAATTTGGCAGGAAGTATGTGTTAGTCCCTAACCCCAAATTAATGCCATGTTCTTTTTTGACTGAAAAAAAAAAAAAAATCATAATCCAGACTCTATTGTTAGATTTTTTTATTTAACAGTGAAACTAGTGCTGAGGATGTCTTGTGTCTGGGGATTACCATCATGGTTTACTCTGGTTTTCCAGAACTCTGACCTTACTTAACCACATTAAGAGAATGTCTTTCCCCCCCCCCCCCCACGTTTCCTCCCTCTTCTTCCTCTTGCTCTCCCTCTCCTTTGTTTTTCTCTTTTTTTTCTGTGTTTCTGATTATACATCAAATCTGAGGTCTTTCTCCAGAATAAAGTCGTCTCTTTCATATCATTGGCCCATACATTGTTCATGAATTATTGCAACTGAGATAGGGCTTCCTTTTCTGAAAAGCAACTATGTCTCTTAAAAACACAGGTTCCAGAGGTGACTTAAAGAAAAATGTACATGTTGGTCCCTTTCCTCCCCTCTCTTGGGTCTTTCTCTTCACTTTTATTCTACTTCAGGTTTAGAATCCTGGTCTCATGATGTCTTCAAAGTCAATAACTTGTAGATTTATAGTTAGACTAGGTCTCAAACAAATGATGACCAGTGATCTTGGAAAAAACTATGGCTGCATCTGTAAATTCCATGAGAATGTATTTAATAATTGGTCAGTTCTACCCTACTAGTCAAATTGAGGGGTTTCACTTTTTGCCTTTACTGCCCCTCTGGTTATCAAAAACAACTATTTGGTTTATTCTTCAAATGTCCTTTGTCTTTTACAAGACCAAAGTTCCACATTTGCCTATCTAATGATCAGCAAACAGTTTTAAATGAAGTATCTCAAACCACCTGCTATGCAAACTATTTTTTTATTTCATATTTAACACATATGCAAATGCCAAACTTTCTAGTTTTGTGTATATGCTCTCTCTCTCTTTTTTCTTTCTTTCAACTTTGATAACTCTTATTCATCCATCCAACCAGTGTTCCAGCAAATAACTCATATAAACAGTCTAATATAAAGCTGCTATAAATTTAACTATTTAATTGTATAGACAATACATGGAGTATTTTAGTTATCTTATGTTTTTCAAATGGAAACATTTTGCAAACTTTTCTACTATCTTCACTGAACAATATGAAATTCTTCCCAGTCTATTGGTCTACATGTAATTCATTATTTTTAATGACCAAGTAGCACTTCATAGTGGAGCTATATCACAATTTATATAGTTATCCTTCAAATCATAGTCACCGTCTATATTTCTGCTTTTTTCTTCCCCTGAAAATAATGCTTACAATTATATTTTTGATACATAAATCACTATATGTTATTTCATTTCTATAGAGTAGATATCCTAGTATAAGATATTGTGTTTAAAAGGAAAATTCATTAAAAAATTTTATTTTGGGCTCTTCAGTTGCTTGTCTTAAAAATAACTGACATTTTTGCAAACAATAGACATGTCATTTTCCAGTAATCTCCAACAACATCTATGTGCCTTTAAATTTTTTACAGTTTGAAGCATGTAAAACATAAAGGATAATGATGAGTCAACATTTATTTTTATTTGCAGTTTTCTGAATATTGATACATTTAATGATTTGTATTTTTTGGTGAATTTTTTTTTTTGATGAATTTTTACTTTATAACACCTGGCCATTATTTTTTATTAATAATTCATCTTTTTCATTTTCATATTTAGAGATACTGTGCTCATTATCTGTATTACAAATATTTTACTTTGCTATATATTATTAATATTTATGTAGGGTAGTGTTAATATACAGTTTGTCTTGTTGGTCTCTTTTTCAGATATTATTGTTCTTTGCCTACTTACTGTAGTTTAATTTTAGTTAAGGTTTGTGATGGTTTTGCAGTGGTGGACATCAAACCCCTCCCCACGTGAACCATCACATGAACATAGACTATATCCCCCTGAAAATGTACAGAAAGGAATGTTCCCACTCTTTCTTTTCCATATATTCCCCAAGAATTGCAAAGAGGACTAGGATTCAGCCAATATTCTCAATTCATTTTTGTGGATTAGTGAAACTAGTTAATATTATTAAATATTATTTAAATTTCAACTGAGGATAGACAAGGGGCAAAGTTCTTAAAACCAGTTTTCAGGCACCTGCCAAAAGAACTGGAAGAGAAATTAAAAGAACAGTTTTGTTTTTTTTTCCCTAGAACTCAAGATTTCATTTTCCTCTGAGCTCATATTATCATGTGAGTCAGAAGAGGCTGATTTTATTGAGCTTTTAGTTTAAAGGAAAGGAGAACATTTTTGATCATAGTCACCACAGAGTCCCTTCTTTACACTGTATCTCTTTATTTAAAGCTATTTTGTTGATGTTACTAAAGGGGAAAATGACATAAAGTCATTAATATTGGTTAATTGACATAAGGTTAAGTAACATTCTCATGAAATAGTTATCTGTTATTCCATTGCTATTAATATCTGACATAAGTATATTTATGAAACAATGCTTAAGACTTCTAATCAATTTTATATAACAGTACATATTTTCCTTACATTTGGAATCTACAGAAATTAGGTCTGTCTTATAGAAGAAATATGTTTTATCCAAGGTCACATTTGACTTGATATTTCTTTGTCATTTGTTGTGTGCATTACCTGTGATGAACAAGAATTTAGGTTGTCACCATTCCTTCCAGTAATGAAAAATATATTTTATTTAAAAAAAATACAGTTCAATGAATTGTTAGTGCCTCCAAAACTGAATAACACAGTTACAATGAATTCCTCATGTGAAGAAAAATGACTGACATGACCCAAAACTTCTGAATTTGTATGCATTGAAATTACTGTTCAAGATATAGTGGAGAAGGGATGGAAGAATTAATCAATTTTATTAATATGATCTTTTAAAAAATGTACTTTTTCATCATTTTTAGGACTGATATATCATATCTGACACATTTATTTGTGTCCTTCACAGTGAGTTACATTTCATCTTTTGGGTTATTGGCATAAGGAAAAAGAGATAGCATTGCTGAGGGCTGTTAACAGTTTCATGTATCAACTTTTAGCTGTGACTCAGCATCTCTATTACATAAGCTCACCTTCTGACTGTTCAGTATTATTCATACATTTGAAGCAGAATTCAGAGAGGTCACATTCATTCTTCTTTGATCACAGATGACTGCCTGAAAAGATCATTCTTCTCATGAATCAACATAGAATATATCCTGAAACATTTTATCTGTGATAAACATATTTTCACATCATAAATATACTTAAATATAGTAATAAAATTATGATCTTTGCCAAATAATGATATCATTTGACTCATTTTATTTATGTATACAATTATACAGTGAAAGTGAGAAATAGATTTAAGGGACTAGATCTGATAGACAGAGTGCCTGATGAACTATAGATGGAGGTTCATGACATTGTACAGGAGACAGGAATCAGACCATCCCCAAGAAAAAGAAATGCAAAAAAGCAAAATGGCTCTCTGAGGAGGCCTTACAAATAGCTGTGAAGAGAAGAGAAGTGAAAAGCAAAGGAGAAAAGGAAAGATATACCCACTTGAATGTAGAGTTCCAAAAGAATAGCAAGGAGACATAAGAAAGCCTTCCTCAGTGATCAATGCAAAGAAATAGAGGAAAACAACAGAATGGGAAAGACTAGAGATCTCTTCAAGAAAATTAGAGATATCAAGGGAACATTTCATGCAAAGATGGGCTCAATAAAGGCCAGAAATGGTATGGACCTAAGAGAAGCAGAGGATATTAAGAAGAGGTGGCAAGAATACATAGAAGAACTATACAAAAAAGAACTTAATGACCCAGATAATCACAATAGTGTGATCACTCACCTAAAGCCAGACATCATGGAATGTGAAGTCAAGTGGGCCTTAGGAAACATCTCGACGAACAAAGCTAGTGGAGGTGATGGAATTCCAGTTGAGCTATTTCAAATCCTGAAAGATGATCCTGTAAAAGTGCTGCACTCAATACATCATCAAATTTGGAAAACTCAGCAATGGCTACAGGACTGGAAAAGGTCAGTTTTCATCCCAATCCCTAAGAAAGGCAATGCCAAAGAATGCTCAAACTACCGCACAATTACACTCATGTCACACGCTACTAAAGTAATGCTCAAAATTCTCCAAGCCAGGCTTCAGCAATACGTAAATTGTGAACTTCCAGATTTTGGTTTTAGAAAGCTGGTTTTAGAAAAGACAGAGCAACCAGAGGTCAAATTGCCAACATCTGCCGGATCATCGAAAAAGTAAAAGTGTTCCAGAAAAAACATCTATTTCTGATTTATTGACTATGTCAAAGCCTTTGACTGTGTGTGTCAAAATAAACTATGGAAAACTCTGAAGGAGATGGGAATACCCATCTGATCTGCCTCTTGAGAAACGTCTATGCAGGTCAGGAAGCAAGAGTTAGAACTGAACATGGAACAACAGACTGGTTCCAAATAGGAAAAGGAGTACGTCAAGGCTGTATATTGTCACCCTGCTTATTTAACTAATATGCAGAGTACATCATGAGAAACACTGGGCTAGAGAAAGCACAAGCTGGAATCAAGATTGCCAGGAGAAATATCAATAACCTCAGATAAGCAGATGACACTACCCTAATTGCACAAAGTGAGGAACTAAAGAGCCTCTTGATGAAAGTGAAAGAGGAGAGCGAAAAAATTGACTTAAAGCTCAACATTCAGAAAATTAATTTCATGGTGTCTAGTCCCGTCACTTCATGGCAAATAGATGGGGAAACAGTGGAAACAGTAGCTTTATTTTTTTGGCTCCAATATTACTGTAGATGGTGATTGCAGTCATGAAATTAAAAGACACTTACTCTTTGGAAGGAAAGTTATAACCAACCTGGACAGCAAATTAAAAAGCAGAGGCATTACTTTGTCAACAAAGTTCTGTCTAGGCCAGGCTATGGTTTTTTCCAATAGTCATGTATGGATGTGAGAGTTGGACTGTAAAGAAAGCTGAGCACCAAAGAATTTGATGCTTTTAAACGGTGGTGTTGAAGATTCTTGAGAGTCCTTTGGGCTGCAAGGAGATCCAACCAATCCATCCTAAAGGAGATCAGTCCTGGGTGTTCATTGGAAGGACTGATTTTGAAGTTGAAACTCCAATACTTTGGCCACCTCATGCGAAGAGCTGTCTCATTTGAAAAGACCCTGATGATGGGAAAGATCGAAAACAGGAGGAGAAGGGAACGACAGAGGATGAGATGATTGGATGGCATCACCGACTCAATGGACATGAGTTTGGGTGAACTCCGGGAGTTGGTGATGGACAGGGAGGCCTGGAATGCTGCGATTCATGGGGTCATAAAGAGTCGGACATGACTGGGTGACTGAACTAAACTGATGCAACTATGCATACTGCAAACTATACATACATATTGATTAGACTATAGATGTCTTAGAAAAACTTTCTTGTAGAAAATGTTACATAACTGTATTTCCTTAAGTTACTATAAAAAGCAGAATTTGACTTTTACCAATGGATATAGATCTTAAGTCTGGTTAGCAAATAGAGAAAGGACAATTTCTGTTTTGTTTTGCCCTGTTCAGTTCCAGTAAACAGCGTCTTTACTTCTGTGGTGCTATTCTCATTGATATTACAAGAGCTGAACTGAATCTTACAACTTTTGTAAAAGGAAATATCACTTGAACTTTTGTAAAATAAGAGATATTGTTTGTACTTTTGCAACAATTATCTTAAGGAACCAATGTACTATTAGTGTGTTTCTGAGTATGTAAATAAAATATTTTATCAGTTCCAAGTTTTTTTTCCATTATGATTCCAGATTTTGAGCCTATGATATAATACATCAAACTTTAATTATCAAATGGACAGAATCTGCAAGAAATAGGAAATAGAAACTTAGGTTTTATGATGATTTTAAGCTCTGCCATCAAACACATCATATACCACTACTGTCTTAAGACTAAGAACATTCAGATTTTATAAGTCTCTATTATTTGATCCTCAAGCAAGAATAGTTTGCAGAAGTTTAAAAATTGCATCAGTAAAATAAACTACATGATTTTATATTTTTTTCTGATTTTAAAATAAGAAAGTAAAAATTACCTTTTTATATATGAGTGTGCTTGCTAAAAAACTTTACATGTATCACAGAAAGTTGCACAAAAACTCATTTAGAGTTGTCTTTTTTTTTTTTAAAGAGCATAACTTGTTAGAAATCCCATTATCTGCCTTACAGGCTAACTTGCATCTGGTCTGGCAAATTGCCTTTTCATGGTATCATTTACTTGACTTTTCTATTCATCATAATTCCTATAAAATGGCAGAATATAACTAGAGATTTGATTAGAGTTATAATCAACTTTGAGGGATAAGAATAATAATTATTCTTTGTACTTCCTATTGTGCTACATTATGAAGCATAAAATGGCAATTGTTTATTAATGTAAGTATTAATGTTTATTAACGTAAGCATTATTTTGTGGATGAAGTACTATAGCCCAATCACTCCACTGCAAAATTTCCTCACTAAATTTTCACAGAATCATTTGGTATTATATTGACTATTGTTTAGATTCATTGTTCCATTATATGTTGTAAAATATTAGTATTTTAATTCTACTTTTAATTCTGAATTTATTAGATAAATTTTTCTGTAAAGAAAAATTTCCCATTTGAATCAACTGGTTCTGCTGAAATAAAATCAGTAAAGGTAGATGAGATAATGCTTGATTCTATTCTTACATTGTCAGTTATCAGATTAATGCATTGCTGCCTTAACAACCTCTAATATCATATTGTTATGTATTTATGATTTTCGTAAATATAAATTATAATCTGTCAGATTCTCAAATTATGTCAACATAGGCCTTTGAGTGGTCTGTATTCTTTGGACAAGGTGCTTTTAAAATTTGATGGTATTCTTGCTTTCTAGTTCACCTGGGACATTTCTTTTCCATATCTGAATTAAAACATTTCTTAAAAGATCCCTCATTATTTTCACTTGAAAATGATGTTTAGAGGTTGTTGTAGTTGGGGATTTAGAAATGCAAAGCACTGCTTAAGAGTTAACTTTTCTAGGCTTTTGAATGAAAAGATCAAAAAATTAAATTTATTATAGAAAATATTTTGTATACTTGTATAATTGCTGCATTAATTTAATATACAGTTAAGCTCATTTAGTCCATTTTTTCCCTGCTTTAAAAGAGTACTCTTTTCTTTTTGACATATATTTTATTATTATTCCAGGTAAATTTCATACTAAAATAATTTTTTAAAAATAATGAAAACTGAAATTGCAGGCTAATTTTGTTCATAATATAAATTTTAATTCTAAATAAAATACCACAGTGGGACTTCATATGAAAAATACATCACATACTGGCCTAGTTCAAATTATTCCAGATTATGTTAAATTAGGTTGTTACTTGTAAAAAAAATCCCTGTAAATTACTCATTTAAAAAATGAGTCAATGTATATTATCATTTTAATAAAGACATAAAAATATTTTAAAGTAAGTATCCTTTATGATAAAAAATGTAAACTCTTTCCCAAGATGACTCAGTGGATAAAGCATCTGGCCTGCAATGCAGGAGACACAGGAGATGCAGGTTTCATCCCTGGTCAGGAAGATCCCTGGAGTAGGGCGTGGAAGTTCAGTTCAGTTTAGTCATTCACCTGTGTGTGACCCCATGGACTGAAGCACACCAGGCTTCCCTGTCCATTACCAACTCTCAGAGCTTGCTCAAACTTATGTCTGTCAAATCCGTGATGCCATCGAACTATCCTCTGTCATCCCCTTCTCCTCCTGCCTTCAATCTTTCCCAGGATCAGGGTCTTTTCCAATGAGTTGGTTTATTGCATCAGGTGGCCAAAGTATTGGAATTTCAGCTTCAGCATCAGTCCTTCTAATGAATATTCAGGACCGATTTCCTTTAGGATGTACTGGTTGGATCTCCTTGAAGTCCAAGTGACTCTCAAGAGTCTTCTCCAACACAAAAGCATCAATTCTTCGGCAGTCAGCTTTCTTTAGAGTTCAACTCTCACATCCATACATGACTACTGGAAAAACGATAGCTTCGACTAGATGGATCTTTGTTGGCAAAGTGATGTTTCTGTCTTTTAACATGCTGTCTAGGTTGGTCATAACTTTTCTTCCAAGGAACAATTGTCTTTTAATTTCATGGCTACAGTAACCATCTGCAGTGATTTAGGATCCCAAGAAAATAAAGTGTCTCACTGTTTCCATTGTTTCCCTAACTATTTGCCATGAAGTGATGGTACTGGATGCTATGATCTTCATATCCTGAATATTGAGTTTTTAGCCAACATTTTTATTCTCCTCTTTCACTTTCATCAAGAAGCTCTTTAGTGCTTCTTCACTTTTTGCCACAAGGGTGCTATCATCTGCATATCTGAGGTTATTGATATTTCTCCTGGCAATCTTGATTCCAGCTTGTGCTTCACCCATCACGGCATTCCTCATGATGTATTCTGCATGTAAATTAAATAAGCAGGGTGAAAATATACAGCCTTGACATACTCTTTTCCTGATTTGGAACTAGTGTGTTGTTCCTTGTCCAGTTCTAACTGCTGCTTCTGGACCTGCATACAGGTTTCCCAGGAGGCAGGTCAGGTGGTCTGGTATTCCCATCTCTTGAAAAATTTTCCACAGTTTATTGTGATCAACACAGTCAAAGGCTTTTACATAGTCAGATGCTTTTCTAGAATTCTCTTGCTTTTTCTATGATCAAGTGGATGTTGGCAGTTCAATATCTTGTTCCTCTGCCTTTTCTAAATTTAGCTTGAACATCTGGGAGTTCTCAGTCCACTGAGAACTGTTGAAGCCTAGCTTGGAGAATTTTGAGCATTACTTTGTTAGCATATGAAATGAGTGCAATTGTGTTGTAGTTTGACCATTTTTTGGCATTGCTCTTCTTTGTGATTGGAATGAAAACTGATCTCTTCCAGTTCTGTGACCACTGCTAAGTTTTCCAAATTTGCTGACATATTAAGTGCAGCACTTTAATAATATCACTTTTTTTTTTTTTTCTTAATTTGAAATAACTCAGCTGGAATTTCATCACCTCCACTAGCTTTGTTTGTAGTGATACTTCCTAAGACCCACTGGACTTCCCATTCCAGGATGTCTGGCTCTAGGTGAGTGATCACACCATCGTGGTTATCTGGGTCATTAAGAATCTTTTTTGTATAGTTCTTCTGTTTCTTCTTGTCACCCATCTCTTGTTAATCTCCTCTGCTTCTGTTAGGTCCATACCGTATCTGTCTTTTATTGTGCCCATCTTTGCATGAAATGGTCCCTTGGTATCTTTAATTTATGACAGTCTGTTAAGTTTGCAGTACTATATCAGTGCATCTCTGGTGACTCAGCAGGTAAAGAATCTGCCGGCAATGCAAGCGATGCAGGTTCAATCCCTGGATCGGAATGATTCCCTGGAGAAGGAAATAGCAACCCACTCTAGTTTTCTTGCCTAAAATATCCCATAATCACAGGAGCCTGATGGGATACAATCCACAGGGTCACAAAGAGTCAGACATGACTGAGTACACGTGTGCACACACACTTTAATCAAAAAATAATTCTCTTGGGAAAATTGTGCCAATGGACTTGCTCAATGCAGCGTTGTGACAAATCTTCAACTTATAAAATCTACAATTGGCTGAGTAATATTCCATGATGTATATGTACGGCAAAAAACACTATTATAAAGTAATTAGCCTACAACTAATAAAAATAAATGAAAAAAAAAAATCTACAATTGAAAGATGGTAGTCAAAAGGTACAAAATTCCAGTCATAAGCTGTATAATAGAAGGTAAATGGTTAAGAGAGTAAATCCTGAGTTCTCATAATGAGAAAATATATTTATTTTATTTTTTTCATTTATTTAAATATTTATGAGAAGATGGGTGGTGCTGTACTTACCATAGTAATTATTTTTAACATAGGTAAAGTCAAATATCATGCTGTACTCCTTCAACATATACAATGATATATGTACATGATTTCTCAATAATACTGGTGGGAGGTTGGAGAAGATTATAGAAGTGTAAAAGTCTCTAGCGACACTGATCTAGAGGAATTAAGAGGACATCAATTATTCTTATTGAATGAATAATGGAGCTGTGCTACTGATCTTACAGACATTAGAAAGGTAAGAGGATATAAAAATTTCATGCAAGCCAACTTGAAAATTTATATACAATAGACAAATTTTTAGAAAAACACAACTTTACAAAACTGCTAGACATTTTAAAATGTCTAAAAATTCCAGTATCAATATAAAAAAATTGAATCCTAATAAATATGATAATGCTGGGTGATGACAATATTTGAAGAATCTGTTAGACCTTGGCTTCAACTTTTTATATTGTGAGATTGTAATTACTTTAAAACCTGGATTCTCTCTCCATTTCTTATTTTTCTTGACAAGAGAAGGAAATACCTAATGGAGAAGTTGAGAGATGGAACTAGGCAAGCTCACTTCAGTTTTTGCTCCCCTTTATTCTGTTCTGACTTCCTGCTAAGATGAAGACTTCTGGTATGCTCTTTTCTGTGCAGTTAATAGACTTCTTTCTTTTCCTGAGGAGATCTGCAATTGTCCAGTGATGTCTGTAAGTGGGAAGGCAAACTGTCCTCTGGGACAAAATATTACCCAGGCTGTCAGTCTGAAAACCTTTTCACTGACTGACCACCAATAATAAAAGTCATATTTACAGGGCTTCTCTGGTAGCTCAGCTGCTAAAGAATCTGCCTGTAATGCAGGAGACCACGGTTTGATTCCTGGGTCAGGAAGATCCACTGAAGAAGGGATATGCTACTCACTCCCCTATTCTTGGACTTTCCTTGTGGCTCAGCTGGTAAAGAATCCTTCTGCAATGCTCAAGATCTAGGTTCAATCCCTGGGTTGGGAAGATCCCCTGGAGAAGGGAACAGTTACCCAGTCCAGTATTCTGGAGAATTCCATGGACTGTATAGTTCATGAGATTGCAAAGAGTCAGACATGAAAAAATGTTGGCAAAACTGTCAGTTTGAAAACTTTTTCACTGACTGACTGTATCAATAAAGAAGTCATGTTTAGAGCTTCATCTGCCTTAAAAAATAAGACATGTAAACTCATATATCTGAAAAAGAGTTAGTATCAAAATTATATAATAAAAATAATAAGAAAAGAAATCTGTCAGCAAAGACACAAAGTCTAATATAAAAATAGGCAAAGTACATAAACCAACATTTAACAGCATAGAAAACTTAAATGGCAATCTGTTAAAACTACTAATAGTAGTAATACTGTCTAACTCCTAATATACTTGTCAGTTACCAGGTAAATGCAAAGTATTTCCATAATGTGAAACCATGTTATTGCATCTAGATAGCTAAACACTAATAAATTGGACCTTATCAGATGTTAGTGAGAATATGAACTGTGGTACACAGTGTTCAGATGTACATACACACATATCTGGTGTGAGGTATGCCTCTGCAAGGTAGAATAAAACAAGCTTTCCTTTCCTGTGAAAATAGGTATAGTGAAACAACTTATTTTGGCCTATGAGACATGAATGTAATTTGAGATTGGGGATACTCCATGTACAAGATCTTCGGAGTGATGTCATCACCAAGTGCATCTACAGCAATACTATGACAGAAATGTGATGTGAAAGTTCTAAGCTGCTGATATGGGGGCATCATTTGTTATTTTTGCATTAAGTGATTCGATTAATGACTGCCAATGAGTCATGCCTTCTAGTGTCTATACTCTTGTGTAGTTCCCTTCCAGATTACTCAGGGCATGCCTACTTTACTTACTTTGACCAATGGGAAATCAGCAAGTATGAGGCTTGATAGGCTTTAATTCTTGGAACACTTCAATCTTTTGAAAAAAAAACCTGATCTATCTTCCTTAAGGACGTGGTCCCATGTAGAAAGAGACTACCTCAGAGGGAGAAGTCAGCCATCTCACCAGTTCCAGACATTTGAGCTGAGAAACAAGATATGAGAATGAGGCCATTTGCACCATGTAATTTTAATACAATAGGGAATGAAAAAAATTAATTGAAGTTTTAGAGCTCAGTATAGAAACATATATTAAAGTCAATAAATTTATCTACATTTTTACCAGTATTCTATATTGATCTGACTATTTATACATGTAAAGTTGTATATAATTTTAAGTATTGCACTTATAAACTAAAAGCTACAAATATCAACAAGGAAATTTAATACTACAGAAATGGGGTTAAAAGATATTCATTATTGAAAGACTCAGTATTGTTAAGATGAGAGTTCTCACCAAGTTGATCAAGAGGTTAAATGTTATCCCACTCAAAATACTAATAGGCTTTTTTGAAGATGAAAAGCTGATTTTAAAATGTGTAGGTACAGAGGATTCTGGTGGGCTACAGACCGTGGGGTAACAAGAGTCAGACATGACTTAGTGACTAAACAACAATAAAAGAGTATCTAGAATAGCCACAACAATATGAAAAAACATAAGATATTGGAAGGGATCATACACCTATTTTTGACATTCAGAGCAAGACTGTGTTTATTAAGTCACTGTGGTGTTAGTTAGTGGACAGACTTATGGATCAAATTAACAGAGTTCAGAAATAGATTTCTATGGTCAGTTTATTTTCAACAAAGTTGTCCAGTACAGTGTTTAATGAATAAAATGTGAAAATGATTATTTTTGTTTTACTAGGATTTGTTGTTGTTTAGTCACTCAGTCATGTCCAACTATTTGTGACCCCATGAGCTGCAGCATGCCAGGCTTCTCTGTACTTCATCATCTCCCAGAGTTACTCAAACTCAAGTCCACTGAGTCGATTATGCCATCCAACCATCTCGTCCTCTGTCATTCCCTTCTCCTCCTGCCTTCTGTATTTCCCAGCATCAGGATCTTTTCCATGAGTTGGCTCTTTATATCTTGTGGCCAAAGTATTGGAACTTCAGCATCAGTCCTTCCCATGAATATTCAGAATTGATTTCCTTCAGAATTGACTGGTTTGAACTTCTTGCAGTCCAAGGTACTGTCAAGAGTTTTCTCCAGCATCACAGCTTGAAAACAGTTCTTTGGTGCTCAGCCTTCTTTATGATCCAATTCTCACATTCGTACTAACTACTGGAAAAACCATAGCTTTGACCAGATGGACTTTTGTTGGCAAAATAATATTTCTGCTTTTTAATACACTATGTAGGTTTGTCATAGCTTTTCTTCCAAGGAGTGAGTGTCTTTTAATTTCATGGCTGCAGTCACCAACGGCAATGATTTGGGAGCCCAAGAAAATAAAATTTGTCACTGTTTCCAAGTTTCCCCGTCTATTCGCCATGAAGTGGTAGGACCAGATGTGATGATCTCAGTGTTTTGAAGGTTGAGTTTTAAGCCAACTTTTTCACTCTCCTCTTTCACATTCATCAAGAGGTTCTTTAGTATCTCTTTATTTTCTGCCATTAGGATGATGTCATCTACATATCTGAGGTTACTGATATTTCTCCTGGCAGTCTTGATTTCGACTTGTGCTTCAGCCAGCCCAGAATTTCACATGGTGTACTCTGCATATAAGTTAAATAAACAGGGTGACAATATACAGCTGTGATGTACTCCTTTCCCAGTTTTGAACTAGCCTCTTGTTCCATGTCCAGTTCTAGCTATTGCTCCTTGAGCATCATACATTTTTCTCAGGAGACAAGCAAGGTGGTCTGGTATTCCCATCTCTTTAGGGTATTTCCACAGTTGTGATCCACACAGTCAAAGGCTTTAGCATAGTCAATAAAGCAGAAATAAATGTTTCTTTTTTCTTCTGGAATTCTCTTACTTTTTCTATGATCCAATTGATGTTGGCAATTTCATCTCTGGTTCCTCTGCCTTTTCTAAATCCAGCTTGAACATCTGGAAGTTCATGGTTCACATACTGTTGAATCCTAGCTTGTAGGATTTTGAGCATGACCTTTCTTGGATGTTAAATGGGTGTGATTGTGCAGTACTTTGAGCAATCTTTGGCATTGCCTGTCTTTGGGACTGGAATGAAAATTGACCATTACCAGTCCTGTGGGCACTGGTGAGTTTTCCAAATTTGCTGACATATTGAGTGCAGCACTTTAACAACATCATCTTTTAGGATTTGAAATAGCTCAGCTGGAATTCCATCACCTACACTAGCTTTGTTTGTAGTGATGTTTTGTAAGGCCCACTTGACTTTATGCTGCATGATGTCTGTCTGTAGGTGATTGATCTCACCATCATGGTTGCCCAGATGATTAAAATCTTTTTTGTTTAGTTTTTCTGTGTATTCTTGTTAGTTCTTCCTAATCTCTTCTACTTCCATTAGGTCCATACTGTTTCTGTTCTTTACTGTGCCCATCTTTGCATGAAATATTCCCTTGGTATCTCTAATCTTCTTGAAAAGGTCTCTAGTCTTTCCCATTCTATTGTTTTCCTCTATTTCTTTGCATTTTTCACTTAGGAAGATTTTCTTATTTCTCCTTGTTATTCTTTGAAACTGCATTCAGATGGGTATATGCTTATTTTTCTCCTTTGCCTTTCAATTCTCTACTTAGCTATGTGTAGGGCTTCTCAGACAACTATTTTGTCTTTTTGCATTTCTTTTTCTTGGGAATGGTT
The DNA here is from genome assembly GCF_963930625.1 of Muntiacus reevesi. Taxonomy (NCBI): domain Eukaryota; kingdom Metazoa; phylum Chordata; class Mammalia; order Artiodactyla; family Cervidae; genus Muntiacus; species Muntiacus reevesi. Next base: position 36,341,581 of record NC_089270.1, on the reverse strand, counting down.
TTGATCCCTGCCTCCTGTACAGTGTTCCAACCCTTCATCAATACTTCTTCAGACACTCTGCTTATCAGATCTAATCCCTTGAATCTATTTGTCACTTCCACTGTGTAATCATAAGGGATTTGGTTTAGGCCATACTTGAATGGTCTAGTGGTTTTCCCTATTTTCTTCAATTTAAGTCTGAATTTTGCAATAAGGAGTTAATTATCTGAGCCACAGTAATCTCCCGTTTTTTGTTTGTTTGTTTGTTTGTTTTTCTACTGACTGTATAGAGCTTCTCCATCTTTGGCCACAGAGAACATAATCACTCTTATTTTGGTATTGACCATCTGGTGATGTCCGTGTATAGAGACATCACTTGTGTTATTGGAAGAGGGTGTTTGCTGTGACCAGTGTGTTCTCTTGGCACAACTCTGCTAACTGTTCCTCTGCTTCATTTTGTATTTCAAGGCAAAACTTTCCTGTTAGTCCAGGGATCTCCTGACTTCCTACTTTCACATTCCAGTCCTCTATGGTGAAAATGACATCCTTTTCTTCGTGTTCTAGAAGATCTTGTACTTCTTCATAGAATTGTTCAACTTCAGCTTCTGTGGCATGAGAATTGCGGCATAGACTTGGATTACTATAATAATGAATAATTTTCCTTGAGAACAATCAGAGATCATTTTGTCGTTTTTGAGATTGCATCCAAGTACTGCATTTTGGACTCTTCTGTTGACTATGAGGGCTGCTAGATTTTTCCTAAGAGATTCTTCCCCGTACTAGTAGATATAATGGTCATCTGAATTAAATTTGCCCATTCTGGTCCATTTTAGTTCACTGATTCCTAAAATGCTGATGTTCACTCTTGCCATCTCTTGTTTGACCACTTCCAGTTTACCTTGATTCATGGACCTACCTTCCAGGTTCCTATACAGCATTTTTCTTTACAGCATTGGACTTTACTTTCACCACCAGACACATCCACAACTGGATGATGTTGTCACTTTGGTTTAACATTTTCATTCCTTCTGGAGCCATTTCTCCACTCTTCTCCAGCAGTATATTGGGCACCTGCCAACCTGGGAAGTTCATCTTTCAGTGTCCTATCTTTTTGTCTTTTCATACTGTTCATGGGGTTCTTAAGGCAAGAATACAGAAGTGATTTGCCATTCCTTTCTCTAGTGGAGAATGCTATGTTAGAACTCTCCGCCATGACCTGTCTGTCTTGGGTGGCCATAGATAACACAGCTCATAGTTTCATTGAGTTAGACAAAGCTATGATCCATGTGATCACTTTGGTTAGTTTTCTGTCATTATGGTTTTCATTCTGTCTTCCTTCTGATGGATGAGGATAAGAGGCTTATGGAATCTTCCTGATGGGAGGAACTGGCTTTGGGTAAAACTGGGTCTTGCTCTGGTGTGCAAGGCCATGCCGGGTAAATCTTTAATCCAGTTTTCTGCTGATGGGTGGGTGTGTAGGGCTGTGTTCTCTCCCTGTAGTTGGTTATAAAAGGTTAAAAAAAATAAAGTAAAATTTTGGCTTGAGAAAAACTGTTTTAAATTTTAAAAACTAAAAAAGCAGATTTGATTTAAAACACAAGTAAATGTTAAATGTATCAGTAAGTTCAAATAATCTTTTAGAACTTGTATTTCAAAAATACTTCTGCAGACTACAGGGGGCAAGGGTAATAAGATCCTACAAACTTTGCAGTGCAGCCAAGGAGGAGAGGCAAACAGAAAACCCCCTATGGGCTTTTACAGTTTGTCTTCAGAGACTATATATACTTCCTCAATTCCCAGCAAGCATTCCCCTAGCGACTGGAAATGTTGGCTGCTGCAATCACCCTGATGGGTCCCTCTCAGAGAAATGCCTTGAGCTAAACAATCTGCATCAGTGATTCATTGGTTTAGGAATACAGAAGTCTTGCCTCCCAGCCTCAGAGCAGGGCAACTCTGCAGTGTCTGCAGTGTCCAGCCAGTTCCAGAACTCCATGAGTTTCCTTTATTCCTTCATGCTGTCAACTCTGACTACTTCCCCCAGTAAATCCTCTATATGCAACTCCTGAGGGGGGGGGGGGGTGAGCTTCAAATCTCAATTCTTATGTCTTACTATTCACAGATCAGTTACACTTTTAAGCAACTGTGAGCTAAAAGACAAATATATGACTCTCCCACTCCATGTATAGCTTTTGGCTTCTAGACAACAGTGGCTTAATTTTTGTTACCATTTGCTCTCAGTTCCTTATGTAACTACTTAATATCAGAGTTCAGTGTTTCTAGGCACACAGCCAGATTACAAGCCCAGCTATAGATTTTTAACATTATCCTCCCTCAAGCCAAATACACTTAAATGAGTATTTAATTGAATTAATTAGAAAATCATCACTAGTTTTAAGTAACCTCTTTGTTTTCAGCATTGACAAAAATCCCAACATTTGCAAACTGAATTAAATGTGAGTTACCAAAAATTCTGAAAGAGATGGGAATACCAGACCACCTGGCCTGCCTCTTGAGAAACCTGTATGCAGGTCAGGAAGCAAGAGATCTAACTAGACATGGAACAACAGACTGGTTCCAAATAGGTAAAGGAGTACGTCAAGGTTGTATATTTTCACCCTGCTTATTTAACTTATATGCAGAGTACATCATGAGAAACGCTGGGCTGGAAGAGGCACAAGCTGGAATCAAGATTGCTGAGAGAAATATCAATAACCTTGGATATGCAGATGACACCACTCTTATGGCAGAAAGTGAAGAAGAACTAAAAAGCCTCTTGATGAAAGTGAAAGAGGAGAGTGAAAAAGTTGGCTTAAAGCTCAACATTCAGAAAACTAAGATCATGGCATCCGGTCCCATCACTTCATGGCAAATAGATCAGGAAAGAGTGGAAACAGTGGCTGACTATTTTTTGGGGCTCCAAAATCACTGCAGATGGTGATTGCAGCCATGAAATTCAAAGACGCTTACTCCTTGGAAGGAAAGTTATGACCAACCTAGACAGCATATTAAAAAACAGAGACATTACTTTGTCAACAAGGGTCCGTCTAGTCAAGGCTATGGTTTGTCCAGTGGTCATGTGTGGATGGGACAGTTGGACTATAAAGAAAGTTGAGTGTGGAAGAATTGATGCTTTTGAACTGTGGTGTTGAAGAAGACTCTTGAGAGTCCCTTGGACTGCAAGGAGATCCAACCAGTCCATCCTAAAGGAGATCAATCCTGGGTGTTCATTGGAAAGGCTGATGTTGAAGCTGAAACTCCAATACTTTGGCCACCTTATGCAAAGAGCTGACTCATTTGAAAAGACCCTGATGCTGGGAAAGGTTGAAGACAGGAGGAGAAGGGGATGACAAAGGATGAGATGGTTGGATGTCATCACTGACTCAATGGACATGGGTTTGGGTGGACTCTGGAAGTTGGTGATGGACAGGGAGCCCTGTAGTGCTGCGATTCATGGGGTTGCAAAGAGTTGGACACGACTGAGTGACTGAACTGAACTGAACCAAAAGTAGGGCAACATAAATCCAACTCAGAATGTTAGCTATAAATGAAGTGTTGTTAAAAGAATCATAAAGTTACACATATAGATAGCAGATGAAGATATATTATATAATATATAAATGTAATTGCAACAAAAAGCATGGGTTTATAATGAAAAAATGTTTATATTTTGCATCTGACATTTTTTAGGAAGTAAAATTTATTTCTTCAGAAATTAATGTCTATAACTAAAAGTGCAGTTCTTTATATGTTCTTTTAAGAGCTATGTGTATTAAATGTGTCATTCAACATGTGTTGTGTTTCAAATTGCAGAATGTTTTATGCAGATAAGTTTTAAATTTTCAAAACTATTATTATTCCATAACTATAATCTCTTTAATACTATTACACTGAAAGTTATGGTTAAGTTTTCTACCTATACTATTGCTTGTAAAAACAGATTACTATTTCTGATAGCTTAATAATACTCTTTTTAAAATTGTAGTTAATTTACAATGTTGTATTAGTTTTTGGTAAACAGCAAAATGATTGTCTTGTACACACACACAAACACACATTCTTTTTCAGATACTTTTCTAAGATACTGAATATAGTACCATGTACTATACAGTAGGATCTTGTTTATTATTTTTATATAAAGTAGTGTATATCTCTTAATTTCAAATTCCTAGTTTATCCCTGTATCCCTTTTCCCATGTAGTAACCATAAATTTGTTTTTTATGTCTGTGAATCTGTTTCTGTGTGATAAATAAATTCGTTTGTGTCATTTTTTAATTCCACATATAAATGACCTCGTATGATACTGTCTGTTTTTAATGACTTACTTGACTCTGTATGATAATCTTCAGGTCCATCCATGTTGCTGTAAATGAGGTCATTTCGTTCTTTTTATGAATGAAATGGCTCTGTATATATCTCATACCATCTCTATCCTTGCATGTGTCAGTGGACACTGAGGTTGCTTCCATATCTCGACAATTGTACATAGTGCTGCTATGAACATTAGGATACATGTATCTTTTTGAATTAAAGTTTTTGTCTTTTCTGGATGAATGTCCAGGATTGAGATTGCTGAATTATATTGTAACTCTATCTTTAATTTTCTTTTTTAAGGAACCTCCAAACTGTTCTCCATAGTGACTGCACCAACTTATGTTCACCCCAAGAGTGTAGGATAGTTCCTTTTGGCCAACACTCTCTCCACCATTTCTTTTTGTAGACTTTTTGGCTATGGTCATTCTGATCAATGTGAGGTGACACTTCACTGTAGTTTTGATTTGCATCTCTCTAATAATTAGCAGTGTTGAGCATCTTTTTTATGTGCCTGTTGGTCATCTGTATGTCTTCTTTGGAGAAATGTCTATTAAGATCTTCTGCCTATATTTTTGATTGATTTGCTAGGTTTTTTGATGTTGAGTTTTATTCACTGCTTGTATATTTTTGAAATTAATCCCTTGCCCATTGCATTGTTGGCAAATATTTCCTCCCAGCTTGTATGTTATCTTTATGTTTCATTTCTGGTTTCCTTTGCTGTGCAAAGCTTTTAGGTTGAATTATGTCCCATTAATTCATTTTTGTTTTTTATTTCCATTACTCTAGAGGATGAATTATATATGTATATATTGCTGCTACAATTTACGTCAAAGAGCATTCTATCTATGTTTCCCTCCTGGAGTTTTATAGTATCCAGGTCTATAACCCATTTTGAGTTTATTTTTGTGTATGATGTTAGAGAATGTTCTAATTTCATTTTTTATATGTGGCTATCAAGTATTCCCAGCATTAGTTACTTGAGATACTGTCTTTTCTTCATTGTATGTTTTTGTTTCCTTTGTCAAAGATAAATTGACCATAGGTGTGTGGGTTTATTTCTGGGCTATCTTTTCTGTTCATTGAGCACTATGTTTTTGTGCCAATACTATGCTGTTTTGATTACTGTAACTTTGTAGTATTGTCTGAAGTCTGGGGGACTTATGCCTACAGCTTTATTCTTTTCCCCCAGGATTGCTTTGGCAATGCAGGACCTTACTGGTTCTGTATAAATTTTAGGACTATTTTTTGTTGTTGTTCTAGCTCTATTAAAAATATCATGGGCAATTTCACAGAGATCACATTAAATCTGTAGATTGCTTCCAATAGTATGGCCATTGTAACAGTATTAATTCTTCCAGTCCTAGAGAATGTGATATCTTAACATTTCTCTGAACCATCTTCAGTTTCCTTTGATCAATGTTCTATAGTTCTCAGTATATAAGTCTTCCACCTCCTTGGTCAGGTGTATTCCTAAGTTTTCTTTGTTTGCTTTTTGAAATGATGTTTAAAAGCGCTCTTTTTTTTTTTTCTTTTTACTTTCTATTTTTGATGGTTCATTGTTAGTGTAAAGAGATACAACAGATTTCTGTATGTTAACCTAGTACACTGTTACCTTGCTAAATTTTTTTCAACTCTAATAGATTTTGTGTGAAGTTTTTAGAGTTTTCTATATGTGTATAGTATCATGACATCTGCCTACAGTAACAATTTCACCTCTTCCCTTTCAATATGGATACCTTTCATTTCTTATCTGACTGCTAGGTCTGAGACTTCCAATCCCATGTTTAATTTAAGTGGTGAGAGTGGGCATCCTTGTGTCTTTCCAGATGTCAGCAAGAAGGCTTTCATCTTTTCATTCTTGAGTGTTATGTTGTCTATGGTTTGTCATGAATAACTTTTTTATGTTAAGATATATTCCCTCTATACCCACTTTGGTGAGAGTTGTTACCATGAATGGATGCTGAATTTTATCAAATGCTTTTTCTGCATCTATTGAGATGATTATGTGATAGTTGTGTTTTCTTTTATTGACTCAGTGCATCACATTGATTGATTTGTATATGTTGAAGCATTCTTGTGACCCTGGAATGAACCCAGCTTGTTTATGGTATATGATTCTTTTTATGTACTGTTGGGTTCAATTTGCTAAATTTTGTTAAGAATTTTTTCATCTATATTCATCAAAGATATTGTATGGCTTGTAATTTTCTTTTGTTGTTGTTAGTGTCTTTATCTGGTTTTGGTATTAGAATGATAGTAGATTCACAAAATGATTTTGGGAGTGATCCCTACTCTTCAATGATTTGGAAGTGTTTGAGAAGGATCAGTGTCAGTTCTTCCTTGTGTGTTTGATATTTTCCAAGTGAACCTCTTTGATCCTGACCTTTGTTTGAAGGCAGTTTTTGTTTGTTTGTTTGTTTTGTTTTGTTTTTAAAAAGTCCTCTTTCACTTTTTGTTTTAAAATAAAGAAAAAACAATGAAAATAATAAGGTGAAGGGGACAGAAATCAAATTTTGAAAAAACAAAAACTGTATTGTCACAAAATAGTTTTGCCATAATGTAATTTTGACTTGAAATAAGATATTTATTCAAAGACTATTTTGATGGAAAAGGAACTAAAGGGAAATTTTGCATTTAAGTGCCACTGCATAAAATATTTCATTTAACAGTCATATTTGAGAGAGGTGCTAATAACATTTTTATTTCACAGAAGAGGAAATAGAGCACAAGAGATCTTTTTCACCAGCCCAGTATTAAAATTCAGTCTGTTCATTCACTCAGTCATACCTGACTCTTTGCGAACCCATGCATTACATCACACCAGGCTCCCTGTCCATCACCAACTTCTGGAGTTTGCTCAGACTCATGTCTTTTGAGTCAGTGATGCCATCCAACCATCTCACTCTCTGTCATCCCCTTCTCCTCCTGACTTCAACCTTCTCCAGCATCAGGGTCTTTTTTAATGAGTCAGCTCTTCACATCAGGTGGCCAAGGTATTGGACATTCAGCTTCAGCATCAGTACTTCCAATGAATATTCAGGATTGATATCCTTTAGGATTGACTAGTTTGATCTCCTTGCAGTCCAGGGGACTCTCAAGAATCTTCTCCAACACCACAGTACAAGTGCATCAATTCTTTGGCACTCAGCTTTCTTTATAGTCCAAATCTCACATCCATACATGACTACTGGAAAAACCACAGCTTTGACTAGATGGACCTTTGTTGGCATCTGCTTTTTAATATGCTATCTAGGTTGATCATAGCTTTTCTTCCATGGAGCAAGTATCTTTTCATTTCAGGTCTTCAGTCCCCATCTGCAATGATTTTGGAGCCCAGAAAAACAAAGTCTCTCACTGTTTGCATTGTTTCCCCATCTATTTGCCATGAAGTGATGGGGCCAGCTGTGATAATCTTAGTTTTTTGAAGGTTGAGTTTTAAGCCAGCTTTTTCACTCTGCTCTTTCACATTCATCAAGAGGCTCATTAGTTTCTCTTTGCTTTCTACCATAAGGATGTTGTCATCTGCTTATTTGTGGTTATAGATATTTTTCCTCGCAGTCTTGATTCCAGTTTGTGCTTCAGCCAGCCCAGAATTTCACATGGTGTACCCTGCATATAAGTTAAATAAACAGGTTGACAATATACAGTCTTGATGTACTCCTTTCCCAATTTGAAGCCAGTCCATTGTTCCATGTCCAGTTTTAATTGTTGCTTCTTGACCTGCATACAGATTTCTCAGGAGGCAGGTAAGGTGGTCTGGCAAAAGTCAGAGTCCCACAATATTTCTGACTGCAAAATTGAACACTAACCTTTATGTTACATAATTGCTTATAGAAAACTCTTTAAAAGCCTAAGTAGCTTTATATTATGGATATTCTATAACTATTATATATAGCATAAGATGTCAGTTATAACTAAGACCAAACAAAGCATTTTTACTATCTAGAATGATACTAATACTGTTGCTTTCACCTCTCTGAAATATTAACATAATTTTTATGTAAAATCTACATGTGAAATTTCTGTTTCCTCCCAACTCAATGAAAGCCATCACTATTATTTTTATATCCATTTGCCTGAGATTAAGATGCTGGGAAAGGATTTTACTTTGCATAAGACAAGATCAAGAATATGACTAAGAAATAAGGTTTAAAGGACATAGAATTAATCCTTTCTCAATGTACAGTATATGAATTTGTCAGTTTAAAATATCACAGATAGACTTACAAAATTTTAACCACTATAATAATAATTTTCAGTATACCTTCTTTAAATATATTGCATATTTTTATGTCCTATCTAATTTAATTCCTTAACTGAGTGGAACTCTTAGAAACTTGCTGTAATTTAATATTCATGCATGATCTGCTACAATAGTATAAAAACTGATATAAGTTTTTTTTTCAGTCAGTGCTCATGGATTAAGTAAATTTCTCTAAATTTGATTTTAACATTACTTTTTTGGGTCTATTTTAAACATCCAAGCATAATGCAGTGTGCACGCTTTGTCACTCAGTCATGTCCGATTCTTTTGCAAACCCATGGACTCTAGCCCACCAGGTTCCTCTGTCCATGAGCTTTTCTAGGCAAGAATACTGGATTGGGTTGCCATTTCCTCCTCCTGGAGAATCTTCTTGAGCCAAGGATGGAGCCCATGTCTCTTGCATCTCCTGCACTGAAGGTGGATTCTTTATCCACACAGTGGGGTGTAGTAATCAAATGAAATGTGAAAGTAGACTGTGAAAGTCGATTGAAACTAGATTGTGAAAGTAATCTCTTTTCAATAGCAGGGAAATTTTTCTGATGCCATTAGGAATTTTTATTCTAAGGGTATTTCTTAGTAATGTATTGCCTAGCTGTTAAGCCCACAGGGTCTAAGCAGGAAAGTGTTTGTTGTTTTAAAACACTGAAAAACCAGAGAAAACAAAGTATGTGATCAATGAACTTCTTTAATTTCTATCAAATGTGACTATGGAAAATAAATTATTTAAAGAGAGAAACAAGCAAATCCTCTATACAGAAAGCCAATTTTTCTTATTTTTTTTAAGAATTGCATATATAATTCTAAAGAAAAAAGCTAATTCTCTTTTTTTATTATTCTGAACAATGTATGTGTAGGAAGAAGACTGATTACATAACACTCCCCAATGTGAGTCGTAATAATTCAGGAAATTAATGAATCCATGAAAAATTCAATGAATGGAACACCATACTAAGTCCCTTTATATGTGTTGTTGGTTATAGTATTCACACTAACCCATTGAGCCAGCCATTGTTATCAGTTGATACATTTGAGGCTTAGGAAGCTTAAGTGACATGCCCAGATAATTTAGCTAAAGCATAATAATAAAGGTATAAATGATATAAATCTGAGTCTTCTAACTCCCAGTACTGTGATTTCTCTAACACACCATGCTATTCCTCAGATTCACAGTATGTAACAATTAGTTTATGGCTGCTCTTGCTTTGCAATGGATTGATTAGTATAACCAGAAAGCAAAGGGTCTTCAATACAGTTAGTAATGATGAAGTGAAGTGAGAGTTGCTCAGTTGTGTCTAACTCTTTGCAACCCCATGGAATAGACAGTCCTTGGAATTTTCCAGTCCAGAATACTGGAAGGGGTAGCTGTCCCCTTCTCCAGGGGATCTTCTCAACCAGGGATCAAACCAAGGCCTCCCACATTGCAGCTGGATTCTAAACCAGCTGAGCCACAAGAGGAGCCCAGTAATGATAAAAGACAAGCTGAAATTAAAGGAACATATGACCTAAAACTTATTTAGAGAATAGATAGATAAAGAAAAAAATTAAATTTTAGACTGCATTTAGGGGGTGAAATCAATACATGAGAGAAATTGAATCTCATGTAAGTACTGTAAACCAGTGTGTACAAAGAAGCTATTTAGAAAAGAGGAATACAAAGTAAATTGCTATGGAGGTATATTTATATATTTAAATTTCTCCATGTAATTTCCTTTCTCCTATCATTTAGGTTTATTTGACTGTGACTCTGAAAATTATACTCCACTTATCATTAGAAATACATAGTAGTATTCATCTAGAATTAATCTTGCTTGTACCCTGAACATAATAGTCTCAAATTGTTGTTTTGAACAGAAATTATTAAATCTAATTTACTATGATGCATCAAAAGTAGAGGATGGGATATTTATGAAATATTTATATTGCTTAAATAGGATACTGCTTTTAACAACACACAGATATTAAACTTATTTCTATTATTTTGTGAGACAACATCAACACATAATTTCTGTTATTTTAGAAATAATTTTTTTAATGAAAGGTGATATGTTTATATGTGTCAGGAATTAGGAGGTAGACATCTTTGAGTAGGTCACTTTTCTGCCTCCCACCCGTCTTCTTATAGGGCCTTGAGCTTTTGCTGGGATAAGGAGGAATTAAAAAATTAAGAGCCAGTTCTGAATTGGGTATTATTGATTAAGAATTGAGGAAGAATCAAAGATCATGAATCCTATAATTTTCATCCAGGTGGTAGCATGATGCAATCAGAATTAGAGTTACTATATATAGAGTTACTATTTGTAAAAATCAGGAATAAAATTACTAATAATATCAGTTGACTTATATTATCTGTGAAATCATAATTTAATGTATTAGTTTGCATTAATTTTAATAAATATATAAGTAAATATATAGTTATTTCATTAGAAAATATCAGTGTTTACTGTCCCAGATCATTTTTAGATTGTCATTTATAAAAAAAGAAATCATATGAATGAGAAAAAAAATTCAGGAAAAAAAATGAATAGCACAAAGGCAGCTTTAGAAGGATATAAAGTTTGATGTAAGTTTGTGGGTTGTCTTAAATACTAGATTATAGAGAGGAGGGGCTTCCCTGGTGGTTCAGGCAGTAAAGAATCTGCTTGCAATGCAGGAGATCCAAGTTCAATCCTTGGGTTGGGAAGATCCTCTGGAGAAGGCAATGACTACCCACTTCAGTACGCTTGTGCTGGAGAATTCCATGGACAGAAGAGCCTGGTGGGCATTGGTCCATGGGATTACAAATAGTCAGACATGACTGAATGACTAAAACTTTCACTTCACTTTTTACAGAGAAATTATATCTTATAGTCCATGTAAATTGAAAACTGATCACATCAAGAAGGTAGTAATTTTAATGAAAGTAATATTTAATTAAGTCTGATCCACGGGTGTCATTTGTGATTAATTAAAGTGAGCTCTAATAAAATGCTTAGAACAGTAATATGGTTATGCAGATATGAAGAGATTAATGCCCCCAAAACAGAGTTACACTGGAAATGAAGTGATGAATGTGGATGCTGTTGAAAGGGCAAAGCTTTTAGATTTTGATGCAAGACTGAAAAAAGAAAAAAAAAAATGAAAAGGTAAATCTTTAGTTTGTATAATAAGTGATTAGACTTGGGAACATAGCTATGATTAAAGGATAGAATGGTTTTAGTTTTGGTGGTTTTAGGTGCATTTGTGCAGCCAAATAAAACTAAGTAGAAATTATTTATGTGTATGTTACATGTTCATTAGGGTGTAAGAAATGAAGATGATACATATTCACTTATTCATATTTTAAATAATAAACATATGAGATATACTTTTTATATGCATACATAAAATATGAGTAGTACCTTTATCCAAGTGATAGAGAAAGAGGAGACATTGAAGGAACTGTGGAGAGGCATGAGGAAAACTGCAAGTACTGAAAATAAGGGGAAAAGATCAAGAAAAAGTTAATATTCAAAAAATTAAAAAAAAGAAAATGATAATAAGGCTATTAAAGGCTTTAGTGAGCAAAGGGAAATGTGATTATAGAAAATACCATTGCAAAGGTGACAATTATTTTGTGTCAAATAACTTTTTATTTTTCAGTTTTTCTACTTTGCCTGACTTACCTTATATCCATTTTATATTTAACAAACTATTGACTATAGAAAACTAATGGAATGAACAAATTCTTGCTAGAAATGTGGAGAAAACCTTTCATGACTGAAAGAAAACTAGATAAATGGCATTAAGTTTAAATTTTGGAAAAAAAAATAAAAGCCATGCATTAGAAAACTTTTCATGTACTTTAATGAATTTTAAAATAAAGTGATTGAGCAGAAGTTTATATTTGATTGTAACAGTGTTTCCAGTTATTAAACATTTGACAATAATCAGTAATAAGATAAATGGAACAGGAGACTTTTATTTTTTATTGTTAGTCTTTATAAAAGTTTATAAACTAGTTTTACATTTAGCTTGAATATTTTACATTTGTATCCCAAACCTACCTTTCTGGGACTTTAAATTGTTTTAGGACTAGTTACTCAGAGTAAACTCATTCTTAGAAAACTCATAGAAACATGAAATAGAAGAATTTGCATTTCTGAATAGCTCATATTTTGAAGGGTTGAAACTTCTTTCCTTGAATTCAGCCTACCTGGGCCTCAGCAAATGGTCATAAACTGGAGTCTGACCCATAAAAGTACATGTACTATGTTTTCTTGGTAGATATAATTGCCTTATTGGACAGTTATTTAAAATTCCTGATATTGGAAAAAATATAAGAAAACTTAATTTGAAAGAATTAAATCCATACAGCTAAAATAATACACATTCTGAAACATGAACCACACAACATATTTTACATTGAAAAATATGACTGACTTTACTAGTATATTTGACTTATAATCCTTAGTAAAATGTTATTCTTCATTTGAATGACACTAAATCCCACTCCATCTACTACTCTGAAATATTACAATGAATATTCTACAATTAACAAAGTTATCAGTGACCATACCAACATCTTTTTCTTGTCACCTTTGCCTTGTTTATAAACTTCTTTTATTGATTAAATTGACTGTAGTTTGTTATTACATTATAAAATAATATTTATGCAATATTAACTTAAAACATTGGCTTTCCTGGTGGCTCAGGGGTAAAGAATCCACTGGCCAATGCAGAAGACACAGGTTGGATCCCTGGGTCAGAAAGATCCCCAAGAGAAGAAAATAACACCATGCTTCAGTATTCTTGCCTGTAATCCAATGGACAGAGGGACCTGGCAGGCTGCAGTCCATGGGGGGTTGCGAAAGAGTAGGACACAACACGACTTAGTAACTAAACAATAACTTAAACATTAGGTTAACCTCAACTAATTCTACTTTCCAAACTTGCTTTATATCATGATCCTTGTGTCTGTTAATAACTCAATGGTTATTAATGTTATTGTGTTATAATGGTACTCCCAGTTTTACTTTGACTACTTTTTTTCCTTCCTCCCCAGTCCACATTCATCTTTCATTTAACATGTTGCCTATTCTCAACTATTTCATGCATGGGTTCTTCCTTCTGTATCCACATGACCAATACTGTACTACATTAGCTCAGAATCTTAATCTAATTTCACTTGAGCATTTTTTCCCATCAAAAGTTGTCCTTGAAAATGCTGCAAGAATAATCTTCATATAACACAGCTCCATTTGTGTATTTCAGAACTCCAAAGGCCTACAGAAATGAACGTGAACCTATAGGATTCAAGGACATAGTTGTAATCTTAAAATCTCCTATAAAGTGATTTTACATATTCTTGGTCCACATATTATTTGTCCTAGGACCTGTTCACACATATGCCATGAAATTCTAACTTCCATGATAGATTTTCTGTGCTGTATTTCAAAATATCACCACTAATGCCCTGTGTTTGCTAAGATTGCATTCGAACAGTTTACATGAGATACTTGACTATATTCTTATTAATAAAAAATGAATTTTATTTTATTCACCTAACAAAATGTCCTGAGAGTGGTAATATAGGGTTTGTTCTACTGCTTGAGAAAGTTAATAAAGATCCAACTTTTGTATTCTTTCCCAATCTACCACTTCCTTCTCAGGCTTGACTGATAATCATTACCCTGAAATTTGAAAGATGATATGATTTCATGAATCATATCAATCTGTAGTGAGGAAGAAAGAGAAATAAGCAAATGTTACATTCAAAACTATCATTGTGCACAGGTGATGCAGTGGTAAAGAATCTGCCTAACAATTCAGAAGACACAGGTTCGATCCCTGGGATGGGAAGATTGCTTGGAATGGCAACCCACTCCAGTGTTCTTGCCTAGAAAACTCCACATACAGAGGAACTTGGTGGGCTACAGTCCAGAGATTGCAAAGAGTTGGACATAACTGATCACAGAACAACATGTACACAACCCTTATTTTAAGTACAAGTGAGGAGCTACAGATGTTTAATGTTGTCCATAGCTGTCTCCTACCCCAAGGGGAAAAAAATGGTTTCTCTTGAGAAAGGAAGAGAGTGAATGTATTAGACAATGTTGTCTCCAATACACCTACTTTCCTCTCCAAAAGCATATTTTCAATTCTTATTCATAATTTAAGTTCAAATTAAATCCAATATTCAAAGTGAACCCTATCCTAATTCTAAAATCTAGAATCATTTCTTTATATCCTGAAGTTTCATGGCGATTTCTTCTATGATGTCTTTTCTTTTTCTTGAAATAATATGTTCATTTATTTGTACTTATATACGTTTATGAAATAAAAGTACTAACAAAAATGTGAGATGGCTCCTCTGCTCTCCTGTGAAGCACTCTGATACTCCATTGGCTTGCCGTTGTTGTTCAGTTGCTTAGTTGTGTCCAACTCTTTATGACCCCGTGGACTGCAACATACCAGGCTTCCCTGTCTTTCATCATCTCCTGGAGCTTGCTCAAACTCATGTTCATTGAGTCAGTGATGCCATCCAACCATCTCATCTTCTGTCATCCCCTTTTCCTCCTGCCTTCAATCTTTCCAAGCATCAGAGTCTTTTCTAAAGAGTCAGCTATTTGCATTATGTGGCCAAAATATTGGAGCTTCAGCTTTAGTCCTTCCAATGAGTATTCCTTTAGGATTGATTGATTTGATCTCCTTGCAGGCCAAGGGACTTTCAAGAGTCATCTCCAACACCACAGTTTAAAAGCATCAATTCTTTGGTGCTCAGCCTTCCTTATGGTCCAGTTCTCACAACCATACATGACTACTGGAAAAACCACAGCTTTGACTATATGGACCTTTGTTGGCAAATTAATGTCTCTGCTTTTTAATATGCTGTCTAGGTTTGTCATAGATTTTCTTCCTAGGAGTAAGTGTCTTTTAATTTAATGACTGCAGCCACCATCTACCATGATTTTGAAACCCAAGAAAATTAAGTCTCTCACTGTTTCCATTGTTTCCCCAATTATGTGCCATGAAGTAATGGGACCAGATGCTATGATCTTCAGTTTTGAATGTTGAGTTTTAAGTCAACTTTTTCACTCTCCTCTCTTGGTTTTATCAAGAGGCTCTTTAGTTCTTCTTCACTTTCTGCCGTAAGGGTGGTGTCATCTGCATATCTGAGGTTATTGAATTTCTCCCAGGCAATCTTGATTCTGTCTTTTGCTTCATCCAGCCGGGCATTTTGTATGATGTACTCTGCATATAAGTTAAATAAGCAAGGTGACAATATGCAGACAGCCTTGACATACTCCTTTCCCAATTTTGAACCAGTCCTTTTTTCTATTGTCTTAGTTAATTCACAATTTCTATCAGATTCCATGTAGTTGAATCTTGGTTAAAGAGTCAAAATTTCCTACACAGAATTTCTCTAAAAGTTGTTAGATATTCCTTAACAAGATAAATGAAAATGGCTGATATTTCACTATTTTTTCTAGTGTCCACGAGTTCTGAGGTTTTCATTTCTTTGGATGGGATTCATTTCCACAGGTTGAATCTGACGGGTATCCATGTAATGTCTTGACTCATACAGAGAGACAGTCTCAATAGGCAATCAGTAGGTAGTTCTTAAATGATACTCTGGCTTCCATGGCAGTCACGAAATTTCTCAAACACATGCGGCAGTTTCAGTTTCCTTGTTGGTTGTAATGTGGGCCTACTCATGCCTATGTATACAGGTTGGGTAAGATAGAACTCTTCATTTTGTAAAAGAAAATTTTGGTCAAGACAGTGGGAGTGCATAACATAAATATTATATGCATACATATACTTTATCTTTATTAAATTTTTAATATATATCTCTTAGAGCAACTGAATGATACCTAAAATATGCCAATAAGTGTTGCTCCTCAAAGTTTCAGGATTGATAAGCAAGCAGTACGTCAATCTAATAATCTCTGCAAAAATTCACTTCTTACAAACTTCTAATATAAAACATCTTGTATAATATTATAAAGATAAATTTCACATTGTTTCAGATTTCACACCAAATTTTGACTTTGTTTTTGGTATAATCAAATGTTTTGTGAAATATACTTTCTCAAACAAGAGAGTTGATTTCTACCAAAAATGATGCTTATCTCCATCTCAACAAATAAAACAAATTTTCCAACTAAGAAAAAAATCTTCCTGTCTCTGATTAATCTAAAATATAGAGATTTATGTGCAAAATTTATGCATGAATAAAATATATAGAAATTAGTTGTATTTTATGGAGCACAAATCTTGTTTTGCCTGGGATAGGCTTGGTTTATGCCCATTGTACTTGTTTAATTATTAATAGAGTCCTCTTTTCACTATCATAAAAGTGCCATTTTGAAGATGAATTAACTAGACATTTTGTCTGCTTTCTACATAAAATGAAATATTCAAATTCCCAAATTAACTGTATTTTTTTCAGGTAGCTGAATCTTTTCATTTCAGTGGTTAGGTCATTATTTGCTTTATGTTTAGTTGAAATATAACTAAGGAAAAAAGAACACTGAATAATTTCCTTTCTTCTTAAAAAATACACAGAAAATAAGTCATGTTTTATTTCAGTGTAGCCCATGGATAATACTGTGGTATTTATGCTTTTGTCACTGTTATATGAACTTGATTTTTAATTCTCTGATGGTTGATATTGCTGACATTTTATTCTTAGCTATTAACCTTTATTCTTATCAACAATGTATCTACTTTTACCAACTGTTTTTTAATGCATTCATTTTAGCTGTGTATGGCTTCCATATGTTCTTTCTTGAAGTTTGCAGAGAGAAAAAATCTATGTGACAACTCTGATTTGGCAATTATTTTATCCCTGTATCCCTGTAAACACTTTTCTAAATATTTAGAGTTATCAAATCTCATTTAAAAAGTTACTGTTTTTAAAGTAGGTGATCTCTAGTATCTGGTTAGCAATACTATATTCATGAGGGTGCCAAATTTCTTAGAGGAGGGTTTAAAATAAATTATTAACATATTCAGATTGTGACTTTCTTTAGTGACATGTATCACAATATTGTCTATCTCTAGAATCATTTCACTTATTTTTATATTTTATCTAACTAGAATGGTTGATGCTGAAAAATTATTTATTCACCTGATGGTTACACCTGTCACTGTTAGATGCAATGAATATAAAATTAAAATATATGATATCTGTTTTCTCAAATTTTCACAGTATATTGGGAGAAGAAAAGTGTAAATTATTGTAAAATAATATCAATTTTTTGTCAAAGATCTGCTTAGTGCATAACATATGTTTATACAAGCATATACATGTGTATGCATATAAGCCACCCATACAAACATACTTCACTCCTATGCTATTGTCTAACATTAAGTTTGGACAGTAGACTGCTGCTGCTGCTATATACTGTCCTTGCTGATTAACTAAGGTTCAAAAAGAGTTGCTGTGGATATTTGAGAAATTTAGTAATTCTTAGTAAGTTTAAAGTAGCATAGAAAGTGAAATGGAACTGAAAGAAATACTCTAAGTTATAATGCTTTTTGGTATGTTATAAGTTATTTGTTTCACCCAGAAAAGTATTGCAACTAGGGGTTACTGATCCTAATCTGCCTAATCAGAAGTATTTTTATCTTCAGGAAACTAGCTGACTGAAATCAAACAAAATGTGTGACTGATTTACTGGATGGAGGAGCCAGATAATCATATGCCCAGATGTAAAAGTTCTTACCCCATGGTGATATAAAAATTTTACCTTATCACAATTGTGATATTTTTAATAAACTGTCCTTGTTAGTGGTCACTCCATAGATTTCTTTTCTGGATACCTAGCTGTGATGAACAATCAGAGATGGTATCAAATGATAACATAAAAACATGCTCAAATTTATGAGACTTTAGTAATAAGAAAAATCTCTTTTTCCTAAATGAGTCATAGAAGATATTACAGAGAAGCTGATACTGTAGCCTTATGAGTGTAATTCTCCAGGTGGAGGAGAAGGGGGGACAAATATTTTAAGACGTATTCCTAGAGTTTGGTATAGCTCAGGCCACTTGACAATGAAGTGTTCCAAAATCATATGGATATATAGGCACAGATGCTTTCATACATTCTTATTTATCATGAATAAATTAAAACAATCTTTCCAATATTGCAAGTGGAAATTGTACTTTATTTGAAGTTTTATCTGATTTAAAGTCTTTACACACAGATGGTATACTATATTGCATCAAAATTGGCATTTTCAGTATTAGCTTCTGTATTTGCTTATGTTGCTCTTGGCATGATTTCACATTAAGTAGTAGAAACTTTTGAGAAACAAAATGTGGCATATTTGAAAATAAGAAATTTATCCTCCATTTTATTTAATCTTATTGGTATACACCATGGCTTCCCTGATGTATATATTTCAACATATATAAAATCCCATTTTAGCTTTCTCTTTCTATTTATGGACTTCAGTTTTGCTTTTGTTTCTAACATACATCTTGGAATTGAGAGCAATAAACAATAATTATTCTGAGAAATATCATTTAATTTTATTAATTTAAAATAACATTAATAAATCCTTTGTGTTGCCAACACCTGGCATATCATATTTGTATTATTTTCTCTAAAGATTATATAATATAATATTCATCAAGATGAATCACTGTGTTTTCCATATTAAAGTACATTTATTTAAAGGAAAAAAGATCTTTTTTCTGTATTCACTATTCTCAGTTTCCAAGGTAATAAAATTAAATTGCAATTGTTTTCTATGATTTCCATTTATTTATTTGCTTCCATTTAGAGCACTTATTTTCATTTCTATTTTCCCTATATGAGATTGAGTTTAGAATTTCCCATATCTTGACTAGTTCATGAAAGTACAGATAAATCTAGCTCTTATGTTATTAAATTTCAATAGTCTTCATAAGCAATTTAGAAACAAATATAGTCAGGTATGAAAACTTTAGTATGGATGATTTTATTTCATTTGCAACAAACAGATGTATGCTAACAAGAGGGAAATAAATAGAAAACAGCTGTTCAATCTCCTGAGTACTTTCAGAAACATCATCACCTACTTCACTAAGAATACCTTATGTAACATGTCCTAATTTATATTATTTTGTATGCTAAATCTTTGACCCATCACAGATCTTTATTCAATTATCTTTTAGTTATCCTAAAATCATTATTTGTCCTTAATGGTCCTAAAAACAGATCTGTATGCTTGGTTTTAATTTCCCACATCCAGGATCTATCCATGGAGTTAT
This sequence comes from Muntiacus reevesi, assembly GCF_963930625.1. Lineage (NCBI taxonomy): Eukaryota > Metazoa > Chordata > Mammalia > Artiodactyla > Cervidae > Muntiacus > Muntiacus reevesi. The sequence goes on along the minus strand of NC_089270.1, from coordinate 36,321,805 downwards.
TGTATTTACTTATCTCTCTTTCAATCTTTTAATATAGAAACATTAGAAATGTCTCACTGTGTATGTGTCTTTAATGACAGCAGTATTAACAGAACAACTGTTTGGCAGAATGTTACACTCTGAATCTGAGTTTGCTCATGATTAGATTCAGGTTAAATATTTTTTCGAACAGTACTACTAAGGTAATATTTCCTTTTCACTGTATCACATTGGAGGTATGTCAATTTATCTTATTGCTGGTGATGTTAAATTTCATTATTTGATGAACGTGGTATCTTTCAGAGCTATCTGTTACAAAATATATTTTTTATTTCCTTTATTATATATCAGTATAAGAAATTGAATGGGTGATAATTTTGAAAATTTACAATGCTGATTTTCTAATTATCTTGTTCTGTCTAAATTTAGTAGCTATTATTCTTCTGTAAAGAATCCTCTTTCCAGTCTTCAAGTGTCACTATGAATTCATAGATTTTTTTTTCATTCAATCCTACACTATAATCCATATGCCACTATTTTTAATACTGAATCTCAAAATTGAGAGCCAGCTCAAGCATTTCCCTTTGTTATTTTACATGTTTTTGTTAGTCTCTTAATACCACCTTGCTTTCTGACAGAACAAATTATTCCACATACATCTTACATTTTTGCTGTCCCTTAAATGGAATTTGCAAATTATTTAAAGGGTTATAATTTCTTTTAGTTGAGAGTTATAGATAACAATCATTATAGAGGTGATACACAGTACTGAAGTATCATAGTTTCAAGTCTTTGTGGAGGACAAAGCTAAAAAATATCTTTTTTTAAAAAATTGAAGGACTAATATCACTATTTTCAAATTGAATATAAAAACCACAGCATTCTTCCTTGTCTTCCCCACTTCCATTATTGTAATTTCCTTTTCCAGGGTGACACACTTGGTTTTCCAAAGCATCAATATTCCTGCTGATCTGTTCTATCCTACAGCACACAAAAAAACTGCAAAATAACTAGCAATACCATGACCAAAAACAAAGCTATTAACACGCAAGATATTTTGTATTTCAGTTTTCCTTAGGATAGATTCACACTCAGGGTGTCCTGGCAGGCCATGAGGTACCAATTTTGCCTCAATTTTCAATTTTTTCTCTGTAGTTACATTATCAATTTGATATAAAGATAGGATATTTTCCTGCTCTATTTTAAAGTTTATTCTGACTTTAATTTTATTAATTTATTTTCAACTTTATTTTAATACAAGTAAAATATTATCATAATAAAAAGACAATATAATAAGAGCAATATAAAAAATATATAGATATCCCTAAGATGTCTATCCTACCCCTATTCCCCCTATAAGACTCTACTGGAGAAGGCAATGGCACCCCATTCTGGTACTCTCGCCTGGAAAATCCCATGGATGAAGGAGCCTGGTAGGCTGCAGTCCATGGGGCCGTGAAGAGTCAGATACGACTGAGACTTCACTTTCACCTTTCAATTTCATGTATTGGAGAAGGAAATGGCAACCCACTCCAGTGTTCTTGCCTGGAGAATCCCAGGGACGGGGGAGCCTGGTGGGCTGCCGTCTATGGGGTCGCACAGAGTCGGACACGACTGAAGCGAGTTAGCAGCAGCAGCAGCAGCGTAAGGCTATACATTTGATTCTGATTTTTCTTTGCTGTTTATTCTTCTAAATAAGCAAACATATTTTTGTTTCCCTAAACAAGTTTTGTACTACATACTATTTATACATTTTTACACTTAAGCTTAAAAACAAAAACAATATATTCTTAATATGACAGCCTTGTTGTTCATTCTCTAAGTCCTGTCTGACTCTTTGTGAACCCATCAACTCAGCATGCCTGGCTTCCCTGTCCTTTACTGTCTCCCAGAGTTTGTTCAAACCCATAATCATTGAGTCAGTAATGCTGTCTAACCATCTCATCCTCTGCCACCGCCTTCTCTTCTTGCCCTGTCTTTTACAGCATCAGCCTTTGCCCCAGTGAGTCAGCTGTTTGCATAGGTGGTCAAAGTAGTGGAGCATCGGCTTCAGCATAGGTCCTTCCAACGAGTATTCAGCGTTAATTGCCTTTAGGATTGACGGGCTTCATCTCCTTGCTGTCTAAACGATCTCAAGAGCCTTTTTCAGCACAATTTGAAAGCATCAGTTTTTTGGTGCTCAGCTTAATTTATGGTCTAACTCTCACATTCATACATGACTACTAGGAAAACCATGGCTTTGACCATATGGACCTCTGTTGGCAAAGCAATGTCTCTGTGTTTTAATGTGCTATATAGATTGTTATAGCTTTCTTTCCAAGAAGCAAGGTTTTTTTTTTTTGTTTTTTGTTTTTAATTTCATGTCTACAGTCAACAACTACAGTGACTTGGAAGCCTAAGAAAATGAAATCAGTCACTGTTCCACTTTTTCCCCATCTATTTGCCATGAAGTGGTGGAACCAGATGCCACAATCTTAGTTTTTAAAATGTTGAGTTTTAAGCCAGGTTTTCACTCTCCTCTTTCACTCTTCAAGGGATATATATCATTCTTTTTATATTTGCATATTTCTCCATTATACAAAAGCTCTATGGCTTAATTAACAAGGTTTCAATGGATGAGTATTAAGGTGGCTACTAATGTCCTGTTCTTACAAATAACACTTTAATTACTGATTTCCCTTATTGTGGGTTTGTTTATGAATATGTGTGTATTTGGTAGAATATTTCTAGAGTTAATTGTTAGAGGAAAGATACTGTTTCAAAAGGTAAATTCATATGTAATTTTGTTAGATATTCTGAAACCCAGTTTAGAGAATACTCTATACAGTGCTTAGTGTTTGAGTTTACTGCCCATCCAATGGTTTTATTTCCAACTCACCTACAGAGGAAGTAAATTAAGATTCATACATAACTGATTGAAAGTGAGCAAAAATCAGAGTAAACATTTCACCAAAGATAAAGAAGTGGCAGAGAAGCAAATTAATATATGTTGAACATAATTTAGCCATTAGGGAAATGAGAATTAAAGCCACAAGTTATCATTTTTGTACATCGTAATGTCTGAAATATTTGCCAGAATCAAGTGTTAGGAAAGGTGGGAATACTCAAAAATGGTACAGCCATGTTGATAAATAATTTTGTACTCTGTCAGAAATGTAAGTATACATCTACCATATGATTTCTTAATATTACCCCTAGGTATTTAGATAATTATACCTATTTAATCCTAATTGTTGAAAATATATTAAAAACCTGTAGATAACTATTTATAGCAACTTTATTCACAATTGAGAAAATAGGAAATACCTTAGATAAAGTTTCATCAGTGAAAAAATAAATAAATGGAATCATGTTGGGAGTAAGAGGATAGATTATCCATGAAGGGCTAGCATTATGGGATTTGGGGTGATGGGACTGCATAAAACTGTGTTAGTAGTCACATATCAATACATTGGTTATAATCCATAGAAAAGTTCATCACAAAACTAGATTTTATTCTATAAATGCATACCTTTAAAAAAATCAACAAGTATATGCCAAGGGAAATAGAATAAAAACAATCACAAATGAATCTAGCTATAATTTAAATAAGTAACACCTACAATGAAGAAGAAGAGAAATATAGGAGTTGACCTAAATAGCTTTGGAAAACATTTTAAATTTAAGTATAGTTAATTTAGTTAATTTACAATATTGTGTTAGTTTCTAGTGTACATCAAATATTTAAGTTACATATATTGACATATGTAAAAGAATCTGAATGAAATGAAATGCAAATTCATTTCATTTCATTCTTTTTCACAGTTGATTAGTATTCCATTATGTGTGTGCATATGTGAGTGTATGTGTGTATATATATCAGTTCAGTTCAGTTCAGTCACTCAGTCGTGTCCGACTCTTTGCGACCCCATTAATCGCAGCATGACAGACCTCCCTGTCCATCACCAACTCCTGGAGTTTACTCAAACTCATGTCCATCGAGTCGGTAATGCCATCGAGCCACCTCATCCTCTGTAATCCCCTTCTCCTCCTGCCCCCAATCCCTCCCAGCATCAGGGTCTTTTCCAATGAGTCAACTCTTCACATCAAGTGGCCAAAGTATTCGAGTTTCAGCTTCAGCATCAGTCCTTCCAGTGAACACCCAGGACTGAACTCCTTTAGGATGGACTGGCTGGATCTCCTTACAGTCCAAGGGACTCTCAGGAGTCTTCTCCAACACCACAGTTCAAAAGCATCAATATTTCACCTCTCAGCTTTACTTACAGCCCAACTTTTACATCCATACATGACCACTGGAAAAACCATAGCCTTGACCAGACGGAACTTTGTTGGCAAAGTAATGTCTCTGCTTTTTAATATGCTATCTAGGTTGGTCATAACTTGCCTTCTAAGGAGTAAGTGTCTTTTAATTTCATGGCTGCAGTCACCATCTGCAGTGATTTTGGAACGCCCCAAACTAAAGTCTGACACTGTTTCCACTGTTTCCCCATCTATTCCCCATGAGGTGATGGGACCAGATGCCATGATCTTAATTTTCTGAATGTTGAGCTTTTAGCCAACTTTTTCACTCTCCTCTTTCTCTTTCATCAAGAGGCTTTTTAGTTCCTCTTCACTTTCTGCCATAAGGGTGGTATCTTCTGCATTTCTGAGGTTATTGATATTTCTCCCAGCAATCTTGATATTTGGAACCAGTCTGTTGTTCCATGTTCAGTTCTAACTGTTGCTTCTTGATCTGCATACAGGCTTCTCAAGAGGCAGGTCAGGTGGTCTGGTATTCCCATCTCTTTCAGAATTTTCCACAGTTTATTGTGATCCACACAGTCAAAGGCTTTGGCATAGTCAATAAAGCAAAAATAGATGTTTTTCTGGAAGTCTCTTGCTTTTTCGATGATCCAGCAGATTTTGTCAATTTGATCTCTGGTTCCTCTGCCTTTTCTGAAACCAGTTTGAACATCTGGAAGTTTACGGGTCCACCTATTGCTGAAAGCCTGACTTGGGGAATTTTGAGCATTACTTTATTTATTATTATTATTTTTTAAATTTTATTTTATTAGTTGGAGGCTAATTACTTTACAACATTTCAGGGGGTTTTGTCATACATTGACATGAATCAGTCATATAGTTACACGTATTCCCCATCCCGATCCCCCCTCCCACCTCCCTCTCCATCCGACTCCTCTGGGTCCTCCCAGTGCACCAGGCCCGAGCACTTGTCTCATGCATCTCACCTGGGCTAGTGATCTGTTTGACCATAGATAATATACATGTTGTTCTTTCGAAACATCCCACCCTCACCTTCTCCCAGCAATACCACTTCTGGGCATACACACCGAGGAAACCAGATCTGCAAGAGACACGTGCACCCCAGTGTTCATCGCAGCACTGTTTATAATAGCCAGGACATGGAAGCAACCTAGATGCCCATCAGCAGACGAATGGATAAGGAAGCTGTGGTACATATACACCATGGAATATTACTCAGCCATTAAAAAGAATTCATTTGAATCAGTTCTAATGAGATGGATGAGCATTACTTTAACAGCGTGTGAGATGAGTGCAATTGTGCAGTAGTTTGAGCATTCTTTGGGATTGTGTTTCTTTGGGATTGGAATGAAAACTGACCTTTTCCAGTCCTGTGGCCACTGCTGAGTTTTTGAAACTCTGCTTGGCGCCACCCCTGACCTTGGGCGAGGGGTAGCTCCTCTCAGCCATGCTTCTGCGTGGTCCGTCGCAGCCCCTGGGCTTCTACGGTGTATATAGATATACACATAAGAAAGTTGAAAGTGAAGTCGCTCAGTCGTGTCCGACTCATAGTGACCCCATGGTCTGCAGTCTACAAGGCTCCTCTGTCCATGGGATTTTCCAGTTAAGAATACTGGAGTGGGTTGCCATTTCCTTCTCCAGGGAATCTTTCTGACCCAGGGATGGAACTCCGGTCTCCCACATTGTAGACAGATGCTTTACCATCTGAGCCACCAGGAAAGTCCATATATATATATATATACACACATATATATGTATATATGTATATACATGTATGTATACATATATATGTGTATATATATATATACACACACACACCGTATCTTCTTTATCCATTCATCTCTTCTTGGACATTTAGGTTACTTCCATGTCTTTGTTATAAAAGGTGCTGCTATTAGCATTGTGGTGCATGTATCTTTTCAAATTATAATTTTGTCCAAATATATGCCCATGAATGGGATTGCTAGATCATATGGGAACTCTATTTTTAGTTTTTTTAAGGAATCTCCTTACTATTCTCCATTGTGGCTGCAACAATTTACATTCCCACCAACAGTGTGGGATAGTTCCCTTTCTCCACATCTTCTACAGCATTTGTTATTTGTAAGCTTTCTGACTATGGCCATTCTGACTGGTGTGAAGTGGTACCTCACTCTAGTTTTGATTTACATTTCTCTAATAACTAAAGATGTTGAGCATCTTTTCATATGCTTTTTGACCACCTGAAAGTCTTCTTTGGAAAAATGTCTGTTTAGATTTTCTTTTCATTTTTTGATTGTTTGTTATTGAGCTGTATGATCTAGTTGTATATTTTGGAGATTAAGCCCATGTCAGTCACATAATTTGCAAGTGTTTTTGTTTTTGTTTTTCAAGTTCATGGAGTGCCTTTTCATTTTATTTATGGTTTCCTTTGCTGTGCAAAAGCTCATAAGCTTGAATGTCTCATTAGTTTATTTATTTATTTATTTATTTGCTTCTAGCTCTATTTTCTTGAAAGACTGACCTGCTATTGATTTATGTCACAGAATGTTTTGCCTCTATTTTCTTCCAATGGTTTTATGATGCCATGTCTTTAAGTTAAGTCAGTTTGAGTTTATTTGTGTGTATGGTGTGTATTTTAAGTATGATATGAGGGTATTTTGTAACTTCATCAATTTACATGCATTTGAGGCTGTCCAATTTTCCCAGCACTACTAGCTAAAGAGACAGTTTTTTATGCATTGTATGTCCTTGCCTTCTTTGTCTAATATTGACTGTGGATGTTTGGGTCTATTTCTGGGTTGTCTATTCTATTCCATATGTACGTATTTGTGCCAGTACCACACCTTGTGATTACTGTAGCTTTGCAGTATTGTCTGAAGTCTGGGAGGGTTGTGCATCCTGTTTTGTTCAATTCCCTTATAATTGCTTTGGCAATTATGGATTTTCTTTGGTTCCATCTAAATTTTAGGATTACTTGTTCTAGTTCTGTGAACAGTATAATGGGTTATCTGATAGGTGCCACATTAAATCTATAGCTTAGTTTGGGTAGTATTGCCATTTTAACAATATTCATTCTTCCAGTCCAAAGCATGGAGTATCTTTTCATTTCTTCAAATTATATTTAGTTTCCTTACCAATGTTTAATTGTTTTTAACATGTAAATATTTCACTACCTTGGTCAAGTTTATTCCTATGTAATTTTTTAATGTGATTTTAAAAGTTTTTTTTTTTTTTTTTTTTTACATTCTCTTTTTTGATATTTAATTGTTACTGTAAAGATATTAAGCTGATTTCTGTGTGTCAAACAACACCTTAATTCTGCTACTTTTGTGCACCTAAATAAGAGCCTTAATTATTTTATAATTTTCTTGAGATGGTAATTCAGTTCTGTTCAGTCGCTCGGTCTTGTCCGACATTTTGCGACTCCATGAATTCCAGCACGCTAGGCTTCCCTGCCCATCACCAACTCCTGGAGTCTACTGAAACTCACGTCTATCATGTTGGTGATGCCATCCAACCATCTCATCCTCTGCTGTCCCCTTCCCCTCCCACCTTCAATCTTTCCCAGCAGCAGGGTCTTTTATAATGAGTCAGTTCTTCACATCATGTGGCCACAGTACTGGAGTTTCAACTTCAGCATCAGTCCTTCCAATGAGTATTCACGACTGATTTCCTATTTGGAGGGACTCTCAAGAGTTTTCTCCCACACCACAGTTCAAAAGCATCAATTCTTCAGTGGTAAGCTTTCTTTCCAACTCTCACATCCATACATGTCTACTGGAAAAACCATAGCTTTGACTAGATGGATATTTGTTGGTAAAGTAATGTCTGCTTTTTAATATTCTGTCTAGGTTGGTCATAGCTTTTCTTTTAAGGAGCAAGTGTCTTTTAATTTTATGGCTGCAGTGACCTTCTGCAGTAATTTTTGTTGTGAGAGTTGGACTATAAAGAAAGCTGAGCTCTGAAGAATTGATGCTTTTCAACTGTGGTGTAGGAGAAGACTTTTGAGAGTTCTTTGGACTGCAAGGAGATCCAACCAGTCCATACTGAAGGAGATCAGGCCTGAGTGTTCATCAGTTCAACTGGTACCTTAAGAACATGGAATAATTCTCAAGAGCATGTGGACTGTATATTACAATCAATTATATACTCACTGTCTATAAAACAAATTTCAGCAAACTTCGACTGTCTTAGATAATGATGGAAATAATCTAGGTAGAAATGCTATAAATAAAACTGTATATTACAATCAATTATATACTCACTGGCTATAAAACAAATTTCAACAAACTTCAACTGTCTCAGATAATGATGGAAATAATCTAGGTAGAAATGCTATAAATATAACTTAAAAGAACACAAATATTTGAAAATTAAGACTTAGTTTTGTAAACAATACAGTAAATAAAAGAGAATGATAAAATTTAGAAACATTTTGAAATGAATAAAAGAATATGACCTAAAAATCTGGTGGAAATGAAATTAAAGAAATGTTTATGGAAAATGTAAGATTATAATGCCTTTATTAGAGAATATATTACAAATACCAAATTCAATTACTTAAGTTTTACTAAGAAGAAGACTCAATATGCCAGCAAATTTGGAAAACTCAGCAGTGGCAACAGGACTGGAAGAGGTCAGTTTTCATTCCAATCCCAAAGAATGCTCAAACTGCTGCACAATTGCACTCATCTCACATGCTAGTAAAGTAATGCTCAAAATTCTGCAAGCCACGCTTCAGCAATATGTGAACCATGAACTTCCAGATGTTCAAGTTGGTTTTAGAAAAGGCGGAGGAACCAGAGTTCAAATTGTCAACATCTTCTGGATCATCAAAAAAGCAAGAGAGTTTTAGAAAAACATCTATTTCTGCTTTATTGACTGTGTGGATCACAATAAACTAGAAAATTCTGAAAGAGATGGGAATACCAGACCACCTGACCTGCCTCTTGAGAAACCTGTATGCAGGTCAGGAAGCAACAGTTAGAACTGGACATGGAACAATGACTGGTTCCAAATAGGAGAAGGGGTACGTCAAGGCTGTATATTGTCACCCTGCTTATTCAGCTTATATGCAGAGTACATCATGAGAAATGCTGGGCTGGAGGAAACACAAGCTGGGATCAAGATTGCCGGGAGAAATATCAATAACCTCAGATAGGCAGATGACACCACCCTTACAGCAGAAAGTGAAGAGGAACTAAAGAGCCTCTTGACGAAAGTGAAAGAGGAGAGTGAAAAAGTGGGCTTAAAGCTCAACATTCAGAAAACTAAGATCATGGCATCTGGTCCCATGACTTCATGTGAAGTAGATGGGGAGACAGTGGAAACAATGTCAGACTTTATTTTTTTAGGGCTCCAAAATCATTGCAGATGGTGATTGCAGTCGTGAAATTAAAAGACGCTTACTCCTTGGAAGGAAAGTGAAGACCAATCTAGATAGCATAGTATAAAGCAGAGACATTGTTTTGACAACAAAGGTCCATCTGGTCAAGGCTATGGTTTTCCAGTGGTCATGTATGGATGTGACAGTTGGACTGTCAAGAAAGCTGAGTGCCAAAAAATTGATACTTTTGAACTATGGTGTTGGAGAAGATTCTTGACAGTCCCTTGGACTGCAAGAAGATCCAGCCAGTCCATCCTAAGGGAGATCAATCCTGGGTGTTCATTGGAAGGACTGATGCTGAAGCTGAAACTCCAAGACTTTGGCCACCTCATGGGAAGAGTTGACTCACTGGAAAAGACCCTGATGCTGGGAGGGATTGGGTGCAGGAGGAGAGGGGGATGGCAGAGGATGAGATGGCTGGATGGCATCATCGACTCAATGGACATGAGTTTGAATAAACTCCGGGAGTTGGTGATGGACAGGGAGGCCAGACATGCTGCGAATCATGGGGTCCCAAAGAGTCGGACATGACTGAGTGACTGAACTGAACTGAAGTGGTCTACCTAATGAAACGCAAAGAAAGTAGAAGGAAAAAAATAATAAAAATAAAAAGTAAAATCAGTTAAATAAATTAAGTATATATTAATAATGTAAAATTTTAGTTTTTTCTGTTTTAAAAAATTCAATAAAAATAATAAACTTCAATAGGAAATTAACATAAAATTAATTTCCTCAACAGGAAATTAATGCAAAAATTTGCCAGAATGAGGTATACAGAGGAGGATAGTGAGTGCAAGTCACTCAGTAGTGTCCAACTGTTTGCAATCCCATGAACTATACAGTCCATGGAATTCTCCAAGCCAGTACAGTCCACAGAATTATTCAGGCTAGAATACTAGAGTGGGTAGCCTTTCCTGTCTCCAGGGCATCTTCCCAACCCAGGGATCGAACCCAGGTCTCCTGCATTGCAGGTGGATTCTTTACAAGCTGAGCCACCAGGGAAACCACGGAGGAGGGTATCAAATCGTAAATATATTTAAAAGAAAATAAATTAATATAAATGTAGCCTAACATCAAAATTTGACAATATGATTAAATGAATAATCTCTTGAGAAGCACAGCTTATTTAAATTGTAACAAACAAGTAGACAAAAACAAATCTGAGTCGTTGTATGTAAACTAAAGAAACAGTTGCTTTCCACTAAGAGATGCCCTTTACCTGAAAATAATGTACTCAATAATATATTCTCTCAAAATGAGTCAGAAAATGTTCCCTTTTATTTTTCTGAAATATTTATTAGCTTCCTTCATTTGCTCTCCATGTTCTATGGTGTAGTATATCTCAATACACTTATATATAAAAATCCATTATTGGTGTCACATGGAAAATAGACGTTAAGTAAACAAATTGAGAAATTCTCGTAGCAACCCAGGTGATGGTTGATGGTGGCTTGTGTTGAAAAATCAATAGAAATGGAGCAAAGTAGGAAGATATAGAAAGCATTTTTTTAAATGGAATTGTCAGGACATATTCTTTGAGATGGTATGGAGATAGGCAAGTTAATATGGGGAGGTTAAGATAGGGCTAGAAACAAATGATGTATTTTTAGAAGAACAGAAAATATTAGGTAGCAAGTCCTTAAATTATCTTTAAGTAATTATTTCCCAGAGTACGCCCTTATATAAAAGAGGAAAAAAACAAGGAAAGTGGTAAAACAACTCCCAATTCAAACTTTTATAACATATGGATTTTAATATATTCTGGTACTTAACTTGTATCCACAATGTAATTACATTTTGTTTGTTCTAGTTATGTGTTTAGTATGCTCATATCTTTTGTGATAAATTATCAAACATACTGCACAGCTGGCAAAAATATTTTCACAAAAATACCTCATTAAAAATCACCAAATTATCTTCAAATTTTCTGAACATGTGGTGCAAAATCTGAATTCATGCAGTTATGTGTTAGCTGCAGACAGCCTGACTCATTGATCTTGCTGTGTGATAGATATGTCTTAGGGGTGGGTTGTTGAGAATGATGATTTTTTTTGCCTAGCTGTTTAAATATTTTATGATTAAAAGATGACTTTTTTTATTCTGATTAAGTACTCAGCAGAATATTTTCCAAAGTTTTTTTTTTTATATATGTAATGTTAATAAGATCTAGTGAACTTTAAAAAAATTTAGGTTTCTTTTCTCCAATTTCTATATTTTTCATCTATTTTTTTAGCATTACTTTTGGAATTAGCATATTATAAATTGTTTTAGAACGATAGCTTATTTTCTATTTAGTTTTTCTTCTGATAGCTAAAAGTAAATTTATATATATAATCTTTACACCAGAATGTTGTTCTATTAGTAAAAAAATTTTTTAACCTTTCCAAAATATGGTTAACCACTATGTTTACTGTAACTTGAATGTAGCCCTGTTAAAATATCGCAAGCCAGTTTTTTTTTTTTTTTTTTTTTTTTTTTTTCTGATTGCAAACATTTTTAATTGTTTTAGCATTTGGTTAGTTTTTCATTATGGGTCTCATTCAACAAAACTGTTTACTTAAAGATGACTGAGATGCTTTTATAGTTAAAAATAAATCTATTTTTCAATCTGTTCCCTATTCAGACTGCAAAACATTTATTATCTTATGACTCTATATGCCAGTCATAATTTAGTAAGATAGAGTTGATTCATAAATCTAATATCCATTTTAAATTATTAGAATTTAGTGTCTACATACTACTAATAAAAATTTATAGAACTGTGTTCATAATTTTGACTCACAACAGATCTCAAGTCTTTTATCCTCACTAAATGATTTCAGAGTTGGATGGTTCATTCATAGTTGTTGCTTTTCTGGTTAGTCTTGTAATATTTTACTTCCCATGTTTAGTGTTAGTCAGAGATAGGACTGCATGCTTATGAGTACACATGCTTTTTTTTATCTCTGGTCTTTACTGCTGTGTTACATAAGACTGGATGAGGCTATCATCATCTGTGCTGTGCTGTGTTTAATTACTCAGTCATCTCTGCCTCTGCGAGCCCTTGGACTATGGCCTGCCAGGCTCCTCTGTCCATGGGGATTCTGCAGGCAAGAATACTGGAGTGGGTTTCCATGCTGTCCTCCAGGGGGTAGTCCCAACCCAGAAATTGAACCCAGGTCTCCAGCATGCAGGTGAATTCTTTACCATCTGAGCCCCCAGGGAAGCCCAAGAATACTGGAGTGGGTAACCTACACCTTCTCCAGGGGATCTTCCACACTCAGGAATAGAACCCAGGTCTCCTGCATTGCAGGCAGATTCTTGGTACCAAATGAGCTTCCAAGCAAGCTCTATAATTATCTACAGTAATCCAACTGACTTCTAAATAAAATATCTCACTGTACTAACAGTTTCCTCTCAAAGCAATTGCTTCTCCTTATAGCTGGAGAGATCATTTTAAAATTTCAGGTTCTATCATGTCATTCTTTTGCTAAAAACCTTTAGTGTCTTTGAATTGATTTAAGAAAAAAATATATATATATGACAATGTCTCTGCATATAATTATTACAAGTGGCAGGTTTTTCTATATCCTGGCCTGTGTCTTTCTCAGTCTCGGTTCACTCTGCCTCTCTCTAGTTTCAATAATAAAAATATTTGATATTCTTTTTCTTTTCATTTTCTGTCTTTATTTTTGTTTTGCAGAGTAATAATTGATATACAATATGATATTAGGTCCAGATATAGAATGTAGTGTTTCAACATTTGCATACATTATGGAATAAACACCATAATAAGTCGTTACCAACTGCCACCTTACAAATTTCATAGAGTATTAGTGACTGTATTTTTCATGATGAACATTGCATTCCCATAAGTTACTTTAAACCTCGAAGCTGTACTTCCCTTCACCCATTTCAACCATCCAACCCCAACTTCCCTCCCCTTTGGCAGCCAGCAATCTGTTCTCTGTATCTATGAGTCTGGGTTTTATTTTGCTTTTTTTGGTTTAATTTTTAGATTCCACAGATAAGTGAAATGATATGGTATTTGTCTGACTTCACTTAGCTTAATATTTTCAAGGTCCATCTATGGTATCACAAATGGCACGATTTCATTCTTTGTATGACTGAGTGATGTTTTATCATGTGTGTGTGCTTGTATTCTTTATTCATCCATTTATCAATAAGCATTTAGATTATTTCCATATATTGGTATTAAAAATAATGCTGCAGTAAACAGAGGAATACATATGTCTTTTTGAGTTAGTGTTTTCATTTTCTTCAGATAGATACTCAGTGGTAACATTTTGGATAATATAATAGTGCTTTTTTTAAAAAATGAAACTTCATTCATAGTAATGCTTTATAAGCCTTTGTATTTCTGACATATCAGTTATATTTTCTTCTCTTTTCCTTCTAATGCTACTTATTTGAAATATCTCTTGGTGACTCTAGCTAAATGTTTGTCAATTTTGTTTACCTTTTAAATAGACCAGCTCTTTGTTTTATTTATTTTTTATTATTTTGGTAATCTCTATTTCACTTATTTCTATTCCGATCTTTGTGATTTCAATTCTTCTACTCAATTTAGTCTTCATTTGCTCTTTTATTTATTTATTTTTTTAAAAAATATTTATTTTAGTTGGAGGCTGATTACTTTACAATATTGTAGTGGTTTTTGCCATACATTGATATGAATCAGTCATGGGTTTATATGTGTTCCCCATCCTGAACCCCCCTCTCACCTCCCTCATTTGCTCTTTTTCTTCTGGTCCCTTAAAGTTAAAATTTTTATTTGAGATTTCTCTTGCTTTGTCAAGCTAGGCCTGTATTGCTATGAACTTCCCTCTTAGAACTGCTTTTTGCTGCATCTCATAGATTTTTGTTTTCATATTTCAATATTTCATATTTCAAACATTCCATATTTCTGTTTTCATATGTTCTCTAGGTATTTTGTTAGTTTTCCTTAGATTTCCCCTATGACCCAGTAATTGTTCATTAATATGTTGTTTATTCTCCACATATTTGTATTTTTCCAGTTTTCATCTTGTGATTGATTTCTAGTTTCATACTACTGTGATCAGAAAAGATGGCTCATATGATTTGAATCTTCTTGAATTTACCAAGGCTAGATTTATGGCCCAGGATGTGATCTATCCTGGAGAAGGTTCTGTGTGCACTTGAGAAAAAGGTGATATTTATTGTTTTGGGGTGAAATGTCCTATAGATATCAAATATGTCTAGCTGATCCACTGTGTCATTTAAAGTTTGTGTTTCCTTGTTAATTTTCTATTTAGTTGATCTATCCATAGGTGTGAGTGGGGTATTAAAGTCACCCACTATTATTGTGTTATTGTTAATTTCCCCTTTCATACTTGTTAGCAATTGCCTTACATATTGTGGGCTCCTATGTTGGTTGTATATATATTTATATTTGTTATATCTTCTTCTTGGACTGAACATTTGATCATTATGTAGTGTCCTTCTTTGTCTCTTTTCACAGCCTTTATTTTAAAGGCTATTTTATCTGATATGAGTATTGCAATTCCTGCTTTCTTTTGGTTTCCGTTTGCATGAAATATTTTTTTCACTTTCAGTCTGTATGTGTCCCTTGTTTTGAGGTGGGTCTCTTGTAAACAGCATATATAGGGGTCTTGCTTTTGTATCCGTTCAGCCAGTTTGTGTCTTTTGATTGAGACATCCAACCCATTTACATTTAAGATAGTTATTGAGAAGTATGGTCCTGTTGCCATTAACTTTGCTGTTTTGGGTTAAGGTTCATGCAACCTTTCTGTATTTCCTGTCTAGAGAAGATCCTTTAGCATTTGTTGAAGAGCTGGTTTGGAGGTGCTGAATACTCTCAGCTTTTGCTTGTCTGTAAATCTTTTGAATTCTCCTTCATATCTGAATGAGATCCTTGCTGGGTACAGTAATCTAGGTTGTAGGTTATTCTCTTTCATTACTTTAAGTATGCTCTGCCATTCCCTTCTGGCCTGAAGAGTTTCTATTGAAAGATCAGCTGTTATCCTTATGGGAATCCCCTTGTGTTTTATATCTTCTTGATGTTATTGAAACTTGTTTTGTGACCTAACATGCATTCTATCCTTGAGAATGTTCTAATGTGCACTTGAAAATGGGTATTCTGCTACTTTGGGATGGAATGTTCTATATATATCAATTAAGTCTATCTCTCTAATGTGTCATTTGAGGTCATTGCTTTCTCATTATTTTCTATCTGCATAACTATTTATTTATATAAATGAGGTGGTAATATCTCCTATTATTGCTGTCAATTCCTTCCTTTATATCTGTTAATGTTTGCTTTAACTATTTTGGAGCTCCTATGTTAGGTGTGAAGTGTATGTGTCTACTGCATTTAGAAAGGTTACTGAAGGTATAGGAGGTGGGGAGTGGGCTTTAGCAGTGAAACAGGGGAATGCCTTGTACATGCTTGGCAACCAGCTTTAGGCTGAGAGTGATGAAATGCTGCAACTGCTAATGCTTGATAACCTCACCCAGGGGTCGAACAGTATCATAACCACCCACCCATGCTGATAGACTTTCTCTACAGAGCAGTAAAATGTTGCAACCATTTCTACCTACCTGTCCCAGGCAAGAAGTTGAGAGATGCTGTAAATGCCCACATTCTTTGGCTTCAGCAAAGCAGTGAGATAGTGCCACTGCTCACCTCTAACTGTCTTAGAAAGGTGACCAGAGTGTGCTGCATCCTTCCAAAGCTTTGTACTTGGTGCCAGCAGATTATGTTGAGGAAATAGTAATGGCGTCTACCAGATTCTCTGTCTCTGGGGAGCATTTGTCCCCTGCTCCTCCAAATGACATTTTTAGGTGAGCAAATGGATCTCCACTTATTGTCTAGGTACATTTCCATGTGCAAATTTTCATCCTTTGCTGTGGAGATCGGTTGTGGAGTTCATCAAGTTTTGAGATCTTTGCAGAGAAAAATTATCCATATACAGCTACATATTTGGTGTGTCTGTGGGAGGAGGTGAGTTCAGGAACTTCCTATGGTGCTATCAGTGCTAATTCCAGAAACTTGAGCCTTCTAAGCATTGTTCCCAGTATCTGAAACCCATTGTGCCCATCTTTTCCAGATCCTTCTTGATCCAATTAACTCTGGTTTATTCTTCATATTTAAAAGCAAACTTCCTGTTCTTAGGAAAACTTTCCATTATGCTGCAGTTAAATCAAGTTTCTTACTAATGTATTTGTAGTAACTCTCAAGCTTCCTTATAGCGGGTACCATTTTTACTTTCTGTTTTGCTTTGTTTTAATTATTGTAAAGTTCATGAAAAGAAGTTTGGTTGTCCCTTTGGTCATCAATTTGTCTTGTAACTATTAGAATATTGTTACTGGAGAGGTGGTTCTTCTTTCGTGGTGGGAAGGGCTCAGAGATGAGACATGGAGGCCTAGAAAACACAACAAGAGTTTATTAAGTGATATTGCACTCTCAGGAAGGAGAGTGGCCAGACTCAGGTGAGCAGCTGCACCAAGGTCCTTTTGGCAAGCCAGCTATATGGGATGTGAAAATGATTGGGTGAAATATTCATTGAGGAAAGAAGGATTTGGGGTTTTATATACTGGTTTTTGTCACAGCTCCACCTTCCCAAGGAGAGGGAATGGGTTTTCCTTATTTGGTCTTGATCGGAAGTGGCCTTGCCATATGCTGAGTACTTCTTATCTGCAATACTAGTTATATTGTAATTAGAGCATAATGAATAAGATGTTACATTCAGATGCTAGAGAGTCCCAGTTTTACCCACATTTCTTTCTTTGTCTCCAGGAACCCTGTCACCACACAGTGTGTTTTCCTGCCACCTGGGCTGTGCCCTTTTCTATGCTCACATCTATTTACCTGCCTGACCTTACAGTATCTGCTACATTTCAAGCTCATAGTCAATAGGTGCTGGGCTTCCCCTGGTGCCTAGTGGAAAATAATTCACCTGCATTGCAGGAGCTAAGGGAGATGTGAGTGAGATTCCTGGATTGGGAAAATCCTCTGGAGGAGGGCATGGCAACCCACTCCAGTATTCTTCCCTGGAAAATTCCATGGACAGAGAAGGCTTGTAGGCTACAGTTCACAGGGTCTCAAAGAGTCAGACACGACTGAAGCGACTTAGCACTCATGCACAATAGTTGTTGAATAAATTGAAATCACAATGTGATCTAAATTTATATTTTCCTGTTTTCTAAATAATATAATTATAACAAGATTTGTAAGTAGGAAAAAGTAACTAGTTTTATATAAACAAACTTTCTTTAATTCTTTAAAATATAAAGTTCATTTGTATCAAATGTGCTTAGAGATTTTTAAGTACTTAATGTCAAGATACCAGAAATATATGAAAACTGCTATTAGAATTTGTAAGTAATCCAATGTAAGACAAAAATATATAGCATATGGAACAATGTCTATAGTAAGCACCCAATAAATTAACTTAAGTTCTTGATTTTTAAAAAGATACAGTTTTTAGTGGGAAAAACATAAGAATGTTATATTAAAGAAGTATTTTCATCAGGTAGTTTACTCGAGAACCCTGCTTCTTTTTGGTTAGGAGTATGCCTCTTCTTTTCCTGTAGTACTTCTTACTAAAGTAGTCCTTTGCCTGGAAATAATGCTTTCTCACCTCCACTGATCCTGAACTCAGCAGTACTTCTGATTTAACAGTTCATTGATGAATGACAATCACAGCAATTACCAGGAATACACAGCTTATCAGATGAAAGAGGAGAAAAATTTTGAATATTATTCTTCCATCTCAGCTATTCAGGCAAAATACTGAATAAAAGGTGAACCCCAAGGGTACTTGCTGTATGCAAGCAGTAGGTGTAGCATCAAAGGACAACTGTGACTCGATCTAGGAGCTAAGAGTGTTCTAACGGCAGTATCATATATATTTACTAGAAAACATGGTACCATTTTTTGCCCTATCTAAAGCAAGCTCCATATTTTATCACAATTTTATGAATATGACCCTCATGTTACTCTCCTTGGTATGCGGCTGAATCCTTGCATTTCTCTCAAAATTCATATTTTAAAACCCCACTCTTATTATAATGGTATTAGGAGGTTGGGCCTTTGGGAGATAACTAGGTTTAGATGAGGTCATGAGTGTGGAGCCCTCAGGAGTGAAATTAGTGCTTTTATAAGAATTATCATTGAGCTTACTTCCACTCTTTTCTTTCTGCCATGAGGATACAAAGAGAAATAAGCAGTCTGAAACCTAAAAGAGTGAACTCCTCAGAATTTAACTATGCTGGTGCTCTGATCTCTGACTTCTGTCTTCAGAAATAAATTACTGTTGTTTAAGCCACCAAGTCTATGGCATTTTGTTATTGCAGCCACAAAATGGGCTAAGAAAGCCACTAATACCTATGCCTTAGAGAGAACACCCAAGGTAGTGTTTCTTCCTTGCTTGCCCCTAACTCCAGCCCCAGGGCTCAGACATATACCTCCCTGGAGAACTCCATGGCCATGAGTCTTTAAATGGCTGTGAAGCTGCTCTGGTGAAGTGTCAGAGCAACTGGCTGGAACTCCTCACTCTAGAACTTGCTGGAAACTTGCCTCCATGGAGGCCTGGAAAAGCCTCCCACTAGGAAGTGCTGCTCCTCAGAATTTGCTGTGAACCAAACTAAAGGGCTGCCCAGGGAATCAGCTTGCTGCCAGATGCTGCTGACTGCTTTGAACTGCAGAATCAGGAGCTACAGACTCTACAAGGTGATGGGAGCACATCAGAGCCAGGAAGAGAAAGACCCTCCCTCCTCTGGAAGGCAGGTCTGGCTCAGTCTCTGTGGCGTCTCTGAGTCGTAGTGTGCACAAGGTTTTGTTTTAGCCCTCTGAACCTTTCTGGTAGGTATGGAGTTTGATTCTAAATGCAATTTTTCCCCTCCTACTGTCTTTCTGGGGCTTCTCCTTTGCCCATAGATGTGGGTTGTTGTTGTTGTTGTTGTTGTTTTTTGGTGAGGTCCAACATTCTCCTATTGATGGTTGTTCAGCAGAGAGTTGTAATTTTGGAGATTTTGCAGAAGATGAGCACAAGTCCTTCTACTCCACCATCTTGAGACAGAAGTTACTTTTCTGACAAAGGCTCCTCTAGTCAAAGCTGCAGTTTTTTCAGTAGTCATGTAAAGATGTAAGAGTTGGACTATAAAGAGAGCTGAGCACTGAAGAATTGGTGCTTTTGAACTGTGGTGTTGGAGAAGACTCTTGAGAGTCACTTGGACAGCAAGGAGATCCAACCAGTCTATCCTAAAGGAAATCAGTCCTGAATATTCATTGGAAGGACTGATGCTGAAGCTGAAACTCCAATCCTTTGACCACCTGATGAGAAGAACTGACTCATTGGAAAAGACCCTGATGCTGGGAAAGATTGAAGGCAGGGGGAGAAGAGGATGACAGAGGATGAGATGTTTGGATGTTATCACCGACTCAACGGACATGAGTTTGAGCAAGCTCCAGGAGTTGGTGATGGACAGGGAAGCCTGGTGTGCTGTAGTTCATGGGGTCGCAGATAGTCAGACACGACTGAGTGACTGAACTGAACTGAACTCCTCTGGAATCGCTAATAGCAAAGTTTCATATTAGTTCAGCTGACAAAGAAGAAATTATGCAGTTAGATCATTGTCAATTGTTAAAGTTAAGTTCTTTATCTTATCTATGAGTATGTCTTTTATCTCTTCTATCTCTTCTAACTAGATTTGTGTAACACTGAGACTCATACAATCTTTCTCTTCCTTTCTTAACAGAATATAAAAAAAAAATCAACTCTAATTTCTTGAACTTTTTTTTCTATTGTTTTCCCATTATGGTTAACTGTAAAGAGGTAAAGCTTTACCTTCATAACAGAGTTTTCCAATTTTGAGTAAAATTACTTTAATTAACATTGATAACCATAAGGCTGTTGCTGTTGTTCAGTCCTTCAGTTGTGTCTGACTCTTTGCGACCCCAAGGACTGCAGCACACCAGGCTTCCCTGTCCCTCACTATCTCCCAGAGTTTGCTCAAACTCATGTCCATTAAGCCAATGATGTCACCCAACCATCTCATCCTATGTCACCCCTTCTACTCCTGCCTTCAATATTTCCCAGGAACAGGGTCTTTTCCAATCTGTTGGCTCCTTATATCATGTGACAGACTACTGGAGCTTCAGCGTCAGAATCAGTCCTTCGAATGAATAGTCAGGTTTAATTTCCTTTAGGATTTATTGGTTTGATCTCCTTGCTGTCCAACGGTCTTAAGAGTCTTCTCCACAACCACAGTTCGAAAGCAGCAATTTTTCAGCATTCAGCCTTTGTTATAGTCCAACCCTCACATTCACACACGACCTACTGGAGGAATCGTAGCTTTGGCTATATGGACCTTTTTCAGCAAAATAACGTCTCTGCTTTTTTAATACACTACCTAGATTTGTCATAGCTTTTCTTCTGAGGAGCAAGTGTCTTTTAATTTCCTGGCTGCAGTTACCATCCGCGGTGAATTTGGAGCCCAAGAAAATAAAGTCTGTCACTGTTTCTATTGTTTCATCACCTATTTGCCATGAGGTGATGAGATCGGATGCCATGATTTTCATTTTTTGAATGTTGAATTTTCAGCCAGCTTTTTCACTCTTCTCTTTTACATTCATCAAGAGATTCTTTAGTTCGTCTTTGCTTTCACCATTAGGGTGATTGTCATCTGTTTATCTGCTATTGATATTTCTCCTGGCAATCTTGATTCCAGTTTGAGCTTCATTCAGCCCAACATTTCATATGATATACTCTGCATATAAATTAAATGAACAGGTTGACAATTTACAGCCTTGACATACTCCTTTCCCAGTTTTGAGCCACTCAGTTGTTCCATGTCTGGTTCTGTTTCTTCTTGACCTGCATACAGGTTTCTCAGGAGGCACGTAAGGTGGTCTGGTATTCCCATCTCTTTAAGAATTTTCCACAGTTTGTTGTGAGCCACACAGTCAAAGGCTTTGTCATAGTCAATAAAGCAGAAATAGATGTTTTTTTCTGAATTTCCTTTGCTTTTTCTAGATTCCAGCAGTTGTTGGCAACTTGATCTCTTGTTCCTCTGCCTTTTCTAAATCCAGCTTGCACATCTGAAAGTTCTTGGTTCAAGTGGCCTAGCTTGTAGGGTTTTTAGTATTACCTTGCTAGCGTGTGAAATGGAGATTTTAAGGCTTTCTATTTCCTTCATTTTAATAATAAACAGTATTACATATTTAAGCACAATATGGATTTAAAATATACACTAAGACTGTTAAGAATGGGAGAATTGTGCATAAATCAGGTTTAAATGTAAGAAGTTTACCTTGACTTTTATTTGGATAATAGACTTTGAGTGATAACCATTGAAGCAAGGGAACAGCTATTATAGAAGTCAACGTGAGAGATGATGGTGAGGGTGGTGGCTGCGCTAAGGAAGTATAGGCATAACTTAGAGATATTGTGGACTCAGCTCTGGACCAGTGCAATAAATGGAATACCACATGAAGTGACACACATAAACTTTTGACTCTTCAGTGCATATTAAAATTATGTTCACACTATCCTGTAGTTTATTAACTGTGCAATAGCACTGTCTTAAAAAAGACAAACATTAATTTAAAAATCTTAATACTAAAGAATATTAACCATCTTCTGAGCCTTCAGCAAAATATAATCTTTTTGTTGGTGGGAGGTTTTAATATTCTGAGAATTTGCAAAATATGACAGAGACATGAAGTGAGCAAAGGATGTTGGAAAAATGGTGCCAGCAGATCGACACAAGGTTGCTACAAACCTAATTGTAAACAGTGCAGTATTTATGATGGGCAATAAAGTGAAGCATGATGAAACAAAGTATCTGTATCTGATGTAGGACAGAATTTGAAGACAGGCACAACAGAATTTTCTGGTGGCTGGATATATAATGTGAAAGACAATGGGGTTCAAAGATGATATGAAAGATTTCACTTGATTAGTTCATTTATGTCGAAAAATATTTGACATTAATAATTCATGAGGATTACACAACACACATATATTGCAAATATGTACTAAAAGCAACATATCACTTGTCTTTTGCCTGTTATTTTTTGCCTATCTTGAAACCTGATAATTGCTCTATGAACATATTAGTTGCTCTTGGATTTTCAAAAGATATGGATAATGATCATTAAAACATCCATATTCCTGACTTACTAAAATTCATGTCCCCAGCTTTGGAGCACAAATTGTTACACTAATTTAGAAAAAGTGATATGGCAATAAAGTATCAAGACTGCTAATGAGATTTTGTCAAGTAATTCCACAAGTGGGAATTTAGCCTATATAAGTAATTAGTATATTAGTACACCAATTAGTAGAGTTACTATATTAATATTAACATTTTCAGTAATCTAAATGAAGATGATTCCTATTAAGCTAAATCTCAATCAAGGGTGAAGGTAAAACAAAGTTTTAAATTTATGCAAATTTTTAAAATACTTGCTCTGGTACCCACTTGTACAAAATAATACTGTGGGAGGTAGTGGGATTATATCAAAAGAAGATGTACAATACTAAGGGAATTCCCTTGATTACAATGAAAAGAGTTTTGAATTGCAGCAGTGCAACGTGACTAAGGTAGTACACATTCCAGATTGGATTAGGAGTCAAGAAGCTCCAAAAGTGATGAATGAAACAGAACATTTAGATGGTATGTTTTACCAGATTGAGAAGTTTTTTAGGAAATGTAGGAAAGTTGGCACTAAATTACTGATAGAAATAAAGAAAAGTAAAGACAAAAATATAAAGTAATATTAACTTCAGAAAGGTGAAAGTTATATAATAAAATTAATTTAATAATACTCTCTTAGTGGGTTGAATAGTGTCCCTCTAAAATAAATGTTAATGCAGAATCTCAGGATGTAAACTTATCAGAACTAGGATCCTTGCAAATGTAATTAAGGCTTAAGATGAGGTCATACTGGATTATGATGGATCCTAATTTCAATAAAAGTGTCCTTATAAGAAACAGAAAAGGATGCATAAAGAGGCACAGAGAAGCAGGCTATGTGAAGATGCAGACAAAAACTTTAATGAAATAAAAACTAATTAATATAAAAATAAAATAATATAGGCAACCAACAAGGATTTAGTGCATATCACAGGGAACTCTGCTCAATACTGTATAATAACCTAAATGGGAAAGGAATTTAGAAAAGAATACATATATATGAATACATACATATATATGTATAACTGATTCACTCTGTGGTACACCTAAAACTAAGACAACATTATTAACCAGAAGAAGACCTGGGTTTGATCCCTGGGTCAGGAAGATCCCCTGAAGAAGGGAATGGCAACCCACTCCAGTATTCTTGCCTGGGAAATCCCATGGACTGAGGGGCTTGGAGAGCTATAAACCATGGACTCACAGAGAGTCAGACGTGACTGAGCGACTAACACACACACACACACACACACACACACACACACACACACACACACACACACTCCAATATAAAATAAAAATTTGTTAAAAGAAAATAGAGTAATGCATCTGCAAGCCAAGACATGTGAAAGAGTGCAACAAGCTACTTAAAATTAAGATAGAGGCATGGGATGGTTCTGCCTTAGAGCCATCAGAAGGAATCAACCTTGCTGATTCTTTGAATTCAGATTTCTGGCTTCCTGAGCAGAGAGAGAGAGAGAGAAAAAATCTGTTGTTTTAAGCCACAAAGTTCATGGTAAGTTGCTATGGCAGCCTTAGGAAAATAATGCAATGCCTTGCTCATTCTATTTGTAAGTATTACTTACTTATGATGTGATCAGTAACATTATTTTGTTACAATTAATATTGGCACATGTGGGTAATTGACATCTGTGTGTACATCTGGGAAGATTAGTAAAAACATTCAATCCTTATCTTCCATATGGAACATGGCAGGGACTAGTTAGATCTTCATTAAGCACAAACTCTTTCTGGAAAACAGCTAAGCATCAATTTGTAGTCTTTTTACAAGTAGAGGGGAGTTATTTCACTATGTCTATTGAAAATGATGTACATTTCCCACTCTTGCTGCTAAAATTACACCAAGTTTTACAACTCTCTCTTCCTTATTTCCTTCACTGATTAGCCTTATGGACAATCAGCTAAGACTTCTGAGTTTTGCTTAAGATCATGTGTAAAGAAACAGCCAGTAGACCTATTCAAATAGAATCATATGAGTTGCAATATGCATGTGTATAATTATTTATCATCCACAGGTACTATACAATAGTATTTTGGATGTTGTTGATTAAAATTGATTTTTTGGTCATGGCAGAGATTTATCAGGCAAGGTTCAACAAGAAAAGACATGTGAGTACCCTCAACACATGATTTTGTATAGGGGTATACTGCAGCCTAAGAGGTTTCTTATAAATGGGATTGTTCAGCAACTTTAGCAATTTTTTTTTTTTTTTTTTTTTTTGGCCAGTAAAGCATAGTATCTTTGCCTGTTTCCAAATTCATCCATCTTGCTTTCCCTTCTTAAGAGGAAAGAAGAAGAACAAAGCAGTCAGTTGCATTACAGATCACATGGATCTAAACTGTCTGTGTTAAGGTACCAGCTGTTAATGGGAATTCATTAGGGTTATCTAGCTGCTTAGTTGTTGGAGGACTTGGAGTCTTACAGATGTTGCAACTTTTATAACAAAAAAAGTTAGCAAGGTTTGAAGAGTGAGGAGTTGAATTGTAATGCAGTCCCTGTCACAAGAAAGAGAGTAGGGGCTAAAGACCCAGTTGCCTCTTTGTCTAGTAGACCAAGAATAAACCCCAGGAATCATTTTTGGAAAATCCTGCTAAGCACAATGCAATGATTTTTTTTTTTTTTTTAACTTTGCTAAGCTTTTGAGATTTGAGGATCATTGATTCCAAAAGCTATTCTTTGAATGACAGGAGAAATATTTAGGTGACTTCTTCAAATGAATGATCAAAAATGAACAGTATCATTATACATTTTTAGTTAAAACCAGAAGAAAGTCCAGAAACACAAACTTACAGATTTGAAAATGGCTGATTCTTCAGTGTGGGACAAAGAGGAGAAAAAAGGGACACTGGGTCGCTGTGCTTGTATAATAGGCCTTTATGGAATTGCTTGACTTTGAGACATTATTCACATTTTGCTTTAATAGCCAGCTTTGTGTTTAATGGGAATACCATATGATTATAAATTTTTTCCACAAAATTGAAAGTATTCATACACTCTTAACTCCAGCAACAAAAGGATTATATGTATTTCTGAAGGTCCAAATAATGTACTACTAAATAAGGAAAAGTATATTAATTATGAAATAAAATTATTATTACCACAAAATTACACTCATCTCACTTGATAGCAAAGCAATGCTCAAAATTCTCCAAGGCAGGCTTCAGCAATACATAAACCATGAACTTCTGGATGTTCAAGTTGGTTTTAGAAAAGGCAGAGGAGCCAGAGATCAAATTGCCAATATCCACTGGATCATCAAAAAAGCAAGAGAGTTCCAGAAAAGCATCTATTTCTGCTTTATTGACTATGCCAAAACCTTTGACTATGTGGATCACAATAAACTGTGAAAAATTCTGAAAGAGATGGGAATACCAGACCACCTGACTTGCCTCTTGAGAAATCTGTATGTAGGTCAGGAAACAACAGTTAGAACTGGACATGGAACGACAGACTGGTTCCAAATAGGAAAAGGAGTACATCGAGGCTGCATATTGTCACCCTGCTTATATAACTTATATGCAGAGTACATCATGAGAAACTCTGGCCTGGATGAAGCACAAACTGGAATCAAGATGAAAAGTGCAAGTGAAGTCACTCAGTCGTGTCCGACTCTTTACAACCCCATGGACTCTAGCCTAACAGGCTCCCTCATCCATTAGATTTTCCAGGCAAGAATACTGGAGTGGGTTACCATTGCCTTTTCCAAGGGATCTTCCCAACCCAGGGATTAAACCAGGGTCTCCAATATTGTAGGCAGATACTTTACTATCTGAGCCACCAGGGAAGTCCAAGGAATCAAGATTGCTGGGAGAAATATCGATAACCTCAGATATGCAAATGGCATCACACTTATGGTAGAAAGTGAAGAACTGAAGAGCCTCTTGATGAAAGTGAAAGCATAAAGTGAAAAAGTTGGCTTAAAGCTCAACATTCAGAAAAGTAAGATCATGGCATCCAGTCCCATCACTTCATGGCAAATAGATGGGGAAATAGTGCAAACAGTGAGAGACTTTATTTTTGGGGGGCTCCAAAATCACTGCAGATGGTGACTGCAGCCATGAAATTAAAAGATGCTTACTCCTTGGAAGGAAACCTAGACAGCATATTAAAAAGCAGAGATATTACTTTGCCAACAAAGATCTGTCTAGTCAAGGCCATGGTTTTTCCATTGGTCATGTATGGATGTGAGAGCTGGACCGTGAAGAAAGCTGAGTGCTGAAAAATTGACGCCTTTGAACTGTGGTGTTGGAGAAGACTCTTGAGAATCCCTTGGACTGCAAGGAGATCCAATCAGTCCATCCTAAAGGATATCAGTCGTGGGTATTAATTGGAAGGACTGATGCCGAAGCTGAAACTCCAAGACTTTGGCCACCTCATGCGAAGAGTTGACTCATTGGAAAAGACCCTGATGC
The DNA here is from genome assembly GCF_963930625.1 of Muntiacus reevesi. NCBI lineage: Eukaryota > Metazoa > Chordata > Mammalia > Artiodactyla > Cervidae > Muntiacus > Muntiacus reevesi. The sequence goes on along the minus strand of NC_089270.1, from coordinate 36,294,576 downwards.
TGGGAGGGATTGAGGGCAGGAGGAGAAGGGGATGACAGAGAATGAGGTGACTGGATGGCATCACTGACTCGATGCACATGAGTCTGAGTAAACTCGGGGAGTTGGTGATTGACAGGGAGGCCTGGCGTGCTGCGAATCGCGGGATCGCAAAGAGTCAGACACGACTGAGCGACTAAACTGAACTGAACTGAACTGATCTCCACTTCAACAGCTCCAGACCCCTCTCTCCTCCTCAGAGACCCCAGACTTCTTATCAACCTAGCTAGGAATTGACTTTCTCATCCCCCCTTTTTCTTTTAGGAGAATTAGGTGGCCAAGGGAAAGGAGCATCATTTTTCTTCCACTACTACTTCCTGCTGTTCAGGGGTGTTGTCCCTAAATTGTTGAGGCAATATATTCTCCTAACCCTCATATTGAGGGTTTCTGATCCTGTGGACCCAAGAGATAGTTGGAGGAGGTTGTGGTATTCATAGAAGCCTGGACAACCATTTGTAACGTAAAAGCTTTCAGACCGTTAGAAACACACTGTGTATTATAGTTACAGATGTAAGGCAAAATAGTCATTAAATCAAGTTAAAATAAAATCAAAATTAAAAGTTACACTGTGTCCACAGTTACATCAGTCTATTTTAGGATTGCTAGATGTCATCAGGTCAAGAAGAGGCATCACATATCATTGTCGTTGTTGAAGATATTCATAGAGCTGAAGAAAGTCTTCCTTGAAGCGGAGAAGCCCACCAAGTGAAGCCTTCAGTTGATGAGGAGGTTGAAAAGCTGAAAGCTGAGTCATCTAGTTAATTCTAAGGCTTTAGGATATATGACAATATGTGCACAAAAACAGTCTGTCATAGAGACAGTCCCTTCTTTTTAGGGACAGTTTGTATCCTCATTAAAACTATGGATAAAACTTCAAACCAACTGTCTTTTTTCTTTTTTCTTGAGTTAACTTACATGCATGCCTTTTAATAATGTCATTAGCCTTTTCAACTCTCCTGAGGATGGGGTCTCCAGGAACAGTGCAAGTGATATTCTATTCCTAGAGCTTTCAACACCCCTTGATCAGCTTTAAAGATGGAGCCATTATTACTCTGAACTTTAGACTTTAAGATCCCACTTAAATCATGAGAAGTTAGTACAGTAAGATTTTGCCCATTAATAAACTTATGAGCTTCAGGCATTAGTGAAACAATAGTAGTGATTACCCTTAAGGAATATGTCCATAACCTTATTTTCATTAAGAAAAAAACAAACAAACAAACAAACAAACAAAAACCTAAAGTCTGATCCTGTGGGCAAACTCAAATTGGGAGCCTACAAGAGAGCAGTTTGAAGAGTCTTTAAAGCCTTTTGAGGCCCTGGGGACCAAGCCAGCTTATCAGTTTTGGCCTGCTGAGTTTTAGTTACAAGTTTATATAAAGGCTGGGCAAGTTCCCCATAACCTGGAATTCAGATTCTGCAGTAACCTATAATGCACCCAAATCCTATCAATTGTCTTAAAGTAATACATAGAGAATTATTAAATATAGTTTAACTTTAGAAAACATCCTTCCATTTACCATTTGACACTTTTATACCCAAAATAGGAGTGTCTCATGGACTGTTACAGGGAATCAATAGTCCTTGTTCCTTTAAATTTTCAATGATGTGTTTTAACCCTTCCTTAACCTCAGGCTTTAGTGGGTGCTACTTTTGATGTGGAAATAAGTGAGGGTTCTTGAGCTTGATAATGACAGGAACAGCATTTTGTGACCCACAGGTTTTCGATCAGCACACACTCTAGGATTTACATTTTGTTCAGTGAAAAATACTGTGTTCCTTATTTATGAAAACACAGGGCTGGACTTTTTTCAGTATGTCCCTCCCCAGAAGGTGTAAAGGAGAGTCTGACATGATTAGAAACTCAAGAAAATAGCACAGAGTCCCAGCTGCAGCTTAAAGGATGGCTGAAATAATAGCATTTGGCTCATCCTGACAGTCCCATTACAGTACTGGATCAGGAGGAAAGTGGACCAGGGGCTTCAGTGAGCACAGAGAAAGTTCCCCCAGTGTCCAAAAGGAAATCAACTGATTGCCCCCCCCCCCACAGTTATTAATACCTAGGTTTCCTCAGGTATTATTAGAATTGAAGCTTGTGTGGGGACCCCTGGGCACCTTCAGTCTCGATTGCCTTGAGAGTCTGACCCCTGGGGTCTACACTTTAGAGGACAGTCTCTTCTCCAGTATGGTCCTTTGCAGACCAGACATAGAAGCTGGGGTTGGCTTAGACACCTGAGGGCAATCCCTCTTGAGAAACCCCTCCTTTCCACAGTAGTAACAAGTCCATCCCTTTTCACTGGGGTACCTCTGGGCTTTTTTCCTCAGGTTGTTTCAGAGTAGATTTAACAACCATGTTGGGGCTTCAGTCTTTTGTCTGATTCTTTTTTGCTTCCTATTTTCCTCCTCATATTCTCTACTATAATACACCATCTAAGCCAGTTGTAACAGTTTTTCTAAAGACCGATTTGGTCCAAACGCCTGTTTTCAGAACTTACAACAGATATCTGGAGAAGACTGAGTGAGAAATCTATCTTTTAAGATCATTCCTCCCTGCACTTTCAGGATCAAAGTCAGTAAAACTTGTGGAGAGTCTCCCATAGTCTATCTAGGAATTTACCAGGAGTTTCCTTCTCTACCTGTTCTATGTCAGCCAACTTAGCATAGTTTAAAATCAGTGTGTTCTCACTTGAGTCCTTCAAGAATACATCCAGCACAGTGGCTCTGTTATGGGAACCGCATGGCTTCCAGTAGGGAGGAGGGCTATTTCGTGTTCCCTCTTTCCCCTTATCTCACATTCAAGCCATTCATCTCCAAAAGCAGTAGCTTGCCCCAAAACTCAAGCTCTCAAGTCAGGAGTCAGTGTCTGTCCCAAGACATACATTACATCTCTCCAAGTAAGGTCATGAAGTAAAGTTAGTTTTGTAATGGCTTCTATGTACATTTTGGATCCTCAAAATAGTCTTGACCACAATTAGTACTGTTTGAATTTCTACCGAGACTAAGGCAACCCCTCCTGGAAGGGTGGCCTGACACTCAGACTATTCAGTTGGGAGCCCTCGATACAGGGGCAAAGTAAGAGGACAGGAGGCAGCTATAGTTTTCAAACCCAAATCTGCACTCTTAGGACACAAGTCTGGCATGTCTCACAGATAAAGAACAACACATATGTCACTTCTACCAATTTCCCTTATTTTCTACAGAACCCATCTAGTTGTAAAATATTATTATAATTAAGAGAGACTTCAACTCACCAGCATTCGCTGTCTTCCAAAGGATACCATGGCCATTCTTTACCATAGAAGAAGATCAAGCATGTCTTTTTAAACTTGTCCCATTTTTTTTTTTTTTTTAATATATTGTAAAGGAGTGGTTCTGAAACTGCTAGCTTCCATCTGTAAGAGAAAAAAGCAGCATCCACAGCCATGGCTTCTTTCCATCAGGGGCACCATCCCTGCTCTAGATAGGGGTGTAAACAGACTTTCCACTGAAGCTTTCCTCCTCTGGTTGAACTTAGTCTGTCCCTTACCAATGCAGGTGCCTTACTCATCCCTCCTGGTTCTACCACCGAGGTATGTTGGAGATGCACCAGGGGTAGACCTGATGGCATCTCAGGTTCATTTCATTCCTTACCACCAAGCCCTGACAGAATGCTGTCCACTGGAGAAGGGAATGGCAAACCACTTCAATATTCTTGCCTTGAGAACACCATGAACAGTATGAAAAGGCAAAATAATAGGATACTGAAAGAGCAACTCCCCAGGTCAGTAGGTGCCCAATATGCTACTGGAGCCAGTGGAGAAATAATTCCAGAAAGAATGAAGGGATGGAGCCAAAGCAAAAACAATACCCAGTTGTGGATGTGACTGGTTATAGAAGCAAGGTCCGATGCTGTAAAAAGCAATATTGCATAGGAACCTGGAATGTTAGGTCCATGAATCAAGGCAAATTGAAAGTGGTTAAACAGGAGATGGCAAAAGTGAATGTCAATATTCTAGGAATCAGCAAACTAAAATGGACTGGAATGGATGAATTTAATTCAGATGACTATTATATCTACTACTGTGGGCAGGAATCCCTTAGAAGAAATGGAGTAGCCAACATAGTCAAGAAAAGAGTCCAAAATGCAATACTTGGATGCAATCTCAAAAATAACAGAATGATCTCTGTTCGTTTCCAAGGCAAACCATTCAATACACGGTAATCCAAGTCTATGCCCCAACCAGTAATGGTGAAGAAGCTGAAGTTGAATGGTTCTATGAAGATCTACAAGACCTTTTAGACTTAACACCCCAAAAATATGTCCTTTTCATTATAGGGGATTGGAATGCAAAAGTAGGAAGTCAAGAAACACCTGGAATAACAGGCAAATTTGGCCTTGGAGTACAGAATGAAGCAGGGCAAAGGCTAATAGAGTTTTGCCAAGAGAACACACTGGTCATAGCAAACACCCTCTTCCAACAACACAAGAGAAGACTCTACATATGGACATCACCAGATGGTCAACACTGAAATCAGATTGATTTTATTCCTTGCAGCCAAAGATGGAGAAGCTCTATACAGTCAGCAAAAACAAGACTGGGAGCTGACTGTGGCTCAGATCATGAACTCCTTATTGCCAAATTCAGACTTAAAATGAAGAAAGTAGGGAAAACCACTAGACCATTCAGGTATAACCTAAATCAAATCCCTTATAATTATACAGTGGAAGTGAGAAATAGGTATAAGGGACTAGATCTGATAGACAGAGAACCTGATTAACTATGGATGGAGGCTCATGACACTGTACAGGAGACAGGAATCAAGACCATCACCAAGAAAAAGAAATGCAAAAAACCAAAATGGTTGTCTGAGGAGTCCTTACAAACAGCTGTGTAAAGAAGAGAAGTGAAAAGCAAAGGAGAAATGTAAAGATATTCCCATTTGAATGCAGAGTTTCAATGAATAGCCAGGAGAGATAAGAAAGCCTTCCTCAGTGATCAATTGAAAGAAATAGAGGAAAACAACAGAATGGGAAAGACTAGAGATCTCTTCAAGAAAATTAGAGATATCAAGGGAACATTTCACACAAAGATGGGTTCGATAAAGGACAGGTATTATATGGACCTACCAGAAGCAGAAGATATTAAGAAGAGGTGGCAAGAATACACAAAAGAACTGTACAAAAAAGATCTTCACGACCCAGATAATCACAATGGTGTGATCATTCACCTAGAACCAGACATCCTGGAAAGTGAAGTCAAGTGGGCCTTAGAAAGCATCACTACGAACAAAGCTAATGGATGTTATGGAATTCCAGTTGAGCTATTTCAGATCCTAAAAGCTGGTGCTGTGAAAACACTGCACTCAAGCTACTAGGACTGATCCTTCCAGTTCATTTCCGCAAATTCCATAAAAGGAATACCTAAGGAGTTGAGACAAAAAGTCACTATAGAGCTTTCTCTGGTCCACTAACAGATAGCACTACCAAAGGAAGAAGCCCATTGAACTTCCAATCTGACCAGATCCTGCAATTCCTGATCTCTGTCCTCACAAACCTCATAGTCAACAGCAATGCTTCTATCTACATAGATCAGAAGCATAACCATGATAAAGACTCAACTTCAGGTCGCTGGCTCTTGAGGCAGACAGGCAAGAGAGTGACCTCTAGCCTGAGAGATGTTCCTGGAGCTAGAGCTCCACCTCGTTTCCAAATGTGCTCTTAGTAAACCTGGGTTCCTCATGACTACCAAACTTGGAGTCTAATACAAGTACATAATAACGGCATGGGTCACATTGAAAGTCTATGATCCAACAGATTAGGTTAGTAGTTCTAAGTCCCCATACAATTACAAAATGGTCAAAGAGACCAGGAAGAGTTGACAGAAAGGAAATTTGGTCCACATGCATCGCCCGTTTCTTGCCACTCCCTTCACAGAGATGTTGGGTGAGCGGCATTGGCAGGTCGGTATAAACCCCAACAAGTCTCCCCTTTTTGGGACTGCCTTCAATTATTACAAAGCACTATGAAACCACAGAGCAGGGCTCATCACTTGCTTTGTGCTGGGTGTGTTATTCATTCACACAAGCACACTGTAGAGATAGTAAAGTAAGACAGAAAACATGTATACGGAGAAAGAAGAGAGGCTAGAGCTCTTGAGTGTTCGTTCTTACCTTGTCCTGAAGATGCCCAAGACGATAGCTTGGACGAACCCCCAACATGATAGTTTATGGTGAACGATGTTGGATTTGTGATCTCTGAAGAACTTCAGGACCAGGGACCAGGCTTGATCACTCAAGAGCTTTTGTGTAGCAGAGATTTATTAAAGTATAAAAAGGGATAGAGAAAGCTTCTGACATCAGAAGGGGTCAGAGAATGCCCCACTTGCTAGTCTTAGAAAACGAAGTTACATACTTTTTCAATTTGTTATTACAATGAATCGAAAGAATGTCTCAAAGTTGTAAAGATCTTACTAAACTCACTCCCACAATTTACATTTTAGGATAACAGGATTAGTCTGAAGAGTTTCAAGAAGGAGAAACTGTACTCAAGCAGGGTACATGGTTGTTATATAATCCTTAGTACAGAGTTAAACTGAGTTGTTTGTTGTGTAATCATCAGCTTAAGGGGAAAAAAATGTTTTATATGTCTAAGACTAAGGAATGTACAGAAAAAAATAAAAGTTTATCCTTTTCTTCTCCTTGAGAGTTCCAGACCCCTGAGTTGAAGGGTTCCTCTTCAAGAGCCCCAGACCCCTCTCTCCTCCTCAGGGACCTGACTTCTTATCAACCTGCCTAGGAATTGACTCTCTTAGGATCTTTCTGGGCTTAGGCTATTATTAATTGCTTTTATTTACCTTTTTCTTTCTTTCTTTCTTTTTCAAACTTCTGCAATGCAGTCTAATCATGTATGTGATTTAGATTTACTAATCAAGATTGATCTAAATTTCCTTTAGAGAAGTTCAGATCATTTCAGTCACTCAGTCGTGTCCGATTCTTTGCAACCCCATAAATTGCAGCACACCAGACCTCCCTGTCCATCATCAACTCCGGAGTTTACCCAAACTCATGTCCATTGAGTTGGTGATGCCATCTAGCCATCTCAGCCTCTGTTGTCCCCTTCTCCTCCTGCCTTCAATCTTTCCCAACATCAGGGTCTTTTCAAATGAGTCAGCTCTTTGCATCAGGTGGCCAAAGTATTGGAGTTTCAACTTCAATATCAGTCCTTCCAAAGAACACCCAGGCCTGACCTCCCTTAGGATGGACTGGTTGGCAGTCCAAGGGACTCTCAAGAGTCTTTTCCAACACCACAGTTCAAAAGCTTCAATTCTTTGGCGCTCAGCTTTCTTTATAGCCCAACTCTCACATCCATACATAACTACTGGGAAAACCATAGCCTTGACTAGATGGACCTTTGTTGACAAAGTAATGTCTCTTCTTTTTAATATGCTGTCTAGGTTGATCATAACTTTCCTTCCAAGGAGCAAGTGTCTTTTAATTTCACCATCTGCAGTGATTTTGGAGCCCCAAAAGATAAAGTCAGCCACTGTTTTCCCATCTATTTGCCATGAAGTGATGAGACCAGATGCCATGATCTTAGTTTTCTGAATGTTGAGCTTTAAGACAACTTTTTCACTCTCCTCTTTCACTTTCATCAAGAGGGTCTTTAGTTCTTCTTCACTTTCTGCCATAAGGGTGTCATCATATGCATATCTGAGGTTATTGATATTTCTCCTGGCAAACTTGATTCCAGCTTGTGCTTCATCCAGCCCAGTGTTTCTCATGATATGCTCTTTAGAGAAGATCATCTGACTAATAGTTGAATATATAGCTAATAATGGTCAAGAAATGACTATAATGGAAAGAAATTGCATGTTTAGATTCCTTCATCTCTTATTGGGGCTTCTGCAGTGCAGGACATACAGGATACACCAATTCTATCTCTGGGTTGGGAAGATCCCTAGGAGGGGAAAATGGCAACCCATTCCAGTATTCTTGCCTGGGAAATTCCCCTGGACAGAGGAGCCTCTTAGGCTTTAGCAGTTGGGTTCACAAAAATTCAGACACAAGTGAGCACATGAACACATTTTATATAGTTTTTGATATTTGTACATGGAAGAATGATATTGAGTCGCTAAACCCATTATATTATCCTTCAAGAAAACTATTTAATTCCATAAGTCTTGCTTTTCCATAGTGTTGTTTGGTTGGTTGATTTGTTTTACTATAAGCTGCTATAAAGCTCATCAGATGAAGATTCTCTGAAATGAAATAGCAGTTAAACAATTCTTGGTTTCAATCAAGGACATCATGATTTATAGTTTTTGCATTTTGATGAATTATGTCACTATCTCGGATGGGGTGACATTTTCAAGAATGTAATGTTCTTAAATGCTGTGTTCAATCTTAAAAAGTTAAATATAATATCAGTTAAGCATCCCATATATTTGAATTAGAAAATGGAATAACACAATTAAAATGTAGAATATGAAAGGAAGTAATTACATTTAACAATAAGCCTACAAGTCTTCTAAAAGAAGATGTATACTAATAACTGAGAGGTTAAAAAAACGCAATAGGAGATATTTTTGTTTTTATTTAGTTGCTAAGTCATGTCTAACTTTTTTCGACCCCATGGACTGCTGGGCTTCAGGCTTCGCTGTCCTTCATTATCTCCTGGAATTTTCTCAGACTCACGTCCATTGAGTTGGCAATGACATCCAAATATCTCATCCTCTGTATCCCGACCCCCCCCCCCCCCACCTCCTGTGTTCAATCTTTCCTAGCATCAGGGTCCTTTTCAATGAGTTGGCTGTTTAAATCATGTGGCCAAACTATTGGAGCTTTAGCTTTAACATCAGTCCTTCTAATGAATATTCAGGGTTGATTTCCTTTGGGATTAACTGATTTGATCTCTTTGCTGTCAAAGGAACTCTTAAGAGTCTTCTCCAGCAGCATAATTCAAAAACATCAATTCTTAAGTGCTCATCCTTCTTTATGGTCCAACTCTCACACCCCTACATGACTACTGAAAAAAAAAAAAAAAAAGCAAACAAACAAACAAAAAACATAGCTTTGACTATACAGACCTTTGTTGGCAAAATATTGTCTTTGCTTTTTAATATACTGTCTAGGTTTGTCATAGCTTTTCTTCCAAGAAGCAAGCTTCTTTTAATTTTGAGGCTGCAGTCACTATGTGCAGTGATTTTGGAGCCCAAGGAAATAAAATCTGTTACTGTTTCCAGTTTTTTCCCCCTGTCTATTAACCATGAAGTGATGGGGCCAGATGCCATAATCTTAGTTTTTTGAGTGCTGAGTTAAGCCAGCTTTTTCACTCTCCTCTTTCACCCGCATCAAGAGGCTCTTTCATTCCTCTTTGCTTTTTGCCATTAAGGTGTTATCATCTGCATACCTGAGGTTGCTATTTCTCTCAGCCATCTTGATTCCAGCTTGTGACTCATCCAGTCCAGGATTTTGCATGATGAAATCTGCATATCAGTTAAATAAACAAGATGACGATGTACTCCGATGTACAGTCTTGATGTACTCCTATCCTAATTTTGAGTCAGTCCATTGTTCCATGCCAGTTATAACTGTTGCTTCTTGACCTGTGTACAAGCTTCTCAGGAGACAGGTAAGGTGGTATGGTATTTCCATCTCTTTAAGGATTTTCCAGTTTGTTGTGATCTACACAGTCAAAGATTTTAGCATAGTCAATGTAACAGAAGTAGATGGTTTTTCTGGAATTCCATTGCCTTTTCTATAATTCAATGAATGTTGGAATTTGATCTTTGCTTCTTCTGCCTTTCCTTAAATATATATATATATATATATATATATATATATATATATATTTCCTTAAATATATGTATTTAATATATATTTATTAGAGACTAATTACTTTACAATTTTGTGGTGGTTTTTGCCATACATTGACTTGAGTCAGCCACGGGTGTACATGAAACCCCCATCCGGAACACCCCTCTCACCTCCCTTCCCATCCTCTCCCGCTGGGTTGTCCCAGTGCACTAGCTTTGAGTGCCCGGTTTCATGCACCAAACTAGGATTAGTCATCTATTTCACGTATGGTAATATACATGTTTTAATACTATTCTCTCAAATCATCCCATTCTCACCTTCTCCACAAAGTCCAACAGTCTGTCCTTTATATCTGTGTCTTTTTAGTTGTTTTGTGTATAGGGTCATTGTTGTTATCTTTCTAAATTCCATATATATGTGTTAATATTACTGTATTGGTGTTTTTCTTTCCGACTTACTTCACTATGTATAACAGGCTCCAGTTTCACCCACCTCATTAGAACTGACTCAAATGAGTTCTTTTTAAAAGATGAATAATATTCTATTGTGTATATGTAGCACAAATTTCTTATCCATTTGTCTGCTGATGGACATCTAGGTTGCTTTCATGTCCTTGCTATTTTAAACAGTGCTTCATTGAACATTGGGGTACATGTGTCTCTTTCAATTCTGGTTTCCTCAGTGTGTATGCCCAGCAGTGTGATTGCTGGGTCATATGGCAGTTCTATTTCCAGTTTTTTTTAAGGAATCTTCACACTGTTCTCGATAGTAGCTGAACTAGTTCACATTCCCACCAACAGTGTAAGAGGGTTCCCTTTTCTCCACATTCTCTCTGGCATTTATTGTTTGTAGACATTTGATAGCAGCTATTCTGACCAGAATGAGATGGTATCTCATTATGGTTTTGATTTGTATTTCTCTGATAATAAGTGATGTTTAGCACCTTTTCATGTGTTTGTTAGCTATCTGTATGTCTTTTTTGGACAAATGTCTGTTAGTTCATTTTTTGAATGGTTGTTTATTTTTCTGGTATTGAGTTACATGAGCTGCTTGTATATTTTTTGAGTTAATTCTTTGTCAGTTGCTTTGTTTGCTATTATTTTCCCCTATTCTGAAGGTTGTCTTCTCACCTTGCTTATAGTTTCCTTCATTGTGCAAAACCATTTAGTTTAATTAGGTCCCATTTGTTTATTTTTGCTTTTATTTCCATTATTCTGGGAGGTGGATCATAGGAAACCTTGCTGTGATTTATGTCGAAGAAAGTTTTGCTTATGTTTTCCTCTAGGAGTTTTATATTTTCTGCTCATAAGTTTAGATCTTTAATCTATTTTGAGTTTAGTTTTTTGTGTGGTGTTAGAAAGTGTTCTAGTTTCATTCTTTTACAGGTGGTTGACCAGTTTTCCCAGCATCACTTTTTAAAGAGATTGTCTTTTCTCCATTGTATATTTTTGCCTCCTTTGTGAAATATAAAGTGTCCATAGGTGTGTGGATTCATCTCTGGGCTTTCTATTTTGTTCCATTGATGTATATTTCTGTCTTTGTTCCAGTACCATACTGTCTTGATTACTGTAGCTTTGTAGTATAGTCTGAAGTCAGGCAGGTTGATTCCTCCAATTCCATTATTCTTTCTCAAGACTGCTTTGGCTTTTCGAGGTTTTTTTTTGTTTCTATGCAAACTGTGAAAGTATTTGTTTAAGTTCTGTGAAAAATACTGTTGGTAGCTTGATAGGGAATGCATTGAATCAACAGATTGCTGTGGGTAGTATACTCAATTTCACTGTATTGATTCTTCTGATCCATGAACATGGTATATTTCTCCATCTATTTGTACCATCTTTGATTTCTTTTCTCAGAGTTTTATAGTTTTCTACATATAGGTCTTTTGTTTCTTTAGGTAAGTTTATTCCTAAGTATTTTATTCTTTTTGTGCGATGGTGAATGTGATTGTTTCCTTAATTTCTCTTTCTGCTTTCTCATGTTGAGTGTATAGGAATGCAAGGGATTTATGTGTATTAATTTTATATCCTGCAACCTTACTATATTCATTGATCACCTCTAGTAATTTTCTGGTGGTATCCTTAGGGTTTTCTATGTAGAAGATCATATCATCTGCAAACAGTGAGAGTTTTACTTCTTCTTTTCCAATCTTGATTCCTTTTATTTTGTTTATTTTATTTATTTATTTATTTCTTCTCTGATTGCTGTGGTTAAAACTTCCAAAACTATGTTGAATAGTAGTGGTGAGAATGGGCACGCTTGTCTCGTTCCTGACTTGAGAGGAAATGCTTCCAAATATTTGCCATTGAGGATAAGGTTTGCTGTGGTTTTATCATATATGACTTTTGTTATGTTGAGGAATGTTCCCTCAATGCCTGCTTTCTGGACAGTTTTTATCATAAATAGGTTTGGAAATTTATCAAAGGCTTTCTCTGCATCTATTGAGATAATCATATGGTTTTATCTTTCAATTTGTTAATGCAGTGTATCACATTGATTGATTTTTAAATATCAAAGAATTCCTGCATCCCTGGCATAAAGCCCACTTGGTCATGATGTATGACCTTTTTAATATGTTGTTGGATTCTGTCTCCTAGAATTTTGTTGAGAATTTTTGTGTCTGCATTCATCAGTGATATTGACCTGTAGTTTTCTCTTTCTTTTTTTGTAGCATCTTTGTCTGATTTTGATAAAGTTAGATGTTTTTTAAGGTTAATTTGGTGTTTGGATGATTGTGGCCCATAGAATGAGTTTGGGAATTTACCTTCCTCTGTAATTTTCTGGAAGAGTTTGAGTAGGGTAGGTGTTAGCTCTCCTCTAAACTTTTGGTAGAATTCACCTATGAAGCCATCTGGTCCTGGGGTTTTGGTTGTTGGAAGATTTCTGATTACAGTTTCGATTTCTGTGCTTGTGATGGGTCTCTTAAGATTTTCTACTCTTCCTGGTTCGGTTTTGGAAGGTTATACTTTTCTAAGAATTCATCCATTTCTTCCAAGTTGTCCATTTTATTGGCATGTAGTTGCTGATAGTAGTCTCTTATGATCCATTTTATTTCTGTGTTGTCTGTTGTGATTTCTCCATTTTAATGTCTAATTTTGATGATTTGATTCTTTTCCCTTCTTTTCTTGATAGGTCTGGCTAATGGTTTGCTTTATTTATCTTCTCAAAGAACCAGCTTTTAGCTTTGTTGATTTTTCCTATAGTCTCCTTTGTTTCTTTTTCATTTACTCCTGCTCTGATTTTTATGATTTCTTTCCTTCTATTAAATATGCAGTTCTTCATTTCTTCTTTTTCTGGTTGCTTTAGATGTAAAGTTAGGTTATTTATTTGATGTTTCTCTTGTTTCTTGAGGTAAGCTTGTATCGCTATGAATCTTCCTCTTAGCACTGCTTTTACTGAATCTCATAGGTTTTGGGTTGTTGTGTTTTCATTTTCATTTGTTTCTATGCATATTTTTATTTCCTTTTTTTACTTCCTTCGTGGCTTGTTTGTTACTCAGAAACATTTTGTTTAGCCTCTTTATTTTTGTATTTTTAATAGCTTTTCTCCTGTAACTGACATCTAACTTTACTGCATGGTCATCAGAAAAGATGCTTGAAATGATTTCTTTCTTTTTTTTTTTTTTTTTTTTTTAATTTAGCAAGGCTAGATTTCTGGCCCAGGATGTGATCTATCCTGGAGAATGTTTCGTGTGCACTTGAGAAAAAGAGGAAATTCATTGTTTTCAGGTGAAGTGTCTTGTAGATATTTATTAGATATAACTGGTCTATTGTATCATTTAGAGCTTGTGTTTCCTTGCTAATTTTCTGTTTGGTTGATTTATCCATCAGTGTGAGTGGGGTATTCAATTCTCCCACTATTATTGTGCTACTGTTAATTTCCCCTTTCATACATGTTAGCATTTCCCTTTCGTGTTATAGGTGCTCCTATATTGGGTGCATATATATTTATAATTATTATATTTTCTTGGATTGATCCTTTGATCATTATGTAGTGTCCTACGTTGTCTCATTTCACAGTCTTTATTTCAAAGTCTGTTTTATCTGATCTAAGTATTGCTGCTCCTACTTTCTTTTGGTCTCTATTTGCATGAAATATCTTTTTCAACCCATTTACATTCAAGGTAATTATTGATAAGTATGATCCCGTTGCCACTTGCTTTGTTTCTTTGGGTTTGATTTTACTAACCTTTTCTTTGTTTTCATTTTTTGAAGAGCTGTTTTGGTGGTGCTGAATTGTCTCAGCTTTTGCATGTCTGTAAAGCTTTTGATTTCTTCTTATATCTGAATGAGATCCTTGCTGGATATAGTGATCTTGTTTGTACGTTTTTCTCTTTCATCACTCTAAGTATGTCCTGCCATTCACTTCTGGCCTGAAGAGTGTCTACTGAGAAACCAGCTGTTATCCTTATGGGGAACCCCATGTATGCTATTTGTTGCTTTTCCCTTGCTGCTTTTAATATTTTATCTTTGTGTTTGATCTTTGTTAGTTTGATTACAATGTGTCTTGGGGTGTTTTGCCTTGGGTTTATCCTGTTTGGGGCTCTCGGTTTCTTGGGCTTGAGTGGTATTTTCTTCCCCATTTTAGGGAAGTTTTCAACTATTATATTCCCCAAGTATTTTCTCATGTCCTTTCTTTTTGTCTTCTTCTTCTGGGACTCCTATGATTTGAATGTTGGGATGTTTAACATTGTTCCAGAAGTCTCTGAGATTGTCCTCCTTTGTTTGAATTCTTTTTTTTTTTTTCTCTCTGCTTCATTTATTTCCACGATTCTATCTTTCTTATCCTCTTTTCTGCCTCAGTTATTCTCCTGTTGATTCCCTCCAGATTGCTTTTGGTCTCAGTTATTACATCATTCATTATTAATTGACTCTTCTTTATTTTTTCTAGGTCTTTGTTAAACAGTTTTTGCATCTTCTCAATCCTTATCTCCAGTCTATTTATCTGTAACTCCATTTTGTTTTCAATATTTTGGACCATCTTCACTATCATTATTCTGAATTGTTTTTCAGGTAGACTCCATATCTCCTCCTCTTTTGTTTGGTTTGATGGGTATGTATCATGTTACTTTACCTGCTGAATATTTCTCTGCCTTTTCATTTTGTTTGATTGCTGTGTCTGGGGTACCCTTTCTATAGACTGGAAGTTTGTGGTTCCTCTCTATTGTGGAGCCTGCTCTCTGTGGGTGGGGTTGGACTAGTGGCTTCCCAAGGTTTCCTAGTTGGGGGAGTTTGCATCTGTGTTTTGGTGGGTGGAGCTGAAGTGCTCTCTTCTCTCTGGAGTGCAATGAAGTGTCCAGTATTGAGTTTTTAGATGTCTGTGTGTTTGGCATGACTCTGGGCAGCCTGTCTTTTAATGCTCAGGGTTGTGTTCCTGCTTTACTGGAGAATTAGTGTGTCATGTCTTGCACTGGAACTTGTTAGCTCTTCCGTGGAGTTTGGCCTCAGTGTAGGTATGGAAACTTTTGGATGAGCTCTTGTCTCTTAATGTTCCCTGGAATCAGGTGTTCTCTGATGATCTCAAGTTTTGGAGTTAGGGCTCCTGCCTCTGGCTTTCAGTCCTTCTCATACAGTAGTCTCAAGACTTCTCCATACAGATAGCACAGATGATAAAACATTTAGGTTAATGGTGAAATATCTCTCCATAGCAAGATACACCCAGAGAGATTCTCAAAGGTGCATATTAAAAGAGAAGAGGGAAGTGGGAGATAGAGATGACCAGGAGGAGAAGAGAGGGAATCAAAAGAGGAGAGAGCATTCTAGCCAGTAATTAGTTCCCTAAGTGTTCTCCACAACCCAGAACACCTAGAGAGATTCACAGAATTAAGTAGAGAAGAGAAAGGGGAGGAAGGAGATAGAGGTGACCTGGGGGAGAACAGGGAGAGTAAAAAGGAGAGAGAGCAATCAAGCCAGTAATCACAGCCCTAAGTGAAAATGGATACTGAAGATTAGATTATTAAAGGTATAAAATTGATAGCAAATACAAAAAGCAAAGATTAAAAATCTGAAATAGAAGTTGGACTCTCAAAAATACAATACAAAAAATAAAAACAAAATCAATCACAAAAAAATAAAAAAAAATTATATATATATATATATACTTTAAATTTCCTTTAAAAATAAGTTCTTTTTTTTTTTTCTTGCAAGGTAATAGTAGGTTATAAAAATGGAAATTAAAGGAATAATAAAGAACTTAAATTTTAAAAGAAGTTTAAAAAATGATAATAGCAAAAATATATCTAGGAATTTCTCTGGATCTGTTGTGGGCAGTGTGGTGTCAGTTCAGTTTCAGATAGTTCCTTGTTCCAGCTTGTACTTGTTCTCAAGATCTATAGGCCCCCTAAGTGCATCAGTTCAGTTCAGTTGAGTCGCTCAGTCATGTCCGACTCTTTGCAACCCCATGAGTACCAACACACCAGGCCTGCCTGTCCATCACCAACTCCCGGAGTTTACTCAAACTCATATCCACCGAGTTGGTGATGCCATCCAGCCATCTCATTCTCGGTCATCCCCTTTTCCTCCTGCCCCCAATCCCTCCCAGCATCAGGGTCTTTTCCAATGAGTCAACTCTTCGCATGAGGTGGCCAAAGTATTGGAGTTTCAGCTTCAGCATCAGTCCTTCCAATGAACACCCAGGATTGATCTCCCCTAGGATGGACTGGTTGGATCTCCTTGCAGTTCAAGGAATTCTCGAGTCTCAAGAGTTTCCTCCAACACCACAGTTCAAAAGCATCAATTCTTCGGCACTCAGCTTTCTCACAGTCCAACTCTCACATCCATATATGACCACTGGAAAAACCATAGCTTTGATTAGATGGACCTTTGTTGGCAAAGTAATGTCTCTGGGTTTTAATATGCTATCTAGGTTGGTCATAATTTTCCTTCCAGGGAGTAAGCGTCTTTTAATTTCATGATTGCAATCACCATCTGCAGTGATTTTGGAGCCCAGAAAAATAAAGTCTGCAACTGTTTCCACTGTCTCCCCATCTCTTTCCCATGAAGTGGTGGGACCAGATGCCATTATCTTAATTTTCCGAATGCTGATCTTTAAGACAACTTTTTCCACTCTCCTCTTTCACTTTCATCAAGAGGCTTTTTAGTTCCTCTTCACTTTCTTCCATAAGGTTGGTGTCATCTGCCTATCTGAGGTTATTGATATTTCTCCTGGCAATCTTGATTACAGCTTGTGCTTATTCCAGCCCAGCGTTTCTCATGATGTACTCTGCATATAAGGTAAATAAGAAGGGTGATAATATACAGCTTTGACATACTCCTTTTCCTATTTGGAACCAGTCTGTTGTTCCATGTCCAGTTCTAACTGTTGCTTCCTGACCTGCATACAGGTTTCTTAAGAGGTGGGTCAGGTGGTCTGGTATTACCATCTCTTGAAGAATTTTCCACAGTTTATTGTGATCCACACAAAGGTTTTGTCATAGTGAAAAAGGAGAAATAGATGTTCTTCTAGAACTCTCTTGCTTTTTCAATGATAGTCACTGTTAACTACAGGGTTTTAATCTGTTGCACCTGTCACTTCCAGAGAGGTTCCCTTTTCTTTGTTTATTTTGGCTTTTTCTGTTTGCAAGTCTCTTCAGTGTCTAATTTTCACCCTGACACAAGGGGGTGAAAGTGGTCATGCATTTAGGCTCTGTGCATTGTTCACTTGAAATGTTTTCTTACCTCTCCTGCTATTCTCTGATAGTCTGCATTTAGTTGTGTGTATCTTTCCATTTCCCCCTTGCCTTTTAATTCTTTCCTCAGCTATTTGTAAAGCCTCCTCAGACAACTTTGTTTTCTTTCATTTCTTTATCTTTGAGATGGTTTTGGTCACTACCTTCTGTACAAAGTTACAAATTTCTGTCCATAAATTGGTCACTTGTAACTTCATAATCTATTATGATACATGGAAAGGACACAAATATTAAAATCAGAAAAAAACAAAAATGAACTTGTTTGTCTAATATTGAGTAAACTGCAAAGTTGTATTTGGCACTGCAAATTAGAGTAATAAAGTATTTATGCATTTCAAAACGCCCATTTAGAAACTTGCTTGTTTGATGCTTCCCCCACATACTATCTCTGTTTGAGGACTGTCATGACTGATTATTTTAGAGACAGATGAATTCATCAGAATTAACATTCCCATTAATTATCATGCCATTAACTGCCTCCATTCTTATCTTTACTGTGATTTTATTTCCTCTGTTACCCTCACTCACATGTTACTCTGGAATTGTTTTTCTCTAATAAAATTGCCATTATCCTCAGCACCTCCACCATAGTTTGGCCTCAGGTCAAACAAGGGACTGGGAATACAGCCCCGCCCATCAACAGAAAATTGGATTACAGATTTACTGAGCTTGGCCCCACCCATCAGAACAAGACCCAGTTTCTCCCTCAGTCTCTCCTATCAGGAAGCTTCCATAAGCCTCTTATCCTTCTCCATTAGAGGGCAGAAGAATGAAAACCACAATCACAGAAAAGTAACCAATCTGATCACATGGACCAAAGCCTTGTCTAACTCAAAGAAACTATAAGCAATGCCCTATAGGTCTACCCAAGATGGACGGGTCATTGTGGAGAGTTGTGACAAAACATGGTCCACTGGGGAAAGGAATGGCAAACTACTCCACTGTTCTTGCCTTGAGAGCCCCATGAACAATGAGAAAAGGCAAAAAAATAGGACACTGAAAGATGAACTCCCCAAGTTGGTGGGTGCTCAATATGCTACTGGAGATCAGCAGAGAAATAACTCCAGAAAGAATGAAGAGAAGAAGTCAAAGCGAAAACAACACCTAGTTGCAGATGTGACTGGTGATATAAGTAAAATCCAATGCTGTAAATAGCGATATTGCATCAGTTCAGTTCAGTTCAGTCGCTCAGTCATGTCTGACTTTTGTGATCCCATGGACTGCAGCATACCAGGCCTCTCTATCCATCACCAACACTGGAGTTTACTCAAACTCACGTCCATTAAGTCCGTGATGCCATCCAACCATCTCATCCTCTGTTGTCCCCTTCTCCTCCTGCCTTTAATCTTTCCCAGAAACAGGGTCTTTTCAAATAAGTCAGTTCTTTGCATCAGATGGCCAAACTGGAGGTTCAGCTTCAGCATCAATCCTTCCAATGAATATTACATAGGAACCTGTACTGTTAGGTCCATGAATCAAGATAAATTGGAAGTGGTCAAGCAAGAGATGGCAAGAATGAACATCGACATTTTAGGAAGCAGTGAACTAAAATGGACTGGAATGGGTGAATTTAATTCAGATGATCATTATATCTATTACAGTGGGCAAGAATCCCTTAGATGAAATGGAGTAGCCACCATAGTCAACAAAAGAGTTTGAAATGCAGTACTTGGATGCAATCTCAAAAACGACAGAATGATCTCTCTCATTTCCAAAGCAAACCATTCAATATCACAGTAATCTAAGTCTATGCTACAACCAATATGCTGAAGAAGATGAAGTTGAATGGTTCTATGAAGACCTACAAGACCTTCTATAACTAACACAAAAAGCAGACATCCTTTTCAATATAGGGGACTAGAATGTAAAATAAGAAGTCAAGAGATACATGGAGTAACGGGCAAATTTGGCATTGGAGTACAAAACAAAGTCGATTCGAGGCTAACAGAGTTTTGCTAAGAGAATGCACTGGTCATAGCAAACACCCTCTTCCAACAAAACAAGAGAAGACTCTATACATGGACATCAACAGATGGTCAATATCAAAGTCAGATTGATTATATTCTTTGCAGCCATAGATGGAGAAACACCATAGACTCAGCAACAATGGGGGACCTGACTGTGTCTCAGATCATGAATTCCTTAATGCCAAATTCAGACTGAAACTGAAGAAAGAAGGGGAAACCACCATACGATTCAGGTATGATGTAAATCAAATCCCTTACAATTATACAGTGGAAGTGAGAAACAGATTCAGGGAACTAGAATGATAGAGTACCTGAAGAACTATGGATAGAGGTTCATGATGTTTTACAGGAGGCAGGGATCAAGATCATTACCAATAAAAAGAAAGCAAAAAGGCAGAATGTTTGTCTTAGGAGGTCTTACAAACAGCTGAGAAAAGAAGAGAAGTGAATAGCAATGGAAAAAAGGAAAGATACACTCATTTGAATGCAGAGTTCCAAAGAATAGCAAGGAGAGATGAGAAAGCCTTCCTCAGTGATCAGTCCAAATAAATAGAGGAAAACAATAGAATGGGAAACATTAGAGACCTCTTCAAGAAAATTAGAGATACTAAGGGAACATTTCATGCAAGATGTGCACAATAAAGGACAGAAATGGTATGGACCTAAAAGAAGTAGACAGTATTAAGAAGAGGTGGCAAGAATACACAGAAGAACTATAAAAAAAAAATGATACTCATGACCCAGATAACCACGATGCTATGATCACTCACCTAGAGCAAGACATCCTGGAATGTGAAGTCAAGTGGGCCTTAGGAAGCATGACTATGAAAAAAGCTAATGGAGGTGATGGAATTCCAACGGAGATATTTCAAATACTATAAGATGAGGCTGTGAAATTGCTGCACTCAATATGCCAGCAAATTTGAAAAACTCAGCAGTGGCCACAGGATTGAAAAAGGTCAGTTTTCATTCCAATCCCAAAGAAAGACAATGCCAAAGAATGCTCAAACGACCACACAATTGCACTCATCTCACACGCTAGTAAAGTAATGCTCAAAATTCTCCAAGCCAGGCTTCAGCAATATGTGAACCGTGAACTTCCAGATGTTAACGCTGGTTTTAGAAAAGGCAGAGGAACCAGAGATCAAACTGCCAACATCTGTTGAATCTTTGAAAAGCCAGAGAGTTCCAGAAAAACATCTACTTCTGGTTTATTGACTATGCCGAAGCCTTTGACTGTGTGGATCACAACAAATTGCGGACAATTCTTAAAGAGATGGGAACACCAGACCACCTTACCTGCCTCCTGAGAAATCTGTATTCAGGTCAGGAAGCAACAGTTAGAACTGGACATGGAACAACTGACTGGTTCCAAATTGGGAAAGGAGTATCTCAAGGCTGTATATTTTCACCCTGCTTATTTAGCTTATATGCAGAGTATATCATGTGAAATGGCAGGCTGGATGAAACAGAAGCTGGAATTAAGATTGCCAGGGGAAATATCAATAAGCTCAGATATGCAGATGATACCACCCTTATGGCAGAGATCTAAGATCTAAACAGCCTCTTGATGAAAGTGAAAGAGGAGAGTGAAAAATTTGGCTTAAAACTCAACATTCAGATAAGTAAGATCATGACATCTGGTCCCATCACTTCATGGCAAATAGATTGGGAAACAATGGAAACAGTGAGATATTTTATTTTGGGGAGCTCCAAATTCACTGCACATGGTGACTGAAGCCATGAAATTAAAAGATGTTTGATCCTTGGAAGAAAATCTAGGACCATAGTGGACAGCATATAAAAAAAGTACAGACATTACTTTGCCAACAAATGTTCATCTAGTCAAAACTACGGTTGTTCCAGTAGTCATGTATGGATGTGAGAGTTGGACTCTATAGAAAGCGGAGCGCCAAAGTATTGATGCTCTTGAACTGTGTTATTGAGAAGACTCTTGAGAGTTCCTTGGACTACAAGGAGATCAAAATCATTCCATCCTAAAGGAAATCAGTCCTGAATATTCATTGGAAGGACTGATGCTGAAGTTTAAACTCCAATACTTTGGCTACTTGATGCGAAGAACTGACTCTTTTGAAAAGATCCTGATGCTGGGAAAGATTGAAGGCGGGAGGAGAAGGGGACGACAGAGGATGAGATGGTTGGATGGCATCACCGACTCTATGGACATGAGTTTGAGTAAGCTCCGGGTGTTCGTGATACATAGGGTAGACTGGTGTTTTGTAGTCCTTGGAATTACAAAGAGTTGAACAAGACTGAGTGACTGAACTGAACTCAATTCCTCATTAATTCCCTTAACAAAACTTTTCATTGTGCCATCTGGAACCCCTTTTTTTGTTATTAATATCAACTTTAAAAATCACAATTTCTTCCAATTTTTTTCCTTCACTTCCTGGCTTTTCTGGAATCCGTGTGTCTTCTAAGCCCAAGCATTTCTCTTCCACCTTAAGTAAAACAAACAAAAAAACAAACAAGACTCACATTTTAGGCAGTTTGTATATATCACCTACTCCTTTATTTAAAGCTTCCCTGGTGGCTCAGGTGACAAGTCTGCCTGCAGTGCAGAAGATTCTGGTTCGATCCCTGGGTCAAGAAGATCCCCTTGGGGAAGGATATAACAACCCACTTCAGTAATTTTGCCTGAAATATCCCATGGACAGAGGAGCTTGGTGGGCTACAGTCCATGTGGTTGCAAAGAGTCAGATACGACTGAGTGGCTAACACGTTCCCTTTACTCCTTTATTTGACTATCTACTACATTGTCTGAATATCTTGCTTGTTGTTTAGTCACTTTGTGACCCCATGAAGTGTAATCTGGGAGGTTCCTCTGTTCATGGGATTTTCCAGGCAAGAATACTGGAGTGGGTTGTCATTTCATTCTTCAGGGGATTTCCCCGCCCCAGGGATTGAACCCGCATTTCCTTCATTGGCACGTGGATTCTTTACCACTGAAGCACCAGGTAACTTTTAAACTGTTACCTTCCTCTCTGCCCCAAGTCTATCCATCATGCTGAGTGGATCTGTGAGTGTAAATAAATTCACTATTCAGCTTGATTAGTTATTTGTCATCCTTTAAAATAAATTTATGTCCATTTGAATTTTACCTCTTCCTCATATCCTCAGCAGTAGCATGGATCTTGTCTTCACTTGAGTCTTTTCCACCCAGAATAATTAAGTCAATCATTCTGTTATTTGTTAGTTGTTGTTGTTGTTTTCACATTTGCTGTTGTTTTACCTATTGGACTATCTATTAACATATGCCTAAAACTTCACTTCGTTCAGTTCAGTCACTCAGTCATGTCCGACTCTTTGTGGCCCCATGGACTGCAGCACACCAGGCTTCCTTGTCCATTACCAACTCCCGGAGCTTACTCAAACTTATGTCCATTGAGTTGGTGATGCCATCCAACCGTCTCATCCTCTGTCATCCCCTTCTCCTCCTGCCTTCAATCTTTCCCAGCATCAGGGTCTTTTCAAATGAGTCAGTTCTTTGCATCAGGTAGCCAAAATATTGAAGTTTCAACTTCAGCATCAGTACTTCCAATGAATATTTAGGACTGATTTTCTTTAGGATGGAATGATTTTGATCTCCTTGCAGTCCAAGGGACTCTCAAGAGTCTTCTCCAACACCACAGTTCAAAAACATCAATTCTTTGGTGCCTAAACCTTAGATATATATAGTCATGTAGACTGGCAATTTTTACATTCTGCAAAGCCTGCATTACTCTCAGCCTTATTTTTAGCAGATGAACTTTCTTTTTATGTCACAAAGCAAAAGATGAATGAGGACCAGAACACTTTTACCTTGAGATTATTGAATCTATGTATTTATTTTCAGGGTTTTAAAAAAACTTTTATTTGAATATAGCATTTTTCTGAAAGTTTAATTTTCTTATATCTAGTCCCTTATAGTACCTCTCTTTGTCTGGAATTCACAAAATCTCTAACATATTTTATGATATTAGTAAGAAATCTATCCTAGATGATCATTTAATTCTACATATTCTCCTCAACGACTTCCAAGTGGGAATCATGGAATTTATGATAATTTATGTAAATATCATTGATAATATTTTAGTGTTAATATGCAAGCTATAAAAAGTAGTCATTGTATTAGTGTGTTATTTAGGTACATAAATATATAAATCATAATTTACAGTTTTAATATCACAGTGAGAAAAAATAAATTAGTTTCATAAATACTAATGCTATTTCCTAAATAAAGCATGTTTATGATAAAAGATGTTAGTATGTAACATATCTAAAACATCTCTGGTAAATAATGTATGTGTGTACATGCACATATATATATGAATGTGTATATATATATTTAAACACTCACATATGTTCAATACCATGCATAATAATGACCTGAAAATAGTCCTATTATATCTTATCATATTTAAGTATAACATTTTCATGTTCATTATTATTATTTGATAGTTTTTCAAGAATTCAGGTCAAATTTAATATATAATACATTGCTTTTATATTTTACTATTAATATACTCACTGGAAATGAATCAAAATTATTTTCTGAAAGTTTTCTTCTATATTTTATCAACATTTTAAAATTCACCAAATAAATATATTGAACTAGAACTTATATATTATTTTGATTCCAGCCTGAAACTTTTTGAACATAGTAAGGTGTCTGTTATATTTTTATTGAAAAATGTGTCTGCAGTTTGAAAGTTTTATGATCTCAATGTCTAAATTAACTATATGCTTATAACATACAAGTTGTATATGACTCATTAAGCCTGTATTTGTTAATTTTCTACCCAGGTGCTAAAGTATAGATAGGGAGTACAGCACAAGTAATACCAATTACATAGTCACTATTACCATTTTGAGTTTTATAAAGCTGAGAATTGTTGATGTGTATTAAATAACACAGCTCTATAGCAAACACCCTCTTCCAACAACACAAGAGAAGACTCTACATATGGACATCACCAGATGGTCAACACTGAAATCAGATTGATTATATTCTTTGTAGCCAAAGATGGAGAAGCTCTATACATTCAGTAAAAACAAGACTGGGAGCTGACTGTGGCTCAGATCATGAACTCCTTATTGCCAAATTCTTAAACTGACTTAAACTGAAGAAAGTAGGGATAACCACTATACCATTCAGGTATGACCTAAATCAAATCCCTTATGACTATAGAATGAAAGTGAGAAATAGATTTAAGGGACTAGATCTGATAGACAGAGAGCCTGATGAACTGTGGACAGAGGTTCATGACATTGTACATGAGACAGGGATCAAGACCATCCCATTGGAAAAGAAATGCAAAAAGGCAAAATGGTTGTCTGAGTAGGCCTTACAAATAACTATGAAAAGAAGAGAAGCAAAAGCAGAGGACAAAAGGAAAGATATTCCCATTTGAATGCAGCATTCCAAAGAATAACCAAGAGAGGTAAGAAAGCCTTCCTCAGAGATCAATGCAAAGAAATAGAGGAAACCAACAGAATGGGAAAGACTAGAGATTTCTTCAAGAAAATTAGAGATATCAAGGGAACATTTCATGCAAAGAAGGGCTCAATAAAGGACAGAAATGGTATGGACCTAACAGAAGCATAAGATATTAAGAAGAGGTGGCAAGAATACACAGAATAACTGTACAAAAAAAAATCTTCATGACCCAGATAATCACAGTGGTGTGATCACTCACCTAGAGCCAGATATCCTGGAATGTGTAGTCAAGTGGGCCTTAGAAAGCATCACTATGAACAAAGCTAGTGGATGTGATGAAATTTCATTTGAGCTATTTCAGATCCTGAAAGATGATTCTGTGAAAGTGCTGCACTCAATATGCCAGAAAATTTGGAAAACTCATCAGTGTCCACAGGGCTGGAAAATGTCAGTTTTCACTCCAATCCCTAAGAAAGGCAATCCCAAAGAATGCTCAAACTACCACACAACTGCACTCATCTCACATGCTAATAAAGTAATGCTCAAAATTCTCCAAGCCAGGCTTCAACAATACATGAACAGTGAACATCCAGATGTTCAAGCTGGTTTTATAAAAGGCAGAGGAATTAGAGATCAAATTGCCAATATCCACTGAATCATTGAAAAAGCAAGAGAGTTCCATAAAAACATCTATTTCTGCTTTATTGACTACGCCAAAGCCTTCCAACTGTGTGGATCACAACACACTGTGGAAAATTTTGAAAGAGTTGGAAATACCAGACCACCTGACCCACCTCTTGAGAAACCTGTATGCAGCTTAGGAAGCAACAGTTAGAACTGGACATGGAACAACAGACTGGTTCCAAATAGGAAAAGGAGTACATCAAGGCTGTATATTGTCACCCTGCTTATTTAACTTATATGCAGAGTACACCATGAGAAATGCTGGGCTGGAAGAAGCACAAGCTGGAATCAAGATTGCCAGGAGAAATATCAATAACCTCAGATATGCAGATGACATCACCCTTATGGCAGAAAGTGAAGAGGAACTAAAAAGCCTCTTGATGAAAGTGAGAGTAGAGTGAAAAAGTTGACTTAAAGCTCAACATTCAGAAAACTAAGATCATGGCATCTGGTCCCATCACCTCATGGGAAATAGATGGGGAGACAGTGGAAAGAGTGTCAGACTTTATTTTTGGGGGCTTCAAAATCACTGTAGATGGTGACTGCAGCCATGAAATTAAAAGATGCTTACTCCTTGGGAGGAAAGTTATGGCCGACCTAGATAGCATATTAAAACCCAGAGACATTACTTTGCCAACAAAGGTCTGTCTGGTCAAGGCTATGGTTTTTCCAGTGGTCATTTATGGATGTGAGAGTTGGACTGTGAGGAAAGCTAAGCACTGAAAAATTGATGCTTTTGAATTGATGTATTGAAGAAGATTCTTGATAGTCCCTTGGACTGCAAGAAGTCCATCCTTTCAGTCCTGCCCAGCATTTCTCAGGATGTACTCTTCATATAAGGTAAATAAGCAGGTGACAAGATACAACCAGTCCATCCTAAAGGAGGTCAGTCCTGGGTGTTCATTGGAAGGACTGATGCTGAAGCTGAAACTCCAGTACTTTGGCCACCTCATGCGAAGAGTTGACTCATTGGAAAAGACCCTGGTGCTGGGAGGGATTGGGGGCAGGAGGAGAAGGGGATGACAGAGGATGAGATGGCTGGATGGCATCACCGACTCGGTGGATATGAGTTTGAGTAAACTCCGGGAGTTGGTGATGGACAGGGAGGCCTGGCGTCCTGCGATTCATGGGGTCGCAAAGAGTCGGATACGAGTGAGCGACTGAACTGAACTGAACGATAAAAGTTTATGTCCTTAGAACTGACTTTTTTTTTCCTTGTGAATTATGTTGAATAAGCTATATATAAACACTTATCTTTCCTCTGGTTATAAACACCTATCTTCTGCAGTAGCCTAAAAGTAGTTTAAAAGTTGGCATGATTTTTGGTAATGTGGTAGGAAAAAAAGTCTCCTTGTATTGGTGGGTAAACATCTTTGAAACAAATGGACTTGTCATACTGTGATAAAAAAGAAGCTTGCAAGAATAATAGTGAGGTAGTATTACTGTTTCTGCTTTGGGAGAAGTAATGAAATTCTAAGATTCTATTAAAAAAAATGTAATTTTTTCTCTGTTGATGTCACTACTGAAAATAACGTGCTTAGAACAGTAATTATTTCAGAGAGCTAGGTATGTCAGACTCTGGCAAATGTCAGTAATATAATTACTTGATGCAAGACAGACTTTTCTAGCTTCCATTTCTACTGAGTTTTCTCGATGTTTATATCCTACTGAAAGTATAAACAGTAGAATTATAAATTATCTTTCCACTCAAGCAGTCTTAAAACATACAAAGGCAATAAATTCTTCTTTTTTTAAGTAACACTTTTGGAAATCATAGTTCAGATAATGCATATAAAACTTTTCTCTATCCTATTTAAAGGCATTTTTACTTAAGGCTTTAGAATAAGGAAGTCTTACTTTTTAATTTTATGAATTAAATAATTCTCTAGCTTTCCACACTGGGAGATAGGACAACAGTTTATAAAAAATAATTCAGTAGCACTATGCAGTTTTAAAACGAATGTTTTAAAAGTAATATGCATATTAAAATATTGTAAATTAAATTATCTTACAAAATTTAAAGTATACAATGGCCATGGGTCTTTCTAGGTGGCTCAGTGGTAAAGAATCTGCCTGCCAATACAGAAGACAAAGGACATGCAGGTTCAATCCCTGGGTCACAAATATCCCCTGGAGGAAGAAATGGCTCCCTACTCCAATACTCTTGCCTGAAAAATCTCATGGACAGAGAAACCTGGTGGAATACAGTCCATAGGGTCTCAAAGAGTCAGACACGACTGAGCATGCCTGCACTATACAATGCCCTAGAGGCTATTGAGGGAAACATTTGAAAGCTCTCTTTTACGAGTGAATTTTTTTTTTCTCAGCTTCAATTGTAATCACTATTTCCGTTTCAATATGTATCATAAAGAGCTTTGTAAAGTGCATGGACATGCACATATTTGCACGCACACGCGCACGCGCGCGCGCGCACACACACACACACACACACACACACACACCCTCTGTCTTTCAATATTTTGCCCTCTAACCTGTGAGGATGATACAAGGACCACATAAGCCAGCCATTAACCTGCTACAGGCTGATGATCAGAAGGTGGGAAGAGTGAAGAAAGTCATATATTATTACCTCTTCCCTGGTAGGTAAACAAGGACTATCTTACTTCTAAAATCTCTACAATTTTTGTCACATGTTCTCTTCTTATATTGCTCTTTTAAAGGTGCTGGTGTTAACAGCTCTTCTTAGTAACCATCTTACTGTACCCTTCCTTATTTTTTCCCTAAATCTTCTTACAAATAAATAAATAAATAAAAATTAGTCTTTTTATTATGTTATCTTCTTTTAATACTGACTTCCCAGATGGCACTAGTGTTAAAGAGCTCAGCTGCCAATGCAGGAGATGCAAGAGACCTGGGTTCAATCTCTGCATTGGTAAGATTCCCTGGAGGAGTGCATGGCTTCATGGAGGTTCATGGAAAATCCCATGAACACAGGAGCCTGGCTGGCTATGATCCATCAGGTCACAAAGAATCAGACATGACTGGGCACATATCATGCACACACACACAGCATAACTAATTCAGCACTAAGAACCTAGTAAAACAAATCAGACCTTGTGTTTAAGACAATCTCAGCAGTAAATTTATTGGACAAAAAGAATTTGAGTACAAGAAACTGGAGAACATATTTAATTTGAATATGTCTGTGAGTACAATGAAATGATGCCAAATAAGAGGTTCCAATATAAAAGTGAGGGAATATCCAGAACTGTCAAGGAATAAGAACATGTATCAATACATAAAATTATGAAGTTGGATTTATGGCTTAGTTAAATAAAGAAGCCTGTGAGACTTCTCTGTCTATGGAATTCTATGGGCAAGAATACTGGAGGGGTTGCCATTTCCTCCTCCAGGGGATCGTCCATTCCAGGGATCAAACCTGTGTCTCCCACCTCTCCTGGATTGACAGGCAGATTTTTTATCACTCAGCCACCTGGGAAGAGCTGGTCATATATGAATTCATTGGGCAAACTGCTAATCCTGTGTGTGAATTAAGGAGGTTTTATTATTAATTTATTTATTATTTGTGCATTTGATTGTATTTAATTAGTTGCAAACAAGAGTAGTGGTTGATATCAGTCGAAAATCATGATTTATATTGTCTGAGAAGTATGTTTAATATTGACTTAAAACAAGTGTATATTGACATGGATATGACTGAATATTGACATTCAGTCTTAGAAGTGTGTTCACTGGAATGTCTACCAGTCTGACTGATGTTTAAAGTGTAAGGCTGAACCAGTTTGTCTGGTATGCTTACTTAAGCAAGTTGTCATTGATTGATCACACTAGATTACAATCCATCCTGGTGCTCACCTGTTACTTATTACTATGACTATAAAGTTGTCATTGATTGATTAAATAGTTTGGGGACCATTTCCAGTATCACTGGTTATAATGAGTTGTCAGTCTTTACTGGGAATGTGGGGATTACTTTTTTATGTTTTTAATCAGTGGGCATTGACTGAACATTTGCTCTTGTCTGGAAAATAAGCTACAGATAACTTAGATAATTTTTCATTTACAATTTTCCATTGCCACAATCAACATCAGTCTCTCATTACCAATTCTTTATATTTTGAAAGTTCAACAATGCGATTGATAGATTGCCATCTTATCTGATTTCTGGAGACCATGATCTATTAGCCAGTGACATAAATTTTCTTGTCAAGTGAGACCACCAGGACTCTATATGCCCAACACTTAGGAACCAAGTCCACAGCAGCATACTCTATAACCACTCCTGACCCAGAGAGGGCAGAAACCATCAAGGTTCTCAGTAACACTGTTAATCCTCTTAATAGTACTATCCTTATCACTGGAGTAAACAGAGGGTCATCTCTGCTGTCCCTAGAAGCATAGTTATTTGGAAATTTTTTTTTTTTTTTTTTTTTTTTTTGGCTTTGCAGCTTAAAGTTCACCTCCCTGGGCTTTTAAAAACCCTTTCTTGTCTTTTTCTAGCAAAGTTTCAGAATTTCCATTTTTCTCCCGTGCTCCAATGAAATTTCCAGGAGAAAATGCAATGTGACCTTACCAGGTTATTAAATTCTGACTTCTGAGAGTAACTCTTAGACAAATAAACTGTTATATACATTTTTATACTCTGACACCCCATATGTTCTGTTTCAAAATTTAGTACCCTGTATATTTAGCTAATTCTGACTGGTGTATACTAGAGGGTGTTATAGCTATTTGATTTAAAAAAAAAAAATCCATTTTCTCACATAACATAAACAATATTTCCTTAATTAGGTCATTACCTGAATGACTTCTATATTATGTAGTGCATTGGAAATTTTATTAAAGCCTTATCTATGAACATTTACAATTTCTTTCATTATCCTTGAAAAATACATGTACTCTCTCTCCCCCAGCCCCATATATATATATATATGGTATAAATTGTCCTTCTTTTTATATATATTAGGGAGTAAATACAGTGAAATTACACAAGACATTAGTTGAATAACTATAAAATAATGCAAATGGAAATCTAAAATATTTAATTAAATAAACAATATTATTCTCATGGATTCAGAGAGATAAGATTTTGTAGAAGGCAAATCCCTTCAAATTGATCTAGAGATTCAATGAAAATCCTATGAAATTCCTATACAACTCATATAACGTTGTTTCTAAAATATTGCACCAGTCTCTTAAAAGAAATTGACAGTCTTACTTCAGATATTGCTTGAAAGTGAAAGTTGCTCAGTTGTGTCTGACTCTTTGTGACACCATGGTCTACACGGCCCATGGGATTCTTCAAGCCGCAATACTGGAGTGGGTAGCTGTTCCCTTCTCTGGGGGATCTTCCCAACCCAGGAAGAACCAGGGTCCCCTGCACTGCAGGCAGATTCTTTACCAGCTGAGCTACCAGGGAATCCTCAAATATGGCTTGGAAAGTCAGAAGACTTAGGGCAGACCAAATGATCTTAAGGCAGAAGGACATGATGGATAAATATATATCACATGATTATAAGATCTGATATAAAGCTTGAATAATCAAGATAACATGCTGGTGTAAGATAGACATATAGATTAATCAAGCAAAATAGAGTACAAAATAGATTCAAACTTAGATGTTCAATTGATTTTCAACAAAGGTGCCAGGTTAATTTGAGGTGATAATACCATATAACCCATAGTTAAATATTTAGAATTACTAGGTGATTTGTTCAAACTTTTTGGTTACAAGATCAATACACAAATTGGTTGCATGGAATAATTTTTATGAATGTAAATGTATTTCAAGCATAAAATACACAAAGCATAGTGCAGTCATACTTCAGAATATTATGTAGCAATTACAGAAAACAGTGCCATAATTTTGCAGAAATATTAGTACATCTCACAAGCATACTGTGGGAAAAAAAGAAGCCTATAACCAAATAATAAATATTCTACACTTAATTTAGATAAATTTGTAAAGATTCCAGACTAAAATACTGTGCAAACTATCACGATAGATTTAATTTGGGAAATGAGGAAAGGGTGAAGTTTGGATGAGACCATTTCTTGGGGATTCTCTGAGTTGTTGGAAATATTTTATTTTCAACCTGAGTTTGTTTATTTTAAAATAATTCATTGAATTATTATGGTTTGGGCAATTTTCTGCAGGCACTTATTTATCAATCAAATATTTTAATAGGACCATATTCACATATAAGATTATTCAATATTAAAACTGTTTATAATGGCATTTTTGGTAATAAAATTGTGGAGATAAATATTCATATGCTATTGGAGACTATCTAAATTGGTATAGTCACATTATCTGGTAAGTTAGATAATCTATTAAATTCAAAATTGGTCATTCAGTTCAGTTCAGTATCTCAGTCGTGTCCAACTCTGCGACCCCATGAACTGCAGCACGCCAGGCCTCCCTGTCCATCACCAACTACAGGAACTTATCCAAACTCATGTGCATTGAATCAGTGAAGCCATCCAACCATCTCATCCTTTGTCATCTGCTTCTCCTCCTTCCCTCAATCTTTCCCAGCATCAGGGTCTTTTCAAATGAGTCACCTCTTCACATCAGCTGGCCAAAGTATTGGAGTTTCAGCTTCAGTATCAGTCCTTCCACTGAACAACCAGGACTGATCGCCTTTAGGATGGACTGGTTGGATCTCCTTGCAGTTCAAGGGACTCTCAAAATTTTCTCCAACACCGCAGTTCAAAAGCATCAATTCTTTGGCACTCAGCTTTCTTTATAGTCCAACTCTCACATCCATACATGACCACTGGAAAAACCATAGCCTTGACCAGATGGACCTTTGTTGACAACGTGATGTCTCTGCTTTTTAAGATGCTGTCCAGGTTGGTCATAATTTTCCTTCCAAGGAGTAAGCGTCTTTTAATTTCATGGCTGAAATCACCATCTGCAGTGATATTGGAGCCACAAAAAATAAAGCCAGCCACTGTTTCCACTGTTTCCCCATCTATTAGCCATGAAGTGATGGGACTAAATGCCATGATCTTAGTTTTCTGAATGTTGAGCTTTAAGCCAAATTTTTCACTCTCCTCTTTCAATTTCATCAAGAGGCTCTTTAGTTCTTCACTTTCTGCCATAAGGGTAGTGTCATCTGCATATCTGAGGTTATTGATATTTCTCCTGGCAATCTGGATTCCAGTTTGTGCTTCTTCAGGCCCAGTATTTCTCGTGGTGTACTCTGCATATAAGGTAAATAAGCATGGTGGCCATATACAGGCTTGACATACTCCTTTCCCAATTTGGAACCAGTCTGTTATTCCATGTCCAGTTCTAACTGTTGCTTCCTGACCTGCATACAGGTTTCTCAAGAGGCAGGTCAGGTGGTCTGGTATTCCCATCTCTTTCAGAATTTTCCACAGTTTATTGTGATCCACACAGTCAAAGGCTTTGACATAGTCAATAAAGCAGAAATAGATGTTTTTCTGGAACTCTCTTGCTTTATCAATGATCCAGTGAATGTTGGCAATTTGATCTCTGGTTCCTCTGCCTTTTCTGAATCCAGCTTGAACATCCAGAAGTTCATGGTTCATGTATTGCTGAAGCCTGGCTTGGAGAATTTTGAGCATAACTTTACTAGCCTGTGAGATGAGTGCAATTGTGCGGTAGTTTGAGCATTCTTTTGCATTGTGTTTCCTAAGGATTGGAAAGAAAGCTGACCTTTTCCAGTCCTGTGGCCACTGCTGAGTTTTCCAAATTTGCTGACATATTGAGTGCAGCCCTTTCACAACATCATCTTCTAGGATTTGAAATAGCTCAACTGGAATTCCATAACCTCTACTAACTTTGTTCGTAGTGATGCTTCCTAAAGCCCACTTGATTTCACATTCCAGGATGTCTGACTCTAGGTGAGTGATCACACCACCATGGTTATCTGGGTCATGAAGATCTTTTTTGTACAGTTCTTCTGTGTATTCTTGTCACTTCTCTTAATATCTTCTGCTTCTGTTAGGTCCATGCCATTTCTGTCCTTTATTGTGCACATTTTTGCATGAAATATTCCCTTGATATTTCTAATTTTACTGAAGAGATCTCTAGTCTTTCCCATTCTGTTCTTTTCCTCTATTTCTTTGCATTGATCACTGAGGAAGGCTTTCTTATCTCTCCTTGCTATTCTTTGGAATTCTACATTCAAATGGGTATATCTTTCCTTTTCTTCTTTGCTTTTCACTTCTTTTTCACTTCTCTTATTTTCATAGCCTGTGGAAGACAGCCATTTTGCTTTTTTGTATTTGGTTTTCTTGGGCATGGTCTTGATCCCTGTCTCGTGTATAATGTCATGAACCTCCATCCATAGTTCATCAGGCTGTCTGTTTATCAGATCTAGTCACTTAGATCTTTTTCTCTCTTCCACTGTATAGTCATAAGGGATTTGATTAAGGTCATACCTGAACGGTCTAGTGGTTTTCCCCACTTTCTTTTTTTTTTAATTAATTAATTAATTAGTTTTACTTTACAACATTCTGTCACTTTCTTAAATTTAAGTCTGAATTTGGCAATAAGGAGTTCATGATCTGGACCACAGTCAGCTCCAAGTCTTGTTTTTGCTGACTGTATAGAGCTTCTTCATCTTTGGCTGCAAAAATATAATCAATTTGATTTTGGTGTTGGTCATCTGGTGATGTCCGTGTTTAACCTTCACTTAATGATGAGATGTTTACTTCAGCATTCTTTGTAACAATAAGATAGAGAGTTGCCTAAATACAATACGTTTCCACCATATTCTTCAACAGTTGAAAATAATAAGAGAAATTTTAAGGACTGACCCCAAAGAATTCCATGATAAACTGCTTAATTAAAACTGCAAGGAGGGATCTTCCCTGGTGGTCCAGTGGCTAAGACTCTGAGCTACTGATGCAGGGGGCCTGGGTTCGATCCCTGGTCAGGCAACTAGATCCCACATGCTGTAACCAGGAGCCGGTATAGCCAAGTAAATAAATATATTAAAAAAAAAAAAAAAAAAAAAACTGCAAGGAGTAGAATGATGCAAACATTATAAAGGAATGAAACTAGTTAAACTATGGAGATAAACTCATTCAGGTTACAAGATATCCTAATAGTTTATACAGCATTATAATGTTCATTAAACATATTTGTGCACTTTATATTTTTATAATGAATAATTTTATGATAATATGTTATCCATAAAAAACCACTAGAAAGTCAGTAAGACAGTGTTAATTAATTTCAATTTGCTAATGAGGAGTCATATTCATTGGAGTTGAGCAGACCAAAACCACATAGAGATGGGGTGAAGGTTTTGGTTTTACAACTTAACAGCATATAATACTGTATGTATTATAAATGTGTGAAGAGATTTCAAATTCTATCTGATAAAAGGGCTTCCAGAGAACATCAAATCTAATGTATGGAATGCTGCATTTTGAAATACATTTGGATTTTTACTGTGTAATCTAAGACTATCAACCATCACTACTTCTTTAGAATATTAGAATTATAGACATAATTATTTGCTAATTCATGCAAGAGAGAAGGTGTCCATTTTCTATTGGTGGTAGAAAATACACATTCAGGATAACACATGGATACAACTTACTTCCATTGATCTTCTCTATTAACTTGACTATAGACAAGCTACACCTTTCTCAAAACAGGGGGTAGAGGAAACACTTTTCCTGAACCATTTGTGTGATTCTATTCTTAATGTTGTAAAAGGAATGCTGTTTTGAAAGTAAAGAGGAAAAGACAGTGGTGAAATTTCATCTACACAGATCTTAGAAAAAATGTCATATTGTTTGAATATTTATAGGTTTAAAAACACCCACAAATATATAATCTTGGCAAAAGTATCTATTAAACAACAGAAGGTCAAGATTTAAGATTTAGACTTCTTCCTGATATCCTCATATTATTACCACAGGCTGACAGAATAGCTGGAAGGCATTTCTACAGCTTTTGAACAGATAATTACTTATTCTGATATCCCAATATTATTATTTTACACCTTAATGGCAGATTTTATTCTTAAAAGCCAATTCCATTTAACATTACAAAGTGCATGTATGAACTTTTTGCAAAGACATTTAAAAAACTCAGTAAAATAATTATTGCTATAAAATATAAAAGTCCTAACTCCTCTTTCTTACAATTTTTACAAGATTGCTTTCTTCTTTGTATAGAAAATCCTTTCATATTATCTGACTTCTTTAAATTTTCATTAGCATTAATTGTACCAGGGCAATACAGTAATATCTTTCCTGATAAAGTATCACCAGTTATGACAAGTGGGGAGTGACTGCAATAACCTAAATTCTTCTCCAAATTAATTTTGCTTATTGTGTCTTCTGATTGTTATGACTGTGGTTGTCACATTTTATACACTGACAATAAAAAGCAAAGAATATTTTAACACATGCATTAATTAAGACTTTATGGTTACTTATTAGTCTTGGATGTAAAAAGAGGTAAAATTTATTATGATTCATTTTGCTATTTTTTTCCTGTGGAAATTAAGAAAAAAAAAGTCAAAAAATATTTTATTCCATATTACCTTTATGCTAAGAGTTTAATTTCCTGCTTGTAAAAAAACTCCAACTTCAAAAGTTTCATTCTGTCTGTTTACCTTTCTATTTGATATCACACAATTTAAAATAAATTTTAAAAATAACATGCAAATAATAACAATTGTTCTCAGAGAATTGGTCCCAACATACCACAGAAGATGATAACTCTGTTAATATCTGAACCAGAGATCAAATTGCCAACATCCGATAGATCATCGAAAAAGCAAGAGGGTTCCAGAAAAAACATCTATTTCTGCTTTATTGACTATGCCAAAGCCTTTGACTGTGTGGATAACAATAACTTGTGGAAAATTCTGAAAGAGATGGGAATACCATCTGACTTGCCTGTTGAGAAACCTGTATGCAGGTCAGGAAGTAACAGTTAGAAGTGGACATGGAACAAGTCTGGTTCCAAATAGGAAAAGGAGTATGTCAAAGCTGTATATTGTCACCCTGCTTATTTACGGTATATGCAGAGTACATCATGAGAAACGCTGGGCTGGAAGAAGCACAGGATGGAACCAAGATTGCTGGGAGAAATATCAATAACCTCAGATATGCAGATGACACCACCCTTATGGCAGAAAGTGAAGAACTAAAGATCCTCTTGATGAAAGTGAAAGAGGAGAGTGAAAAAGTTGGCTTAAAGCTCAACATTCAGAAAACTAAGATCATGGCATCTGGTCCGATCACTTCATGGCAAACAGATGGAGAAACAGTGGAAACAGTGGCTGACTTTATTTTTTGTCGCTCCAAAATCACTGCAGATGGTGATTGCAGCCATGAAATTAAAGGACGTTTACTCCTTGGAAAGAAGGTTATGACCAACCTAGACAGAATATTGAAAAGCAGAGACATTACTTTGTCAACAAAGGTCCGTCTAGTCAAGACTATGGTTTTTCCAGTGGTCATGTATGGATGTGAGAGTTGGACTATAAAGAAAGCTGAGTGCCAAAGAATTGATGCTTTTGAACTGTGGTGTTTGAGAAGACTCTTGAGAGTCCCTTGGACTACAAGGAGACCCAACCAGTCCATCCTAAAGGAGACCAGTCCTGGGTGTTCATTTGAAGGACTGATGTTGAAGCTGAAACTCCAATACTTTGGCCAGTTGATGTGAAGAGGTGACTCATTTGAAAAGACTCTGATGCTGGGAAGGATTGAGGGCAGGAGGAGAAGGGGAAAACAGAGGATGAGATGGTTGGATGGCATCACCGACTCAATGCACATGGGTTGGGTGAACTCCCGTAGTTGGTGATGGACAGGGAGGCCTGGTGTGCTGTGGTTCAATGGCCTTGCAAAGAGTCGGACATGACTGAGTTACTGAACTGAGCTGAACTGAACTACCACAGAAGAAAACCATTTTGATTTTATAGATGTATGAAAGTGAAAGTCACTCAGTCATGTCTGACTCTTTGCGATCCCATGGACTATACTCTCCACAGAATTCTCCAGGCCAGAATACTGCAGTGGGTAGCATTTCCGTTCTCCAGGGGATCTTCCCAACCCAGCATCGAACCCAAGTCTTCCGAATTGCAGGCGGATTCTTTACCAGCTGAGCCTCTAGAGAAGCCCTTAGAGATAAGATAACCTCAGTCAGAACATGCTAAATCAATTGACTGGGGTCGTGTTGCATGTGCATCTTTCAAACAGAATATCCCAAGCCTTCTAACCCCACATATTTAGGACTTCTTCCATTTAATGTTCCTCTAAATAAAATATCAAGTAATCTTACTTTATTATTGGCTAATTTACATTTCTAATTTATTTTCATTCCAGCTTACAAAAATTTGTAAATGCCTGATGAATGAAATGTGTTTCAGTGTTTACTCATTGCATCTTGAGATACCCCTGTCAATATTTAATCAGCAATATTCACTGGCCGTCCATAGTAAGTTCTTTACCTTTATTTAACCTCCTTTTTTTCCCCCATGGTTAATAATTTTTGGTACATTGACAAATTTCCTTTGGAAATAAAAGGAGATTATATAACATATATTGATCTTGGGAAGAGACAAACTCTTTTCAAAATATGCCTCAGCATTCACAATAATAATACCAACTACCAATTTCGCTTGTCATATTCTGCAAACAAGACTTAGTCTTCCCAAACTCATATCATCATTAACCATGTCTGAGTTATCCTTCTGTAGACATAGATTTTGAGACCAGAGTTCTTGTTTAGGCAGTCTATTGGGGAACTGCCTTCTAGAAGAAGCTGAGTAAAGAAAGCACAGGAAGGCAACGTATGAAACTAGCATGAATGTAGCCTCCCTTAGAGACTGCATTCAAGCTGATTCCATCAGAATAAATTGAAGTGCAAATTATACCAAAAAGTTGGGTAAGCTTTTAGGATAGACAACCAGCTTAGTGTATCCCATTATGGTCAGTCATTGAGTAATAGGTGGCCCAGAATATGTGTGGCAGTTATAGACTTGTGAATATGGTGCTTTCATTTGGCTAGTGGCTGTCTGTTCTCCAGAAGCCAGCAGCAGCGAGTTGTCATCCGCCAACACCCACAGCAGTTGGAGGGTGGGCGCATCCGCTGATAAAAGAGACTTGAGTGGAGCTCAAACAATACCCAGTGTAACCCATGACTGCCCCATATAGATTTACTTCCTTCTTGCACTAAACTACACAAATGAGGCAGACATCCTCCAGATTTAGAGGTTTATGGCTGGACACAATTTCAGGGAAATATAAAAATATATTTCAGAGTTAATGAGACAAACCATAGACCTCACTACTCCAGTTGTTACCATAGCCTTTACTAAAATTTATCATCTCATTTCTCCAGAATCCATTCTTGATAGCTTTCGATCTATTGGTTTAGGTGGCATACCTAGTTAATTGACTGAGATTCTAATCTCTGACAACTTTGAACTTCTGCCTCTATCCAGCAAATGGCTGTTGTATTTGATGATTTACACTTACAGATGGACACTAGAGTTTCAAGAGGTATCGTGGAGGATCACCTAAGTGTCTAATATATTCCTCCATCTGTGCTCACTCAGTCGTGTCTGACTCTTTGGGACCCTATGGACTAGAGCCCGCCAGATTCCTTTGTCCATGGAAATTCTCAGGCAAGAATACTGGAGTGGGTTGCCATTTCCTTCTCCAGAGGATCTTCCTGACCCAAGGATAGAACCCACATCTCCTGCTTTGGCAGGCAGATTCTTTACCATATTTC
This sequence comes from Muntiacus reevesi, assembly GCF_963930625.1. Classification (NCBI taxonomy): domain Eukaryota; kingdom Metazoa; phylum Chordata; class Mammalia; order Artiodactyla; family Cervidae; genus Muntiacus; species Muntiacus reevesi. The sequence goes on along the minus strand of NC_089270.1, from coordinate 36,255,250 downwards.
TCCATATTCCCATTATAGAGCAAAAGCCCAGAACCTTTATGTAGATAAGAGTCAACCACTGTTAATATGATAACTTTTTTATTTGCTTGGTGGTTTACTGACACAAAGTAAACATAATGTCTATGGTTTTGATTCAGTAAAACTCTCACTTTGTTTCTTTTTGAAAATGTCCCTCCACCCCAAGCATAGGAACTAGTACATCTAGACCCACAGAGCCTAAAATTACAGGCTCAGATTCCCCAAATTAATGTTGGTAAGTGGGGACTCTCATTCCTATACTATAATTCCTGAGTCCATATATTCTACCTACTGGCTACTATGTAGAGATCATTGGTGTAAAGTGTATGCTGCATTCTAAAGCATTATGTTCTATCCTTGCACAGCCTCATCTTTAACCTGAAACATAATCTATACCTACAACAGGCTATCTTATCACACTTATCAAGTCATCCACTCTGGGTTGTATGCTATTTAGCAGGGCCAGTGAATTCTTCCATTTCACACCCTCTGATGTAAGCATATTTTAAGACTTAACATCAGCAGATTGGATATTTTCTGAGCCCTTGTAACACAGACTAAGGCAGTGAGGTCAAGAAAGTATAAACATTGCCAAAATGTGTATCAATACTGGATGTGTATCAACTTGGGTTGAAATAATATATTGTTCTTTCCAAGTTGAATGGATCTGAAACAATCCACTTTCTATCTGGTGGTACTCAGAAAACTGTCAGGAAGTTAGTGTTGTCATTCTTTTTTAATTTTCATTGAAGTGAAATTCACATAACAAAATTAACTTTTTAAAGTTTCATTCATTTTCGGTTAGTATATTCACAGTGTTGTTCAACCACTTCCTCTGTCTAGTTTCCAAACATTTCATCACCCCTGAAATAAGACTCTGTACCCATTAAGCAGTCATTCCCCACTCCTTCTTCTCCTATATTCAGGCAACCAAAAATCTGCTTCTATTTCTGTGGATTTATTTATTCTGTCTATTTCATATACATGGAATGACACAATAGGTGACTTTTTATATCCAAATTCTAGTATTTTTAAGGCTGATTCACTGAGTAGTGGTAACCTGTATCGTTACTTCATCCATTTTTGGCTGAATAATATTCCATTGTGTATACCACAGTTTCCATATCCATGAATCTGTTGATGGATATTTGGGATGTTTCTACCTTTTGGCACAATGTGACTACTGTTTCTCTGGATATTTGTGTACAAGAATTTATTTGAGTATCTGTTATATACTTTTCTGGTGTATAGCCTAAGAATAGAATTGCTGAGTCATAATTATATGTTCAAATTTTAGGAAACTGCTAAACTGTTTTACACAGTGGCTGTACCATTTTGTATTTCCACCAGTATTGTGCCAAGGTTCTAATTTCTCCAATTGTCACCAGCACTTGCTTTTTACACTTTCAAAAATTATAACCATGTCATCATGTATTATTATTTTCAGTGTATGGGATTTTTACCTCCTGAGTTAAATTTATTCATAATGATTTTTATTACTTTTTATATTATGCTAAATGATGTCTTATTAGTCATTTCTGTAAGTCTCAATCATTGGGCATTTTTGTCTGCCAATTTGAATTTTTGACTGATTATAGTATCCCTGATGCCCTGAGGCAGTTTGCCTACCAAAGGCAAAGTGTACCTATGAGCCCGTACAGAGTTAAATGGTTAAAAGTGTGAAATTTAAAGTTAAAGATAATTGAGTTTGAATCTGGGATCTATCATTTATTGGCTTCACCAATAACTAGCTTAGAAAGAAAGAAAGTGAAGTAGCTCAGTCGTGTACAACTCTTTGCTACCCCATGGATTGTAGCCTATCAGGCTCCTCCATCCATGGGATTTTCCAGGCAAGATTACTGGAGTGGGTTGCCATTTCCTTCTCCAGGGGATTTTCCCAACCCAGGGATCGAACCCTGGTCTTCCGCATTGTAGGCAGATGCTTTTGCCATCTGAGCCACCAGAGAATTGAAAAAGTAGCTTAGCTATCACTTAATCTTATGAATTCTTAGTTTATTTACAGTTAAATTTGGGATAATAATAACACTTTTATAGGATTGTAGTGAAGAAAGCATAATCTTCATACTTTTTAATTCCAATAGATATAATAACTTACAATTATGATTAGTATTCTGGGTATATTGCAGAAATAGATGATCTTCACTGACAGGCTGAGTAGCTACTTAACAATCTAAGAATACAGTCAGCAGGAACAGTAAAAAAATGATTTTATTAAAACAGATTTGCTTCCTTGATAGCTCAGTTAGTAAAGAATCTGCCTGCAATGCAGGAGACCCCAGTTCAATTCCTGGCTTGGGAAGATCCCCTGGAGAAGGAATAGGCTGCCCACTCCAGTATTCTTGGGCTTCCCTGGTGGCTCAGCTGGTAAAGAATCCACCTGCGATGCGGGAGACCTGGGTTTGATCCCAGGGCTGGGAAGATCCCCTGGAGAAGGAAAAGGTTACCCACTCCAGTAATTTGGCCTGAAGAATTCCATGGACTGTATAATCTGTGGGATCAAAAGTGTTGGACACGACTGAGTGACTGTCGCTTTCACTTTAGATGATTTGCTAAGCAACAGAAGGGGATGTACCTAGGAATTATGTTTTGTATAAAGTTTGAAAAACAATATTTTGTATACAGATTGCACCTAAATCTTCAGGTGAGCAGCAATAGTTCTAATAGTGAGAAAAATCTATGTATATTAAATACTAAAGCCTATAGTGAAAAGTCTCCAAATTTCCATGGTCGCTTTTCTACCATCAGTATATGGTATAGAAATAACTGGTAAAGACACAAAAAAGTAGCACTTAGTACTACCCTGAAACGTACTTTTATATTTTGCTAGTCATCAAAAATACATTTTACATTCTATGTATAATGTTATGAAAATGATGTGTCAAGTAAACCAGACAATTAAGCAACTATACTTATAAGATATTGGAGTAAGAACTGACAACACCCTCCAGCATGTTTTCCTGGAAAGTTCCATCAACAAATGTGTCTGGCAGACTACAAGTGGGACAGAGCTGAGCACACACACACTTATAAGATATTTAATCTATCACTGTTCTAGATTTTGGAGATACTGGAGATATAAAACCATCATTATTTTCATAGAGTTTACCATCTAGGCAGTAATTCTTAACCAAAAGAAATTTTGTAATTCAGAATACATTTATTAATGTTTAGAAACATTTTTGGTTACTGCAACTAGGAAGATCTGGGGCTAAAGCAGAGAAGAGATGAGGTTAGAACTGAGCTCTGAAGATCTTCAACATTTAGTGGTTCAGTAAAGAAAACAAAGCTGGCAAAGAAGGCTGGGAAGGAAGAGTCAGATATGAGAGGAAAGCCAAAGATGTATATCATCCAAATTTTAAAGAAGAAGAAATAGTTAGTTCAAATCCTGTGTGCAGAGATAGAACACATACAGTGGGGGATGGTTGGATTTATTAGAGTTCACACCAAGCAGGTTATTGGTGCCCTCAAAAATAGCAACTTGTAAATAAAAGAGTTGATTTTTTTGAGAAATAAATGTACTGAAACACAGTTTGCAGGAGCAAATGACACAATTAATAACTTTAGTTGCTAAGGAGAGCAGAAAACTGCAACAATATTTGGTAGAGGATAGGCTCAAAAAATTGTATTTGTATTTTATTTGACTTTTGTGAATTTTTTAATATTGGTGATACTAGTTAATGTTTCTCAGCCACTGACAATGATTCACTAGAGAACAAGAGGTTGACAATTCAGGTGACAAGATAATACAGGGAGTGAAGAGGCAAATCAAAGATAAAACAGAAATATCTGTATTATTAGTCAAACAAACTGAAGCACAGATACCATATTATAGACTTTATGCTTGAGTAAACATTCTAATTGATTTTATGTTTCATAGTTATAACTGAATAAGATAACCTGTCTGCTAATCAAATAAGACTGTTCTTAAATTTTCATTTTTTATATAATAAGGAGCAAAACAACTTACCATTGAGTGTTTTTAAAACACTTGGAAAAATATAAGAATATTCTTATTCTGAAACATGCATGCTCATTTATAGACCTTCAACATGTATATTTCTTCAAGGTATATGAATTAAATTAATTAATTTTTAACCCTAAATGGAAACAATTATAAAACTGCCTAAAATTTTTAATTTGTTTTAGATTATCATTCTAAGCCATGTGTTAATATTCGTGCATAACCTCAAATCAGGAAATTTCTTCTTTGCTCAATGATAAGAAATGGTATCTTTCAAAACTTCTTATTGATATATAAACTTTTTATTTTCATTCCATCACGAAGAAAGGCAATGCCAAAGAATACTCAAACAACTGCACAATTGCACTCATCTCACACGGTTTTAAAGTAATGCTCAAAATTCTCCAAGCCAGGCTTCAGCAATATGTGAACCGTGAACTTCCAGATGTTCAAGCTGGTTTTAGAAAAGGCAGAACAACAGATCAAATTGTCAACATCCGCTGGATCATTAAAAAAGCAAGAGAGTTCCAGTAAAACCTCTATTTCTGCTTTATTGACTATGTGAAAATGTTTGACTGTGTGGATTACAATAAACTGTGGAAAATTCTAAAAGAGATGGAATACCAGACCACCTGACCTGCCTCTTGAGAAACTTGTATGCAGGTCAGGAAATAACAGTTAGAACTGGACATGGAACAACAGACTGGTTACAAATAGGAAAAGCAGTATGTCAAGGCTGTATATTGTAACCCTGCTTATTTAACTTATATGCAGAGTACATCATGAGAAACGCTGGGCTGGAAGAAGAACAAGCTGGAATCCAGATTGCCAGGAGAAATATCAATAACCTCAGATATTCAGATGACACCACCCTTATGGCAGAAGGTGAAGAAGACTAAAGAGCCTCTTGATGAAAGTGAAAGAGGTGAGTGAAAAATTTGGCTTAAAGCTCAACACTCAGAAAACTAAGATCATGGCATCTGGTCCCATCACTTCATGGCAAATAGATGGGGAAGCAGTGGAAACAGTGGCTGACTTTATTTTTTGGGGCTCCAAAATTACTGCAGATGGTGATTGCAGCCATGGAATTCAAAGACGCTTACTCCTTGGAAGGAAAATTATGGCCAACCTGCACAGCATATTAAAAAGCAGAAACATGACTTTGTCAACAGAGGTCCATCTAGTCAAGACTATGGTTTTTCCAGTAGTCATGTATGGATGTGAGAGTTGAACTATAAAGAAAGATGAATGCAGAAGAATTGATGCTTTTGAACTGTGGTGTTGAGAAGACTCTTGAGAGTTCCTTGGACTGCAGGGAGATCCACCCAATTCATCCTAAGAGAGACAGTCGTTAATGTTCAGTGGAAGGACTGATTGAAGCTGAAACTCCAATACTTTGGCCAGCTGATATGAAGAGGTGACTCATCTGAAAAGACCCTGATGCTGGGAAAGATTGAGGGCAGGAGGAGAAGTGGACGGCAGAGGATGAGATAGTTGGATGGCAATACCTACTCAATGGACATGAGTTTGGGTAAACTTTGAGAGTTGGTGATGGACAAGGAGGCTTGGCGCTGAGGCTCATGGGGTCGCAAAGTTGGATATAACTAAGCGACTGAATTGACGATGCTTTTTATTGGAGCAAGTGTATAATTTTACTAGAAAAAAATAATTTAAGATTTTTAGTTAGCATTTTTCTCTTTAATTAAAATTTTAGTCAGAATTATACCTTTGAAATATTACGAATATACTTAAATGGGCTTCCCTTGTGACTCAGCTGGTAAAGAATCCGCCAGCATTGCCGGAGACCTGGGTAGGATCCCTGGGTTGGGAAGATCCTCTAGAGGAGGGAAAGGCTACCCACTCCAGGATTCTGGCCTGGAGAATTCCATGGCCTGTATAGTCCCTGGGGTCTCAAAGTGTAGGGCACGCTTGAGCGACTTTCACTTTCACTTTTTTTCAAATGTGGCTTACACTAGAAATGATACTCATTAAAGTTCTATAAACCATAATGACTGCAAAAACTGTATTTAATATTTGTTTTCAACTTATATCAGAATAATTGTCATTTTTCTTTGTAATAGAAATAATTTATGTATCTTTCCTATTGCAAAAATTACTTGTCTCTTAGTTTAAATAGCATTATAACCCTTCAATATAAACCTTGTTAAATTTTCTTGATTCCAAATATTCATTTGACTTATTACAGAGATAGCAACTTGATCAGTATTTTTCTAGTCCCAGTGTGCTAATAAACCTGTCAAAGGTGAAGTTTAATAGAGTTTTCTTCTTAAATGATTTCTTAATAGTTCAAAAAGATTCAGTAATTGGTGGTAATCTGAAACATCTGTCAAACCTGTTTCACTTCCATGAAATAATTTCAAAATTACATTTTAAATAATTTATTGTTCAGAAAAGGCTTATTCCTACTGCTTTCTTTTATTTCTTCTATGACATTTTTATTAGTTAGTGAGTTAGCGTTAGTGGCTCAGTCATGTCCAACTCTTTGTGACCTCATGAACTGTAACCTGCTAGGCTCCTGTCTATGGGATTCTCCAGGCAAGAATACTGGAGTGGATTGCCATGCCTTTCTCCAGGGGATCTTCAAGACCAAGGATTGAACTCAGGTCTCCCACATTGCAGGCAGATTCTTTACCATCCAAGCCACTAGGGAAGCCCAAACCTATATTTTCATAGTTTTGCCTAGACATATATGTTTATGTGATACATATTTTCTAAAGTTTATCTTCTCTAACAGCCATAACTTGTGATAATGCAGAATATAGTTCTTTCCATTAATATTTACCAATCTCTTTCACATATCACTTATCATCTGACATTTATCTCAATTCTTTTTAAAATAAAGATAATAATTTCTAGCATATGCTATATATGCCATTAAGAACTGTTAGAATATCAATCCAGTATTACTCATAATTTTACTTTAGGAAGGTTCATTAAAAAAAGAAAAACTGATTTAAAGGCTTTGCATAAATAATGTGTTAGGATCATTATAATAGAATCCTTCAAAATTCATTCAATCAACAGTATTTTTCATCCGTTTAGAGAAGTGCATAATATTATAAAACAATCTTCTGTAGATATGCATACAGAATTCATTTTTTTTCTACACCTGTTTAACTGAAATATTGAAATGATTAAATCTTTGTATGTATGTGATTAACAGTATATTTTTTGATACACAGTAGAAATTTTAGTCTATTTCTTAAAATATAAGGTACAAAAAAGTTGCAAAATAAATGAATAACATAATTAAGCATAACACTGTTTATTTCACAATCATTTCACCCATTTTCATAAATAATTGCCTATTCAAATATATAATAAATCTTTATTAAATATTTATTCAGCCTTCTAAGTTATCTATTATAAATGTATTATGTACCAAACTCTCTGCTAGGCACAAGGTCTATATTGGAGTGTAACACATTTATAGTCCTAGGTGTTTTGGAATGAATATTCTATTTGAGTATGATGATCAAATGACATAAACATAATTACAGATTTTAATAAGTACATCCTTACAATATTTGCAAGGGTTAGCTAAAGCAGTCAAACAAAAAGATAATTTGGGCTGAAAATTTAGAAAGGCATTGTGATACATATTTTCCAATACCTTATCATCTAAACTGTGATTGACAAGCCTATCTTCAAATAGACTTTTAAAATTATATTGTTCTTACAGCAGTCAATGTTAAATTTTTTGTTTAAAATTTTACAAACAGAAGCTTAGAGTGGTATTTCAGTATGAATCTTACCAGATATTTTTATTAAAAATTCTCATATTGTTTTACTCATTTATTCATTTTGCATGCATCAGATTACTGAGTATTTGATGCTTATCAGGAACTGATGTAGGTCTTAATTATGTAGTCTCTAATAAGAAAGATGAAGTTAGCATAGTTATAGTAGATTAAGAAATGGAGTAACCCAAAACCCAAGAGCTATATAAAATTCTGTCCACTGAGTTTTCCCTTCTTTGCTGCTCATTAGAACCACTTACTAAGAGAATGAATAACCCTACAGCTATCCATTTAAAAATAGTACTAGCTTATAAATTAGAGCCACTTATAACCAAAATTAATATGTCCCACTTCAATTAACTACTCAAAAGTTTTCACCCATGACATCGTGAATGTTGAGGGAAGAATGACATTCTGTCAGTACAATCAGCCTGGGAATCTGTGACACTTGCTCGTTAAAATTCCAAGTGTGTTCAGAACTACCTCACATTTAACATTTATAATTTGACATTTTATAAATGATAAGTGGCTATTTTCCTGCATACGGATTTTATTAGTCAGGGTTCTCCAGAGAAAGAGAACCAATAAGACCCCGAGGGATGTGTGTTTCTCTCTCTTCATATGCAGCATATGTGTACATGTGTATGTATATGTAGAGAGAAAGACAGAGACTTTAAGGAACTGTCTCAAAGGATTGTGGAGGTTGTCAAGTCCAAAATCTACAGGGTAAGCTGGCAATCTGGAGACTCAGGGAAGAAGCTTTTATTTCAGTTCTAGTTGGAAGGCACTCTGCTGACAGATTTTCCTCTTCTTCTGGGGAGGCCAGTTTTTCAACTGATAGTATGAGGCCCCCCATATTATGCATGTAAAGGGCTTTGCATGCATATGTGCTAAGTTTTCAGTCGTGTCCGACTCTGTGTGACCCTATGGACTGCAGCCTGCCAGGCTCCTCTGTCCCTGAGATTCTCCAGGCAAGAACAATGGAGTGGGTTGCCATTTCCTTCTCCAATGCATGAAAAGTGAAAAGTGGAAGTGAAGTCACTCAGTCGTATCTGACTCTGTTCGACCCCATGGGCTGCACCCTACTAGCCTCCTCCGTCCATGGGATTTTCCAGGCAAGAGGACTGGAGTGGGTTGCCATTGCCTTCTCCAGTTTTTGTGTCTATTTACACTATAATTCTGATAGATTTAGTAAAGAGAAGTATATGGGTAGATAACATAAATGTAACATTCATGGAAAAATCAGTAATGTGTTTTAAACCTTTCTGCATGTCTTCACATTCCTAAATTGACAAGGGATCACATCACAAAATATACCATTGTTAAAGTGCTGCACTCAATATGACAGCAAATTTGGAAAACTCAGCAGTGGTTGGAAAAGGTCAGTTTTCATTCCAATCCAAAAGAAAGGCAATGTCAAAGAGTGTTCAAATAACACACAATTGCACTCATCTCACAAGCTAGCAAAGTAACGCTCAAAATTCTCCAAGTCAGACTTCAATAATATGTGAACTGTGAACTTCCAGATAGTCAAGCTGGATTTAGAAAAGCAGAGGAACCAGAGATCAAATTACCAACATCTGTTGGATCATTGAAAAAGCGAGTGAATTTTAGAAAAACATTTACTTCTGCTTTATTGACTAGGCCAAAGCCTTTGACTGTGTAGATCACAACAAAGCTGTGGAAAAGTCTTCAAGAGATGGGAATACCAGACAACCTTACCTGACTCCTGAGAAATCTATATGGAGGTCAAGAAGCAACAATTAGAATCAGACATGGAACAACAAACTGGTACAAAATTGGGAAAGGAGTGCATCAAGGCTGTATATTGTCACCCTGCTTATTTAACTTATATGCAGAGTACATCATGAGAAACACTGGGCTGGAAGAAGCACAAGCTAGAATAGAGGTTGCTGGAAAAAACATCAATAACCTCAGATATGCAGATGACACCACCTTTATGGCAGAAAGTGAAGAACTCAAGAGCCTCTTGATGAAAGTGAAAGAGGAGAGTGAAAAAGTTGGCTTAAAAATCAACCTTCAAAAAACTAAGATAAAACTCAGCCTCCAAAAGCTAAGATCATGGCATCCAGTCCCACCACTTCATTGCAAATAGATGGGAAACAATCAAACCAGTGAGTTAATTTATTTTGGGGGGCTCCAAAATCACTGCAGATGGTGACTGCTGTCATGAAATTAAAAGATGCTTGCTCTCTGGAAGAAAAGGTATGACCAACCTAGATAGCATACTAAAAAACAGAAACTTTACTTTGCTAACAAAGGTCCATTTAGTCAAAGCTATGGTTTTTCCAGTAGTCATGTATGGATGTGAGAGTTGGACTATAAATAAAGCTGAGCACAGAATTGGTGCTTTTGAACTGTGGGGTTGGAGAAGACTCTTGAGAGTCCCTTGGGCTATAGGGAAATCAAACAGCCCATCCTAAAGGCAGTCAGTCAGGAGAAGGGGACGACAGAGGATGATATGGTTGGATGATATCACTGATTCGATGGACATGAGTTTAAGCAAACTCCAGGAGTTGATGATGGACAGGGAAGTCTGGTGTGCTCCAGTCCATGAGGGTCACAGAATCAGACATGCCTGAGGGAGTGATTTGAACTGATGTAACCCTGCCACTCATTTCTGAAACACTTTAAGAATATATCTGACAGTAAGCTCCCACAAGTCTCATTAAAAATATTTGTAGATAAATTTATGATCAAGTAAGCCTTGTTAATAACATTTCATTTTTATATCTAACTGGTTAATGTTAACAAACATGAAATTTACTGATGGCTGAGAGAGTTGTCATAGTTTCTGCAGAGGCTCTAGGAATATACTAGCTAGCCTTTTGAAAATATAAGGGATTATAAATATTAATATAGAATGTGAACTTTAGGAGATATCACAGATTACATCTAAAGTGAAAAATGAGATTCTTTTTTAAATGCACAATTTTAAACTTGCCAAGCTCTATTTCTGAAGGTGTGTCTTTAATAATTTTTGCCATCCCACTGCCCACACTCATCACACTATGAGTTTTCTTGGGCAAGAAGTCCTGAAAAAGTAATCTGAAATTGCCTCTGAGCATGAGACTTATTTTTAGCATGCCTCACACTATTATGTTATCTGCTTATTTTAATGTTCTAAATGTTAATTTATTGTGTATTGTATCATCCTTTTTTAAACAATATATAATAACATTTATCCACTATTATAGGATCATACAAAATAGTTTCATTGGTCTAAAAATCTTATGTGTATGCATCCCTCCCTGATGGATGGCATATTTATTTAAATATAATTAAAAAATTATCAATTATTCATAATTACATCACCTTGCATCACACAAATATATATGGACATCAAAACTGAAAGATTAAGATTTCCAGAAAGTATTCATCCAGAGTTACAGAGATATCAAATATCAACCCTAATTATTCTTTCATTTTAATTAATTTGTTAACAGACCATATACATTTGCATAGCAAAAAGTATGATTTATTAGGAATTATAGATTTTTTTTTTAGGAATTATGGATTGTTTAAGTAGTCATATACTGTTTAAAAAGTTTAAACATTTAATTCAATAAAATAGAATACAACAAATAATTTATGATTGAATAAAAAGAAAACATTATTTTAAACAACTTAACAAATACATACTTAACTTACCATCTCCTTTCTCCTTTACACTGGGAGTAGCTGTATCTGCTCACTTGACTCACATGAATGTTTATGAATGAAATTTCTAGAATTGTACTTCTGCCACATCAACAATATTATTTTTTATAAATCTATGTAAAAAACTGGATAGATACCTGCAAATAATAAATTTCAGTTTATACTGCACATTTTATATTGGGATCAATTCCCAATAATTTAAATATTTGTAATAACATTTACCAAATAAATTTTAGAAATTAGTCTAAAAGAAAAGTATTTTATAGAATCAAAGTGATAATGCCCTTTGTTATTAAAGGTTTAACCTAGAAGCTAGAAAAGAAATGATAAACATATGACCAAGATATAAATAATCACATGGCAATAAAGAACTGAAAACTAAAGTAAAAATCTGTTAATTGAAAACTATTTGTAAATCATATAAAATATATCATTTCCTATTTATAAATAAATTTTTTCAAATCGCTAAAAAAATATAAAAATCCCAATACAAAAATTAACATATGATCTGGAGCAACAGGAATTTTCATTCATTGCTGACAAGAATGGAAAATGGCATAGCCAATCCGGCCGTATCTTCAAAAACTAAACATACTCTTACCACACAATTCAACAGTCACACTCCTTGGCTTTTGTCCCAAAGACATGAAAACTTATATGCATACAAAAACCTTCACAAGGATGTTTATAGCAGCTTTATTCATGATTGGCAAAATTTGGAAGCAACCAAAAAGTCTTTCAGTTAATGAATGGATAAACTATGGTACATCCAGATTATGGAATATTATTCATTGTTAAAAAGAAATGAACTATCAAAATAAGAAAAGAGTTGAACATTAAATGCATGTTATTAAGTGAAAGAAGTAAGACTGAAAATGTTGCATACTGTGTGATTTCAAACATATGACATTCTGGAAAAGGTGAAACTAAGATGATAGTAAAAAAAAATGTGATTGAGGGCTTGGGGGTCACAAGAGGGATACATATGCAGAGTACGGATGATTTTTAGAGCAATGAAACTATTCTGTATAATCTTATAACCATGGATACATATTGTATATTATTCAAGCACATAGAAGATATAATACACAAAGTATGAACTATAATACAAACTATGGACTTAGTGTGATAATGATGTTTCAATGGAGGTTCACCAATTTTAACAAATATAACCCTCTGGGGGGAATGTTGATAATGGAAGTCTAAACATATATATGGGAGAGTAATGGGAAATTACTGTTCCTTCTTTTATTTTTTCTGTGAACCTTAAGTGCTCTAAAAACAGGAGTCTCAATATAAAATATGTCATATATATATGAGAAATAATTTAATAGTTAATCATTTATTTTATGGAAGTAATCAGAAACACAAATAGTAAGCTTACATGAAATGGTTATAATATAAAAAGTGCAATAAAGCTGAAAACTAAGATATGTTATACATTTTATAGATATGACATAGTTAATTTAACAAATTCTAAAGACAAAAGGAATGCTCTAATTACATTTTTAGTTTCGTACACCATGTTAAAAGAAACAATTCAAGTACATTATATATGTTTGACTAACATGGGACAAATACACCAAAATACGCAAGGCGATTTTTGCCAAGGTGCAATAATTTTGTGTGATTTTACTATCTTCTCCATTATTTTTCTAATTATCTTTAATAAACATTTGCTAGATAAATTACCAAGAAAAAGGTTGATGTAGACTAAAAAGTATTTACCCTAATCACCATTTGTTCATTTACTTTCTTAAAAGTAAAATATAGAGGCACTGCAGGACAAAATGCTTTTCTCTCAGTTCACTTTGATAAAATGAAACCATTGATTTTATCACATTATGACAGTTTAAGTTTTTAAAAAAATTCTTTGTTTTGTAGTCTACCAAAATCAGTTACCTCACAAACATCTTTTCTTCGTTGGAAAGCAACATGGACAAAAAGTAAGCTTACAGTAATCAAATTCCAGCCTGTTTACAACCCATCATGTGAACTTGACATGTATGAGTTTGTTTAGGCACCTGCAAAATGGAATCCATAATATCTTTTACCTTCATTTAACTCATAGACTTATAGTAAAGAATATAAAACTATTAGATCAATAAATTTGCCTTAATATGACCTAATATGCCACATTATACATTTTATTTAAATTATTATTACATTTATAGCTTCTATATCATGTTTAGCAATTAACTTTGGGATTAATGTACCTTTGAAATGTGTACAGAGTGTTCATATATACAGTATGTAGTATGCATTCCCAAATAATGAAAATAGCCCTGAACATGTCTAGTAGTGGAAAAAGAACAGAATATACTATTTTGATTATTTTTACTTGACACAATCCATGTCTTATGAAAAGTAAGTAATATAACTGATCCAGACAGGGGTTAGTGGGTTTGTGTGTGTGTGGGGGGGGGGACACAAGAGAAGATAGTTCTACAGAGTCTGTGTCATTGTCATTGCAGAAATTGCTATTTGTCTAATCTCAGTGTTATGTGTTTGTATTGTGTTTTCTGACACTTCTTCAAAGGTGTTCATTCTTCTGGTACAGAATAAAAGGCTGATGGGCTGCTCTTTTCAAGTAATTTTCAGCAGAAATCAGTGACTCCCAATAACAAAATATGGGCCTGTTAAAATGTACCTAATTGCCTTTTACACTACAGAATATCTGAATTGATATATTTCATATAACACAACTCTCCCTTACAATAGGAGCATTTAAGACAAAATTCAAACTCAACAAGATGAGTAATGGAGAATATTTTAAAACATGTGAAAGTGAATATTATTGGTTGCTGTGCCTGCATGTCTTCTCCCTTCTTCATTCTCTATAGTGAAAGTGAAGTCACTCAGTTGTGTCCAACTCTTTGCGACCCCATGGACCTACCAAGCTCCTCCGTCCATGGGATTTTCCAGGCAAGAGTACTGGAGTGCCATTTCCTTCTCCAGGAGATCTTCCCGACCCAGGGATTGAACCCGGGTCTCCCACATTGTAGGCACATGCTTTACCATCTGAGCCACCATTCTCTATAGAAACCTAATATTTCTCAACTTTATGCCTCTGTGTTACTCAACTCATGTATTCAGTTAAAGGTGATTGCAATTCAGCTACTAAGGTGGCTCTGATTAGTGAACAGGTAATTCCACCCAATTTGCCAGTGGTTGGCTTATAATGATCATCTGACCCAGAAAAATGGGTCCAAAGTAGTGGTTTGCTGAGAACTATTGGCAAAACTTTGTTCTCATTAAGGTTCAGCAAATCACATTATATGTGAAATTAAAGAGCAAAATTGCTGCAGCCATCTGACAACATGATCCAATACATTTTTGGAGCAGTTTGAGTCAGATTACATATTATTTGAAGTTGAGTATATTTCAACTGATGTAAAACATAAGCAAGAGCAAAAGCACAAGTTATATTTAAAAGCAATGTGCAGTAGGTCTTTTGTTCTGCTATGATCTGCTTTCTAATGAGTGGCATTATATGTAATTTATTCAATTTAAAATTGCATCACATGATATGAACAACTGTCATTACAGCATGATAAGTAAATCAGATTTGTTGGGATATTTAAAGACTTAAACATAAGGTATATTTGATATACTATTTGGCCTAATTGAAGGAAATCAAATTAGAAGCCCTGAGAGAAGACATGATGAGGCAGAATGGGAAACAAACATAAACAAATGAAAATAGTACCAGAAGGCAATTTATCTTTCTTCATAAACAGAATAAAAATACTATATATATATATATATATTTTTTTTTTTTCTTTTTTGACTGTCATAGGGCAGCAGTCCCCAAACTTTCTGGCACCAGGGACCAATTGCTTGGAAGATAATTTTTCCATGAACTGGGAGGTGGGGAGATGGTTTCAGGATGATTTAAATGCATTACATTTATTGTGCATTTTGTTTCTAATCTAATGCTGTCGCTGATCTGACAGGAGAAATGGGTCTGTGACCTGGAATTTGGGGACCCCTGTCTTAGGGCATCCTTACACATACTTGTTTAGAAAAGCAAGAAGAAAGCCAGAAAAGTATTGAAAGGATCCATAGAGCACAACAAAGTTTGAATCATGTACCTTTAATTATAGACTTAAACAATAGGATAAGAAAGATATTCAGAAACTTAAACTCTTTCCAGGTCTTTGTTTATCTCTTCACCTGTTCAGTATCCTACTGGCCTCAATTCATCTGAAAAATCCTGACTCTCAATAACCAAACTTCTACCTCCATGTTGCTTAACTGTGCCAGTTAACTATTTCCTCTTCTCATTATTTCATGCATATTAAATAATGGATGCTTTGCAAAACACTAGAGGCATGACCTATAACTGTGTTGTTTCTTAAAATTCAGGAATTTGACAGGTTTTTTGCTGTTGTTTGTTTGTTTTATAATGAGGAGTTTTAACAAGTGTGGATTTCTTATGCAATAGGGACAGGAACAAAGTTCAAGTCAGTATGAGTTATTCACTAAGCTTATCCTTCTACAGTGTCAGTTTAAAAGACAGGCATTCAAAATACTGATCATTGTATTCATTTTTATTTTATATTTCCTATTTCCTCTAGAGATAATTGAGATAATGAACTAATACAGTTTAGATCATGTATATATAGACTACTTATAATAGAGTCAAAATATAGCACAGTGCTAAAACAATTGATTTGTTAGTTGTACATAGTTAATTGTATTATTGTCAAAATAATTTCCTACTTCTCCCTCTTATGTCCCATTGGTTGTCAGACTTGGCCTAGAAGGAAGATTACACTTTTTGCTACACTATATGACTTGCTTTGGCCAGTGAAATGTGTGTGTAACCTCTCAGGAACACACTATAGGACTCACTGTGTCTTTTTGGTCTGCTCTGAGACCTACATGTCCCAGAGACTCTCCTACAGTCTTGGTTTGAAAATCAATTAATGCTTTTTTATCTGCATTTTGAGAGGCAGATTCAATCTGTGGGTCAGGAAGATCCCCTGGAGTAGGAAATGAAAACCCACTCCAGTATACTTGCCTGGAAGATCCTACGGACAGATGAGCCTTTAGGACCATAGGGTCACACGGAGTGGGACACAACTGAGTGACTGAGCACGCACACATCTGCACTTTAACAGTGAGAAAAATAAAATTCATAAACTGAGTCTACAAAGCTCATTCAAAATGACTAAGTTGATGATTTTAAAATCTATGTGTTTAAGTACTTCTCTATGAAAGTGAAAAGTGAAAGTTAAAAGTCACTCAGTCGTGTCCAACTCTTTGCGACCCCATGGTCTATATAGTCCATGGAATTCTCCGGGCCAGAATACTGTAGTGGGTAGCCCTTCCCTTCTCCAGGGGATCTTCCCAATCCAGGGATCGAACCCGGGCCTCCTGCATTGTGGCTGGATTGTTTACCAGCAGAGCCACAAGGGAAATTTATGCTTCACCCTTATTTAAAAAATAAATCATGACTCATCAAAGACATTAATTTCTGAAAGAAAACCGTTATAACTGAACTGAAGCTTAGTTGCCATAATTTCAAGTTTTGTTCTCTTTTCACTTCATGATTATATAACGTTGTTGTTTAGTCACTCAGTCATGTCCAAACTTTTTGCAACTCCATGCACTGTAGCCCGCCAGGCTCCTGTGTCCATGGGATTTTTCAGGCAAGATTACTGGAGAGGGTTGCCATTTCCTCCTCCAGCGGAATCTTCCCAATCCAGGGATCAAATCTGTTTCCCTCCATCTCCTGTACTGCAGATGGATTTTTTGCCATTGAGCCATTGGGGAATAATAATCTTGAGTAATAAAGTCCTTCCTTATATGAAATTTTGTTTCATCTGAGAGTGACTTCAGTGCTGATATTTCTATATCATAGTTAAATAGATACTGGAAATTATTTCTTAATTTTTATTTTACTCAATTATTTTGAATTATTTACACAATCAAAGTATAGGAGAATTAAGAATTTCCCTCCAACAAAAGACATTAACCAATCCCTAGTTGAAACTAACCAATACTATCAGTTATTCATAAACCTTCCCAGAGGGAATGTATGCACATAAATCAATACTATGAATCGTGCTTTTGTTATTTAATATTACCTTCCAGATGATAAAGTATGGCATCATAAAATGTAGACTACATGCACAGGTATAGATATATAGATTAAGAGATTTCTTTTTCAGAAAAATATCATGATTTATTATATAGATGTTTGCACACATGCATTTATATCTATAGAAAAAATTCAAAATACAGAGTTAGGATAATTTATAATTCACACATATAAATAAATTATACACACAGATACACAGACACACAGACACACAGACACACACAGACACACACATACACACACACACACACACACACACACACACACATATATATATATATATATATGTGAATGGAGAGAAAATGAGAGAGACAACTCATTCCTTTGAGAGGTTTTATCAATTTATACTTCTACAAGTAATGCAAGAGATTACCCACACATTTCTTGATGCTAATCTGATAGGAAAAGAAATGTATTTCAATGTGATTTGACTTACATTTCTCTTCTAACACATGAGAATATTTTTATTTGCTTAGGAATTTCTTTTATTTACTTTTCTAGAAGCTATTACTATCATTTGTTCATTTTTAAAAGACTATATGTAGTGTAAAAAGTTGTTGGCATACCAAAGGTCATCTTGACTTCGTCCTATGCTATTTTATAGAAATTTTATACTTTTGCTGTTAACATTCAGATATGTGTACTATCTTGAGTTAGCTTTTCTGAAGTGTGTATAAAATCTGCATTTATTCTTTGCATGTGGATGATCAGTTTTTCCAGTACCATTTATTGAAAACTGTCCTTATTACATTCCTTTTACTCCTTTGTAGGTATCACACTGGTCATAGTAAACACCCTCTTCCAACAACAGAAGAGAAGACTCTACACATGGAGATCACTAGATGGTCAACACCAAAATCAGATTGATTATATTCTTTGCAGCCAAAGAATGAAAAGCTCTATACAGTCAGCAAAAGCAAAACCAGGAACTGACTATGGCTCAGATCATGAAATCCTTATTGCCAAATTCAGACTTAAATTGAAGAAAACGGGGAAAACCACTAGACCATTCAGGTATGACCTAAATAAAATCCCTTATGACTATACAGTGGAAGTGAGAAATAGATTTAAGGGACTAGATCTTATAGACAGAGTGCCTGATGAACTACGGAAGGAGGTTCATGACATTGTACAGGAGACAGGGATCAATACCATCCCCAAGGAAAAGAAATGCAAAAAGGGAAAATGGTTGTCTGAGGAGGCCTTACAAATAGCTGTGGAAAAAGAGAAGTGAAAAGCAAAGGAGAAAAGGAAACATATTCTCATTTGAATACAGAGTTCCAAAGAATAGCAAGGAGAGATAAGAAAGTCTTCCTCAGCAATCAACTGAAAGAAATAGAGGAAAACAACAGAATGGGAAAGACTAGAGATCTCTTCAAGAAAATTAGAGACATCAAGGGAAGATTTCATGCAAAGATGTGTGTAATAAAGGACAGAAATAGTATGGACCTAACAGAAGCAGAAGATATTAAGAAGAGATGGCAAGAATACACAGAAGGACTGTACAAAAAAGATCTCCATGACCCAGATAATCACAATGGTGTGATCACTCACCTAGAGCCAGAAATCCTAGATTGTGAGATCAGGTGGGCCTTAGAAAGCACCACTATGAAGAAAGTTAGTGGAGGTGATGGAATTCCAGTTGAGCTACTTCAAATCCTGAAAGATGATGCTGTGGAAGTGCTGCACTCAATATGCCAGCAAATTTGAAAAACTCAGCAGTGGCCACAGGACTGGAAAAGGTCAGTTTTCATTCCAATCCCTAAGAAAAGCAATCCCAAAGAATGCTCAAACTATCGGACAATTGCACTCATTTCAAACGCTAGTAAAGTAATGCTCAAAATTCTCCAAGCCAGGCTTCAGCAATTTGTGAATCGTGTACTTCCATATGTTCAAGCTGGTTTTAGAAAAGGCAGAGGAAACAAAGATCAAATTGCCAACAAGCGCTGGATCTTCGAAAAAGCAAGAGATTTCCAGAAAGAAACATCTATTTCTGCTATATTGACTATGCCAAGGCCTTTGACTGTGTGGATCACAGTAAACTCTGGAAAATTCAGAAAGAGATGGGAATACCAGACCACCTGACCCACCTCTTGAGAAACCTATATGCAGGTCAGGAAGCAAGAGTTAGAACTGGTCATGGAATAACAGACTGGTTCCAAATAGGAAAAGGAGTACGTCAAGGCTGTGTATTGTCACCCTGCTTATTTAACTTATATGCAGAGTACATCATGAGAATCTCTGGGCTGGAGGAAGCTCAACTGGTATCAAGATTACCAGGAGAAATATCAATAACTTCAGATATGCAGATGACACCACCCTTATGGCAAAAAGTGAAGAAGAACTAAAAAGTTTCTTGATGCAAGTGAAAGAGGAGAGTGAAAAAGTTGGCTTAAAGCTCAACATTCAGAAAACTAAGATCATGTCATCTGGTCCCATCACTTCTTGGCAAATAGATAGGAAAACATTGGAAGTAGTATAAGACTTTATTTTTTTAGGCTCCCAAATCACTGCAGATGGTGATTGCAGCCATGAAATTAAAAGATGCTTACTCCTTGGAAGGAAAGTTATGACCAACCTAGACAGCATATTAAAAAGCAGAGACATTGCTTTGCCAACAAAAGTCTGTCTGGTCAAGGCTGTATTTTTTCCAGTGGTCATGTATGGATGTGAGAGTTGGACTGTGAGAAAAGCTGAGCAATGAAAAATTGGTGCTTTTGAACTGTGGTGTTGGAGAAGACTCTTGAGAGTCCCTTGGGCTGCAAGGAGATCCAACCAGTCCATCCTAGGGGACATAAGTCTTGGGTGTTCATTTGAAGGACTGATGCTGAAGCTGAAAGTCAAATACTTTGGCCACCTGATGCAAAGAGTTGACTCATTGGAAAAGACCCTGATGCTGGGAGGGATTGGGGGCAGGAGGAGAAGGAGACAACAGAGGATGAGATGGCTGGATGGCATCACCGACTCGATGGACATGAGTTTGAGTCAACTCCGGGAGTTGGTGATGAACAGGGAGTCTTGGCATCTTGTGATTCATGGGGTCGCAAAGAGTCAGACAGACTGAGCAACTGAACTGAACTGACTGAGGTATTGGTTGACTACCTTTATGTAGGTATATTTTGGGGTTCTCTGTCTTGTTCTACTAATCCATCAGGTTTCAGTCCTCTAACTTTGTTATTCCTCTTCAAATCTTGTTGGCTATTGTGGATCTTTTGCCTCTCCGTATAAATATTAGAATCAGATTGTTGATATCCACAAAATAAGTTGCTGCAAGTTTAAGACAGCACTGAAGCTATTAATCATGCTAGGAAGAACTGACATCTTGAGAATATTGAATATTGATATCTGTGAACATAGATAATCACTCCATCTATTTAGTTTTTCTTTGATTTTATTCATTACAGTTTTGTGATTTTTCTCATATAGCTCCTATACATATTTTGTTTATACCTAACTATTTCTTGTTTTGAATACTACAATACATGGTAGTGTTTAAAATTTCAAATTCCACTTGTTTTAATGGAATTGATATTTTTCCTCATACCAGTCTAGATAATTACATAAATCCTAATAAATTGGGGCAGTTACCAAAGCTCACCTTACTGAAATAGGTAAATTTCAAATAGAATTATTGATGGAAACAGTTGTGACCCTCTTCATTTAAATAAAAATTCTAATTCAATTAAAGTATTATAAAACACTTTGTGATTTGGCTATTCATATTAATACATGTGCTTCCATGTAAAATGATATTATTTCAGTGAAATATGTAACATTATTAAACTTTGCATTTGTTATAAAATATTAACAGAAGAAAGTACTATTTTAGTGTGTAATGGCATAATTGATTAGATCCAAGAGCCTATACAGTCATTGATGAAATTGCTATTCTGCTTATAAGTTTTTAGAACAATGATATACTAGTATATTTTTTATTATAAAGCATTTTGAGAAATTTATATGTTTTAAGAATGTGTGTCTTTCTTAGATTCAAGAATAAATGTTTAAATGGAATGATCTCTTATGCTTCTTTTGGACATTTCTATTATGTCACTTTGCATTCTTTTTCCTTCAAAGATTCATGTCAATGTATGGCAAAACCAAAATAACATTGCAAAGTAAATTAAATAAGTAAACTTTAAAAAAAAATAAAAAAGAAGAAAAGAATAGGCAAAAAAACAATCAATAGGACATCAGTTAATCAATTATATTAATAGAATAGTAACACTATGTATTATGAATCAGTGTCTTAAAAAAAATAAGGTAGATCTTAATGACATGGAAAGATACCCAAAATATATGAACTAGAGCAAAAAAAGGTAGACAGAAGTATAGAGTATAATTCAATTTCTGTAAAACAAAAGCATCCATTCAAAATATGCTAAGAATTTGAGTGTGTATAAATGTTTTACATGAATACATTGGGCAAACCAAAAGATGTTTTGTTTTTCACCATGGACATGTATGGGTTTTTTCCTTAAATTCCGAAGTATTTAAAAGCAGTATGTTAATTTCATTAAAAAATCTAATTTATACTTTTGATAAATTAGATAGGTATTCTGCATCTGTTTTTTAAATTGATTTATTTATTGAAGGATAATTACTTTACAGAATTTTGTTGTTTTCTGTCAAACTTCAACATGAATCAGCCATAAGTATACATATGTCCCCTCCCTTTTGAAATTCCCTCCCATCTCCCTCCACATCCCACCCTTCGAAGTTGACACAGAGCCCCTGTTTGAATTTCTTGAGCCATACAGCAAATTTCCGTTGATTATCCATTTTACATAAGGTAGTCTAAGTTTCCATGTTACTCACACATCTTAGCCTCTCCTCCCCTCTCCCCAGGTCCACAAGTCTATTCTCTATGTTTCTCCATTTTTTTCCCTGTAAATAAATTCTTCAGTACCATTTTTTCTAGATTCCATATATACCCATTAGAATAAGATATTTATCTTCCTCTTTCTGACTTACTTTACTCTGTGTAATAGACTCTATCTTCATCCACCTCATTAGAACTGACTCAAATGCATTTCTTTTTATGGCTGAATAATATTCCATTGTGTATATACACCACAATTTCTGTATTCATTCATCTGTTGTTGGACATCTAGGTTGCTTCCACATTCTAGCTATTGTAAATAGTGCTGCAATGAACAATGGGTTACATGTGTCTCTTTCAATTTTGGTTTCCTTATTCCTAATTTTAAAGGTATCTCTATACCATCTACCATAGTGGCTGTATCAAGTTATATTCCCACCAAAAGTGCAAGAGCATTATCTTTTCTCCACATCCTCTCCAGGATTTACTGTTTGTACTCTTTTTGATGATGGCCATTCCAACTGGTGTGAAGTGATATCTCATTGTAGTTTTGATATGCATTTCTCTAATAATGAACAATGTTAAGCATTTATTCATGTGCTTGTTAGCCATCTGTACGTCTTCTTTGGAGAAATGTCTGTTTAGGTCTTTTTCCCAATTTTCAATTGTGTTGTTTTTCTTTTCTTCTGGTATTGAGTTGTATGAGTTGCTTGTATATTTTGGAAATTAATCCTTTTGTCATTTGTTTCATTTGCTATTATTTTCTCCCATTCTGAGGCTGTCTTTTCACCTTGCTTATAGTTTCCTTTGCTTTGCAAAAGCTTTTAAGTTTATTCAGGTCCCACTTCTTTACTTTCATTTTTATTTCCATTACTATAGGAGGTGGTTCACAGAGGATTTTGCTTTGATATATGTCATTGAGTGTTCTGCCTGTGTTTTCCTCTAAGAGTTTTATAGTTTCTGGTCTTACTTTTAGGTCTTTAATCCATTTTGAGTTTATCTTTGTGTATTATGTTAGGAAGAGTTTTAATTTTATTCTTATATATGTAGTTGTCCAGTTTTACCAGCACCACTTATTGAAGAAGTTGTCTTCACCCGATTGTATATTCTTGCCTTTTTTGTCAAAAATAAGGTACCCATAGGTGCATGGGCTTATTTCTGGGGGTTTCTATCTTGTTCCATTGGTCTATATTTCTGTTTTTGTACAATGACCATACTGTTTTGATGGCTGTATCTTTGTAGTATACTCTGTAGTTGGAAAGGTTGATTCTTCAGTTCCCTTCTTTCTCAAGACTGCTTTGGCTATTCAGGGTCTTTTGTGTTTCCTTATGTATGGATGTGAGGGTTGGACTATAAAGAATGCTAGGCACCTTTATTTTTCTTCTCTTTTTCTGGGACCCCTGTAATTCAAATGTCAGTGTGTTTGATATGGTCTTAGAGGTGTCTCAGACTGTCCTAAATTATTTTCATTCTTTGTGCTTTATCCTGCTCTTTAGAAGTTATTTCCAACACTTTATCTTCCAGCACACTGATTCATTTATCTGTTTCAGATATTCTGCTATTGATTCCTTCTAGAGTATTTTTAATTTCAGTAATTGTGTTGTTTGTCTCTGTATGTTTACTGTTTAATTTTTCTGGCTCAGGTCAGTTCAGTTCAGTCACTCAGTCGTGTCCAACTCTTGATGACCCCATGAATCGCAGCACACCAGGCCTACCTATATATCACAAACTCGCGGAGTTTTCTCAAACTCATGTCCATCGAGTCAGTGATGCCATTCAGCCATCTCATCCTCTGTCGTCCCCTTCTCCTCCTGCCCCCAATCCCTCCCAGCATCAGGGTCTTTTCCAATGAGCCAACTCTTCACATCATGTGGCCAAAGTATTTGACTTACAGCTTCAATATCAGTCTTTCCAATGAACACTCAAGACTTATGTACCCTAGGATGGAATGGTTGGATCTCCTTGCAGTCCAAGGGACTCTCAAGAGTCTTCTCCAACACCACAGTTCAAAAGCACCAATTGTTCAGTACTCAGGTTTCTTCACAGTCCAACTCTTACATCCATAAATGACCACTGGAAAAAGCATAGCCTTGATTAGACGGACCTTTGTTGGCAAAGCAACGTCTCTACTTTTTAATATGCTGTCTAGGTTGGTCATAACTTTCCTTCCAATGAGTAAGCCTCTTTTAACTTCATGGCTGAAGTCACCATCTGCAGTGATTTTGGAGCCCCCAAAAATAAAGTCTGACACTGCTTCCACTGTTTTCCTATCTAATTGCCATGAAGTGATGGGACAAGATGACATGATCTTAGTTTTCTGAATGTTGAGCCTTAAGCCAACTTTTTCACTATCCTCTTTCAATTTCATCAAGAGGCTCTTTAGTTCTTCTTCACTTTCTGCCATAAGGGTGGTGTCATCTGCATATATGAAGTTATTGATATTTCTCCCGGTAATCTTGATACCAACTTGAGTTTCTTCCAGCCCAGCATTTCTCATGATGTACTCTGCATATAAGTAAAAAAGTAGGGTGACAATACACAGCCTTGACGTACTCCTTTTCCTATTTGGAACCAGTCTGTTATTCCATGTCCAGTTCTAACTTTTGCTTCCTGACCTACATATAGGTTTTTCAAGAGGTGGGCCAGGTGGTCTGGTATTCCCATCACTTTCCAAAATTTCCAGAGCTTACTGTGATCCACACAGTCAAAGGCCTTGGCATAGCCAATATAGCAGAAATAGATGTTTTTCTGGAACTGTCTTACTTTTTTCAATGATCCAGTGCTTGTTGGCAATTTGATCTATGTTTCCTCTGCCTTTTCTAAAACTAGCTTGAACATATGGAAGTACACGATTCACAAATTGCTGAAGCCTGGCTTGGAGAATTTTGAGCATTACTTTACTAGCGTGTAAGATGAGTGCAATTTTGTGATAGTTTGAGCATTCTTTGGGATTGCTTTTCTTAGGGATTGGAATGAAAACTGACCTTTTCCAGTCCTGTGGCCACTGCTGAGTTTTTCAAATTTGCTGGCATATTGAGTGCAGCACTTCCACAGCATCATCTTTCAGGATTTGAAATAGCTCAACTGGACTTCCATCACCTCCACTAGCTTCCTTCATAGTGATGCTTTCTAAGGCCTACCTGATTTCACATTCTAGGATTTATGGCTCTAAGTGAGTGATCACACCATTGTGATTATCTGGGATAATCTCACAGATTTTTAAAAATATCATATTTATAAAATTAGTAAGTCTAGTTTTGGGATGTAACAACTTGGTGTTTCTAACTGCAATGGGCAGACTTCTAGGATGACCATTCATGATCCTACCTTCTGTTGTCTACACCCTTTCCTTGAGTGTGGTACGAACTACAATTTACTTCTAACCAATGGAACATGACAGAGATGATGGAGGTAGATGTCACTTCCATGATCTTGTTACATAAGACTCCATATTCTTAGCAGACAGATTGCTAAGAGACCCTCCCCCTGTTTGGCTTTAAGTAGATTAGCAGTCAGCTTGGGAAATGCATTTGGCAAGGATTTTAAGGGTAGCCTCTAGAAGCTGAGATAGACTTCCAGCTGGCACCTAGCATGAAAATGGCACCTCAGTCCTACAGACATAAGGAAATGAGTTCTGCCAGCAATGTGATTGTGCTTACAAGTGAATTCTTCCCCATTTGAGCCTCCAGATGAGAATACATCCTGGCTGAAACCTTGGTTATATACTTGGGAACCTTTATCCAGAAGACCTCAGTAAGTAAACTCCAGTTTCTGACACAGAGCAACTGTGAGATAATAAATGTGCACCTTTTAACCATTAAGATTCTGACAATTTGTTAAGGAGTAAATAGATAACAATACATATTTTAATACCTCAAAGTAGCGTGCTACTGTATTAAATACCTAAGAATGTAGGAGTAACTTTGGAAGTGGGCAGTGGGTAGAGGCTGGAGAAATTCTGAACAGAGTCATAGAGAGAGTGGGATGTTTAGAGAGAACAGCATTGAAACATGTATACTATCAAGGGTGAAACAGATCACCAGCCCAGGTGGGATGCATGAGAAATCCTAAATTGTTTTGAACAGACATTTAGGATGCTAAAAGTGAGAGCTCAAATGCATGTGATATTATTGGAAACTAGAAAACAAAAGATTCTTGTTATGTAATGACAGAAAGTTTCACAAAATTGTCTCATGAGATACAGAAAGCAGAATTTTAAGTGACAAACTTGCATATACAGTCAAAAGGACTTGCAAGAAAAGTACTGAATGCCTACTGGCTTCTTCTTACTGATTATTGTAAAATGTTAGAGGATAAAGGTGAATTGAGGAAAGAACAATTAAAGCAAAAGGAAACTGGACCTGATATTTATGAAAATTCTCAACATTACCAGGTATCAAGGATGCTAAAACTGAGACTGGCCATCAATCAATATTTAAAAAGTTTATATCTGGAGGAAAATTCAAGGATTGACTATAAAATCTCTTCCTAAAATTTACAAACAGTCAAAACGTCATAGTGCTCATTGATAGAAAATGTTATTTAAAAGATTGTGTGTGTGTGTGTGTGTGTGCTCAGTCATGTCTGACTCTTTGAAGACCCTAAATCTTATACCTCATATAATTTCTAAATAAACTATAGAGACTCTAGGAAGCTTAATGAGGTTGTCTCCTAGCCATCTCAGCAGGATCCCCTGGTAGTGAAAAGCTTATTTTGAAAAGATCTATATGAGTAGTCTGTAGAATGAACCCTTGTGAAATCCAGAAGAGTCCTACAAAGTTTTTTGAGAGATTTACTTTTTTGACAACTGTCAACTTGGACTAAAAGAGCAAAAAGTTCAAAAGAAAGATTGCCAAAGTCTCAAAAGTCAAATGACAGGAAACTGACTGATAAAGTAAATGATACATCTCATGAAAAAGGAAGAGTGACTTGGAGAATAAAATCAAGGACCCAAAGATATAGTTGAGAGGCATGGACAATTATCCCTAGGTACTGAAACCTAATCAAGGTAGCAGCCAAATTTGCCCAGCTAGGTTTCAAAACTGCTATAGACCACTGACTCCTTTGTGACTCCCATTTATGGATGGGAATGCTTATAGCTATCATCTTTTACTTGTCACACCACTGTATATTGCATGTAGAGGGGATGGGGGAGATAACCCGTTTCTTCAGTTTTACATATCATAATTTTAAAAGAACTACACCTAAGGAACCTCATCCAAATATAGACATAATTTAGATCCTGTAGGTTGAACAGACACTGTAATAAATTCATTACAAGACTTTTTTGGATCTGAGACATGGGATGGTGAATATAGTTTTCATTGAGGAGGGATAGGAATAATTGGGAGCTTTAGGATAGACTGTGGCAGTCAACATCAGTGTGGCCCTCCATAACATCTGGCTTCTGGTGCTTACATCCCCTTATAGCAAGCCCCCTTCAAACACTTGAGTGTGGTTAGGTCCTCTGATTTGCTTTTAATGAATAAAATAGAGCAAAGTTGGAGAAATCATGTTACATTATATAAGAACTCATATTTCTAGCTCATTGGCTCTAGCAATTCTCTACCTAAGTGCCCTGGAAGAAGTAAGCAGCCATGTTGTAAAGCCCACCTGGCAAGCTTTCTGCCAACAGCCAATAAGAAATGGGGGCCCTCAGTTCTAAAGATGCAGGGAAATGAATTCTACAAACACTTTTTAATTGAACCTGGACTTTTCTTAGTTTCCACAAAAGAATGAATTCTAGCACATACCTTGATTGCAGCCATGTGAGATTCTTAGCAAAATACCTAGATAACCTTCTGACTCCTGACCCACAGAAACTGTGATATAATAAAATAATATAAGTTGTTTTAAGTCACCCAGTTTGGGCAGTTTGTCACACAACAATAAAAAACCAAGAAAGGACTAAGAAAGAGTTTGATGAAAAACCAAGTCCTACTATTTATTAAACTCTGACTTTTTCAGTAAATAAACTTAAGATATTAATGACACATACCTCATAAGTTTTTGTTGTGAGTGATAAACCATTTTAAATGCTTAGTATAACTTATGTAGCTTTTTAAGTTTTATTTTAAAAAGTAGTCCTAAATTAATAACAATAATATAAGAATTACTGCTAAGCAATACAAATTTATAACTGCTATGTGCTAGATGGGTTCAAGATTGAATCTTCTGATACAGGATTGTTTTAATTTAAAAAACAGGCTTTCTATTCCATTTTTATCTGAGTCATAAATATTCTAAATGAAAGCCAATTACCTTGAGCAAACTGCCAGTCTCCCTACTGTTTAAAAAAATGACACATCAAATAGAATAGTGCATGCCAAATTAGCAAAAGCCAAGAGCTGACTTCTGATATAAAATCTAGAAAGAATACAATTGGCTATACAATGATAGTTGAAAAAAGTCTGTGATTGTTCAGTTCCAGAATTTTTAATACTCAAAAATTCATAAGCAAGATTATAGTTTTCAGCATATTCCTTAAAGAAAATTATGGATAAATTACAGCATGATAGAAAAAATGTCAAGAGATTACTGAATTAGACAGGAATTTGTATTTCCATTAATTTGTGTAAGATCAGTGCTATGTGAATACTAATGATGATGGCAACGCTTGAATATTTAGATTTAAAACAAAAGTTATTGCAGACATTAGGTAAAGGCATGAAAGCGGAAGGAAGATATTTAACGATGTCTGCATGTAGATAACCACAGAATGGCTCACTTTGAAGTGTCTTACTATGCATAAGAGACTGAAATGCTAAGGATTGGGCTTTCCAAATTTCCACACTATTTGGATATTGTGTAGAATGTAGTTTCTGCCAAACAGTGCAGGTGGACCAAATTTTGAAGACAGATACGAATATTTTGGATCATGCCTCTGTAGCTACTTTGTAGGAAGTGCAGAAGTGAAGCCGTAGCTGAGTTCTCAGAGATTTTTAGACAGCTTTGTGAATGCCACTGTTAAGTCAAACAGTTTGGTTGAGGGGACTGTAAAAACTAATGTGGTCTTGGTGTCAGTACTCTTGTCACGGCTTCCTGATTATTCAGCTCTGAAATCCTGTTAACTCAACACTGTTCCCTTGAAAGACTGTTTGCTTTGTTGTTCTGAGAGAAATAAAGTCTACTCACGAAGCTCTTTCAATAAATGTAAGCCTCCTAGTTCTCAGAATTAAATAACTTTTTCTTAAAGTGGATTACTGTAAATAGAAATGAATACAAAACATTCAGAAAATTTAAAATATACCTAAAATTTTTACTTTTCACTACTACAGTATTAATGTGTTAATATACACAAGTATGTCTGAAAGCATAGAGATCATGCACTTGATTTAGTTAAGTAACATAAGCACCAAAATTATGTCACTACAATAGTTATCATTTAATTACTACCATCATACACAGAATATGCATACTTAATAATTCATGTAATTCCATCATTGCTGGACATTTGATAATGGTTAGATTTTGGTGATGAATAATCACACAAGACAATCAGATATAAATCAGGACTATAATTTTCTGATTACTAAATACTTAATATTTATACTATTTTTTGAATGAATATTTTGAATATTTAATGAATAATTTCATGGACATTCAAGAATAATGTATACTCTTGGAAAATCATTGACATTATTAAAAATATGTCTTTTATGGATGATGTAAAGCTACAGTGAAATATATTTTACTTTATTTTGGTTCAGTTCAGTTCAGTTCAGTTGAGTCGCTCAGTCATGTCCAACTCTTTGAGACTCTATGAACCTCAACACGACAGGCCTCCCTGTCCATCATCATCTCCCAGAGTCCACCCAAACCCATGTCCATTGAGTCAGTGATGCCCTCAATCTTTCTCAGCATCAGGATCTTTTTCAATGAGTCAGATCTTCACATCAGGTGGCCAAAGGATTGGAGTTTCAGCTTCAGCATCAGTCCTTCCAATGAATACCAAGGACTAATCTGCTTTAGGATGGACTGGTTGGCTCTCCTTGCAGTTCAAGGGACTCTCAAGAGTCTTCTCCAACACCACAGTTCAAAACATCAATTCTTCGGCGCTCAGCTTTCTTTATAGTCCAACTCTCACATCCATACATGACCACTGGAAAAACCATAGCCTTGACTAGACGGACCTTTGTTGGCAAAGTAATGTTTCTGCTTTTTAATATGATGTCTCAGTTCGTCATAACTTTCCTTCCAAGGAGTATCTGTCTTTTAATTTCAAGGCTGCAGTTGCCATTTGCAGTGATTTTGAAGCCCAGAAAAATGTTAGCCACTGTTTCCACTGTTTCCCTATCTATTTGCCAATGAAGTGATGGGACTGGATGCCATGATCTTAGTTTTCTGAATGTTGAGCTTTAAGCCAACTATTTCACTCTCCTCTTTCACTTTCATCAAGAGACTTTTTAGTCACTCTTCACTTTCTGCCATAGGGTGGTGTCATCTGAATAACTGAGGTTATTGATATTTCTCCTCGTAATCTTGATTCCAGCTTGTACTTCTTCCAGCCCAGCATTTGTCATGATGTACTCTGCATAGAAGTTAAATAAGTAGGGTGACAATATACATCCTTGATGTACTTACTCCTTTTCCTATTTGGAACCAGTCTGTTGTTCCATGTCCAGTTATAACTGTTACTTCCTGACCTGCACACAGGTTTCTCAAGAGGCAGGTCAGGTGTCTGGCATTCAAATCTCTTTCAGAATTTTTGACAGTTTCTTGTGATCCACACGGTCAAAGGTTTTGGTATAGTCAATAAAACAGAAATAGATGTTTTCCTGTAACTCTCTTGCCTTTTCAATGATCCGGCATATGTTGGCAATTTGATCTCTGGTTCCTCTGCCTTCTCTAAAACCACTTGAACATCTGGAAGTTCATGATTCACATATTGCTGAAGCCTGGCTTTGAGAATTTTGAACATTACTTTACTAGCATGTGAGATGAGTGCAATTGTGCGGTAGTTTGAGAATTCTTTGGTATTGCCTTTCTTTGGAAGAGGAATGAAAACTGACCTTTTCCAGTCCTATGGCCACTGCTGAGTTTTCCAAATTTGCTGGCATATTGAGTGCAACACATTCACAGTATCGTCTTTCAAGATTTGAAATAGCTCAACTGGAATTCCATCACCTCCACTAGCTTTCTTCATAGTGATGCTTCCTAAGACCCACTTGACTTCATATTGCAGGATGTCTGGCTCTAGGTGAGTGATCACACCATTGTGATTATCTGGGTTGTGAAGATCTTTTTGTACAGTTCTTCTGTGTATCCTTACCACATCTACTTTATATCTTCTGCTTCTGTTAGGTCCATGCCATTTCTGTCCTTTATTGGGCCATCTTTGCATGCAACGTTCCCTTGATATCTCTAATTTTCTTGAAGAGATCTCTAGTCTTTCCCATTCTGTTGTTTTCCTCTATTTCTTTGCATTGATTGCTGAAGAAGGCTTTCTTATCTCATTGCTGTATTTTGGAACTCTGCATTTAAATGGGAATATCTTTCCTTTTCTCCTTTGCTTTTTGCTTCTCTTCTTTTCACAGATATTTGTAAGGCCTCAGCCATTTTGCTTTTTTGCATTTCTTTTTCTTGGGGATGGTCTTGATTCCTGTCTCCTGTACAATGTCATGAACCTCTGTCCATAGTTCCTCAGGCACTCTGTTTATCAGATCTAGTCCTTTAAATCTATTTTTCACTTCTGCTGTATAGTCATAAGGGATTTGATTTAGGTCATACCTGAATGGTCTAGTGGTTTTCTCCACTTTCTTCAATTTCAGTCTGAATTTGGCAATAAGGAATTCATGATCCGAGCCACAGTCAGCTCCCGGTCTTCTTTTTGCTTACTGTATAGAGCTTCTCCATCTTTGGCTGCAAAGAATATAATCAATCTGATTTTGGTGTCAACCATCTGGTGATGTTCATGAATAGAGTCTTCTCTTGTGTTGTTGGAAGAGAGTGTTTGCTATGACCAGTGTGTTCTCTTGGCAGAACTCTATTAGCATTTGTCCTGCTTCATGCTGTACTCCAAGGTCAAATTTGCCTGTTACTCCAGGTGTTTCTTGACTTCCTACTTTTGCATTGCAGTTCCTTATAATGAAAAGGACATGTTTTTTGTGTGTTAGCTCTAGAACGTCTTGTAGGTCTTCACAGAACTATTCAACTTCAGCTTTATCAGCATTACTGGTCGGGGCATAGACTCGGATGATCGTGATATTGAATGGTTTGCCTTGGAAATGAACAGAGATGATTCTGTCGTTTTTGAGATTGCATCCAAGTACTGCATTTACGACTCTTTTGTTGACCATGATGGCTACTCCATTTCTTCTAAGGGATTCCTGCCGACGGTAGTAGATACAATGGTCATTTGAGTTAAATTCTCCCATTCCAGTCCATCTTAGTTCACTGATTCCTAGAATGTCCATGTTCACTCTTGTCATCTCCTATTTGACCCCTTCCAATTTGCCTTGATTCATGGACCTAACATTCCAGGTTCCTATGCAACATTGCTCTTTACAGCATCGAACCCTGCTTCCATCACCAGTCCCATTCACAACTGGGTGTTGTTTTTGCTTTGGCTCCATCCCTTCATTCTTTCTGGAGTTATTTTTCCACTGATCTCCAGTAGCATATTGGACACCTACCGACCTGGAGAGTTCATCTTTCAGTGTCCTATTTTTTTGCTTTTTGATACTGTTGATGGGGTTCTCAAGGCAAGAATACTGAAGTGATTTGCCATTTCCTTCTCCAGTGGGCCACATTCTGTCAGACCTCTCCACCATGACCTGTCTGTCTTGGGTGGCCCCACATAGCATGGCTTAATTTCAATGAGTTAGACAAGGCCGTGGTTCGCGTGATCAGATTGACTAGTTGTCTGTGATTGTAGTTTCCGCCTGTCTGCCCTCTGATCCCCTCTCTCAGTGGTTTGGTTAGCATTCTTAAGTAATTAGTAAGACTGGTAAAAAAAAAAATGTATATATATATATATATATATATATATATATACACACACATACATATATATATAATAAATTGCCAATATTGTCACCTTCTGTGTTTTTTACATACTTCAAACAAATGCTTGCTTTAGTATTTAAACTTAAAAAAAAAATTCTTCAGAGTGGCAAAAATCTATCTAATTATATTCATGCCTTAGGAAGCACTAATGAGAAAACTGATAAAGTTGACTACATATTAAAAAAAAATCATGGAAGGATGTATTCTAGGCAAACAACAAATGAACATGGCAACTGTTAAGGACATGTTTTGGATATGGTATGGCCCAAAGTACTGAGGCTTCTGTTAGCAACTGCTAGTGCATTCTCTAGTCACACTATGGTCTCAGGTCAATATCTCTAAGTAAGCTCCATTTAGCTTTCCTCATACTATGGTTAGTAACTGGAGTCAAGGTCATCCTGACCTTAGATGTGATAGAGACCTGTATTTAGAAAACTCAAATCTAATGAACCTCATTTGTGTGAGCAGAGTGTTGGAACTCATCTTCTGATTTTGGGGGTTTTTGGTCCCTAATACCCCCTTCAAAGCAATATTACCCAACCTTTGCTCTGAGAGATAACAGAGATTCATGTGTGAATATAAAAATTAAATCTATGGCTATCCAAATTAGACAGTTAGGGAAAAGCCCAATGTGCAGTTGTCTCCCATTTGTCTTTCTTTCTGTTAGTAGGCATACGTATTAGAATTAGAAAAATGATTTAAAGTGTCCCCTACTAATATTGGGTCAGAATTGATGCCCACAAATATTAACCTTTTTTCTAAACAAATATGAACATTTTTCACTTAAATGAACAAATTTTATTTAAATATACAGTATTCAATTTTACTTATAAGCATACAATTTTAAGTAAAATAATATATATCTAAAACACCCTACATTTAGACAGATTTCTTTTTAATTGGCAAAAGTAATGAATTAGTAGGAAATGATAAACAAAGAGAGAAATAAGGTGAAATTCAAGTTAGAAAAATATAAAGATATTAATTCAAATTATTTTTAAATGTTATTTAAATTCCTAAAGATTTCACTTTCATCAGATTACCATATAAATAAAAATATTGGAGACCAAAAAGAAGTTCATTATAATGTAAAATGCTCAATTCCTACTTCATCAGTTTTATTCATCACTTTGTACAAGTGTCCATAAAAATCCATGACCAGGTATCATTTATTTTCACAATACTACTTTACTAACAAACTTTTTTCTTCATTATAAAGTCAAAGATGAAAGTTTTAACTTCATTTTAAAAAATCAAATTGGGAGAGGAATAGAATAAGTGGGAAAGAATGAGATAAAGGCTGTATTATTCATAGGAGTGAATTTCTGATTTATGAGAAGTCTCAATGTGTCATTTAAATCATTAGGCCACCAACTAAACCAGTTTAATTAATGAGAGTGGTGACTCTACTTTGAATATTAATTCCTTACCTTTTAAATAAAAGGGTAAAATGTGTTTTTTGTTCATTTGTTCATTTTAAAGTTTTCTCTTTTTTTAGTTTTTAAAAATAATGCTTTACACCTTTTAAATTATCTTTAAACATAAGCAATGGAAATGTGCATTTGCATTATTACAGTCTTTAATAACATTACATTAGTTTATGTTTGTATGTATATATGTGTGTATCAGTCTATTTTGGATATCTAAAGAATTTTAGAAGTATATTGAATTCCCTTCTCTTATATTAGAAAAAAATTTAAATCTAAAATTTATGTGAAATATGTAAATTATTGTCATATTCTCCACATGTTAATCATATTTAGGGAATGTTTTTATTCCCAAAACTGAACAACAATCAAAAAAATCTATTAGATTTACTTGAATTTCACTTATAGATCAAATTTATTTTCTGATAAATTAACATCAAATAAAATATATGTAACAGCCAAAGGAAAAATATGATCATTAATCATTTTTAATCATCTGATGCCAAGACTCAGTATTTACTTGACTAAGTCTCCAAGAATTGTTTGCTATTGCATATCCCCATAGCTTATTAATTTGAGAGAGGAGATAGTGCCTTTGAACATAAATTTTTATTTATCATTTTAAATAGGAGTAGATCAATTTTTATTCTCTAATGTTTTATCTTTTAATTACTAATAGCTGTAAAAGCTTATGTTACATAGAACACTAACTATATTCATACAAAAGTCCAGAACTAAAAGGGAAAACACCAAACATATTTCACTGAGCCACATGAAGTTGTTAACATTGCCATTTTAACCTACAATAATGAGCACGTATAGTTCAACATAATAATTATCAAAATATGAAGTAGAAATACTAAATTGTAAGTACAGGTAAGAGTTAGTTTAGGAGACAGACAGTAAAAGCTGTTCTTTTCTTTTTCTTCCAAAATACAGGAAAAGGAAGGATGTTGAGTACCAAAAGTCTTTAATGTGTCTTTTGAATGTTCAGGCTGGTTTTAGAAAAGGCAGAGGAACAAGAGATCAAATTGCCAACATCCACTGGATCATCTAAAAAGCAAGAGAGTTCCAGAAAAAACATCTATTTCTGCTTTATTGACTATGCCAAAGCCTTTGACTCTGTGGATCACAATAAACTGTGGAAAATTCTTCAAGAGATGGGAATACCAGACCACCTGACCTGTTTCTTGAGAAACCTGTATGCAGGTCAGGAAGCAACAGTTAGAACTGGACATGGAACAATAGACTGATTCCAAATTGGGAAAGGAGTACTTAAGGCTGTATATTGTCACCCTGCTTATTTACCTTTTATGCAGAGTATATCATGAGAAATGCTGCTCTGGAGAAAGCACAAGCTAGAATCAAGTTT
The DNA here is from genome assembly GCF_963930625.1 of Muntiacus reevesi. NCBI lineage: Eukaryota > Metazoa > Chordata > Mammalia > Artiodactyla > Cervidae > Muntiacus > Muntiacus reevesi. The sequence goes on along the minus strand of NC_089270.1, from coordinate 36,219,071 downwards.
GCCAGTAGAAATATCAGTAACTTCAGATATGCAGATGACATCACCCTTATGGCAGAAAGTGAATAAGAGCTAAAATACCTCTTGATGAAAGTGAAAGAGGAGAGTGAAAAAGTTGGCTTAAAGCTCAACATTCAGAAAACTAAGATTGTGGCATCTGGTTCCATCACTTCATGGCAAATAGATGGGGAAACAGTGGAAACAGTGGCTGCCTTTATTTTGGGGGAGGGGGGGCTCCAAAAATCACTGCAGATGGTGATTGCAGCCATGAAATTCAAAGATGCTTACTCCTTGGAAGGAAAGTTATGACCAACCTGGACAGCATATTGAAAAGCAGAGCCATTATTTCGTCAACAAAGATCCGTCTAATCAAGGCTATGGTTTTTCCTGTGGTCAAGTGTGAATGTGTGAGTTGGACTATAAAGAAAGCGGAGCACAGAAGACTTGATACTTTTGAACCGTGGTGTTGGAGAAGACTCTTGAGAGTCCCTTGGACAGCAAGGAGGTCCAACCAGTCCATCCTAAAAGCGATCAGTCCTGGGTGTTCATTAGAAGGACTGATGTTGAAACTGAAACTCCAATACTTTGGCCACCTGATGTGAAGAGCTGACTCATTGAAAAAGACCCTGATGCTGGGAAACACTGCGGGCAGTGTAAGATGAGGACGACTGAGGATGAGATGGTTGGATGGCATCACCGACTCAATGGACATGGGTTTGTGTGGGCTCCGGGAGTTGGTGATGGACAGGGAGGCCTGGCGTGCTGTGGTTCATGGGTTTGTAAGGAGTTAGACACAACTGAGTGACTGAACTGATGTGCATGAGTAAATAAATTAGATATCAAGGTGAATACTGACAACTGTATATAGCCTTTCTTTCAGACTTTATCTTAACAGTATCTCCAATCAGAAGTCATCTCCTTTACAGCCCAGTTTCTTATCTTTTATAAATCTACAAGTCAGTAACATCAAAATATTTACAATACAAAATATAATGGCCGAAGATTTTTCTCTGACATTTAAAAAATCTCTGTGATAAAGTTATGTTTATACTTCTAATTTTCTTGCCAAATAATTTGCCTAAAACTATGTCATCAGATAATGATAATATGTCCCCACTAAAAACCCACATTGATGCTGTTCTTTTCCGTTTTATTCAGAATAATATTGAGTTAAGCACATATAAGGTTTAGGTTTATTCTCTAATCACTTGCACATTTTTTACCCTATTTTACATAATTATTTTAGCTTAATAATAACTGCCTTCTGAATATCTGACATGATGGAAATTGCCATCTATTTAGAACAGATGATGTGAATTAACTTAGTAATTATTCACTGGCTGACATATTCCACAGAGAAAAAAAAAGGAAAAAATTCCCACTTCTAATGTGGAAAAGAGTATTATAACAAAGTTCACTCAAATTCATTTTTTGCTGCAGTTGTTCAACTGGTAAGGTGAGGTCCTTGTCAATATCCAAGCAAAGGTATTGAAGGTAAGCATCCTTATATTGACACTTTATGAGAAAGTAAGACAACAATGTCAATATGTTTCAGGACTCATTAAAATAATAAAGACTCACATTATATGAAAAAGACTCTAAATAGTATATTATATATAGTCACTCAGTTACAATGCCTATGATTGTACTTTACACTTGACCCTGAGCTTACTATCTGTGTGATGGTTATATTAGAGATATCAGTGGTCATAGGGAAATAAGCAAAGGACAACATCTAACTCAGATTTTTTCTTCTAATCTCTCACAGCCATAGGACTAATTTGTAGATTTCCTTTATCTTTATATTGCTTGTGACATTATTAGAACAATAATAATTCAGTTTGCTTTAAGTTAACTCAAAGGAAACCCTAAATTAGGCTTAATAGTCAAAGTTATGGTTTTTAACAGTAGTCATGTACAGATATGAGAATTGGACTATAAAGAAGGCTGAGCACCTAAGAATTGATGCTTTCAAACTGTGATGCTGGAGAAGACTCTTGAGACTCCTTATGACATCAAAGAGATCAAATCAGTCAGTCCTAAAAGAAATCAATCCTGAATATTAATTGTAAGTACTGATGCTGAAGTGGAAGCTCTAATACTTCGGCCACTTGATGTGAAGAGCTGACACTTTGTAAAAAGACCCTAATGCTGGGGAAAATTGAGGGCAGGAGGAGAAGGGGGCAACAGAGGATGAGTTGGTTGGACGGCATTACTAACTCAATAGACATGAGTTTGAGCAAGCTCCAGGGGATGGTGAAGGACAGGGAAGTCTGGTGTGAGGCAGTCCATGGGGTAGCAAAGAGTTGAACAGCAACTGAACAACAACAATAATACTTTTAATTGTAACAAATAATATAAAACTGGCTTGAATATATGTTATTACAATTTTTGAGTTCATTGTTCAAAATCATGATTTCAAGTATTACCTTTACTAATTTATTTCTATGAAGGCTTTTGGTCTCCTATGATATTCTTTATGAAGGTTTAATTTACTCTTTCCTCACTTCAAAAGTATGTTAGATGTTAGTTCCTAAAAATTAAATGGCCTGTTTCTTGCTTTCTTGAGAGATGATCTGCTTTGTGACTTTATGCATTCTGCAAGTTATGATTATGTAATGGTTATTTTCAAACCTTTTTGCATAAACAATTCTAATTTTGTTGCTAAAATATGACTGAATGGTAAGGATTATAGCACAAAGATCAAAGATACTCTGATGTTAAGAAACATAACATGAATTTCACAGAAAACAAAAGTTAGAAAATAGAAAATGACAGGCCCAAGGTAACTAAGAAGAATAAATAATTATTTAGATTTATCTTAAAATTTCATTATTATATACAAAAATTAACTGGCCTGTTATTGGATTTTTCTAAAGTTTATTTTGGAGGAAAGAATGTGGCAGCAGACAGAATTTATAAAAATCACTATCCTTTTCAGAGTGCTTGCATATTTTAAAGAAGAGAAAGTGAAAGTCACTCAGTCGTGTCAGACTCTTTGCGACCCCATGGAGTATACAGTTCATGGAATTCTCCAGGTCAGAATACTGGAGTGGGTAGCATTTCCCTTCTCCCAGGGATCTTCCCAACCTAGGGATCAAACCCAGGCCTCCCACATTGCAGGCAGATTCTTTATCAGCTGAGCCACAAGGAAAGCCCTAAAGAAGAGAAAGGCATTAAAATATGTAAGTATAATACATTATATGTTAATTGATGGAAATGCTGCAAAGGAGCATAAATTAGACAGGGAAAGGAATTTGTAGGAAGGAAGCTATTCCAGTTTTAAATATGGTGATCACTGGTGAGGCAGCTGAAAGAAATATGAAGGAGGAAAGGGATGGGGGAAAATAAAATTGAAGAAAGGATTTCAAGTACAAATGCTCTGAGGTAGGAGAATAGCCTTAATAGAAAATATCACATATAATGGTCATAGTCTAACAAACTTAAAGGAACAGATGGTAAAGGAAAGGAAAGAATTAGATGAGACATCTGGGTTTTGGTCCTAAGTGAGAAGATAACTGAACTGTGTTATTTATTGGAAATGAGGAAAGGTGAAGTGGGCAAAGGGCACTAGCTTCAAATAGTTTCAAAGGGGAAGCTATTCTTCTAGACAAGTGAAATTTCAGGTTGTTTTATTCACTTCACTTGATTATCACTCCTAATGGCAGTCTTTTCCAATCCTAAAAATCAGTGTCTCTGTGTGAATAAACACATAAATATGAAGAGCATATTATGTAATAACATACCTGTGCATGATATATTTTTTTCTTGCTGATATGTTGTAATTTTGTGATTTTACTCTCTGAGGAAAAAAAATAGAACAGTAAAGTTAATAGTAAACTTAGCATTGCTAACATGGAGAAGAAATATAATTGAAATTACAATAGCTCACTCAGTTTCCCTAATACTAAATTCTAAATACTAAATGATAGTTGATCTGTGTAGAGTTATAGAGTATATCATGATCACTTCTAATTTCTTTGACAAGAATGTTGTTTCAAATTACACAAAAGAATCAAAACGATAACCAAAAACAAAGCAAAACATATATGTAACAAAACCCAACAGCCTTAATACATCAGAGGAAATCTTCCTACCTTAGTGATAATCATGACAGAAGTAACCTTTACTTATACTGTGTTCTTTCCCTGTCTAAAATAACATTCATATAGCTATTTTGATAACAATTTGTATTGTTATTCATATTGCCAATAAAAATCATTTTCAATGACTATAGCATGGCTAACAGAATACTTCAGGCTTGGATTCCTAAGTATCCATCCAAAATTACTGATGCAGGTAGCTTTTTGTCACATTGCTAATTTCCTACCCATTTTCCCCTTCTTCATTTAAAATGGAACATAAATTTTGCTTATGTACCAAGCCTAAATCTTTAGCTGGGTTGTCCAGGATCATTTGTTGTAGGTGGTCATGTGAGTAATCCTAATCAATAAGATAAAATAAGAGCCTACTGTCTTGAGCATCTACATCTACAGAGGTGACTATTCAGATAAAAAAGGCATGTGCCTTTACCCTTGGGCTTTCCCCTTTTTCCTGCCTAGAATACACACACGATGACTATGGTATAAAACTCAGTGAAGAAGAGGCCTGGTTCATTGATTAACTGGTAGATTTATATTGGTTAACAAAATCCTTACCAGGTGAGAAAATAAACTCCTTACTGGTCTGGACTAGTCCAGATCATTTAATTCAACTTAATAAAATGTTGACAAATACCATAATGTTAATTTTTTTTTTAACATCTTTCAATACATTTGTTGTAACACAGTGTGATCTGTGTGTTTTCTTCCTTCTACCACAAACATTTTCCCAAAAGATACCTCTAGGCTTCTCACAGTTCATGCTTCTTAAGTACACTGCTTAAATGCTCCTTCTTCAGAGAAGCATGTTGCAAAAATTAATTTTTTTACCTTTTATATTATGTAGTCTTTATTTGCATATTCATATAGCATTTCTTCAAAGCACTTAGTGAGACAAAATACTCTGAATGTTGCTGCCTATGTATTGTACATCTATTTCTTCCATTAGAATGTGGCAGACAGAGAATGTCTTGTTATTTTTTGCACCCTTATTGCATAGTATAGTTTATATAATATAGTAGATTTTTAAGAAATTATTTTAAAACATATAAAGGGATGGAAGTTATTTTGAAGCTCAAAAAATTTTGAACTAATAATAGAGTTCTATGCTTCCTAACTTAAAAAAATATTAGGTAGATATTCATTGTTCATGATGAAGAAAACCCAGTAAAACCAAAATCACCAAATCCCACTTTCCATTGTAATATTGTTGAAAGCAGAACAAGAGAACAAAAGAGTACAGCAGCTTGTTCATATTGGTTAACATTCTGCTAAATACTGGAATAAACTGTCACAAATCATAATTTAGGGAGAGCCATAAAGCAAAATACTGGAACAATGTTGGAGAAATAGAGAATAGGAACCACGTTTAGTAAATAGATTTTTAAAACCAAAAACAAAACAAAGTTATGCCAGCTTGCAGGACAAATAGAACCTTTCTATTGCTTGAGAACTTTCCAGTTCATGGATAGCTGTGTTTCATAACTAGAATATTCAATGAAGTCTCTATTCCCAGTCTTATTGTCTTTTTTAAAATTAACATATTTTTAATTGAAGGGTAATTTCTTTAAAGAATTTTGCTGTTTTCTGTCAAACCTCAACATGTATCAGCCATTAGTTCAGTTCAGTTCAGTTCAGTCGCTCAGTCAGGTCCAACTCTTTGCGACTCCATGAATCGCAGCACGCCAGGCGTCCCTCTCTATTACCAACTCCCAGAGTTCACCCAAACTCATGTCCATCGAGTCGGTGATGACATCCAGCCATCTCATCCTCTGTCGCCCCCTTCTCCTCCTGCCCCCAATCCCTCCTAGCATCAGGGTCTTTTCCAATGAGTCAACTCTTCGCATGAGGTGGCCAAAATATTGAAGTTTCAGCTTCAGTATCAGTCCTTTCAATGACACCCAGGACTGATCTCCTTTAGGATGGACCAGTTGGTAGGTATACATATATCCCCTCCCTTTTGAAACTCCCTCTCCTCTCCCTCCCGATCCTACCCCTCTAGTTTTATACAGTGTCCCTGTTGGAGTTTCCTGAGCCATATAGCAAATTCCCTTTAGCTATCTATTTTACATATGGTAGCATAAGTTTCTATGTTACTCTTTTCGTACATCTCACCCTCTCCTCCCCTCTCCCCATGTCCACAAGTCTAAACTCTATGTCTGCTTCTCCACTGTTGCCCTGTAAATAAATTCTTCAGTACCATTTTTCTAGATTCCATATATATGCATTAGAATAAGATATTTATCTTTCTCTTTCTGACTTACCTCACTCAGTATAATAGGTTCTATGCTCATCCACCTCATTAGGACTAACTCAAATGTGTTCCTTTCTATGTCTGGGTAATATTCCATTTTGTATATATACCACACTTCTTGATCCATTTATCTTTCAATGGACATCTAGGTTCCTTCCAGGTTATAGCTTTTGTAAATAGTGCTGCAATGAACAGTGGCATACATGTGTCTCTTTCACTTTTGGTTTCCTCAGGGTATATGCCTAGGAGTGGGATTGCTGGGTCATTTGGTGGTTTTATTCCTGGTTTTTTAAGGAATCTCCATACCATCTTCCATAATGGCTGTATCAATTTACATTCCCATCAACAGTGCACAAGTGTTTCCTTTTCTCCACACCCTTTCCAGCAATTACTGCTTGTAGACTTTTTGATGAAGGCCATTCTGAATGGTGTGAGTTGATATCTCATTGTAGTTTTGATTTGCATTTCTCTAATAATGTGTGATGTTGAGCATCTTTTCATGTGCTTGTTAGCCCTCTGTATGTCTTCTTTGAAGAAATGTCTGTTTAAGTCTTTTCCCCAATTTTTGATTGCCTTATTTGTTTTTCCTGTATTGAGTTGTGTGAGCTGCTTGTATATTTTGGAAATTAACCTTTTTGACAGTTGTTTCATTTACTATTATTTTCTCCCATTCTGAAGGTTGTCTTTTCACCTTGCTTATAGTTTCCTTTGCTGTGCAAAAGCTTTTAAGTTTAATCAGGTCCTACCTCTTTACTTTTGCTTTTATTTCTGTTACTCTAGGAAGTGGGTCATATAGGATCTTGCTTTGATTTCTGTCACTGAGTGTTTTGCCTATGTTTTCCTCTAAGAGTTTTATAATTTCTGGTCTTACATTTGGATCTTTAATCCATTTTGAGTTTATCTTTGTGCATGGTGTTAGGAAATGTTCTAATTTCATTCTTTTACATGTAGCTGTCCAGTTTTCCCAGTACCATTTATTGAAGAGGCTGTCTTTGCCCCATTGTATATTCTTGCTTCCTTTGTCAAAAATAAGATACTCATAGGTGCATGGGTTTATTTCAGGGCTCTCTATCTTGCTTCATTGGTCTATATTTCTGTTTTTGTTCCAGTACCATACTGTCTTGATGACTGTAGCTTTGTAGTATAACCTGAAGTCAGGAAGCTTGATTCCTCCAGGTGCCTTTTTCTTTCTCAAGACTGCTTTGGCTATTCAGGGTCTTTTGTGTTTCCATATAAATTGTGAAATTTTTTTGTTCTAGTTCTGTGAAAAATGTCATTGGTAATTTGATAGGGATTTCATTGAATCTGTAGATTACATTTGGTAATATAATCATTTTCAGAATATTGATTCTTTCTACCCAGGAACATGGACTATCTCTTCATTAATTTATGTCATCTTTGATTTATTTCATTAGTGTCATATAATTTTCTGTGTACAGTTCTTTTGTCTCCTTAGGTAAGTTTATTCCTAGATGTTTAATTATTTTTGTTGCAATAGTGAATGGGATTGATTCCTTAATTGGTCTTTCTGATTTTTCATTGTTAGTATTTAGAAATGTAAGTGATTTCTGTGTATAGTGATTTTGTATAAGTGATTTTGTATCCTGCAACTTTGCTAAATTCACTGATTAGCTCTAGTAATTTTCTGATACTATCTTTATGGTTTTCGTGTCATCTTCAAATAGTGAGAGCTTTACTACTTCTTTTTCTGATCTGGATTGTTTTATTTCTTTTTCTTCTCTGATTGTTATAGCTAGGCCTTCTAGAACTATGCTGAATAATAATCACAAAAGTGGACACCCTTGTCTTGTTCCTGATCTTAGGGAGCAGACTTTCAGTTTTTCACCATTGAGAATAATGTTTTCTGTAGGTTTATCATATATGGTCTTTACTATGTTGAGGTAGGTTCCTTTTATGCCCATTTTTTGAAGAGTTTTAATCATAAATAGGTGCTGAATTTTGTCAAAGGCCTTTTCTCCATCTATTGAGATGATCATATGGCTTTTATCTTTCAGCTTTCTAATGTGGTGTATCACATTGATTTATTTCCAAAAATTAAAGTATCACTGCATCCCTGGAATAAACCCAACCTGATCATGGTGTATGAGATTTTTTGATGTGTTGCTGAATTTTGTTTGCTAGAAGTTTGCTGAAGATTTTTACATCATTATTCATCAGTGCTATTGGCCTGTAGTTTTCTTTTTTGTGTGTGTTGTCTTGGTCTTAATTTGGTATCAGGGTGATGGTGGCCTCATAGAATGAGTTCAGAAGTGATACTCCCTCTGCAACTTTTGAAAGAGTTTTAGAGGGATAGGAATTAGCTCTCCTGTAAATGTTTGATAGAATCCTCTTGTGAAGCCATCTGGTCCTGAGTTTTTGTTTTTTGGGAGATGTTTTATTATAGCTTCAATTTTAGTGCTTGTAATTTGGTTGTTCATAATTTCTATTTCTTCCTGATTCAGTCTTGGAAGATTGAACTTTTCAAATAATCTGTCCATTTCTTCCAGGTTATCCATTTTATTGCCATATATTTGTTTATAATAGTCTCTTATAATCCTTTGTATTTCTGCATTGTCTGTTGTTACCTCTCCTTTATCATTTCTAATTTTGTTGATTTGATTCTTCTCTCTTTTTTTCTTGATGAGTCTGGCTAAACCATTGTCAATTTTGTTTATGTTCTCAAAGAACCAGCTTTTAGTTTTATTACTCTCTACTATTGTTTCTTTCATTTATTTCTGCTTGGACCTTTATGATTTCTTTTCTTTTACTAATTTGGGGGCTTTTGCTTTTCTTTTTCCAGTTGTTTTAGGTATAAAGTTAGGTTGTCTATTCTTGCTTTTCTTATTTATTGAGGTAGGATGGTATTGCTATAAACTTCCCTGTTAGAACTACTTTTGCTGCATCCCATGGGTTTTGAGTTGTCATATTTTCATTATCATTTGCTTCTAGAAATCTTTTTAGTTCCACTTTGATTTCTTCAGTAGCCTGTTTTTTTTTATTTAGAAATGTGTTGTTTAATCTCCATGTGTTTGTGTTTCTTATGCTTTTTTTTTCTTGTAATTGATAATTTGTCTCATAGCATTGTGGTCAGAGAAGATGCTTGATACTATTTTAATTTTCTTAAATTTACTGTGATGTGATTTGTGACACAAGATATGATCTATCCTGGAGAATGTTTTATGTGTACTTGAGAAGAAGGTGTATTCCTCTGCATTTGGATGTAATGTCCTAAAGATATCAGTGAGACCCATCTCATCTCATGTATCATTTAAGACTTGTGTTCCCTTATTAATTTTCTATTTTGATGATCTGTCTATTGGTATGAGTGAGGTGTTAAAGTCTCCTATTATTATTGTGCTACTGTCAATTTCTTCTTTTATGTCTGTTAGTGTTTGTCTTATGTATCGAGGTGCTCCTATGTTGGGTGCATAGATATTTACAATTGCTATGTCTTCCTCTTGGATTGATCCCTTGATCATTATGTAGTGTCCTTCTTTATCTCTCGTAATCTTCTTTAAAGTCTTTTTTGTCTTATATGAGGATTGCTAGTCCATCCTTCTTTTGCTTACCATTTGCATGAAATATATTTTTCCATCCTCTCACTTTCAGTCTATGTGTGTCTTAAGGTCTGAAGTGGGTTTTTTGTAGATAGCATATTTATGGGTCTTATTTTTGTATCCATTCAGCCAGTCTGTGTCTTTCTGTTGGAGCATTTAATCCATTTACATTTAAAGTAATTATTGATATATATGTTTGTATTGCCATTTCTTAATTGTTTGGGGTTGATTTTATAGATTTTTTTTCTTCTGTTGTATTTCTTAACTATATAAGTCCCTTTAACATTTGTTGTAAAACTGGTTTGGTGGTACTGAATTCTCTTAAGTTTTGCATGTCTGAAAAGCTTGTTGTTTCTCCATCAATTTTGAATGAGATCCTTGCTGGATACAGTAATCTTGGTTGTAGATTTTTCCCTTTCAGTACTTTAAATATATACTGCCATTCCCTTCTGCAGAATTTCTGCTGAAAGATCAGCCGTTAAGCGTTTGGAGTTTCACTTGTATATTACTTGTTGCTTCCCCTTTGCTTTTTTTTATTATTTTTTCTTGTGTTTAGTCTTTGTTAGTTTGATTAGTATATGTCTTGGTGTGTTTCTCCTTGAGTTTATCCTGTATGGGGACTCTGTGTGCCTCTTGGACTTGATTGACTCTTTTTTTTTCCATGCTGGAGAAATTTTCAAGTAAATCTTCAAAACTTTTCTCATACCCTTTATTTTTCTCTTCTTCTTCTTGAACACCTATAATTCAAAAGTTGGCACTTTTCATATTGTCCCAGATGTCTCTGAGACTGTTCCCAGCCCTTTTAATCCTTTTACTTTATTCTGCTCTTCAGAATTTACCTCTACCATTTTATCTTCTAGTTCACTGATTTGTTCTGCATCAAATATTCTGCTATTGAATCCTTTTAGAGTATTTTTAATTTCAGTAATTGTGTTGTTTGTCTCTGTATTCTTCTTTATTTCTCCTAGATCTTTGTTAATTGACTTTTGCATTTTCTCCATTTTGTTTTCAAAGTTTTTGATAATCTTTACTATCGTTATTCTGAATTATTTTCCAAGTAATTTTCCTATTTATTTTTCATTTATTTGGACTTTTGTGTTTCTAGTTTGTTCCTTATTTTGTAAAGTATTTCTCTGCTTTTTTTTTTTTTAATTTATATTTTTTTAAATTATTGTGTTTGAGGTCTCCTTTTCCTATGCTTAAAGGAAAGTTGAGTTCTTTTCTTGAAGAAGGCTGAATTCTTTCCTCCTTTTGGTTTCCTCCCTCCTAAGGTCACTCCCCTGGTTTGTGTAGTTTAATATAAGGTGAGATTTGTGCTGAGTTTTTGCTTGTTTGTTTGTTCTTCCTGTGATGGGCAAGGCTGAGTGAGGTGGTCTGTCTGCTGATGACTGTGCGTGATTTTTTCTTTTTTTTCCCATTTATTTTTATTAGTTGGAGGCTATTTACTTTACAATATTGTAGTGGTTTTTGTCATACATTGACATGAATCAGCCATAGATTTACATGTGTTCCCCATCCCAATCCCCCCTCCCACCTCCCTCTCCACCTGATCCCGAGCACTTGTCTCATGCATCCAATCTGGGCTGGTGATCTGTTTCACCCTAGATAATATATATGTTTCGATGCTGTTCTCTCGAAACATTCCACCCTCGCCTTCTCCCACAGAGTTCAAAAGTCTGTTCTGTACATCTGTGTCTTTTTTTCTGTTTTGCATATAGGGTTATCATTACCATCTTTCTAAATTCCATATATATGTGTTAGTTGCTATATTGGTCTTTATCTTTCTGGCTTACGTCACTCTGTATAATGGGCTCCAGTTTCATCCATCTCATTAGAACTGATTCAAATGGATTCTTTTTAATGGCTGAGTAATATTCCATGGTGTATATGTACCACAGCTTCCTTATCCATTCGTCTGCTGATGGACATCTAGGTTGCTTCCATGTCCTGCCTATTATAAACAGTGCTGCGATGAACATTGGGGTGCACGTGTCTCTTTCAGACCTGGATTCCTCAGTGTGTATGCCCAGAAGTGGGATTGCTGGGTCATATGGCAGTTCTATTTCCAGTTTTTTAAGGAATCTCCACACTGTTCTCCATAGCGGCTGTACGAGTTTGCATTCCCACCAACAGTTTAAGAGGCTTCCCTTTTCTCCACACCCTCTCCAGCATTGTGTTTGTATTTTTGTTTTGTTTGTTGCTTAGATGAGGTGTCCTTCCAAGGGTGCTACTGGTGGTTTGGTGATGCCTGTTCTTGTATTCAAGTGTTTGCTTTGTGTGAGTTCTCACTATTTGTTACTCCCTAGGGTTAGTTCTCAGAGAAGGCAATGGCCACCCACTCCAGTACTCTTGCCTGGAGAATCCCAGGGACAGTGGAGCCTGGTGTGCTGCCATCTGTGGGGTCACACAGAGTCAGACATGACTGAAACGACTTAGCAGTAGCAGCAGCAGGGTTAATTCTCTGGTAGCCTAGGGTCTTGGAGTCAGTGCTCCCATTCCAAAGGCTCAGGATTTGATCTCTGGTCAGGAACAAAGGTCCACAAGAGATTTGTTATGGCATTAAGGGAGAGTAAAACAATATACAAAAACAAGAAACCAAAATGAACCCCATACAAGTGGAAGTTACAAAATCAGGCAAATAATATTTAAAATAAAGGAATGTACACATATACATATACTCCTGTGAACAAAGTGAAACAGTCCAGCAAAAATAAAGTAAAGTAGATTGATCTGGTGAACAAAGGAAATCAAAAATTGTATTTACCAGTTAATAACAAAACTAACATAATCACAAACTGGAAAACAAATGTAAAACAAGGTGCCAAGTGGGGAATAAAGCAATGAAAACAAAACTAACAAATATGCTGAGAGGAAAGAAAAAAAAAAAAAAAAGAAAGAATAAATGTGCAAAGTTTAATAGAGGTAGATGAAGAAGATTTATATACATTAAAAATTTACTGCAAGGGGAAAAAACAGTAGGAAAGGAAAACGAAGGCATAGATTTATAAAAATATAATGGGTTTAAAAAATTAAAATTATGAAAATAGAAAAACATGGAAGACAAATGTTAAGGGGGAAAAAAAAAAGGAAAACTCCACAGAACTGTCAAAGCTCAGTGCAGAGGCAGAGGTTTATAACAGCAATAGAAAATGTGACTGAATATACACATAAACATATACATATATTTCCAAAAGCAAAATCAAAACAGCCTGACAAATATCAAATACAGTAGATTGACCCAGTGAACAAAGGAAACCAAAAATTATGTCTACTAGAACAAAGTTAACTAAAGCACAAAGTGGAAAACAAAACTAAAGCAAGGTGCCAATTGGGGAATAAAGCAGTGAAAATAAACCTAACAAATATGTTGAGAGGAAAGGAGAGAAAGAAAAAAAAAAAAAAGAAAAGAAAGAATAGATATACAAAGTTAAATAGAGGTAGATATAGTTTTATATATATTAAAGATTAACTGCAAGAGGAAAAGACCAGTAGGAAAACAAAACAAAGGAATAAATGTATAAAAAATAATAATGGTTTAAAAATGTAAAAATTTAAATTAAGAGAAAAGAAAAAAATAATAATAATAAAAGAGGAAAACTCCACAGAACTGCAAAAGCCCAAAGTAGAGGCAGAGATTTGTGACAACAGTAAAAAATGTGACTGAGGAAAAAGAAAAAAAAAAAAAAAAAGCTCAAAACCTTAATTGGATTTCTTAGTGCCAATAAAATCAACAACTACAACAGAGGGGGAGAAAAAGGAGAAAAAATATCCAAAAGAATCAACAGAACAAGTCAAAAAATAAGAATAACAGATGTTTTTCTTGAGTCACTGCTGTCAGAGTCCTTTCCCACGCTGAAAGTCACAGTCCACCTTATCTCACTAGGATGCCTTCCAATACTGTACTGATCTCTGGATCCTGCTCTTGAGTCAGCTCAGATTCTAATCTGGCCCTGCTCCTGTGTGTTCTTGCCTCCAATGTTCACAGCTATCAGAACTAATGCGTTTTCTTTTGTGGGAGCTCTCAATGGCCTTTTATATATTCCATAGACACAGAGTCTGCCCAGTTGATCATGTGGATTTAATCTGCAGATTGTGCAGCTGGTGGGAAGGTTTTGGGTCTTCTTCCTGAGTCACACTGCTCCTGGGTTTCAACTGTGGTTTTATTTCCACCTCTACATGTGAGTCGTCCACTGGGGTTTAGCTCCTGAGGCTGGAGAGCTTGGGTTTGGCCCTAGAGGGCCAGGTGTGGAGGTGGTGAAGCTGCTTGGGTTGCATGGGTATTGGAAGCAGCAGGTACTCAGGGGGGTTGGCTGCTAGGGCAGTAGGAAAAAAAGTGGTCTAGAAGGGTATGGCAACCAGTATTGGCCAATACGTTCCAGTATTCTTGGCTGGCGCACCACCCTCTCTTACAGAGAAGCCTGACAGGACCTAAGTGATCATACATGCACAAACACAAGACTTTTTTTTTTTTTTTTTTTTTTTTTCCCTTTTTCGGCCTATGGCAGCCCTACCCCAGGGAGAGTTGAGCATGAAGGCGGTGCAGCTACTTGGCTTGCAGGGACCCTTGTAGCGCCAAGTGTTCAGGGAAACAAACTGCTTCCACAGTAGGAGTTATGGCCCTATCAGAGTTTTTTTTTTCTGAGTCTCGTGTAGCTGGCGACCAGAAGGCCTCTTTGGCCAGTCTTTCTCCATAGCTCTGCCCATTCAAGCACTCAGAGGGCTCCCTTGCCTGGGGTCCTTCTCTGTTGTTTGGTGCATCAGGCACATAGAGGGGCACCCCTGGGTGGGGTCCTACTCTGTAGATTGGCACATCAGGCACTGAAAGGGGCAGCCTGGGTGGGGTCCTGCTCTGTAGTTCAGTGGTCAGGTGTTTGATGGGCCAGTCTCTCCATTGCTCAGCTGCGGATCCTGGTGTGTGGAGAGAGAGAGAGGCCGTGGTGATGGCTCCACCACCTACGTGTGACTCAGCAGTATTGCCTTGCTTCCATGGCTGCCTGGCTGTCCTCCACAGGCATTTTCCACCACAGTCCCACCCCCTACCCTATCCCCTCAATCTACCTCTCTGAGCCAACAGCAGCCCTCACACTGGTATTGGTCCACAATCACTAAACTCCAGCTTCCAGCCACTGCCCCATCCAGGGGACCCACACGGCATATGTGTGGCTGTGGCAAGGACTGTCTGATTCTCATTCCATTTAGGCCACCACAGATCAGCTGCTTCACTCTCAGCCTTAAATGTTTCTCCTCTGACTCAGACAATTGTCCTACAGTGGGGATCAGACTCCTGCTTGGTTCCCCCACCTGCCTAGGACAGGTCCAGTCCTACTAATAGTCCTGTTTTCCCCCTAGTTCCTTTGTCCTACCGAGTTTTGCGTGGTTGTAATAGATTCTTTTCCACTGGTCAGGTCCTCTTGCCCTCTCTCAGCTGGTGTTCTGCATGCACGTCTGTGTCTGAAGGTGTATTCCTGATGTATCCGTGGAGAGAGATGTACTCCACGTCTACCTACTCCTCTGCCATCTTCCGGTTTTCTCCATTTCTAGCCTTACTGTCTTAACACATTACAACAGAGTACAGAAGCAATCAATGAATAGAACCTTACTTTCATGATGTGTCTTGGGTGTTTCGAAGGAAATAATCCTAGCAGTGGTGTGTAAGTGAATATAGTGTTGAATGGGAAAAGATTACCTACATAGTATTGTCACACCTAAATTTCTCTTCTTCAATCAGATGACTAGGCATCCAGTAGCAGAAATCCAGTGTAATTCAGAAGATCTGTCATGAATAAAACACAAAATAGAAAACTGGAACAGAAGCTCTTCACAATAACAGCATTTTAGATTTATACCTGAAATTGTAATTTTACCAACAGCAATGTGGAGAGCAAGGGCAAACAGAATAAATCTATTTTATAGTTTTTTTTTTTAATTGGAATCTCCTTGATATTAAAAGACCTCTCATGTTACAAAGAAACATTTTCAAAAGGAGCACAGTGAACAATTAAAATAAATAACAATATAAAAGATAAAGATTACAGAAAAAAATGAAAAGATATTTAGTTACCTTTAGAAAATTGTAGGAATCATTGAACTATAATTACATTAAATTTGGAAAATAACGCATATTATAAAAGAGTGACCAAACAGCAAATGCAAAGTGGTATAAGACTAAAAGAGAGCAGACTAGGGAAGCATAAATATATTGCTAATGTACACTATGCCTTTGTGCACCTTACACCCATCACTGGAAAATATTTCTTTGACCTTGACCTAATTTAAGTAGTTCAACTCTTGAAGGTACCCCTTGTGGTTGTCCATAAGCCTGGTGTCAATTTAAACAGGGAACCCACTCTAAATTTACATGTTTCTCCCAGGACCCTTTTGTTTCTTTTGTCTTCCTGGTAGTTTTTTAAACTACTAGGTTTAAACTATTTTTTTAAACCATGCTTATTTTTAAATGCATTATCTTTATGAATTCAAATAACATTATATTAAATTGCATTTTACCTTCAATGAAAACCATTTTTAGAATTGTAAGCAAGAAATACAGTGATATTGGAAGGTTACTTTCTTCCCAATCCAGTTTATTTTCATAAATGGCATAAGTTATATGTCAAAATAATAAACTATCCATAATTATAAATAGAAAAAGGTGCTCGAGACTTGAAAGACTGCTACTAACCTGCTATAAAACATGCAAAATCCACCAATATTTCTGGTCATTAATAACCCTAGTTATAAATTAATGATATAAGCTAGATTATCTCAGTGTTACATGCTATGTGTACGATTTCAGGTAGATTTGCCTCCCACTGATTATCTTCAGTACCTAAAAGTTATCTTTCCTGTTTGAGCTTCTTTAAATATATTCACTTGCTACAAAATCAGTAGATATAGATTTTTAGTAAATAGGGCTCAGAAAATACTGGTGATTAAGTATCATACATACTCCTGCTTCTAGTAAATACATAGTGCAGAACAGATGTACAAATTTATCTTTGTATAATCTTTTAAGATATATAAATTTAAGTACATAATAATCACTATTCACTAAGCTTTAAATTGCAAAGTTAAGGGCAATCATTTTTCTCTCCAATACTATTGAAAGCCCACATCTGGATTTTAAATACTCTTTTTCCCTAAAAGCCCAAAGCTATAATTCATTGCAATAATATTGCACCTGTGAATGATGCATATGAATTATAAAAGCATATCATTCATAACTCTTTATCACTCCATAGTTTTCATTGGCAGCCTGATCTTATGTGATAAATAGAGAATGATATTGAAAGGGATATAAGCATTGGGGGGGCGGGAACACAGTGTTCTAAAACCAAGTATTAATAACTACTTAACCATCCCAGTCTACTATTTGGTGGGCATATAAAAGTAAACCAACGTTCCTAACTTCAAGTTCATTTTATAGTTGGTTAGAGACACAAGCAAACCAACTCTGGTTTCTTTTATCTACATTTTGATTATAGGTTTTGTGCTTTAGGATTTCCAAACATGTGAAAATAACTCTGCTTTATTTAATTGTTACTAAGATTTTTAAAATAAAATTTACAGAGGCATTCAAACATGTCAGTGTTAATGCAAATGATAGTATCTGACATTTATTTAGTATTTATGATAGCACAGAAAGCTTAGTGTTTTTATTTAATACATTGTATTATTTTATTCTGACAACAACTGTATAAGTTCTGCAGTAACAGTGGGGAAACAGAGGATAAGAAAAACATTCAACTTGTCCTAGAATACAATAAAAGTAAGCCGCAGTTACAATTTGAATTCTGATCTTTTTTACCTGCCAAGTTGTTGACCTTGTACTGTACCTTGGGTCCATATAGTATTTATGCTTAATTAACAGAAAATTACATACAGTACATTGGAAAAGACCCTAGTTCTGAGAAACATCGAAAGCAGGAGGTGAAGGGGACGACAGAGGATGAGATGGTTGGATGGCATCAGCAACTCAATGGACATGAGTTTGAGCAAGCTCCAGGAGATGGTGACAGGGCAGGGAAGCCTGGCGTGCTGCAGTCCATGGGGACACAAAGAGTCGGACACGACTGAGAGGCCAACAACAACGACAATATATAATTCATAATCTTAGTATAGTTCTTCTGCATGTCATCCATTCTTTCCTTTCATCTTGAAGCATACGTAAAATGGAGAGCAGGGGTAGAAATATTGTCAGTATATTGTGAAGGAAATTGTCTTAAGGTTAAGTTCCACAACTAAATATTTAAAATATTTTATGATTAACAATAAAATAATCCTTTGATTCAGGTTGCTCATTCATTATAGCATTT
This sequence comes from Muntiacus reevesi, assembly GCF_963930625.1. NCBI lineage: Eukaryota > Metazoa > Chordata > Mammalia > Artiodactyla > Cervidae > Muntiacus > Muntiacus reevesi. The sequence continues at coordinate 36,200,851 of NC_089270.1, read as the reverse complement.
CATACTGAGTCAAAGGGGACATGCCTTTTTTGTTTAAAATAAACTTGAATTGGGGGCTTAAATAAGGAAAGCAGAAATAAAGTATTTTAGAAAATTTGTATATAGCCAATTACCAGGTATTCTTTTTTTTTTTTAAATTGAAGTACAGTTAATTCACAATATTGTGAAATATTTGCTGTACAACAGTGACTCAGTTATATACATATATACATTATTTTTAAAATATTATTTTCCATTATGGGTTATCATAAGGTGGTGAATATAGTTACCTATGCTATACAGCAGAACTTTATTGTTTACCCACTCTAGACAGAATATTAATAGCATCTACCAACCCCCAACTCCCAGTCCATCCTTCTCCCTCCCCATTCCCAGATAGTCTTAAAGAAATAGACTGACCTGAGTATTCTGAGAAAAATAAACTCTGTTCTATGTTTTCCAAGTAATCTTAATTTCAATGATAATTGACTTTTTGAGAACAGATTTATAAATAACCAGTAGGAAAAAAATGAAATAGGTATAAATAGGAACATAAATTTATAAAAATAGCAACTAACTACAGAAAGAACAGGTTTCTAATAATGCTGAGAAACATATATGTAACTTAAACTTCATTCAGAGTTAGATTTAAAAAAACAAAGACTAAATAAACTGTTTACATAACTGAAATTTTTTAAATTGCCAAAGTGACACATCTTAAAATTATACAGCTAAGAATTATTGTCAGATGAAAAGATAAAGAGCAGGTATTGCTAGTTGGCAGTCAAAACTCAAGAATCATGAAAACATAGCAGAGAATATATAGCCATTTTTATTTACTAAAGTCTCAGGTTACAATGATTATATCATGATACTAAAAATAATTCCAGATTAATGTTGATGATGTTATGAATCATAGTAGCATAAGAAGGCAATCTACCATAAAATAAAAGGATCGTAACTCTATAACTGGTGCTCTGTTTCAGTATCATGAAGGTAAAATATGTGTTAAGTGTCAGGATCTCTGCTTAGCTGGCTAAGATAGCTGTTAGGTGTACAACAGTAGCCTATTAAAGAATTAAATCAAAATGGGAAGAGTTAAGCCTTTGATCACTTACTGCAATGGTCGAAGGAAAAGCACTAAACCAGAGAACACAATGACTCCCAACTGTTTTATTTCCCTCATGAAAATGATGCCCTGATTCAAGAGCAGGTTGATCAGCAAAGAGGTGGGATTGTCTCTGTTTAGGGAGCCCCAAAAAAATACTCTGAGAGTTTTATGACCCCCAAGGATGTGAGGAGGACAGGCATAAGGACTAGGAGTAGAAAACTATCAAGTACCAAGTCAGGGCGGGGGAAGTCCATTCCAGTGGTTTCCCTCCTGCCTTCATGATGAACTCTCCACAGAGGCTCTTAAAGAGAGCCTCAGGTTGCAGTTGTTCAGTCACTAAGTCGTGTCCAACTCTTTGTGACCCCATGAGCTGCAGCACGCCAGGCTCCCTGTCCTCCACTATCTCCTGGAGTTTACTCAAATTCCTGTGCACTGAGTCGGTGATGTCATCAACCTTCTCATCCTCTGCCACTCCCTTCTCCTTTTGCTTTCAATCTTTCCCAGCATCGGGGCCTTTCCAGGTATAGAAACCTAAGAGCGACGGTCCTGTGAAGGCTGTCAGATAAAGCCTTTGTAATTGTCTATGATCAGCCATCACACAGAGGTTTTTAACCAGATGCAGGACTCCTCCGTAAGCATACATTTGAACTGCTAAACAATGCTTGATAACTAGTATCATGATCAGAAAATAGTGTTTAAAGTTTCCATTCTGAAGAAAAGGTAATAAAAGACATTATGACAACTAAGTATTTATGTGAAGTGTTTTTAGAGAAACTTGAAGAGCAAAGATTTTCCGAGGATAAAAGTCAGAGAATACAATAAATGACTTTCCTTAGGTTTGCTCATGAGCTTCCCTGATAGCTTAGCAGGTAAAGTATCCATCTGCAAAGCAGGAGACCCTGGTTGGATTCCTGGATTAGGAAGATCTGCTGGGGAAGGGATAGGCTACAACACTCCAATATTCTTGGGCTTCCCTTGTGGCTCAGCTGGTAAAGAATCGTCTGCAATGTGGGACACTTGGGTTTGATCCCCGGGTTGAGAAGACACCCTCAAGAAGGGAAAGGCTACCCACTCCAATATTCTGGTGCTCTAGGGAATTTCACGGACTGTATAGGCCACGGGGTTGCAAAGAATCGGACGCGACTAACGACTTTAACTTTCAGGTTTGCTAATGTCTTTGAAGAGGACCCAAGCAAAGAAGTAATCAATATGAAACTCCCCTATTCTAAAGAAACAGTGTACCACACTATAAAACCTCAGTTCAAAGCAAGTTAGAAAAACTACTCTAAGGGGAATCTTTGCCTCTCCCAGCAACACTGATAAGCACTGGCCACTGATCTTCCAAACACTTCCAGATGACTAAACAAAGCATCAAACTGAATTCTGCCCCTACCACTGCGAACCACTGTCAATGAGTAACATCCTAGCAAAAGGAAGGGCAAAGGAACAGCTACATGTACTTCCAATTTAACTGTTGTGTGTCATTAGACAAGCCTCTATTTTAAGGTATGCTATAATCGATGTTTAGTTTTAACAACCACATTCAGGCTCTAAAGAACATTAGGGGAAGTGTAAAAGATATAAAACATTTGGAATGATGTGGTTATTTAGTTTTTAGTTTTACTTCTCTTAACTGATAAACACTGAAAGTAGATGAAAGAGAGGAATTGAGGGGGAAGTGCTATCTTTAATGAAATAAGAGTTTAGCACAATATAAACCACAAAGTATGTTATACCCCCGCCTAATACCATGAAATATGAACTAGAGTAAGAGTGCAGAGGGCTGATACACAAGTGAAGGCTGATACACAATTCCTCTATGGATTAATTGATCTTACTTTCATCAATAGTAACATGGTTAGATTAACATAATTAGTCTAATTATGATAGAGAACAAATTTAGGATGAGAAAATCTTGACTTAAGGAATGCGTACACTCCCAATGTTGTGATGCTGACCTGAACGTGACTAGCAGTCATGCAGATAGGAGGGATGAATGGATTTGGAAGCAATTGAGGAGTGAAATAGGCAACATAATATAGAGAGTGTGAAGAGTAAAGATATGGCATTAAGGATGATATGCAATCTTCTGGCACAGTGAAATAAAAGATAATAACATTCCTTGGAAAAAGCCACTTTATAATAACTATATTTTTGAAATTATAAAAGAGGCAGAAGTAATAAATTGTTTGGAAAACCTGGACTTTGAGGCATCTGTGGCCTACCTTGGTAGAATATCAAACCAACATTGATTTCAGTAATGTCAGTAAAGTTCAGAGATCATCACCAGGGTGAACCAGAAAAAAACAGAGCAAGGACAAGTGAAGAAATTTAAGGTGAATATTTGAGATGGTATCTAGTCCAGAGAAAATGACAAAGCTATAGCCAAGAAGGAGGTGGGCCTTATTCTTATCCAGGATCTCATTCAGGTATTCGGATATTAAAGAGTCAGTGTGATGGGAAGACATATAACAGAAGAACAGAGTGCATGACTCTGTGCTCTTTTTTAATGACCCTAGGAAAGATCCCATCTCAGTGAGAACTGGCAACTGAGTACCTGCCTGAGAGAAACAAAGAAGCTAAATATGCTCAGTGCTGACTCTTACTATAAAGATCTTTAAAAATTAAAGAAGAGTCACTTGTTGAAATTCTCAGGAATAGTCAACTTGAAATATTAAGAATAATTTTGGTAAAATCTTGGAGGAGAAGAAGACTAAGAATCTCATAGTCTTTCATTTATTTAAAAATAAGTGAGATGATATTCTACCACTAGCTCCACATGGACTATGAGAATTTGCTTGAAAGTACTCTCCCTAGTGAGAAGAAATATATATTGTAAAATAAAAGAGGGGTTAGTTTCATAAAATTGCTATGTGACTGTGCAAATATGATATACTAATACATAATATGTACATTGTGGTTTATTAACAGAATTGTGACAGTGAGCTGAAAATTAGAAAAACTGAAAAGTGGAGATCAGAAGGAGCTATCAGAGAACATTGCACTATAATCACAATCCAATGATCAGAAAACTGGGTGGGGAAGTCACTGTCTTAGCAACTGCTTTGTGCAGGCAAAATGATGGCACTTAGACACTTAACCACTTACACTGGCCCCTGCAACTTTGTGTCAACATAATGTCTCTAAAACCTTGCTTTCAAGCCGTGAAAGTCAAAAGCAGTGGCAATATAGTCTTTCTCTGACTTCCCCCTTTCAAATCACATTGAAATTCATTTACTGTGCACAACAAAATTACCATACAGAATGCTAGCTATAAGGAAATCTGACAAATATAACATTTTAGAATTCTGGAGCTTTCAGTAAAGGAAAAAATCCTATAAAAATAGATGCACTGAGGTGGGAAGATGGGACCGTGGCCAGCAGACTAGACACCAGGAGGCTCCTGCCTGGGTCTGCCCCTGCAAGCCCCTTAGTGTCTCAAGTCAGGTGACAGGGTGAGGTCCATGAGTGTCTTTGCTGATCCAGCATCCACTTTATCCCAGGAGAACAAGATGGTGGAGGAGCAGATGGACATGTAGTACATCTCTCTCCACGGACACAACAGGAATACACCTTCAGACACAGAAGTGCATGCAGAACACCAGCTGAGAGCGGACAGGAGTACCTAACCAGTGGAAAAGAATATATAGAACCACACAAATTTTGGTATGACAAAGGAACTCGGGAGAAAAACAGGAGAGTTAGTAGGATGGGACCTGCCCTCAGTGGGTGGGGGAACTGAACCAGGGGTCTGATCCCCACAGTGGGGCAACTGAGTCAGAGGAGAAACATTTAAGGCTGAGAGTGAAACAGCTGATCTGTGGCAGCCTAAATGGAATGAGAATCAGACAGCCCTTGCCACAGTCATACATACCCAGGACAGGAATGTTGGTCCCCTGGACCAGCTGGAGTTTAGGCATTGTGGAGCAAAATCCCAGGGCAAGGGCTCCTGTTGACTGTGGAGAGATAGACTGAGGGGATGTGAGGAAATGCTGGTGGAAGAAAGCCAGGCAGCCACGGAATCAAGGCAATACTGCTGAGTCATGTGTAGGGAGTAGAGCCATCATGATAGCCCCTCTTTCCCCACAAGCCAGCATCAGCACCGGAACAATAGAGAGGCTGGCCCATCAAACGCCTGACGCACTGAATTACAGAGTAGGACCCTACCCAGGGCGTCCCTTTAAGTGCCTGACACAACAATCTACAGAATAGGACCCCAGCCAGGGGGCCCGTCTAAATGCCTGAGGTGCCAAAGAACAGAGGAAGGCCCCAGGCAAGGGAGCCTGCTAAGTGCCTGAATGAGCGGAGCTACAGAGAAAGCTGAGCCAAACAGGCCTTCTGGTCACCAGCCACAAGAGGCTTGAAAAAAACTTTGATGGGGCCATAACTCCTGCGGTGGAGGCAGTCTGTGTCCCTGCACGCTTGGCGCCGCCAGTGGCCCACGAGCCAAGCATCTGTGCCACCTTCACGCTCAACTCTCACTGGGGCAGGTCTGCCACAGGCAAGAAGAGTCTTGCGTCCATGCACGGAGGGTCACTTCTGTTGTGTCCTACTCTTCGAGACCGTGTAGACTGTGGCCTGTCAGGCTTCTCAGGAGAGTATTGGCCAATAGTGGTTGCCATACCCTTCTAGACCACTTTTTTTTCCTGTTGCCCTAGCAGCCAACCCCCCTGAGTACCTGGTGCTTCCAATACCCCTGCAACCCAAGCAGCTGCAGCACCTCCACACCTGGCCCTCACAGGACCAAACCCAAGTCCTCTTCCCACCAGGGAAGCCCATGGGTCTCTTTAGGTAGTGGCAATTCTGGTCACTAAAGCATTTTGAAGAAGAAATACATCTCAGGTGTGCAGGAGACTGCCTGCAATGCAGGAGACACAGTTTCCATCCCTGGGTCGGGAAGATCCCCTGGAGAAGAAATGGCAACCCACTTCAGTATTCTTGCCTGGGAAATCCCATGGATGGAGGAGCCTGGTGTCCTACAGTCCACAGGTCCGCAAAGAGTTGTACACGACTGAGCGATTTCACTTCACTTCACTTCAAAGAGACCCATGTAATGATGATATAGAAATGATGAAGCTTCTAAAACTTAAAACCTACTCCTTAAAACATTCATAGAGTAGTGCTGATATCAATTGGAGAAGGCAATGGCAACCCACTCGAGTACTCTTGCCTGAAAAATCCCATGGACGGAGGAGCCTGGTGGGCTGCAGTTCATGGGGTCGCTAAGAGTTGGTCATGACTGAGCGACTTCACTTTCATTTTTCACTTTCATGCATTGGGGGAGGAAATGGCAACCCACTCCAGTGTTCTTGCCTGGAGAATCCCAGGGATGGGGGAGCTTGGTAGGTTGCTGTCTATAGTGTTGTACAGGGTCAGACATGACTGAAGTGACTTAGCAGCAGCAGTAGCAACTGATATCAATCATAGCTTTCTCAAATTGGAAAAAAAAAAAATCATAAATAGTATATATTAACTTACTGAAAAAGGTCAGTTTTCATTCCAATCCCCCCCCCCCAAAAAAAGGCAATGTTAAGGAATGCTCAAACTACTGCACAATTGCACTCATCTCACATGCTAGCAAAGTAATGCTGAAAATTCTCCAAGCCACGGTTCAACAGTATGTGAACCGTGAATGTCCTGATATTGAAGCTGGATTTAGAAAAGGCAGAGGAACAAAAGAACAAATTGCCAATATCTTTTGGATCATAGAGAAATCAAGGGAGTTCCAGAAAAAAAAAATCTGTTATTGCTTTATTGGGTCTTCCCTGGTGGCTCAGATGGTAAAGTGCCTGCCTGCAGTGCAGGAGGCCCAGGTTCGATCCTTGAGTCGGGAAGATCTCCTGCAGAAGGAAATGGCAACCCACTCCAGTACTGTGCCTGGAAAATTCCATGAACAGAGGAGCCAGGTAGGCTATAGTCCATGAGGATGCAAAGAGGCAGACATGACTGAGCAACTTCACTTCACTTTTGATTTATTTACTACACCAAAGCCTTTGGCTGTATGGATTACAACAAACTGGAAAATTCTTCAAGAGATGGGAATACCAGAAAACCTGGCTTGCCTCCTGAGAAATCTTTATGCAGGTCAAGAAGGAACAGTTAGAACTGGACATGGAACAACAGACTGGTTACAAATTGGGAAAGGAGTACGTCAAGGCTGTATATTGTCACCCTGCTTATTTAACTTATATGCAAAGTATATCATGTGAAATGCCAGGCTGGATGAAGCACAAGCTGGAATCAAGATTGCTGGGAGAAATATCAATAACCTCGGATATGCAAATGACATCACCCTTGTGGCAGAAAGTGAAGAAGAACTAAAGAGCCTCTTGATGAAAGTGAAAGAGGAGAGTGAAAAAGTTGGCTTAAAACTCAACATTCAGAAAAGTAAGATCATGGCATCTAGTCCCATCATTTCATGGAAAATAGAAGGGGAAACAGTGGAAACAGTGAGACTTTATTTTTTGGGGCTCCAAAATCACTGCAGATGGTGACTGTAGTCATGAAATTAAAAGACAATTGCTCCTTGGAAGAAAAGCTATGACCAACCTAGATAGCATATTAAAAAGCAGAAACATTACTTTACCAACAAAGGTCCATCTAGTCAAAGCTATGGTTTTACCAGTAGTCATGTATGGATGTGAGAGTTGGACTATAAAGAAAGCTGAGCACTGAAGAATTCATGCTTTTGAACTGTGATGTTGGAGAAAAGACTCTTGAGAGTCTCTTGGACTGCAAGGAGATCCAACTAGTCAATCCTAAAGTAAATCAGTCCTGAATATTCATTGGAAGGACTGATGCTGAAACTCCAATACTTTGGCCACCTTACCAAAAGAATTGACTCATTGGAAAAGACCCTGATGCTGGGAAAGATTGAAGGTGGGAAGAGAAGGGGACAACAGAGGATGAGATGGTTGTATGGCATCACTGATGCAATGGACATGAGTTTGAGTTGGCCCCGGGAGTTGGTGATGGACAGGGAAGCCTGGCGTTCTGCAGTCCATGGGGTCTCAAAGTCGAACATGACTGAGAGATGGAACTGAACTGATGAATACTAGTATAATTAATATATATATATATATAATATATTATTATATATATATAGCTTAAAATGGCAAGCAGTTGCAAATATTATCAAAACTGCTTAAAATGAATTAATAAAAAAGAATGCCTCAAGTTCCACAAAGTTAGAATCCGTAGTAAAATAGTCTAATTATGTTCTTAAGCATGAAACACAATAGTAAGCCCACTGATACACAGTTATTTAAATGAATCTCCCCTTGCTTATAGTTTTGATTTTTTTACACTTAATTTTCAATGCATTTTAGAGAGCAATTATTATAGTCAAATAAAATTTTCAAGTATATAATACTCAAAACTGCATCTGTCTGCTTTCACAAAGGTAAAATCTAATTCAATGTACATTTCTCTCTCAAAGGTATTATTTTTAATTGAGTCTTGCAAATTGATTTAATTAGCGTAGTTTTTATTTATTCTCAAACTGTTGTATTTCAATCATTATAGAATGTAGGCCTTATTTTGCATTTAAAATTCATTTTGCTGTGAAGTAAAATCTTGCATACAAAATACCCACACCAGCAGCAGCATTTTAGCCCCACCATTATTACTCTAGAAGCAAGAGAAGGAAAAGAAACAAAAAAATACACAGGCCTAAATGGAGAAGCAAACCCCAAAATAAATAGGCAAAAATTCAAAGTGTGTCTTTCTTTTTTTCACAAGGTCATATTTTTTCTTATAAGTTTAAGCATGTTGATTAACTTAAAATCAAATGTCACAATAATTTGGCACAAACTAAAAGTAGTTAATCATATCAGGAGGTAGCAACAAAAGTAATAGATTCCAAAACAAAGGCCACAATTGTAGTTTTAATAAGCATTTGGACAGTAATTTGAAGTAGAGGATTTATGTTGCAAAAATAGAAATGTTGGCAACATGGAACTGAACATTATTTTTCATACAAAGTTAAAAGCACATTGTATTTCCTTCCTGACTACTTGCCTAGCCCCCATCTTTTGAAAGAGACAAGCTTCATCTAAATTATTTCATTTGATTGGTTGTCATTTATAACTTTATTGCTACTTCTGTCTCAGGTATTCCTTTTGAAAAAGGTTACGTATTTGTTACATACTCTAACGTATTGTCTATAAATTGTAAGATAAAGTCAAATATGTCTCTGCTGACACTTTTTAAGTTGACCTGTTTTTATAATTAGAAATGTCTCTTAATGGTAGGCTTCTCTGGTGGCTCAGATGGTAAAAAAATCTGCCTGCAATGCAGGAGACCTGGGCTCAGTCCCTGGGTTGGGAAGATCCCCTGGAGAAGGACATGGCAGCCCACTTCAGTATTCTTGCCTGAAGAATCTCGTGGACAGAAGAGCCTGCCAGGCTATAGTCTATAAGGTTGCATAGTCAGACACGACTGAACAACTTTCACTTATACAAAATATAGTTAAAATTTTAGGAATCATCAGTAGACTTAGATGATCATTATTTAGTGCGCAAAGCCTGGGAAATTTTTCTGTTTCTTAATATAATTTATTTGTTCAACTGAATCTTTTCTAATCTTTGAATAAAGAATGTAATCCTAGGGATTATTTTCCTATCAATTTGCAAAACTTACTGTAAAATGTAGTTACTTAAATTAGAATAGTAAATGCATTTTTCCATTTTAGCAAAATATCTGTTAATTATAGACTGTTTAATAGGCAGAAGATTATATGGAATAAAATTTTTAAAAGTTTCCCATAATCACCCTCCAAAAGTACTTTTGTTAATTTCTTGTATAATTTCTTATATTTACCTATGAATAGTCTGTATCCAATCTTACCTTCTGTAGTAGTATTGTCCAATAGAAATGTAAAGCCTGCCAAATATGTAATTTTTTAATTTCTGGTAAATTAATATATGTACAAGCAGATGGTTGAAATAAATTTTAATAATACATTTACCTGATATGTTAAAATTATATAGTATGGCTGATAGTTAATTTTATGTCAAACTGGCTGGATCATGGTGCTCAAATGTTTCCTCAAATAGTATTCTAGATGTTTCTGTAAGTTGTTTTTTTTTTAATCAGATTAAGATATAAATAAATGGCTTTGAAAAAAGTATATTGCTCTACATGATATGGGCCCCATTCAATAACTTTAAGGCCTGAATAAATTAAAAGACTAATCTCTGAGCAAGAAGGAATTCTGCCAGCAGACAGCCTTTAACATGGAAATTCAATTATAAGCTCTTCCCTGAATCTCTGTCTTGACGGTAGCTTTTGGATTTCCCACCTCCATAATTCCATTAGCCAGTGTTTCTCACTTTTGAACTATAAACAATTTTACATATGAATTAAAAATGAGTCTCAATGGCCATGTTCCTATATGCTTGCTACATAATGGGTTACAGAATATCTTTCAATTATTATATTTATATATAGTAGCTATTCTAAAATTTAAAGTATTCAGGCTAATATAAACTTCATGAGAAACTTTTTTAAAGCAATGGATTTTCAATTGTAACAGGTTAGTAGATGAGTTAGAAAACTCTGCTAGAGCTATCTTAGATGTTAGCATATATAACAATAACCTGGAGGGGGTGTAAAACATTCCAGATGTCTACCCACCAAAGTTTCACCCAACAGGGAGGTAGGACTCAGGACACGGGTGGCCTGTTAAACCCTACTGTATTAAATTTATAACTTGATGCTTACTCAAATTGTTAACAAGCAAATCAGTTCAAATACTGTTAAATACTACTGTTAAATACTACTGCTAATTATTACTATTAAATGCTACTAGGTCAGTCATGACATTTACTCTGGGGCTAAATAGAGATTTTTTTTCTTTTGCATTTTTTTTCCAATCGTTTATTTTGTGGCCTTAAAATGAAGCCTAACTTTAAGTAGTGGTAATGGCTCATGTAAAACTTATAATTTACCACTTAGATATACAGAATAATTAATAAAAATCTATAAAAAGCTTAATAATTATTTCAACTAGTTGACTTTCATTTTCATCACCTTGAAAGTTACTTGAAGATTGTTGACCTATTTTAAAGACATGAAGATATCTTAGTCAGGATATATCAAAATCAATAATTGCTAAACTCAATGTTCTTATGAGTTTTCCTGATGGCTCAGTAGTAAAGAATCCCCCTGCCAATGCAGGAAACACAGGTTTGATCCCTGGGTCAGGAAGATACCCTGAAGAAGGAAATGGCTATCCATTCCAGTATTCTTGCCTAGAAAATTCCATAGAAACGAGCCTGGTGGGCTATAGTCCATGGAGTTGCAAAGAATCAGACACCACTTAGTAACTAAAGAACAACAAATGAGTTATATGTGCCAGGGAAGCTTTTTCAATATCCAAGAATAGAATATTAATTAGTAGTAGATCTAGGAAACTAAGGACTATTAACTGTGAAAGAAAGTGAAAATCGCACAGTCATGTCGGACTCTTTGTGATCTCATGGACCATACAGTCCTTGGAATTCTACAGGACAGAACACTGGAGTGGGTAGACTTTCCCTTCTCCAGGGGATCTTCCCAGCCTGGGGATCGAATCCAGGTTTCCCACATTGCAGGCAGATTCTTTGCCAGCTGAGCCACAAGGGAAACCGAAGAATACTGGAGTGGGTAGCCTATCCCTTCTCCAGCAGATCTTCCCAACCCAGGAATTGAACTGGGGTCTCTTGCATTGCAGGAGGATTCTTTACAGCTGAGCTATCAGGGAAGCCTTAAGTATTAACTAAGCACCAAAATATTCTTTTCAGTTTCCCCCCCACCCCATTATCTAATTTCAAAATTGTTTATATTTTCTATTCCCAAATTATTAAGTAAATGTAAGTTAAAAATGAGCCATATTTCTTAAAGGCTGTATATAGTTCATGATATCTTCCATATATGCTAAACTTTTGAGCAAAAAAAGGTCCTGTTTTAAACTCTTGTGATTTTCATTGGAAATTTCTTTGCAGGACTTTTTATGACTTTTCAAGTACCTCTAAGGATTTATTAAAGATAAAGATTGTGATTGTTAAGTACATTTTTATTTCTTCTCAGTATTTCCTTACACAAATGAATTTTAGAGCCTGGCTAAAACGTTTCAGAATCTCCTCCAGCATGATTCTTGGTTGTTCTTTATCTGAAATGCTTTTTATAAGGTAACCTCAGTTTTATCTAGTCCTCTATGCATCATTCTTCTACTTTTATTATCTGTTCACCCAATTTTTCTACACTAGTTAGTACCACTGAATGTTTGTTTAATGATTGCTTTTTTGAAAACAGTATCCTATGCAGGGTAACTGTTTCTAACAAGAAGTGAGAAAGAATCCCCATTGAAGTATTACAATTCTGACTGGGGAAAAAAAGAGAAATAGTTACTTTTTGCAAAGATCATTTTAAAGTATATGGTTAAAAAGTATTTTTAACTCAGACCAGTCAAGGAACTCTGATCTAAATAATAAAATGAAATGGCATAATTTCTCAGTTACAGAATGGTTTCTCAACTTCATAACACATAAAATATTTAACCATATGTCAACAAAAGATCTTCCAGTGTCAAAATAACCACTTTTATCCTGTTCTGTTACTAAAAGTTCCCGTGCATTTTTTTATGTATCTTAATCTAGAAAAATATAGACATATTTAATTAAGCAGCATTTTTTCACCAGAAATAAGAGAGTACAAAATGGACACAATTTGTCAGTTATAACATAAATATAATTAGGATATAGAGGGAATAGTACTAGAAGATGAATCTAAAAATACAAGTTTACAATGATTCATATAATTAAGTAACAAGAATTTAGGATAAACTTCAGCTATCACTGGGAAATATTTAAAACTTTTAAATCAGAAAAGTGACATTACTAGAATTGAGTTTTCAAAATTATAATTCTGAAAGTGGCACATAATTCATAAGGAGAGTCTAAAAAGGTGGAGATAAATTAATAGATATTAGTACAAGAAAGTATGATGGGCTGAATAGAGGTTGCAGTATTCAGTTTGGAAAGGCAATAACAAAATGGGAATATATTTCACGTGCAGAAACAATAGAATAAGGTTTCCAAATATTGATATTGTGAAGGAATGGGAAAAAAAAATACAACAACAGCAACAAAAGTCACTACCCTTCATTGCTTTACAAGAAATTCAAACAGTGACTTACAGGAGGTGTTTAGATTTGGAAATTGAATGGTTAATGCCAGTAGATGTGATGTCATAAAAAATGATCACGACTCTGCATTTTTCAGAAACTTTTGAGACCTATTCCATTTCCTACCTGAACAAACCATAAACTTCTGGCATGAGATTTAATGGGCATGAGATTTAATGACCTTTGAGAACTGATTCCTCCACCACACAAGAGCCCACGTGTTAAACCACAGTAGATTTTTTTAACAGTAGACATAGGTGCTTGTGGTGGTAACCTGATCCATGTAGAGAGACGCTGAACAGTTTATCTCCTGGCCATTCTCTCTTCTCCTTTACTCACGTTCCCCAGATGTGAAGTAATGGGTTATCTGTTAATATATTTGATAGGAGAAACTCATTTTATATAGTCCAGCAGCTCCTTTCCTCTTTGGGAATCAGGCTACGTACATGAAATCATTCTCTTTGCTCCTACACACTATAAAATCGGTTCATTATGGCCTCTAGTTTGATAGGTAAGTCTATATAATCCTGAACGTTAGTATTAGGATTCTGAGGCTGTTGTTTAAAACTTAGCTCTTTTTCATACTTCAATTCATTACTATCATGATAATATTATAGTTTTTCACTCATTCAGTAAGTATTCAAGCATGCACAGTGTGCCAGTACTGTTCTAGAAATGGAAGATATGGAAGTGAACTTAATAGCCAAAGAACACTTAACACAGATCTTACTTGATTTGTGTTAAAGGAGATAGGTTAGCTCCTATTTGCCATCTTCTTTGTTTCATATCTCAATTGTTTTAGCCTTTGATTGAGGGAAAAACATGTTATTTATTAATCTAAACCCCAATGCCACTTCTCCTACAAATCATCTTGGTTTCAACAACTTCCCTAAATTTTATTTCCATTGCCATGAGTTAATTATTTTTCCCTATCCTCTCTATTTAACCTCCAAGTCTGTGCCACTACCTTAATCATTGTCACTATCAGTAAAATTATATTTTCTTACCTATGCCAATCTGAAAGGCTATATGTTAACTTATTTTCACTTTGTATTTTATATAATATATGTTAGATAGTGGACAGGTAAATGATAGCTTACTATGGAAAATTTGAATATATATAGAATTGGATGTGTATATATCCATGATAATAGACTAGTATATTGAATATATTAATGTAATGAAGATCTGTATGATCAATACTCAGCTTCAACAATTATTAGCTCAATATCTATTTATTTTATTCAAACCTCCTATAACTTTCAAAAAATATTATATTGAAACAAATTACAGATAGCTTACCATCTAATTAGTACATATTTTGGTATTTATTTCTAAAGGACAATAAATTTAAGACACATATCCACAATGTCATTATAATTTCCCTGAAAGAAACAGAAGTTTCTTAATATTGTAAATTATGCAATAAATTCAGAGATGGTTGGATGGCATCACCCACTCAATGGACATGAGTTTGAACAAGCTTCAGGAGTTGGTGACGGACAGGGAAGCCTGACATGCTGCAGTCAGAGTCGAACATAACCGAGTGACTAAACTGAACTGATTGATGCAAGAAATACTGTAATGTTCAACATTTCAGTAGTCTCATATGTGTCTTGTGATTATTGTTGTTTTAAGTTTTAGTAAATCTTAATCCAAATAAGTCAACCCTATGACCACTTGATATGTGTTTTAAATTTCCCGAATACATAGGTTTTCACTGTATCTATTTTTTTTTTGCAAGCTGTTTGCTAAAGAAAGGGAGTCATTTGTAGAGCATCTTGTCTTAAGAATTTCAATGGTTTTTCTTCTTCCCTTGTCCCTGACCATATGCCAAGGTGTTACTTGGAATATTCCTCTGATTTCTGTAATCCCTATAAATTGTACTTGAATACAGATGCGTGATTTAGCTCATGTTAATTTTTGGGTAAGTCCACTTCATAAATGACCATTCTTCCATCAATAGATGTATTCTGTCTACCTTCCTATGTTGAGTGATAGCAGTTGCTAAAGACCAGTGCCTTGATTCATTAATTCATGTGCATTGTAAATTATGATTCTAACACTGCTTCTCCATTTACTACTTGAAATGCCACTCTTCATGTACTTGTAAGTTATCCAATAGTTTCAAACACAATTTTTTTTAACTTTTTTACTGGTTTTCAAAACAATTTCTTCATTGACATGCCTGATAATGACCAACTAGATTTGTTTTTCATCATAAAATCATGGGCTAAATAGTATGTGATGTATTTTAAATTTTTGCATTTATTACAAAGATTAAAAGCACAGTATTTCCTCCTTGACTAATGAAAATCTTATAAGACTGGTTCCTCAGTAATTTTGATCTGATCCTATTGGTGATTGTTTCATCCTCATAGTCTAGTGTGAGAATATGTAACAAGTTTATCTTCCACAATTCCCAATTCACCTTTGTGAGGAATTGTGTTTCAAGACAACATTATATGCATTACATGATTCATTTCTATTGAATGTATCATTATTTTAAATGCTTTATTGGGAGGTAACTGCATTGGAGCGACACCTGCTAACCTGGGGATAATTGGCGTCTTCAGCCTTTGAAGCTGAAGCTCAAAACACCCAGTCTCTCTGCAGTAGGAACAGGAAGCAGCTACAGCATTACTGCAAGACTATGGCCATTACAGAGTATCAAGTGGAGTTCCTGTGCTGTGTGGATTGACTGGTTGTATACCCCACCTCCAAGGAGCGGGAGCTGCGCGGGCGCAGGAGGGCTGAGAGGAGCTACTCCACGTTCAAGGTCAGGAGGGGCGGCCGTGAGAGGATACCCCTCGTCCAAGGTTAGGAGCAGCGGCTGCACTTTGCTGGAGCAGCCGTGAAGAGATACCCCACGTCCAAGGTAAGAGAAACCCCAGTAAGATGGTAGGTGTTGCAAGAGGGCATCAGAGGGCAGACACACTAAAACCATAATCACAGAAAACTAGCTAATCTGATCACAGGACCACAGCCTTGTCTAACTCAATGAAACGAAGCCATGCCGTGTGGGGCCACCCAAGACGGACGGGCCATGGTGGAGAAGTCTGACAGAATGTGGTCCACTGGAGAGGGAATGGCAAACCACTTCAGTATTCTTGTCTTGAGAACCCCATGAACAGTATGAAAAGGCAAAATGATAGGATACTGAAAGAGGAATTCCCCAGGTTGATAGGTGCCCAATATGCTACTGGAGATCAGTGGAGAAATAACTCCAGAAAGAATGAAGGGATAGAGCCAAAGTAAAAGCAATATCCAGTTGTGGATGTGACTGGTGATAGAGGCAAGGTCCGATGCTGTAAAGAGTAATATTGCATAGGAAACCCGGAATGTTAGGTCCATGAATTAAGGCAAATTGGAGGGGGTCAAACCGGAGATGGCAAGAATGTCGACATTCTAGGAATCAGCGAACTAAAATGGACTGAAATGGATGAATTTAACTCAGATGACCATTATATCTACTACTGTGGGCAGGAATCCCTTAGAAGAAATGGAGTAGTCATCATGGTCAACAAAAGAGTCTGAAATGCAGTACTTGGATGCAATCTCAAAAATGACAGAATGATATCTGTTAATTTCCAAGATAAACCATTCAATATCAGAGTAATCCAAGCCTATGCCCCAATCAGTAACACTGAAGAAGCTGAAGTTGACCAGTTCTATGAAGACCTACAAGAACTTTTAGAACTAACACCTAAAAAATATGTCCTTTTCATTATAGGGGACTGGAATGCAAAAGTAGGAAGTCAAGAAACACCTGGAGTAAGAGGCAAATTTGGCCTTGAAGTATGGAATGAAGCAGGGCAAAGGCTAATAGAGTTTTGCCAAGAGAACACACTGGTCAAGCAAACACTATCCTCCAACAACACAAGAGAAGAATCTACTCATGGACATCATCAGATGGTCAACACCAAAACCAGATTGATTATATTCTTTGAAGCCAAAGATGGAGAAGCTCTATACAGTCAGCAAAAACAAGTCTGGGAGCTGACTGTGGCTCAGATCATGAACTCCTTATTGCCAAATTCAGACATAAACTGAGGAAAGTAGGGATAACCACTAGACCATTCAGATATGACCTAAATCAAATCCCTTGACTATACAGTGGAAGTGAGAAGTAGATTTAAGGGACTAGTTCTGATAGGCAGAGAGCCTGATGAACTATGGATGGAGGTCCGTGACATTGTACATGAGACAGGGATCAAGACCATCCCCATGGAAAAGAAATGCAGAAAGGCAAAATGGTTGTCTGAAGCCTTACAAATAGCTGTGAAAAGAAGAGAAGTGAAAAGCAAAGGAGAAAAGGAAAGATATTCCCATTTGAATGCAGAGTTCCGAAGAATAGTCAGGAGAGATAAGAAAGCCTTCCTCAGCAATCAATGCAAAGAAAGAGAGGAAAACAACAGAATGGGAAAGACTAGAGATCTCTTCAAGAAAATTAGAGATACCAAGGGAACATTTCATGCAACAATGGGCTCAATAAAGGACAGAAATTGTATGGACCAAACAGAAGCACAAGATATTAAGAAAAGGTGGCAAGAATGCACAGAAGAACTGTACAAAAAGATCTTCATGACCCAGAATATCACAATGGTGTGATCACTCACCTAGAGCCAGACATCCTGGAATGTGAAGTCAAATGGGCCTTAGAAAGCGTCACTACGAACAAAGCTAGTGGAGGTGATGGAATTCCAGTTGAGCTATTTCAAATCCTGAAAGATGATGCTGTGAAAGTGCTGCACTCAATATGCCAGCATATTTGGAAAACTTAGCAGTGGCCACAGGGCTGGAAAAGGTCAGTTTTCATTCCAATCCCTAAAAAAGGCAATCCCAAAGAATGCTCAAACTACCACACCATTGCACTTGTCTCACATGCTCAAAATTCTCTAAGCCAGGTTTCAGCAATACTTGAACCTATAACTTCCAGATGTTCAAGCTCATTTTAGAAAAGGCAGAGGAACCAGAGATAAAGTTGCCAATATCCAATGGATCATCAAAAAAGCAAAAGAGCTCCAGAATATCATCTATTTCTGCTTTATTGAGTGTGTCAAAGCCTTCAACTGTGTGGATCACAATAAACTGTGGAAAATTCTTCAAGAGATGGGAATACCAGACCACCTGACCTGCCTCTTGAGAAACCTGTATGCAGGTCAGGAAACAACAGTTAGAACAAGACATAGAACAACAGACTGATTACAAATAGGAGAATGAGTATGTCAAGGCGGTATATTGTCACCCTGCTTATTTACCTTATATGCAGAGTACATCATGAGAAACGCTGGGCTGGAAGAAGCACAAGCTGGAATCAAGATTGCCGGGAGCAATATGAATAACCTCAGATATGCAGATGACACCACCCTTATGGCAGAGAGTGAAAAGGACCTAAAAAGCCTCTTGATGAAAGTGAAAGAGGAGAGTGAAAAAGTTGGCTTAAAGCTCAACATTTAGAAAACTAAGATCATGGCATCCGGTCCCATCACCTCATGGGAAATAGATGGGGAGACAGTGGAAACAGTATCAGACTTTATTTTAGGGGACTCCAAAATCACTGCAGATGGTGACTGCAGCCATGAAATTAAAAGACGTTTATTCCTTGGAAGGAAAGTTATGACCAACCTAAACAGCATGTTAAAAAGCAGAGACATTACATTGCCAACAAAGTTCCATCTGGTCAAGGCTATGGTTTTTCCATTGGTCATGTATGGATGTTAGAATTGGACTGTGAAGAGCGCTGAGTGCCGAAAAATTGATGCTTTTGAACTATGGTGTTGAAGAAGACTCTTGAGAGTCCCTTGGACTGCAAGGAGATCCAACCAGTCATTCCTGAAGGAGATAAGTCCTGGTTGTTCATTGGAAGGACTGATGCTGAAGCTGAAACTCCAATACTTTGCCCCCTTCATGTGAAGAGTTGACTCGTTGGAAAAGACCCTGACGCTGGGGGGGGGTGGGGGGGGATTGGGGGCAGGAGGAGAAGGGAACGACAGAGGATGAGATGGCTGGATGGCATCACCGACTCGATGGGCATGAGTTTGAGTAAACTCCGGGAGTTTTTGATGGACAGGGAGGCCTCGCGTGCTGCGATTCATGGGTTCGCAAAGATTCGGACACGACTGAGTGACTGAACTGAACTGAACTGAATTGCATTAGAATATTGTGCCAGTTTTTGCCATAAATCAAACTAATCAGCCACAGGTATACATATATATTGAGTTTATCATTCTTAAATTATGTAGGTACATGTATATGGTATGTTACTTACTGCTCATCTAATTAGGGTTATATATATGCTTCTATGGGAGAAGGAAATGGCAACCCACTCCAGTATTCCTGCCTGGACAATCCCTTGGACAGAGGGACCTGACAGGCTACAATCCGTGGGCTCGAAACGAGTCAGACATGACTTAGTGACTGAACAACAATGTGCATATAGGGGCTTTCCAGGTGGCTCTGTTGGTAGAAAGTGTTGTGTGAAAGTGTTAGTCACTCATTTGTGTCTGACATCAGTCGTATAGTTTATATCTGTGTTTAGTTATAGTTTATAGTCATATTGCTTATAGTTTTAGAAGATGAATGGATAAAATATAAATAAATATATTTAACTTTTATAAATACAAACAAATGAAAATATGCACCCAGAAAATGGTATACTCTACAGAGAAGGAGCATTCCAAGATATTTCAAAACTCAGTGATTTAGTTGCACATTCCAAATGAATAGTGTACTATGGTCAGTAAACAAAAGAAAAATGTAAAATAAATCTTAAATTATTTGCAATTTTATGTATTAGTAAACATATTGTTCTGAGATTATTAGTTCAGTTCAGTCGCTCAGTTGTGTCCATCTCTTTGTGACCCCATGGACTGCAGCAATGCCAGACTTCCCTGTCCATCGCCAACTCCTGGACGCCAACTCCTCAAACTCATGTCTATTGAGTTGGTGATGCCATCTAACCATTTCATCCTCTGCCATCCCCTTCTCCTCCTGCCTTCAATTTTTCCCAGCATCAGGTTCTTTTCAAATGAGTCAGCTCTTCGCATCAGGTGCACAAAGTATTGGAATTTCAGTTTCAACATCAGTCCTTCCAATGAACATTTAGGACTGATTTCCTTTAGGATGGACTGGGAGTATTAAGTGTGAATAAACTGAGATACAAGAAATATACTAATGTGTTCTGCCAAGGATTATTAAAAATTAGGGATTTAAGCATGGGAGAAAGAAATATAAATTTTAAGATAAAATCTAAAAATTCTTTATTGTAAATAGTTATTGGAAAACTATACATTTCAGTAGAGATTCATGATTTATTTTAATTCTACCTATTTATAGCTATATTTTGTTGCTGTTCAGTGGCTAATTCGTGTCTGACTCCTTGTAACCCCATGGACTGCAACACACCAGCCTTCCCTGTCCTTCACTCTCTCCCAGCGTATGCTCAAATTCATGACCACTGATTTGGTGATATGGTCAGCCGTCTCATCCTCTGCTGTCCCCTTTTCCTTTTGCGTTCAATGTTTCTTGGCACCAGGGTCTTTTCCAATGAGTCAGCTCTTTGTATCACGTGGCCAAAGTATTGCAGTTTCAGCATCAGTCCTTCCAATGAATATTGAAGGTTGATTTTCTTTATCATTGACTAGTTTGATCGTGCAGTTGAAGGGACTCTCAAAGTCTTCTCTAACACCACAGTTTAAAAGCATCAGTTCTTTGGCACTCAGGCTTCTTTATGCTCCAATTCTCATCCATAAATGACTATTGGAAAAACCGTAGCTTTGACTATATGAACTTTTACCGGCAAAGTAATGTTTCTGCTTTTTAATATGCTGTCGATGTTTGTGATAGCTTTCCTTCCAAGGAACAAGTGTCTTTTTAATTTCATGGTTGTAGCCACTGCCCATAATAATTTTGGAGCCCAAGAAAGTGGACTCTATCACTTTAACACATTTTCCCTTTTTATTTGCAATAAAGTGATGGGACCATATGCCATGATCTTAGTTTTCTGAATGCTGAGTTTTAAATCAGCTTTTTTCACTCTTCTCTTTCACCCTC
Organism: Muntiacus reevesi; assembly: GCF_963930625.1. NCBI lineage: Eukaryota > Metazoa > Chordata > Mammalia > Artiodactyla > Cervidae > Muntiacus > Muntiacus reevesi. The sequence goes on along the minus strand of NC_089270.1, from coordinate 36,179,540 downwards.
ATCAGGAGGGTCTTTAGTTTGTCTTCACTTTCTGCCATTAGAGTGGTGTCATCTGTATATCTGAGGTTATTGATATTTCTCCTGGCAATCTTGATTCAGCCTGTGATTCATCCAGCCTGGCATTTCACAGGATGCATTCTGTATATAAGTTAAATATGCAGGGTGACAATATACAGCCTTGTTGAACTCGTTTCCCAATTTTGAACTAGTCTTTACTTTGTTGTTCAGTAGTTCAGTCATGTATAACTCTTTGTGACCCCAAGCAATACACCAGGCTTCCATGGCTTTACTTGAACTTTACTTTCATCACCAGATACATCCACAACTGAGTATCATTTCAGCTTTAGTCCAGACTCTTCATTCTTTCTGGAGGTACTTCTCTGCTCAGTAGTATATTGCACACCTTCTGACCTGGGAGACTTATCTTCCAGTGTCATATCTTTTTGTCTTTTCATACTGTTCATTGAGTTCTCTTGGCAAGAATAACTGGAATGCTTTGCAATTCCATCCTCCAGTGGACCATACTTTGTCAAAATGCTCCACTATGAACCATCTATCTTAAATGCACCTGTATGGCATGGCTAGTAGCTTGATTGACTTACAGAACCCCCTTTGCCATGACAAGTCTGTGATCCATGGAGGAGCAACAACTATATATGAAGCATATATAGTCTGTAACTCTACTATTCAAAAGGAAAGATCTTTTGAAAAGAAATAATTCCATGTGAATTTGTTCCGATAGACATTTTTTATTATTTTTTAATCTCCTTTCCTTTTTGACAATCATTTTATTTGGAAATAACCTAGGGTCCTACCACTGAAATAGATACCCAGAAGAAGAAAAACTGTCTAATGAATTGAACTAAGTTAATATTAATTTCAAGAGACTAGATAAGAAGTCATTTATTTTTTAAACTATATTTTCAAAATATGTCCATAATTTTGAAGGGGTTTTGAAGCTACATGAAAAATTATAGAGTCCTACCTGTCAGAACATCTTTCTCAAGTCACACACAAACAGCACATAACTTTTCCTCTAATAGTTACAATAATCTTTTAAAAATAATAAAATGTACTGCTACTTTATAATTTTGAAATGCCATTATTGACATTTTATTATATCACAAGAGACTTTAGTAATGTTACACACCTGTCTCACAAGAGTCTTTAGTAATGTTACACACCTGTCTCAACCTAAGCAATACCATTTCCTTCAGTTCAGTTCAGTTCAGTTCAGTCGCTCAGTCATGTCCGACTCTTTGCAACCCCATGAACGGCAGCACGCCAGGCCTCCCTGTCCATCACCAACTCCCAGAGTTCACCCAAACCTATGTCCATTGAGTCAGTGATGCCATCCAACCACGTCATCCTCTGTAGTCCCCTTTTCCTCCCGCCCTCAACATTTCCCAGCCTCAGGGTCTTTTCAAATGAGTCAGACCTTCACATCAGGTGACCAAAGTATTGGAGTTTCAGCTTCAACATCAGTCCTTCCAATGAATACCCAGGACTGATCTCCTTTAGGATGGACTGGTTGGGTCTCCTTGCAGTCCAAGGGACTCTCAAGAGTCTTCTCCAACACCACAGTTCAAAAATATCAATTCCTCGGCACTCAGCTTTCTTTATAGTCCAACTCTCACACGCATACATGACCACTGGAAAAACCATAGCCTTGACTAGACAGACCTTTGTTGACAAAGTGATGTCTCTGTTTTTTAATATGCTGTCTCGGTCATAACTTTCCTTTCATGAATAAGTGTCTTTGAATTTCATTGCTGCAGTCACCATCTGCAGTGATTTTGGAGCCCCTGAAAATAAAGTCAGCCACTGTTTCCATTGTTTCCCCATCTATTTGCCATGAAGTGATGGGACTGGATGCCATGGTCTTAGTTTTCTGAATGTTGAGCTTTAAGCCAACTTTTTCACTCTCCTCTTTCACTTTCATCAAGAGGCTCTTTAGCTCTTCTTCACTTTCTGCTAAAAGGGTTGTGTCATCTGCATATATGAGGCCTAGTATAAATGAACTAGATATTTGGACTCAATCAATTTCTTTATTGTTTAGTCAGTTAGTGGATAATGACTAATTTATTTATTTTTCTATAACTCTTGTACCAGATAGATGGATGGATAGGTGGGTGGATGGAATTTTTGTATTTATAATTTTCACTCTGCTTACCAAACCTACTTCCAAATCTGTCAAACAAAAACTTTAAAACTAATCATTTTTGACAATATTAGATATATCAAGAAATAATTCCAATTCTCTCTGGTTTCCCTTACAGATATGCATGTGGACCCTTTTGTTCCCTTGTTCTCTGTATCTGATCTATTACTCTCATGTTAAATTTTACCAGCTTGTCTTCTGTTTTGTTTGCTCTTTTATTTTTCCTTTTTTTCCTTTTCCTTAGATTAGGCCCCCTTTTCTGCTAAATCACTGTTAAAGAGCCACTAAAAGACATGTTTATTGCATTCTTACATGTCTGAAGTATCATTGGCATATATTTGAGAGACAAGTTTTCTTCTTCTTCTTTTTTTTTTTTTTTTTTTTGAGAGACAGTTTTTCTGATTATAAAAGTCCAATTTGGAAACAGTTTTCCTTTCATAAATTTTACGTCATTGATCACTATTGTCTACTATTGAGAAGTTTTATCATAATGTGTACCTTAAAATTTTATGTTTTATATGTTATCTATAAGTCTTCCTCTAGTAGATTTTAATCCTTCTGTCTGACAAAAAGTTCTGAAAATATATTAAGAAGTGATTTGGAATGGTGTTTTCTCACTTCAATTTTCTCTATACAAATTATATGTTTTCAGACAATATTTTACTATTCTAAAACTTTTTGTAATTTATCTGTGGGAAATATTATTAACTTATCCTTGTCAACCACTGTTGCACCTTTGTTGTTTAAAATAATAATTTCCATTTGTTTGTTTCAGGTTTGAGCTCGAAATTTAACATGGGGAAAAGTTCTTTCTTTAAATATTTATAAGTTCTGGTCTCCCCCCCCCCCCACTTTCAGTTCAGTCGCTCAGTTGTGTCCAACTCTTTACAACCCCATGAATCACAGCATGCCAGGCCTCCCTGTCCATCACCAACTCCCATTACTCAAACTCATATCCATCGAGGTAGTGATGCCATTCAGCCATCTCATCCTCTGCCGTCCCCTTCTCCTCCTGCAGCCAATCCCTCCCAGCATCAAAGTCTTTTCCAGTGAGTCAACTCTTCTCATAAGGTGGCCAAAGTATTGGAGTTTCAGCTTCAGTGTCAGTCCTTCCAATGAACACCCAGGACTGATCACCTTTAGGATGGACTGGTTGGATCTCCTTGTAGTCCAAGGGACTCTCAAAAGTCTTCTCCAACACCACAGTTCAAATGCATCAATTCTTCAGCGCTCAGCTTTTTTCACAGTCCAACTCTCACATCCATACATGACCACTGGAAAAACCCTAGCCTTGACCAGATGGACCTTTGTTGGCAAAGTAATGTCTCTGCTTTTTAATATGCTGTCTAGGTTGGTCATAACTTTCCTTCCAAGGAGTAAGTGTCTTTAAATTTCATGGCTGCAGTCACCATCTGCAGTGATTTTCCCTTTCAGAATCACTAAAATCAATTAACAGAAGCTCTGTAAATGACAAATTTGTTACTTGTAACAATTCACCAACAAAGTTGGGTTCTTCTCCTTCTGAGAACATAAGGATCTGGACATTTTATTAGGAATCCTTTTTATTAATCCCTCACATGTTTTAGGAGGTATGCTTTTCCCTGTCTTTTTCTGTGGCTGTTGTTTCAGGGAATGGGCCATATCGGCTCTTGGCCTTGGTTCCATGACAAGGAATGGCACACTTCTAATTGCTTCCCTGCTCTGTAGGTACTTAGTGCTTACTTCTTTTACATTTGCTAACTTCTCCATATTCTGTCTGTAAGTTGAGAACTGTCTAGACTTTCTAGGTTTTTATTATTAAGTTTATACTTTTATTTATCCTCTATTTTAAGTGAAATTAAGGAACAAAAGCAGACATATTAAATAGAGGTTCAATTCATCACTTTTAACTGTTTTTTTTTTTTTTTTTTAATAATTCTTAACTTTCAATTTCCCAATCTTATAATGTTTCTATGCATCTTAGATTTTTTAAATGTAATTATAATGAGAGATTTCTGGCATTGCAGACATATTCCTTACCAGTTGAGCCACCAGGGAAGTACTTAGGAATGGCTAAGAAAATACATTAAAACTAAAATCTTAAACTAATATACACTTTGTTGGCCCATGAATCTATAGGTGTATAGTTCTGGGTAGTATACTGGATACTTCTCTGATCTGGGCTCAGTTCATTCTCTGGTATCATAACAGAGAATTACTGAGTTCATAGAAACCTCTTATGCCTCTCTCCAGTGAATCCCTCATCCTTCATCAACTCGTGAGGGCTACTTTACATCATAGTGGGAGAGTTTGAGGAGCAAAAGTGTATAAATTCCAATGAATAAGCCAAAGCTATTCACCCATCTGGCTTAAGCTAGCTTAAAACTCAACATTCAAAAAATTAAAATTATGGCATCTGGTTCCATAACTTCATGGCAAATAGATTGGGGAAACAATGTAAAACATGACAGACTATTTTCTTGGGCTCCGAAATCACTGCAGATGGTGACTGCAGCCATGAAATTAAAAGATGCTTGCTCCTTAAAAGAAAAGCTATGAGCATCCTAGACAGTGTATTAAAAAAGCAGAGACATCATTTTACTGCCAAAGCCCATCTAGTCATAGCTATGGTTTTTCCAGTAGTTATATATGGATGTGAGAGTTGGACCATAAAGAAGGCTGAGTGCCAAAGAACTGATGCTTTTGAATTATAGTGCTGGAGAACACTCTCGAGAGTTCCTTGTACTGCAATGAGATGAAATAAGTCAACCCTGAATATTCATTAGAAGGACTGGTGCTGAATCTGAAGCTCCAATACTTTGGCCACCTGATGCGAAGAGCTGACCCTTTGGAAAAGACCCTGATGCCAGGAAAGATTGAGGGCAAGAGGAAAAGGGGGTGACAGAAGATGAAATGTTTGGACAGCATTACTGACTCAGCGGATATGAGTTTGAGCAAGTTCCAGGAGACGGTGACCCAGGAAAGCCTGTGTGCTGCACTTCACAGGGTTGCAAAGAGTCATACATAACTTTGTGATTGAACAACAACAACTCATCCATCATATTTTTTGTTGACTAAAAAAGTTTAGTCACCCACTGATTAAAGCAAATCACATGGTCTAGCTTAGATTCAAGTGATAGAAGAGTAGACTCCACCAGTTTATGTAAGATGTTGCAAAGTGACATTGCAAAAGTGGGCTATAAAAAGTGTGGCCATTTTTTCAATTTATCACATTGCTACATGTTTTATAAGAGAAAACCAATTGTAAATGTATACCATTAAAAAGACAAGTACGGATGAATACAGACGGCCAACAAATACATGAAAAGATTCTCAACACTGGTAGTTCAGTGGATAAGTGCCTGCTTTCCATTGCTAGGGACATGGGTTTGATCCCTGATCCAGGACGATTCCACCTGCTGTGAGCAACTAAGCCCATTCTCCATAACTGCTGAGCCAGTGCTCTAGAGCCATTGTGCCACAGCTACTGAAGCCCATGTGCTCTAAGGTCCATGATGTACAACTAGTGAAACCCACATGTCTTGAACTTGTGCTCTGCAACACGAGAAGCCACTGCAATAAGAAATGCATGCACCACCAGCTCCCTCTTGCTGCAACTTGAGAGAGCCTGCATAAAAGCAACAGAGACCCAGCACAGTCAAAGGAAAAAACAAGATGTTCTCAGCATTGCTCATTGTTAGAGAATATATATATTATTATATAGGCTGATATATATGTATATCATATATAGGATGCTGATTTTTGTTGTATGGCAGAAGAAAACACAACGTTGTAAGCAATTATCCTTCAATGATTTTCAATTACTGATATTTATTTCTTGGTGGCAGAGCCAAATATGTATTCATATGGAGCTCTCTCTAATTTGGGAATATAACTAATTTTCACTGATTGTAGCCCATAGTCAATTGCAGGTAATAATCTAGGAATGCTTAAAATTCTCCAAGCCAGGCTTCAGCAACACGTGAACTGTGAACTTCCAGATGTTCAAGCTGGTTTTAGAAAAGGCAGAGACACTAGAGATCAAACTGCTAACATCCGTTGGATTATCAAAAAAGCAAGAGAGTTCCAGAAAAACATCTATTTCTGCTTTATTGACTATGCCAAAGCCTTTGACTCTGTGGATCACAATAAACTGTAGGAAATTCTTCAAGAGATGGGGATACCAGACCACCTGGCCTGCCTCTTGAGAAACCTGTATGCAGGTCAGGAAGCAACAGTTAGAACTGGACATGGAACAACAGACTGGTTCCAAATAGGAAAAGGAGTACGTCAAGGCTGTATATTGTCACCCTGCTTATTTAACTTATATGCAGAGTACATCATGAGAAACACTGGACTGGGGGAAGCACAAGCTGGAATCAAGATTGCTGGGAGCAATATGAATAACCTCAGATATGCAGATGACACAACCCTTATGGCAGAAAGTGAAGAAGAACTAAAGAGCCTCTTGATGAAAGTGAAAGAGGAGCGTGAAAAAGTTGGCTTAAAGCTCAACATTCAGAAAACTAAGATCATGGCATCCGATCCTATCACTTCATGGCAAGCAGATGGGGAAACAGTGGAAACAGTGGCTGACTTTATTTTTCTGGGTTCCAAAATCACTGCAGATGGTGATTGCAGCCATGAAATTAAAAGACACTTATTCCTTGGAAGGAAAGTTATGACCAACCTAGACAGCATTACTTTGCCAACAGAGGTCCCTCTAGTCAAGGCTATGGTTTCTCCAGCAGTCATGTATGGATGTGAGAGTTGGACTATAAAGAAAGCTGAGTGCCGAAGACTTGATGCTTTTGAACTGTGATGTTGGAGAAGACACTTGAGAGTCTCTTGGACTGCAAGGAGATCCAACCAGTCCATCCTAAAGAAGATCAGTCCTGGTTGTTCATTGGAAGAACTGATGTTGAAGCTGAAACTCCAATATTTTGGCCTCCTGATGCAAAGAGCTGACTCATTGGAAAAGACTCTGATGCTGGGAAAGATTGAGGGCAGAAGGAGAAGGGGACGACAGAGGATGAGATGGTTGGAGAGCATCACCGACTCAATGGACATAGGTTTGGGTGGACTCTGGGAGCTGGTGATGGACAGGGAGGCCTGGCGTGCTGTGGTTCATGGGGTCGCAAAGAGTCGGACATGACTGAGCGACTGAACTGAACTGAATCTAGGGATAAATGAACAGTGAAGAATACTCATAACCACCATCTCTATATAGACATATTTTCAGGTAAACATAGTATGTTTAATTTGCAAATGGTGAGTATTTGCATTAAAATTAATTTTTATAAATAAAATATAAGGAAATATTCACAGAAAACCTGAACACTGAACATAGATTCAGTTTTTCATACCATTTCAATGTGGATGGAATTCACATCTGCAGTAGGGATTCAGTTGTGCTATTTTAAGCATAACACATAAGAAAGGTGAGATATGAAGTGTGAGTAATTTATAGGATAGCAGGTAACAAGTTTCCTTCTTGGTTATATGTTTTACTTCTTAAAAAAAAAAAAGTATTTGTGAAAATGATATGTAGCAAGAAAAGAAAATTCTATGGTCTCTAATAATAGTTTTCCTTGGGAATATATGTGAAAATGGTGAAGAAAATAAATTATTGGGTGAACTCATATATATGTAAATAAAGAGATGAAATGGGATTTATCACAAAATTGTAGAAACTAGAAAATGTCATACAAGCATAGAAGTAAAATTGTATGTATAAAATCTACTATGTTCATGTTAGAATTTTAATTATTTTGCTTTGTATTTTTATTTGCAATTTATTGCTAAAGATTATATGAAATAAAAATCAGAAGAAAGATAATCAGATGGCTAAGATGTAATTAAGATTTTAGAATGGAAATATTATGGAAGGAAATAAAATCAGACAGGTCACAATGAGTTTTCTTTGTAATGTAAAAGACACCACACTGATATGAAAGGTCAGCCATATGTGAACACACAAGTAATTGCAAAATCAACCCTTTTGGTGACCTACAAAATCATAGAACTCTAAGTGAGATCTTCCTCAAATAGCCCAAAATGATACCGAAATGTGTTTTCTTTATGTCCTTAGCTGTACATTGGTCTAACAGCGATGAATTAAACCTTCAATTGTGTATGACTCTTTGCAACCGCCTGGACTGTACCGCACTAGGCTCGTCTGTCCATGGAATTTTCCAGGCAAGAATATTAGAGTAAGCAGCCATTTCCTTCTCCAGGAGATCCTCCCCACCCAGGTGGATCGAACCTGAATTTCCTGCATTGCAGGCAGATTTTTTACTGTCTGATCCACCAGAGAGTAAGGCTTTCACTTTTCAAACCATAAGTATGCATATATTTACCAATTATGTACAGAGGCTAAACAGGGAAATATGTAAGAGCTATCAAGTACACTTATTACTGTACTAATGTAGTCCCATTAGTTCATTAAGCATGTGGGATGAAGGCAACCTATCTCTCCAATACTCCTTCAACTTCAATAGCAAAATAGCATTATTCTTGACATTCTCACTTGATTTATGGCTACTGACTGTGAAAAATAAAAAAGAGAACTGTCCACTACAAAAATCTTGAGGTTTCTTAACTTATATAAGAAATATATCTCTCTTGTTACATGAAATATAATTAAAATTAAACTATTAAGTTTGATAAGATCATTAACTTTGTTTCTTCACTGCTATATCCAATGCCTGAAATATTGCCTGGCACAGAGTAAAAAATAAATTTTAGAAAAATTAAATTACTTATCATGTATATGTACTTTCTTCATCTTTTCATATATTTTGCAATTTTTATCCTACCAGTAAGAGTTTATTCAAAACTCATTTGGGTATATCAAGTTAATATTGTTGGTTTTGATTAGTTGCTCAGTCATGTCTAACTCTTTGTGATCCCATGAACTGTAGCCCGCTAGGCTCCTCTGTCCATGGATATCTCCAGGCAAGAATACTGGAGCCGGTTGTCATTCCCTTCTCTGGGAGATCTTCTTGACTCAGGAATCAGACCTGAGTCTACCATATTGTGGGCAGATTCTTAACCATCTGAGCCACAAGGGAAGCACAAACTTAACTGATAATTTCAGGTCAAACTTCAAGTTTTACATTATTTATGTTTTCTTAGCTGTGTTTATCAGAGGTTGTACTGTGTCCTGTACCTATTACAACCTTGAGATGTAGTCCCATTAGTTCATTGTTAAACATCTGGGATGAAGGCAACCTTATCTCCCCAGTATTTCTCCTTCAACTTCAATAGCAAGATAAATTTATTCTTGAAATTCTAGTTATCATTTGATTTATGGTTACTGTAGAAAATAAAAATGAAAAATGTCCCATAGAAAAACCTTAAAGTTTCTTAAGTTACATTTAAAAAATTAATGTTAATAATCAGTATTGAGGCAATTTGTCAAAAAATAAGCTGCACATATTGAATACTAATATACAGATATAGATGTACATGCAAATATGAGAATATCAACAATAAATGCAAGAAACTTGTCCATCACCCTTCCAAATTTTCTCTTTCCTCTTAACTTCTTACTGCTCCCTTCCCATTTCAAACCATCACTCATCTGCTGTTGACTTTCTTTGCTACACATTAGCCTGCATTTTCTAGAATTTTATATAAATGAAAATATACAACATGTACTATTTATTCATTTACTACTTCATATCTTCTCCTAGTGTCTTGTGGTATTATTTATTTCTACTTACAGTGAATTTTTCTTACTAGTACTACTGTAAACTTTATTATTTGTCAACTTTACTCAAAATGTAGATAAAAATTAGCTGGAATAAAAAAAGTAACACTTTTACGTTCAATGCATTTTTCCAGAAAAAGTAGATTCATGATTATGAAAAAAGAAAGGTATAACCTGTAGAAATCAATTCCATTTTAGAGATAGTTACCAAACTTCATTATATTGACAAAATGGTAGATTTTTAAGGAAAATCTTCTTTATTATAAAATGAATTCACACAGACTTCTGCTTTTCAATATGCTTGAGGTAAGATATACACATTAATCAGGAAACCCTTAGAGAGTATCTACTGAAATTTATACTGTTAATATTCTTTGATTCCACAACTTGCTAGCTTCTGTATATCCTAGTGAATCAGGAAAGTCTCAGGAGATTTTTGGAACGTTAGTCAACACAACACTTAATGCTTAACAGTTTCAATTTCTTCAATGTGTGTTTTTCATAAACAGATTTATAAACTTCCCAAATGATGTTTCAACAGTGTGTTTACACACACACACACACACACACACACACACACTACACATGCACATATCCATTCCTCATTTAGGTTTTGGGACAAGTTCAAAGTGTTTATGTCAGAAATAGAAACAGTGTTTGATTAATACCACCTGGTATGCAATGGTTCCAGATCGAGGTAGAACACCTGACAATGGAATATAAAGTGACCAGGCAGCCAGACTACATATCAAAAAAAAAAAAAAAAGAGTGATACAAACCAACTAATTGTAAGCTTATTTGGGCCCACCAGAAATCTACCATATGCAGCCTCTACAACAGTGAAAGAAAAACTTCCTGTTATTTTAAGTCACCAGGTTTATGGTAATTTGCTACTGCAGCCCTATGTAACTAACACAAACCCATAAAAGTGCTAGCCAAGATTAGAGGACTCTCCAGTGAAGCAGAGAGGTGGTAAGTGGCAGTTGCTACTTTGAGAACAGCTGCAGAGTGAAGATAGCTTCTCCTATATATCTTACTCTTTGAAGTTTCCCCAGAAAGAGTCCAACTGGTATCCTGGTCCAATCAGTTCCCACAACTCAGGAAAATGGATTTGAACACTGCAACGGGGAGGGGCGGGTAGTTAATGGATAGCATAGGGCCCACCCCAGACCCCCTTTCAGTTTTGAGAGGCTTACTCTTCCCTGTGCAGATAGTGCTATTGGCTTTGTGCTATAACCTAACACCTACTCTGATAATTGTTTTTGGTTGAAAATATCCACCTAGCCAAGGAAATTTCTCTCTGCCTAGGGTCCAGCATGCATATAATGACAGGTCCATGTACCCATGTACATTAACAAGGCTTAGATTCCTTGACCTAAGGTGGACAGTTCCGAAAAGTCATTTTTTTGTGGAACTCTCCATGAAACAGATAGTGTCTGCAACATAGTTCAACCTTTTATTTGAACAGAAGGAACACAAGAGTTGTTTCACATTTTTCTTAAATACTTTTGATAACCCAGAATTATCTATTTAAGCTAACCCATGTAGAAATTGGACAATCAGGAAGCCATAATTTTAATACAATTTTATATTAATATAATTTAAACAATTTTGAAGTTTTTCTAACAGAAAGCAAAAATTATAGACATTAGTCATTATTAATTTAATTTTTTTTCATCTGCCAAATTCTCTGTCTTTTAATTTTTTACTTATCGGTGGTTGAATATGCAGAGAATGTTCTGATTTTGGATCATACCCTCTGCTGCTCTGCTTCTAAGCATTCATGTATTGTCCAACAGATAGCCTTTGGAACCCATGCAGAGCCCAGAAGGTGATAATTTATCTTCAAATGTGTTACTAAGAATTTGAAATATTCAAAGAGATAAATAGACTAGCTTTGTAAGAAGAAAGAAAAATAAACTCATATGTTTTCTTTGGGCATAATATTATGTATGCCTCCTCTTTGTGGCTTTTATTTTTTTTTCTAAAAAATAATTATTATCAATCTTTTTGCCTCTGGAGTCTTTGATTTTCATACATTCATTGAATAGCTTCTCAAGTCTCTTATAAGAGTTAGTATAGAATGTACTGTACCACCGTCATATTTACATTTAAGTGGTAAGCAGTAAGCGGTAAGCACATTTTATGTTTTAATTAAATGTTCACGTCAAAACACCAGACATATTTGGGAAATATTTTTATAAGTATTAAAGTACAATCTTCAAATATATTTGTAATTATATATGATGTTTCACTATTTTAAAAATTTATTATTAAAATATTATTCTTTAGGGGAAATTTTGTGTTGTCTTTGGATCACTAAATAGTGGGGTGAACTCCCAAGAGACTATCTGGATCACTGGAGCTTTAAAAAGTATGCTAATTTCATGCAAAATTATTCATTACCTTTTTTTTCTTTTATAATTTGGAATAAAGGATTTGGTGTGAAGTGTGAATATTCTTCAAATTTATCCAATTCATATAATAATAATAGTATTTTAACTTTTATATAAAATTTGAGTAAAGTTTCCACATTAAAAGTTTCAATTAAAGAACTATAGATAATTACAAATGTAATTTTAGATATGTCTGAAGTTCATACATCAGTTAAATGATTCAACAGTAGGTAACAAAAGGATTGACAATTGTCTCCATTTAGAACAAAGAGAAGGTCATGTTGTTCTGGGTATTAGAAGACCCAGATTCTTCAGAAGTGAAGATTTCATATTCTTCACCATGCTCAAGTAGAAACAATGAAGTGAATGCTGTTAGGTCAGTTTCCTCACAGAGATTAAGAACACAGGCTATTGACTAGACAGACTTGCACTGACTTCCAACTACTACTTACTGAATATATAACTAGGTCAGACTATTTAGTATGTTACTATCTGTATTTTTATATGCTTAATAGGAGTAGTATAATCCTGCTATAGTAGTATAATATATTGTGAATATTAAAGGTGGTAATTTATGTAAACCTGTGTACTATGATTAGTACAATGTCTGGTATGCATGCAGATATAGAAACCACTTTATTTTTTTGCCCTCAGGCTGTTACACAGAATCTCACATGCAAGACAACTAAGTTGCTGAAAACCTTAATGTGTTATGCTTGCAAAAGTTATGTAAATATGTAAGAAAGGAATTCAGAAATAAGTCAAAAGTGCTTAAGTCTATATATTTTCAAAAGACATAAACTTGTTATTCAGAGACACACTTTTGGTAAAAAGTGTGTTCGAGATACCCTTTTTATGAGAAGTAATTTTGTACCACACAGCTATGGAGAGAAAGTGTAAAATCATGATATTTCAACACGGAGTCAGAAGTAAGCACTTAAAATACCTCTTGACTACAGAGAATGACAAATTGTTCCCTCCCAAATCAATTGTAATTAATTTAATTTTAGTTTATAATACCATGAGATAGAGTATACACTGCTGATACTCTTCTTCATTATAGGCTTACAAAATCTTACAAAGTTATATTTCATTCAGAGCAATTAATGACATTTATAAATATTCCAGGTTACAATAAACTAAAGACATATGAAACTTTAATATATATTTATTTTCTAATTATTGGTATATGAATAAAACAACTGTGGTTTCTATTTTCATCTGATGATGCATAATACAACAAAATATCCTTTTCCTTTTTCAACTCCAACTGAATTGGGCAAAGGAAACAAAAACAGACTCATACCATGAAAACATCATCTTAGCAATTTTTCTGAAGTCAGGTGGAATGAATCTACCAAATGAAAGAATGTGAGCCACAGCTGCTGCCCCAAAATTGATCTGCTGAGTAGAACATATCTGTTTAATTTTTCATGATGGATCATGACACAAAAAATATCTTGAAATGAACTGAACTTGACATTTGGCAAATTAATCTATCATTTTCTTTCCAGAAACAAGAAATGTTAATTTGCAGCATATTCACAGCACATACCAACATATGTATAATTATATAACACATGGCAAATGATAAATGGTCTATGAGACATTGTATTCAAAATGAACACTCATTCAAATAGGACCTAACTATTCAATTCTAGCTAAGTACTTGTAAGTGATTGTAGAAAAAATGCTTGGTTTTGTGTATATTTGTTGATATTATTTATTTTCCTCCTTGTCAATGAAACTGATTTGTTCAACTTCAATGTTTACATAGAATTCACATATATCTTATATGAATATATTAAATAAATTACAAAGTAAACATAAGAAATTATAGTGATAATTCAAAATACCTTCTTGGAAACTTTTTTTTTTTACAAATAAAACATATTTCTGCATCGTTTGATTTTTAAATAAGGTAATATAATAAAATGATGCTGTAAAACCATCATTCTGAACATTATGCAGATCAAAGATGAGAAAGAATCAGGCTTGGAAGCAGAGGGATCAGAAAGAAAGCTATTTGAAAAATCTAGGTAAAAGATAATAGTAATTATCCTAGTGTGTGGTGGTAGATAGAAAGAAATTTATAGATTTAATAGTGCCAAATTAAAGAAATCCACACAGCTTGAGTTGTGGGTTAAAGGTGTATTCAGGATCTTACTGAGGACTATAGCCTGGAGACAACCACTCAGTCAGCTCAGAGGAAACTTCTCTGAAGAAATAGTGAAAGTGAAAGTCGCTCAGTCATGTCTGACTCTGCGACCCCGTGGACTGTACAGTACATGGAATTCTCCAGGCCAGAATACTGGTATGGGTAGCCTTTCCCTTCTCCAGGGTATCTTCCCAACCTAGGGATTGAACCCAGGTCTCCTGCATTGCAGGAGAAATAGAGGAGTAACCAATTTATATATGATTTGTGACTGAGGAATATATGTAGTCAAGCATATATCTTGATATATGATTACTGCTGGTCACAAAAAACAGACATCTCAAGTAAATAATTTTAGTGCTTTAATATATATGGAAAGATGTAAGAATCTGGGGTCATTATAGTTTTTCCTGAGAGGTTTATCTGTCTAAGGGGCCTGCTTGTCCAAATCTCAGGGGGCCTCATCCTGTTATTGTCTTAATTTTTCTAAGAGTGACCATCAGTCAATAACTGCAGTGCGTTGCAACTTAATCCCTGTAGACCTTGTGGAGAGCAATCTTCTCTGTTCTTTGTTCACAAGAATAGGAAAGTTTGGGGAAAAGATAAGTTAATTTTAGACATGCTGGCTTTTAAATGCTTAAATTTGAATTCACTAAGTTAAAAAAAGAAGCCATTGTGTTAAGACAATATAAATCACAAAGGAATTATGTGAAAGCTAAGACTCTAGTGCTTGATTTTAGTCACCTTGTGTAAATGAGATCACTTAGGTAAAAAAGCATGATCCTCTTTTATACTGGGTGAATTCTTCCTCACATTTTCATCAGTAGTTAAATTGCTGTATATATATATATATATATATATATATATATATATATATATATATGTATATACACATATACACATATATATATTACAGCTCAAATTACATGCAGTAATAAGCATTCTGAAACATTATTGGGTATGTGATAGTCTGATCTAAACACATGAAAATAAAACAAATAACTGTCATTCCCAAAATAAACTGTTTCCAAGTAACTGAAGAGTACCCCATGTTGCAAAACAGAAAAAGTTTGTTTTCTCTACATTCCTTGTGAAATTGCTTCTTAATAATATAGTTTAGTTTGATGTAAAAATATGTAACAGAAAGGAATATTATCTGGCCATATCAAAATATCCCATCAGGTTTATCAGATCAAGCTCTATTAAACACTTACAAACTATGGGGAACATTTTAGAAAACAACTATTTGTAATTTTGTGAGAAAATAATATAAACAGGCATAAACTAGAGAAATATGCTGTGGGAGAAGAGAACTGAGATTGTATATATAAGAAATTTTACTTGAGAGTACTCCCTAAACCACAGGTGTCAGGGAAGGGAGCTGGGAGCTCAAGTAGAATGCCATAATTTCCTTGTCATAGTAGCAAGATACTGCAGTTTGGGGTTGCCAAAGCTGCAGAAAGGTGAAGATGAAAATTACATAAAGAAAAGAGCTGCAGATGAAGAAGCCTAAACATGTATATAAACTCCCACTCAAATTCTTGACTGATCATAATTTGAATTTATAGGGGAGAATAAAAAGAGCTAGTGGACAGCAGTATTTTGAACCGAGTGACAATTTCAGCTCTTGCCCATTTCTGGGGAAACTGATTTGTAGTTTAAATCCAGCCAAGATGACTTCATTCTAGGACAAAATCCACACACTTCAAGGAGAGGTAACTGAGTCTATTGCTAATTACTATTCACAGTATTATGGCCAAAACAAGCAAACTATGTAAAAATTAGAAAAGGGCATAACAGCTTAATGGAAAACAGCCTAGAGATTATTCAAGTGTTGCAATTGCAAGACAAGGATCTTAGAGTAATCATCAGATGTGTATTCATCTACTTAAAGATAAATATGATCACAATAAACAGATGTAGAATATTATGACAGGGAAAACACAAATATTTAGGCAAACAGATTTCTAAAACTGAAGACTACAATAACTAAAATGACAAATTTATTAGATGGGCTTACCAGCAAGTTGCAGGGGCAGATGAGAGGGCTGGTATATTTGAGAATAAAAATTGTCATCAGAAAATGAAATTGAAAAATTATGAAGATAATTACAGTGACATGTTGGACAATATCAAACCATCTAATATATATATGTATACACAAATGTGTGTGTGTACATACATATGTATGGGCTTCTCTGGTGGCTCAGAGCGTAAGAAATCAGGCTGCAAAGCAGAACACCTTGGTTCAATCCCTGGGTTGAGAATCCCCTAGAGAAGGGAAGGGCTACCCACTCTGGTATTCTTGTCTGGGGAATTCCATGGACAGAGAAGCCTGGTAGGCTACAGTCCATGGAGTCACAAACAGATATGACTGAATGACAAACACTTTCATATATATAATGTGTGTGCGTGTGTATGATCTAGAAGGATAGGAGGGAGAGAATTGAGCAAATGAATAGTTTAAGAAACAATAGATAAGTATTTCCCAAAGTCAATACTAGAGAGGGTAGCCATTCCCTCCTCTAGGGGATCCCCAAACCAGGGACTGAACCAAGGTATCCTTCATTGTGGCTGACTCCTTACCATCTGAGCCATCAGAGAAATTCATACATAAATACACACACACACATATTTGTTATGTGTTATGTTATCCAATATGTCACTGTATTATCATCACAATTTTTCAGTTACATTCTCTGATGACAATTTTTATTTTCAAATACACCAACCCTGTCTGCCCCTGAAATCCGCATGGTGTAGGGCTGTATAGGCCCACCAAAGATGGACAAGTCATGGTGGGGAGTTCTGACAAAATGGGGTCCACTGGAGAAGGGAATGGCAAACCACTTTAGTATTCTTGCCTTGAGAACTCCATGAACAGTATGAAAAGGCAAAATGATAGGACACTGATAGATGAACTCTCCAGGTTGGTAGGTGCCAAATATGCCACTGGAGATCAGTGGAGAAATAATTCCAGAAAGAATGAAGAGACGGAGCCAAAGCAAAAGCAACACCCAGTTGTGGATGTAACTGGTGATGGAAGTAAAGTCTGATGCTGTAAAAAGCAATATTGCATAGGAAGCTGAAATGTTAGGTCCATGAATCAAGGCAAATTGGAGGTGGCCCACCAGGAGGTGGCAAGGGTGAACATTGGAATTTTAGGAATCAATGAACTAAAATGGATGGGAATGGGTGAATTTAACACAGATAACTCTTATATCTACTACTGTGGGAAAGAAATCCTTAGAAGAAATGGAGTAGCCATCATAGTCAACAAAAGAGTCCAAAATGCAGTACTGGATGCAATCTCAAAAACAACAGAATGTACTCTGATCATTTCCAAGGCAAACCATTTAATATCACAGTAGTCTATACACTGACCAGTAATGCTGAAGAAGCTGAAGTTGAATGGTTCTGTGAAGACCTACAAGACCTTCTACAACTAACACTGAAAAAAGATGTCCTTTTCATTAAGAAAATGGAATGCAAAAGGAGGAATTTAAGAAACACCTGGAGTAACAGGCAAATTTGTCCTTGGAGTACAAAATGAAGCAGGTCCAAGGCTAACAGAATTTTGCCAAGAAAACGCACT
This sequence comes from Muntiacus reevesi, assembly GCF_963930625.1. NCBI lineage: Eukaryota > Metazoa > Chordata > Mammalia > Artiodactyla > Cervidae > Muntiacus > Muntiacus reevesi. The sequence continues at coordinate 36,161,540 of NC_089270.1, read as the reverse complement.
GGTCACACCAAATACCCTCTTCCAACAACAGAAGAGAAGACTTTATACATGAACATTACCAGATGATCAATACCTAAATCAGATTGATTATATTCTTTGCAGCCAAATATGGAGATGCTCTATACAGTCAGAAAAAACAAGACCAGGAGCTGACTGTGGCTCAGATCATGAACTCCTTACTGAAAAATACAGACAGAAATTGAAGAAAGTAAGGAAAACCACTAGACCATTCAGGTGTGACCTAAATCAAATTTGTTATGGTTACACAGTGGAAGTGACAAATAGATTCAAGGGATTAGATCTGATAGACAGAATGCCTGAAGAACTATGGATGGAGGTTCATGACTGACATTGTACAGGAGGCAGTGATCAAGAACACCCCCAAGAAAAAAATAAATGCAAAAAGGCAAAATGGTTGTCTAAGGAGGCCTTACAAATAGTTGAGAAAAGAGAAGATGCAAAAAGCAAAAGGGAAAAGGCATCTGAAGGCAGAGTTCCAAAGAACAGCAAGGAGAGAGAAGAAAACCTTTCTCAGTGACCAATAATAAGAAATAGAGAAAAACAATAGAATGGGAAAGACTAGAGATCTCTTCAAGAAAATTAGAGATACCAATAGACTTTATCATGCAAATATGGGCACAATAAAGAACAGAAATGGTGTGGGCCTAATAGAAGCAGAAGATATTAAGAAGAGGTGGCAAGAATACACAGAAGAACTATACAAACACTATCTTCACAACCCAGATAACCACGATGGAGTGATCACTCACTTACAGCCAGACATCCTGGAATGCAAAACCAAGTGGACCTTAGGAAGTATCACTACGAACAAAGCTAGTGGAGGTGATAGAATTCCAGCTGAGATATTTCGAATCCTAAAATATGATGCTGTTTGAGTGTTACACTCAATATGCCACCAAATTTGGAAAACACAGCAGTGGCCACAAGACTGTAAAAATCAGTTTTCATTCCAAGCACAAAGAAAGGCAATGATAAAGAATGCTCAAACTACTGCACAGTTGCAATCATCTCACACACAAACAAAGTAATGCTCAAAATTCTCCAAGCCAGGCTTCAACAGTATGTGAACTATGAACATCCAGATGTTCAAGCTGGGATTAGAAAAGACAGAGGAACCAGATATCAGATTGCCAGGATACATTGGATCATCGAAAAACCAAGAAAGCTCAGAAAAACATTTACTTTTGCTTTACTGATTATGTCAAAGCCTTTCACTGTGTGGATCACAACAAACTGTGGAAAATTTTAAAAGTGATGGGAATACCAGACCATCTAACATGCCTCCAAAGAAATCTTTATGCAGGTCAGGAAGCAACAGTTAGAAGTGGATATGGAACAACAGACTGGTTCCAAATTGGGAAAGGAGTATGTCAAGGTTGTATATTGTCACCCTGCTATTTTAACTTATATGCAGAGTACATCATGTGAAATGCTGGACTGGTTGAACCACAAGCTGGAATCAAGATTGCCAGGAGAAATATCAATAACCTCAGATATGCAGATGACACCACCCTTATGGTGGAAAGTGAAGAATTAAAGAGCCTCTTGACGGAAGTGAAAGAGGAGAGTGAAAACGTTGACTTAACGCTCAACATTCAGAAACCTAAGATCATGGTATCTGGTCCCATCAATTCATGACAAATAGATGGGGAAAAAATGGAAACAGTGAGACTTTATTTTGGGGGGCTCCAAAATCACTGCATATGGTGAGTGCAGCCATGAAATTAAAAGATGCTTGCTTCTTGGAAGAAAAGCTATGACCATCCTAGACAGCATATTAAAAAACAGAGGCATTACATTGCCAACAAAGGTCCATCTTGTCAAAGCTACTGTTTTTCCAGTTGTCATGTGTAGATGTGAGAATTGGACTATAAAGAAAGCTGAGCACTGAAGAATTGATGCCTTTGAACTGCAGTGTTGGAGAAGACTCTTGTGAGTCCCATGGACAGCAAGAAGATCCCACCAGTCCATCCTAAAGGAAATCAGTCCTGAATATTCATTGGAAGGACTGATGCTGAAGCTGAAACTCCAATACTTTGGCCACCTGATGTGTAGAACTGACTCATTTAAAAAGACCCTGATGCTGGGAAAGATTGAAGGCAGGAGGAGAAGGGGACAACATAAGATGAAATGATTGAATGGCATCACTGACTATGGTGATGGACAGGGAAACCTGGTGTGCTGCAGTCCAAGGGGTTGTAAAGAGTTGGACATGACTGAGTGACTGAACTGAATTTTAAAATAAATGACAGATCTAAGAAACTCATCTCTCTTTAAACAAGAATAAAGAAAACAAAAAATGCACTTAAGATTATCAAACTTCTGAAAATACGTGAAAAAAAAATTAGATGAAAATCTTCTATGTATACATCCAGAAAGCAGAGAAAAAAATAACATATTACCTAGGGGGGAACAACCATACTAATGAAACTTTCTTCTATGGAAATAATGGAAACTAGAAGTCAAAAAATGAACTATGCAAAGTGGTGAATTGAAAGGAAAAATAATCAACTCTGTATTATATATCCAGAAAAATCATATTTCAAAGGTAAATTTGAAATAAAAACACTTTTATATAACTCTTAACTGTAAGAATCCATAATCAGCAGATCTGTACATTGGAAAATAAGCCAAAGCAGTTTTTCAGGCTGATAATAATGTGATGTGGAGACTCAGATCTCCTGGAAGAAATGAAGAAAAATGGATATGGGATTGAAAATCATTAAAATTTTGCACTGTATTGTGCTTTTAAAATATAAGTCAATATAATATATGTGACAATAACTACACAAAGGACAGGGTAGTAAATTGAGTTATACTATTAAAAGGTCCCTGCATTTTATGTGAGGTAGTAAAATATTAACTTCACATAAACTTGATAGGTTAATGATGCATATTATAATACCTAGATCAAGCACTGAAAATAAAGCAAAGATACGGCTTAAAATTCAAGTAATTGAGTAATTAAAATACAATACTATTTTAAAAATTAACCTAGAAAGAGAAGGAAGAGGAACTTAGTATAAAAATAACATGAAAAATAAAAAAGCAGAAACAAAATAGTAAATCTAAAACCAGTTATAAGAATAATTACATTTACTTGAAAAGGATTATACTTACCAAATAGTGTAGAACACACATTGAGGGAAGATGGCGTTTTGTTTGGTGTATACTTTATGTCAGTTCTTACAATTAATGTAATTATCCTTCATTATTATTATACTGTGACATGCCATGCATGTTTAATGAATGTTAGCATGGGTAGTTTCTCAGCGGCTTTGCTTTGTTCTTTTATCTTAAATTAATTTTTACTGAAGCATGGTTGATTCACAACATTGTGTTAGTTTCTGCTTTACAGCAGAATCAGTTATACATACATCTACTCTTTTTTAGATTCCATTCTCACATGATCACTACAGAGAATTTGGTAGAGTTCCCTGTGGTATACTGTAGATTATTATTAGCTATCTATTTTATGTGCAGTAGTTTGTATATGTCAATACCAATCTCCCAATTTATCTCTCCCCTCCCCCATTTTCACTTTGGTAACAATAACTTTTTTCTGCATCTGTGACTCCACTTCTGTTTTGAAAATAAATTCATTTGTACCATTTTTTTAGATTCCACATATAGGTGATATCATATGATATGTCTTTGTCTGTTTGATGTATTTCATTCATTATGACAGTTTCAAGGTCCATCCCTGTCATTGAAAAAAGGCATTGTTTCAATCCTTTCTTTATCCATTCCTCCACTGATGGACATTAGGTTAGTTCTGGGTATTGTAGTACTACAAAGAACTAGAGTGCATGTAGTCTGACAATCTTGATTCCAGCTTGTGATTTATCCAGCCTGGCATTTCACATGATGATCTGCATTTAGTTAAATAAGCAAGGTGGCAATATACAGCCTTGACATACTCTTTCCCCAATTTTTAACCAGTGTGTTGTTCTATGTACAGTTCTAACTGTTTCTTTTTGCCTGCATACACGTATCTCAGGAGGCAGGCAAGATGATCTGGTATTCCCATATCTTTAAGAATTTTCCAAGTTTTTTGTGATCCACACAGTAAAAGGCTTTAATGTAGTCCATGAAGCAGAAGTAGATTTTTTTTTTCTGGCATTCTCATGCTGTTTCTGTGATCCAACAGATGTTGCAATTTGATCTTGGGGTCCTATGGCTTTTCTAAATCCAACTTGTACATCTGGAAAGTTCTTGGTTCGTGTACTGCTGAAGGCTAGTTTGAAGGATTTCAAGCGTTTTCTTGTCAGCATGTGACATGAGGGTAATTTTACAGTAGTTAGAACATTCTTTAGCATTTCCCTTCTTTGGAATTGGAGTGAATACTGACTTTGTCCAGTCCGATGGTCACTGCTGGATTTTCCAAATTTACTAGCATATTAAGTGAAGCATTTTGACAGCACCATCTTTTAGAATTTGAAATATCTCAACTTGAATTCCATCCCCTTCTCTAGCCTTGTTCATAAAAATGCTTCCTAAGTCCCACTTGACTTCACACTCCATGACATCTGGTTCTAGGTGAACGACCACACAGCTGTGGTTACCCAGGTCATTAAGACATTTTTTGTACAGTTCTTCTGTGTATTCATGCCACCTTTTCTTAATATATTCTGCTTCTGTTAGGTCCATGCAATTTCTGTCCTTTATTGTGCCCATTATTGCATGACATGTTCCCTTGGTGGCTCATGTTTTTGAAAGGATCTCTGGTCCTTTCCATTCTATTTTTCCTCTTTATTTCTTTGCATTGTTCACTGAAGAAGACTTTATCTTTCCTTGCTATTCTCTGGAACTTTGCATTCAGTTTGGTATACCCTTCCCTTTCTCTACCTTGCACTTATTTTCTCATCTATTTTTAAGGCCTCCTCAGACAATCGTTTTGTCTTCTTGCATTTCGTTTTCCTTGGGGTGGTTTTAGTCACTGGCCCCCTGTACAATGCTACAAACCTCCATCCAAATCTTCAGGCACTCTGTCTATCAGATCTAATCCCCTGAATCTATTGGCCACCTCCACTGTATAATCATGAGGGGTTTGATTTAAGTCATACCTGAATGGTCTAGTGGTTTTCCCTACTTTCTTCAATTTAAGTCTGTATTTTGCAATAAGGAGTTCACGATCTGAGGCACAATCAGCTCCCAGTCTTGTTTTTTGCTGACTGTATAAGGATTCTCGATCATTGCTTGCAAAAAATATAATCAATCTGATTTCAATATTGACCTGGTGATGTTCATGTGTAGAGTCGTCTCTTGTAGAAGCGAGTGTTCGCTGTGACTAAAGTGTTCTCTTGGCAAAACTCTGTTAGCCTTTGCCATGTTTCATTCTGTACTCCAAAGCCAAGCAAGTCTGTTACTCCATGTATCCCTTGACTTCCTTCTTTTGCTTTCCAATCCCCTATGATGAAAAGGTCACCTTTTATGATGTTACTTTTAGAAACTCTTGTAGGTCTTCATAGAACCATTCAACTTCAGCTTCTTCAGCATTAGTGTTTGGGGCACAACTTGGATTACTGTGATGCTGACCAGTGTTGCCTTGGAAATGAATCAAGATCATTCTGTCATTTTTGAGATTGCACCCAAGTACTGCATTTCAGACTCTTTTGTTGACTATGAGGGTTATTCCATTCCTTCTAAGGGATTCTTGCCCACAGTAATAGGCATAATAGTCATCTGAATTAAATTTACCCATTCTTGTCCATCTTAACTTGTTGATTACTAAAATTTTGATGCTCATTCTTATCATTTCCTGCTTGACCACACTCAATTTGCCTTGATTCATAGACCTAACATTCCAGCTTCCTATACAGTATTGTTCTTTACAGCATTGAGCTTTACTTTCACCACCAGACACACCCCTAACTGGAAGTCATTTCTGCTTTCTTCCAGCCTCTTCATTCTTTCTGGAGCTGTTTTTCTGTTATTCCCCAGTAGTATATTGGACACCTACCAACCTGGGTGCTTATTTTCTGGTGTCATAGCTTTGCTTTTTCATACTTTACAGGGAGGGAGCGCAGCCCTCACCCATCAGCAGAAAATTAGATTAAAGATATATTGAGCATGGCCCTTCCCACCAGAGCAGGATCCAGTTTTCCCCACAGTCAGTCCCTCCCATTAGGAAGCTTGCACAAGCCTCTTATCCTCATCTATCAGAGGGCAGACAGCATAAGCAAGAAGTGCAATTTAACGACCTACAGAACAAAAACCACAATTACAGAAAATTAACCAAAATGATCACATGGATCACAGCCTTGTGTAACTTAATGAAGCTAAGACCCATGCCCTGCAGGGCTACCCAAGACAGACAACTTATGTTCACAATTTTTGACAATATGTGTTCCCTCCACCAGAGAGAGAAATAGCAAGTCACTTCCGTATTCTTGCCTTGAGAACCCCATGAACAGTATGAAAAAGCAAAAAGATAGAACACTGGAAGGCGAGAACCAATCCCCCACCCAGGTCAGTAGGTGTCCAATATGCTACTGGAAAGAGTAGAGAAACAACTCCAGAAAGAATTGACTATATTAGTGAGTAGTTTAGTCATTCTGACAGTACTGATTGTGAAAATCCAGTGGAAATACATTGATAGAAATGAGTACAATTTTGCTAAATGGTTTGGTATACGGGCTACCACATTCTTATCAGAAATTAGCTGGGAGAAATTGCTGCTGCATTAAAAAAATATTTGAGATAACTTAGTTGTTTGAGATGACTAAGTTTTACTTAATCTTATTTATAAGATTAGGTAAAAATAGCCTCTATCATAATTAAATGTCATCTAATTCCCCAAATATGACATTATGCACCATTTCATGTTAGCTTTTATGGACCCTAGAATTTTGATTTTAGCACTGTTTTACTGAATTACTTGCCATCTTTCCTTAACAGAATTTGTTTTGAATCTTACTTAATAATATTGCCTGAAGATATGTTACTTTAAAAGTTGTTGCAATGAGAAGTATTAAATTTGCAGGATATGGAAAACAAGCTGTTTGCTTATAGGCGAAAATTTTCAGAGGGCCTAATTAGTTTAACTGAAAGCTGTGTTGCAGCTTCAAAATTAACAGGGAACTAAATGATTAGCTTTAAGTTACAAAACTTCAGGTGACCACCTGAGCTCTTCTGTATTATTCAAGCATACTGAGGAATTAGATAATTAGTCACTTTATTTATATTCATTACAAGACACAGGCATACCTTCGAGATATTGTGGATTTGTTTCCAGACCACCACAATAAAGGGGATATCTCAAAGTTAATCACGTGAAATTTTTGGTTTCCCTGTACACAAAAAGCTATATTTATTAAGTGTGTAATAGCATTATGTTAAAACAAAAAAGCATAGTGCATACTGATTTAAAAATACTTTGCTGAAAAATGCTAACTATCATTTGATAACATGGGGTTACAGCAAATCTTCAATTTGTTAAAAAAACAAACAAATCACTATCTGCCAATTTCAACAAAGTACAGTAAAATGAAGTATGCCTCTGTGTATGTGTGTGTATATATATATACACACACATACATAGAAAGAGAGAGTGTGTGTGTAGTCTTCCCATTGTTTATGTTGGTTTTATAACACTCACAACATATATTTTGGACATAAGCACTTTATACTTAACGTCTGTATTACTGATTAGAAAATGTATTAAACAAAGAAATATGACTTTATATGTTGTGTATTCATATCTAAATCGTATTTCTCAACTTTAGAATATTAATGGTGATCTTTTGTAAATCTACATGATCCTAAAATTAGGTATTGTTCTCTCACCACTCTGTTAAGAAGCAGTTAGTGTTTTTTTCTTACAATTTTGCTCCCTTCCTCACTTCCCACTGCCAACTAAAGCAGAGTACATATCTTTTGGTTGATCTAGGGTGACAGAACCTTACTTTTCAAGCAAGACTGAAGTTGCTGTCTAACTTACAAAGGTGGGTGTTCCTATTTAAGCACTACTCAATTGTCTTAGTCCACTATCACCTTGCTTCCTTTTTAAAGAGGAGTTTGAAAAGAAAGGCAGGGTAGGCAGCTAAGAATGAAGCCCCATACAGGCAACCTTATTCCTAGCAGGTGTCAGTTTGGGGATCATCCAAGATCATGCTCAACTCTTTTGGTAGAACAGTGTATAATGGTGGACACTCTATTCTTGATGTGGGTGTCTAACTTTTATCTGAAGATGGGGTTTTATTTACTTATTTTTGGCTGTGTGGGGTCTTAAGTGATACACGGGCTTTTCTCTAGTTGCAGAGTATGGGCTTCTCGTTGAGGTGCAGAGCACGGGCTCTAGGGCACGTGGGTTTCAACAGTTGTGGCACTTGGACCCCGCAGTTGCAGCTCCTGGGCTCTAGAGTACAGGCTCAGTAGTGATCAGGGACTGAACCCGTGTCTCCTGTATTGGCAGGCAGATTCTTCACCTCAGAGTTACCATGGAAGCCCTGAGAATAGGATTCTAAATAACGAAGGCTTTCAACTACATCTGTGATCTGTGTCTCACTCTATCCCCTCACTGCTTATGATTTCTTGTATGCTGACCTGATAGCCCACTGCCAACAGTTGAGTGTCATCACTGGGGGATTTTTCGCTAAATCCTAAGACCTATTCTATTTATTTGTGTTGTCAGTCCAAAACTGATGGATTTTTGATGCCCCTGGGGTAACCATGAAATAATGGCTTTGAGGAATATGATAAATATCCCTGGTTTCTCAGACTGCAGTTGAGATGACTCTGAGGGACTTGTTCTAAATGATTATCACTAATCCTCTGGAACTAACCCCCACTACTCACAGTGGTAACCGACTTGATAACTCCTGGTTATTGCTTTCTTTTCAGTTCCTGTCTCAATTATCACTCTTGACATTTCTGTAGATCACAATCAATGTGAATGATTACCTGCTATTACTTCAGTATGTTTATTTTCAGAAAAATCCATTTATAATTTTAATATTAAGAACAATAGTGAAGCAAGATATAAGGAGGATATAGTAAGTCACATTTTAACGGCATTCTGATAGAGTTTGATAGCAAAATGAATACGTACCAAGCAAAATCCATCATTCCAACACTGGACTTTTGGATGTTTTGAGTATGCAATGGCTCTAATAAAATGTTAAAAGAAAAATATCTGTACTGATCATAAGACCAGTAGAGAACATTATGAACAAAGTTGCATTGATAAATACAGCCAATTAGTCACCTACAGAGTAGATCCTTGCTGGTTATCTATCTTATATTTAGTAGTGTATGCATGTTAATCCCAAGTTCCTGACTTATCCCTCCTCCCACAGTTCCCCTTTGACAAGCATACTTTTGTTTGCAATATCTGTAAATCTGTTTCTTAGTTATTTTGTATCCTTTTAGAAAATGAGAGTCAACATCTGAATGACATAAATTTGTCTTTCTCTTATTTCACTTACTATGATAATTTCAAGGTCCATCCAGGTTGCTGCAAATGGTATTTTTCTTTCTTTTTATGGCTGAGTAATATTCTATTATATAAATGCACTGCATCCTTTTCATCCATTCATCTGTTGATGGACATTCAGGTTGCTTCCATATCTTGGCTGTAATAGATAGCGCTAATCTGAACATTGGAGTGCATGTAATTGGGCTGCATGTAAACTTTTGTAGTTATGATTTTCTTTAGATATACGCCCAGAGCAGGATTACTGGATTATATGGTAGTTCTATTCTTAGTTTTCTTTTTGTTTTAAAGGAATCTCCATACTGTTCTCCATAGTGACTGTACCAATTTAAATTTTCACTAATACTGTAGGATCCTTCCTTATTTTATTAATTTTAGCATAAAATATATGAAATACATGAGAAAATAATGCTATATTTGATTTTTTTCAGAGGAATATGGTAATTTCTCAATTCATCCATATTATTGTTTTTCTTTCAATATTCAAAATTAGAGAACACACATGTAGATGCACACACCATACATGCATGCATATACTTTGGACACATAGAATCAAAACCAAGATAAAATATAAAATTTAGCTTTAGAAGAAATTTACCACATACATTTTGAAGTTGAAGCATAAATTTGTCATTTACCTAGTCAAAAAAAAAAAAAATATGATATGGTAACATGAAAGATGAAAAGGTTAGTGGCAAGTACAAACAATTATTTATGAGACCTTGATATTCATACAAAGAACACATATATTGAAAGGAAAAATTTTTCCCCCTTAAATTTAATATTAAGAAAAAGATAGAGAGGAGAACAGATGATGGAGGAGTAGGTAGACATGCAGTTCATCTCTCTCCATGGACACTACAGGAATACATCTTCAGACACAGAAGATGTGTGCAGAACACCAGCTGAGAGCAGAGAGGAGTACCTAACCAGTGGAAAAGAATATATAGAAGCATGCAAAACTCGGTAGGACAAAGGAACTAGGGGGAAAAACAGGAGTGTTAGTAGGATGGGACCTGCCCTCAGTGGGTGGGGGAACTGAAGCAAGGGTCTGATCCCAACAGCGGGGCAGTTGTCTGAATCAGAGGAGAAATATTTAAGGCTGAGAGTGAAACAGCTGATCTATGGCAGCCTAAATGGAATGAAAATCAGACATCCCTTACTACAGTCATACATACCCTGGACAGGAATGCTGGTCCCCTGGACGGTGTAGCAGCGGGGAGCTGGAGTTTAGGGATTGTGGAGCAATCCCATGGAAGGTCTGCTGTTGACTGCTGAGAGACAGATTGAGGGGATGTGAGGGAGGAGATAATGGTGGAAAATGCTGGTGGAAGAAAGCCAGGCAACCAGGGAAGCAAGGCGATACTGCTGAGTCACGTGTAGGGGGTGGAGCCATCACCATAGCCTCCTTCTCTCCACACAAGCACCAGCAGCTAAATAGAAAGGCTGGCCCATCAAACCACTGACACGGTGAACTACAGAATAGGACCCACCCAGGGTTCTCCTTTCAGGGCCTGACTGCAGATCTACAGAGGAGGACCCCACCCGGGGGCACCTCTATGTGCCTGAACGGGTGGAGCTATGGAGAAAGACTGGTCAAAGAGGCCTTCTGATCGCCTGCTACAAGAGGCTCGAAAAAAGACTCTTATGGGGCCATAACTCCTGCGGTGGAGGCAGTCTGTGTCCCCGCACACTTGGTGCCGCCAGGGTCCCTGCAAGCTAAGCAGCTATGCCACCTTCACACTCAACTCTCACTGGGGCAGAGCTTCCACAGGCAATAAAAAGTCTGCATCTATGCATTCAGGGTTGCTTCTGTCCTGCCCAACTCTTTGAGACCTTGTAGACTGTGGCCTGCCAGGATTCTCTGTCAGGGAGGGAGGTTCTCCAGGTAAGAATACTGGAGCATATTGGCCAATACTCATTGCCATATCTTTCTAGAGCACTATATTTCCTGCCGCCTTAGCAGCCAGGGCCCCTGTGCCGCCAGAACCCCTGCGACCCATGCAGCTGAACCACCTTCACACTTGGCACTCACAGCGGCAAACCCAAGCCCTCCAGGGCAGCCTCAGGAGCTAAACCCCAGTGAACGATCCACATGTACGGGTGAAAATAAAACCACAGTTGAAAGCCAGGGGCAGTGTAGCTAAGGAAGAAGACCCAAAACCTTCCCACCAGCTGTACAAGCTGCAGGTTAAATCCACAGGATCAACTGGGCAGACTCTGTGTCTATGGAATATATAAAAGGCCATTGAGAGCTCCCACAGAAGAAAACACACTAGTTCTGATAACTGTGGACATTGGAGGCAAGGACACACAGGAGTAGGACCAGATTAAAATCTGAACTGACTCAACAGCAGGATCCAGAGATCATTACAGTGTTGGAGGGCATTCTAGGGAGATAAGGTGGACTGTGACTCCCAGAGAGGGAAAGGACTCTGACAGCAGTGACTCAAGAAAAGCGTTTGTTATTGTTATTGTTTGACTTTGTAGATTCTTTTGCATGTTTTTTTTTTCTTTTCCTTTTACTACCCCACTGTTGCAGTTGCTGATTTATTGGCATTAAGAAATCCAATTAAGTTTTGAGCTTTCTTTTTTTTCCTCATTCACATTTTTTTAATTGTTGTCTTAAACCTCTGTCTCTAACTTGGGCTTTTGAGTTCTATGGAGTTTTCCTCATTTTATTTTTCTTTCTTTTCCCTTTTTATAATTTTAATTTTTTAACATGTTATTATTTTTTAATATACTTATTCATCTGTTTTCTTTTCCTACTGTCCTTTTCCCCTTGCAGTTAATCTTTAACATATATAAATCTTCTTCATCTACCTCTATTTACCTTTGCATATCTATTCGTTCTTTTCTATCTCTCCTTTCCTCTCAACACACTTGTTAGTTTTATTTTCATTGCTTTATTCTCAATTGGCACCTTGCTTTTGTTTTGTATTCCAGTTTGTGTTTTGATTTTTTTTTTTTTCTGGTAGATATAATTTTTTATTTCCTTCGTTTAACACATCAATCTATTGTACTTTATTTTCATCCGACTGTTTTGATTTTGCTTATGGATGTATAAAGTGAAAGTGAAGTCGCCCAGTCATGTCCAACTCTTTGCAACCCCATGGACTGTAGCCTACTAGGCTCCTCTTTATACGGGATTTTCCAGGCAAGAATGCTGGAGTAGGTTGCCATTTCCTTCTCCAGGGGATCTTCCTGATCCAGGGATCCAACCCAGGTCTCCTGCATTGTAGGCAGAAGCTTTACCATCTGAGCCACCAGGGAAATCATCTTATGGGTGTATATGAATATGTATATACTCGGTCACACTTTCTACTGTTATAAACCTCTGCCTCTACACTGGGCTTTTGCAATTCTGCAGAGTTTTCCTTTTCTTTTACATTTTTCTTTCTTCTTCCTTTTTTTTTTCTCTTTTATAATTTTAATTTTTAATTTTTTAAGCCTGTTATATTATTTTTCTGCAGTTATTTCTTTCTTTGCATTTCCTACTGTATTTTTCACCTTGTAGTTAATCTTTAATGTATATAAATTTTCATCAACTTCCTCTATTAACCTTGCATATTTATTCTTTCTTTCTTTTGTTTGTCTCCTTTTCTCTCAATATATTTTTTTTCCATTTATTTTTATTAGTTGGAGGCTAATTACTTTACAATATTGTAGTGGTTTTTGCCATACACTGACAAGAATCAGCCATGGATTTACACGTATTCCCCATCCCAATCCCCTCTCCCACCTCCCTCTCCACCAGATCCCTCTGGGTCTTCCCAGTGCACCAGGCCTGAGCACTTGTCTCATGCATCCAACCTGGGCTGGTGATCTGTTTCACTCTTGATAATATACATGGTTTGATGCTGTTCTCTCTAAACATCCCACCCTTACCTTCTCCCATAGAGTCCAAAACTCTGTTCTGTACATCTGTGTCTCTTTTTCTGTTTTGCATGTAGGTTTATTGTCAATACATTTTTTAAGTCTCATTTTTATTGCCTTATTCACCACTGGGCACTTTGCTTTAGTTTTGTTTTCCAGTTTGTTCTTAAGTTAGTTTTGTTCTTAACTGGTAAATATAATTTTTGATTTTCTTTGTTTGCCAGGCAAACTATTGTACTTGATTTTTCTTGGACTGTTTTCACTTTGCTCATGGGTGTATATTTATATGTGTATATTCCATTATTTTAATTTGCCTGATTTTGTCACTACCATTTTTCTGGGGTCCATCGTTGGTTTCTCATTTTTTTTACATTTGTTTTAATCTCACTTATTGACATAACAAATCATTTGTGAATCTTCATTCCTGACAAGAGACCAAGCCCTGAGTTTTTTGAATGGTAGCAATCCAAGACCCTAGACTACCAGAGAACTAACACTAGGGGGTATCAAATAGGGAGAGTTCACACAAAGGAAACCACTTAAACACAAGACGCCTCATCACCCAAAAACCAGTAGCACCCTGTGCAAGATGCCTCATCTAAAAAACAAACAAAACAAAAATACAAACCAAATCATCAGCGCCCATTATCACCTCACTCAGCCTTGTACATCAGAAGAAAAACAAACAAACAAACAAAAACTCAGCACAAATCTCACACTATATGAATCTCAAACAAACTACTGGGCCAACCATCAGTCAGTTCAGTTTCTCAGTCGTGTTTGACTCTTTGTGACACCATGGACTGAAGCACGTCAGGACTCCCTGTTCATCACCAACTCCATAGTTTACTCAAACTCATGTCCACTGAGTCAGTTATGTCACCCAACCATCTCATTCTCTATTGTCCCCTTCCTCTCCTGGCTTCAACCTTTCCTAGCACCAGGGTCTTTTCAAATGTGTCAGTTCCTTGCATCAGATGGCCAAAGTATTGAGTTTCAGCTTCAGCATCAGTCCTTCCAATGAACACCCAGGACTGATCTCCTTTAGAATGGACGGGTTGGATCTCCTTGCTGTCCAAGGGACTGACTCTCAAATGTTGTCTCCAACACCACAGTTCAAAAGCATCAATTTTCAGTGCTCAGTTTTCTTTATAGTCCAACTGTCACATCCATACATGACTACTAGAAAAACCATAGCCTTGACTAGATGGATGTTTGTCAGCAAAATAATGTCTCTGCTTTTTAAAAGTTTATTTGGCCATAAGTTTTCTTCCAAGAAGCAAGCATCCTTTAATTACATGGTTGCAGTCACCATCTGCAGTGATTTTGGAGTGCAAAACTCTAAAGCCTGCCACTGTTTCTATTGTTTCCATCTATTTGCCATGAAGTGATGGGACCACATACCAAGATCTTAGTTTTCTTAATGTTGAGCTTTAAGTCAACTTTTTTACTCTCCTCTTTCACTTTCATCAGCAGGCTTCTTAGTTCTTCTTCACTTTCTGCCATAAGGGTAATGTCATCTGCAAATCTGAGGTTACTAATATTTCTCCTGACAATCTTCATTCCAGCTTGTTCTCCAACCAGACCGTCGATTCTCATGATGCAAAGAGGAACCAGAGACTAAATTGCCAACATCTGCTGGATCATCGAAAAAGCAAGAGAGTTCCAGAAAAGCATCTATTTCTGCTTTATTGACTACGCCAAAGCCTTTGACTGTGTGGATTACAAAAAACTGTGGAAAATTCTTCAAGAAATGGGAAAACCAGACCAATGGATCTGCCTCCTGAGAAACATATATGCAGGTCAGGAAGCAACAGTTAGAACAGGACATGGAACAACAGACTGATTCCAAATAGGAAAAGGAGTATGTCAAGGATGTATATTATCACCCTGCTAATTTAATTTATATGCAGAGTGCATCATGAGAAATGCTGGGCTGGAGGAAGCACAAGCTGGAATCAAGATTGTTGGGAGAAACGTCAATAACCTCAGATTCACAGATGGCACCACCCTTATGGCAGAGATCTAAGATCTAAAGAGCCTCTTGATGAAAGTGAAAGAGGAGAGTGAAAAAGTTGGCTTAGAGCTTAACATTCAGAAAATTAAGATTATGGCATTTGGTCCCATCACTTCATGGCAAATAGATCGGGAAACAGTGTCAGACTTTATTTTTTGGGGCTCCAAAATCACTGCAGATGGTGATTGCAGTCATGAAATTAAAAGACGCTTACTCCTTGGAAAGAAAGTATGAGCACCCTAGATAGCATATTAAAAAGCAGAGACATTACTTTGCCAACAAAGTCCATCTGGTCAAGGCTATGGTTTTTCCAGTGGTCATGTATGGATGTGAGAGTTGGACTGTGAGGAAAGCTGAGAGCTGAAGAATTGATGCTTTTGAACTGTGGTGCTGGAGAAGACTCTTGAGAGTCCCCTGGACTGCAAGGAGACCCAACCAGTCCATCCTAGGGGAGATCAGTCCTGGGTGTTCATTGGAAGGACTGATGTTGAAGCTGAAATTCCAATACTTTGGCCACCTCATGAGAAGAGTTGACTCATTGGAAAAGACTCTGATGCTGGGCGGGATTGAGGGCAGGAGGAGAAGGGGATGACAGAGGATGAGATGGCTGGATGGTATCACTGACTCAATGGACAAGAGTTTGATTAAACTCCAGGAGTTGATGATGGACAGGGAGGCCTGATGTGCTGCGATCATGGAGTCGCAAAGATTCAGACATGACTGAGCGACTGAACTGAACTGAACTGAACTGGATACTGCATATAAGTAAAATAAGCAGGGTGACAATATAAAACCTTGATGTACTCCTTTAACTATTTGGAACCAGTCTGTTTTTCCATGTTCAGTTATAGCTGTTGCATCCTGACCTGCATGAAGATTTCTCAGGGGGCAAGTCAGGTGGTCTGGTATTCCCATCTTTTTAAGAATTTTCCACAGCTTGCCCTGATCCACATAGTCAAACGCTTTGGTATAATCAGTAAATCAGAAGTAGATGTTTTTCTGGAACTCTTGCTTTTTTGATAACTAAATGATGTTGGCAATTTGATCTCTGGTTACTCTGCCTTTTCTAAATCCAACATGAATATCTGGAAGTTCACAGTGCATGTCCTGTTGAAGCCTGGTTTGGAGAATTTTGAGCATTACTTTGCTAGTGTGTGAGATGAGTGCAATTTTGGGGTAGTTTGAGCATTCTTTGGGATTGCCTTTCTTTGGGGTTGGGATGAAAACTGACCTTTTCCAGTCCTGGGACCACTGCTGAGCTTTCCAAATGTGCTGACATATTGAGTGCAGCACTTTCACAGCATCATCTTTCAGGATTTGAAAGAGCTCAACTGGAATTCCATCAGCTCCACTAGCTTTGTTCATAGTGATGCTTTCTAAGGCCCACTTGACTTCACATTCCAGGTTGTCTGACTCTAGGTGAGTGATCACACTATCGTGATTATTTGGGTCAAGAATAGCTTGTTTGTATAGTTCTTCTGTGTATTCTTGCCACCTCTTCTTAATATCTTCTGCTTCTGTTAGGTCCATAACATTTCTGTCCCTTATTTTACCCATCGTTGCATTAAAAATTCTGTTGGTATCTCTAATTTTCTTGATGAGATCTCTGGTCTTTCCCATTCTATTGTTTTCCTCTATTTCTTTTCACTGATCACTAAAAAAGCCTTTCTTATCTCTCCTTGATTCTTTAGGACTCTGCATTCAGTTGGATCAACCTTAGGAGGGTAGAGACTGAAAGGAAGAAATAGTTCAACCTTTTTCAAGGAAAGAATTCAACTGTCCTTGAAGCCTGGGGGGAGAAGTCCTCAAACACAATAACTTAAAAATAATAATGAAAAGGCATAGAAATACTGCACAAATGAAGCAACAAACTAGAAACACAGAAGTCCTAATAAATGAAGAGGAAATAGGGAAAGTCCTGAAAAATAGTTCTGAATAATTGTAGTTGAGATGATCAATAACCTTGAAAACAAAATGGAGAAAATGCAAGAATCAATTAACAAAGACCTAGAAGAATTAAATAATAAACATACAGAGACAAACAACAAAATTACTGAAATTAAAAATACTCTAGAAGGAATCAATAACAGAATATCTGAAGCAGAAAAATGAATCAGTGAACTGGAAGATAAAATGGTGTAAATAACTTCTGTAGAGCAGAATAAACTAAAAGAAATGAAATGAGCTGAGGACTGTATCAGACACTTCTGGGACCATATAAAATGCATCAACATTTGAACTAAAGGGGTCCTAGAAGAAGAAGAGAAAAATAGAGTGTATGAGAAAATTTTTGAAGATATTATATTTGAAAATTTCCCCAACAGGTAGGAGGAAATAGTCTATCAAATCCTAGAGGCACAAAGATTCCCACACAGGATAAACTGAAGGACAAACACACCAAAATATATACTAATCAAACTAACAAAGACAAAACACAAAGAAAGAATCTTAAATGCATCAAGGGAGAAGGAAGTAACATACAAGATACATTCCATAAGTTTAAAGTTAATCTTTCAGCAGAAACTCTGCAGGCCAGAAGGGAATGGCAGGATATATTTAAACTACTGAAAGGGAAAAATCTACAACCAAGATTACCTTACCTCACAAGGATCTCATTCAGAGTTGAGGGAGAAATAAAAAGCTTTTTATTCATGCAAAAGTTAAGAGAATTTAGTACCACCAAACCAGCTTTAAAACAATTGTTAAAAGGACTTATATAGTCAAGAAATACAACAGAAAAAAAGAAAAATCAACCCCAACAATAAAGGAAATGGAAATAGGAACATACATATCAATAATTACTTAAAATGTAAATGGAGTAAATGCTCCAACCAAGAGACACAGACTGGCTGAATGGATACAAAAACAGGACACATATATATCCTGTCTATAAGAAACTCACTTCAGACCTAAAGACACATATAGATTTAAAGTATGAGGATGGAAAAATATATTCCATGCAAATAGGAAGGAAAAGAAAGATGAATAGCAAACCTCATATAAGAAAAAATAGACCTTAAATTAAAGAAAATTATAAGAAATAAGGAAGGACATTACATAATGATCAATGGATCAATCCAAGAGGAAGACATAACAATTGTAAATATCTGTGCACCCAACATAAGGACGTCTCAATACACACGACAAACACTAACAGACATAAAAGGATAAATTGACAGCAACACAATAATAGTAGGAGATTTTAACATCTCATATACACCAATGGACAGATCATCAAAACAGAAACTTAATAAGGAAACACAAGTGTTAAATGATACATAAGATGAGATAGATCTCACTGTTATCTTCAGGACATTGCATCCAAATGCAGAAGAATATACCTTCTCAAGTGCACATGGAACGTTCTCCAGGATAAACGCCACCTTGGGTCACAAATCATACCTCAGTATATTTAAGAAAATTGAAATCATATCAAGCATCTTCTCCAACCAAAATGCTATGAGAATAGCTATCAATTACAAGAAAAAAAAAGTGTAAGAAGCACAAACACATGGAGACTAAACAACAGGTTTCTAAATAACCAACAAGGTACTGAAGAAATCAAAAAGGGAAAAAAAATTATAGAAACAAATGACAATGAAAACACAACTCAAAACCTATGGGATGCAGCAAAAGCAGTTCTAAGAGGGACGTTTATAGCAATACAACCCTACCTCAAGAAACAAGAAAAACAACGAATAGGCAACCTAACTTTACACCTAAAATAATTTGGAAAAAGAAGAAGAAGTACAACAACAACAACGAAATTAGTAGAAGGAGAGAAATCATAAAGATTTGAGCAGAAATAAATGAAAAAGAAATGAAAGAAACAATAGCAAATATTAGTAAAACTAAAAGCTGGTTCTTTGAGAACATAAGCAGAATTGACAAACCTTTAGACAGACTCATCAAGAAAAAAAAAAAAAAGGAAGAAGCAAGTCAACAAGATTAAAATGAGAAAGGAGAGCTTACAACAGACAATGCAGAAATACAAAGGATTATAAGAGACTATTCTGAACAACTATATGGCAATAAAATAGATAACCTGGAAGAAATGGAAGGATTCTTAGAAAAGTTCAATCTTCCAAGACTGTAACAGGAAGAAATAGAAATTATGAACAGTCCAATTACAAGCACTGAAATTGAAGCTGCGATTAAAAAAAAATCTCTCAAAAAATAAAAGCCCAGGACCAGATGGCTTCACAGGAGAATTCTATCAAACATTTAGAGAAGAGTTAATGCCTATCCTTCTAAAACTCTTCCAAAGATTCCAGAAGAAGGAACACTTCCAAGCTTATTCTACAAGGCCACCATCACCCTGATAACAAAACCAGCAAAAGAAAACAGGAAAAATAAAGAAAACTGCAGGCCAATATCACTGATGAACATAGATGAAAAAATCCTCAAAAAAATTTTAGCAGACAAAATTCAGCTACACCCCAAAAAGCTCATACAGCATGATTATTTTGGGTTTATACAAGGGATTCAAGGATTCTTTAGTTTTCAGGAATCAATTGATGTGATATAGCATATTAAGAAATTGAAAGATAAAAACTATATGATCATCTCAATAGATACAGAAAAATTTCTTTGAAAAAAATCAGCACCCATTTATGATTAAAACTCTTCAAAAAATGGGCATGGAAGGAACCTACCTCAACATAGTTAAGGCTGTATATGCTAATCCTACAGCAAACATCATTCTTAATGGTAAAAAACTGAAAGCATTCTCCTTAAAATCAGGAATAAGACATGGGTTTCCACTTGTGCCACTATTATTTAGCACAGTTCTGGAAGTCCAGCAATAGCAATCAGAGAAGAAAAAGAAATAAGGAATCCAGTTCAGGAAAGAAGTAAAGATCTCACTGTTTGCAGATATCATAATACTGTACATAGAAGACATTAAACATAGTATCAGAAAATTATTAATCAGTGAATTTAGCAAAGTTTCAGGATACAAAATCAATACACAGAAGTCAATTGCATTTCTATATACTAATAATGAAAAATCACAAAATAAATTAAGGAATCAATCTCATTCACCATTGCAACAAAAAGAATTAGATACTGAGGAATAAACTTACTTAAGGAGACAAAAGAACTGTACACAGAAAATTATATGTCACTAATGAAATAAATAAAAGATGACATAAACAGATGGAGAGATATTTCATGTCCCTGGGTAGGAAGAATCAGTATTGTGAAAGTGACTATATTACCAAATGTAATCTACAGACTCAGTGTGATCCCTATCAAATTACCAATGACATTTTTCACAGAACTAGAACAAAAAAATTCACAACTCTTATGGAAACACAAAAGACACCAAATAACCAAAGCAATCTTGAGAAAGAAAAAGGGAGCTGGAAGAATCAACCTCCCTGACTTCAGGTTATACTATAAAACTACAGTCATCAAGACAGTATGGTATGGCACAAAAACAGAAATATAGACCAATAGAACAAGATAGAAAGCCCAGAAATAAACCCATGCACCTATGGGTACCTTGTTTTTGACAAAGGAGGCAAGACAATACAATGGGGGAAAGACAGCATCTTCAATAAATGGTGCTGGGTAAACTGGACAACTACATGTAAAAGAATGAAATTAGAACACGTCCTTATACCATACACAAAGATAAACTCAAAATGGATTAAATACCTAAATGTAAGGCCAGAAAATTTATAACTCTTAGAGGAAAACATAGGCAGAACACTCGATGACATAAATCAAAGCAAAATCCTCTATGACACACTTCTTAGAGTAATGGAAATAAAAACAAATGTATACAATTGGGACCTGGTTAAACTTAAAAGCTTTTACACAGCAAAGGAAACTTATAAGCAAGGTCAAAAGACAACTGTCAGCATGAGAGAAAATAATAGCAAATGAAACAACTGACAAAGGATTAATTTCCAAAATATATAAGCAGCTCAAACAACTCAATACCAGAAAGACAAATAACCCATTCAAAAAGTGGGGAAAACCTAAACAGACATTTCTCCAAGGACATACAGATGGCTAACAAACACATGAAAAAATGCTCAGCACTGTTCATTATCAGAGAAATGCAAATCAAAACTACAATGAGATAACATCTCACACCAATCAGAATGGCCCTCATCAAAAAGTCTACAAACAATAAATTCTGGAGAGGGTGTGGAGAAAAAGGAATGCTGCTGTTCTGTTGGTTGGAATGCAAATCAATACAGCCACTATCAACAGTGGTAAGGAGATTCCTTAAAAAACTAGGAATAAAATCACCATATGACCCAGCAATCCCAATCCTAGGCATATCTCCTGAGAGAAGCAAAATTGAAGAGACACATGTAGCCCATGGTTCATTGCAGCACTATTTACAATAGCTAGAACATGGAAGCAACTTAGATGTCCATCGACAGATGAACAGATAAAGAAGTTGTGGTACAAATACACAATGGAATATTACTCAGTCATAACAAGGAATGTATTTGAGTCAGTTCTAATGAGGAGAATGAACCTCAAATCTATTATACTGAGTGAAGTGAGTCAGAAAGAGAAAGAGAAAGATCTTATTCTAATGCATATATACAGAATCTAGAGAAATGGTGCTGAGGAATTTATTTACAGAGCAACAGTGGAGAAACAGACATAGAGAATAGACCTAAGGACATGGGGAGAGGGGAGGAAAGGGAATGGGAAGAGTAACATCGAAACTTATCTTACTACATGTAAAATAGATATTCAATGGGAATTTGCTGTATGGCTCAGGAAACTCAAACAGGGGTTCTGTATCAACCTAGAGGAGTGGTATTGGGGGGGGGGGGTGGTGATGGGAAGGAGTTTTAAAAAAGAGAGGATATATGCATACCTATGGCTAATTCATATTGAGATTTGACAGAAAAGAGCAAAAGCCTGTAAGGCAATCGTCCTTCAATAAAAAATAATTTTAGAAAAAGAAAAGTATATAGCATGACAAATTGTACAAAGAACTAACCCCTTTCTTTTAAAGTAGGATGTCAGCGTCCTTCAGTCAATTCAGTCGATCAGTCGTGTCTGACTCTTTGCAACCCCATGAACTGCAGCATGCCAGGCCTCCCTGTCCATCAACAACTCCCGGAGTCCACCCAAACCCACGTCCATCGAGTCAGTGATGCCATCCAACCATCTCATCCTCTGTCATCCCCTTCTCCTCCTGCCCTCAATCTTCCCCAGTATCAGGATCTTGTCAAACGAGTCAGCTCTTCATATCACGTGGCCAAAGTATTGGAGTTTCAGTTTCAACATCAGTCCTTCCAATGAACACTGAGGACTGATATCCTTTAGGATGGACTGGTTGGATTTCCTTGCAGTACAAGAGACTCTCAAGAGTCTTCTCCAACACCACAGTTCAAAAGCATCAATTCTACAGCATTCAGCTTTCTTTATAGTCCAAGTTTCACATCCATACATGATTACTGGGAAAACAATAGCTTTGACTAGACAGACCTTTGCAGGTAAAGTGACATCTTTGCTTTTTAATATGCTGTCCAGGTTGGTCATAACTTTCCTTCCAAAGAGCAAGCGTCTTTAAATTTCATGGCTGCAATCACCATATGCAGTGATATTGGAGCCTGGAAAAATAAAGTCAGACATTGTTTCCACTGTTTCTCCATCTATTTGCCATGAAGTGATGGGGCTGGATGCCATGATCTTAGTTTTCTGAATGTTGAGCTTTAAGCCAACTTTTTCACTTTCCTCTTTCACTTTCACCAAGAGGCTCTTTAGTTCTTCTTCACTTTCTGCCATAAGGATGGTGTCATCTGCATATCTGAGGTTTTTGATGTTTCTCCTGGAAATCTTGATTCCAGCTTGTGCTTCCTCCAGCCCAGTGTTTCTCATGATGTACTCTGCACTTAAGTTAAATAAGCAGGGTGACAATATACAGCCTTGACATACTCTTTTTCCTATTTGGAACCAGTCTGTTGTTCCATGTCCAGTACTAATTGTTGCTTCCTGACTTGCATACAGGTTTCTCAAGAGGCAGGTCTGTTGGTCTGGTTTTCCCATCTCTTGAAGAATTTTCCACAGTTTATTGTGATCCACACAGTCGAAGGCTTTGACATAGTCAATAAAGCAGAAATAGATGTTTTTCTGGAACTCTTCAGCTTTTTCAATGATCCAGTGGATGTTTTGCGACAGAGATTTTCAGACAGGATAAACTATGAAATCAGTCTTCTTGGGAGGCACACTTAATTCTGATGAAAATGTTAGAGTTGCTTCCCTTCACTCTTACCTTTAGTACTACTTGAAAAAAAAATTGTTTTACATACTTTATTAATACTAACATATGTGGTACACCAAATAACTAAAGTTCCACAATTCTAACTGAGCTCTCTCTTCTCTATGGTCATTATGAACTGTTTGTGCTCTCCCTTCTTGTTGTTCAGTCATCCAGTCATGTCCTACTGTTTGTGACCTCATGGACTGCAGCATGCCAGGCCTCCCTGTGCCTCACCATCTCCCGGACTTTGTCCAAGTTCATGTTCATTGCATCAGTGATACTGTCCAGCTATCTCATCCTCTGTTGTCCTCTTCTCCTTCTGTCCTCAATTTTTCCCAACATCAGAGATTTTTCCAATGTGTCAGCTGTTCACATTAGATGACCAAACTATGGGAACTTCAGCTTCAGCATCAGTTCTTCCAGTGAATATTCAGGGTTCATCTCCCTTAAGATTGACTGGTTTGATATCCTTACTGTCCAAGTGACTTTCAAGAGTCTTCTCCAGCACCATAGTTCACAGACATCAATTCTTTAGTGCTCTGCCTTCTTTACAGTCCAGTTCTCACAACCTTACATAAGCACTGGGAAAACTATAGGCTTGACTTATATGGACCTTTGTCAGCAGAGTAATGCTTCTTATCAATACACTATCTAGGTCTGTCATCGCTTTTCTGCCAAGAAGCAAACATCTTCTGATTTCACGACTGTAGTCACCATCTGCAGTGATTTTGGAGCCCAAGTAGAGGAAATATGCTACTGCTTCCACCTTTCCCCTTCTATTTGCCATACAGTAATGGGGACTGATGCCATGATCATAGCTTTTTGAATAGCCTTAAGCCTGCTCTTTCCTTCTCCTCCTTCACCCTCATCAAGGGGCTCTTTAGTTCCCCTTTGTTTTCTGCCATTACAGTGATATCATCCACATATCTGAGGTTCTTGATGTTTCTCCTGCCTATCTTGATTCCAGCTCATAACTCATCCAGCCCAGCATTTCTCATGATGTTCTCAGCATATAGGTTAAACAAACAGGGTGACAGCAGACAGCCCTGTCATATCACTTTCTTGATCTTGAACCAATCATTTGTTCCATACAGGGTTTTAACTTTTGCTTAGCCCGCATACAGGTTTCTCAGGAGACAGGTAAAATGATTTGGTATTACTGTCTCTCTAAGAGCTTTCCACAGTTTGTCATGACCTACACAGGCAAAAGCTTTAGTGTAATCAGTGAAATAGATGATTTATGGAAATTCCCTTGCTTTCTCTAAAATCCAGTGAATGTTGACAATTTGATCTCTAGTTCCTCTTCCTTTCACTCCCCATCTTATACTAAGATTATAAATAAAAAAGTAATAAATAAAGTGAAATTGTTAATCACTCAGTCATGTCTGACTCTTTGTGATCCCATGGACTGTAGCCCACTAGGCTCCTCTGTCCATGGAATTCTTCAGGCAATAATACTAGAATGAATAGCCATTGCCTTCTCTAGGGGATCTTCCTGACCCAGGGATTGAACCCAGGTCTTCTGCATTGTAGGCAGTAAAGATAATGTCTGAGCCATGAGGGAAGCCCAAAATGTGCAAAGAACCATGAATAAGACTGACACATTTTCTAACAATACTAGAGACAATGTTTTTAATAAGTATAAAAGACATATATTTTTCTTAAAGCAACTTACTATGTTAAATAGTTTAAAACGATGTTAATTTCCTAAAATATTTAATGTGATTAATCCCCTCTTCTACACAGGAATTCCCAGTACACAGACACCTGGAGCTAGGGGCCTTTGCAGTATTGAGGTTATTTATATCCCCTTTTCAAAAGGTAGCCTTTTATAATAAATGTACTACTTCAACAAAGCTCCAACCCTTGTCAGAAAAATTATGTCTGGCAGACTCTTTATTATTTATCATTGGACAAAAGACTGAAATAATATAACTTAGATGTTACCAAAGTTGATTATGAATTGAGAGTAAATAACCTTACAATCTGAAGATTTTCTTAGTAAAATTAGTATTCTGGAGGTAATGTTGGTATAATTGGAAGGCAATAATGGATGAGATGGTTGGATTGCATTACCAACTCAATGGACATGAGTTTGAGTAAACTCTAGGAGTTGGTGATGGACAGGGAGATCTGGTGTGCTGAAGTCCATGGGGTTGCAAAGAGCTGGACACAACTGAGCGACTGAACTGAACTGAACTGACTGAAGGTCAAATAATAAAACTTAACTGAGTAAACTTTAAAGATATCATTGGATTTATTTAATGATTCAGAGAACTGGGCAGCATTCAATCTAGGAATAGAAAGCAGCTCTGAGGAGCTGTGTAAAATGAAAGATTTTCACAGGCATTAGGGAGTGGAAATAAGGAAGTTATACTAGCATAAAGAAGGTTGGTTTTGGCAAAGTCACCAACCGATATTGGTCAGGTGATTTCTTTCTTTTTATTTATTTATTTTTTTCAATTAGTTTTATTAGTTGGAGGCTAATTACTTTACAATATTGTAGTGTTTTTTTATTGACTTGTTTAAGATTACATTTCTGAGAGAGCTGAAGCTGTACTTAAGCATTGTTAGTATAAGTGCCTTCATTTCAAGTTTGTTGTCTTATTTTTAACAATAAGAAATAATGAGGATGAATGAGCAATGTTTTTTTTAACACATATCCCTTCATACAAAAACTTATAAAAGATATTTCATTTTGCTATTATTTATAGTACACTGATATTATTCTCTAAAATACAGCAGTTTTGAGGATTTAAATTACTGATAAATAGTATTCACTCAATTTTATTACATAAATTATTTTTTAAATGTAGTTTGCATTTTTCTCTTTTAAAAGGTAGACATTAAATACCACATTGATTAAGGAGAGTCTAAGTTAGATAATAGCTCAGAGAGCTCTAGGTTTGTTAGGAGGTTTTCTTTTCTTTTTCTTTCTTTTTTTCTTCTTTTTTTTAAGATGCAAGGAAGGGCCCAGAAAGAGTCTACTGAGCAAAAAAATGTTGATAATCAAATCATTAAGTGGTTCAGCAACCAAGTTATGCTTATCTATCTTAAACAGTGTACTTACAACATTACTCCTTATCTCTTCAGTCTTTACTGTATTGTCAATATGCCTTGAGATAGTCATTTCAAATTTAATTCCACTTTGAATTTAATACAAATTTAATTTTGCTTTTATCCCAATGTAGTCATTTGAGAAATATTAGTAGAAACAAGTTTTTGGGCTTTTAAGTTTTCTATAAATATAATTTAATAAAAATAATGATATACTTACTTTTGAAAGGCACTGAAATTATGGGGGAAGAAAAAGTCAGGAAGATTATCTATAACATTATGTTCTTTCAATTCTTAAAGGCCTTTTGTGATGTGATTATTAGTACATCGTTGTTTTAGATTATTTTTACAAAGCAACTTTTAATAACAGCACTGACATATTCTTGAGTTGTTTCTCCTCCTGTTATGAAACACTTTTGTTACATATTTTTATTACAAGGAAACTCTGAAAAAATTTACATTCAGATTTTAATTTGTATGAGATTGATCTTTATATAGTTTCATTCCAGAATGAAATTGTTTTACTTAAAACTTTTCTACAGATGCTCCTTCTCTAAATTCAATTTTAGGAAAAGAATAGGAAAGTAAATTTATGGTCTATATATATGTAACATATTTATGTTGTGTTTAGGATCATTCTGAAAGTCAACTGGGTCTTAGGAAGCATCACTATGAACAAAGCTAGTGGAGGTGATGGAATTCTAGTTGAGCTATGTCAAATCCTAAAAGATGATGCTGTGGAAGTGCTGCACTCAATAGGCCAGGAAATTTGGAAAACTCAGCAGTGGCTACAAGACTGGAAAGGGTCAGTTTTCATTCCAACCCCAAAGAAAGGCAACGCTAAATAATGCTCAAACTATGGCACAACTTCATTCATCTCATATGCTAGTAAAGTAATGTTCAAAATTCTCCAAGTCAGTCTTCAGCAATATGTGAACCATGAACTTCCAGATGTTCAAGCTGGTTTTAGAAAAGGCAGAGGAACCGGAGACCAAATTGCCAACATACACTGGATCATCAGAAAGCAAGAGAGTTCCAGAAAAACATCTACTTCTGCTTTATTGACTATGCCAAAGCCTTTGACTGTGTGGATCACAATAAACTGTGGAAAATTCTGAAGGAGATGGGAATACCAGACCACCTGACCTGCCTCTTGAGAAACCTATATTCAAGTCAGGAAGCAACAGTTAGAATTGGTCATGGACCCACAGACTGGTTTCAAATAGGAAAAGGAGTATATCAAGGCTGTATATTGTCACCCTGCTTATTTACCTTATATGCAGAGTACATCATGAGAAACGCTGGGCTAGAAGAAGCACAAGCTGGAATCAAGATCTCCCGGAGAAATATCAACAACCTCAGAACATGCAGATGACACCACGCTTATGGCAGAAAGTGAAGAAGAACTAAAGAGCCTCTTAATGAAAATGAAAGAGGAGTGTGAAAAAGTTGGCTTAAAGCTCAACATTCAGAAAACTAAGATCATGGCACCTGGTCCCATCACTTCATGGGAAATAGATGGGGAAACAGTGAAAACAGTGTCAGACTTTACTTTTCTGGGCTCCAAAATCACTGCAGATGGTGACTGCAGCCATGAAATTAAAAGATGCTTACTCCTTGGAAGGAAAGTTATCACCAACCTAGACAACATATTAAAAAGCAGAGACATGACTTTGTCAACAAAGGTCTGTCTAGTCAAGGCTATGGTTTTTCCAGTAGTCAGGTATGGATGTGATAGTTGGACTATAAAGAAAGCTGAATGCCAAAGAATTGATGCTTTTGAACTATGGTGTTGGAGAAGACTCTTGAGAGTCCCTTGGACTGCAAGGAGATCCAACCAGTCCATTCTAAAGGAGATCAGTCCTGGGTGTTCATTGGAAGGACTGATGTTGAAGCTGAAACTCCAATACTTTGACCACCTGATATGAAGAGCTGACTCATTTGAAAAGACCCTGATGCTGGGAAAAATTGAGGGCAGGAGGAGAAGGGAATGACAAAGGATGAGATGGTTGGATTCCATCACCGTCTCAATGGACATTTTTTTGGGTAGACTCTGGCAGTTGGTAGTGGATAGGGAGGCCTGGCGTGCTGTGGTTCATGAGGTTGCAATAGATTCGACTGAGCGATTGAACTGAACTTAACTGGTCTCATACACTCCTACTTCTTTGTTTTAGCTCTAAGGGGCACATTTTTTCTTCTTTCTACAGCATTCTGTCTTCATTTTTCATTTCCAAGTGCATAATTTTATTTCCCATTTTACCTGGCCATCTACATCATCTTTCAACTCAGCATTGAAGAGTCTTTTCATCAAGAATAACTTCTCTGAACTTACTCAAGACTAACCTGTTCATTCTCTCCATCCTACGTGCCCCGAATGCCCAGTAACATAGTATGCCACAGCTTCATCCTTGCAATTACTTGTTTGTTGATAGAGTTTTTCACTAGACTCAAAGCTCTATGAGTGAAGTTGGTTTGTATTTCTGCTTGTGGCCCACTCAGCACCCACTACCTGCATAGAGAAGAGATTTCAAAATATATGTGTTGAGTAAATAAAAAAAGCTCTCATGTATTACAATGTACTAGAGACTTTTCTACAGCAATTAGGTAGGTAGCTAGGTAGGCAAATAGATTTCAAATATATATTTTTGTCACACAAAGCTATCCTATAAATACTATTATCCCCATTTATAGTTGATGCTGAGGACAATAAATAACTTGTCCCAAGTACACACACCTAATAAATGAACTAGAATACAAACTAGGCATTCTGACTTCAGGTCCTATGCTCTTAACCAATGAAAATGCACTATACTTTCAGTGGTTGGATTATATTTGAGAGAATGTCAGGTGGAGTTTGTTCCAGAACTATGACTCAAACCAACTTCAAATTAAAAAGAAAGAAAGAAAGAAAGAGAAGACAAGAAAGAGAAAGAAAACATATTACTTAAAAATTACAACACAAAGGCATGATAGCCACAGAATATATAATTAAAATTTTCAGATTTATTTTATAGCATGTACATTGCTTCCCCCTATTTTGTTGTGGAATTTAATTTAAAGTATTCTTTCTATTCAGTGAAAGAAATAGTATATTGTTCATTTTTCAGTTTTTCATTGCAGGAAACTTTTATTTTAACCATCCTATTTGAGATGCCCAGGCACACCACATGATAAATCAGCTTTGAACTTCCCCTGGAACTTCATAAAACTCACTTTTGTTTTCTTCTCCTTGAGTTTTAAGCCTGCAATAGCTCAACACGGTGCTCTTTTAAGAATAGAATCCTACTAAGATCACATCTGTTCACATCAACTTCCTTTGTTTTTAAGTTACTAAAGATAAAGTATTTGAATATGAATTAGGATTAACAATATTCCTTTAACAGCAAAGGCATTTTTCTGCATAAGAGGTGTGTGTGTGTATGTATGTGTGTGTGTGTTTTGCCATTTAAAGTTACTTTAAACACATTTACCTGTTTTCAAAAGCTTATCTCTTTGCTTCCATACATGAACCACAACTATGGATTAAAATTCATTAGCTTTCTGGTATTAATGAGACTCTAATGAAAGGAAATTGTAGAAAATCAATAAAGGTGTGACTAACATAATTTGTTATTTGTAGTGCAAAATAAATTTCCATTGATGAGAAACTTAAATATAAAATTAGAGCATTTCAAGCATATGACTTTTATCTTCCCTGTGTCTGTTTTACATTTTACCTATTATTCAAACTGTATAATAGTGTAGGGTTTATGTAGTACTCATTTCATATAGGTAAAACTTAAAAAGGTGCTCCATGGAATTCTAATAAACTACTTTAAATGAAATAATTTGTTTATAATTCATCTGAAATGAGAAGTAAAGATTTGCAGTAGGGTGGAAACATTCCTACTAGTATGAATTTTTATTGTATCCATTGATCATATATTTAGCTGAGACAGGCATCTCTCCACCAAAATTTCTCACCTTCACTCATATTACTAGCAGTACCAGTCATGTGGCTTAGACATTTCTCACAGAAACTTTGGTTTCTTTTTTTGAAAAGGCAGTAGAAACAAAGGTCTGTGCTAGGTGTGCTTATTGCTACTAGTGCGTTATTGCTTATAAGCCATTTCTCTTGACAAAATAAGGAAGTGTGTGTTTGTGTGTGTGTTTACACCTGTTTATATACAGACCCATAAGCATTCCTATATATAGCTCATACACACACATATTAAATTAAACATGAGTTCAGAATGAAGTCTCAAACTCTAACCCATTACAACACAGATCATTCTAGAATCCTCCCCTTGTCTCTAATTCCATGTTCCAACACCAAGAAACCTAACTTCAACCATTTGTCACCCATTTGCTTAATTGTTCAAGTACACATATATATAGAAGTGTCAGAATTGTGGATCTGCTGTTATATCCTTAGAAAATGATTTTATAAACTAAAGTCAGTTTATTTTGTCCTAGTCTTACAGATTTCACTCATTTCAATTACTTATATCAGTGATTTTCCCTCTTGCTCATATCAGGGACAAAGTGAAAGTCGCTCAGTCATGTCCAACTCTGCGACCCCATGGACTATAGAGTCCATGGAATTCTCCAGGCCAGAATAATGAAGTGGGTAGTCATTCCCTTCCCCAGGGGATTTTCCCAACCCAGGGATCAAATCCAGGTCTTCCACACTGCAGATGATCCTTTACCAGCTAAGCCAGAAGTAAAACCCATAAACAAAGGAGTATATCAAGTATCGATATCTACACTATCATACAGAACCATTTTGCTACTTCCCCAGGTCCCCTGTGCTTCAGCCATTTAATTGTCCTCTCCTCCTCAGTTTGATTTTCCTAGAATATCATATAGCTGATTGCTATATAGAGTATGTTGCTTTTTCAGGCTGTGTTCTTTCACTAAACAATACATATATGCATATGTTTCATGTCTTTTTGTTGCTTGATGGCTCATTTTGCTATATTGCTGAATAATATTCTATTATACAGATATGCCAGAGTTTGTTTATCCATTTACCTTTTGAATGACACTTTTAGTTGCATCAAGTTTGGGATAATGTGAATAAATCTGCTATAAATATTTACATGAAGGTTTTTGAGAGCACTTAAGCTTTGAAATCAATGAAATCAGTACACAGAATCACAATTGCTTGATGAAATCTAAAACTATTCTTAGTTTTGCAAGAAACTACTGAAATGGGAACCTGAGCTCTTATCCAAGAAGCCAAGGAAGGGACTCCACAGACTTGCAGACACTCGCACAGGCAAAGTTTTACTTTAAAGGATAGAAGTACAAAGCTCTCAGCATAGACACTGAGAGAGGAGAAAGTGTCCTGAAACAGGGAATCACAATAGTTTATATCTTTACTAATACTGACCCATTCATTTTTGGCTGGCTCTGGGGTCCTGATGTGTGTAATACCTGACCAATCAGTTTAAAAGTCATGATGGCCAGTTTGTCAATTTTATGGCTCTCTTTGATTTCCCAATGCTTAAATTTTCTTAAACATTGAGTCTCTATTCCCCAACCTTTACTAGTGACTTCAGTCAATTCTTTAGGACCAGATGTATGTTTTAAAGGTAATGGTCTACCTGGTGTTTTTCTTCTTGATAAGTTGGACATCAATTACTGATTGTCCAGTCATGGCCCCGAGTGTTTTATGGCCTTCAAGTCAGGGAGGCATTTCCTCTGAATACTAAAAAAAATTGGAACAGCAAGTAGGGCTATAGGCTAATGGAGCAAGACATTTGCGTGAGAAAATAAGTGGGAATTACAATTGTATTTTTAAAAGAAGAAATTGAAGCCTTATTAACCCTATGCCGACTACCTAATAATTTTCTATCTCACTACTAAATCACAGTCCAAAGTGCCTGTACCACCTTACATTCTAACCAAAAATTAATAATTATTCCTGATAGTATACATCTTTCACAGAAGTTGATATTGTCATATATATATATTAATTTAGCCATTACAATTTGTATGTAGTAGTACTCGTTATTTAATTTGCAATCCTACAATGTCAAAGGATGCTGAACATGATTTCGTATGTTTCTTTCTCTCTATATATCTTATTTTGTGGAGTATCTGTTTAGATTTTTTGCCAATTTTTAGTTGGGGTGTTTGTTTTCTTGTTGTTAAGTTTTAAATGTCTTTTGTACATCTTTAATTTAGGTCCTTTATCATATAAAAGTTTTTAAAATATTTTCTCCCAGTTTGTGAATTGGGTATTCATTCTCTTAGAGTGTTTCTGCATAACAGAAGTTTTAAATTTTAATCAGGTCCAAATTATACATTTTTTCCTTCATCAATCATGCTTTTGATATCTAAAAACTCATGGCAAAACCAAAGGTCAAGTAGATTTTCTTGTACGTTTTACTCTAGAAAACTTCAAATTTAAAGTTTTGCATTTAGTCTGGGATTCATTTTAAGCAATATTTAGTTACTTATTTTTTGTATGATCTAGATCTACGTCTAGGGTTTTCTATGTTTTTGTCTTTGTTTTTTGCATATTAACATTCAAGTTTTCCAGTACCGTTTATTGAAAATTTCATCACTTCTCCATTGAGTTGACTTTGTTCATTTTTCAAAGTTTGTTTGATTATGTTTATTTGGATATGTATCTCCCATTTTGTTCCACTGATTTTGGTGTCTGTTCTTTCACCAATACAGTGCTGTCTTGATAAATGTATTTTTTTAAGTTTTTTTTCTTTTTTCTTTCTCCATTTATTTTTATAAGTTGGAGGCTAATTACTTTACAATATTGTAGTGGTTTGAGACACAGATGTACAGATAAATGTACTGTTATAGTAAGACAAGTTTCTTTGGTGGCTCAGATGGTAAAGAATCTGCCTGCAATTCAGCAGACTGGTGTTTGAGCCTGGGTCAGGAAGATCCCCTGGAGAAGGGAAGGGCTGCCACTCCAGTATTCTTGCCTGGAGAATGGATAGAGGAACCATTGGCTAGAGGAACCTGGAGCGCTATGAGTCCATGGGTTTGCAAAGAGGTGGGCACAGTGGCAACTAACAGACACACATACATAGTAAACCTTAAAATTAGATAATATAAGAGTGATGTAAGCCCCACAGTGGGGTGATATGTTCCATTTGTCTTTCCCTTTCAATCTACAACCAGTAAAACATCCATAACTCAGCAAAGGTACTTCTATTCAACACACCAGGCTGCTGGGGAAATCTATACATCTATATATTGAATGTTGGATGTACTAGAATACCTAGAGAAGGTAAAACCAGGACATCAGAGGTAGTGCCTGTGATTCTGGATCTGTGACCATATGGCTAAGTTTGCAATCCCAGAGAATCTGGTAGCATCGGAGGAAGTGGTGCAAACTCCCACTTCCTGGTTGCAGTGCACTTGCAGCCATAGGGAGCTGAGCAGCAGCAGCATAGAGACCTGTGATCTTCTTCCCTCCACTGTGGGGGTGCCCAACAAATTTAGCTTTGCTGCCCAAGTCCTGCCAACTCTGGACTTGGCAGAGGGACCTGAAGTCTTGGGTCTCCCAATTTTCTCTTCCCATCTCAAGGCTCCAAATGGTTCCGCCAGTGACCTCCACCAGCAAAACATCAATGACCCTGGAGGCACTAGCAGCAAGAATAATGGGCAACACCTCTATCAGAGGCAATGCAAAATGAAAAATACATATTATCAAATATAACCAGAGGCAGTTCAGAGAAATCAAAATTTTGTGCTATATCTTTTCCTACTGCACCACAAAATACAGGTTTTTAATTAGTAACTTGTTAAATCCCTACAATCAAGTTAAAAAAAAAAAAAAGCTTTACTTAAATAAAAATGGTGTTCACTATTTTAAATGCAGAGAAATAAATCATCAAGCAGCATGAAGAACCATGGTAGCAAGGTACTGCAAAAATTAAATGACAGATTTCTAGAAACCATAGTGGAAGTCACAGAATATTTAGGTCTAACTTACAGAGAATTAAAAAAATATATATATCAAGAAGAAACTCAACAGGCTATACGAAAACTCAGAAGAGCAGTTCAAAGTGATCAGGCATAAAATTAGTGAACAAAGTGAACACTTTACCAAAAAGATTGAAACTCTCAAAAAGAACCAAACAGTAATTCTTCAACTGAAGAAATCAATAAATAAGATGAAGAACACGTTAGAAAGCAGTGATAACAGGGATGACCACAAGAAGAGAGAATTAGTAAGCTCAAAGATAGAAAACTTGAAATGATACAGTAGAAAAAGAGAGACAATAAAAATATTTTAAAAATGAAGCAATTGTGTGAGAACTATCCAACTCTGTTAGGATAGGCAATATTAGAATAATGAGTATCCCAGAAGTAGAGAAGATGCAGAGGGGAGCAGAGTGTTTATTTAAAGAAATAATAGCTGAGAATTTCCCAAGCTTGGAAAAGCAACTGGATATACAAGTCCACCAAGCTAAGAGGATGTTCAATTACCTCAACATAAAAGGATCTTTTCCAGAGCACATTATATTAGAACTGTCATAAGTCAGTGACAAAGAATTTGAAAAGCAGCCAGGGTAAAAAGGATGGCAACTTACAAAGAAACCCTCATTAACAAATTTCTCAGCAGAAACTTCATAGGAGAGAGTGGAATGACATACTCAGAATTTTGAAAGATAAAACCTGTCATCCAAGAAGGCTGTATCTAAAAAAGTTATCATTTAGATATGAGGGAGAAACAAAGGCTTTCCTAGACAGACAAAAGCTGCAAGAATTCATCAACACTAGACCTGCCTTACAAGAAATGCTGAAAAGAACTCTTCCACTTGAAAAGAAAAGGCAAAAGTATACAAAACTTTGAGTAAAGTAATAAACAGAATCTGAACATTGCAACTCTTTTTCAGAATAGGTTGTTAAAAAATTAAAGCATAAATTTAAAGGGGAAAATGCAATAAAAACAACCATAGCTACTTCAATTTGGTAATAAACTCACAGCATAAAAAGGGGTAATTTCAGACAATAAAAACATAAATGAGGAAGATGGGAAAAAATGGAACCTTTACAGACAAATGAAGGTGAGATGCTATCAGTAGAAAACAGGAATATTTTGTCTATGAGAAGTTTTATACAAAGCAGATGATAACCACAGAACATAAACCTAGAGTAAACACACAAATTTTTAAAAAATGAAGAAGAAGAAGAAACTTAGAAAAACATCATAGTAAAATCACAAAACTAAAATGGCAGAGAGCAACACAATGAAGGAGAAGAGTGGAAGAACTGACTTAAGACTAAATACTAAAAAAAGTAATATCATAGTATCCACCTTTATTAGTGAGTGGTAAATTGAAGGGGAAAAGGTGGAAATAGTGATAGATTTCTTCTTTTGGGGTTCTAATATCACTTTAGATGGTGACTAAAGCCATGAAATCAGAAGATGATTGCTTCTTGGCAGGAAAGTGATGACAAACCTAGACAGTGTGTTGAAAAGCAGAGACATTACTCTCCTGACAAAGGTCAGTATAGTCAAGGCTATGACCTTCCCAGTGGTAACATATGGTTGTGAGAGCTGGACAAAAGGCAGAACACCAAAGATATGAGGCCTTCAAACAATGGTGCTGGATAAGACTCTTGAGGCTCCCTTGGGCAGCAAGAATTTCAAACCAATCTTAAGGGGGATGAACCCTGAATATTCACTGGAAGGACAGATGCTGAAGCTAAAGCTTCAGTATTTTGGTCATCTGATGCAAATGGACAACTCACTGGAAAAATCCCTGATGCTGGGAAAGATTGAGAGCAGAAGAGGGCCTCAGAGGATGAGATAGCTGGACAGCCTCATTGATGCAATGGATATGAACTTGGGCAAACTCTAGGAGATGTTGAAGTATAGGGAGGCCTGGAGCGCTGCAGTCCATGGGGTCACAAATTGTCAGACATGACTGAGCAATGAAACAACAACAACACAAGGAAAAATAAACAATGAGTACCCCAGTGTTCATTGCAGCACTGTTTATAATAGCCAGGACATGGAAGCAACCTAGATGCCCACCAGCAGATGAATGGATAAGGAAGCTGTGGTACATATACACTATGGAATATTACTCAGTCATTAAAAATAATTCATTTGAATCAGTTCTAATGAGATGGATGAAACTGGAACCCATTATACAGAGTGAAGTAAGCCAGAAAGATAAAGACCAGTACAGTATACTAATGCATACATATGGAATTTAAAAAGGTGGTAATGATAATCCGATATGCAAGACAGAAAAAGAGACACAGATGTACAGAACAGACTTTTGGACTCTGTGGGAAAAGGCGAGGGTGGGATGATATGAGAGAATAGCATAGAAACATGTATATTATCTATGGTGAAACAGATCGCCAGCCCAGGTTGGATGCATGAGACAAGTGCTCAGGGCTGGTGTACTGGGATGACCCAGAGGGATGGGATGGGGAGGAGTTGGGAGGGGGATTCAGGATGGGGAACACATATAAATCCATGGCTGATTCATGTCAATATATGACAAAAACCACTACAATATTGTAAAGTAATTAGCTTCCAACTAATAAAAATAAATTAAAAAAAAAAAAAAAGAAAGAAACAATGGAGATATACAGCAAATGGGGGGGGGGGGCATAAAATGCAATTCTAGGCCTCATTTATCAATAATTTCCCCAAATGTAAATGGATTGAATTACCCAATCAAAAGACACAAAGTGGCTGAATAAATTAAAAAACAAAAGTCAACTATACGCTACCTCCAGAAGATTTATCTCAAGTCTAAAGACAAACAGGCTCAGGGAAAGGATGGAAGTACCTCAAAAAACTAAGAATAGAATTACCATATGATCCAGTTATTCTCTTTCTGGGTATTTATCTCCAAATATGACAATACAAGTTGGAAACAATATGTACACCCCTCTGTTCATTTATTATAGCATGATTTACAACAGTCAAACTAAGGAAACAACCTATGCCTATCCACACATGAATGGATAAAGATGTGACATGTAATATACATCACTACAGTTGAATACTACTCAGCCTTAAAAAGATGAAATTTTTCCACTTGCATACAAATATATATTTCTTTATATGTATCTGTAGACAGTGATACTTTTATTTATCCCTTTCCAATCTTCATAATTTTTATTTACTTTTCTTGGTGTTGGAATGTACTGACTAAACGTTTTACTGCACTTAGAGAAGCAGTATCCAGTGTTTCATCAGTTTTTGATATAAGTTCTTTAGGAAGCTGAAAATATTTCAAAACTGCCCTCAGTTTCTGATGGCTTTTTTTGTCATGAGTGGTTGCTAGATTTTGTCAGATGATTTTCTGTATCAATGAAAGGATATTATGTATTTTCTACTTTATTTTGTGTGTGTGTATGGTTTCTACTTTAGCACATTGATGTTGGGTAATTGATTTTAAACTTTGTATACCTGTAACAAATCCCACTTGTTCCTGGTGTTTGCTTCTTTTAATGTTTTGTTTGTTAAATTTGTTGTTGTCTTGATATTTCCCCATCTATTGTTATGAAAGATATTGGTTTGTAGACTTTCTTTCCTGTAATATCTGTGTAAGACATTGGCATTAGGGTAATACTTGCATTTTTGAATAAGTTCAAAAGCTTTTTTCCTTTGCTCCTATTTTCTGAAAGAGACTGTGGAGAGTGAATATCATCTTATTAAAAGTTTGTACAAAGTTGTTCACAGTGCGTGCGAGCTAAGTCGTTTCAGTTGTGTCAGACTCTTTGAGACCGTATGAACCATTACCAGCTAAGCTCTTCTGTCCGTGGGATTCTCTGAGGAAGGATGCTGGAGTGGGTTGCCATGCTCTCCACAAGAGGATCTTCCAACCCAGGGATATTTCTTATGTCTCCTCCATTGACAAAAGAGTTCTTCACCACGGAGCCACCGGGAAGTTCGTTGTTCACAGTATTCCTTTATTAATCATTTAACGTGCATGAAAATTAGTAATGATAACTCTTCTTTAACTGCTGATATTTGTCATCTGTATCTTTTCACCCTGGTGACTCAGATGGTAAAGAATCTTCTTGCAATGCAGGAAACCTGGGCTTGATCCCTGTGTTGGAAAGAACCCCTGGAGGAGGGCATAGCAACCCACCTAAGTGTTCCTGCCTGGGAGAATCCATATGGACTGAGAAGCCTGGTGGGCTACAGTCCATGGGGTCTCAAAGAGTCAGACACGACTGAGCTACTAAGCACAGCACAGCAGATTTAATTAGTTAGCCTGGCTAGAGGTTTATAAATTTTTGATCATTTCAAAGAATCCACTTATGGTTTAGCTGGATTGGTTGTTTTCTATTTTCCAATTTTTTTTGATTTCTGCTTTAACTAGTATTTATTTTCTTTTACTTGTTTTATACTTAAGTTGCTCTCCTTTTTCTATTTTCTGAAGGTGGACTCTTTTTTAGATCTTTATTAAATATTTTCTATTATATATGTTTAATCTATAAATTTCCCTCTAAACATTGCTTTTGTTGCATCCCACAAATTTGCATAACCTACATTTCAGTTTTAATTAAATTATTCAAGCTTTTTTTATCTTTGTATTTTTTTGACATGTGTTATTTAGAAGTATGTTATTTAATCTCTAAATATTTTAAGTTTTTCCAACTATATTTTTTCAAAGAATAATTCTATTTATTTATTTTTGTCCATGTTCGGTCTTTATTGCTCTGCAGGCTTTCCTCTTATTGCACCAAGAAGGGGCTACTCTTCATTGCAGTGCCTGGGTTTCTCATTGCTGTGGCTTCTCTTGTTGTGAAACATGGGCTCTAGAGGACACAGGTTTTAGGAGTTGCAGCATGTGAGTTCAATAATCACAGTTCCTGGGCTCTCGAGCACACGCTCAATAGTTGTGGCACATGGGCTTAGTTGCTCGGCGGCATGTGAGCTCTTCCCAGACCAGGAACTGGACCCTTGTCTCCTGCACGGGCAGGTGGATTCTTTACCGCTGAGCTACCAGGGAAGCCCCCACTATCTGTTATTGATTTTAGTCTAAATCTATTATGCCCTGAGAACATATTTTGTATGATTTTTATTTTATATATGTTAGGGCATATCTCCTGTCCCATAATATGTACTACCTTAGTCAGTTTTCAAGTGAACTTGACAAGGATGTGTATTCTGCTGTTGAAATATTGTTGTTCAGTTGCTAATTTGTGTCCAACTCTTTGCGACCCCATGGACTGAAGCGCACCAGACTTCCCTGTCTTTCATTATCTCCCTGAGTTTGCTTGAACTCATGTCCATTGAGTCAGTGATGCTGTTGTGAGATGAGCTGTTCTATATTCTATAAATTTCAATTAGATCAAGTTGATTAATGACACTTTTCAGGTCACCTGTAGTCTTACTAATTTTCTGCCTTCTTGATATATCATTCTATGAAAGATGAATCTTGACTTCTGCAATTATCAGTGGACTTATCTATCCTAGATAGACCTGGAACTTTTTCCCTTTCAACGGTTTAAATGTTACTCCCCGCTGTTCTTGATTGCACAGTCTGATGAAAAAAATCTGTAAATTGTATCCTTGTGTCTCTAAAGTTAAGGTCTTGCCCCCTTACCACTCCCAGGATTAAGATTTGTTCTGTTTGGTATTTTTCAGCTTGAATATGATATGTCTGCATATAATTTTTTAAAATATATTTATACTATCCAGTGTTTTGCAAGCTTCCTGAACCTGCTATTTGTTGTCTGATTATCATTAATTTTGAAGGCTTTTCAGCAATTATTAATCTAAATATTTATTTTGCTTTATTTTTTTTCTCCTTCTGATATTCCAATTATTTGTATGTTACATCTTTTATTGATAATTCTTCAGACTCACTTATGTTTTTCTTAGTTGTATGTGGTCTCCTGGTTAGCCCATCAAAGATATTTTGAAATACAGCATTTCCTTTTTATGCTATTTTAGATATTCCATCTCTCTGCTTACAAGATTCATCTCTTCTTACATACCACCTGATTTTTCTTTAGAGCCCTTCACATGTTATTCAGTTACTTTATACTCCCTT
Source organism: Muntiacus reevesi (assembly GCF_963930625.1). Classification (NCBI taxonomy): domain Eukaryota; kingdom Metazoa; phylum Chordata; class Mammalia; order Artiodactyla; family Cervidae; genus Muntiacus; species Muntiacus reevesi. Next base: position 36,120,894 of record NC_089270.1, on the reverse strand, counting down.
TTTAACAGTTCCAAAATCTCTGTCATAATGGAATATAGTTCACATGTCTGATTTGTCTGTTCAAACTGATTTTTCTGTCTTTTAGCATCCTCTGTAATTTTTTGTTGAAAGCCAAACACAATGTATCAGGTAGTAAAAACTCAGGTGAATAGGTCTCAGTGTGATATTGTATGTAAATCTTTCTAGAATTTGACAAATTAACTGAATATTGTAGCTATATGTGCCAAAGACTTCAAATCCCCTAGTGTCCCTGATTTTATCTCCTCTATTGTCTTTGGCCTTTCAGAAGAACTCCTAATCAAATAGTGTCTGTGTCTTTCTGCTCTTTAAGCTATATTCCATTGATACTACACCCATACCCTGTTTGCATGGTGGTGAACTATGTGGGAAGGCAAGTGTCCCAAATCTTATGAGTAAATCTCATTGTTTTAGTTATATTTTTCTCTGAGTTTCTGGGTTATTTTCACAAATGTTTTATTTCTATTTCTCTCTCTCTCTTTTTTTCCTTCACTTGAGTGATAAAGATAGAGGGTGCTGGACTCAGAGAACTACCCTTAGTTTACATGTAATGCACTGTGAGCTTAATTCATCATGGATAGTATTTTTTTTTTCCATCTTTTGTCAGATCCACTGGAGATTCTATCCCAGCTATGTGCAGTGACAACCTTCTGGGATTTCTGAAGATTAAATCCATGAAAGTGTAAATGCCTCTAAGACTGAAGCTCCTAGTAGTTCCTCACTCTCAATCTAAACCACAATCAGCTCCCCCAAAATTGTCAATATTTTGTTGCTTTTTAGTCACCAAGTCATGTCCATTGAGTTGGTGATGCTACTTAACCATCTCATCCTTTGCTACCCCCTTCTCCTTTGGCCTTAATCTTTCCCAGCATGAGGGTCTTTTCCAATGAATCAGCTCTTTGCATCAGGTGAACAGAGTATTAGAGCTTCAACTTCATCATCAGTCCTTCCAGTGAATATTCAGGATTGACTGGTTTGATCTCCTTGCATTCCAAGGGAGTTTCAAGAGTCTTCTCCAGCACCACATTTTGAAACATCAATTCTTTATGGTTCAACTAGTTTATGGCTCCAATTGATGGAATTTCTGTTTTAGGACCAACTTCGTCTATGACTGTCTTGATTTGCCTGTCTGTCTTGATAGTGGTTTGCCTTGAAATTCCAGTTCTATAATAGGTATTTTAAAAATTGTTTTATTTTGTTCACATACTTTCTTCTTGGTGGCCCAGATGGTACAGAATCTGCTTGCAGTGTAGGAGACTCAGGTTTGATCCCTGGGTCAGGAAGATCCCTTGGAGAAGGGAATGGCTACCCACTCCAGTATTCTTGCCAGGAGAATTCTATGGACAGAGGAACCTGACAGGCTATAGTCCCTTGGGGTCACAAAGAGTTGGACACAACCGAGGAACTAAACTTTCACTTCGTGTTTCTTCTTGTAATGATGTGAGTGACAATTTCTAAGTTCTTTACATATTAGAATTGAAACTTGAAGTCTAATTGTGTAATTCTCAATTTGGAATTTGCAAGAATATGTCACTATTAGGTAAATATACAAAAGACAATATAACCCAAAACAGCAGAGAATAGGAAAAAAAAAGGCCAAAAACTAAATTCAGCAGTCATGTACTTCCAAATAACTATCCTTACTATGATGACAGAACTGAAATAAGAATTTTATTTGAGAAGATAATCAAAGTTTTAATGGAAAACAGGAAATAATTACAATGAACAAAGAAACATTGTAGGTGTGATGAAAATAATAAATGAAAATAAATTACTCAAAGGCTATGTTTAATGTTTAATGTTAGTTTATATACACCTAAACAGAAAGTAAACTGAGGGAATTCAGAAAAAAAAAAAAAAAAAGTAGAATGACACATAGAGAGAAGTGATAAAATGCAGAAAGAAAGCATGGAGGTGAAGTATGTCTATGGTGAAAGGCTTACATATGTTCATTTTAAGTCCAAGAAGAAAATAAGAATTAATAAGGCAAAAGAATTATTTTAATAATTGCTAATAATTTTTCAATATTGAAAAATAAATTGTTCTGCATAATCAAGAAGACTTACAATTTCCAAAGCTGTTTATACCATATGCTCATAATAGAAAAACTACTGAAAACCAAAGATGAAAAATTAAATGTTTTAGTCTTTGGAGAAAAAGCAAAACTATATTTTAAATAAGCAGTATAAAGTTAACTGTGACTTCTTGTAAAATGATATAGGCCCAAAGACAATGGGAATTTAATTTCTGAAGATTCCATTTGTAACAACTGAAAATATTTTTCACTCCATGTATTTTTCTTGTTTACAATGCCAGAAACATATATTTCTAGTTCATAAAAACATTAAAATCTTTATTAGGGGTTCAACTAGAAAGAAGATAAATAGGTAGGAAATTATCTGTCCTTTTTATTTTATAGTTTCAACTATGAGTTTATCCTTAGTTCATTACTATCCACTTAAACTTTCATCTAATGTGACAGAATGGTATGCTGCCTTCAGAGTCCTCTTTCAGCCTCCTAAACCATAATGCCACCTTTGCAATTCTGCATGCAGTCTGACTAAGGAGTCAGAATTCTTTGAGGAAATAGTACCTTTTAGCAGTCATAATGGTCATTTACTCTGCATAGAATAGTATATCTGAAAACATGAGCCTCCACCACCTATTTCAGTGTGTGTGTGTGCACTTAGTAGTGTCAGACTTTTTGCGATCCCATGGACTGTAGCCTACCAGGTTCCTCTGTTCATGGAATTCTCCAGCAGGAAATACTGGAGTGGTTTGGCAATTCCTTCTCCAGAGGCTCTTCCTGACCCAGGCATCAAATTCACATCTCTTGTGTCTCCTGCATTGGCAGGCAGACTCTTTGCCCCTTGTACCACCTGATATGTTTGTTTAAATTTGGCAGAGGGAAGATGCAGAATATGTAATTTTTATAACTCTGCAAGTAATCCTTATATACACTAGCATTATAGGCCCTTTGGCCTTAGATAACACATTGGAATGACTCTTTGGAACATGAGTGAATCATTCTATTCCAAAGACAGTAACCTAAAACAATAGCCCAGATCTCTGTCAGTCATAACAACCACAGAGTTCTGAACTTCCATGTGACAAAAAGGTAGATTGCCGAATTGTTCTTATCACTTCGATGTTTATTTCTATGAGGCTTAAAGTTAGCCTAGCATACATATGTACTGTGTGAAAGAATTAACAATCTTTAATGTACACTTTGGTTTTGGTTATTCTGGTAAGCATTATCATATCATTATAGGTTTGAAATTACAGTCTTGGTTGTCAGAATTCTAATATAGTACTTTCATCTATATTTTTTCATTGGATAAATTTGATTCTGTTAGTAATAAATTCAGCTGCTGGCTAGAAACCTTTTCTAAAAAAGATGGAATTTTAAAAGAAGCTATTGATATATTTGGCTTTCTTCATATTTCCATTTTCTCTGTCCTATCCAACATATTGTTCTTTTTAAAATACTAGTTATTGGCTAATACTATTCTGAGTGCCAAATAACACCCTGCTTGCTAGCATGCCCACGGGTTAACTCTATAGAAATTTCAATTTGTTGGCTGTCTGGTCTTCATCTTTCTCCATTCTTTCTGCTTCTGGCAATTGTCTTCTGAACAATACTTTTTGTTGAGACTCTAATCATTTTGACAGCCAATCTCTCAGTGTGATATAAATTGGGAAAACTAGATTCCTTTATAGTATGCAACACTTTTCTTTGTTTAGAAACACAGCTTCTCTTAAACATTTCACATACATAGTTATTAAAATAGATTTTATTTTAAAATCATTTTATCAGTGTTTTTCTCTTCATATTTATTATGAATACATATGTGAATAATATATATAAAATCATTACATATGATTTGATTGAAGGATTTGATTTTTCCCTTTAGAAAAATTTTAAGCCTATCATTTGTGTTATTTTAATGACAAGCAAAAATATGTGCCATGTGTAAGATATATTTTTGTTTTTGTTTTTTCAGTTATGTGCTGGATCCTTATTTATGAGGTGGCATATGATATTTTTCTAATGAGTTTAAGTGTCTTTATCATAGAATGCCAGATAGTTTTAATCTTCATTCTAGATACACAAAAAGAGGTATAGTGTTTTTAGTAAGTAATTTCCCATATTCTCACTCATCTCTATCAACAATATTCATACATGCAAGAAAATGAAATTACATTTCATATCAAATCGAGTGTTCTGGTCCAGAGTAACTAACTAGATTATTGATATGTTCCCCAGAATTATAAAATCTTCTGAATGTTATAAATACTTTAACTGAAATTACTTTAAATTATAATTATCTTTCCTTCTATCTAAAAATGAGAATTTTGAATATATGTAGATGGGTCTAAATGTATTTACTTCTCAATTCAAGATAAATTTATAAATGTTGTTTATATAATTTCCTGAAAAATATTAACAGCTTTAGATTTCTTTAGATGGATACTGAGAATTTTCTTGCATATAACAGTGATGATTGGCTGGTCAGCAGCCTGCTACTAGTAGATTTTAATTTCAAAGTAGACTAATAAGAGTTGACTGGTGTGTGCCTGTGCACGTTCTTGAGTGATAATCAGTATAGAATTACTCATCGGTAGAGGCTTATGTCATAAGCTGACTGTCTAAATGATGAATATATAATGAAATTAAACAGAATTGAGACAGATGGTTCTAACTTTTGATAAATGTGCATATCTTCATAATTAGATAATAAGTCCGCTGCCTGGAAGATCAATTGGGACATAATAACTTTGAAAACTAAATCATTTCATTGTTTAGCATTTATAAGGCATGGTAAAAAGCAAGTTTTATTTTAATTTACTTAAAATATTGTTTATTGTCTTCCTAAACACTTGATTAAAAATGGATAAGCAGATATTGTCATTTTGTATCCTTCTCATATAAAATTATTTATTTTGTTATATAGACTTTAGAAAACCATTTCAAAACAAAATCTGGTTGATTGATGTTTTCTCCTGGGTAAGAAAGAGGAAATAAAGCAGTTAAAGTATTCTAAGTCAAATATCAGACATTAATGTGACAGCAAATATGAATCACGTTGCAAAATTTATCTGAAATTCCTTATTTCCTTTATACAAATTTATGAAGCAATAACAAATCAGCATACTTGTTTTTCTGGGAAGAGTCTTGATATATGATATATTCATATTTGCTTTTCTATTCTTATTAAGCAATTTCAAATAAAATACACACACAAGAAATGACAATAAAACTTTCAAAACAGTTTGAATTAGGACTGACAGAAGTAAGATAAGTAAATAAGACATACTTAGTCCAAATGTCCACCTCAACAAATACTTGGCATTCATCTGTGGACAAAAGGAACTTGGTGGCTGATGTGGAATCTAGCACCACACTTCAATGGATCCTGGCAGGAGTCTCACATACCTGTGTGTCAGGTAATAGACATACAGATCTTGGATGTGGTGGTGGACCATGAAGTGACCTGTGAACTGACTCCAGCTCCTCTTGTCTGTGATCTGAGAAACCCTGGAAAATACTGACTTAGAAAATCACCCATGGGTGTGGGAGTCTCTGTGGAAGTCCAAGATTCCAACAGAGACGTTTCAGCATATTGCCGGAGAAAAAAATAAAAATAAATAAATAAGTAACTCTATCTCCATGATCAGACACATTGAAGAGCATAAGAGGAAAACTGTGACGTCACCTATGCCTGCTGTCCACCAAGGCAGCACAGATCAGGATGAGAGCTTGTGAATCAGTGAGTTTCCCAGCCTGTTTCTCTCTCACGACATCCAGTGCACTGAGCTGTGAACTACATGCTAAGAATTAGTTTAGCAGCTGGGATAACAGCATCCAGGGTCAGGAAGGCATCAGGGGGATGCAGATTTTACTAACTGCATGGCTACGGATCCCCACAACACGGACCATAGCATCACAGCTTGTCTCAGGTACACATCCCTCAACCATTTTGCAGCCAGTTGCTGTGTGCACTCCTAAAGGCAGTGAGAGGGGACTTTTGCAGATGGTTAATGAGCACATACAGAAAGCCTGCAAGAGGTGTCAAGCATCAGCATTTAGTGAAACCCTATCCGCATGCAGACTGATGTGCTGCAGAATTTAGAATAAGCATAAAACAATAAGAAACCTGCCACAAGAGGGAACAAGAAAAGTGGAGTAGGCATATTCACCGAGAGTCTGAGAGCTTCAAGATTCCTAGGAATATTGATGGAATTCTCCACCAAAGTCACTCAGTAAAATCTGGAGGGGGTGATCTGCTACTTCAGATGCAAATACAGCAATTCAGGGCATTAATCAAGGAACATTAAAATACCAAGGAAATGTGATGCCACCAAAGGATCACAATAATCTTCTAGTGACTGACCCCAAAGACATGTAAATCTGGGATTTACCTGCCAAAAATTCAAAACAGATGTTTTGAGGAAGATCAGTGAGATAAAACAAAAGAAAAAAAGATAATTCAACAAAATCAGGAAAGCAAAAGGTAAACAGCATGAGAAGTTTAACAAAGAAATAGAAATCATAAGAAAGAAAACAAAATTCTGAAGCTGAAGAATGAGTGAAATGAAAAAAAAAAAAAAAACGCCATAAAGAACATCAGCATCAAGTCAAGCAGAAGAAAGAATCTGTGGAGTAAAAATACTATTTAAATCATCTAGCTTGGGAATAAAAAGGAAAGAATGAAAAAATAGTAAAGAAAGCCTACACAAACTATGGAATATCATCAACAAAAACAATGTTAAATTATTAAAGACCCAGAAAGAGAATTAAAGGAGAAGAGGGCAGAAGGCATACATGAAGAAATAATGGCAGAGAACTTCTCAAATCTTGGGAGAGAGTGGCATTCAAGTTCATGAAGCTCATAGTTCTCTGAACAAATTCAACTTAAAATGATCTTCTCCAAGATTCATTATAGTAAAGCTATCAAAAGCAAAGACTCCTATCAAAACAGTTATCATCAAAAAGACAAGAAACAACAAATGTTGGTGAGGAAGAGGGAAGCCTTATGCACTGTTGGGAATATTGTTAATTGGTACAGCCAGGATGAACAACAGTATTGAGATTCCTTAAAAAAGTTAAAAATAGAACTGCCATATGACAGAGGAATTTCACGTCTAGGTGTTTTCCTGAAGAAAAAAAAAAATAATAATAATTTTAAAAGGTGTATGTACTTAAATGTTCATTGCCAACATTATGTACTATAGCCAAAATATTGAGGTAATTTAAGTATCTGCCAATAGGTTAAAAAATAAAGAACTGGGATACACACACACACACACACACACACACACACACACACACACATAGATTGGAGTATTAATCAGCCATCAGGAGGAAACAGTGATCAGGTACCTTGCAACTTTCATTAATTCTAATAAACTATCTGGTGATTTTTTTTTTTTTTTTGTATTTTCTGTGTCAACAATCATATATTTTGGACTACCTACATTTTCTTTCATATACAATTTTAATATTTTCTTTTCATTTTTAAAATTTAGATAGTACTAGAGTCACTGTTAGAATCAATTTGATACTAGCAAATATGTCAATAAATATGAGTGATAGATCTTAATATGTAAAAGTTTGAAGGGAAAACAATCAAGTAATAACAAAAGTGCAAAAGTATTAAAAATTATAATAAAAATATCTTCAAAGTAAGATTATAGTTTATGACGTTTTAAAATAGAAACAGGAGATAATTATCCTAATGCTGAATAGAGTGGGGATCCCATATTAAGATCTGTACACAGTTAATTTTAAGCTAAATTAGCCAAACCTCTGTATTTGAATTTTAATGGTGAGATTATGCCATTGTACTCAACAGGAGAAAATAAATAATAGACTTTCTGAAAGAGAAACTCATTGTTAAACAAAAAAGCAATACTCTTGCAAGATCGTAGTCAATATTCTCTATGGATATTTATTTGTATCAGATTGATGGATTTCTAGACAGATAGATTGGGAGATGTACTTGATAAATGACAGGGGATTATTGCACAGACACCAATTAACACAAGAAAGCTTGCCTTTTGGTTTGTTTTTTTTTTTCTTTTTATAATTAATTAATTTATTTTTTTATTTAAATTATTTATTTATTTTACTTTACAACATTGTATTGGTTTTGCCATACATTGACTTGAATCCGCCATGGGTGTACATGTGTTCCGCATCCTGAACCCCCTCCCACCTCCCTCCCCATCCCATCCCTCTGGGTCATCCCAGTGCACCAGCCCCAAGCATCCTGTATCATGCATTGAACCTGGACTGGCGATTCATTTCACATATGATAATTCACATGTTTCAATGCCATTCTCCCATATCATCCTGCCCTCGTCCTCTCCCACAGAGCCCAAAAGACTGTTAATATATCTGTGTCTCTCTTGCTGTCTTGCATACAGGGTTATCATTACCATCTTTCAAAATTCCATATATATGCATTAGTATATTGTATTGGTCTTTATCTTTCTGGCTTACTTCACTCTGTATAATAGGCTCCAGTTTCATCCATCTCATTAGAACTGATTCGAATGTTTTCTTTTTAATGGCTGAGTAATATTCCATTGTGTATATGTACCACAGCTTTCTTATCCATTTGTCTGCTGATGGGCATCTAGGTTGCTTCCATGTCCTGGCTATTATAAACAGTGCTGCGATGAACATTGGGGTGCACGTGTCTCTTTTAATTCTGATTTCCTCAGTGTGTATGCCCAGCAATGGGATTGCTGGATATTATCAGTAAAGTTAGATTTTATCATTACTTCTCCCATATTCTCTCTTTATTTATAATAAAACTTATACTTGTCAAAAAGCTTTTATTCATTTACTTCCTTCACAGCCATGGACCAACATGTTAGTAAAATAAAGGACAACTCTGTCATATAATTTAGCCATTCTGGGCCAATATCCATGATTTTTTTTTTTTTTTTAAAGCAAACTTGACAGAGTCAGTTAGTTCAGTTCAATCTCTCAGTTGTGCCTGACTCTTTGTGACTCCATGGACTGCATCACCCCAGGTCTCCCTGTCCATCACCAACTTTTGGAGTCCACCCAAACCCATGTCCATTGAGTCAGTGATGCCATACAGCCATTTCATCCTCTGTCTTCCTCTTCTTCTCCCTCCTTCAATCTTTCCCAGAATCAGGGTCTTTTCCAATGAGTCAGCTCTTCAATCAAGTGGCCAAACTATTGGAGTTTCAGTTTCAGCATCAGTCCTTCGAATGAACACCCAGACTGATCTTCTTTAGGATGGACTGGTTGGCTTTCCTTGCAGTCCAAGGGACTCTCAAGAGTTTTCTCCAACACCGTAGTTCAAAAGTATAAATTCTTTGGCACTCTTCTTTCTTTATAGTCTAACTCTCACATCTATACTAGACTACTGGAAATACAAAAGCTTTCACTAGATGAACTGTTGTTGGCAAAGTAATGTCTCTGCTTTTTAATATGCTGTCTATGTTGGTCATAACTTTTCTTCCAAGAAGCAAGCATCTTTTAATTTCATGGCTGCAGTCATTATCTGCAGTAATTTTGGAGCCCCCCAAAATACTCTGTCACTGTTTCCATTGTTTCCCCCTCTATTTGTCACGAAGTGATGGGACCAGATGCCATAATCTTAGTTTTCTGAATGTTGAACTTTAAGCCAACTTTTTCACTCTCTTCTTTCACTTTCATCAAGAGGGTCTTTAGTTCTTCTTCACTTTCTGCCATAAGAGTGGTGTCACTTGCATATCTGAGGTTATTGATATTTCTTCTGGCAATCTTGATTCCAGCTTGTGATTCATCCAATCCAGCATTTCTGATGATGTACTTTACATATAACTTAGATAAGCAGGGTGACAATATACAGCCTTGACATACTCTTTTCCTGATTTGGAACCAGTTTGCTGTTCCATGTCCACTTCTAACTGTTGCTTCTTGATCTGCATACCAATTTCTCAAGAGGCAGATCAGGTTGTCTAGTATTCCCATCTGTTTCAGAATTTTCCACAGTCTGTTGCGATCCACACAGACAAAGCCTTTGGCATAGTCAATAAACCAGGAATAAATGATTTTTTGGAACTCTTTTGCTTTTTTGATGATCCAACAGATGTTGGCAATTTGACCTCTGGTTCCTCTGCCTTTTCTAAATCCAGGTTGAACATCTGGAAGTTCACAATTCATATACTGTTGAAGCTTGGCTTGGAGAATTTTGAGCACTCCTTTGCTGGCATGTGAGATGAGTGCAATTGTGTGGTAGTTGGAGCATTCTTTGGCATTGCCTTTCTTTGGGATTGGAATGAAAACTGACTTTCCCAGTCCTGTGGCCACTGCTGAGCCTTCAAAATTTGCTAGCATATTGAGTGCAGCACTCTAACATCTTCATCTTTTAGGATTTGAAATAGCTCAACTGGAATTCCATCACCTCCACTAGTTTTGTTCCTAGTGACGCTTCCTAAGGTCCACTTGACTTCACATTCCAGAATGTCTGGTTCTAGGTGACTGATCACACCATTGTGGTTTTCTGGGCTATGAAGATCTTATTTGTATAGTTCTTCTGTGTATTCTTGTCTCCTATTTTTAATATCTTCTGCTTCTGTTAGGTCCATACAATTTCTGTCCTTTATTGTGCCCATCTTTACATGAAAAATTCATTTGATATCTCTAATTTTCTTGAAGAGATCGCTAGTCTTTCTCATTCTATGATTTTCTTCTATTTCTTTGCATTGATCACTGATTAAGGCATTCTTACCTCCCCTTGCTATTTTTGGAACTCTGCATTCAAATGGGTATAGGTTTCCTTTTCTGCCTTGCTTTCACTTCTCTTCTTTTCATAGCTATTTGTAAGGCCTCCTCAGACAGCCATTTTGCTTTTTTGCATTTCTTTTTCTTGGGGATGGTCTTGATCACTGCCTCCTGTACAATGTCACAAACCTCTGTCCATAGTTCTTCAGGCACTCTATCAGATCTAATCCCTTGAATCTATTTTTCACTTCCACTGGATAATCAAAAGCAATATCCATGATTGCTTTTTAAAAAGCAAACTTAAAAAAAATAATAAAAAAATAAAAAGCAAACTTGACCCAGTAGTTATATTTAAAGACTTTGGAGTTTGGGCAACATGCAAGTGCTATAATGAATAATGCAAAAGAAAGAAGATACATTTCAAATTAAACTAAACTTCAATTAATTGGGTTTGGTTTTGGAATGCACTGACATTTGATTTTTTGTTGCCACATAAGATTTATATTAATTATGCAAGTTATGGTTTTTCTTGGAGCATAAACTTTTTATCTTTAATTAGGAACATTTGGACTGTTAAGTTAAATAATCATTTTTAACATTTTCAAAGAAAGTTCTAAAAGGCAAAACTTGAAATACATTTGTTTGTAAAGTAAATAAATCTAATGATAAAAAGCTTATAACTTTTATAGGAAATTTTGTTTTACTTTTAAGTTAACTATCTAAATGCATAATTCTAACTTTCCTATGCATCAATAATTCTAAACCAACTTGCAAAGATAATTTTATTTAATGTTTCAATATTATTTAAATATCTAATATTATTTTTAAAACACTGATTTGTTTAGAAGGATGCTTTGAAGAGTTATTCATTTGCTCTTTTGTCCATAACTTCACTAGAGAATCTACATTTTAGTTAGCTAGTTTTAATTTTAATAACAATAGTACTTAGAAATGCCTCAATTCAACTTAGGGTTTACCTACAATACTCCGTTTTCAACAACCAGATTGGCAATTAGTGTAAATTAACCTCACTTATTGGATGATTACCAAATGGACAAGATCCAAGTGTTCATTTCATCCTTCTAAAGATATGTTTTGTTGGTATCCTTCTGTAATTCTCAATATCAAAATTCTATTCTTTGAAATGTTTTTGTTAAATCCCATTAACTTATACAGACAAATCTCTTCTTTATTCACACCACTAAATATATTTTCTAGGAATAGAGTGATAAATATAAGTATTTAGTTTTGTTTCATAAAATGTAAGGCTCTGGGGGCACAGTCCCTTAACTAGGAAATGTAAATGGTTTTGGTGACAGCAAAATATGAAAACACTCTACATTTCTTAACCTGTTGATATGACTAAATATTAGATGGAATTGGGCGGGGATTAGTATATACAGATGTCCTATGGAATGAGAATTTTGAAAAATGTTCTATTTCACTATATATTAGTGAAAGTGAAAGTGAAGTCGCTCAGTCTTGTCTGACTCTTTGCAACCCTATGGACTGTAGCCCACCAGGCTCTTCAGTCCATGGGATTCTCCAGGCAAGAATACTGGAGTGGGTTGCCATTTCCTTCTCCGGGGAATCTTTCCGACCCAGGGATCGAACCCAATTCTCCCGCATTGCAGGCAGACGCTTTAACCTCTGAGCAACCAGGGAAATCCTATGTATTAGTGAAGATAACTCTATTTCAGAGTATTTATTTGTTTCTTAGAGAATAATTTTGTTTTGATAGCTGGTTTTTTTTTTTTTTTTTTTTTTGGTTGTTGTTGTTATAAGTTTCATGTAGTTACTTGATATCTGATATAATCTTGTGGACATTAGGAATTATATGAATTAATTTTTTAATCCATTTTTTTCCCTGACATTTTCATTTGTTTCCTAAGGGTAACTTAACAAAGTACCACAAAATAGATATCTTAGAAATTTATTGTCTTATTGTTTGGATAAAAGTCCCGTAGAAACCTGTAGCTAGACCCATTTTTTGCTTCCTCCTACCTTCTGGAAGCCTCAGACTTTTCCTGGTTTGTGGTAGCATAACTCACCGACTCAATGGACATGAGTTGGAGCAAGCTCCAGGAGCTGGTGATGGATAGGGAAACCTGGTATGCTGCAGTCCATGGGATCACAAAGAGTCGGACATGACTGATTGACTGAACTGAACTGAACACTAATCTTTCCCTGACATTATCCTGATGTCTCTTCACATAATTCTCCCTCTCTGAGAGTAGGTATATGTGTCCAGATTTCTCCTTTTTGTAAGTACAACAGTCATATTGGATTAGAATCCATCTGATGAACCTCATAAAAAAAAAAAAAAATGACTACATCTGTGAAGACCACATTTCCAAATAAGTTCAGATCTGGAGGTCCTGGAGGTTTTCATTTCAACATACCGTTTAGGGAGGACACAGTTCAACCTATGAAAACATCTGGTAGGTAGCGTAATCATAGAAACATTTTTCTCCACTGTTCCCATCTTCATTGCTCCATCGTTCTGCTCTTGACACTTTCAATGACTAGACTCACTACCTCTTTTCCAAAGATATAGTTAGTATTAATTAGTGTTAATAAGTACTAAAGTATATATCATATATTTACATTTGTTCTACTACTTGGTTGTATCCATGACTGAAACTGGGTTCTCCAGAAGATGATGAGATGATGAAAGGGTAGATGACTCCTTGAATTCTTTCCAAGATAAAACTTTATTATTAAATTACTATATACACTGGTGTTTTGAATTTTCTCCTGAAAACTCTTAAGATAGTATATTCTTTAGTTCATTTATGTAAAAGATATTTACTGAATGCCCATTATATATTTTAGGAACCAGGAAAATGACAGTGAATAAGGCAGAAAAGGTTCAAACTTGTGGAGGTTATATTATAATCCTGTATGACTAGAAAATCTAGAAACAAACAAATAAATTAGATTGAAAGGCCCTAGGAAAGAAATCATTGGACATAATATTTTAGAGTAGGCTTTCTGAATCAAGGAGGTGCATTATCAGGAAAATCTTCTCCCAGAAACTGTCATTTAAAACAAGATCCATGTGTTTGAAAAATGCCTGTGAGATATGTTCTTTAGTATTAGACAAAAACAAAATCATTGGACCTATGGTGCAAATGACATGGTGTTACCTGAATACAAAGAAATTCAATGCTGCTAGGCTCTATTTTATAAAATGTCATCAGGAGTTTCCTATTTCTGAGTAGGCATCTTTAGAAGTTTCTGTTGTATTTGGAGTGAGTGGAGAAGTTCTTAGAGTCTTTCAAGTTGAGGAATGACATGCTTTGTTCTTTAAAAGTAAAAAAAAAAAAAAAAAAAATCACCACTGGTTTGAAAATAGTGATGAAGGCAGCACCCACAGATGATTGAAAACATCAAAGGAGAGGAACTAACAAAAATTCAAAGCCCATTATGAATAATAATACTGTAGCTTCTAACTACAAACCCAGTGCAAGCACTGTCAAAAGCAAAAGCCTGCTGGACAGAGTAGTGGAAGAAACAGAGAGTTCATGGTTTGAGATCTCAGCACTGCCTAGGGATAATGCTACAGCATTTAATGAAATATGCTAAAGTAAAACATATTAAATATTTTATAAAATTCTGATATGAAATATTCTCCACTATATAATATTAAATTAAAAAATAAACATGGCATTGATTCTTACATATATTAATGAAATTTATTCACTATTTTATTCTAAACATCATCTGATATCAGAAATGGCATTTGTTGCTCATGGTAGTCTCCTCAGGTGACAGGTGAGTACTGGGGAAATTTTTGCCAAATTTAATTGTGAAACTTGAGTTTATTTATTGAAGTATAATTGACATAGAACATTGTATTGATCTCAGGTGTACAACTTAATGATGTGACATTTTTGACACTGGAAAATGATCACCACAATAAGTAGGCTTACTATCTGTCACCACAGATATTGACACACTTTTCTTATGAACTTTTAAAATTTAATTTCTCAGTAACTTTCAAGTTTATAACAATATTTTTGATAAAAATCCCCATGCTGTACATCTCCATGACATTTATTTTTTGACTGCAAGTGGAATTTCTGAATTTTAACTCATCAAAGTGTAACTACCTATTCAAAGGCCATCTTGAAAAGAATGAAAAACAAATACCATAGTTTATAAAGAGAATAAGCTATAGGAAACTAAGTTCAGAGACATTTAGAAAGTTCTTAAAATCATGGAAAATGATGATGTTTTGAATTAGGCAGATTTAATACACATTTTTAAAATAAAATTGATACTATTTGCTGAAAGACAGGAAATGGTGGAACAGTGAGAAAACATGAGGGACCATGTGTTTTGACTTGATTAGCAGAATGAATGGTGACATCACTTACAGAGATTGAGAAAATGTTAGGGAGATAAATGTCATGGAGTAAGTTGAATCAGAACCACATGAGTGCCTCTTAGGAGAAAGGAGATTAGAAACTGCATTCAACCATTAATGTACCATCCAATAATGTGGCACATATGTCCTGGGAGCATTCTAGGCCACTGTGACAAACACATGAGTGGAGAAGTCCTACTTGGGCTTTTGTGGTAGCTGTGACATCATGGAGTGGTGCTAAGGGAAGGTTTGGAAGGGCTTTTTGAGGAAGACAACTTGGGCTGAGAAACATGATAAGTAGAAATTAATTGGAATAAATGTAAACCGTGCATTAAAAAGTCATAGGATGGAAAGAAACTAAACAATTTTGGTTGAAGTGAGGAGATAGGAAGAAGCGCATACATGAAAGGACTAAATAGCATGAACAGTCTTAAAGTTGGCAAATGCTTTAAAATTGAATCAAGCCTAACCAATACTTGGGGATAATAGTTTAAAAACAACAACAACAATAGCAGACAAAAGCAACAAAACTTTTAATTATTTTTTTAATTAAATTTTAAAAATTTAAAACTTTAAAAATTATTAATTTGGAAGAGCTTTGTTATTGTATTTTATTTTTGTACATACATAATCACCTTACAGAAAAAATTACTTCTCAAGTAAGTACAGTTAGGGTGGTTTTACAGCACAGTAGTACCTTTAGCATATTTATTATTAGAAGTATAGAGCTTTTAATACTGTTATTAATTTTAAATTGAAATGATATATACATGACAAATTTTCTAAGGGCAATATCAGAATAGTTAGTGTGAAAGAGGTGGTCATAAGGGGAGAAAAGTAATTTAGCTAAGAAAATAAAAATGTCCTTAATGACATAAATGGTAGAATAGAATGTCTAGTGCTCCTGTTGTGTGCTTTATATAGGTATTTCCTCTTAATGCAAGCAATAGAGCTCACAAGACATTTTTATTAATTTTTCTTGCATTTTGTCATACAGTGATTTGTATCTATTTGTAATTAAAATGATATTAAGCAGGATTATTTTCAGTACACAATATTTCACAGCAAAGATCTCATATAAAAACCTTCACTAAGTCTATAGACTCGATTAAATACTAGATATTACTGAGTGTAAAAATAATGATACATCATCCAATTACCTTCAAAAGAAGACTTCATTTTGAAACTTATTCATATACTGTCTTTCACTGTTTCTTTTTCTTTACTTTTTTTCTTGTTTGTTTGTTTTTGAGTGGTTAAAACAACAGATGTTTATTTTCTCATAAGACTAGAAGTCTGAGACCCAGGTACCATCATGGTTCAGTCTCTTAGGGCGTCTCTCCATGGTTTGTGGATGGCTTCCTGCTATGTCTTCGCAGGGCCATTTTTTCACTGTTTCATAATTGACTCATTCATATATGATTTATCTGACCAACAACTTTGAAAAATTTATGCAGTAGAAAGACTACAAATAAATTATAATTTCCATATACACCAATAATATGTTCAGACAAGGTGTTTGAAAAAAAGATACAGAATGAAAAAGCAGAAAGATCTGTATAATATATATATATGACTTATTTTCTTTATCTTCCTCCCTCCCCCTCCTTCCCTTTTTCCCTTTCCTCTCCCTTCATCCCACAAGTCTCTGCTTATTTCTAAAGTGTGATTAATGATGCCTAATTCTCAAGCATGTACACCTTAGCTTAACCTATTAATAGGATATAAGGCATAGCAGAATTAAATTCTAATTTACTGTGGTATAATTACACAATTTTCAAATCACTTTTAAATCATAAAACTATAGGGATAAGTAATATAAATGAAATATTTCCTTCAAGATACCTACTTGTCATTTATTCAACTTACAATAACTTTATATACCCTGTACTAATTTCCTAGGGTTGATGGAACAAAGTACCACAAACTAGATAGCTGAAAGACAACAGAAGCTGTTGTTTTTTATTCCTTGCTGTAATTGAGGCTGGAAAGTTCATATCAAGGTGTTGAGAGAGCTACACTTCCTCTGAAACCTTTGGGGGACAATCCTTTCTTTCCTTTTCTAGATTCTGACAGCCGCAGGCATTCCTTGGCTTGTGACATAACTTCAATTTGACTCCATCTTAATATGACTATCTTAACTCTGTCTATACGCAAATTTACCCCTCTTAAAGGATAGAACTCTCTTCAGTGCAACATTACCTTAATTTATTACATCTGCAGTGACCAATTCTCAAATAGAGTCATATTCACAGATATTGGGGCTTATGGCTTCTATTTATCTTTTGAGAAGACACAATTCAACCCACAATATACACTAAAACTCATATAAGAACTATACAATAAAAACACAAACTGCATTAGTATAAGACTAACAGAAAATGTGTTGCTTGAATAGTGATGGAACATCCATTACAATAAGATTATACTTCAATTGTCATTACATACACTAGTTGAAGCTAGTCCAGCCAGTCTACTGCTAATAAAACACATAGATTTAAATGAATGTTTTGTAGCAATGTGTTTTGGATTTAATGAGAATACTATAACTGTTACTATATTATATTTAGCAAAATGGATCTTTAGTTCATTTTACTTTTCAACATTTAACTGATTCTTTCCTTTTCTCATCATTAATGATTAAGTATATATTTTACATTCTATATGTGTGTTAATATGATCCTCCTAAGCATCTTCATTGTCATATATATATATACATACATATATATATATATGTATATATATATACACTTAAAAGTTTTACTGATATAGTACATTTTAAACTAATCCCATTACTCTTTTAAAAAACTTTTATTGGTGGTTATTGTTTAGTCGCAGAGTCATATTTGACTCTTTGTGACCCCATGGACTGCAACCTGCCAGGTTTCCCAGCACTTCACTGTCTCCCAGAGTTTGCTCACACTCATGTCCATTGAGACGATGATGCCTTCCAACCATCTCATCCTCAGTCATGCCCTTCTCTCCATGCATTTAATCTTTCTCAGCATCAGGGTCTTTTCCAATGAGTTGACTCTTTGCATAGGTGGGCAAAGTATTAAAACTTCAGTTTCAACATCAGTCCTTCCAATGAATATTCAGGGTAGATTTCTTTCAGGGTTGACTGTTTTGATCTCCTTGTAGTCTAAAGGACTCTCAGGCGTCTTCTCCATCACCACAACTTGAAAGCATCGATCCTTTAGCATTCAGCCTTCTTTATCAAATGCATTTATAAACATTTTGTATTATAAAATAATAAACATAAGAATGCAGAATTATATAGAGAAAGGGATATTGGTAATTTTTTAATATGTACATACATAACTATTTTGATTCTACATCTTAGTTTTATATTTTTAATATATATCCTAGTTACCAATCATGATCACAGCTATTAATTATTGATCTCTTTTTACAACTCTGCCTGCCTCCTCTCTCATTTAGAGATTTTGTATTCAGATACTATTAACATGGCAGACATTTTCTTTGTCAAAAACAAACAAACCTTCCATGAATTGGAATATATATTATCAATTGTTAGCAGGTTATTAGCATTTTAAATTTATGTATAATTAACATATATTTAGTTTCAAGTGTATAGTATTTTATATCTATATATATTACAAAATGAATATCACAATAAATGAAGTTAACATCCATTAACATGCACTGACAATTTTTTTTCTTGTAATGAGATCTTCTGAATTGTATTCTTTTAGCAACTTTCAAATATGAAATACAGAACTGTTAACTATAGTTACCATGTTGTTTGGTAAATCTTCATTGTTTATTTACTTTACAACTGTTAAGTTTGTACCTTTTACGCCTTTCATCCATTTCACCCCTCCACCACTCCCTTCTCTGACCACACCAATCTCTGTTCTCTGTCTCTATGAGCTTTCTTGAAATTTAAGATCCTATGTACAAGTCAGATTACATGCTCTATGTCTTTCTCTGTCTGACTTATTCTGCTTGGCATTTTACAAGTCCATCCACATTACTGCAAATGGTGTTTTTCATTTTTATGGCTGAATAATATTACATATATATATATATAATTTTATATATACAAAATTTTCTTTATCCATTAATAAGCATTTAGGTTGTTTCCATATGTTGGCTATTGTAAATATGCTACAATAAACATGGGTTTGTATATGTCTTTTTGAGTTACAGTTTTTGTTTTCTTTAATATCCAGAAGTGGAATTCCTGGGTCATAATAAAGTTCTGCCTTTTATTTTTTTGGAGTAGTTCCATATCATTTTCCATTGTGGCTGAACCAATGTGCATTCCACCAATAGTGCACAAGGGTGCCCCTTTCTCTACATCCTCTTTAGCACTTGCCATTGTCATCATAGCCTTTCTGACTGGTACGAGGTGATACCTCATATTCATTTTGTTATATATATATATATATATATATATAATGTTGTACACTTGAAACTAAATACTTGCTAATTATACAGCACTTTAAAATGCTAATAATCTGTTAACTTGCAAAAATGTAAGTTTTTATTTGCATCTCCCTGATGACTAATAATGTTGAGCATCTGTTCATGTATCTGTTAGCTATTTGTATGCCTTCTTTGAAAAATGTCTACTCATACCTCCTGCCCATTATTAAGTTGGATTGTTTGTGCTGTTGAGTGGAATGATTTATGTATTTTGGATATTAACTTATTAGCAGATACATGACCTGAAAATATCATTCCCCATTCACTTTGTGATTATTTCCTTTGCTGTGTAGGAAGTTTTTAGTTTGACATATTTATTTTTGCTTTTGTTGTCTTTGATTTTGCTGTCAGATCCAAAGAATCATCACCAAAACTGATGTAAATGAGTCTACTGCCTATGTTTCTCATACAAATTTTGTAGTTCCTGATCTTACATTCAAGTCTTACTACATTTTGGGCTATTTTTTGCTTATGGTACAAGACAAAATAGTTTTGCTTTTTTGTACACAGCTGTCCAACTTTCCCATCACCATTTATTGAAGAGATTATCCTTTCAACATTGTATATTCTTGGCTCTTTTGTCATAAATTAATTGACCATATATGCATGGCTTTATTTCTAGGCTCTGTTCCATTGACTTGTGTTCTGTCTGTTTTTATGACAATATCATCCTATTTTGGGTACTATAGTTTTGAAATATAATTTTAAATCAGAAAACATGATGACACCAGCTTCAGTTTTTCTCAAAATTCTTTTTTCTAGTCAGCGTTCTGTGGTTCCATTCAAATTTCAAGATTTATTTCTCTGTTTATAGAACTGTGCTATTCGAATTCTGATAAGAATTGCATTGAATCTATAAATTATTTGGGTAGCATTAGGGTATTTTAGTAGTACTAGTCTTTTTAATACAAAAGCATAAGCTATCTTTCTTTTTGTGTCTTTCTCAATTTATTTCACTAATAGTTTTCAGTGTCTTTTACTTCCTTAAGTTTATTTCTAAGCATTTTATTCTTTTTAATGTAATTAGAAATTAGATTTTCTAATTTCTCTTTAAGATAGTTTGTTATTAGTGACAGATATAGAATTTTGTATATTATTTTATATCATGCAACAGTTTTTTTGGTGGAACCTTGAGGATTTTCTATATTAATATCATGTCATAGGCAGTAGTGAAAGTTTTACTTCTTCCTTTATTATTTGAATGCTTTTTGTTTACTTTTCTTGCCTAATTGCTTTGGCTAAGATTTCTAACACTAAGTTGAATAAAGTGGAAGAGTGATCATTCTTGTCTTTTTCCTCATCTTAAACAGAGAGCTTTCAGCTTTTCACCATGCATTACAATGCTATGTGCATGTGCTAAGTTGCTTCAGTCATGTCTGACTCTTTGCGACCCCCATGGACTGTAGCCCACCAGGCTCCTCTGTCCATGGTATTCTCCAAGCAAGGATCCTGGAGTGGGTTGCCATGCCCTCCTCCAGGGGATCTTCCCTACTCAGAGATCGAACCTATGACTCTTAGGTCCCTTGCACTGGCAGGCGAGCTCTTTACGACTAGCGACACTTGGGAAGTCTGGTGTTACATTACGATGTTCAGTTCGGTTGCTCAGTCATGTCCGACTCTTTGCGATCCCATGAATCACAGCATGTCAGGCCTCCCTGTCCATCACCAACTCCCAGAGTTTACTCAAACTCATGTCCATCGAGTTGGTGATGCCATCCAGCCATCTCATCCTCTGTCATCCCATTCTCCTCCTGCCCCCAATCCCTCCCAGCATCAGGGTCTTCTCCAATGAGTCAACTCTTTGCATGAGGTGGCCAAAGTATTGGAGTTTCAGCTTCAGCATCAGTCCTTCCAAAGAACACCCAGGACTGATCTTCTTTAGGATGGACTGGTTGGATCTCCTTGCAGTCCAGGGGACTCTCCAGAGTCTTCTCCAACACCACAATTCAAAAGCATCAATTTTTCGGCACTCAGCTTTCTTCACAGTCCAACTCTCACATCTGTACATGACCACTGGAAAAACCATAGCCTTGACCAGATGGACCTTTGTTGGCAAAGTGATTTCTCTGCTTTTTAATATGCTATCTAGGTTGGCCACAACTTTCCTTCCAAGGAGTATCTTTTAATTTCATGGCTGCAATCACCATCTGCAGTGATTTTGGAGCCCAAAAAAATAAAGTCTGACACTTTTGCTACTGTTAATCATGTCTAATTATGTTAATGTTAATAGTTAACATTTGATAAATATTTTTTATGGCTTCAGTTAAAATAATTACATAGTCTTGAGAAAGCAAATACATAGGATAGAAGAACAGGTGGCTGCTTAAGGCATTTCACCTGAAGAATGGGAAAGTAACTTTGAAGGAAAGTTTGTAATCTTACTAAAGACTCAATGGTTCTGAATTCCACTTTGTATGGAAATTTTTACATACCTAATGCAAAAAAAAAAAAAAAAAAAAAAAAAACCATCAAATGCTCATATTATTTTCTTCACTTTTCTAAAAATAGATATGTGAATTTAACTGATAATTGATATTGACTAGAGTTATTTTGGAAATAAATACATTTAAAACTGGTATATTCTTAAATTTACTAACATATGGTGCAAATGCAAGTGAATATTTTTAACTATTGCTTGTTCCACATGCTCAGTGACATAAATATTTCTGAGGGTCTTTCATCAAAATTTATTTTTGAGCCCACATCTCCTATAAAAGCCATAATTCAGTGTTTCTGGTTTGCTCAACTTGACAACTTCACAAATCTCTTAATTGGGTTTCCAATCTCCATAATTCTGCTCTCTAGTCCACTCTTCACTCATACACAAAAAAAGTCTTTAAAAAAAGTGTCAGTCATATCATTGTGCTAACTCCTTACCACACTGCATTAATTTTCTAGGGCTTCCATAACAAAGTAACAAAGACTAGGGAACTTAAATAACAGAAGTCCTGGAGGATGTAAGGCTAAAGTCAATGTTCCAACAACCTTAACTTCTTTGATTTGTAGATGACTTCCCTCTTGTTGCCTCTTTATATCTTTGTCTCTGTATACGTATAGGTGCCCTGATATCTCTTCCTTGTTTTGGAAGGACATAATTTATATTGCATTAGAACCTGATATAATGGCCACATTTTAATTCACTCACCTTTTTAAAGTCCTTATCTCCAAATATAGTTACATTCTAGGGTACTGAGGCTTAAGTCTGGAATTTGGGGGTACATATTTCAGCCCAAAACACATTACTTACTAGGTTCTGTGTTTGTTGATTCATATTCACATCTCCAAGTTTATATCATGTCACTAGCTCACCTTCTCACTGCTGTAGCATACATACTTACATTTACATATTTAATCCATTTTGAGTTTATTTTTGTACATGGTGTTAGGAAGTGTTCTAATTTTACTCTTTTACATGTAGCTGTCCAGTTCTCCCAGCACCATTTATTGAAGAAGCTGTCTTTGCTCCACTGCATATTCTTACCTCCTTTGTAAAAAAGTGAGGTACCTGTAGGTCCATGGGTTTATTTCTCAGCTATCTTGTACCATTGATCTATATTTCTGTTTGCATCAGTATCATACTGTCTTGATGACTGTAACTTTGTAGTATAATCTGTAGTCAGGGAGGTTGATTCCTCCAGCTCCATTCTTCTTTCTCAGGATTGCTTTGGCTATTTGGGTTCTTTTGTGTTTCCATATGAATTGTGAGTTTTTTTGTTCTAGTTCTGTGAAAAATGCCGTTGATAACTTGACAGGGATCACACTGAATCTGTAGATTGCATTTGGTAGTATAGTCACTTTCACAATATTGATTCTTCCTACCCAGGAACATGGACTCTCTCTCCACCTGTTTATGTCACCTTTGATTTCTTTCAACAGTGTCATATAATTTTCTGTGTACAGTTCTTTTGTCTCCTTAGTTAATTTTGTTCCTAAATATTTTATTCTTCTTTTTGCAATAGTGAGGATTGATTCCTTAATTTCTGTTTCTGATTTTTCATTGTTACCTAACAAGATGAGTACTTCTAGCTATATTTCCCATGAGGTTTTATGTCCCAAAGAGAGTCTCAGTAGACCCCCAACCCCAGGGGATCCTTCAAGCCCAGCAGGTAGGTCTGTCTCAGGCTCCTTTTAAGTCACTGCTTTTGCCATGTGTTCCAGTGCACGTGAGACTTTGTATTGTCCTACAAGAGTGAAGTCTCTGTTTCTCCCAGTCCTATAAAACTCTTGTGATCAAGACCTGATGGCCTTCAAATGCTCTGGGGGCTCCTCCTCCGGATGCCAGACCCCCTCAGGATAGGGAGCCTGGTGGGCTCAGCAATTTCACTCCTGTGGGAGAACTTCTGTGATGTAATTATTCTTCAGTTTGTGGGTTTGCCTACCTGGGGGGACAGGGGCGGGTATACAATTTATTTTATTGCAATGTGCCCCTCTTTCCATCTGCTTGTGATTTCTTCTTTGTCTTTGGATGAAGAGTATTTTCTGTGGTAGGTAGGTTCCAGTCTTTTTTATTGATGATTCTTCAGTTAGTTGTGATTTTGATATTCTCATGGGAAGGGATGAGTTCAAGGTCTACTCTGTCAATTTGTCTACTGTCCCAACTTGTGGCCTCTAAAGCAGACAGGGTTGCTTAATTTCCTGTTTTCAATTTAATTAGTTTTGCTCATTTTTTTCTTATTTCTTTTGACCTGCATACCTTAGATTTTTTTTTCCCTAGTTTGCTAAGGTGGAAATGTAGATTATTTTTTAATGTATTTTTTAAAAATATACACATTTGCTGCTATAAATTTCCCTTTAAGCACTTCTTTCACTCATCCTACAAATTTTAATGTCATGCTTACATTCACTTAGTTTAAAGTATTTTTAAAATTTCCTTTGAGATTTGTTTTTTGAACCACATGCTATTTAGAAATATGTTATTTCATTTCCAAGTATTTGGGTATTTTCCAGTTATCTTCCTGTTACTGATTTTTTAAATTAATTTTTATTGGAGTGTATTTGTTTGTTACTAATTTCTAGTTTAAAATCCCTGTGGTCTGAGAGCAGACACTGTATAGTTTCCATGTTTAACAAATGTGTTAAGGTATGTTTACGGCCTAGACCAGGGAAACTCTTGGTAAATCTTCAATATGAACTTGAGAAAAATGTATAATTAT
Source organism: Muntiacus reevesi (assembly GCF_963930625.1). NCBI lineage: Eukaryota > Metazoa > Chordata > Mammalia > Artiodactyla > Cervidae > Muntiacus > Muntiacus reevesi. The sequence goes on along the minus strand of NC_089270.1, from coordinate 36,096,149 downwards.
GGTGTTTAATTCAAGAATATTGTACTTTTGAAAACATGGTTGAATAGAGGAAAAGAATTACTGTGACCCTAAATAAAATTAAATACAAAAAATTCACTCCAAATTATTTTCTAGTAGAAGAAATTCAAAGTAATTTATTAAAAACATTCATTAGGAAATGATGTTCTACCTTAAGAGTCAAATATAAAAATGACAGTTGATTTCTATAATATTAATTTGAGACAACACTGATTTAATTCCCTTGCTTTCATAAGCACAAACTCTAACCAGAAATCTATCAAAGTAGTCCATGATTCTGACATTGGTGTTAGCTCATACCTGTATCTAAAAGTCTTGGAAATAGCTGGGTAATCCCTCTTCATGTGTGCACCATTAGCCTGTGAAAAAGTTACAGATATCTTATAGAAAATAGAAAGATTGTGTATTGAGACTATTTGCTGTGTTTTTTGGTCCTATTCAATGGGACTCAGCTTCTGGCCATTGAGTGTCTTATCTGTGAAATGGTTCAAGACTTTAAAATTCAGCAAACTACCAAATTTTTACACTGGGGTGACTGAAACTATCTTCCTATTTTGTCTTATTCCACAAATTAAGCAAAACTTTAAATCATCTGACCAACGATTTTTGTTTTGGAAATCAATTTACTAAACAATGCCAGAGCTCCCTCTAGGTTTAAGACATCTCAAATACCACTTCTTCATCCTTAAATTGTCCTAGGTTGCATAAAGAAATAACTGGCCTCTACAATCTGAGATCCCAGGACCCACAATAATATCAGGTATTCCAGCTCCATGACAGCATCCTCCTCCATCATCCTGGTTTCCAAAGGACAGGCACTACCAAGCCTCTCAAAGAAGCAAGCGTCCTCATCATAAGGGCATTTTCAGTTGCCTCAACCTGTTAATATTCTTCTAGCATATGTTTTTCTTCTTTTTCCCATATTTAATGATGTCTTCCTATTAGTGTACAAATATGATTAGGACTTGACATAGATCATTCATTGTCAGGCTAACTTTTTAATTTCAAATCAGTGCTAAATTTTCTACTATGAAGAGGTTATGACACATATATTATAGAAGTGCAGGGTCAGCTGAACAGAATATGAGGGAAGATATGTTATATACTATATGTTATATTAATATAGATTACAACATTGTTATATAATTTATTATATACTACATGTTATATATTTAATGTAACAATGAATGTAACTGTATATTTTGTGTGTATATATATATGTGTGTGTGTGTGTATGTGTATCTGCACACACATATATTTACACACACATAGCAAACGGGTATCCTTTATCAACTTACTTATATAATGTCATAGCAAAAACTGCACCTAATAAGTAGGCAAGAAAGGCTTTATCCAAATTTGCTGCAACAGGGAAGAGAATTCAAATCGCAGCCTGACCTCAATGATACTAAAACAAATATTTGAGGGGCTTACTTTGGCCACCTCATGCGAAAATTTGACTCATTGGAAGAGAGCCTGATGCTGGGAGGGATTGGGGGAAGGAGGAGAAGGGGACGACAGAGGATGATATGGTTGGATGGCATCTCCGACTCGATGGACATGAGTTTGAGTAAACTCTGGGAGTTGGTGATGGACAGGGAAGCCTGGCGTGCTGTGATTCACGGGGTCGTAAAGAGTCGGACACGAATGAGCGAGTGAACTGAACTGAACTGAACTGAATAATGGAAAATATTGTCTTTTCCCTAAAGAAAAGGAAAACTAAAACTTTTCCTGTCTACATAATAGGTGGTACTTGTACAACTTGGAGCAAGGTACCCACCAAAATTAGGTTCCTGCCCTCCAACAGAGACTGGGAAACAGGAGTACTATCTTTCTTGATGATTAAAATCCCAAAGGCTGGCCCCTGGTTCTTGAGAAAGACACACCTACATTTTAAAACTAGCAAAAAGCTTTTCAAAAGATTTACATCTCAAAGAGGGAAAGAAAGGATATACTAGAATTTTTATTTTCTTTGTTTATTAACTTAATGTTATAAGGAAAGGGAAGTCAGTGTACTAGAGTCAGGTAAGAGCCAGTCTAAAGTTTTGTCAAATTGATAGAAAGATTAAGGCCTTGTTGGTCAATTCATGATAAATTTCATCTCATTATTAAGAGAGAAATCAAAATAAATAAGTTTCTAAAATGTCTTATAAAATATTTCAAAATTTTAAAAAATATTTAACAACAACTAAATCTTACAAGAAATGTAAGCCTTTTCTAGATATGTTTGACACTTGTCCTTAAGGAAAAGATGATAATATGCTTAATAACTTGAAGAAAATTTCACTGCAATATTGTCAAATGTTCATTCATTCAAGCAAAAGATAAATTCTTCCAATTACTTAACGAGAATATTTTTAATATTAGTATGCTAATCTTTATATTATTTGCTGTTTAAGGGAAACTTTTTAGACTACAGTGTAGATAAAGAAGCATGGTTTAGATAACAGGTTATTTAGAGATATTTTTAAATCTTATATAAGATACAGACTATTATATAGAATATATAAAAGCACTATATGTTTCTTTTTTACTTCTTATAACTACAAGGCTACAAAGCAGAATCTACAATAGACACACCATTTATATATGGGTTGAAAGCATTCAGTTCAGTTACTTAGTCATGCCTCACTCTGCAATCCCATGGACTGCAGCACACCAGGCTCTCTGTCCATCACCAACTCCTGGAGTTTACTCAAACTCATGCCCATTGAGTCAGTAATGCCATCCAACCATCTCATCCTCTGTCATCCCCTTCTTCTCCCACCCTCAATCTTTTTCAGCATCAGGGTCTTTTCAAATGAGCCAATTCTTCGCATCAGGTGGCCAAAGTACTGGAGTTTCAGCTTAGCATCATTCCTTCCAATGAATATTCAGGACTTATCTCATTTAGGATAGGCTGATTGGATCTTCCTGCAGTCCAAGGGACTCTCAAGAGTCTCCTCCAACACGACAGTTCAAAAGCACCAATTCTGTGGTGCTCAGCTACTTATAGTTCAACTCTCACATCCGTACATGACTACTGGAAAAACAATAGCTTTGACTAGACAGACCTTTGTTGGCAAAGTCACATCTTTGCTTTTTAATATGCTGTCTAGGTTGGTCATAACTTTTCTTCCAAGGAGCAAGCGTCTTTTAATGTCACAGCTGCAACCAACATCTGCAGTGATTTTGGAGACCAAATAAATAAATAAATAAATTAATTAATTAATAAAGTTTGTCACTGTTTCCACTGTTTTCCTATCTATTTGCCATGAAGTAATGGGAGCAGATGCCATGATCTCAGTTTTCTGAATGTTGAGCTTTAAGCCAACTTTTTCACTCTCCTCTTTCACTTTCATCAAAAGGTTCTTTAGTTCTTCACTTTCCGCCATAAGGGTGGTGTCATCTGCATATTTGAGGTTATTGATATTGCCCCTGGCAATCTTGATTCCAGCTTGTGCTTCATTCAGTGCAGCATTTCTCCTGATGTACCCTCCTTGTAAGTTAAATAAGCAGGGTGACAATATATAGCCTTAACATACTCTTTTCCCAATTTGGAATCAGTCTTTTGTTCCATGTCCAGTTCTAACTGTTGCTTCCTGACCTGCATACAGGTTTCTCAAGAGACAGGTCAGATGATATGGTATTCCCATCTCTTGAAGAATTTTCCGCAGTTTGTTGTGATCTACACAGTCAAAGGCTTTGGCATAGTCAATAAAGCAGAAATAGATGTTTTTCTGGAGCTCTCTTGCTTTTTTGATGATCCAACGGATGTTGACAATTTGATCTCTGGTTCATCTGCCTTTTCTAAATACAGCTTGAACATGTGGAAGTTCACAGTTCATATACTGTTGAATCCTGGTTTGGAGAATGTTGATCATTCCTTTGCCGGTGTATAAGATGAGTGCAATTGTGCAGTAGTTTGAACATTCTTTGGTATTGCCTTTTTTTGGAATTTGAATTAAAACTGAGCTTTTACAGTCCTGTGGCTACTGCTGAGTTTTCCAAATTTGCTGGCATATTAAGTGCAGCACTTTCACAGCATCATCTTTTGGGATTTGAAATAGATCAACTGGAGTTCCATCACCTCCACTAGCTTATTCATAGTGATGCTTCCTAAGGTCCACCTGACTTCGAATTCTAGGAATTCTGGCTCTAGGTGACTGATCACACATTTGTAATCACAAAGGTAATCTGGCTTATAATAGATGCACCAGTTACATATGGGTTGATACCATAGCAGAAAGAAAATCCTTTCGCTGTATTGTTGCATCACCATCCCCTGCTGTTAAGCATAACAAACATCACAATGAAATATTTGTCTACTTTGCCAATTTGAATAAAGATGTTGTAATAAAAGTGAGAGTCAATTAGGGTAAACAAGAATCCCATGTGTGTCTTAAATGTTCTTATTGGAGTGGGGAAACACAGCACTGTTACAACTCTTAAATTCCTTCTTTATTTTATCTGAGAATTCCTCTGTGCACACTCAGGCTCAGCAGGGAGTTTAAAAAAGAGGCAATTGAGAAAAAACTTGATAAACCAATATCTGAATAATTTAGGTGGCACAAAGGAGAACTGGGAATCATTAAGAGAGGCAATATCTAGGATAAGAGCTTCAAGTTTTGAGTGCTACTAGTGAGAAATGCAATATAAAGCAAGCAGGAATTCCCTTATAGTCCTGGAGATTAAAACTGTGGCACAAAGCTATTCTGTCAAATGCCCCAGTTGGTTATCTGAGAGCAAAACTTGCCTTTACAAATGCATCCAGATTTATTCACAGGTGCTTGTAAGCCGCTTTAAAAAAAAAAAAAAAAGAAAGAAAGAAAGAAAGAAAATCTGTATTAGAACTAAAGAAAATGGCCTAATTGTCATGTAGCTTGACTGTGGTACTGAATTTATCATCATGATGTTATCCCCCTCCTCCTCTTCATCATCATCATGCACATCCTTAAAAGTGAATTTTTAAACCCACCAAAACCTTCTTTCCCGACTTTCACTACCTCTCTCTTCACAAAAAAGAGCAAGTCTTTACGTGCACAGGAATTTTAAACATGTGAGAAATGGTACAATTTACTATGACAAATAGGTAGGAGAAGCTGAAATTTCTGTGGCAAAGATAGAAGCCAAACAAATGGCAGCTGTTTACATTTCTCTCCTTAGGGTTGTTGTGGTTCAGTCACTCAGCGATGTCTGACTCTGCGACCCCATGGACTGCAGTATGCCAGGCTTCCCTGTCCTTCACCATCTCCCGGTGTTTTCTCAAACTCATGTCCATTGAGTTGATGCCATCCAACCATCTCTTCCTCTGTCATCCCCTTATCCTCCTATCTTCAATCTTTCCCATTATCAGGGTCTTTCCTAATGAGTCGGCTCTTCCCATCAGGTGGCCAAAGTTTTGGAGTTTCAGTTTCAGCATCAGGATAGTGATAACCAAAAGTGCTAACATATTTGGGCCACTGCTACCACTCTTGAACCTCACTGATTTGAAATTCACTAAAACAAACAAACAAACAAAGAAATTCACTAAGGAAATCACATTTAAATTAAAATCTATTTTTGTTAACAGGAAGGTGTGAAAACAGACATTAGTGTCTAAAGGCAAAACTAACATTTAATTTAGACTTTAAAAAAAATTTTTAGTCATCAAGAAAATACTAGGAAGGAAGAAATACCTCCTTTTAGTACTGAGACAAATATAAGCAATGGTATAGAAAATGACAAATTTATCTTCAGACAAGAGATAATGTTAATTTCTTTTTTTTTTGTTAGAAAATAGTATGTTCCAGTGTTCTTGCCTGTTCTCATATATTTGTTGGAATTTCCCTCTGTATTTTTGAGGACTTTTTTTGGTTACCATTTTTCTTTGGGGGAAGGTGTTTTGTTATGGATTTAATATTTTTAATATTCTTGTTCCCCATTTTTCCTTCTACCAATTTGGGCAAGCTGTAGCTTCTTTCTCTTTTGAGGTATTTGACCAACTTTAAAAAGTTGTTATTATGGTAAAATTTTCATATCACTATTACCACTCAAAATGGCTTGAGAATCCACTGTGATCCTCCCCCTTGTCTCACTCCCCCTTTTTATTGCTAAAATTGACAATTGCTGGTTTCATCCTTTTTCAACCTGTACCATTCTTGAGTGTTATAAAAATCTTTGGGTACATCTTTTGGTTTGAATGGGACCCCATGGGCTGCAGCACACCAGGCTTCCCTGTCCTTCACCATATTCCGATGCTAGTTCAAACTCAAATCCACTGAGTCGTTGATGCCATCAACCATCCCATCCTCTGTCATCCCCTTCTCCTCCTGTCTTCAATCTTTCCCATCATCAGGGTCTTTCCTAATGAGTCAGCTCTTCACATCAAGTGGCCCATGTATTGGAGTTTTAGCTTCAGACATCAGTCCTTCCAATGAATATTCAGAGTTGATTTCCTTCAGGATTGACTGGTTTGGTCTTCTTATTTTCATCCATCATAATTATATAAAGGGTCAAATAAAATGGAAAAATTATTATGATTATTTTATCTTCTTTGCCTCTTTAATGAAAAAAGAAAGGTCTAAGCTACTATTCAAGTGTCCATGTATTGTGGCTTGATAGCTCATTTCTCTTTAGCACTGAATCATATTCCATTACAAGGTTGTACCACAGGTTGTTTATTCATCTGTTGAAGGAACAGATGCTTCTAAGTGCTGATAAATTTGAAGAGAACTACTGTAAATATTCACTAAAGGCTCTGTGTGAATGTAAAATTTCAACTTATTTGAGTAAATACTAAATAAATAAATAAATAACAATAAAGATCACTAGATCATACATTTAGCATGCTTTGTTTTGTAAGGAACTGCCAGACTATCTTCCAAAGTTGCCCTAACAGAGCACTTTTCAAAACAACTTTAAGGAGGAGTTTTAGAAAAAACTTTTTTATGGACAAAGATCAAAGGCAGAAAATTGGGTTAAACATATTATGAGAAATAGTTAGCAGTGAAGTTAGAAAATTGCACAAAATTGTCAGATTTTCCATTTTCTGAACAAGAAAATTTAGTAAGAATATATGAGACTTTAGAAACAGATAAAAGATCTTGTATTTGAAGACACAGTAGCCAATAAATTAAAAAATAAATTGAGATGTAAAGAATAATCAAAATCAGGGTGAATTCTCTGAGGAGTGAAAATTTTATCAAGGATTGAAATAAAATACTCTATTTTAAATGGGTTCTGTCTTTCTGTTTGTCTCTTTCCCCATGTTATTTTAAAACAATTTTTTTTCCTGCAATTACCAGGAACATCAATGGTAACCCTGTCAGCATTAGACAACAGGAAGCATGTAAAATAAATACATTCTTCCAAAAAGTTATTACAGATCTTTGTTATCAATCACAATATCAGATTGAAGAGACATGGAATATTTGCCGAAATTTAGTTGTTTCTATTTTCATATGTTTTCTGAAATGCATGCTTTTATTGATAATTGTCTTCTGGATAAAAAAAAAAAATGTTGGCATAGGTTTTAGAAATTTTAAAGCAACCCTTTTGCAGTTAAAGATAATTAAGAACTATACTTAGCTCTTGTAATATATTAAATCAAATATCAGCAAAACTGTAATTATTACTGACACAGAAATCAAGGAGCAAATGATGACAAAATAGGTTAGACACTGACAATATAGTCCTTCTTTGAAGAGTGCACTATATATGCTATAAAATTGACATTCGAGAGGAAGTAATTCATTGACCTATTTACTAAGAAAATAATTTATTAGCTGTCAAGATTAACAAAAAAGAGGGAAGTGTATTCAACTTAGTTCAAATATTCGCTGTTTGTGAAACACTCAGGATATAATCTAAATTTTTGATTGAAGGACTAGAGAACAAGCATGTCTTAATATGGAGAAATGACTAATTATGCACACCAAGAGAACAGATTACCTGCACATGTATATAAATTAATTAGAAACTCTCTGGAGGTAAATCAGGGAACAGTAAAAATGATCAAATGCAAGTATTTGCTGAAGTGCCCCAAGGGTACAAATGATGTATTGAGCTTTACACATGCAGTGAGAATTTCACTAACTTCAATCTAAAATTGGTAACGTCTTTATTAAAGCAGGGCTTCCCTGATAGCTCAGTTGGTAAAGAATCCACCTGCAATGTAGGAGACCCCTTCGATTCCTGGGTTGGGAAGATATGCTGGAGAAGGGATATGCTACCCTTTACAGTATTCTTGGGATTCCCTTGTGGCTCAGCTGGTAAAGAATCTACCTGCATTGTGGGAGATCTGCGTTTGATCCCTGGGTTAGGAAGATCCCCTGGAGAAGAGAAAGTTGACCCACTCCAGGATTCTGGCCTGGAGAATTCCATTGACTGTATAGTCTATGGGGGTGCAAAGAGTCAGACACAACTGAGCAACTTTCACTTTCTTAAAACACTTAAAGTATTCAATCCAAAGTAATTCACTAACAAATAATTACTTATGTCAAATAGGCTTGTGATATATGAACCGTGAACTTCCAGATGTTCAAGCTAGTTTTAGAAAGGGCAGAGGAACCAGAAACAAATTGTCAACATCACTGGACATTCGAAAAAGCAAGAGAGTTCCAGAAAAACATCTATTTCTGCTTTATTGACTATGCCAAAGTCTTGACTGTGTGGATCACAATAGACTGTGGAAAATTCTGAAAGAGATGGGAATACCAGACCACCTGACCTGCCTCTTGAGAAATCTGTAGGCAGGTCAGGAAGCAACAGTTAGAACTGGACATGGAACAGCAGAGTGGTTCCAAATAGGAAAAGGAGTATGTCAAGGCTGTATCACTGTCACCCTGCTTATTTGACTTATATGCAGAGTATATCATGAGAAACGTTAGGCCGGATGAATCACAAGCTGGAATCAAGATTGCCAGGAGAAATATCCATAATCTCAGATATGCATATGACACCACTCTTATGGCAGAAAGTGAAGAAGAACTAAAGAGTCTCTTGATGAAAGTGAAAGAGGTGAGTGAAAAAGTTGGCTTAAAGCTCAACATTCAGAAAACTAAGATCATGGCATCCAGTCCCATCACTTCATGTCAAATGGATGGAGAAACAGTGGAAACAGTGGCTGACTTTATATTATGGGACTCCAAAATCACTGCAGATGGTGATTGTAGCCATGAAATTAAAAGAGACTCCTTGGGAGAAAAGTTATGACCAACCTAAATAGCATATTAAAAAGCAGAGACATTACCTTGTCAACAAAGGCCCGTCTAGTCAAGGCTATGGTTTTTCCAGTAGTCATGTATAGATGTGAGAGTTGGACTATAAAGAAAGCTGAGAACAGAAGAATTGATGCTTTTGAACTGTGGTGTTGGAGAAGACTCTTGAGAGTCCCTTGGACTGCAAGGAGATCCAACCAGTCCATCCTAAGGGAGACAGTCCTTAGTGTTTACTGGAAGGACTGATGTTGAAGCTGAAACTCCAATACTTTGGCCACCTGATGCAATGAGCTGACTCATTTGAAAAGACCCTGAAACTGGGAGAGATTGAGGGCAGGAGAAGGGCAAGACAGAGGATGAGATGGTTGGATGTCATCACAGACTCAATGGACATGAGTTTGAGTAACCTCTGGGATTTGGTGGTGGACAGGGAGGCCTGGGGTGCTGTGGTTCATGGAATCGCAAAGAGTTGGACATGTCTGAGTAACTGAACTGAACTGAGGCTTGTGATTATTGTAATAGTATTTAATTACCGCATTCAGTTCATTTTCAAATTTTCCTTTATATTTCCTTAGAAAGTATAGCATATGACAACAAAGGCAATACGTACATTTGTGCTATTTAATTGTGTGTGTGTGTGTGTAACTTCATATATCACTACTATGAGAATCAGTGTGGAAAGCACCCCTTTTTAATAACTGGTCAATTCAAAGGGAAACTTGCATATAGCATATTCTAAGTAAACAGTGAAAACTGTATATAAATATGACAGATGTTTTATACGTAATGTTATTGCAAGCTTAAACTTTTAATAAACTTTATATGATTTTAATAAGTATTGTGCTATGCAATTTACTGTAAATATACAAATCTTCCTTAACTTAGGAAAGGAATTATGTCCTGATAAACACATAATAGTTGAAAATACTGTAAGTTAACAATGTATTTAACACATCTAATATATCAATCAACATAAACTAGACTATCCTTAAACATGCTCATGACACAGTAGCCTACAGTTGAGAAAAATCATCTACACAAAGCCTTTTTTACAATAATAAAGTGTTGAGCATCGTATGTATTTATTGAATTCCATAGTGATAGTGAAAAACAGAAAGGCTATATGAGTACAGGATGGTTGTAAGTACATTCTTTCTCCTTGTGATGTCATGGATAACTGGGAACTGTAGCTTGTCACCACTGCCCAGTAGCATGAGAGAGTATGTACTGTGTATTACTATCCCAGGTAAGGATAAAAATTCAAAAACTGAAGTACAGTTTCCATTAAATGCATATTGTTTCCACACCATCAGGTCAACAAATGGTTAACCAAACCATCATTAAGTCAGGGACCATCTGTACTCAAAATATTATGGACTGCCATGTTTAGGTTAACTCTGACAGTTCCTACGTTTTTAGTGTAAATAATCTTTGAAAATGGTAATAATAAAAAAATTATATTACTATGAATAAGCATATATATTTTAAAATCTTTCACTGTGATTCATTTCAAAACCCATTCACCAAAATCAATGATGATGAAGATTGATGTGAAAGATGAAGTAAGAAAGCCTTGAGCTATCAAACAGTAACTTAATTGAATCAGCTAATTGTTTACATATTGCCAACATATGAGAAACATAATTAGAAATTTATCAGTCATAAAATTTTCACAGGTGAATAAGATTAGTATTTTTTAAAACATGAGTTCATTAAATAGATATATTTTGCTAATATGTTAATACATGTGTTAAATTAATACTTATTCTATGAGTATTATATTAGGCACCTATACTAGACAGTATATTAAGAAGCAGAGACATTACTTTTCCAACAAAAGTCCGTCTTGTCAAGGCTATGGTTTTTCCAGTAGTTATAGATGTCAGAGTTGGACTATAAAGAAAGCTGAGCATTGAAGAATAGATGCTTTTGAAATGTGGTGTTGGAGAATACTCTTGAGAAACACTTGAACTGCAAGGAAATCCAACTAGTCCATTCTAAAGGAGATCAGACCTGGGGGTTCATTGGAAGGAATGATGTTGAAGCTGAAACTCCAAAATTTTGGCCACCTGATGCAAAGAGCTGACTCATTTGAAAAGACTCTGATGCTGGGAAAGATTGACGGCAGGAGGAGAAGGGGACGACAGAGGATGAGATGGTTGGATGGCATCACCGACTCAATGGACATAGGTTTGTGTGGACTCTGGGAGTTGGTGATGGACAGGGAGGCCAGAGTGCTGTGGTTCATGGGGTTGAAAAGAGTCAGACACGACTGAGCAACTGAACTGAATTAAACTGAACTCTTATACTAAGGTTTAAAATCATTACATTTTGTCCAAATTTTTAAACTCAGATATTATCAAAATGTTATGTAATTATGCATAAGTTCTATGGGTTTGTCTGTAGTTGCATAATGATTAACGCTCCCAAAATCAAGATACAGAACATTCTATCACCCTAAATCACGCCTTTATGTTTCTTAGCATTCAATCCATTCCACCTGTCCTCAGTCCTGATCTGATTTCAGTAATGATAGTATTGTTGTGTCCCAGAATATATGAATGGAATCATGTATCATGAAGTCTTCTTTTACATAGCATAATGTTTCTGAGTTTCACCAGTGTTGCTAAATGTATGTGTAGCTTGTTCATAACAAGTTTCAATTTAATTTTTAATGCATTCCTTACATGGGAAAGATTCATGGGAATCTGTTAATTTTATTATTAGAACTAAGTTTGAAACTATCATGAAAATCAAAGAGGTACCTTTTCCAAATACAAGAGAAATAAGAGAAGATATAAGAGAAATATAAGGGAAATAAGTATAACAGTTTTCTAAGCAACTGTTAAATATAATTCATCTATATCTACCTATTGATCATAAAAGACTGTATAATTCAGAACACATTAACTAAAAATATAAAAATCTAGGTATATATCGAAGTGTGACTTGAGATATAGTGAAAGTGAAAGTCACTCAATCATGTCCGACTCTTTGCAACCCCATGGACTATACAGTCCATGGAATTCTCCAGGTCAGAATACTGGAGTGGGTAGCCATTTCCTTCTCCAAGGGATCTTCCCAACCCAGGGATTCAACCCAGGTCTCCCGCATTGCAAGATGATTCTTTACCAGCTGAGCCATTAGGGAGACCACCTGACCTGCCTCTTGAGAAATCTGTATGCAGGTCAGGAAGCAACAGTTAGAACTGGACATGGTACAACAGACTGGTTCCAAATAGGAAAAGGAGTACATCAAGGCTGCATATTGTCACCTTGCCTATTTAACCTATATGCAGAGTACATCATGAGAAATATTGGGCTGGAAGATGCACAAGCTGGAATCAAGATTGCTGGGAGAAATATCAATAACCTCGGATATGCAGATGACACCACCCTTATGGCAGAGAGTGAAGAGGAACTGAAAAGCCTCTTGATGAAAGTGAAAGAGGAGAGTGAAAAAGTTGGCTTAACGCTTAACATTTAGAAAACTAAGATCATGGCATCTGGTCCCATCACCTCATGGGAAATAGATGGGTATACAGCAGAAACGGTGTCAGACTTTATTTTTTTGGGCTCCAAAATCACTGTGGTTGATGACTGCAGCCATGAAATTAAAAGATGCTTACTCCTTGGAAGGAAAGTTATGACCAACCTAGATAGCATATTAAAAAGCGGAAGACATTACTTTGCCAACAAAGGTCCAGCTAGTCAAGGCTGTGGTCTTTCCAGTGGTCATTTATGGATGTGAAAGTTGGACTGTGAAGAAAGCTGAGCACTGAAAAATTGATGCTTTTGAACTGTGGTGTTGGAGAAGACTCTTGAGAATCCCTTGGACTGCAAGGAGATCCAACCAGTCCATCCTAAAGGAGATCAGTCCTGGGTGTTCATTGGAAGGACTGATGCTGAAGCTGAAATTCCAATACTTTGGCCACCTCATGCGACGAGTTGACTCTTTGGAAAAGACCCTGATGCTGGGAGGGATTGGGGGCAGGAGGAGAAGGGGGCGACAGAGGATGAGATGGCTGGATGGCATCACCGACTCGATGGGCATGAGCTTGAGTAAACTCCAGGAGTTGATGATGGACAGGGAGGTCTGGCGTGCTGCAATTCATGGGGTCACAAAGAGTCGGACACGACTGAGCGACTGAACTGAACTGATAAAGATCCTTATTGGAATTCGTGATGCTATCGAATCATCTCATTGTCTGTTGCCCTCTCCTCCTTCTTCCTTCAATCTTTCCAGCATCATTGTCTTTTCCAATGAGTCGGCTGTGGCCCAAGTATTATAGCTTCAGCTTCAACTTCAGTCTGTCCAATAAGTATTTAGGGTTGATTTCCTTTAGGACTGACTAGTTTTATCTCCTTGCTGTTCAAGGGACTCTCAAGAGTCTTCTCCAGAACCACAGTTTGAAAACATCTGTTCTTCGGAGTCTTGCCTTCTTTATGGTTCAGCTTTTTATAGTTCAACTTTCTCCTTTATTTGAGTTCAGTTTCATGGATTTAATTTCCTTACATGCTATGTGCTAAGTTGCTTCAGTCGTGTCCCACTCTTTGCGACCCTATGGACTGTAGCCCTCCAAGGCTGCTCTGTCCCTGGATTCTCCAGGCAAGAATACTGAAATGAGTTGCCATTTCTTTCTCCAGAGGATCTTCGCAACCCAAGGATCAAACCTGGGTCTCCTGTGTTGCATGCAGATTCTCTAATCTCTGAGTCACTAGGGAAGCCATTATGTTCTTTAGCCATCCTAATAATTCTTTCCTGACTTCATCTGCCCTTTCTGGAAATACTTTCAGTTGAATTTTTCTCCATAGTCTGGCTATAAAAGTTGATGTTCCTAAGGTATATACTTTAGAATCTTTTTTTCTTTGGACTTGATATTCACTCCTTGACTTTATTTAACGTTCACACATCATGACCATATATGTAACATAATTTCAAGATTAAATATCCAATCAAATGCCTTGTGTTTAAATATATATATGATACAATTTACTAAAATATCCAGATAGATATCCAGCAGAAATCTCCAATACATGTCTAAAAATAAACTTCCTCTCTCCCTTCCCTTATTTCCTCATCTCTCCGCAACCTCACTGAGTGACACTACCCTATACTCAACTTCTTTTTCCAGACACCTGGGGTCTGTATGAGATTGCTTCTTGTCCCTGAAACCAACTTCAGTTACGAGACCTTGGTTTGTTAACTCTCTTCCCTACATACCTGTACTTCCTCAGGTTTTCTTCCTTTCTACCTTAACTGTCACTTGTATTTTGATCTTACTACAATATCATCCTAGTTTGTTACTTACCCTGTGCCTCCCATTTTGTACATTAGAATATGTGTGCTTTCTCAGGAATAATATTTTATTCTGCCACATACCTGTTGATTATCCATACCCCTAGGAAAATCCAGGCTGTCATGTTCTAATGTTTATGGTCCGTCACCAGTCATCTCTGTAGTGTCATCTTTCAGTAATCACCCCTCCTTTTCTGTGTTAAACTTTACCAAAGAGCCTCAGCTCTTTGCTTTCACTTACAATCTTTTCTGCCTGGGGCAACTTCTTATGTGCCAACTTAATTTCTACTCTTGTTTAAAAGAAACCTTAATATCATCTTCTAAATGAAATTTTGCCTGATCCTCCTACACTAGGGTTTTATTTTTAGTATCTTCTTAGTTTTCTATTGCTGTTACAGCAAATTAGCACAAATTTAATGGCTTAAAACTTCACTTATTTATTATCTTATAGTTCTTTAGAAGTCCAACATAAGTTTGATAAAGTGTCAACAGAACTGCATCCTTTCTGGAGGCTATAGGGAATAATCTACTTTCTTGCCTTTTCCAGTTTCCAGAGGCTACCTCTTTCTCCACCTCAGGAACACATTTCTCAGTATTCAAATCAGCAACATCACATCTCTCTGATTCTTCTTCCACAGCAAAATCTCAATTTGCTGACAGCTAGGAAAGCATTTCTGATTTTTAAAAACCCATGTGTTAGGTTGGACCCAGGTACATAACCTATTTGTTCTATATATCACAATTTGAAGATTGTAGAGATTAGGACATCAGAGACAGAACATTATGATGAAGATATCTTTGGAAAACCATTATCGTACCCACTGCAGTTCCCAAATTAATTTTACTTCTCCCTTCAATGTTTGTGTAACATTGCTGCAATTTTTACTGAATGCCTATTTTCTTAGATATTCTGTGAAGTGTATGTTTGAAATTTGCTTTCTACTCCCTGCAAAACAGCGTTCCTCTTAAATTTGTTAATCAAAGAAATGGCTACCTAGAACCTGGCTGCAAATGAACATTTGAGAAATATTGTGACATATAATAAAAGTTACTTTGCAATAATTTTACTTGTGAAATACATTAATCTCTTCCATTTTTGCCTAAGAACTCCTTTATTGAGAAGTCAGCATCCATAGGGAAAGAACAACCAATGGAGGTGGTTGGTATTATTTGAGCTATTCTCCCACATGCAGATTATGGAGTCTTTTCTCCCTAACAAGTAATATCCAATTTCTACTTAGTGGAAATTCATTCCATACTCTTACAAAAGATTTTAAAAATTAAGGTATTACTATGATTGTATTATTTTAAAAAATTTTTATATATCTTCATGGGTAACTTTATGGACAATAAGAAAAGAGACAACCATCAATGGCTTCTTCCATAGGTCTTACTTTAACCTGAAATAAATTCTACTTCCTGTTATTTTTGTTAGGCATGTTGTTTATTATTTTCCTTTTTTAAAATACAATTCATGTGTATGGTGTTAGAAAGTGTTCTAGTTTCATTCTTTTACAAGTGGTTGACCAGTTTTCCCAGCACCACTTGTTAAAGAGGTTGTCTTTTTTCCATTGTATGTCCTTGCCTCCTTTGTCAAAGATAAGGTGTCCATAGGTTCGTGGATTTATCTCTGGGCTTTCTATTCTGTTCCATTGATTTATATTTCTGTCTTTGTGCCAGTACCATACTGTCTTGATGACTGTGGCTTTGTAGTAGAGTCTGAAGTCAGGGAGTGTGATTCCTCCAGTTCCATTCTTCTTTCTCAAGATTACTTTGGCTATTCATGGTTTTCTGTATTTCCATACAAATTGTGAAATTATTTGTTCTAGTTCTGTGAAAAATACCGTTGGTAGCTTGATAGGGATTGCATTGAATCTATAGATTGCTTTGGGTAGAATAGCCATTTTGACAATATTGATTCTTCCAATCCATGAACACGGTATGTTTCTCCATCTGTTTGTGTCCTCTTTGATTTCTTTCATCAGTGTTTTATAGTTTTCTATGTACAGGTCTTTTGTTTCTTTAGGTAGATATACTCCTAAGAAATAAAAGCAAAACTAAACAAATGGGACCTAATGAAACTTAAAAGCTTTTGCACTACAAAGGAAACTATAAGTAAAGTGAAAAGACAGCCCTCAGATTGGGAGAAAATAATAGCAAATGAAGAAACAGACAAAGGATTAATCTCAAAAATATACAAGCAACTCCTGAAGCTCAATTCCAGAAAAATAAATGACCCAATCAAAAAATGGGCCAAAGAACTAAACAGACATTTCTCCAAAGAAGACATACAGATGGCTAACAAACACACGAAAAGATGCTCAACATCACTCATTATTAGAGAAATGCAAATCAAAACCACAATGAGATACCATTACACGCCAGTCAGGATGGCTGCTATCCAAAAGTCAACAAGCAATAAATGCTGGAGAGGGTGTGGAGAAAAGGGAACCCTCTTACACTGTTGGTGGGAATGCAAACTAGTACAGCCACTATGGAAAACAGTGTGGAGATTTCTTAAAAAACTGGAAATAGAACTGCCATATGACCCAGCAATCCCACTTCTGGGCATACACACTGAGGAAACCAGATCTGAAAGAGACACGTGCACCCCAATGTTCATCGCAGCACTGTTTATAATAGCCAGGACATGGAAGCAGCCTAGATGCCCATCCGCAGATGAATGGATAAGGAAGCTGTGGTACATTTACACCATGGAATATTACTCAGCCATTAAAAAGAATTCATTTGAATCAGTTCTAATGAGATGGACGAAACTGGAGCCCATTATACAGAGTGAAGTAAGCCAGAAAGATAAAGAACATTACAGCATACTAACACATATATACAGAATTTAGAAGGATGGTAACGATAACCCTATATGCAAAACAGAAAAAGAAACACAGAAGTACAGAACAGACTTTTGAACTCCGTGGGAGAAGGTGAGGGTGGGATGTTTCAAAAGAACAGCATGTATATTATCTATGGTGAATCAGATCACTAGCCCAGGTGGGATGCATGAGACGAGTGCTCGGGCCTGGTGCACTGGGAGGACCCAGAGGAGTCGGGTGGAGAGGGAGGTGGGAGGGGGGATCGGGATGGGGAATACGTGTAACTCAATGGCTGATTCGTGTCAATGTATGACAAAACCCACTGAAATGTTGTGAAGTAATTGGCCTCCAACTAATAAAATAAAATTTTAAAAAATAAATAAATAAATAAAATAAAATACAATTCATATCATACAGCTACAGATTGAATTTGGACAACAGGTGATGCTGGAATAGAACTAGATAGCAAGACATGAAGAAGGGAAAAGCCAAGACATAGATATTTTGTGTTTTCTGTCTTGAGTAGTATCTATCTGCAGCAATGGATATATCTCTTAATAGGGTTCCAGATTCTATCATGTACCTGTCTCTCTTTTGTTTTGCTCTCAGCTTTATGCTCTATTCATAATTTTATCACCAACTCATGTTTGGCTTGACTTTTTATCATTTTAATTCACTTCATGTATTGAATTCTCCTTGAACTAGTCATACATTTATTTTCTAGTTCAGAATCTAACTTCTATACTTGCTTTATGTGTACATATTTAAAACATACAGTGATTTCTTAGGCACATGTTTAAAACAGTTCTGAATAATACATAATTCTCTATTTTAATAATAAAGTTTTTTTTTTTTTTTTTTTTTTCTCTTGGAGGGGGCAGTTGAACAATATAAAATGTTAGGCATATGGATGGAAATAGTCAAGTATTTAGTTAAACACTGTGAATACATTCAAAATATGCTATACAAAATATAAATACTCTGAGATAGTTTAGTTTCCTCTCTCATTTATGTAGTGTTTTTAGTTAAAATTCCTAGTATGCATCTTGACATTAGTGACTTCATTATCATCAGAGCTTCTTCTGAGTTAAGAAATCTGATGATTTTCTACAGTACATAATCTTCATGCCAGGGTAACTGTTTAAGACAGATTTTTTGGGGGGGAGGTAAGGGTAAGTTAAAATTTTAATCCCACAACTATATATTTACATAATATTTTGACAGATACCTTTCCACTTGTTGTGGTGGTGTTTAACTGTACTTTAAGCATATTTTTATATTTTTACATATGCTTTCAGTAATGATTTGTAATAAAATTAAATTCCTACAATTTCATGTTCATACTATTGTAAATAACTATTGAACTTGTGTTATAATTGAGCACCTTTTAAAATAAAATCAATTCCAACAAGTGTTTTGCATAATCAATCAATGCTAGACATAACTGAGATTTGAACGGTCTATTAAACCTTCCTGAAATAGAACTTGGTTGTTTAAATTCATTAATTTTGAAAGTGCTTTACAAGAGGCTTTATAAGAACTCTTATGAATATTTTTTGAGGTAATATCACATCACTTTTCAGGCATATGTCAGGAACAAACCTACCCTTGGTCCATGTATATCTTGACAGGCAGTAGAATTCTTGAAATTGCACTAATAATGTATTAAAAATGTGCCAAATTAGCGAAGTAAGAAAGAAGGGTTACCTCATGTATTAACAAAAATTTTAAATTATTAAAATAGAGCATGTGTCTTTTTTATTTTAGGTTATTAAAGAATATTGAGCAGAATTCCATGTGCTATACAGTAGGTCTTTAAATATAGCAGTGTGTACATATCAATCCCAAATTCCCAAACTATCCCTCCCCTCTACTCTCCTCCCTTTGGCAATCACATTTATTCTCTACTTCACTTAGTATGATAATCTCCAGGTCCATCCATGTTGCTGCAAATGGCATTATTTCACTCTTTTCCGTGGCTAGTAATATTCCATTGTATATATTACCACATGTTCTTTATCCATTCATCTGTTGATAGACATTTAGGCTGCTTGCATGTCTTGGCTATTGTGGACAGTGCTACTATGAACATTGAGGTGTATGTATCTGTAGATCATCTTGGAAAGTATAGTCATTTTGACAATATTGATTTTTCCAATCAAAGAATATGGTGTATCTTTCCACCTGTTTGTGTCATCTTCTATTTCTTTAATCTGTGTATATTTATAGTTTTTAGAGTACAGGTCTTTTGTCTCCTTAGGCATTTTATTCTTTTTGACATGATGGTATACAGGATCATTTAATTTCTCTTTCTGATCTCTGTTAGTGCATAGAAATGCAACAAATTTCTGTATGTTAATTTTGTATCCTGAAACTTTTCCAAATTCCCTGAGTTATAGTAAGAGTAGTTTTATGGCAGCATCTTTGGGATTTTCTATCTATAGTATCATGTTGATAGCTTATGTTGAACTGTCAGATTTGTGATCCCCAAAGAAGATTTAGCTTAGAACCATGGACCAGGCTTGATCACTCAAGAACTTTTGTGTAGCAGACTTTTATTAAAGTAAGAAAAGGGATAGAGAAAGCTTCTGACATAGACATCAGAAGTGGGATGGATAGTGCCCCCTCACTAGTCTTAGAAAAGGAAGTTATATACTTTTCAATTGGTTATTACAGTAAATCAAAAGAATATCTCAAGGTTGTAAAGATCTTACTAGACCCATTCCCACAATTTATATTTTAAGATGGAAAGATTAGAACTAACAATAGAAAGATCTTACCAGACCCACTCTCATAATATATATTTTAAGATAACAAGATTAGTCAGAAGGTTCCTGTTAAGGAGAAGCATACCTTAGAGCAAAACACATTGTTATATTGATTTGTCCTTTTCTCCTTGAGAGTCCCAGACTCCTTTCTCCTCCTAGGGGACCCCAGACTTCTTATCAACCTGCCAAGGAATTGACTCTTTCAATGTAATCTGCAAATAGTTTTACTTCTTTTCCAGCTTGGATTCCTTTTTTTCTTCTGATTGCCATGGCAAGACTTCAAAACTATGTTAAATTAAAGTGCTGAGAGTGGACATGCTTATCTTGTTCATCTTAGAGGAAATATTTTCAGTTTTTCACCACAGAGTATGGTGCAGATTTGTCATATATGACCTTTATTGAGGTATTTTCCCTCATGCCCACTTTCTGGAGAATTTTGATCATAATTGGGTATTGAATTCTTTCAAAAACTTTTTCTCCATCTATTGAGTTGATCATATGACTTTTATTCTTCAATATGTTGATGTGTGTATTACACTGATTGATTTATGGATATTAAAAAACCCTTGGATCCTTGAGGTCAATTCCACTTGATCATGGTGTATGATACTTTCAAAGTATTGTTGGATTTGGACTGCTAGAGTTTTTTGGATGATTTTTGTTGTCTATGTTCATCAGTGATACTGGCCTGTAATTTTTTTTTTTTTTTCTTTTTTTCTGTTGTATCTTTCTTCAGTTTTGATATCGGGGTGATGAATGAGCTTAGGAGCATTCCTTACTCTGCAATTTTTTGAAAGAGTTTCAGAAGTATAGGTGTTAACTCTTCCCTGTTTGATAACAATCACCTGTGAAGTCATCTGAAGTGAAAGAAAGTGAAATTTGCACAGTCTTTGTGACCCAATAGACTATACAGCCCAAGGAATTCTCCTGCCTAGGATACTGAAGTGGGTAACCATTCCCTTCTCCAGGGGATCTTCCCAACCCAGGGATCAAAATGAGGTCTTCCACATTGGCGACAACCAGAGAAGTCCAGGAATACTGGAATGGGCAGCCTATCCCTTCTCCAGGGGATCACCCTGACCCAGGAATCAAACCAGGGTCTCCTGCATTGCAGATGAATTCTTTAACAACTGAGCTACCAGCATAGCCCATGAAGACAATTATTCCTGGAATTTTGTTGAGGATTTTTTAATCAGTTTCAATTTCAGTACTTGTGATTGGTCTGTTCATATTTTCTATTTCTCTCTGGTTAGACTTAGGGGATTGTACCTTTCTAAGAATTTGTCCATTTCTTCTAGGTTCTCCATTTTATTTGCATATAGTTGCTTGTGGTAGTTTCTTATAAAGGACACCATAGAAATACAAAGACTCTAACTTCTTTTTCATTTCTAATTTTATTGATTTGAGCCCTCTCCCTTTTTTCTTGATGAGTGTGCCTAAATATTTATTAATTTTATTTTTTCAAGAACTAGCTTTTAGTTTCTTTAATCATTTCTATTCTTCATTTCTATTTATTTCTGCTCTGACCTTTTAAAATTTATTTCTTTCCACAAACTTTGGTTTTTGTTTTTCTCTTACTAGTTGCTTAACTATAAGGTTGGATTGTTTATTTGTGATTTTTTTTTCCTGAGGTATAATTGTATTGTAAGTTTTAATAAATTATTTATTAAAATAAGGCATATTTCTTTTAAAATGTATGTCAGGGAGAAAGAATAGAAAGAGATATATAACAAACTACACAATGGCAGTTATATAGTGAAGATAATATTGCAATATATGATAGGTTTATAAAAGATGCCATTCCATTGCTTTTTTTCTCCTGAGAGCATTTACACAAGAATCAATCATGTGACCAACTGGAAAGAATAGTGTTATGTGCCATGTGACTAACATTAATCTCCTAGTCATAATGATTAAATGAGAAGATTCAATCTTCAATCAGATTGTATCTTCTAAATGTTTGGAACTGGATCATTGGCAGGCTAAGCCAATTTTTTGACTAACAGAAATACTGCCCCTATGAGTGGAAGTTGATGAAATTAATATTCCATGGATGGGAACTCTGGAAGTGTGTTGGTTTTAACATTTGTTCACTGGCTCAGTGTTTCCTTGGATAGGTGAAGCTTATCTCTTGTAATAAACTTAGGATAACCTGAAGGTCTTTCCAATTAATGACATTAATTTTTCCTTAAAAAACTTAAAGGATTAAAACAATTAATTGGATAAGCATTTAATCTTTGGCAACTTTTGCTTTATAAGATATATTGTTTCATTTTTCTGCTAAGAATATTTATAATACATGTCCTCCACCAAAAATTTTGCATATGTTTTATTTAAAAGATAAAAGTCATCTCTAAGCCAGTTGCATATTAAATATTGTGTTCTAAAAAGTGAAATAATTTATAACTGAATGATTTTATTCTGTTTAATTTTGGTTTCTTTACTTGCTTTCATGTCTCTTTATGTATGCTGTATATCTATCTACAAATCAAAACTTATTTCTTTTCCAAACACGTTTCTGTTTTGTAGCTATTAATTTGAATGTTTAATGTAACATTATTATGTTTTATAATGTCTTATTTCATACACATGTGTAAATACACAATACACACATTTTCATCAGTTTAATGAGCACTTTGAATGAGGCCAGTGGAATGGACATGTTCTGTATGAGTAAATAAATAACAGATTTTTAATAAATTACACTTAGGAGCAAATGTAAAATATTTTGCTAATATCTTATACTGATTATATGTTGAAATTGTAACACCTAGTTAAGTAAACTATATGATTAATATTAACCTTAATTGGCTCCCATTTTTTTAATTCAGTTTTTTGTTTCTAATGGTCAACACTCTTCTAGATAATAGAGTTAAAAGACATTTTCACTTTCAAAAAATATGTAGACCAGTATTCAATAATTATACATATGTTGAAAACAATATTATAATTAAGGCATCAAATGTTATATATATTTCATAGTAAAAATTCAATTTGTATTGAAATTTGAAGACTAGATAGAAGTTTATGATTAGAAACTAGAAAAAAATTTATGACACATGGTGGCTAATTGATATTCTAAAAGACATATATAGAATGATGTGAATAAGAGCAGGAGGCTAGAGGCATGTACCTAGGTAAGTGAAATACTTCACCTATATTTAGGAAATATTCAGCCTTTTATTAAATACATATCATGTTAAAAGATGCACAAAATTTCTGAGTGACTATCTTCATAGAGATCTGAAAAATACTCTCAGGCATCAATATCTCTGACTCAGAATTATGTTTTAAAATTTACTGTTGTGAATAAATCCAATTTGTTTAAACATCTGGAAAAGTACACAGTCCATTTCTCCTTTATAATTTATTATGTTTCTTAAATGGATAAATGTTTTGGTATTCACTGTATATGTAGGACACATACAT
Source organism: Muntiacus reevesi (assembly GCF_963930625.1). Classification (NCBI taxonomy): domain Eukaryota; kingdom Metazoa; phylum Chordata; class Mammalia; order Artiodactyla; family Cervidae; genus Muntiacus; species Muntiacus reevesi. The sequence continues at coordinate 36,072,626 of NC_089270.1, read as the reverse complement.
GAATCATGGTTACTTGGGAATTCCATTACAATCTAGCTTTGACTTCTAAGAGCATTAACTTTTGAACTTGAATGGTCAAAGAAGAAGAAAATAAAACTGCTAGAGATTTCATTGTCCTGTTTTACCTCATTATCTCTTATAGAGTCTCCTGCTGTTTATAAAATTGAAAAATCATGCTGAGCTGAATGTCCAATGGCCTGAATAAAATCAATTTTAACACAGTGTATCCTCATCTTAACGTTGTCATTGGAAGCAATGGAAAAGTAAGTTATGGTAGTCAATATTTCTTTATGTACTACATGCATAACTGCTATTTATGCTGTGATTTTACCTTGTTGTGAGGAACAAAACTGAGAGATCAGGGTCACCATCCAGAAAACCAAGGTTAAGGGCAGCTCTCAATCTGCTTATTAACATAGTGATCAAACTGACACCTAAAATTTAAGAATAAATTTTAGATTAGCTATATTTATTAAATTGCAGAATTTTAATAATTTTGAAGGATATGGTAAAATATAATTGCATTCTACAAAATTCATATAAATGTATTATTAAAGATTAACTTGATGTTTCAAAATACTTCATTAAGAATCAGAGATATCAGAGATGATATAGCATATTAAGCTATAAAAAATAATTTTAGCTATCTGTTCACTTCAAACTTATGAAAAATGTAGGAAAATTTTCATTTCCATGAAATATGCAAACATGAGGCCAAGTTAAAAAGGGTAGTAATAGGAAAAAGTGATTTTGCTTTATTTTATATAGCATCCACAGTTAGAAAAAACATATAATAGCTGTAAGGTTACCACTGCATTATTTTGCCTTGAGTAATTTTATATAAAACTATTAAAATATTCTGATATCCATTCCTAGAATCCAGGGGCAGGATTTCATTTTTAAAACATTAAAAACATCCTGTTCTCTTGATGCTAATATGATGATACTTGTTTTCTTGACTCAGTGCTTTAATGTAATTAAATTGTTTGGAAACTGTTGTTCAGAAATTCTGTTTTGTACTAGGAAACAAAAAATTACTGTAACATTTTCATTCCAGAAGACGGTCTGCTAGGAAGCTAGATTCAGTGTCCCAGAAGCTATTAAATATAAAAGTAACTTGGCACAGATTCACTGAGGCACAACTTCTAGAAAATTAGTTCATGTTAAGTTGCATTTAAGTAATTTAGTGTAGTAATATTCTTCTCTTAAAACATCTATAAAATATAAATATAAACATAATATCCACATATCCAGCTGTTCCAAAGAGATTCTGATCCATCTTTTGATCCCTTGAGGGTAATCAAACTAGAAATGACAATTTAAAAAGCACTAATTGCAATAGATTTTGTAGCTTGTTCTTGATATTGTTGTTTAACAATATTTACAGGGAAAATAAGAAAGACATAAGCTTAGGAGTCATTATTTACCTTTAAGCCTGTTTGTCTTCATAGATGTCTGCTATGTATTAAAAATACAGAATTATTTTTTAAAGTAGCCTTACTCACCTTCTCCCAATATTTAGTGGAGGGCTTCCCTGGTGACTCAGATAGAAAAGAATCTGCCTGCAATGCGGGAGACTGGGGTTCAATCCCTGGGTCAGGAAGATTCCAGGAGGAGGAAATGGCAAACCACTCCAGTATCCTTGCCTGGAGAATTCCATGGACAGAGGACCCTGGTGGGCTACAGTCCTTGGGGTCGCAAAGAGTTGGACACAACTGAGCAACTAACACACAACACACATTTATCTTAGTGTGCATATCTGATAAGCAATTAGGTAGAAAATACTTTAAAAACATGGAAAGTGACATGAAATGTAGCATATTATTACATGACTGTTGCTTATTCATTCTTGCTATAACCCAATTCAGGACCACTGATTATTAATAGAGGGAAGAAAAAAAGTTTGCTTGTGTTTTAACATAGCCGAATATTATTACAATAAAAAAAATAGTATTTACCATTTAAAATTAAAAAAATATTTTCAGGAGTTGATTTCAAGTATAATCCTTTCTCTTCAAACTGAAATAAATTTGTCCCATTCAGAATGCATTCTTAGAAGTAGAGAGATACTTACTACTCTCAAATGATATTCTGTTCAGTTCAGTTCAGTTCAGCCGCTTGGTCGTGTCCGACTCTTTGCAATCCTATGGACTGCAGCATGCCAGGCCTCCTGTCCACCACCAACTCCCAGAGTTTACTCAGACTCATGTCCATTGAGTCAGTGATGCCAGCCAACCATCTCATCCTCTGTTGTCCCCTTCTCCTCCCAACTTCAATCTTTCCCAGCATCAGGGTCTTTTCAAATGAGTCAGTTCTTCATATCAGGTGGCCTAAGTATTGGAATTATAGCTTCAGCATCAGTCCTTCCAATGAATATTCAGGACTGATTTCCTTTAGGATGGACTGGTAGGATCTCCTTGCAGTCCAGGGGACTCTCAAGAGTCTTCTCCAACACCACAGTTCAAAAGCATCAATTCTTCGGTGCTCAGTTTTCTTTATTGTCCAACTCTCACATCCATACATGACCACTGGAAAAATCATAGCCTTGATTAGATGGACCTTTGTTGGCAAAGTAATATCTCTGCTTTCTAATACACTGTCTAAGTTGGTCATAACTTTTTTTCCAAGGAGTAAGCGTCTTTTAATTTCATGACTGCAATCACCATCTGCAGTGATTTTGGAGCCCAAAAAAATAAAGTCTGCCACTGTTTCCACTGTTTCTCCATCTATTTGACATGAAGTGATAGGACTGGATGCCATGATCTTAGTTTTCTGAATGTTGACCTTTAAAACAAGTTTTTCACTCTCCTGTTTCACTTTCATCAAGAGGCTCTTTAGTTCTTCTTCACTTTCTGCCATAAGGGTGGTGTCATCTGCATATCTGAGGTTATTGATATTTCTCCCAGCAATCTTGATTCCAGCTTGTGCTTCATCCAACACAGTGTTTCTCATGTTGTACTCTGCATAGAAGGTAAATAAGCATGGTGACAATATACAAATGATATTAAACAACATTAAACAATAAATATCTGCCAATCCAGGTGTTAAATTTCTTAATATCTTTCAGTTGTCTACCTTACCTGGCATGTAGGGTGGAAATTATAGATAATGTTTTAAGTAACAGATCTGTGTTCTTGCTTACTCTAAAGACATGTATGCAAATGATGTAAAGGACTAGCAGTGTCAATAGATATTATGAACTAATGAGACAATTTTTCTGTGCTGAGATCTTAATTTATAAAGCTATTACTAAGTGCTGACAGAGAGGCCAATGCCATTGAAAGAATATATTATTAACTATATCCTACATATAATATAATATATCCCAACTATATCCCTTTCTTATCCTACAGAAAGGGAGATGTCATGCCACCCTGGCTCAATGGGAAACACAAGAAGTCGGAAGACAGGAGTGAGAGGAAAGTCTGAGCCAACGCCTTAATTGGAGTTTATGCAGGAAGGCAAGGCAGGTCAGGGATTACAGTGTAAGACTGGCTAAATTGAATAATTCCACATATTTATTGGCTCTGGTGGTGGTCTACAGTGCCTGCCACCTGGGCCTGGAATGATTAAGGGCAGGGGAAAGAATGACTTGGCTAGTAAGGATGAGATAAGGAGATAGGTGTGGCACAGTCACAGGAAAGGTCAGTTTCAGGCAAGCTGACTTATAAGAAAGGGGTAAATGCTTAGGCTGATGGTTGAAATCTGGTGGTTAATGTAGTCCAAAAGACATATAGAATCAAAGAAAATATAATTAGAACAGTAATAACTGTGGCAGTTTTAAGTGTGGCGTGAGGCAAGAGGATGTATTTTTCTGTGGAAAATTTTCTGTATGCTCTTCTCTAGCTATTTCTCAGGAACAATCAGCCACCTAAGTTAATTGATAAAACAAAGTAAAAGATTAAACATTGCACTTAGCAGCAGCACTTTTCAATTTAATTTAGAGTGTGGCCTAAGGAAGGGACTGAATAAAGCTCTTCTCTAAAAGGCACTTTCCTTGGAAAATATGACTGAAAGAAGTTCAAATCTAAGCTCCAACAAAAGCTGTCCACATATCTGGGCAGTTTAAAGAATCTCTTTTCTTCCTTTCTAAAACCAGAAATAGTAACAATAGTAATAGTTAAATAATAATTATTGAAAATTGTTATTAAAAAAATTAAATGTGGTAAATGTACACTTTGCTTAAATTAAGCAGAATTCCCTAAACAGAACTGCCACAGCTTGGGGTAAGAGAAGGCAGTGCTGTTCCTATATCGTGTGTTAGGCAGGTTTTCTGTTGAAAGGGTAGTTTTATTAGTTTTGAGATAGAAACTGGAAATTTTATTAGGAGAACTTTATTACCTTGAAATCTATAAATTTAACTTCACAATAGAAAGAAACATAAACTCTATTAAATTTATAGGTTAACAAGTTAAATCAATTTTTAAAATATTTAAGTTTAAAATTTTTGACATCAATATTTTCAAATGACTTCAAATTGTTAAGAACAAAAAAAATACATTATTCAATATGTTTATCTGTAAATATATATCATTCAGAAGTGTCAGACACAGAATGAAATACATTGTATCACAAAAGGTAATATAATATTGCTAAAAATTAAAGCTTATCATTTTATTGCATTTTTGTTTAAAATAGGTAACTAAAAGTTTGCCTCTTTTAATTGCAAAAAGATCATAATGAATTAGCAACTTATTAAACAATACTTAATCTTCCAGCCCTTGGTATTAAGAATCTAACTACTAAGGAAAAAATGAAAAGTGTTATTTGCTTAGTCATGTGTGCCTCTTTTGTGACCCCATGGACTGTAGCCCACCAGGCTCCTCTGTCTATGGGATTTTCCAGGCAAGAATACTGGAGTGGGTTGCCATTTCCTTCTCCAAGGGATCTTCCTGACCCAGGGATCTGATTCAGGGATCCAACCCAGGTCTCCTGCATTGCAGGCAGATTCTTTACTGTCTGAGACACTAGGGAAGGAAAGCTCAAAACAACTATAACTGCCTCAACAGACAGTATACAATTTAAATATATTTATAAGTTTGAATTTCTAATTTTACTAAATAATGTAAGGGAAGGTGAGTCATTGCAACTAGCACAGTTACTAGATTATATTAAGCCTTGGTACAATAGATGGTCAAGCAGACACCCAGAAATTATTTTAGACTATTTAAAATTCATATATATGTTGAATTATATGAAAACACTGTACTAGCTGGTACAGAGTACATGAAGAGGAAGAAGATAAATTACCTGTTACCAAGGAGCATATAGAGGGGGGCACACTTATAAGCATTGTCTGTTTTTCTTTAACTTTTCAATCAATAAATAGATGTTCTTAGAGAGGAAATACAATAATAAATTGCAACTGATTGAAGCTTCACTAAAGGAGACTTGAAACTCTCTAGACAATCGGGGAGCAATTCTTCCTTTAACACTGACAAGCAGAAAAGGAAAGCTGACTGAATGAAACATGCTTTAAACTGAAATTTTAAATATATTGCTTAAACAGCAATAAAACCTGGTAGGTGTTGAACTTTCCATTTAGGTCTTGAATCTTGTTCTATTTTAAGCAAGCATTCTATTATTTTTTTCTATATCAAATATAGTTAATAATAGTCTATAACATATGGATAGCTAATTGTGCCAAATGGTGGTGGCAGTGATAAGCTTAACAGAATATGGTGTGATTATAGAACAATTCTAGACTTGATTTAGCATTTTGTTTCCTAACTTGTGAGTAGGACAAAAAAGGCACACAGTATTTTTTAACAAATAAATGATTCAACAGGTTTCATTAGTCTAAGTTAATAATTTTTAACAGCTACTAAGTTGGTGGTGGTTTCTGACTTCAGAACTTTAAAGATTCAGAATCAGTTGAAATCTTTGAAATTCATAACTTTGAAATCTTTGAAATTCATTAACTATAGTATTGTTAACCCAACTTCAGTTTAAATATTGGGGTTGGCCAAAAGGTTCATCTGGGATTTTCGTTAACAAACATTTTTGGTCAATCCATATAATGTTTAATATGAAATTTCGTCACTATTATTTATGCAGTAAAATGCTATCAAATTATATACTACTATCACTTAATGAATTTTTCATTTATATTAAAATGTCATATATCATACTGCCAATATACATACATTTGCTATGTCTCTATTTCCTCAGCAAAGTGTGATAAAGAACGGAAAGTCAGTTCCCAATAACTGATACTAAGAATGCTAAATTTGTGTTTGGATGTAGTTCCAAGAAAGGCATAATCACAGCACCTGTGCTTTTTGAAATTCTTTGCTCTCAAGCTTTAAAATAATCTCTAAGGTACTCTCACTGAGGACATCACTGACATTAAGAAAATCTTTTACTTAAAAAAATCTTTTACTTAACTAGAAGCACATTTTTCAAAATTTATATTGCTCATAAAACATGACAGAAATTCAAGTTACAAAGCAATACTAAATTTGAAATTACTCAGATTTACTTTTTATTAAATGTGTTTGTAAATATTGACATAATTTCAATATTTTCAAGTGTTTATTTGGTGTTATCAATATAACCAGGTTTTGACAGGCCTTATATAACAAGCATATATTTTATTGCTTGCAAATTGAGATATTAATATTTATGGTTTAAAGGACTTAACATTTAAAATTATTTTGCCATCTATCCCCAATTTATTAAAATGTTGAAAAAAAAATTTTAACTGTCAAATTCCTTATGTCAAGATGATTGTCTTCATTATTTGATAAGCTAATTATTTCAATATACTTTCACCAAGTGTTCAAAAATCTACTTAACATATTAAATATATCCAAACCCAAATTAAATTAATGAAAATTCTGACTTTTTAATAATGTTAACTCATAAAACTTTCTCAATGTGAATTCAGTAAGACTATCAATTTGAACTAGACATTTAAAAATATTTAGCTTATTTTAATCATATTTTAGCTTTTTGACTTTTAAATAATTTGTGTTTAAATAAAAGAGTTTAGCTTTAAACTTTTATCAAAGAAACGAGTAAAAAGAAAGAAGAGTTGGTCGCTTAGAACCTAGAACAAGAATTAATATTGGCGAAAAAGTTTTATAATATTTTTCTGAACACCTAAATGTTATTTGAATTTGGCCTCACAATTTATGCAAAAGAAATTTAAAATATTACTAATAATATTGAACAGAAAATGTCAGTATTATTTCTAAATTTATTTAGGATCCAGAAGAATAAATGGGTAATAACTGTCGGATGTCTTCCAAACTCTAAGATCTAGTTATACATTTCTTTATATAAACGTGTATCATCAGAATCAATGAGCATCACTCTCAAGTATCAGAGAGCATCATTCTCAAGAGATATAGAAGGCCTGATTAACACACCTCCATCTTTTATTTAGAGTTCTAAAATTAACATCCCCAAATCTGAATTCTTTAATCACTATATCTATTTTATTCAATATCTCTTTAAGAATTATCATCATCCACTCTCCATTTAATCAATCCTTGATTATACCCATTCCCTTATGTCATACAAGTAAAGCATCTATAAACTTTGTCTTCCTTTTAAATTATAATCCATTCAATTGTGTTGATTCTTCTTTAACAATCTAGTCCAAGACACAATCATGATTCACCTACAAATGGCAATAGTCATGTATTCTTTTTTCACATTTGCTCATCCAAAAATCATTCCCTCCATGATAATGGTCTCTTTAAAACTTTATAGATCATCAGGCTCATAACTTCTCATTGAGCAAATAAGGTTTAAAACTCTAATCTGATTTAGGATGGCATCCATTATATCATTCCTTTATAAATTTATTTTTATTTATTATCAGTGATTAGTGAGAATAAATTGTGGAAACTAAAGGTTTGAATTGTGAGATAATTAAGGAAGGTATTATAATAATCATTGTGAAAAATGATGGTGATTTGAATCAAGATGCTAGCTGTGAAGGTAGTAAAAAGCAATCAAATTTGCTTACACTGTGAAAGAAGTGCCAACCGGTTTCCCTGGTTGATTGGAGTTAATGTGAAAAATAATAAAAGGCACAAAGATTGACTTACATCTTTGGTCCCAAGAAACTGGGAAAATAGGTTTGCAATTTGCTGACGTGGTTAAAGCCATAGAAAAATCTGAACTGAAGACGGTGGTGCAAAGATTAGGCATTTCTTTAAAAACTTAGTAATTTTGAGAAGCCTCTCAAGTATCAAAATATAGATATCAAAGAGACATTTTAATCGAATAAATCAGAGAAAAGATGTATTTAAAATTTAGGCTTTCATGAAAATATATCATGTCATATTATATCATAAAATGAGTGCTCAATAAATGTCAACTACTACTGTTTGTTTTTGAGGGAGCATGGCTCTAGTTCCTTTGGGGCTTACAGAAACAAACAGGATGTGGTGGGTAGGTGGATATTTAATTGTCTGTGAAAGGCTAGTAGTCCTGAAAATATATATTTTCATAACTGCAATTTAATATGTACTCTTATGAACCTGTATTACTCAGAGCACAACACATTATGTTATCATTATTGATATCCATATGCACTCTTTCTTTTCCCTAGAATTGTCCACTATCTTACCTCAGCCTGGTGACTTCAGACGGTAAAGAATTCATCTTCAATGCAGAAGAGCCAGGTTCAATCCCTGGGTCTGAAAGATCCTCTGGAGAAGGGGATGGCAACCTACTCCAGTGTTCTTGCCTGTAGAATTCCATGGAGAGAGCAGCCTGGCCAGCTACAATCCATGGGGTCGCAAAGAGTCAGACATGACTGAGCAACTGCGAGTAACAGTAACACTTCCCGCAATCTATTCTCAACTCTCTTCTTTCTTGTTAACTCTCACTTCTTTTCAGAAGACATTCTGGTTTTCATCAAAAGACTGACTAGAAGCTTCTCAAGAATAAAATAAAATCCTTATTTCCTACTAAAGGATTAAAGAGCTTAGAAAATATTTGTTTAATGACTGAAATTAGCTCCACATTTTAAGGGATTATTTCATAAATTTAATCCAAATAAGCTGAGGAGCAGACAAACTGTTTGATAATTACTACTTGACAGTGTAAGAATAATGAATGGTATTGGCCCCCAATATTGTAGTATTACATTATATTGAAATTTCTTCATAATATCATGAATTATGAATAGTCTAGGGCTTTGCTTTACTTACAAGCCTATAAGGTAGCTAGTTACTACTTCATGGGTATAAGCAGGAGACCCAAGACTCCTGAGTAAGAGACAAACAACTTAATTATCCATGGTAAAAGGAGTAGTCAGAGGTGCATGTTTTTTAGTGTCACTTCCAATTTCCTGCAATCCCTACAGGTCTTAATCAAAGGGCTGATGAAGAATGTCTCTGCATGCAGTGGGTTACACTACAGGGAAGATCACAGCATTAGAGAATTCTCTGATTTTACAGTGGGTAGAATCAAGCTTGCTCTCTGTCAAGAAGACGTAACTCCATCCCTAAAAGTTGTTTATTGTAAACCTAATACTGAAAAATGGTCCAGTTAATGAGCACTAAGGGTCTTCAATTCTTGGCAAAATCAGCAGCAACATGCAGGGAATTTTAAAGTCTATGTTGGACTGTCTCTACAGATACTTAAAGCTATTGAATAGTTTGTGCCATGCAGTGCTCATCAAGCTAAGAGATAGTTAAGATAGATGGAAGGAAGTGTAGACTGAGAAAGATTAGATTTGAATGTTTTTTAATTATCACTGAGAAAAATAAATGATTGTATTATCAAGCAACTTCACTATATAAATAATGAGGGCAATAGGAGGTATAGGATCTTAGTAGAAAATGAAATCTGTTTGAAAAACATATTATCGGTCAGGGGATTTTTGCTAAAACTAATACCTGTGGCCAGTGATTCCTCTCTGGACAATAACATTCAGGTAACAAAAGATGTATGAATATTCTCTGGTCAATAAGGTGTTAACATATTTTGAAAACCAAAGAAAATACAATATACTTGACATTCTTTCAGCTTCTATATAGAGAAATCAACACCTTAAAATATCATCAATTTTCCTCGGATGCATTTCATTACTTAAGTTCAAAATTACTTTTGGAAAGTTTCTGGAGTCATTATCTGGGAATTAACTTGAACATAGCAAATCCAAACCTAAAATGTAGCTTAGAAACACTTCAAAATGAATAATAGCTTCTCTGTATTGGAACAGAATATCTGAAAACATTCAGTCTAACATATTTTTTGGTAATATTATTTGCTATGAAAAAGCGTTAATAAATTCTTTTTGGAGAAATACTGAAAGCTTATACAAATGAATTCACATTTCATACCCTGCACTTAATAGTCAGGATCAACTTCTAAATAATAGTTACTAAGTTTACCAACCTAACCTGGCCAGAGCAAAATTTACATTTAATTTAAATTTAAAACTAAGTTTTCACACAGATAGGAACTGAGAAGCAGAAGCTTTTCCTTACTCTTCTCATGTAAAAAGTGACAGTTACATAAGAAATTGAATAGGATGGATACTGTTTAAATAGAATTATTATATTGTTCATTTTTTTCTAGTGGACATCACATTTATAATAAGCATTATGAAGAATCTTTAAAATTTTAAATTTAGACTTAATTTTAAAAATATTTATCCTTATTTGATGAAACACAATAGATTAGATAATGTTTCTAACATTTAAACTAACCATATACTATGGTAGTATTTCAAAGAAAATTTAATATAAAAATAAAGAACAAAAATATGTTAAGAACATTTTCTAGTTTTCTTTGGTTGATAACACTAAAGAAATGACACTTAGATTTTATGATATAGATGAACATAAAAACTACACAGACATTTTTTGAAAATAAAATTTTAAAGAAAAGCAGAGTAGAAGGACCATGAACTCACCTCCTTCCACGAGAACAGCAAATTACAATTAACATTAAACAGTCATCAATAAGAAAAGACAGGATGTAGAGTATCTCTTTTGGTAAGTTCTAAAGACAAAGGAAAACCACAAAGAGATGGGTAGGAAGGGAGCAGTTGCAATATAATCAAACCCCATACCACCCAGGTGGGCAACCCACAAACTGGAGAATAATTATATTGCAGAAATTTCCTCACAGGAGTGAAATTTCTGAGCCCAACATCAGGCTCCTGATGGCAGCCTGGCATCAGGATAAGGAGCCCCCAGACCATTTGGCTTTGAAAGCCAGTGGGACTCGATATCAAGAACTCCATAGGACTGGGGAAGACGGAGACTCCACTGTTGAAGGATGCATGCAAAGTCTCGCGTGTGCCGAGACCAGAGCAAAAGCAGTGACTTCATAGAAGTCTGAGTCAGATCTACCTGGTAGTCCTGGAAGGTCTAGGGACATAAGGGGTGGCTGTGGATCTCTCTGGGGACATAAAAGCTAGTGATGAGCATATTTGATAGTATTCATCTTAAGAGGCTGATGTACATTTTGGTTAGGTCATTATCACTAAGACCTGGTCCCACCCAACACCCTGTAGGCTGCAGTGCTGGACCCCCCCAGGCCAAAGACCCAACACAGTGAGAACACTACACCACCAACAAACAGACAAGGTGCCTAAAGACTTCTGGAGCCCATAACATGCCCTTAGATATGGACCTGCCCAGCACAAGGTCAAAAGACAGCTCCACGCACCAGTGGGCAGGCAAAAGCCCCTCCCACCAGGAAGACTGTACAAGCCTCTAAACCAGCCGCACCCAAAAGGACACATACATTAGAAGCAAGAAAACCAAAATCCCACAGCCTGTTAGAACTGAGCCCACAAACACAGGTCAGAACCTACCCTGAGGCCAGCTGGTCCCTGGCCCCTGGGTGACAAGAGGGGAATGTACTGCTGAGAGACATAGGACATACCCTACAGTTCTCCAAGGCCCAGAAATATATTACTTTGCACATAATTAAAAATACAAATAAAAGTTTAGAACAAAATGAGAAGGCAGAAGAATTGTTCTAGACCAAGAAACAGGATAAAACCTGAAGACCAACAACTAAGTGACTTGCAGACAAGCAATCAACCTAAGAGTTCAGAGTAACTATCTTAAAGATGATCCAAGAACTCGAGAAAAGAATGGATCCAAAGATCCACACAGGATCAATCCAAGGAAGAACAACTGAGACACACAGTAATCAAATTCAAAAATTAAAGTCAGAAAATATGAAATGCAACAAGGGAAAGACAATAAATAAAATACAAGGTTATCCCCACAAAACTATCAGCTTATTTTTCAACAGAAACTCTACAGGACAGAAGAGAGTAGCACAATATATCTAAAGTGATGAAAGGGAAAAACCTACAACCAAGAGTACTCTACCCAGCAAGGCTTCCATTCAGATTTGATAGAGACATCAAAAGCTTGTTTATAAAAGAATTCAGCTCCACTAAACTGGCTTCACAACAAATGCTAAAGGAACTTCTCTAGGCAGAAAAGAAAAAGCTACAACTAGAGACAAGAAAATTATGCAATGAGAAAGTTCATTGGTTAAGCCAAATATACAGTAAAGTCAAGAAATAATCCATGCACATATATGATATCCAAAACAGTAATCTTGAGGAGAGTCAAATGCAGGATATCTGAAATGCATTTGAAATTAAGAAATCACCAACTGAAAATAATCATATATATATGATATCAATTAAATAATCTGGGGCCTGATGTTTCACATGAGGCAAATACTCATTATTTTGTATTATTTTATATTTATTTTAAAATTATTTGTATCATTACTTTGCATTATTTTAAAATGATAATACTTATATAGGACATGTTTGCGTGATCATCATTTCCCCTCTATTATTTTAATACAGAATTTGTCTATCCATTGGGTGAATCCATTGAACATTCTGTCAACTAACTGGCTACAAATATAGCCATATAATCTAGGTAAAGAATATTAGTTATTTGTTGCTTCTTTAAGCCACAAACTTATTGTTTCATAACAGCACAAATTTGTTACCTTACAGTTCTGTAGGTCAGTAGTGAAAAATGGAGTCATTGGACTGCACGTAAGACTGTTGGCAAAGTTGGTCTAGGTCTCTGGTGGCCCTAGTGGAAAATCTGTTCCTTATCCCTTCTGCTTTTTAAAGACCATTCACAGTCAATGGCTTATGGGTCCTTCCTCCATCTTCCAAAGCCAGGAAAAGCAGTTTTTGGCTTTTTAACTGATTTTTTTAAAAATATAATTCACACACCAGACAATTCATCTATTCAAAGTATACAATTCAATGGCTTTTAGAACATTCACAGATATCTATTCCATCATCACAATCAATTTTAGATCATTTTCATCAACCTGAAAAAACATCCTATATCCTCTTTCACAATCCCTATCCTCCCCTCTCTTTGACCTTAATTCCCTTTCCCTAAGTTGGATGCTGAAGAAAGATGAGCACCAAAGAATTGATGCTTTTGAACTGTGGTGTTGGAGAAGACTTTTGAGAGTCCCTTGGCCTGCAGGGATATCCAACCAGTCCATCCTAAAGGAGATCAGTCTTGGGTGTTCATTGGAAGGACTGATGTTGAAGCTGAAACTCCAATACTTTGGTCACCTCATGCAAAGGGCTGACTCATTTGAAAAGACCCTAATGCTGGGAGGGAATGGGGGGCAGGAGGAGAAGGGTACAACAGAGGAAGAGATGGTTGGATGGCATCACCGACTCAATGGACATGGGTTTGGGTGGATTCTGACAGTTGGTGATGGACAGGGAGGCCTGGCGTGCTGCGATTCATGGGGTCGCAGAGTCGGACACGACTGAGCGACTGAACTGACTGAATGAAGCAACTATAGTGATTGTCATTTTGTTTTGAGACATATACTCTTCTTGAGTCAGAAAATGACAAATGATTCCTTTCACATATTTGAGATAGACTGCACAAACAAGTTCGGATACACAGCAACTGGTGATCAAAGGAAAAATAACCTATGCTTTGTTAAAATATTCATTTAAAATGTATAGATAATGAAATCATCATCTGTTCTACACAGAGTAAAAAGTTATTATCAAGACAAAACTATTTTAAAATAAGTCATCTAGTGTCTCATAAAATTTGCAGAGGAAGCCAGAGACTTTTAATACACAGTGGGAAATCAAAACTGTTCATTAATTTACAAAAGACATTAATAACTTAAAACTCTATGCTTAGTATAAAGTACTTTGGAGTCACAGAAGTACCTCATTTCTTTTAACTTCACATAGTTTATTTGATAAAACAGTTAAGGGTGTCCATCATTTACACAAGGCATTCTTTAAAATCTTTATTTTAGATATCTGAAACTGAAATATAAAATTATTTGAGCATGAAAGAACATATACATTTTTGCTTTATGTTAAATTTGGTTATAGCATTCAAAAATATGTATTATATAAAATGGTTCCATACTATTCCCAGGTTTGAACTGGGAGAAAATGCAGTTATTTTTATTGAGAGTTCAGGAATTTAATTCTGTTTATATCTATATTAGATTAAAATATTTCTAATTCTTAGAACTGTGTGCAGCAATTAGCCAATGTGCTGATATTCATTAACAAATGTAACTTATACTCAATCGGAAGTACACAACTTGAAGGTCTTACTGTTAACTGTGTGTAGTTCTTTGCATAAATTTGTAAGAGGAATGACTGGACTTCAGTAGAGAAATAGAGCATTGAATTGAAAAAACTGTTCTGTGAGTCACCTCATGGTTAAATATTAACAACTGAGCTAATGATATACATATTTGTGTGTGTTCTTGGGTAAAGGCAGGGGAAAAAAAAACTAATAAAAACTCTTGATCTCTGAAGCTTTTTATATAATAAAAATGAAATCATTTTCAATACTTGGCCAAATATAAACCTTATTAAAATGAAAAAAAAAAAATCTAAACAGATACAACAAATAAGATTTTTTTTTTCTCTCATTGAAAAGTCTGCTTAGAATTTCTTCTGTTTATCATTGTTAAGGGTTTGATAATCACCACCTACCTCCAAAGTGCAAACACCAAAGCCTCAGAAAACATCCAAACCCTTTACTCAAAAAGATCCATCTTCAGAATGAATCACTTGTTTACCTTCATTAATAAATTATACTATTTGTCACGGTCTCTACTTACTAGATTGGTTTTTCCCCAATAAGCTGTGTCCTCTTTTACCTCTTGGTTCATGTATGCTCTCCTGTTTGGGATTTCCTTCACTGGTTTTTGTCCTTCTGAAACATAAACAAATGGTTTCCCAATTAGGTCTTGCTGACTTTTACTTAGCAATCACTTCACATGAAACTTTTCTTTAGGAAGACAAAAAATGGATGAAATGATTTATTCATGAACTTTCACATGTTCTGTGCATATACTCATCATAATATTTATCATCCAATGTTGCCTTATTTTTGCAGCTATTACATTCTTCCTCATGTTTCTGGGAAATATGAATATACTTCTTAACACTGTATCCCTAAGGGGTAACAAAATTCCCAGAACAAAGTAGTTGCCTAGTAGATATTTTTGGAGAATTATTTATAACTAAATAAATGATGGAGAAAATGTCTATTCCAAATTAACACTATGATTTAGAGTTGCACTACTGGGATCTACAAAAACATATGTGTTGGAGAATGGTGAGAACGAAAAATGCCCACTGAACTGAGGAGGTAACTTGAGATTGAAAAATGAAGCTGATTAATTCCATAATAATCAGTGGATCAAGTTTTTATAGGGCAATTTACTCACAGGGTAGGGCTGGGCAAACTATCTGAAAGCATTTACAGCTGCACTCTGCACCTCTGAGGGGCCATGGGACAGTTTTTTAGTAAACCTAAGGTAGGCGAGTATGTGCTTGGAATCAGGAAGTACTTTCCTAAGTCAAATACTTATGAATGGATAACTAGTCTTACAGGCTCCCAGAACAGGCAGCTAAGGTTTTCAACATGTTTGGAAGCAAACAGATCATAGAGGCCACTTGGCCCTAACTATCATTAAACAACACCTTAATTACAAAGTCCTGGATGACAGAGACAAGATTTTCTGCACAGTAAGGCCATAGGGTCAGGAGGAAATGAAGGCCCAAGACAGCATCAGTTATGATGACAGCAATACATGTATGTCTCATTATTGCAGTCTTATACTTTACTGCTGATTTATTCCAACTAATAATATAAAATCCTATAATATAGAATAATAAATTATATATTTAGGAGCAAATTTTAGATTTCTATTTTTCTTTTATTTTATGTATAAGAAACAGACAATATATATCTGTGATTTTATATCATATCCATTGGCATTTCTGCTCATGTCCTTGAGAGCTAAATCTTTTTATTATCTTGAAATTAATTCACAAACTATACTGAAAAACATTGATATCAATATCAAACAAATTACTCTCATACCTGAAGTGGAATTATCTAGTGTCTGATCTCAGACAGTATTGTAGAAGACAAGCCATGCAGGTAGAAATAAATAATTAACACATGGCTTCTGAACAACTTGTCAACTAATATTTGATATATAAAATAAAAAAGTTTAAATAGAAAAATATCTTGAGTAACTTTTACCTTTACAAACACATATATTTGTAGATATATTTGCTATTGTTACAATGGTATCACAAGATACATTTAGTGCATTAGATTTAATAATAAAGTAGAAAAAAGTGTACAAAATTTTGTATACAGATTTAAATAGTCATTTTGATTTTAGGTTGGTTGTTTTTCCTTTAAGTCATTAGTCATTGAATAACTTCAGTAAAACTTGAGTTATATCACTTCATTAAAAGCATCCATTACAATTATTTGTGTAAGTCTGGTCTTCAAAGACTAGCAATTCTGTAATTCTATTTTTCTCTTTTCCAAGGACAGTGTCTCCTTTAACACCTGCCTCAAGTAGATAAGACATCCCAGGGAGTGGGAAAAGAGAGGCATGAATTCCAACCCTTTGCTATCATCTGTCTTAGCATGGTTTCATTTCTTACTAGATCTATTGATATATAAGCTGAACTTTTACATTTGAATCATATTCACTTCCATGTAATTCAAAATCTTCCAAAATTTATGGAAAACTTCAAAAGAAAAATAACCAGAAAATGTACTACTATTACTAAGTTACATGCTTGCTCATTAGTGTCTGACTCTTTGTGACCCTTTGAACTCATGAGATTTTTCAGGCAAGAATACTGGCGTGGATTTCCTTTTCCTTCTCCACGGGATCTTCCTGACCTGCATCTCCTGTGTCTCCTGTACTGAAGGTGGATAGGATTCTTTACCCACTGAGCCATTGGGGAAGCCCAAAGTTATTGTAACCATTAAATAACTATGCCATAGAAAGCGGTTTTGCATAATGTAGCTATTCTTCCATGACTGATATTGTGTTAAATATTTGACAAAGGATTAATCTCAAAAATATACAAGCAACTCCTGCAGCTCAATTCCAGAAAAATAAATGACCCAATCAAAAAATGGGCCAAAGATCTAAACAGACATTTCTCCAAAGAAGACATACAGATGGCTAACAAACACATGAAAAGATGCTCAACATCACACATCAGAGAAATGCAAATCAAAACCTCAATGAGGTACCATTACACGCCAGTCAGGATGGCTGCTATCCAAAAGTCTACAAGCAATAAATTCTGGAGAGGGTGTGGAGAAAGGGAACCCTCTTACACTGTTGGTGGGAATGCAAACTAGTACAGCCGCTATGGAGAACAGTGTGGAGATTTCTTAAAAAACTGGAAATAGAACTGCCATATGACCCAGCAATCCCACTTCTGGGCATACACACCGAGGAAACCAGATCTGAAAGAGACATGTGTACGCCAGTGTTCATCACAACCCTGTTTATGAACTTGATTCAGATTTTATAAGGAATTTCTCAGGCAATCAGAAAGTTATTTAAACAGTTGTTCTACTAATACAATTTGAATTTTTGAAAAGCACTTTTCTAATGAAATCTTCACTTTAGAGTTTACTTTTAATCTGTAGTTGTTATGGTTTACAGGTTCTAATATTTTTTTCCCCTCTAAATGATTTAAGTCAATTTAAAAGAATATTGGATTAAATCATATTTTCTTGCTTTTAATGATTGACATTTTTATTATTGCTAATAACATCAAGCTTAAGATAGAAGTGAAAATTCTATTCAGTCTATTACATATATCTTCTAAGGTTTAAGATTATAATATCTTTTATATATATGTATGAGCAAATATTTATTTATAAATTAATTATAATAATACCATGTCTAGGATATTTGTTTAAACATTTTGATAATTTTTTTTTTTTTTTTCATGACAGAGTGACACTGTAACATAAACGGATTGTCAAAAACAGCTTCCTAAGACTTCCCTGGGTGCTCCAATAATTAAGAAACCACCTTCCAATATAGACAACACAGGCTTGATTCCCCGTCCAGGAAGATCTCATATGCCAAAGAACAACTAAGCACCTGTACCACAACTCCTCAGCCTGTGTTCTAGAGCTGGGAATTGCAACTTCTCGGCCTGGGAGCCTAGAGCTTGTGCTCCACAATATGAGGAGACCCTGCTCACCACACCGAGAGGAAGACCACGTGCAGCAAAGAAGGCCCAGTGCAGCCATAAAGAAATAAAGTGATTAATTAAAAAAGCATCCTAGAGACACAAATATCTTGAACCACGTTTAAAAATAAAGTTTGCTTTAGAACAGCAGTGACTGATCAACAAAGTAAAGGAGAATGAGGCTGATGAATGTAACACAATATTTATTCTTTTAACACACATTTGTGTGGACTCTGCTGGACAATGTAAAAAACAGTATTAAACCAAATACAAGTTCAATCAGCAGGGAATAAAATAGTAAATAGAATGTAGAATGAAAGCAAAATCACAAAACTGAGAAATTAAAAAGACTACTGACATTCAACTGGTTCACATATACACATATCTCAAGACTATTCAATGAAGAGGGCTCTCCTTCCAGAAAGTCTTTCCTTAAACCCTCAAGGTGAGTGTCGTGCCACTTATAAGTTGTCTGATAAACTGTGTAGACAGAAGATTAGGTCCTCAAACCCCATCCAGATCCACTCTGCAATCCCCCTCCCACTTGCACCCTTGGCTAGCAGCATCAGCAACATTCATAGTACTGACCTCCCACTCTTGCATTATCTTCTCCGAATCATGGGTGATATGTGATCTGTGACAGCCATGGAAGCGCAGAAGCCCAGCTCTGGCCACCAGTTGAAACAGACCTTTGAATTTATACTTCAGAGTTCCTCCTTAGATTAGGTTGGTCTGGAACTTTAACTTAAATGCTACCCTGGCTAAACTTCTACCCCCTTTCTATCCTGCTACCTCCACAGTTTCTGGTTACTCCTGTGAGTTTTTCCTGAATAAATCACATGACCCTAGATCCTTAGCTTATGAGGTGCTTATCAGAGACCCTCACCAAAGAGAGAAATCTTTCATTACACTTATAGAAATCGCCAGGATCCTCTGTCCATGAGGATTCTCCAAGCAAGAATACCAGAGTGTGTTGCCATGCCCTCTTCCAGGGGATCTTCCCAACCCAGGAATTGAACCCAGGTCTTCTGCACTGCAGGTGGATTCTTTACTGTCTGAGTTAGCAGGGAAGCCCAAGAACACTGAAGTGGGTAGTCTATCTCTTTTCCATGGTATCTTCCAAACCCAGGAATTTAACCGGGGCCTCTTGCATTGCAGACAGTCTTTACTAGCTGAGCCACCAGGAAAGACAAAATAGATAGATCAATTTGGTTAGTTTACTGATGCAGGAATAACAGAATGCCCCAAACTAAGTGACTCTGAATAACAGAGTTGTTGTCTCACAGTTCTAGGGGCCAGAAGTTAAAAATCAAGGTGTTCCAGGATCCTCTCCTAGCCATCTCCAAGCTAGTGGAGTATAACTCCAATCTTTACACAGTATTTACTTGTAAGTTGTATATGCCTCTCTCCTCACATAGCACTTTTTTTAATTAAAATACCAGTCATGCTGGATTATGAATCTTCATGATTCATTAGGACATTCACAATGACCCGATTTCAAAATAAGGTTATATTCTTAGTTGCTTGGGGTTAAAATATCAACATATGAGTTTTTCAGGGCCCAATTCAACCAATAACACAATTAATACCATTTGGTATTAAATATGGTTAATACCCTAACCAAATTTAAAAAATATTGAATATACTATAAAATAAATTTTCAAAATTATATCTTTTAGTACTTATTCTTTCAAACACCAGTCTTAGCAAACCATATGAATTAGTTTATTTAGCCCTCAAAAAAGATGAAAAATCAAGGAAACAGAGAGATTAAATAGGCTTTAATTTGGGTTCTTAAGCTGCAATGTTCATCAATAACCCACAAGAAAGTAATCTCATCATACTACGATAACTATGCAGAAGCACCAGCATTTAATAAATACTAATACACCTCAGGTACTTTATATACCTGATTTTGAAAAACCAACTTTGTGTGTCCTTTATCTGCATGGAGACTGTGAAATTCCACAGATTAAGGGTTCAGTCCCTCAAGACTTCTTTTGCCTTATTTCAGATGCATAGTAGGTCCTCAGATCAACAAGGACATCTGCCTGACTGGATTTTAAACCCTTGGTTTCCATGATCCTCTCCTGGGGTTTGATTAATTTGCCAAAGGAGCTCACAGAAATCAGGGAGACACTTACACTTACTGGTTATAAATAATGCAATAAAGAATGCAGATGAAGAGATCTCACCTTAGAGTGAGGTCTGGGAGGGTCCTGAACAAAGAAATTTCCGTTCCCATGGAGTTGGGGTGGATTACCTCGCCAGTCTGTGGATGTGTTTACCAACCTGGGAGCTCCCTGAAACCTGGGGTTTTATGGAGGCTCCTTCACATATGTGGGCATGATCAATTATTAACTCAATTTCCAGTCCCTCTGCCCTTTCTGGAACACAGAATGTAGGGCATGAAATTTCCAAGCATCTGATCATGGCTTGGTCTTTCCAGAGGTCACCTCTATTCAGGAGCCATCCATAAGCCCTCCTAGAGTCACCTCATTAGAACAAAAGAAACTTCTATTACCCAGGAAATTACAAAGGGTTTCAGGAGCCCTGGGTCAGAAACCTAGTCAAAAACCAAATATTAGAACAAAGGATGTTCCTAGTGCTCTTATCACTTAGGCATTTGCAAAAGTTTTAGGAACTCTGTGCCATAACTCATAGCAAGGAAATATAGCTTGTATTATCTTATGATTCTTTACATCAGTTATATTCCATAGGCATTATCTAATTTAGTAATTTCCCTGGGTTGCTAAAAAAAAAAAAAAAGTAGCAAAAAACTTGCCAAATTTCAATCAGTTATCCTTTAGTAGTGGAGCTTAAACCTGCCTTTATGATTACAAACCTATAGGTATTGCACTATAATGAATTTGAGTCACATACAGACCTTTTATAAGCACAGAGTTCTCATGAACTCTCAAAGCTGAATACTTATTTAAATACAAACAAATATATTATCTACTAAAATAAGGCTAGGTATAAATTATGCTTATAACATTGAATTTCAAAATAAGAATCATAAACTATATAAGCAGAAGCATTATTAAAGTTAAAGATATGATCAACTTATGGAATATTATATCATATTGAAGAATATAAATCAGTCATTATTTGTATGGTCGAATTACATTTATAGTTTATCTCCAAATATAAGTTTGACAATTTTGATCTACAGTTACAAAAAATTTCATAATATATTTACCACTACCTCAGCCCACAAAACATTAAAAGTTAGCGTCGTTCAAATATAACCATTAGAATGTGATTTAGTTTTGACCACAGGTCCTTGGTTCTCTAGAGTTTGCACATCTTTCAGACCTTATGCTATACAATGATTCACTTCTTCCAACACATTTCTCCTTTGAATGATTTCAAAGACATTTTCCAATGCAGTGCATTTGATGCAAAGAATTATTTTTATGTTATGTTGTTTTTATTAGTTCCATGGACACAATAAATATGAACTGCTGTACTACTTTATGATGACAAATACAATATTTATATATAGAAATTAATTTATTATATTAAAATGCATTTTTATTGCAATTTATCAATATAAATGAAAATTCTGCCCATATACAATGATCATAGAGTATAAACATTGATGATCATTCAAATTAACAATTAATAAGTGTCTTATAAAGGCCAGGCACACTTTCAGATGTTTAAGATATATCAGTGAGAAAAATAATACAAAATCTCTGTGCTAATGGAGTTTACATAAATGATGCCAATGCATATTAAGACATGCTAAAGTAGAGTATTCATATACAGTTACCACTATATTGAATGTTAATTTATTATTATAAGTTTATATTCAGCAAAGATATATTTTAAAATTAAACTAACAAAGGCATTAGAGCTGAGTGCTAAGCTTGTCTACAGGTTATAAGTTGGAGACTTATTTGTTCAGTATACTAGACTTTCCTTATTTTAATATATTTATTGATACTTTGCAAAAAATTATCATGGAAATAAAAATTTAAATTTCAAATATGAAATATATAACTCCTTGGTGCTGACCCAAGTTTGTATCTGTGTATATACAATGTTTCAGAAAAACTCCACTTGAAAAGATGATGATTTTACTATGTAATATTGTTTGAGTTGTACTTGATACTGATTGTAACATGTTATTCATATTATTCTTAAGACTTAAAAATCAGATTCAAATTTCCTTTGGAAAACAGAATTGATTTACAAATATTTGCAAAAATGTCCATCTATATACAATTTGAAACATACACACTGAAGCAAAATTATTTTTTTTTTAATATCACATTAATGGAGAGGCTCTCTCCCCTCATCTAATTCTCTTATATATTTATATACTTAAATACTTGCATATTAATTTTGGTGAATGAAACTATGAGCCACTATTGAAAATGTATATTTATTTTAATTTTTCCGGGAAAAAACCTGACAAAGTCAACTCTGTGCTATTTTTTTCTGACTCTCTTAAGTTAAAACAAATTCACCATGGATAAGTAGAAACATTCAAAGAATCGGAGTAGAAAAACAAACAAAAAATATCACACAAATCAATATAAACATAATTATTTTAAAAAGCTATTTAGGATTAGCTAAGTAAGTTATAATACAGATTATATAAAGTAAATATGCATTATATAATTATATAACATAAATAAGTTATATAACTAACAAATAAATTATAGACTATTGAGAATAGTATGAAGTTTCCTTAAACTAGAAATAGAACTACCGTATGAGCCAATGATACTACTACTAGGCGTATACCACGTGTTAGTTGCTCAGTCGTGCCCGACTCTTTGTGACCTCATGGATTATAGCCTGCCAGTCTCCTTTGTCCATGGAATTCTCCAGGCAAGAACACTGGAGTGGGTTTCCATTCCCTTCCTCAGGGGATCTTCCTGACCCAGGGATTAAAACTGGGTCTCCCACATTGCAGGCAGATTCTTTACCGTCCGAGCCATCAAGAAGCCCATGTACCCTGAGAAAACCAAAGCTGAAAAAGATACATGTACACAATCATCATTGTAGCACTATTACAATAGCCACAACATGGAAGCACCCTAAGTGTCTTTTGACAGATTAATGGATAAAAAAAATATGTAGTACACATATACAATAGAATATTCAGTTCAGTTCAGTTTACTCTTGTCTGATTCTTTGCGACCCCATGAATCTCAGCACACCACACCTCCCTGTCCATCACCAACTCCTGGAGTTTACTCAAACTCATGCCCATCGAGTGGTGATGCCATCCAGCCATCTCATCCTCTGTTGTCCCCTTCTCCTCCTGCCCCCAATCCCTTCCAGCATCAGGGTCTTTTCCAATGAGTCAACTCTTCACATGAGGTGGCCAAAGTGTTGGGAGTTTCAGCCTCAGCATCAGTCCTTCCAATGAACACCCAGAACTGATCTCCATTAGGATGGACTGGTTGGATCTTCTCTCAGTCCAAGGGACTCTCAAGAGTCTTCTCCAACACCATAGTTCAAAAGCATCAATTCTTTAGTGCTCAGCTTTCTTCACTGTCCAATTCTCACATCCATGCATGACCACTGGAAAAAACAGCCTTGACTAGATGGACCTTTGTTGGCAAAACAATGTCTCTGCTTTTTAATATGCTATCTAGGTTGGTCATAACTTCTATTACTCAGCCATAAAGATTAATGAAATTGGGTCATTTGCAGTGATGTGGATAGACCTAGAGCCTGTCATATGGAATGAATTATGTCAGAAAGAGAAAAGCAAATCCAGAAAGATGGTACACATGAGCTTGTTTGCAGGTAGAACTAGAGGCTCAGGGATGACATACAAACACCACCATATGCTAGCAAGGTAACCCTCAAAATTCTTCAAGCTAAGCTTCAGCAGTATGTGAACCAAGAATTCCTAAATGGACAAGCCGGATTTAGAAAAGGCAGAGGAATCAGTGATCACATTGCCATCTGTTGGGTTATATAAAAAGCAAGATAGCTCCAGTAAAACCATCTTCTTCTGGTTTATTGACTATACTAAAGCCTTTGACTGTGTGGATCACAACACACTGTGGAAAATTCTGAAAGAGGTGGGAATACCAGACCACCTAACCTGCCTCTTGAGAAACCTGTATGCAGGTCAAGAAGCAACAGAACAACATATGGAACAATGGGCTGGTTCAAAATAGGGAAAGGAGTACATCAAGTCTGTATATTTCCACCCTATTTATTTAACTTATATGCAGAGTACATCATGCAAAATGCCGGGCTGGATGAAGCACAAGCTGGAATCAAGATAGACCCTTGAGAGTTCTCTGGACAGCATGGAGATCAAATGATTGAAAACGAAAGGAAAACAACAATGAATACTCATTTGAATGACTAATGTTGAAACTCCAATACTTTTGCCACCTGATGCAAACAGCCAACTCATTGGAAAATACTTTGATGTTGGGATAGATCAAAGGCAAAATGAGTAGAGGGCAGCAGAGGATGAGATGGTTGGATAGCATCACCAACTCAATGGACAAGAAGTTGGGCAAACTCCAGGAGATAGTCAGGGATGGGAGGCCTGTTGTGTTGCAATCCATGGGGTCACAAATAGTTGGACACTACTTATCAATTGAACAACAGTATGAAGATTAAGACTATTTTAATCTTTTTGCACTATATACTCAAAATATAGTGTGTATTTTGACTTACAGTATCTCTCAATTTGAACTAACTAGATTTCACATGCTCAAGAATATGTGATAAGGTGCTATCATTTGGGATAATGCAAACTGCAGATAAATATAAATTTAAAATGCTAAGGAAGGAGCAGAAATAGTTGGAGTTTTGAGTTGAACTAAAAGAGAGAAAGCTGAACTATATTAGGTCTTAGCTTGTCCTTTAATGTAATATGCCTCTAAATGGATATTTTATTTTTACCTAACCAGATACAGTAAGCAGATCTTTTCCCCCTTTCTTGTTTGTCTATTTGGATTCCCATTAAACTTATTTATAAAACTGAGATCGATAGGTATTAGTAACAGTTAACCTAACTTCTGACTTATGCTCTATTGAACACACACAATACCTTGTTGAACTTTCAGATTCTTTTCCAAGATGAAAAGAAGTAGGAATCAGAATTAAGTAGTTAAAGAATGACTAGCTCTCTACCCTGGGCAACCCCCAGAGCAACCCTGCAGGTAGACCACTTGGGCAAGATAGCATATGAAGAAAGATCATAAAGAGTCAACCAGCCTGCCTGCAATGAAAAAAATGACACAAAACCTAATCTTTGGCCTCAACGATTAACTGAGATCTTCCCTTTTTTCTCTTTAAAAGCT
Source organism: Muntiacus reevesi (assembly GCF_963930625.1). Lineage (NCBI taxonomy): Eukaryota > Metazoa > Chordata > Mammalia > Artiodactyla > Cervidae > Muntiacus > Muntiacus reevesi. The sequence goes on along the minus strand of NC_089270.1, from coordinate 36,046,820 downwards.
GTCATGGCTGAGTAGAATTTTCAGAGTTGATTTTGGGACATAAGTCCCCCTTTCCTTTAGATCACCAGTTTTTCTGAGTAAAGCAACCTTCCTTTCTACCAAATCTTGCTTCTCAAGTACTAGCTTTTAAGTGGTGAGCGCAGAACCTGGAGTTTGGCAATATCTATCAGTACATATATAATCTATAAAAAATGTTTAAAAATAATATTTTAAGACAATTAATATGTATTTGTGAACTTTTCCCTAAATTTGATTAGCCATTTTAACCAAAACATGTCCCAATTTAAATGTCTCAAATCCTCACAAACTTATATGAATGTTATGATTTAAATTCTTCTTTAGACTCTACAAAGAGAAAAACATTATTACATTACTCCTGACCACCAAGATCACCTGATAAAAACTAGTAAGATCAATACCCAAAATAATGCTTACATTCACTAGACAACCAACACCCAGATGTTGTTCTAAATACATTATATATTATCTCAGGTAATTTGTATTACCATCTCAAAGGATAGGTGATACTGGTAAATGTGCAAAATGTCAAACAGACCAAACTGCTACTGTAGTTGCCCTTTTTTGTATGTTTAAGTAGAAATATCAAAAGTCAACTTTGGGAAAGATGACTGTACTTGCTATGTGATTTTTCTCATTTATGAAGCCCAGCTTTGGGATATATACTCAGAAGTACTTATGATATTAATTCAAATTCTCTTCTAATTACATAAGTCTGCAGCTACCATTTTAACATGGCCTATAGCTAAAATGCCTGTCAGGAAATAACTGAATTTAATAATTATAATATTAAAATATATGGATTTAAAAATTTTAGGTATCAAAAAAGCAGCAATTTATATTTTTAAATTTAGAAATATTAACACAATTTTATTTCACTTATTCAGAGGCAAAGATGTAATCATTACTTTAAATCTAACTTGGACTAAATGACAGATTTGCTCATGATAGATTTGCTCCTGTGAAAAAGCATAGAAAAGAGGCAAAACAGTAGAGATGTCAACTGTAAAGGATGGTTAGAAGTGACAGAGTTGTGTTAGACCCATGGTTCACCTCTTTCCAGATATGTGACTGTAAACAGATCAACTGACCTCTCTATTTTCTCTTCTAAACTGTGCATAATAATCCTGACCTCCTAAGACAAATGAGAGGAGTAATGAAGATACCATTTGTTAAACCCTTAGCTTAACAGTATGAGCAAGGCAGGTAGCATTTACCTGTAGGTTCACGTAATGACTTTTTGGAAATTACCACTATAGGATTAGAGAATAGATTTTTATGGCAGTAAATTAATATGGTGCTTATAACAGCATCAAGAGAAATCATTTTCTAATGATCTCACAATGGTTCTAATTGATCTTGCTTTGCTATTCCTTAGATGTGAATTAGTGAATTTTCTTTCAAATAGGTTAACCTAAATAATCATTATTTTAGCCTGAGTTCATTTTCAGTTAATGTAGCCTGAAATGTGAATCTGGTGAATAATGCATTTTAGTTTCCTTGCCAAGAATTCTGAGAATATCCCCAAATTTGCTTGGCAAATCAACTGTGTCTCCATAAGGTCACAAATTTAACACTTTGATATAAAGAAGGAAAAAGCATACAATCATAAAATGTAAAATCATTTAAAAAATTATAGGTGCCATATGGTAATATTTCTCTTCTGCAATTGTAAATGTAATTACTTAAATATCTGTTTTCTATACCATATCTTTATCTATGTGGTATGGAAAAAAATAAACTTAACTCCTGCATTTACAAAATATGATTACATATGCTTTCCACTTTTGCTTTAAATATATTAGTGCATGTTATATCATTATTAATGTATTTTTATAGAAAGCAATTAATTCAAACACTTTCTTTTTCCTATAATTATATGTCCTGGGAATCTTCTGCATTGCTCTGTACAGTTATATTTTATTCTTCTGAATAGTAAATAAAATCAATATATGTATGCAGTAGAACTTAATTAATATGGTTGTAATACAACCATAAGTTAGAAGTGACAAACACAGTAGAATAGCTTTACTCAGCTTTGCACAAATTGTGGATGAGCCCAAGAATATTTAAGCAGTCTATACTTTAAGCTTCAGTATATTCTCAGGGCAAGAGCTCTATTTATACACCACCAAGTTTTATTGACTCAGAGTTATTTTGAAACACTTGGAATGACAAACTAAAATTTTGTCAGAAAAGAAAAGAAAAAAATTACCCAATCTATCTTTATCTTTTTGTTTTAAATGTCCTATAAAGTGTTGATAAAGAAGGTAAAACCAGAACTGAATGTTTTATGTTTTCAATAATAACAAATCGCTGACACCACTTTTTTTTTTTTTTGGTTACTGCAAACTACTTTTGCTCTTTTGTACAAAAGACCCTAGTGACAGAGGTGAAAGCACTTGTGAGTCACCAATAGCATCCACATAAAAGATGAATCTTCAAAGGTTTTTTGACTGAACCACGTTTTAAAATCATAATGCCTTTTAAGTCTAGATTTAAGAAATGCTTTTCAAGTGATATTTCTGCTTTGTAATGCAGCATGAGTGGCACATAACCTTACATGCTGCAAAGTAGCATAGGACTTTAACAGAAAGTCCTATGAAAATAACTGTTCTCAAAAGTCAAAATCAAAATTGAGAATTAAAAAATTGACATTTTCTGAATAGATCACCTATTTATAGAGCCTATAATTTGCAAAAGCTTTGCAAGTTTCTGTTTTCACATATGTACCTCCATGAAATGCACAAAAAATGGCATTCTGCATTTTTAAACAAATTGTAAATTTATATCAGTTTAAGGGACTAGATCTGATAGACAGAGTGCATGATGAACTATGGATGGAGGTTTGTGACATTATACAGGAGAAAGGGATCAAGACCATCCTCAAGATAAAGAAATAGAAAAAGGCAAAATGGCTGTCTGGGGAGGCCTTACAAATAGCTGTGAAAAGTAGAAAAGCAAAAAGCAAAGGAGAAAAGGAAAGATATACCCATTTGATGCAGAGTTTCAAAGAATAGCAAGGAGAGTTAAGAAAGCCTTCCTCAGTGATCAGTGCAAAGAAATAGAAGAAAACAATAGGATGGGAAAGACTAGAGATGTCTTAAAAAAAAATTAGAGATACCAAGGGAACATTTCATGCAAAGATGGGCTCAATAAAGGACAGAAATGGTATGGACTTAACAGAAGCAGAAGTTATTAAGAAGAGGTGTCAAGAATACACATAAGAACTATACAAAAAAGATCTTCATGACCCAGATGATTACGATGGTTTGATCACTCACCTAGAGCCAAACATCCTGGAATGTGAAGTCAAGGGGGCCTTACAAAGCATCACTATTAACAAAGCTAGTGGAAATGATGGCATTCCAATTGAGCTATTTCAAATCCTAAAAGCTGATGCTGTGAAAACACTGCACTCAATATGCCACAAAATTTGGAAAACTCATCTGTGGCCACAGGACTGGAAAAGGTCAGTTTTCATTCAAATCCCTAATAAAGGCAATCCCAAAGAATGCTCAAACCACCGCACAATTGCTGTCATCTCACACGCTAGCAAAGTAATGCTCAAAATTCTCCATGGCTGGCTTTAGCAATACATGAACCGTGAATTTCCAGATGTTTAAGCTGGTTTTAGAAAAAGCAGAGGAACCAGAGATCACTGGATCATCAAAAAAGCAAGAGTTCCAGAAAAAAATCTACTTCTGCTTCACTGACTATGCCAAAGCCTTTGACTGTGTGGATCACAATAAACTGTGGAAAATTCTGAAAGAGATGGGAATACAAGACCACCTGACCTGCCTCTTGAGAAATCTGTATGCAGGTCAGGAAGCAACAGTTAAAACTTGACATGGGACAATAGACTGCTTCCAAATAGGAAAAGGAGTAGGTCAAGGCTGTATCACTGTCACCCTGGTTATTTAACTTATATGCAGAGTACATCATGAGAAACGCTGGGCTGGAGAAAGCACAAGTTGTAATCAAGATTGCTGGGAGAAATATCAATAACTTCAGGTATGCAGATGACACCATCTTGATGGCAGAAAGTGAAGAAAAATTGAACCTCTTGATGAAAGTGAAAGAGGAGAGTGAAAAAGTTGGCTTAAAGCTCAACATTCAGAAAACTAAGATCATGGAATCCAGTCCCATCACTTCATGGGAAACAGATGGGGAAACAGTGGCTGACTTTAAAGGGCTCCAAATCATTGCAGATGGTGACTGCAACCATGAAATTCAAAGACACTTACTCCTTGGAAGGAGAGTTATGACCAACCTAGACAGCACATTAAAAAGCAGAGACGTTACTTTGCCAACAAAGGTCTGTCTAGTCAAGGCTATGTTTTTATCCAGTAGTCACGTATGGATGTGAGAGCTGGACTATAAAGAAAGCTGAGCACCAAAGAATTGATGCTTTTGAACTGTGGTGTTGTAGAAGACTCTTGAGAGCCCCTTGGACTTCTAGGAGATGCAACCAGTCCATCCTAAAAGAGGTCAGTCCTGGGTGTTCATTGGAAGCACTGATATTGAAGCTGAACCTCCAATACTTTGGCCACCTGTTGTGAAGAGTTGACTCACTGGAAAGACCCCTGATGCTGGGAAAGATTGAGGGAATGAGGAAAAGGGGATGACAGAGGATGAGGTGGTTGGATTGCAACACTGACTCAATGGACATGGGTTTGGGTGGACTCTGGGATTTGGTGATGGACAGGGAGGCCTGGTGTGCTGTGGTTCATGGGGTCGCAAAGAATTGGACACGACTGAGCGACTGAACTGAAATGAACTAATGTGTTTTTATTTGCATTTAATGGAAAGAAATAAAGAAAAGGACACAAAAGTCAGGGATAAATGTTAATGTTCAGGAATTCCTTATGGGAATGAGAAATGAGATACATTTCCCAGCTAGGTGGAGTTAACCCCTTGAAATGGATTTTAGGATATAATTGGAAGTGAAAGACATTCATGAATTCTGTAAATCAAACGTGACATATGTGTGACTGAGAATGTCATATCACCATGCCAGAATAGAAAACATGTCAAGACACCCTCTCTCTAAGATAATATGAGAACTGGCCAAAATCTCTCATGTACTAGCATAATGAAACAAGAAATTTTATCAGTTACTCATATAAAAGAAAGATAAAATTAGTATAACACAATATCAAACTAATGGAAAAAGAAAATAAATCAATAGCCAAATACAGACAAGTCTTTAACAGGAAGTGATTTTTCAGGTTGAAAGATCATGCTATATTTTCTAAGAAAATCTGATGCAGTACACTTCAAGGAATGAAAAAGAAAGTCAGGTGATTTATACTGAGAAATAAATGGTTGCAATAAGGGAATGTCTGAACAACATATAGTCTCAGAGGACAAAGAAAAAAATGTATAAAATGTTATAAAGTAAGTGGTTATTCAGTTATTATTATAAGAAGAAAAGGAAGCTTTTCCATTCAGGAATGAATCAAAGAAAAATTCTATGAAAACAAAATAATTATTCTTGACAGTGAACTCTAGCTAATGAAGAGAAGAATCAACATAACTATTCTTATAACAGATAAATCATGGTAGAAGGACTGGTAGGGGGTACCAAATACATTGAAATAAATGTTATTTTTAAAGTGAGGGATAATTACAAAACAAAATGTAAATGCTGGTAGCATAATGTGAAAAAATGTTATTAACAAACTAGCAGATGGAGAGAGACACTGTAAAGAAAAAATATCGAAGTGCTAATATAGAATTCTTCAATAGGCAAAAATTAACTAGTATTAAATATAATGGAAAGTTGTTCTAAAAAACCATAATAACCACAATTAAATTATTTTCATTTAATATGGCCAGGGATGTTTTGAAAGGAAGTGAAAGTCGCTCAGTCACATCCTACTCTTTGTGTCCCCTTGGACTATGCAGCCCATAGATTTCTCCAGGCCAGAATACTGGAGTTGGTAGCCTTTCCCTTCTCCAGGGGGTCTCCCAAACCCTGGGGTAGAATCCAGGTCTCCTGCATTGCAGTCGGATTCTTTACCAGCTGAGCCACCAGAGAAGCCCAAGAATGCTGGAGTGGGTAGCCTACCCCTTCTCCAGCAGATCTTTTCAATCCAGGAATCCAACCTGGGTCTCTTGCACTGCAGGCTAATTCTTTAACAACTGAGCTATCAGGGAAACCCTGGGATGTTTTAGTTCACAATATTTGCATTGGTGAAGGAATATTTTTGAAATAAAGTGGATTATAATTTTTATTCTTCTTATAATTTTCATTCTTTTCTTTCTGTTGATTTCATTGTATATTCTATTTGAAAACATGTAAGACTGTTTAGTTTTTTAATAAAATTATTTCTAAGCATTATTCTACTCATCTTTTTCTGCAAGTATATGCAGATAATTATTTGGAATAATGTTAACAAACATTTTTTTTTTCTCATAAGTATTGGGTTTTAGACATTTTTTCATGGGTTTTTAATTCTTCTGTATCACTTCAATTTCTTATAATAGGTATTCATCACTTTATAAGTGCATTAGCATGAATTTTCATACAATAAGGTAAAGTCTCAACTCATTAGAAAGCTTCCCATAGTTATAAAATGAGTTCTTTATGTGTCTCTCATTTAAAACTATTTTAATTTGTAAAACAATGGACAAATTTCTATCTTTCAGGTTCTCTCACATTTCTTGAACGTATATATTTTCTGAGTCACTTTTATAATAAAAATAGGACTTTAAAATTCAAGATCTTAGAGATATAAATTGTGGGTCACAACAAAAGAATAAGGGAGAAAAATAATTATTCAATATAGTGGGGACCTGGGAAGCAACATACGCAGCTACAGTCCCAAGTTTCTTGGAATTTGACAAAGAAAAAATTGAACATTGTGATTCTTAGAAGAATAAGGGAATTAGGTAATGTAAAAACATAGCAGGTAGAAGTCATTTAAATCTTTACTCCATAAATAAACTATGAAAAATCATTTGATTTCTTTGTCCCATATTGATACAACACCATGAAAGCAATATTCATCATATCTCCTACAGGATTATAATGACACTCAAAAAAAAAAAAAAATCTGAATATTCTTTACACATGCTACAAGACTCTCTGCACAATTGCTACAAGAAATAGAAAAGAAGGATAAAACTTAAATCTACAGGAGTACTAAGATAGATGCTGTTTTTTAGTGCCATTCATCCATGAAACGTTTATTGTTAACCTACAACTACATAAATATGTCAATGAGTACTACATGTGAATCAAGTAAGGTAAAGATATAGAGAGTACCTAAAGGGATTGGGTTTACTATTTTTAAGTTTGTGCATCTGTGCAAATTTGTGTCCCCCTCTTTTGCCACCCCATGTCAGGTTCCTCTGTCCATGGAATTTTCCAGGCAAGACTACTGGAGTGGGTTGCCATTTCCTATTCTGTTTTTAAGTTTAGTCAGGGATAACTGATTAATAAGGAGAAATCGTATTTGAAATCTGAAAGAAATGAACAAATTATTTAAAAACTGAGGGAAAGGAGATTTCCATGATAAGAAAAGAGCTAATCAAGTACTTAACATAGGATGCTTTTAAGGATGTTCAAGGAATATCAGAGTGTTCACTATGTCTAGAACACAGTAAATGAGTGTCAGAGCAGATGGAGATATTAATAATACTAGAGACACAGCAATGGGCTAGATCATGCAGGTCCTATTAGGGCATGAAGAATAGTTTGGATTTCACTGTACCTATAATGAGAAGACAATGGAGAGTAATGACTGAGCCAAGAAGTGACCTATATTTTAAAAGGATAAAGCTATCTTTTGTGTTGGGAAAAATTGGATGGCTGAAGCAAAGGGTAAAGTTGGAAGATCAGTGAGAAGAATAGTAATTCAGGTTACAAAATTCAATGACTTGAGTCTTTTGTCTCCCTGCAGTCAAGAAAGCAATATGAGTAACCAGCAACTTTACTGAAGTCGTTGAAGAAAATTTGGCCAAGGTTCTCTTCTTTGCTGTGTCTGCTCAAATCAGGATGGTCTGATCGGGAAATATGGCCTCAAATGTGCCACCAGTATGTGACATCATCTTCATTAAGATGGATTAAGTGTGAACTTCCCTTAATGGGTCATCCAGGTCACCTACCTTCCTCAAAAACAATACACAAAAGACTTCAAATAGCCAAAGATATCTTGAGAAAGAAAAAATGGAGCTTGAGGAATCAGGCTGTCTGACTTCAGACTATACTATAAAACTGCAGTAATTAATGCAGTATGGTACTGGCACACACACCAAAAAAAAAAAAAAAAGAAAGAAAGAAAGAAAAAAGAAAAACAGAAAAAAATTCAACAGATCAGGATAAAAAGCCTAGAGATAAGCCTACACACTTATGGTCATCTAATTTATAACAAGGGAGGCAAGAATATACAATGGTGAAAAGATAGTCTCTTCAATAAGTGGTACTGGGAAAACTGGTAAAAAAAAAAAAAAAAATACCCTTAGAACACTCTCCAACACCATACACAAAAACAAACTCAGAATGGATTAAGACCTAAGTGTAAGTCAACACTATAAAGCTCGCAGAGGAAAACGTAGGCAGAACACTCTTTGACATAAATCAAGATCAATGTCGAGATCTATATTGAGATCTTTTCTGACCCATCTCCAAGAGTAATGAAAATAAAACAAAAATAAACAGATGGGACTTAATTTAACTTAAAAGTTTTTGCACAGAGATAAAACCATGAACAAAATGAAAAGACAACAATCAGAGTGGAAAAAAAAAAATATTGCAAGCAAACCAACTGACAAGGGCTTAATCTCCAAAATACATAAACAACTCATATAGCTTAATATAAGAAAAAAATAATTCAGTGGAAAAATGGGTGTAAGACCTACATAGACACTTCTCCAAAGAAGATGCACAGATGGCCAACAAACATATGCAAAGATGCTCAAACTCACCAATTATTAGAGAAATTTATATCAAAACAACAATGAGGCATCACCTCACACCAGTCAGAATGGCCATTATCAGTTCAGTTCAGTCGCTCAACTGTGTCTGACTCTTTGCGACCTCAAGAACTGCAGCATGCCAGGCTTCCCTGTCCATCACCAACTCTCAGAGTCCACCCAAACCCATGTCCATCAAGTCGCTGATGCCATTCAACCATCTCATACTCTGTTGTCCCCTTCTCCTCCTGCCCTCAGTGTTTACCAGCATCAGCATCTTTTCAAATGAGTCAGCTCTTCGCATCAGGTAGCCCAAGTATTGGAGTATCAGCTTTAACATAAGTCCTTCCAATGAACACCCAGGACTGATCTCCTTTAGGATGGAGTGGTTGAATCTCCTTGAAGTCCAAGGGACTCTCAAGAATCTTCTCCAACACCACAGTTAAAAAGCATTAATTCTTCGGTGCTCAGCTTTCTTTAGAGTCCAACTCTCACATCCATATATGACTGCTGGAGAAACCATAGCCTTTACTAGACGAACCTTTGTTGGCAAAGTCAAGTCTCTGCTTTTTAATATGCGTCTAGGTTGGTCATACCTTTCCTTCCATGGAGTAAGCATTTTTTAATTTCATGACTGCAATCACCTTCTGCAGTGATTTTGGAGCCCAGAAAAATAAAGTCAGCCACTGTTTCCCCATCTGTTTCCCATGAAGTGATGGGACCGGATGCCATGATCTTAGTTTTATGAATGTTGAGCTTTAAGCCAACTTTTTCACTCTCCTCTTTCACCTTCATCAAGAGTCTTTCTCCACCCCAGTGTTGCTAATGATGTACTCTGCATATAAGTTAAATAAGCAGGGTGACAATATACAGCCTTGAAGTACTCCTTTTCCTGTTTGGAAACCTTGTTCCATGTCCAGTTCTAACTGTTGCTTCCTGACCTGTATACAGGTTTCTCAAGAGGCAGGTCAGGTGGTCTAGTATTCCTATCTCTTTCAGAATTTTCCCCAGCTTATTGTGATCCACACAGTCAAAGCCTTTGGCATAGTCAATAAAGCAGAAATAGATTTTTTTTTTTTTTCTGGAACTCTCTTGCTTTTTCAATGATCCAGCGGATTTTGGCAATTTGATCTCTGATTCCTCTGCCTTTTTTAAAACCAGCTTGAACATCTGGAAGTTCGTGGTTCACATATTGTTAAAGCCTGTCTTGGAGAATTTTAAGCATTACTTTACTAGCGTGTGAGATGACAGCAATTGTGCGGTAATTTGAGCATTCTTTGTCATTGCCTTTCTTTGGGACTGGAATGAAAACTGACCTTTTCCAGTCCCGTGGCCACTGCTGAGTTTTCCAAATTTGCTGACATATAGAGTGCAACACTTTCATAGCATCATCTTTTAGGATTTGAAATAGCGCAACTGGAATTTCATCACCTCCACTAGCTTTGTTCGTAGTGATGCTTCCTAAGGCCCACCTGACTTCCCATTCCAGGATGTCTGGCTCTAAGTGAGTGTGAGTGATCACACCATCGTGTTTATCTGGATCGTGAAGATCTTTTTGTACAGTTCTTCTGTGTATTCTTGCCATCTCTTCTTAATATCTTCTGCTTCTTTTAGGTCCATACCATTTCTGCCCTTTATTGAGCCCGTCTTTGCATAAAATGTTCCCTTGATATATCTAAATTTTTTGAAGACATCTCTAGTCTTTCCCATTCTATTATTTTCCTCTATTTCTTTGAATTGATCGCTGAGAAAGGCTTTCTTATCTCTCTTTGCTATTCTTTGGAACTCTGCCTACAAATGGGTATTTCTTTCCTTTTTTCCTTTGCTTTTCACTTCCCTTCTTTTCACAGCTATTTGTAAGCCTTCCTCAGGCAGCCATTTTGCTTTTTTGCAATTCTTTTTTTGGGGATGGTCTTGCTCCCTGTCTCCTTTTCAATGTCACAAACTTCCGTCCATAGTTCATCACGGACTCTGTCTATCAGATCTAGTCCTTTAAATCTATTTCTCACTTCCACTGTATAGTCATAAGGGATTTGATTTAGGTCATACATGAATGTTCTAGTGGTTTCCCCCACTTTCTTCAATTTAAGTCTGAATTTGGCAATAAGAAGTTCATGATCTGAGCCATCATCAAAAAGCCTACAGAAAATAAATCCTGGAGAGGATTTTGAGGAATAGGAACCCTCCTACACTGTCAGTAGGAAGGTAAATTGGTACAGCCACTATGGATAACAGTATCCAAAACTAAGAACAGAACTACCCTGTGACCCAGTCCTTGGCATATACCTGGAAAGGGAAAGTGAAGTCTCTCAGTTGTGTGTGACTCTTTCCGACCCCATGAACTGTAGTCTACCAGGCTCCTCCGTCTACGGGATTTTCCAGGCAAGAATACTGGAGTGGATTGCCTTTTAATTCTCCAGGGGATCTTCCCAACCCAGGGACTGAACCCGGGTCTCCTGCATTGTAGGCAGATGATTTACCATCTGAGCCAACAGGGAAATCCTGGGCATATACCTGGAGGAAATCATAATTTGAAAACATATATGCATGCCAATCTTCACTACAGTTCTATTTACAATAGAAAAGACTTATAAGTAAACTACATGTAAACTACATAAACAACACAGAAGTGAATAAAGAAGATGTGTCATATATATACAATGGAATATTACTCAGACATAAAAAGAGTGAAATAGTACCACTTATATAGATGTGGACAAACCTAGAGACTGTCATATTGAGTGAATTTAAGTAAAAGAGAAAAGCAAATATCGCATAATATTGCTTAATATAGAATCCAAAAAAGTGATACAGATGAACTTATTTGAAAAGCAGAAGTAGAGTCTCACATGTAGAAAGCAAACTTATGGTACCAATGTGGGGCAGAGGTGGTTGGGATGAATTGAGAGATTGGGATTAGCATACATATGCTACTATGTATAAAATAGATAACTAATGAGAACCTACTGTACAGCACAGGGAGCTCTACACTCAATGCTCTGTGGTGACCTAATGGGGAGGAAATATAAGAAAAAAAGAAATATATATATATATATATATACAGACACACACACATATACATGATATATATACCATAATCATATATAATATATAATCACTGTATATGTAATATATTTTTATAGCTAATATATATTATAAAATATATATGATGATTCACTTTGTTGTAAAGTTGTAAAACTCTGTAAAATAATTATTCTCCAATAAAAATTAATAAAAAATTAAATGACTTGAGCCAGGTACAGATAGTGAGAGGTCAGGTTAAAAATATAAATAAATAAAGATAGACTGCACAGTAATTACTGATAAATAATGGAATATGGGTAATGAAAGGAACAGAAGAGTTGAGGGTGATTCCAGTGAGTTTTTCCAATGAGAAATTAGACGGACGGAGTTAATGTTTAGTTATTAGAGGAGGAATGTGGAAGAGACAGTGATGAAAAAATAAAATTTAGGTATTAAAATATTAATCTTCATATGTCTACCACACATTCAAACAGACAAATCAAGATTTCTGAGAAGTCTGGATCAGAGTTATGGCAGCTTTCACATAAGGCCATGAAAGTGATTAAAATTATCTAGAAGGTGAGAATAAATTTAAAAGAAAATATGGTCCAGGGACTAATACTTGGAGCATTTCAATGTCTGTCTACACATCAGCAAAAGATGGAGAAAGCTTTAATTCCTAAAGTAGGGGAAAAACTGAGAGATTTAACATGCCATAAATCAAGTGCAAACAGTTTACCAGAAAGAAATGGATCAAATTAGTAAAATCCTTCTAACAAACCAGATTTAAAAAAAACAACAACAACAACAAAAAAAAAAAAAACACTGAGGTTGAAGAGATTAACTGACCTTGGTAATATATGTGTGACCCGTGTCTTGCTATTCCTGTCACTGAAAGTGAAAGTCGCTCAATTGTGTCCAACTCTTTGCAACTCCAAAGTCGATGGAATTCTCCATCTCCAGGCCAGAACACTGGAGTGAGTAGTCTTTCCCTTCACCAGGGGATCTTCCCAACCCAGGGATCAAACCCAGGTCTCTTGCATTGCAGGTGGATTCTTTCCTCACACTGTGCCAGTAATAAATATATATATATTTAGAAAGAATGCTTATTTCTAGGGTATTGAAAATCACAGATAAGAATGTTTTAAAATATTTTTTTAGTCAGTCTTACAATGTTTATATTCTGTGTTTTCAATATTCTCTAAAAGAATTTTGAAAGAAAGGGAGGAAGAATTTTTAGTCAAAGTATGTCCAAAGAAATGTAGTTTTGTAAGGCAAATGCATATTGAAGCTTTATGCTAATGTATAATGTATACCCCACATAGAAATTAAGGTTGTTAGTACATTACTGAATTTGCTTTGATAAATAGGGAAAAAAAATGGCTCGAAAGCAAAGAAATTATATGAACATCAAGCGTTCCAAAACATGCATGAGTATGTTAGAATAAAAATTTTGAGTCATTTCCCAGAGCTGTGCCTACTTTTGAAGTATGGGTTCAAAATCATAAGACATGTTAGTTTCAACAAATTAAGTAAATATACATATATTTTCATTTTAATTTCCATTGTGCATGAGTTTGTGTTACTGGATACTTGCCTTTCCTTAGTACGTCCTTTATTTCTTTAAAAGAATTTATCTTATTTCTCTGTTACATTCCTTTGGGATTATTAGAATTTAGAGGCTTTAGAGAAGACATTACTTGTGAATATTAAAGTGACATGAATTCTAGTATTCTAAACACTTATCTGAGATTAGAAATGTTTTTATATAAAGGCAGATACATGAGTTATTGAACTTAATTTTTTTTAATATCTAAAACTGTCTTTGTTGCTTATATCATTCCCTTTATTATTGCCCTTGAAAGGAAAGCAAATCACAAGAAACTCAGTCCTTTTATCTGTTAAATATATTCATTAATGTTGATAAATTTCTGAGCATATTTTCCTTAAGTATGGAAATATCTAAAATATTTAGTATCACAAATATTAGAGTATCACATAAATAAATGTCTTAATAGATTTGTATTTGATCATATTGGGTACATGCCTCAGGATATCTCAATAAGAAAAGCTAAATTTAACAGCTTCATTTCTTCTTAGTCTTATCTTTTTATTATCACTTTTTTTTGGTAATCACTTTATAATATTGTAGTGGTTTTTGCCATACATAGACATGAATCAGCCATGGATTTACATGTGTTCCCCATCCTGAACCCCCTTCCCACCTCTCTTCCCATCCCATCCCTCTGGGTCATCCCATTGTACCAGTCCTGAGCACTGGTCTCATGCATCCAATCTGGACTGGTGATCTGTTTCACAATTGATAATATATATGTTTCAATGCTATTCTCTCAGATCATCCCATCCTTGCCTTCTCCCATAGAGTCCAAAAGTCTGTTCTATACATCTGTGCCTCTTTTTCTGCCTTGCATATAGGGTTATCATTAGAATCTTTCTAAATTCCATATATATGTGTTAGTGTACTGTATTGGTGTTTATCTTTCTGGCTTACTTCACTCTGTATAATGGGCTCCAGTTTCATCCATCTCATTAGAACTGATTCAAATGTATTTTTTAATGGATGAGTAATATTCCACTGTGTATATGTACCACAGCTTTCTTAGCCATTCATCTGCTGATGGGCATCTAGGTTGCTTCTATGTCCTGGCTATTATAAATAGTGCCATGATGAACATTGGGGTACATGTATCTCTATCAGTTCTGGTTTCCTCAGTGCGTATGCCCAGAAGTGGGATTGCTGGGTCATATGGCAGTTCTATTTCCAGTTTTTTTAAGGTATCTCCAAACTGTTCTCCATAGTGACTGTACTATCTTGCAATCCCACCAACAGTGTAAGAGAGTTCCCTTTGCTCCACACCCTCTCCAGCATTTATTGCTTATAGACTTTTGGATAGCATCCATTCTGACTGGCGTGTAATGGTACCTGATTGTGGTTTTGATTTACATTTCTCTAATAATGAGTGATGTTGAGCATCTTTTCATGTGTTTGTTAGCCATCTGTATGTCTTCTTTGGAGAAATGTCTGTTTACATCTTTGGCCCATTTTTTGATTGGATCATTTAATTTTTCTGGAATTGAGCTGCAGGAATTACTTCTATATTTTTGAGATTAATCCTTTGTTGCTTCATTTGCTGTTATTTTCTCCCATTCTGAAAGCTGTCTTTTCACCTTGTTTATAGTTTCCTTTGTTGTGGAAAAGCTTTTAAGTTTAATCACGTCTTATCTTTTTTTTTTTTTTTTTTTTGCTTTTATTTCCAATATTTTGGGAAGTGGGTCATAGAGGATCTTGCTCTTATTTATGTCAGAGAGTGTTTTGCTTATGTTCTCCTCTAGGAGTTTTTTAGTTTCTGGTCTTACATTTAGATCTTTAATCCATTTTGAGTTTACTTTTGTGTGTGGTGTTAGAAAGTGTTCTAGTTTCATTCTTTTACAAGTGACTGACCAGTTTTCCCAGCAGCACTTGTTAAAGAGGTTGTCTTTTTTCCATTGTATATCCTTGCCTCCTTTGTTGAAGATAAGGTGTCCATAGGTAAGTGGATTTATCTCTGTACTTTCTATTTTGTTCCATTGATCTATATTTCTGTCTTTGTGCCAGTATCATACTGTCTTGATGACTGTGGCTTTGTTAGTAGAGCCTGAAGTCAGGCAGGTTGATTCCTCCAGTTCCATTCTTCTTTCTCAAGGTTGCTTTGGCTATTCAAGGTTTTTTGTATTTCCATACAAATTGTGAAATTATTTGTCCTAGTTTTGTGAAGAATACCGTTGGTAGCTTGATAGGGATTGCATTGAATCTATAGATTGCTTTGGGTAGCATAGTTATTTTCACAATATTGATTCTTCCAATTCATGAACACGGTATATTTCTCCATCTATTAGTGTCCTCTTTGATTTCTTTCAGCAGTGTTTTATAGTTTTCTATATATAGGTCTTTTGTTTCTTTAGGTAGATATACTCCTAAGTATTTTATTCTTTTTGTTGCAATTGTGAATGGTATTGCTTCCTTAATTTCTCTTTCTGTTTACTCATTGTTAGTGTATAGGAATGCAAGGGACTTCTGTGTGTTAAATTTATATCTTGCAACTATACTCTATTCATTGACGAACTCTAGTAATTTTCTGGTAGAATCTTTAGGGTTTTCTTTATAGAGGGTCATGCCATCTGCAAACAGTGAGAGTTTTACTTCTTCTCCTATCTGGATTCCTTTTATTTCTTTTTGTGATCTGATTGCTGTGGCCAAAACATTCAAAACTATGTTGAATAGTAGTGGTGAGAGTGGGCATCCTTGACTTGTTCCTGACTTTAGGGGAAATGCTTTCAATTTTTCACCATTGAGGGTAATGTTTGCTGTGGGTTTATGATATATGACTTTTACTATGTTGAGGTATGTTCCTTCTATTCCTGCTTTCTGGAGAGTTTTTATCATAAATGGATGTTAAATTTTGTCCAAGGCTTTTTCTGCATCTATTGAGATAATCATATGGCTTTTATCTTTCAATTTGTTAATGTGGTGTATTATATTGGTTGATTTGTGGATATTAAAGAATCCTTGCATTCCTGGGATAAAACCCACTTGGTCATGGTGTACATTTTTAATATGTTGTTGGATTCAGTTTGTAGAATTTTGTTAAGGATTTTTGCAACTATGATCATCAGTGATATTGGCCTGTAGTTCTCTCTCTTTTTTTTTTTTTTTTTTTGTGGCACCTTTGTCTGGTTTTGGTGATGGTGACCTCAAAGATTGAGTTTGGAAGTTTAGCTTCTTCTGCAATTTTCTGGAAGAGTTTGAGTAAGATAGGTGTTAGCTCTTCTCTAAATTTTTGGTAGAATTCAGCTGTGAAGCTATCTGGTCCTGGGCTTTTGTTTGCTGGAAGATTTCTGATTACAGTTTCGATTTTCATGCTTGTGATGGGTCTGTTAAGATCTTCTGTTTCTTCCTGGTTCAGTTTTGGAAAGTTATATTTTTCTAAGAATTTGTCCATTTCTTCCAAGTTGTCCATTTTATTGGCATAGAGCTGCTGGTAGTAGTCTCCTATGATCCTTTGTATTTCAGTGTTGTCTGTTGTGATCTCTCCATTTTCATTTCTAATTTTGTTGACTTAGTTCTTCTCCCTTTGTTTCTTGATGAGTCTGGCTAATGGTTTGTCAATGTTATTTATCTTTTAAAAAAACCAGCTTTTAGCTTTTTTGATTTTTGCTATGGTAGCTTTTGTTTCTTTTGCATTTATTTCTGCCCTAATTTTTAAGATTTCTTTCCTTCTACTAACACTGGGCTCCTTCATTTCTTTCTTCTCTAGCTGCTTTAGGTGTAGAGTTAGGTTATTTATTTGACTTTTTTCTTGTTTTTTGAGGTAAACCTGTATTGTTATGAACCTTCCCCTTAGCACTGCTTTTATAGTGACCCATAGGTTTGGGGTTGTTGTGTATTCATTTTCATTTGTTTCTATGCATATTTTGATTTCTTTTTTTATTTCTTCTATGATTTGTTGGTTATTCAGAAGCATGTTATTTATCCTCCATATGTTGGGATATTTAATAGTCGTCCCCCCCCCCCCCCCCCCCGTATTTGAGATCTAATCTTAGTGCACTGTGGTCAGAAAAGATGACTGGAATGATTTCAATTTTTTTAAATTTACCAAGGCTAGACTTATGGCCCAGGATGTGATCTATTCTGGAGAAGGTTCTGTGTGCACTTGAGAAAAAGGTGAAATTGATTGTTTGGGGTGAAATGTCCTATAGATATCAATTAGGTCTAGCTGGTCCATTGTTCATTTAAAGTTTGTGTTTCCCTGTTAATTTTCTGTTTAGTTGATCTATCCATAAGTGTGAGTGGGGTATGAAAGTCTCCTACTCTTATTGTGTTATTGTTAATTTCCCCTTTCATACTTGTTAGCATTTGCCTTACATATTGCAGTGCTCCTGTGTTGGGTGCATATATATTTATAATTGTTGTATCTTCTTCTTGGATTATTCCTTTGATCATTATGTAGTGTCCTTATTTGTCTCTTTGCACAGCTTTTATTTTAGAGTCTATTTTATCTCATATGAGTATTGCAACTCCTGCTTTCTTTTGGTCTCCGTTTGCATGAAATATTTTTTTCTAGCCCTTCACTTTCAGTCTGTATGTGTCCCTTGTTTTGAGGTGAGTCTCTTGTAGACAGCATATATAAGGGTCTTGCTTTTGTATCCATTCAGCCAGTCTTTGTCCTCTGGTTGGGATATTCAACCCATTTACATTTAAGATAATTATTGATAAGTACGGTGCTGTTGCCATTTACTTTGTTGTTTTGGGTTCACGTTCATACAACCTTTCTGTGTTTTCTGTCTAGAGAAGATCCTTTAGTATTTGTTGAAGTGCTGGTTTGGTGGTGCTGAATTCTCTCAGCTTTTGCTTGTCTGTAAAACTTTTGAATTCTCCTTCCTATCTGAATGAGATCCTTGCTGGGTACAGTAATTTGGGTTGTAGGTTTTTCTCTTTCATTACTTTAAGTATGTCCTGCCATTCCCTTCTGGCCTGAAGAGCTTCTATTGAAAGCTCAGTTGTTATCCTTATGGGTATCCCTTCATGTGTTATTTGTTGTTTCTCGCTTGCTGCTTTTAGTATTTGTTCTTTGTGTTTGATCTTTGTTAATTTGATTAATATGTGTCTTGAAGTGTTTCACCTTGGGTTTATATCCTGTTTGGGACTCTCTGGGTTTCTTGGACTTGTGTGACTATTTCCTTCCTCATTTTGGGGAAGTTTTCAGCTATTATCTCCTCGGGTATTTTCTCATGGCCTTTCTTTTTGTCTTCTTCTGGGACTCCTATGATTCAAATGTTGGCATTTCACATTGTCCCACAGGTCCCTGAGGTTGTCCTCATTTCTTTTGATTCTTTTTTCCTCTCTGCTTCATTTATTTCCACCATTTTATCTTCTGTCTCACTTATCCTATCTTCTGCCTCTGTTATTGTACTATTGGTTCCCTCCAGAGTGTTCTTAATCTCAATTATTGCATTATTCATTTTTAATTGACTTTTTTTAATTTCTCTAGGTCCTTGTTAAAAATTTCTTGCATCTTCTCCATCTTTGTCTCCAGGCTATTTATCTGTAACTCCATTTTGTTTTCAAGATTTTGCATCATTTTTATTATCATTATTCTAAACTCTTTTTCAGGTAGATTCCCTATCTGTTCCTCTATTGTGTGGCTTGGTGGGCATTTTTCACGTTCCTTTATCTGTTGGGTATTTCTCTGTCTTTTCATCTTATTTTGATTGCTGTGTTTGGGGTGACCTTTCTGTATTCGGGTAGCCTGTGGTTCCTTTTTATTGTGGAAGTTTCTCCCAGTGGGTGGGGTTGGATGATTGGATTGTCAAGGTTTCCTGGTTAGGGAAGCTTGCTTGTTGTTCTGGTGGGTGGAACTGGATTTCTTATCTCTGGAGTGCAATGGAGTGTCCAGTAGTGAGTTTTGAGATGGGTCTATGAGTTTGGTGTGACTTTGGGCAGACAGTATATTGATGCTCATGTCTATGTTCCTGCATTACTGGAGAATTTGTGTGGTATGTCTTGCTCTGGAACTTATTGGCTCTTGGCTGGTGGTTGATTTCAGTGTAGGTATGGAGGCTTTTGGATGATCTCTTATTACTTAATGTTCCCTGCAGTCAGGAGTTCTCTGGTGTTCTCAGGTTTGGGGCTTAAGCCTCTTGCCTCTGGATTTCAGTCTTATTCTTCCACTAGCCTCAGGACCTCCATCCATACAGCACTGATAATAACTAGGTTAGTGGTGAAAAGATTCTCCACAGAGAGGGACTCCCAGAGAGGTTCACAGAGTTACATGAAGTAGAGTAGAGGGAGGAAGGAGATAGATGTGAGCAGGAGGAGAAAAAGGGGGGACTCAAGAGGAAAGAGAAAGATCTATGCAGTACTCTGTTGCCTATGTGTTCTCCACAGCCCAGAACACCCACAGAGATTCACAGAATTGGGTTGAGAAGGGAAGGGGGAAGGAGGAAATATAGGCTATCTGGGGGATAAAAAGAAGAGTCAAAAAGGGGGAGAGAGTAATCAAACCAGTAATTGCACTCCTAAGTAAAAATGGGTACTGAAGATTGAATTCTTAAATGTCCAAAATTGATATCAAATACTGAAAAACAAATATTAAAAATCTAGAGTAGAGGCTAGACTCTTAAAAATACAATAAAAAAAACACAAAAAATTTAAGAAATATATATGAAGATAGCTTTAAAAATAGGGTCCTAAAAAAATAGGCTTCCTTTTTTTTTATTTTTTGCAAGGTTATAGTGGGTTATAAAAATGAAAATTAAGGGGTAATAGAGGAGTAATAGAGGACTTAAAAAAAAGAAAGAGAAAACAATGTTTTTAATTAAAAAAAATAATAATAGTAAAAATATATCTTGGAATTTCTCTGGAGCTGTTGCGGGCAGTGTGGGTTTGGTTCAGTTTCAGATAGCTCCTTGTTCCAGCTTACACTTCTCTATATCTATAGGCCCCTTCCAGTGTAGTCGGTGTTAACTAGGGGATTTTAATCTGTCACTTCTAAAGGGGTTTCCTTTGTTTATTTGGCTTCTGTTTGCAAGTCTCTACAGAGTCTAATTTCGCCCTGACACAAGTGGGCAGAGGTGGTCTCTTGTTTAGGTTCACTGTTCAGTCATGCTGTGGGGAGGGAGGGGCGCTGCAGACAAATGTCACTGGTGTGTGGGGGGAGCACTCGTAGTGTTCTGGCCACACTGGGTTTGCCCCCGCTTACAGCATGTGTGCTTTCGCTGTCTACAGTGCTCAGGCTCCAGGCTACTCTACAGGGAGCGGGCCCTGAGTTGTGTGCAATTCCCAGGCCCAGGCTGCTCAGGTTCAGGTTCTCGGGTACTCCACAAAGGCGCAGACTTGGTTGGGCCTGCGTTTTGTGCCTTCCCAGGCCGAGCAGCTCAGGCAGCCAGGAGCTTGAGAGTGCACTCTCCCCAGGTGCGGTGCACCTTATCCCCTCCGCGGTCCCAGCCTCAGTTTCCACGTGCGTGTGCACTGGTCCAGTGCACCTTGTGTCTCTTCTGGGGAGCTGGTCTCTAGCTGCGACCCTCCCAGCAGATGTCAAGCATCCAGAATCTCAGGAAGTCTTTGATTAGAAACTGGAAGCCTGTTTGCAGTTTGGTAGGGGATGCCGTCTCTGGGGCCAACTTTGCCCCTTTCCCCTCCTTGCTGCCTTCTTCCTCCAGCAGGGGATGGACCAGTCCGCAGCCAAGTAGCTCTTCTCTGTCCTTTGTTCTGCGAACGGGCCCGCAGTGTGTTCAGGCTGGTTAATTGTCTCTCTCTCTCTTGCTATCCCACAGTTTAAGTTGCTGTCTCATATTAGCTCCCTCCGATTGCCCTCTGGGCATTCGGACCAGGTCCTTACCCTAAGCAATGCCGCCCGCTCCTTTCCATTCAGCCCCCACTTGCTGGTGGCGGATGTGAGCATCTGGGGTACTTTTCTGCTGGGAGTTTCTTTTAGGCTCGTAATCTGTGGGTTTTATTTATTTTTCCTCCCAGTTAGGTTGACCTCAGAGATTTGAAAACTTCCCCCAGATCCACCGGTGAGAGGGTTTCCTGGTGTTTTGAAAATTCCTCTATTAAGACTCCCTTCCCAGGATGGATCTACATCCCTAACTCTTCTACGTCTCTTTTTATCTTTTGTATTTTGTCCTACCTCCTTTCGAAGACAATGGACTGCTTTTCTGGACTCTTGATGTCCACTGATAGTGATCAGAAGTTGTTTTATGGAGTTTGCTCAGTGTTCAAACGTTCTTTTGATGAATTTGTGGGGGAGAAAGTGATCTTCCCATCCTATTCCTCCACCATCTTAGCTCCTCCCTCAGTCTTATCCTTTTATATAGCAACAAAGCTCTGGCATTCTAATCTATGTATTAAAAAACATGGAAGCATAGGCTTCATTTAGAAAATTAGCAGACAATGAACACAGTTCCCACATAGTCAATTAAGACCATCAAAACCTTAAAATCTTGTTAGTAATATACAAAAGATAAACTAAAATTTTCTACTTGGTCTCTGCCACTGTTGCTTCTCATTTCTTCTCATAAATGACCTAGCTAACTGTTTCTTTCCAGTCATCTTCATTATCACAAAATGACCAAAACATCTAGTTTGTAAGAATGATTCCTCCCATTTTTAATCAACTATTTCTGAAACCTATTGAAACTGAATGTTTTTAAAAATTTGTAAAATCAATCTCTCTCTTTCATTCTCTCTCAAATTAGAAAAACTTCTTTAGAGTTTTCAAGTCTGGCATTTTTAAAATAAAGGCTCCCACAGTTTTAAATGATGTAAATCAGATCAAGACTTTATCTTCTAATGCCCACCCTGAGAACACTTCCAGGAGGATCAGTTCAGTCACTCAGTCATGTCCGACTCTTTGTGAACCCATGGACTGCAGCACGCCAGGCTTCCCTGTTCATCACCAGTTCCCTAGAGCATACTCATACTCATGTCCATCATATCTGTGATGCTATCTAACCATCTCATCCTGTGTTGTCCCCTTCTCCCACCTTCAATCTTTCTCAGCATCAGGGGATTTTCCAATGAGTCAGTTCTTCACATCAGGTGGCCAAAGTATTGTAGTTTCAGCCTCAGCATCAGTTTTTCCAATGAACTGATTTCCTTTAGGATTGATTTCCTTTAGGGTTGACTGATTTCCTTTAGGATTGACTGGTTGGAACTTCTTACAGTCCAAGGGACTCTCAAGAGTTATTTCCAATAACAAAGTTCAAAAGCATCAATTATCTGGTGCTCAGCTTTCTTTAGAGTTCAAATCTCACATCCATACATGACTACTGGAGAAACCATAGCTTTGACAAGATGGACCTTTGTTGGAAAGTAATGTCTCTGCTTTTTAATATGCTGTCTAGGTTGGTCATAGCTTTTTTCCCAAGGAGCAAGCGTCTTTTAATTTCATGGCTGCAGTCACCATATGCAGTGATTTTGGAACCCAAAGAAATAGTCTCTCAATGTTTCCATTGTTTCCCCATCTATTTGCTTTGAAGTTATGGGACTGGATGCCATGATCTTAGTTTTTTGAATGTTGAGTTTTAAGCCAACGTTTTCACTGTGCTCTTTCTCTTTCATCAAGAGGCTCTTTAGTTCTTCACTTTCTTCCATAAGGGTGGTGTTATCTGCATATCTCAAGTTATTGATATTTCTCCCAACAATCTTGATTTCAGCTTGGGCTTCATCCAGTCCAGCGTTTCTCATGATGTACTCTACATATAAGTTAAATAAGCAGGGTGACAATGTACAACCTTGACATACTCCTTTCCTGATTTGGAACCAGTCTATTGTTCCATGTCTAGTTCTAACTGTTGCTGCTTGAACTGTATACAGATTTCTCAGGATACAGGTCAGGTGGTCTGATATTCCCATCTCTTTTAGAATTTTCCACAGTTTGTTGTGATCCACACAGTCAAAGGCTTTGGCATAGTCAATAAAAAAAAAAGTAGATTTTTTTTCTGGAACTCTCTTGCTTTTTTGATGATCCAGTGGATGTTAGTAATTTGATCTATCATTGCTATTCCTTTTCTAAATCCAGCTTGAACATCTGGAAGTTCACAGTTCATGTACTGTTGAAGTCTGACTTGGAGAATTTTGGCAATCCTTATTGTCATATCTAGGAGGATAGATCATAACAGAAATGCTATAACATTTGTTCTCAGAGTTCCAATGACTGTACTGCCAAGGCCTACTTTTGATGAGTGAAGTTTCCTGTATGGAAACAAAATCCTGTCTTTTTTTTTTTTCCCCTTTTATTCCCCTTAGATATTAGCTTCTTGTTTTGCTTTGTATTGATGAAGGAGCTTAGAGATAAGGTGAAGTAGGGCTAATAATCTTAATGCCTGATTATTTGTATTTTGTTTCTTCTCTTCATTTGTATACTGATAGTTTTGAAAAGATTCTATACAACATTCTATCAGGCAAAATTTAGAACTTCAGTATTTACTCTGAAGAATTTATAATAAATAATATAATCCATCTATGTGCATTATAATTAAAATTTTCAAAAAGTGAAATAAGCAATGATTGACATGAAGAGACCACTAAGGATTGGGAAAATTCTATATTTATGTCTCCTAGATACTCATGAATAAGACCTAATGAAAATGTGGGATAGCTAACATCCAAACTTAAACCCTCCACACTCTATTCTGTTGCAAATCCAGATTGGCATCCTGCTTCCTCAGACCTCAACTTTGCTTTTCCTTGCACATCTTTTGCACTTTTACCAAACCCTTTTTTCTTTAACACACTGGCCATTCCTAAAGATATTCTACTCATTGAACATTACCATAATATGCTGTAGCTGGAAGAAATGGAAAAACAAACAAACAAACAAAAAAACCTCTGGTTCCTTAATTTGCAATCTTGCTTGAGATCATATTTGCATAATCTCATTAAGGTCAGGAAAGAGTAAAGTTTATTGAAGAAATCAGGACTGCTTTATGAACTTCTAGCCCAGTATTTCTTAATCTCTATGAATTAGTTTATTCCTTTGTAGATATTGGACATTTGAAAACTTGGTAGAAAAAGCAAAAAGGATCAGTTATCAAAATATCATATATAAGAATCAAAATTTGACCATGAATGGATATACAGTTAGTATAAAAATATAACAATTCATTTCACTTGCTTTATCTGAGGATTTTCCTTCAAAACTGTTTGATCAAAAATTCAGTGTGATAAATAGGAGGAAATAATCATCCATTTCAGAGACCCCTTAAATGGCGCCTTCTGGGAACACACTGCTCAAGACAAAGGTGAAGATATCACAAAGACTGCATCTATGTTCTTTGTTGATCATCTTAAATTTTGTTAGAAAATAAAATGACAGATTGCTGTGCTAAGCTCTTGGAAGATACTTTGACTCAGAAAAAAGAAAAATCACATACAAAATTAATAGCACTTAAGTTCAAGTAATCAGCCGAACCCAGGAAGAGCACATTGTTATACTTAGGCTGGTCTTCTCTGGTGGTTCAGAGGGTAAAGAATTTCCCTGCAGTGCAGGAGACCTGGGTTCAATCATTGGGTTGGGAAAATTCCCTGAAGAAGGGAACACCTAGCTGCTCCAGTATTCTGACCTAGAGAATGCCATGGACAGAGGAGCCTGGCAGGCTACAATCCACAAGGTCACAAAGAGTGACATATGACCAAGTGACTTTCACTTTTCTTTCATGTTTAGGCTAGAAAAAACACACCATCAAAACTGTAAGGAAAATAAACACTGAAAGAAAAATTATCTAATAGAATGACCCTTCTTTAAAGAAGTAGACCCTCTTGTCTACCCATAAATTCCTTAATGTAAAATAAATGTAACTACAATATTAAAATCTGTTTTGCCTTTTGAAATCATCTGTGAATAAATGGACCATGGAGCTAGCCAAGTGAATTTCACACTTTAAAAACCATGTCATAAATGAATTCCTCTTTTATCTTGGCCTAGAATCAAAGCTATACAAACTGGCATTCCCAGAGATAAGACAGTTTACCAGTTCAGCTGTAAATTAACTCTCTCCTATAGAATCAACTTCCTGACACTAGGAAAATTCTTCTTAATCGTGAACTTCTATGGGCTTCCCTGGTGACACAGACAGTAAAGGATCCACCTGCAATGCAGGGACCTGGGTTCCATTCTTGGGTCAGGAAGATCCCCTGGAGAAAACAATGACTACCCATTCCGACATTCTTGCCTGGAGAATTCCATGGACAAACGAGCCTGGCAGGCTCCAGTCCACGGGGTCACAAAGAGTCAGACACAACTGAGTGACTTTCAGATCACACTTTCATGATCATTTCTTCCCATGCATCTTTTGCAATACTTATAGAACAAAAAAGCAAAAAGACAATTTTCAAATACTATTTTTGCATCATAAAATGAGGTATAGGTAAATCAGTCAAATTACTCTTACTAATTATATCAATATTACATTAAATGGCAATCATATTATTAATCTAAAATTATTACAAAATAAGTCATTGAGAATTATAATAATATTTTTAGAGTTTCTTAATACATTTGATAATACAGTTCCTGCTGGTAATAACAAATGTTGTCATAGATTGTGATATAAGTCAGGAATCAACTTTTTGTTAATTTTGGATTCCAGGTCTCTTGTAGGGCATAACCATAATACCAATGTCATACTACAAGATTGTATTGACCAGGTTTCATGATGAACCTTATACTTAAGTTTAATCCTTCAACCACCTCCCAGCCCCATTCCTCAAAACACACACACACTCAAGTAAATTCCTGGTTAAACTGAATATGTTTCCAATCTCAACTCCTGCAGTAGGTATATCTGTTTTTTCATACATGGGTCCTTCTCATTAGCAGGTCACTTATGTAAATTACATTCTCCTTTTAGGAATTCCTGTGGGCTAATCGGACAATAAATCTTTAGTAAAGTCCATTGTTTTTACTTCTGTTTCCAAGATCCAGACCGCTGCCCTTGAACTACCTCTGTTTTCATCTAACGGTGCATTCTTAATAGCCCCTATTGGTTCAGTGTCCACACTCTTTTCCATCATTATTCCTATCATGCTATTTATCCTCTGAGGTTATTTTATTCATTTTCCAAAGAAGCATAATATGTCTAGTCTGGCTGCATCCTTTCCCTTTCTCCTGAAATAAATTACCTTTTATGTGGTCAATAAAGGCCAATAAGGCTTTTTACTTAGTATGTCTCTCCATAGTGAAGGCAAATTCGGTTTGCCCCTGGACCTTACTTGCCTCCTGAGAAACCTGTATGCAGGTCAAGAAGCAACAGTTAGAACCAGACAGGGGAACAAGGGACTGGTTCAAAGTTGGGAAAGGAGTACATCATAGCTTTATCATTGTCACCCTGCTTATTTAACTTATATGCAGAGTACATCATGCGAAATGTTGGGCTGAATGAAACTCCAGCTGGAATCAAGACAGCTGGGAAAAATATCAACAACCTCAGATATGCAGATGACACCACCCTCATGGCAGAAAGCAAAGAGGAACTAAAGATCTTGATGAAGGTGAAAGAGGAAAATGAAAAAGCTGGTTTAAAACTCACATTCAAAAAAAGATCATGGCATCCGGTCCTATCACTTCATGCCAAATAGATGGGGAACAAACGGAAACAGTGAGAGACTCTATTTTCTTGGGCTCCAAAATCACTGTGGATGGTAATTTCAGCCATTAAAAGGCACTTGCTCCTTTAAAGAAATGCTATGGCAATTCTATACAGTGTATTAAAAAGCAGAGATATTACTTTGTTGACAAAGGTCCATCTCGTCAAAGCTGTGGTTTTTCCAATAGTTATACATGAATGTGAGAGTTGGACTATAAAGAATGCTGAGTGCTAAAAATAATTGATGTTTTCAAAGTGTGGTGCTGGAGAAAATTTTTGAGATTCCCTTGGACAGCAAGGAGATCAAAGTAGTCAATCCTAAAGAAAATCAGTTCTGAATACTCATTGGAAGAACTGATGCTGAAGCTGAATCTCCAATAATTTGGCCACCTTATGTAAAGTCAATTCATTGAAAAAGATCCTGATGCTGGGACCTCAGATATGCAGATGACATCACCCTTATGGCAGAAAGTGAAGAGGAACTAAAAAGCCTCTTGATGAAAGTGAAAGAGGAGAGTGAAAACGTTGGCTTAAAGCTAACTATTCAGAAAACTAAGATCACGGCATCCAGTCCCATCACTTCATGGCAAATAGATGGGGAAACAGTGGAAACAGTGGCTGACTTTATTTTTCTGGGCTCCAAAATCACTGCAGATGGTGATTGCAGCCATGAAATTCAAAGATGCTTACTCCATGGAAGGAAAGTTATGACCAACCTAGATAACATATTAAAAAGCAGAAACATTACTTTGTCAACAAAGGTCCGTCTAGTCAAGGCTATGGTTTTTCCAGTGGTCATGTATGGATGTGAGATTTGGACTATAAAGAATGCTGAGCGCCAAAGAATTGATGCTTTTGAAATGTGGTGTTGGAGAAGAATCTTGAGAGTGCTTTGGACTGCAAGGAGACCCAACCAGTCCATCCTAAAGGAGATCAGTCCTGGGTGTTCATTGAAAGGATTGATGTTGAACCTGAAACTCCAATACTTTGGCCACCTCATGCAAAGAGCTGACTCTTTGGAAAAAAAAACCCTGACACTGGAAAAGATTGAGGGCAGGAGGAGAAAGGGATGACAGAGGATGAGATGGCTGTTTGGCATCACCTACTCGATGGACATGGGTTTGAGTACACTCCGGGAGTTGGTGATGGACAGGGAGGCCTGGAGTGCTGCGATTCATGGGGTCGCAGAGTCGGATATGACTGAGCAACTGAACTGAAATGAATAGTTCTTTTATTAAACTAGAATATTTATATCTCCCAGTTATCCTAGATTATTTTAAAAGAAGCACTTGAGTACATTTATATTATTCTAAATGTTCCCCTGCAGGTTTTTCAATCAAAACAGCTTGAAAAACAGATTTGCATATCATCCCTTTCCTCTATATTTTGGATAAGGAATAACTCCTTCATTTAAACATCACAAATATTCCAATATTACACTCTGGCAATGGTAAGCCAACACCCATAAATAATTTTTGTTTATAAATTCCTAGTTTGGGCCATATTTTTCCCTGAAAACTTCCTATAATTGTATCACCAGATCCCACTACATTTGCTATCTTCTAACTTTTCATCAACAGGGTTATAAAGGATAGTATGCTAATACTAGTGTCAATCAATTCTAATCAATTTCTTTTGCCAGCCCCAGGCTATTGTGCCCATCTCAAGGCAAATCACCTCTAGTCCCCACTGGGGTTTGTCCCAAGACCCTGGCCCTCTTATCAGTTAGAATTCTGATTCTCTCCTATTTTAATTGGCATTGACTCTGAAAGGATTGTAGACTTCAGTTTTCTGTAATCAGATTTTTTTAAATGTATTAAGGCCAAGATGAAGTAAGTGAATTTGTCATAGTCTTTTTACAACCTGAACAGTTGGTAAGACTGAATGACCTGGTCTCTTACAGTCATCCATTAAAATTTTAGTAGCTATTCCATCTACTTCTATTTCATGTCATTTTTAATTATGCCTCTGAAGAATTCCACATACTTTAATTCCACATTGTAAGTTTTTCTCATATTTTCCTTTCCAATTGTTCCTTTTTTTTTTTTTTTTTTGGCATAACTCTGAATAATTTCCTGTCATTTAGTTACATATGGAGGCTTAAAATCCCTAACAGCTTTCTGCACATCATTTCTTCTCCTCAACAATAAAGTCAATGGGGGCACAAATGATTATGGTCCCATTTATCAGAGCATCAGTCATTACTTGGCGAGGGGTATGGAGATAGTGGAAACATTAATACAGGAAGTACAGGTCATAGTTTTACAGTTCTACAGCCTCCAGCTGCCTATTATCTTCAGTTTTACTAGGACATATTAAAAAAGAAAATACATCACATTCTTGGCTGATGTATCATTTTTAAAAATTTATTTTGCAATACATTTAGCTGTCCACCTTGCCCTGGATCCATAAACTTCCAGACTCATTTACAGTTTTCTTCCTGTCAGTGGATGTAATGCTTCTGCACCCAAAATCCAGAGATGGACAGAAAGTCAACCTGGAAACAATGATTCCTCCCCTTTGGCTCTATTTTTCTCCAATATTATTATTTAAATTTTACTGTCAGAGATGGTTTCAATATTTCATTCCCATTGCCAACTGCAAAGATTCCATATATTTTGATCTTTAAAAGGTCTCAAAAGTTGTACAGAACATCCTTACACAAAGTCTTATTTAAAACAACAAAAAGAGTACAGCAATGAGATTCAAGAGACATCTAGGTGCAAGCTCTCAGGATTCTTATTCACAAATATATTTTTTGTCTCCAAATTGAGCCACCAATAATTGTATTACAATGAATCCTGATCAGAAAAATTCAATCAAGAATGAATTTCATTGTGAGGTTTTTATGTTCCTCTGTTCACATATTCAAGCCAAACTGCCTAATCAGTTACTCAGACAGAAAACTATCAGCAAAAAACAAAGGCAGAAACTAGTCCCTGGTGTCCCATGGCAATGCCTTGGGAGATACACAATTGTGATCCCTCAGCATCTGGAGTAGAGCCTGACCTTGAGGAGTGATCTGAGGAGGCACCAGAGTATTCACTGTGAACGTGAAAGTGTTAGTTGCTCAGTCATGTCTGACTCTTTACAACCCCATGGACTGTAGCACACCAGGCTTCTCCATCCATAGGATTCTCCAGGCAAGAATACAGGAGTGGGTAGCCATTCCCTTCTCCAGGTGATCTTCCTGACCCAGGAATTGAACCTAGGTCTCCTGCATTGCAGACAGATTCTTTACCATCTGAGCCACATGGGAAAGCCCATGGTATTCACTACAAGTTGTCAATATTATCAATATTTCTAGGTTATGTCCTGGGATCAATATCTTTATCTTTGCAGTATAAAGTGAAAAAAAGAAGATATTTGTTTAGTGCTTCCTATGTGACAGATGATACTATACTAAGGGCTTTACACTCATCATCCCTGATCCTCACACAGTAATTATTTATTAGTTTCATTTTATAAATGAGGACATTGAGGCTCATAAACCTGACTGGAAACTACTTGTCTCAGCCCCTCCAGCTAGATAAGTGGCAGAGCCAATTCTGATATCAAAACCAGGCCCTATAATCCCCAAGTCACCACACAGCGCATGGAGCACATTCTCAAAATGCTTAGAAAAGAACTAAGGTTCAGAAATATTAATCTGATATTTCAAGATTCTTAATCCTCAAAGAAAGATAAAATTATATTTACTAAACTGAGCTTCTTAAATAGGTAAAAAATTGTCAGGACCAATTGATAAAATATTAAACAAGGACAAAAATGAAAAAAGAAACTCTGGTGGCCCAGAAGTGGCTGAATAGATCAGCATATTGACTGTGCATTATAAATGAAAGATAGTTATATTTTTACTCTATTTCCTTTAAAACACACAGCAAAACAAAACACAAACTAGCTTTGGGACAATGTGAGGTCATCAGGGAAGTTTGGAGATCAAATGGCACATCACAAATGACCCTACCCTTATCAGAGACAAGAGCTAAAAGCTAGACATTTTGACATCTCCAGAGAAAAAGATAGCTTTCTCAGTCTCACTGAATCCACTCTCCCTTAAACAGGAAGGTTAGAACTTGTCTAGATTAAAACCAAAGATACTTTATTTATCTAAATAGAGCATAATGGAAGAGAATATTCACCTTAAAATAGAAATAATATTGAATATAAAACTGAAATAGTAATAGTTTCCATTATATAATTTGGATGTCTGCAAGTAACTAAGAAAAAAACAAACAAATCATTTTATGTAAAGTAAAAAAAAAAAACAAAAAACCTTAAATACATTATTCAAGAAGAAACTCGAAGAGCTAACGGGTATAAAAAGAGATGCTTATCATCATTAGAAGTAAACAAAATCAAAATAACTGATAAAATTTTATCAATGGGAGAGAAAATGTTAAGTCTGAGAGTATCAATCATTGTCAATAATTTGACAAAATCAAAACTCTGCATCTCTGTTATAAATGCAAACTTATAATAGTATATGTTATAAATAATTTATGCCAGTATTTTAGATGGCAATGTAGTCTTTTATAGTAAATTTAAAAACACATATATCTATTACTCAGCAATTCCACTTCTGAGTATATACACTAGAACTTTTTTTTTTTCTTTTTCAAAATTTATGGTGAAATATAGTAAGAAATTTATTTAATATTGTAACATTATAAACACATACATGCTTATAAGAATTTGTGTTCATGTATATGAAAACAAATGAAAATATTTCCCACAATGTTTGCACATATAAACAAAGTCTAATGAAGTAATATTTGCCACAACAATATGAGATGAACAATGAAACTAATGTATTCTGTTTACTTTTTTCTGTTCCTTTTATAATCCACCTCATTACATTCACTAATGTAGAACATAATCCTATACCAACTTTATGACCCTCTGCAGTGCTAGGATTCAGACTGAAAAACACTACTCTGTACATGTGTATAGTGTATGATACTCTCGTACAAGTGTACTAGACAACATATATGATAATGTTAAATGAGCCACGTTACAGTAAAAATGGCAAAGCATCTTTCAAAAGAGATACATTCTTATGAATACTGTAGTATACCATGCATAATGAAAATAAAACACCTGGATCTAAGCTACATATATGAATTTCACATATACACTATAGGGCAAAAAATAAAGTTGCCAAGGTATGTAGAAAGTATAATTCCATTTATGATTTAAAAACCATAGAAAACCAACTAGCATTTGTGTGTGTGTATGTGAAAGAGAGAAAAAAAGAGAAGAGGCAGGGGGAGGGAGGGAGAAAGATTTAGAAAAAACAAAGGAGTGGTAGACTGCATATTGGATACATCAGTTGCTTTCTAGTAAGCCCTGGGTGGGGAAGATCCCCTGGAGAAGGGAATGGCAACCCACTCCAGTATTCTTGCTTAGAGAATCTCATGGACAGAGGAGCCTGGCTGGCTACAGCCAATGGGGTCGCAAGAGTCGGACACGACTTAGTAACTAAACCACCACCACCACCAAGAGCATATATGTGACTTCAAAGACACAGTAGCCCAATTGTAAATTTTGATGTAAATTTTGTGTAACAGGTATATCAGTGTTAATTTTAACCTTAATTGTAATATGTGATTTACATTTATCACCTTTGGTATTCAATAATAAAATAATTTTATGAATAGTAATTTAACTATATATATATATACATATATATATGATTTTAAAGTAAATTTAGATGTGAAAGAAATAACAGATGTAAAAAGGTATGTCTACTATAAAGAATATCATTGGCCAAGGACAAAACTGTCTCCTTATTCTGACTATTAAAAGCATTCTACCTCAACATTAATCTCTTCTAATTATTCATCAAAAGATACAATGCTCCTTTATATATTCCTGAAAAAAATGAGTATGATTTCAAATATATATATTCTAGGACTATGATAAATGGGAGATAAATAAAGCTAGTAGAATTTTCTTTCTTTCTCTTGTGTGCATGCAATAATAACAACAAGCATCCCTATTTAACATTTGTCATATGTCTTAAGTACATTAACTTATTTGAGCCTCAAGAACTCTGTGACATAGAGCTTATCTCCATAGCACAGAGAAGAAATCAGAGGCACAAAATAGTTAAGTAACCTATGCAAGTACACACAGCAAGTAAATTGAGGAATGATGGCTTAAATGATTCCAAATTTGAGTTCATAGTGAGAAAAAGCATAGGACACACTCTCACCAGGACTTTAACTATATATCACTAATAAAAAGTTAGAAAACATTTGTAACTGATTGGTTTTTATGACCAATTTATATACTTGTAGTGATTAAATATACTCTACTATTAAATATTCTAATATAATGTCCTTAAAATCTCCCTTATGCAACTACTTCTTATTTGACATTAATCATACACATGAGCATGTCAATTTCTTTGGACAGTATCATTTGTATAAATATTTTTTCTATAATATATACATATACATACATATGTGATTCTCCTAATGAATACAAAGTAAGAAGTTAAGAGATACCTGGAGAAACAGGCAAATTTGGCCTTGAAGTGCAAAATGAAGCAGGGCAATGGTAAACAGAGCTTTGGCAAGACAACACACTGGTCATAGAAAACACCCTCTTCTCAGCAATACAACAGATGTCTCTACACATGGACATTACCAGATGATCAATAGAGAAATGAAAAAGTATATTCTTTGTAGCCAAAGATGGAGAAACTCTATATAGCAAGACCTGAAGTGAACTCTGGCTCAGATCAACAGCTCTTTATTGCAAAATTCAGCTTGAATTGAAGAAAGTAGGGAAAACCACAAGACCACTCATGTATGACTTAAGTCAAATCCCTTGCAATTATACTGTGGAAGTAACAAGTAGATTCAAGGGATCAATCTGATAGAGAAGATTGAAGGAGATTGAAGAACCTCCGCCTGAAGAACTATGGGCAGAGGTTCATAGCTTTGTACAGGAGGTAGTAATCAAAACCATCCCTTGGAAAAAGAAATGCAAAAAGGTGAAATGGTTGTGTGAGGAGGCCTTACAAATTGAGAAAAGAAGAGAAGTGAAAAGGAAAAGGAGAAAAGGAAAAATATACCCATTTGAAGGCAGAATTCCAAAGAATAGCAAGGAGAATAAGAATGCCTTCTTCAGTGATCAATGCAAGCAAACAAACAAACAAAAAATAGAAGAAACAAGAGAATGGAAAATACTAGAGATTCTTCAAGAAAATTAGAGATATCAAGGGAACATTTCACGCAAAATGGGCACAATAAAGGAGAGGTGGCAAGAATAAACAGAAGCAACTGTTTAAAAAGTTTTAATGACTCAGATAACCATGATGGTGTAGTCATTCACATAGAGCCAGATATCCTGGAGTGTGAAGTCAAGTGGTCCTTAGGAAGCATCACTAAGAATAAAGCTAGTGGAGGTGATAGAATTCCAGCTGAGCTATTTCAAATCTTATAAGATGATACTGTGAAAGTGCTGCACTCAGTATGCTAGCAAATTTGGAAAACTCAGCAGAGGCCATAGGACTGGGAAAAAGTCAGTTTTCATTTCAATTGCAAAGAAGACCTATGCCAAAAAATGTTCAAACTAATACAATTACACTCATTTCACATGCTAGCAAAGTAATGCACAAAATCCTTCAGGCTAGGCCTCAACATCTGTAATCACGAACTTCATTACAGATCAGTTTGCCAACATCAGATTGATCATATTGCCAACATCCATTGAACCATAGAAAAAGTAAGGGAATTCCAGAAAAAAAATTTGCTGTTTCACTGACTACACTAAAGCCCTTTTGTGAATCACTACAAGCTGTGGAAAATTCTTCAACAGATGGGAATACCAGACCACCTTACCTGCCCCCTGAGAAACTTTTATGCAGGCCAAGAAGCAGCAGTTAGAACCAAATGTGGAAAAAACAGACTGGTTCAAAATTGGGAAAGAAGAACATCAAGGCTCTATATTGTCACCTGCTTATTTAACTTATATACAGAGTACATTATGCAAAATCCTGGGCTGGATGAAGTACAAGCTGAAATCAATATTGCCGGGAGAAATAGCAATAATCTCAGACATGCAGTTGACACTACCCTAATGGTAGAAAGTGCAAGAAACTAAAGAGCCTCCTGATGAAGGTCAAAGAGGAGGGTGAAAATCTAGCTTGAAACTCACATTCAAAAAATGAAGAGTGTGGCATCTATTCCTATTACTTCATGTCAAATAGATGGGGAAACAATGGAAAGTGACGGACTTTATATTTTTGCACTCCAAAATCACTGCAGATGGTGACTGCAGCCATGAAATTTAAAGACACTTGTTCCGTCCATAGTCCGAGTCCCCAGTCAGGAAAGAAGACTCCTCGAAACAACGCAACTCGCAATAGGGGAATTTATTAATGACTCGAGCCAGGGCCTCCCGCTCTCACCAGATGTGTGAGGACGAAAGGCCCCGAGCCCCAGTTCTCTCGGGTATTTATTGGGTCAAAATAAGCAGCAGGTAGTTGGCGCAATCGGATTGGTTACACAGTGGGTAGTTGGCGTAAGCGGATTGGTTACACAGTTGCAAGGTAATTTTTGTTGGCCCTACGTGGGGCTTTCAGCTTTCCACTGATAGGTTGCCTTTCTTCTGGCTAGGCATATGTTGATTGGCTGGCTCCAGGAGGCCTGATAATTATGTTATCCCGGGAAACCAGGCCTACTCCTACTCTAGGCTGCCTGCCATGGCGTTAGCCGTGACAGCCTCACAACACTTGCTTCTTGGAAGAACAGTTATGACCAACCTAGACAGCATATTAAAAAGTAGAGACATTACTTTGCCAACAAAGGGCCATCTAATCAAAGCTATGGTCTTTTCAGTAGTTATATATGGATGTGAGAGTTGGACTATAAAGAAAGCTGTGCACCAAAAAATTGATGCTCTTGAACTGTGGTGTTGGAGAAGACTCTTGAGAGCCCCTTGGACCACAAGGAGAGCCAACCAGTCCATCCTAAAGGAAATCAGTCCTGAATATTCATTGGAAGGACTGATGCTGAGGCTGAACTCCAATACTCTGGTCACCTGATGAAAAGAACTGATGCTGGGAAAAGACCCTGATGTGGGGAAAGATTGAAGGAAGATAAGGGAGTGACAGAAGATGAGATAGTTGGATGGCATCATGAACTCAATGGACATGAGTTTGGGTAAGCTCTGGGTGTTGGTGATGAACAGGGAAGCCTGGTGTGCTGCAATCCATGGGGTCACGAAGAGTCAGACATGACTGAGTGACCAAACTGAACTGAATTGGAAGAAGAGTTATGACAAACCTAGACAGTGTATTAGAAAGCAGAGTCATCACTTTGCTGACAAAGGTCTGTCTAGTCAAATCTATGGTTTTTCCAGTCCATGTATGGATGTGAGGGTTGGACCATAAAGATAAGTTAGTGCTGAAGAATTGATGCTTTTGAATTGTGGTGCTGGAGAAGACTCTTGAGAGTCCCTTGGACAGCAAGGAGATCAAACCAGTCCATCCTAAAGGAGATCAAGCCTGGGTGTTCATTAGAAGGACTGACACTGCAGCTGAAGGTCCAAAACTTTAGCCACATTATGTGAAGAGCTGACACATTGGAAATATCCCAGATACTGGAAAAGACTGAGGGCACAAGGAGAAAGGGGTGACAACAGATGAGATGGTTGGATGGCATCATCGACTCAATGTACATGAGTTTGAGCAAACTCCAGGAAATAGTGAAGGACAGGGAAGGCTGTCATGCTGCAGTCAGTGGGGTTGCAAAGAGTCAGACAGGACTGAGTGACTGATCACCAACAACAATGAATGAAATGATGAATTATCTCATATTATTATTATATTGTTTTAGAGTATACCTTCTTCATGTATAGAATACATCAAATAGTGTTTGCTTTTTTAAAAAGATTTTTAATTTAAAATACTCAAACTGAATAATTTTGTTTCACAACAATATTTACCAATGGCTTAACCTGTAGCATAGGAAGATCACAAATACCATTTAAGTGCATATTTTATAATACAAAATTGTCACCAAACTATGAATTTGAAGTCAGACCATGGAAATATAAGGTTGAAATTAAGGATTTTAAGAGAAAACAAACAACAAATAACAAAAAACAACAACAAAACAGATCTCGTGAAAACAGAAGAAAGGAATACCAGTATTGCTTCCTGAATATTTTCTTTTTTTTTTTTTAATTTTTTATTTATTTATTTTTTTTAAAATATCATTTTATTAGTTGGAGGCCAATCACTTCACAACATTTCAGTGGGTTTTGTCATACATTGACATGAATCAGCCATAGAGTTACACGTATTCCCCATCCCGATCCCCCCTCCCACCTCCCTCTCCACCCGACTCCTCAGGGTCCTCCCAGTGCACCAGGCCCGAGCACTTGACTCGTGCATCCCACCTGGGCTGGTGGTCTGTTTCACCATAGATAATATACATGCTGTTCTTTCAAAACATCCCACCCTCACGTTGTCCCCCAGAGTTCAAAAGTCTGTTCTGTACTTCTGTGTCTCTTTTTCTGTTTTGCATATAGGGTTATCGCTACCACCTATCTAAATTCCGTATATATGTGTTAGTACACTGTAATGTTCTTTATCTTTCTGGCTTACTTCACTCTGTATAATGGGCTCCAGTTTCATCCATCTCATTAGAACTGATTCAAATGAATTCTTTTTAACAGCTGAGTAATATTCCATGGTGTATATGTACCACAGCTTCCTTATCCATTCATCTGCTGATGGGCATCTAGGTTGCTTCCATGTCCTGGCTATTATAAACAGTGCTGCGATGAACATTGGGGTGCACGTGTCTCTTTCAGATCTGGATTCCTCAGTGTGTATGCCCAGAAGTGGTATTGCTGGGTCATATGGCAGTTCTATTTCCAGTTTTTTAAGAAATCTCCACACTGTTTTCCATAGTGGCTGTACTAGTTTGCATTCCCACCAACAGTGTAAGAGGGTTCCCTTTTCTCCACACCCTCTCCAGCATTTATTGCTTGTAGACTTTTGGATAGCAGCCATCCTGACTGGCGTGTAATGGTACCTCATTGTGGTTTTGATTTGCATTTCTCTGATAATGAGTGATGTTGAGCATCTTTTCATGTGTTTGTTAGCCATCTGTATGTCTTCTTTGGAGAAATGTCTGTTTAGTTCTTTGGCCCATTTTTTGATTGGGCCGTTTATTTTTCTGGAATTGAGCTTCAGGAGTTGCTTGTATATTTTTGAGATTAATCCTTTGTCTGTTTCCTCATTTGTTATTATTTTCTCCCAATCTGAGGGCTGTCTTTTCACCTTACTTATAGTTTCCTTTGTAGTGCAAAAGCTTTTAATTTTCATTAGGTTCCATTTGTTTATTTTTGCTTTTATTTCCAATATTCTGGGAGGTGGGTCATAGAAGATCTTGCTGTGATTTATGTCGGAGAGTGTTTTGCCTATGTTCTCCTCTAGGAGTTTTATAGTTTCTGGTCTTACATTTAGATCTTTAATCCATTTCGAGTTTATTTTTGTGTATGGAGTTAGGAAGTGTTCTAGTTTCATTCTTTTACAAGTGGTTGACCAGTTTTCCCAACACCATTTGTTAAAGAGATTGTCTTTTTTCCATTGTATATCCTTGCCTCCTTTGTCAAAGATGAGGTGTCCATAGGTTCGTGGATTTATCTCTGGGCTTTCTATTCTGTTCCATTGATCTATATTTCTGTCTTTGTGCCAGTACCATACTGTCCTGATGACTGTGGCTTTGTAGTAGAGTCTGAAGTCAGGCAGGTTGATTCCTCCAGTTCCATTCTTCTTTCTCAAGATTACTTTGGATATTCGAGGTTTTTTGTATTTCCATACAAATTGTGAAATTATTTGTTCTAGTTCTGTGAAAAATACTCTTGGTAGCTTGATAGGGATTGCATTGAATCTATAGATTGCTTTGGGTAGAATAGCCATTTTGACAATATTGATTCTTCCAATCCATGAACACGGTATGTTTCTCCAACTGTTTGTGTCCTCTTTGATTTCTTTCATCAGTGTTTTATAGTTTTCTATGTATAGGTCTTTTGTTTCTTCAGGTAGATATACTCCTAAGTATTTTATTCTTTTTGTTGCAATGGTGAATGGTATTGTTTCCTTAATTTCTCTTTCTGTTTTTTTCATTGTTAGTGTATAGGAATGCAAGGGATTTCTGTGTGTTAATTTTATATCCTGCAACTTTACTATATTCATTGATTAGCTCTAGTAATTTTCTGGAAGAGTCTTTAGGGTTTTCTATGTAGAGGATCATGTCATCTGCAAACAGCGAGAGTTTCACTTCTTCTTTTCCTATCTGGATTCCTTTTATGTCTTTTTCTGCTCTGATTGCTGTGGCCAAAACTTCCAACACTATGTTGAATAGTAGTGGTGAGAGTGGGCATCCTTGTCTTGTTCCTGATTTCAGAGGAAATGCTTTCAATTTTTCACGATTGAGGGTGATGCTTGCTGTGGGTTTGTCATATATAGCTTTTATTATGTTGAGGTATGTTCCTTCTATTCCTGCTTTCTGGAGATTTTTAATCATAAATGAGTGTTGAATTTTGTCAAAGGCTTTCTCTGCATCTATTGAGATAATCATATGGTTTTTATCTTTCAGTTTGTTAATGTGGTGTATTACATTGATTGATTTGTGGATATTAAAGAATCCTTGCATTCCTGGGATAAAGCCCACTTGGTCATGGTGTATGATTTTTTTAATATGTTGTTGGATTCTGTTTGCTAGAATTTTGTTAAGGATTTTTGCATCTATGTTCATCAGTGATATTGGCCTGTAGTTTTCTTTTTGTGTGGCATCTTTGTCTGGTTTTGGAATTAGGGTGATGGTAGCCTCATAGAATGAGTTTGGAAGTTTACCTTCTTTTGCAATTTTCTGGAAGAGTTTGAGTAAGACAGGTGTTAGCTCTTCTCTAAATTTTTGGTAGAATTCAGCTGTGAAGCCATCTGGTCCTGGGCTTTTGTTTGCTGGAAGATTTCTGATTACAGTTTCGATTTCCTTGCTTGTGATGGCTCTGTTAAGATCTTCTATTTCTTCCTGGTTCAGTTTTGGAAAGTTATGCTTTTCTAAGAATTTGTCCATTTCATCCAAGTTGTCCATTTTATTGGCATAGAGCTGCTGGTAGTAGTCTCTTATGATCCTTTGGATTTCAGTGTTGTCTGTTGTGATCTCACCCGTTTCATTTCTTATTTTGTTAATGTGGTTCTTCTCTCTTTGTTTCTTAATGAGTCTTGCTAATGGTTTGTCAATTTTGTTTATTTTTTCAAAAAACCAGCTTTTAGCTTTTTTGATTTTTGCTATGGTCTCTTTAGTTTCTTTTGCATTTATTTCTGCCCTAATTTTTAAGATTTCTTTCCTTCTGCTAACCCTGGGGTTCTTCATTTCTTCCTTCTCTAATTGCTTTAGGTGTAGAGTTAGGTTATTTATTTGGCTTTTTTCTTGTTTCTTGATGTGCGCCTGTAATGCTATGAACCTTCCCCTTAGCACTGCTTTTACAGTGTCCCATAGGTTTTGGGTTGTTGTGTTTTCATTTTCATTTATTTCTATACATACTTTGATTTCGTTTTTGATTTCTTCTATGATTTGTTGGTTATTCAGAAGCGTGTTATTAGCCTCCATATGTTGGAATTTTTAACAATTTTTTTCCTGGAATTGAGATCTAATCTTACTGCACTGTGGTCAGAAAAGATGACTGGAATGATATCAATTTTTTTGAATTTTCCAAGACCAGATTTATGGCCCAGGATGTGATCTATTCTGGAGAAGGTTCCGTGTGCACTTGAGAAAAAGGTGAAGTTGATTGTTTTGGGGTGAAATGTCCTATAGATATCAATTAGGTCTAGCTGGTCCATTGTATCATTTAAGGTTTGTGTTTCCCTGTTGATTTTCTGTTTAGTTGATCTATCCATAGTTGTGAGTGGGGTATTAAAGTCTCCCACTATTATTGTGTTACTATTAATTTCCTCTTTCATACTCATTAGCGTTTGCCGTACATATTGCGGTGCTCCTATGTTGGGTGCATATATATTTATAATTGTTATATCTTCTTCTTGGATTGTTCCTTTGATCATTATGTAGTTTCCTTCTTTGTCTCTTTTCACATCCTTTATCTGAAAGTCTATTTTATCTGATATGAGTATTGCGACTCTTGCTTTCTTTTGGTCTCTGTTTGCGTGAAATATTTTTTTCCAGCCCTTCACTTTCAGTCTGTATGTGTCCCTTGTTTTGAGGTGGGTCTCTTGTAGACAGCATATATAGGGGTCTTGTTTTTGTATCCATTCAGCCAATCTTTGTCTTTTGGTTGGGGCATTCAACCCATTTACATTTAAGGTAATTATTGATAGGTGTGGTCCCGTTGTCATTTACTTTGTTGTTTTGGGTTCACGTTTATACAACCTTTCTGCATTTCCTTTCTAGAGAAGATCCTTTAGCATTTGTTGAAGAGCTAGTTTGGTGGTGCTGAATTCTCTCAGCTTTTGCTTGTCTGTAAAGCTTTTGGATTCTCCTTCATATCTGAATGAGATCCTTGCTGGGTACAGTAATCTAGGTTGTAGGTTATTCTCTTTCATTAGTTTCAGTATGTCCTGCCATTCCCTTCTGGCCTGGAGGGTTTCTATT
This sequence comes from Muntiacus reevesi, assembly GCF_963930625.1. Classification (NCBI taxonomy): domain Eukaryota; kingdom Metazoa; phylum Chordata; class Mammalia; order Artiodactyla; family Cervidae; genus Muntiacus; species Muntiacus reevesi. The sequence continues at coordinate 36,005,067 of NC_089270.1, read as the reverse complement.
GATAGATCAGCTGTTATCCTTATAGGAATCCCTTTGTGTGTTATTTGTTGTTTCTCCCTTGCTGCTTTTAGTATTTGTTCTTTGTGTTTGATCTTTGTTAATTTGATTAATATGTGTCTTGGGGTGTTACATCTTGGGTTTATCCTGTTTGGGACTCTCTGGATTTCTTGGACTTGGGTGGCTATTTCCTTCCCCATTTTAGGGAAGTTTTCAGCTATTATCTCCTCGAGTATTTTCTCATGGCCTTTCTTTTTGTCTTCTTCTTCTGGGACTCCTATGATTCGAATGTTGGGGCGTTTCACATTGTCCCAGAGGTCCCTGAGGTTGTCCTCATTTCTTTTGATCCTTTTTTCTTTTTTCCTCTCTGCTTCATTTATTTCCACCATTTTATCTTCTACCTCACTTATCCTATCTTCTGTCTCCATTATTCTACTCTTGGTTCCCTCCAGAGTGTTTTTGATCTCATTCATTGCATTATTCATTTTTAATTGACTCTTTTTTATTTCTTCTAGATCTTTATTAAACATTTCTTGCATCTTTTCAATCTTTGTCTCCAGGCTATTTATCTGTACCTCCATTTTGCTTTCAAGATTTTGGATCATTTTTATTATCATTACTCTAAATTCTTTTTCAGGTAGATTCCCTATCTCCTCCTCTTTTGTTTGACTTGGTGGGCTTTTTTCATGTTCCTTTACCTGTTGGGTATTTCTCTGCCTTTTCATCTTGTTTAGATCGCTGTGTCTGGAGTGGGCTTTCTGTATTCTGGAGGTCTGTGGTTCCTTTTTATTGTGGAGGTTTTACCCAGTGGGTGGGGTTAGACGATTGACTTGTCAAGGTTTCCTGATTAGCGAAGCTTGCGTCAGTGTTCTGGTGTGCGGATCTTGATTTCTTCTCTTTGGAGAGCAATGGAGTGCCCAGTATTGAGTTTTGAGATGGGTCTATGTGTTAGGTGTGACGTTGGGCAGTCTGTATGTTGACGTTCAGGGCAATGTTCCTGCGTTGCTGGAGAATTTGCGTGGTATGTCGTGCTCTAAAACTTATTGGTTCTTGGGTGGTGGTTGGTTTCGGTGCAGGTATGGAGGCTTTTGTACGGTCACTTATTACTTAAAGATCCATGTAGTCAGGAGTTTTCTGGTGTTCTCAGGTTTTGGGCTTAAGTCTCCTGCTTCTGGATTTCAGTTTTATTCTTCCTGTAGTCTCAGGACTTCTCCAACTATACAGCCCTGATAATAAAACTTCTAGGTTAATGGTGGAAAGTTTCTCCCCTGTTAGGGATACCCAGAGAGGTTCACCGAGTTACATGGAGAAGAGGAGAGGGAGGAGGGAGATAGAGATGGGCAGGAGGAGAAAGAGGGGGACTCAAGAGGAGAGAGACAGATCTACGAAGTTGTCTGATCCCAGAGTGTTCTCCGTAGCCCAGACACCCACAAAGATTCACAGAATTGGACTGGGAAGAGAAGGGGAAAGGAGGAAATAGAGGTGTTCTGAGGTAGAAAACAGAGTCAAGATTGGGAGAGAATAATCAACACACTCCTGAATAAAAATGGGAGCTGAATATTCGATTCTTAAATGTTCACAATTTATATCATATACTGAAAAGCAAAAATTAAAAATCTAGAGTAGAGGTTAGACTCTTAAAAATACTATATTAAAAACAAAAACCAAAACACACAAGAAATTTTAGAAATATATATGAAGTTTGGTATAAAAATAGGGCTTCTCTTATTTATTTATTTTTTCTCTTTCTTCTGCAAGGTTATAGTGTATTGAAAATGAAAATTAAGGCGTAGTAAAAGGAGTGCTAGCGGGCTTTAAAAGAAATAAGAGAAAAAGAAAAAGAGAAAATAGAAGAGAAGAAGAAAAAAGAAAAGGAGAAAAAGAAGAAAAAGAAAAAAGAAAGAGAGAAAAGATTGTTTTGCCTAATTAAAAAAAATCGTAAAAATCTATGAAAATGAAAGTTAAGGAGTAATGGCGGAGTAATAGGGAATTTTTTAAGGAAAATAAAAGAGAACCAAGAAAAAAGAAAAAAAAATTTTTTTTTTTCCTTACTTAAAAAAAAAGAAAAGAAAAAGAAAAACTATATCTAGGAATTTCTCTGGAGCTGTTGCGGTCAGTGTGGGTTCGGCTCAGCTTCAGATAGCTCCTCGTTCCAGCTTACACTTCTCGATATCTACAGGCCCTTCCGTTGTAGTCAGTCGGTGGTTTCTTCAGGGATTTTAATCTGTTGCACCGGTCCCTTCTGAAGCAGTTCCCTTTGTTTATTTGGGTTCTGTTGCCGGTCTCTTCCGCGCCTAATTTCCGCCCTGACACAGGGGGCGGAGGTGGATTCTTATTCAGGTAGCTAGTTCCGTCGCGCTGCGGCGAGGGGCTGTGTGGGGAGGGGCTGTGCGGGGAGGGGCTGTGCGGGGAGGGGCCGGCGCTCCAGGGAGAGGCTTGCGCTCTTTTCTCGGTCTGCGCTGCTCAGGCTCCCGGCTGCTCTGTATGAAGCGCGTGCCAAGCTGCGCGCGGCTCCAGCCCTCGGGCGATTCACAAAAGCGCGGCACACAAAGCTGGGCCCGCGCTCCGTCCCCTCGCCGCCTGAGCGGCCCAGGCAGCCAGGCGCCTGACGGGCGCTCTCTCCCCGGGTGCGGCGCGTCTTCTGCCCTGCGCGGTCCCAGTCTCAGTCCCCGCCGGCGCCTGTCGGGCGTGCGCGCCCTCTGCCCGCCGCGTCCCCAGCCCCAGTTCCCGCCCGCGCCGGTCGGGCGCCCGCGCCCTCCGTCTCGCCGCGACCCTCCCGGCGGACTTCGGCCGCCCAGAATCTCGGTCCCTTTGTTCTGCGAACGGCCGGCAGTGTGTTCGGGCCGGTTAATTTTCTCTCTCTCTTTGCTCTCCCACAGTTCAAGTTGGCAGCTCACAAAAGCTCCCTCTGATTGTCCTCAGGGCGCTCAGGCCCAGACCCTGCCCCAAGTAAAGCCGCCTGCCCCTCTCCGTTCCGCCCCCACTTGCTGGTGGCGGATGCGGGCGTCTGGGGTACTTTTCTGCTGGGAGTTGCTTTTAGGCTCGTAATCTGTGGGTTTTATTTATTGTATCCCTCCTAGTCAGATTCAAACTCTTGAGATTCCAACACTTCCCCCAGGCCCGCCAGTGCGAGGGTTTCCCAGTGTCTGGGAACGTCCTCTATTAAGTCCCTTCCCCGGGACGGATCTCCGTCCTTAGCTCTTTTGTCTCGCTTTTTATCTTTTATATTTTGTCCTACCTCCTTTCGAAGACAATGGGCTGCTTTTCTGGGCGCCTGATGACCTCAGCTAGCAATCAGAAGTTGTTTTGTGAAGTTTGCTCTGCGTTCAGTTATTTTTTTTGATGAATTTCTAGGAGAGAAAGTGGTCTCTCCGTCCTCCTCCTCCGCCATCTTGGCTCCTTGCTGCTTCCTGAATATTTTCATGTGAAAATGAAACCACAGATTTCTCCCTAAGAATTTCCAGCCCTCTCAAGTTTAAAGGAAGGTGAAATATACCTTCATGTGTTTATCTGTGAGTCAAATTAGCATCAATATTATCTGTTTATCTGTGTTTATCTGTGAGTCAAATTAGCATCAATATTATTTTTGTCAACTGTGTTTTGTGTTTGCTTGCCTGGATATTGGTGGCATCTGTTATGGAACCAATGAGAATAGGGACCTGGTGAGTCAAGATTTTGCCTTTCCTTCTGAATGTGTGTGTTTATGATTCGTCATCCCACAAAATGGTAAGCTTCTTTTAAGCAGAATAGACCCTACTGTTTTGGGGTTTGCTGTCTTAACACATTATTTTTTAAAGTCATTTCAAGAAAAGATCCCTTTGAAGAAAAATAATTTAATAGATACCATGTCGAGTAGAAGAAGTGGCTATTACTGTAACTCAGTTTTTGAATAACTGTGAACAAACCAAACTTCTACTGCCTCAAAGATAAGAAATATAAAATAAAAGATCTCTCTCTCACCACAGCATGCATATATTGTAAAAATGAAATCAATTTCCATCAGCGTTACATATTGGCCTTGTGATAAACTATCTTTCTTAAGTATCAAAGCCCAAGAAAGAGTAAATTATCCAGGGGAAAGCTCTGTAATGCAAAAGAAAAATTCCATAAGTTAATAAATTGCTTATATGTTTAATAAATGAGTTTAAAAGATCCATAAGATGAATATTCTGTTCTTGTTTTATTTTTTTATTTTTTTGCTTTTAGTTTGTCAGATTCTGGAAATCTTTCCTTATGCTCAGTGTCCCTAGATTCAGAGGCATTCCAGTTTCCTCAATCGATGGGGTCATCAGATTTTGCTAGGTACAAACTTATTAAATAACTTTTGCTTCTAATCTATTCCTGTATGGGTTTTCCTATGTCAGTTTGATACCATACCCTGCTTCCTGAGATGACTTAAACCCATAGTTTGTAATCCTGACTGGATCTCTTTAGGATAAACGTCTTGAGTCACAAGATATTCACTGTGGCCAGAATTTAGGTTTCAGCTCTTTCTACTCTCCCAGGTGGCATACTGATTCTTCTAATTTCACTTGCACCCTCATCACCTATTGTCTCCTTTATTCTTTGTCCTTTAAAGTGAAATTCAGAAGAAAGCATGTATTAATTTTTTGTGTTTAATTAGAAGCCTGTGCATGTTATTCCATGTTACTAACCCACTGGCCCTAAATTAAAAACCCCTCACAAAGGTTGTTAAAATTTCTAGTACTATATAGAATAATGCAACATAAGTTTTAACCTTTCTATGCTAGTGAAGTTAAGAGAATGAAGAATGATCTACTGACTAGCAATGTATAGTCCTCACTGGCTGAAATTCTGATAGCCTCATTTTGCTGGACCTAAAGCCTCTGAAAGAGACTTGCTATGTGCAATGGAGTAAAGAGTCTTTATTTTTCCACCTTTATTTTAAAGGGCTCTAAGGCCCCCACTTTTATGTCACTGCTTAGCAAAGAATACTGTGCTTTGGATTTCAGCTGAATCACATTGACATATTCAAACTGTACTATAACCAATAACATTCACATAGTTTGTTGTAATACAAAACCTTCCTGGCTGCCCTAATACTCCTCAAGCATAAAGTTATATCAGTGTCATTAAAGAAATACACTTATGATTATTTATATTCAACACACATTATTTATATTCATTACTATTTAATATTCCATTACTGCTATAAACATTTAAATTATGAATTCAAACTGATTCATTTAAAATAATCTACTAAAGTAACTCATAGTTCAGTTGGTAAAGAATCTGCCTGCAATTCAGGAGACCTGGGTTTGATCCCTTTGATCTTCCTGGGTCAGGAAGATATCCTGGAGAAGGAAATGGCAATAAACTCCAGGATTGTTGCTTGGAGGATCCCATGGACAGAGGATCTGGCCAGCTACAGTACATGGAGTCGCAAGAGTCAGACATGACTTAGTGACTAAACCACCGCTTAAGTATCTACTAAAGTAAACTCCTGAAACTAATCAAGTGGTGAAGAAATATTTTATTTTGTACCTTTCTAAGGGTAGTCTGATATGTAAGATCACTTTCAGGTTACGTTTATGAAAAACTCTTTATTCATTAATTACTGTGATATTTTGGTTTTCTTGTCTTCCCTAGTGCCTCAGACAGTAAAGAATCTGCCTGCAATACAGGAGTTCCAGATTCAATCCCTGGGTTGAGAGGGTCTCCTGCAGAAGGGAATGGCAACTCACTCCAGTATCCTTGCCTGGAGAGTTCCATGGACAGAGGAGCCTGGCTGGTTTACAGTATATGGAGTCGCAGAGTCAGACGTAACTGTGTGACTAACTCACACACACACACATTCTGGTTTTCATTTATCTGGATTTACTATAATCACTACTTCATTACTAAATATCACAAAATAAGTAATATTGCTTGCCTGTCCTTTGATCACTGATTTGACACACAAGTTCTGTGAAAACCGTAATACCTTTAAAAATGCACTAAAGTAATATATTCTCTGTACTTTTAAACACTCTTCTTCCTCTAAATAGAGAATATCCTAGTGATGAACGATTAGCTTTTTCACTGTACATAGATAAAGGTAGTAAGACAATATTAAGAGGAAATAATAGTATAAAATGCTGAATTTAAATTCAAAAGGCTTAACTCTTATTGAGAGTGAAATAGAGAGTTTGAACATGCTGATGTTAAATATTTATTGTCCTTGCACTTACTGCAACTGAAGTCAGAGAATAATACTGACAAATATTGTATGAACCACATGTGAAACAGTGAACAAGACTTGATAGATATTCAAATAAGTACACTATAACCTTCTTGCTATTTCATAACCCATACTACTGGTAGGACAGTATTTTTCTAATATTAATATAAATCTTATAGCTATGCCCTGCATAAAATCTTTCTTTTGCTTCTCATTTAAGAAGATAAGTGAAATTCGAACCTCTTAAGATGGTGGAAAGAAGGCTGCACAATTTGGCCATTTGCTGTCAACAACTATCTCAATCTCATTTGTTAAATTGCTATCCCACCATTATATGCTCAAGGTGTACAGCTATAACTGCTTAGTTCATTAAATATCCCAAGTACTTTCCTAACTGAAAATCTTAAATTATTACTGTTTTCTCAGTCTAGAACACTCTTCCAGTCATCTTGATATTTTTCAAGCCACTAACTTCTATTCATTTTTTTATTATTATTTTTTTTATTTTTTCAACATTTAACAAAATTTTATCTTTAAAAATAACATGAAAATACACAGTCTATTTGAAAAAAGCACACCCTCCATGTTGCAAAATAAACCATTTATATTTTCTCTCTTGTTAAAGCATAATCTTTTTTAATTATTACACTCAGGAAATGGTGGTTAATGAGCTCCTATTTATACTTTAGGATTCTATAATACTTTTTTGGAGAGGCTTAACTGGTGCTTCCACACTAAATCAGTATTCATTGTCATTATGTCTTTATTTTCCTTCTTTTCTTTCATTGCACTTCTCAGTCCATAATGAAATAATTATTAGTGTGACTACTTGTTTATGGTTATTTCTCCTACTGAACTACAAGTGTTCGGGAGAAGTGATTTTTGCTCATCACTGTATCACTAGTGATCTGGTCAGTGTCTGGTACTTCATAGGCACTTGATTATATGTGAAATAATAATAGTAAAGAAACACACAAATGCAATATCACTTGGATGATATAAATATCTGAGTCAGTACTGTATGCCAGACTCACATGCTAGATTCTGATGGATTCTGATAGATTCTGATTTACTTACCAGGTAAAGAATTTTTTTTTTTACAATAATCCAAGAAAATACTGTCTTTTTAAAAGGAAAAGAAATTAAAATTCAAGTTTTGCATAGTCACTATTGATACTAAAGCTCATTGTTGATAACCAACAAGGACACACTGGGTAGCACATGGAACTATACTCAATATCTTATTATAATCTATAATAGGAAAAATATAAAAAGGAGCAGATATATATGTATGTATAACTGAATCACTTTGCTGTACTCCTGTAACTAATGTGACATTTTAAATCAACTATATTTCAATAAAATTAAAAATTAAGCCTATAATTAAAATCTTTTAATAACTCATTTATTTTTTGCCATATTGACCACACAAGATAAGACTTCCTCTCTCTCCCTCTCTAATTGTCTAAATCTGTTTAGATTTTTATCCCTTATTTTCCTCTTATATTTTGAAACAATCATTAAATATCTTTAAACAAGGACAAAAACTACTACAAAGTATCATTTGATTCTTATCATCTGTTCAGTTATCATCTGAATATATAATCAAACAAATGTACAAATTCATCATGTAGAGAATGAAAAATGTAGTGGCTAGGCTGTCTGGTGGCATTATGGTATTTATAGGCATAGGAGCTCCCTCTGGAAGAATGAACCAGTGTTTGTTAATTAAAAATGAAGCAAACAGCAAAGATCTTCTACCCAGCATTGTGAGAAGCTTCATGGAAAAAGAAGTGAAGAAAACGTGTGCAATTGAATTTTCCTTGTAATTAGTAGGGATGCAATTTAAAAAATTAGAGACTTAGTGAGCTCATTTGTGTGTGTGCATGTATTAGAAAGACACTTCTGAAAACAGGATAAAGTCTTACTAATTAAATGTTGGGCCACATACCTCAACATAAGCATCTCCTGGTAGCTGGGTAGATGAAGAATTTCAGTGTTGCCCCAAATTACTGAATTGGGATTCACATTTTAAGAAGATGCCAGGTGACTTTGATACATTCTAAAGCTTGAAAGTCACTGCTATAGAGGTTGGGCTAAGGCATATTTCTTTCTCATATAGTAGTCTTGAAATATTTACATTTGGTTTCTTGAATATGAAAGGTATACACACACATTTTTTTTTGGTGAGGACAAACTATGCACTTTCTATATTTGAAACTATATAACAAAGTACTGAAGGTTCTGAGAATATTTCAAATATCCCATGATAACTTTATTTGAATGGATGTCTCCAAGCTGTTTTGGTAAAGAAATTCTGCTAAGCTTCTCATCTTAGAAAAGGGTAACATATGTTTGATCAGAGCTGTCAAGCATTATAAACAATTAGCAGAACAGATTAATTTATTTTCAGTTTTTTAACTACTTAACTATTTAATGATGTCAACACTATTCAAAATCATCACATAATCACTGTGTTGTGAAAATAAAAGTTAAATCCACAATTAAATGTGTTGATGAGTAACCCTAAGTGTGAAAGAGGAGAAGTATTATGTGGAGAAAGACCAGCTACTTTCTCTCAGGAAAGAGAGTTCAGTTCAGTTCAGTTCAGTCACTCAGTCATGTCCGATTCTTCGCGACCCCATGAACCACAGCTCACCAGGTCTCCCTGTCCATCACCAACTCCAGGAGTTTACCCAATCTTCTGTCCATTGAGTTGGTGATGCCATCCAACCATCTCATCCTGTGTCGTCCCCTTCTCCTCCCGCCCTCAATCTTTCCCAGTATCAGGGTCTTTTTAAATGAGTCAGCTCTTCACATCAGGTGGCCAAAGTATCGGAGTTTCAGCTTCAACATCAGTCCTTCTGATGAACACCCAGGACTGATCTCCTTTAGGATGGACTTGTTGGATCTCCTTGCAGTCCAAGGGACTCTCAAGACTCTTCTCCAACACCATGGTTCAAAAGCATCAATTCTTCGGTGCTCAGCTTTCTTTTTAGTCCAACTCTCACAGCCAGTAGAAAGAGCAAGAGGCAGGAGAGAGAGAAGGCAAGAGGATGAAAAAAGAAGAGTGAGATGGTGAGAGACAGAGAAAAGCAGATCTATTTATTGAACATGTGGCATTCCCAAGAGAAAACTAAAAACATATCCCAATATGCATTAAGCAGCATTTTAATATGTGTAAACACCGTAATAAAATTAGCATTTACACTGTATGTATAAAATGTTAATTTTATGTCAAAGATGATTCCTGAAAACACAATTAAGTCATTAAAATGTATGCTTTCATTATCATATTCGGAGTCTCAATTCTTAAAAGACTCGTTTAAGTTAACTGTCCAAGATTCATTAGCTTAAAATTCTGCTACTCATTTTCATCAACGTTTGAATTCTCAGTTGAGAAGTAATAATTCACTCCTGCTACTATGTCAATCTGGAATCTCCTCAGAAAGGAATTAAAAATTTAAAGCCTTATTGAATAAAATAATTTATGGTATACTAATTAGTCTCAAATTAATATTAAAATGTCTCTGTCTTTGCAAATAACAGTAACTGAAACTTCCAGGCTTTTAAAAATTGATGTTATTCTTACACTTCAAACCTAGAACAGGAAGGAGGAATGTTAAAGTGTTACAGTATGGAATAAAATCTTATCTATGGACAAACTTATGTCAGTGTCCTCTGTTAATCTGATGTACCTAGTAATAGCTTACTATTTAAATCCAGTGTTTTATCCCAATAAATAATATTTTATAGTGCTATTCAAAGCTTTTCTCAAATGTCAGTCTTACTTGGATACTTAAATCTGACAGAATCCATGTTATTTCAGAAAACTATTTTCCCCTAAATATACAGGAAAATTGCATTGTCTACACTTCAGAACAATTGCATTGTCTACATGGTCAGGTAGGACCTTATGACTGAGTTCTGGACTCAGAATTTGAAAGTGGATGTAAATTATATAGACCAATTATATGTCCTAAAATCTCTATAGAACACTCTATGGTTATTCTCTTCTTTGAGATAAATGTGCTTGCCTGTTAAGGTGTTTCAGTCATGACCCTTTGCAACCCCATGGACTGTAGCCCACCAGGTTCCAATGTCCATGCAATTTTCCAGGCAAGAATAGTAGAGTGGGTTGCCATGCCCTTCTCCAGGGGATCTTTCTGATTCAGGGATCGAACCCACATCTCTTACATCTCCTGCATTGACTGGTGGGTTCTTTACCACTAGCATCACCTGGTAACATCAGGCTAACCCTGAAGCCGTGTGTCAGTAATAGCCGTGAGTGCTTGCTATGTCACTTCAGTTGTCTCCAACTTCTTGAGAGCCCTTGGACTGAAGCCTTCCAGACTACTCTGTCCATGGGATTCTCCAGGCAAGAATACTGGAGGGGGTTGCCTTTTCCTTCTCCAGGGGATCTTCATAACCCAGGGATCAAACCCAGGTCTCTTGTGGCTCCTGAGTTACAGGTGGATTCTTTACTGCTGAGCCACAGGGGAAGCCATATATATGATGACTAGAAATTTGATGAAGGAATGATTATGGATTATTAAATTATTTAGTTATTCTCCAAGATAAAAAATTATATTATATAAAATAGTAAAATTAAAACAAATCTAGAAATTGCTTAAATATAGAAGTTATATAAAAGAAAGTTAAAAACTTCACCTTCATTGAATTAAAAAACATAGCAGTAATAAGAAATTAAAATATGGCAAGGTGTGGGATCAAGATGGCAAAATAGATCCTGAGATCACCTCCTCCCAGAAACATATCAAAGGAAAACTATATATAGATCAACTCTCTCTGAGAACAGCCTGAAGACTAGAGGAACATCTCTTCTATAATTAAAGATATAAAGAAAAAACACATTGAGGATACGATGGACAGAGAGTCTAATCTGGATCCAAGGTCCATGTGTCATGACCACATTCAGCAAGGGTTATCACAGACATGGCAGTCCTACCTAAGCAGTAAGGGGCTTGAGTTTCACACTGGGCAACTTAGCCCTGGAGATCTACAACAGGAAGCTCAGTTCATAAAACATCTGGATTTGAAAACCAATGGGATTTATGTCCAGGAGAGCCAGAGGGCTATAGGAAACCAAGGGTATACATAAAATCTTACTCTGAGTCCCAGCCCAGAGGCATCTGGCACTCCAGCAAGCCTCTGATGAGATCCACTCCAGTCTCAGCCACCCCAAGGCAACTTCAGAGTGGTCCAGTGCACCCCAGAAATAACTTGACCTGTACAAACTACAGATCTAGTCATCTAGCCAAGGTAGCCCCATTGCAGCATACTCTAGGACACTCCAGATTGTCTCTGTTCCAGGCCCAGTCCACCTGCCAAAGCTACCCAACACATGCCATCTACATAGGAAACATTCCTACACAAGATCATCACTTCCAAGATCAGGAGAGGCAACTGTTTTGCCTAATTTATAGAAAAAGAACCCAGAAAGACAAATAAAATTAGGAGGCAAATATATTCCAAATGAGATAAGATAAAATATCAGAAAAGAACAATAATGAAACAAGTAGTTTATCTTACAAAGAGTTCAAGGTAATGGTCATAAAAATATCCACTGAACTCTGCAGAATGAAGGAACACAATGAGAATTTCAGCAAGGAGTTAGAAAAAAAGTGTGTATATATATAAACCTATCAGGTCTGAAGACTGATAGTTAAAATAAAATTACACAGCAGGCAATAAGCAGAAGATTAAGTGATACAGAAGAATGCAAAAGTGATCTAAAAGAGAGAATTGGGGAAATCACTCAATCATAATAACAAAATTGAAATAAGCTAAAAATATATAGTATAAGGGACCTCTGGAGCACTATAGGCATACTAAAATTTTCATTTTAGAGATCCTAGAAGGTAAAAAGACAGAGAGAAAGGCACAGAAAATTGTTTGAAGAAACAATGACTGAAATTTTCCTAACCTGGGGAAGAAAACAGATACCAGGCCCAGGAAGCACAGGAAGGGAGCCCCCCCACCCCCCCCAAAAAAAAAATTCAAAGAGATTCACTTCAAGATATGTCATAGTTAAGATGACAAAATTTCAAATTAAGAGGGAAATTTAAAGGTAGCAAGGAGAAAAGAAAAAAAAAAATCTCACAAAAAAACTCAATAAGGCTATAAGCAGAGTTTTCAGGCCAGAAGGCAGTGGCATAATATATTTAAAGTGCTGAAAATAATTGAAGGAGAGATAGGGCTTCCCAGATAAGCAAAAGCTAAAGAATTCATCATGAAACCAAAATTATAAGAAATGTTAAAGAACCTTCCTTAAGTGGAATGGAAAAGGCTATAATTAGACATAATAAAATATATAGAATTAAAAAATTCTACTAATACTGACAAATATGTAGTAAAGGAAGTGAATCAGTCATTTAAAAATTGTTATGAAATTTAAAAGAAAAAATGTATAAAGTCAACTATAATTGCAATAAGTAGTTAAGGGATACACAAAGTTGAAAGATGTAAAACACATTATCAGAAACAAAATATGGAGGGAAACAGTAAAAATGCAGTGCTTTTAGAATGTATTTGAACTTATGTGACTACTAGATTAAAGTAAACTCCTATATATACAGGTTGATGTGTATGAACTTTATGATAACCAAAACAAAAGCTTACAATAAATTCTCAAAAAATAAAAAATAAAAAGAAAGGATACCAAATATAACACTAAAGTAAATCAAACCACAAAGGAAGATAATATAAGAAGAGGGGAACAGAGAAGATATAAAAAAATTCAGAAAACAATGAACAAAACAATAATAAGTACATACCTATTGGTAATAACTTTACTATAAAAAGACTAAATGTGCCAATCAAAAGACATAGTATGGCTGAACGTAATTAAATAAAGGAGAGAGAGAGAGACAGAGAGAGAGAAGAACTATATGCTGCCTATAAGAGACACACTTCAGATCTAAAGATACACAAAGACTCAGTGTGAAATTATGAAAAAAGAAAGTCCATGCAAATGGAAGCAGAAATAATGCTAGTTTTCTCATGATAAAGAAAATAGGCTTTATAACAAGACTGTGACAAACTACAAAATAGTACATTATATAACATTATATAATGATAAAGGGATCAATCCAAGAAGAGTCTAAAATATTTATAAATATTTATGTGTCCAACATAGAAGCATCTAGGTATAAAACTGGCAGACATTAAGGGAGAAACTGGAAGTAGTACAATAACAGTAGTGGACTTTAATACTTCACTTATATCTTTGGATAGATAAATCCAAGCACCTATGGCCAACTAATCTATGAAAAAGGAGGCAAGAATATACAATGGAGAGAAGATGGTATCTTCAATAAGTGGTGCTGGGAAAACTGGACAGCTCCATGCAAAAGAATGAAATTGGAACATTCCCTAACTATACACATAAAATGAACTCAAAATAGATTAAAGACCTAAATGTAATATCAAATATTATAAATCTCTTAGAGGATAACGCAGGCAGAATACTCTTTGACATAAATCACAGCAAGATCTTTTTCAATGAGCTGACTGGAGTAAAGAAAACAAATACAAAAATAGACAAATAGGACATAATATAAGCTTTTGCAAAGCAAAGGAAACAAGCAAAAAGGAAAGACAATACTCAGAATGGGAGAAAATATTTTCAAGTAAAGCAACCAAGGAATTAATCTCTATAATATACTAACAGCTATTGCAGCTCAATATTAAGAAAACAAACAACCCAACAATAATAGGTGGAAGACCTAAATACATGATCCCCTAAAGAAGACACAGAAATGGCCAACAAAAATATGAAAAGATGCTCAACATCATTAATTAGAGAAATGCATATCAAAACTATGATGAGGTATCACCTCACACCAGTCAAAATGACCATCTTCAAAAGTCTACAAACAATAAGTTCTATAGAGGGTCTGTAGAAAAGGGAAGACTTTTACACTGTTGGTGAGAATGTAAATTGGTATGTAAGAATATGGATGTTCTTAAAACTAAAATTAGAACTAACATATGACCCAGCAATCCTACTCCTGAGCACATATCCAGAAAGAAGCATAATTTGAAAAGATGCATGCACCCAAATGTTCACTGTAGCATATATTTACAAAAGTCAGGACACAGAAGTAATATAAATGTCTATTGAGAGAACTGATAAAGAGAATGTGGTGCATATATACAAAGAAATATTAATCAGCCATAAAAAGGTTCAGTTCAGTCACTCAGTCATGTCCAACTCTTTGCAACCCCATGAACATCAGCTCACCAGGCCTCCCTGTCCATCACAAACTTCCAGAGTCCACCCAAACCCATGTCTCTTGAGTTGGTGATGCCATCTAACCATCTCATCCTCTGTCGTTCCCTTCTCCTCCTGCCCTCAATCTTTACTAGCATCAGGGTCTTTTCCAATGAGTCAGCTCTTTGTATCAGGTGGCCAAAGTATTGGAGTTTCAGCTTCAACATCAATCCTTCCAATGAACACCCAGGACTGATCTCCTTTAGGATGGACTGGTTGGATCTCCTTGCAGTCCAAGGGATTCTTAAGAGTCTTCTCCAACGCCACAGTTCAAAAGCATGAATTCTTCTGTGCTTAGCTTTCTTTATATTCCAACTCTCACATCCATATGACTACTGGAAAAGACATAGCCTTGACTAGATGGGCCTTTGTTGACAAACTAATGTCTCTGCTTTTCAATACTCTCTTTAGGTTGGTCATAACTTTCCTTCTAAGAAGTAAGCATCTTTTAATTTCATGGCTACAATCACCATCTGCAGTGATTTTGGAGCCCAGAAAAATAAAGTCAACCACTGTTTCCCCATCTATTTGCCATGAAGTGATGGGAACAGATGCCATAATCTTAGTTTTCTGAATGTTGAGTTTTAGGCCAACGTTTTCACTCTTCTCTTTCACTTTCATCAAGAGGCTCTTTATTTCTTCTTCATTTTCTGCCTTAAGTGTGGTATCATCTGCATATCTGAGGTTATTGATATTTCTCCCAGCAATCTTGATTCCAGCTTGTGTTTCATCCAGCCCAGCGTTTCTCATGATGTACTCTGCATATAAGTTAAATAAGCAGGGTGCTTAAATAAGTTAAATATACAGCTTTGACATACTCCTTTTCCTACTTGGAACCAGTCTGTTGTTCCATGTCCAGTTCTAACTGTTGCTTCCTGACGTGCATACATGTTTCTCAAGAGGCAGGTCAGGTAGTCTGGTATTCCCATCTCTTTCAGAATTTTCCACAGTTTGTGATCCACACACTCAAAAGCTTTGGCATAGATCAGAGTGCCTGATGAGCTATGGGTGGAGGTTCATGACATTCTACAGGAAACAGGAATCAAGACCATCCCCAAGAAAAAGAAATGCAAAACATCAAAATGGCTGTCTGAGGAGGCCTTACAAATAGCTAATAAAAGAAGAGCAGCTAAAGGCAAAAGGGAAAAGGAAAGATATATCCATATGAATGCAGAGTTCCAAAGAATAGCAGGAAATATAAGAAAGTCTTCCTAAGTGATCAAGGCAAAGAAACAGAGAAAAACAATAGAATGGGAAAGACTAGAGATTCTTCAAGAAAATTAGATATATTAAAGGCATATTTTATGCAAAGATGGGCACAATAAAGGACAGTAATGGCATGGGCCTAACAGAAGCAGAAGATATTAAGAAGAGGTAACAAGGATACATAGAAGAACTATACAAGAAAGGTCTTCATGACTCAGATAACCATGATGGTGTTATCACTAACCTAGAGCCAGACATCCTGGAATGTGAAGTCAAGTGGGTCTTAGGAGGCATCACTATGAACAAAGCTAGTGGAGGTGATAGAATTCCACATGAGCTATTTTGAATCCTAAAAGATGATGCTGTGAAAATGCTGCACTCAATATGCCAGCAAATTTGAAAAACTCAGCAGTAGCCACAGAACTTGAAAAGCTCAGTTTTCATTTCAATCCCAAAGAAAGGCAATGCCAAAGAATGTTCAGATTACTGTACAATTCCACTCATCTTACATGCTAGCAAAGTAGTACTCAAAATTCTCCAAGCCAGGCTTCAACAATATTTGAACTGAGAACTTCCAGATGTTCAAGTTGGGTATAGAAAAGACAAAGGAACCAGAGCTCAAACTACCAGCATCCTTTGAATCATAGAGAAAGAAAGAGATTTCCAGAATAACATCTACTACTTCTTTATTGACTATGCTAAATCCTTTGACTGTGTGGATCACGACAAACTGTGGAAAATTCAAGACATGCGAATACTAGACCATCGCACCCACCTCCTGAAAAATCTATATGAAGGTCAAGAAGCAACTGTTAGAACTGGATATGGAACAACAGAATGGTTCCAAAGTGGGAAAGGAGTACATCAACACTGTATATTGTAACCTTGGTTATTTAACGTCTACGCAGAATGTATCATGCTAAACACCAGACTGGATGAAGCACAAGCTGGAATCAAGATTGCCAGAAGAATATAAATAACCTCAGATATGCAGATGACACCACCCTTATGGAAGAAAGTGAAGAAGAACTAAAGAGCGTCTTCATGAAAGTGAAAATGGAAAGCGAAAAACTTGGCTTAAAACTCAACATTCAAAAAAAGAAGACCATGGCATCTGGTCCCATCACTTCATGGGAAATAGATGGGGAAACAATGGAAATGATGACAAACTTTACTTGGGGGGGCTCCAAAATCACTGTAGATGGTGACTGCAGCCATGAAATTAAAAGACATTTGCTCTTTGGAAGAAAAACTATGATGAAAGTAGTGAAAGTGGAGGAGTTTGGGAAGAGAAAAAAGGTGGTAATGAAAGTGAAAGTGAAAGTTGCTTAGTCGTGTTCAGCTCTTTGTGACCCCATGGACTCATTCATGGAATTCTCCAGGCCAGAATACTGGAATGGGTAGATTTCCCTTATCCAGGGGACCTTGCCAACCCTGGGATCGAACCCAAGTCTCCCACACTGATGACAGATTCCTTACCAGCCAAGCACAAGGGAAGCCCAAGAACACTGGTGCAGGTAGCCTATCCCTTCTCCAGGAGATCTTCCTGACCCAGGAATCGAACCGGGTTCCCCCACACTGCAGGCCAGTTCTTTACCAACTGAGCTATCAGTAAAGCCAACGTAGACAGCATATTAAAAAACACAGATATTACTTTACTGACAAAGGTTCATATATTCAAAGCTATGGTTTTTCCAGTTGTTATTTGTAGATGTGAGAGTTGGGCCATAAAGAAAGCTGAGCATCAAAGGATTGTTGCTTTTGAATTGTGGTGTTGGTGAAGACTCTAGAGAGTATCTTGGACTGCAAGGAGATCAAACCAGTCAGTCCTACAGTAATCATTCCTGAGTATTCATTAGAAGGGCTGATGCTCAAGATGAAGCTCCAATTCTTTGGTCACCTGATGCAAAGAACTGACTCATTAGAAAAGACCCTGATGCAGGGAAAGACTGAAGGCAGGAAAAGGGGGTGGACAGAGGATAAGATGGTGGATGGCATCACCGACTCGATGGACATGAGTTTGAGCAAGCTGTGGGTGTTGGTGAGGGTAACCCTGGTATGCTCCAGTCCATGGGATCGCAGGGTTGGACACAACTGAGTGACTGATGTGAATTGAACTTATGGCGATCCCTCAACAAATGAAAAAATAGAACTGTCATATAATCCAGCAATTCAACTCCTGGGTATTTATCCAAAGAAAATGAAAACACTGATTCGAAAATATATAAGCACCTCAGTGTTGATTGCAGAGCTGTTTAGCCAAGGAATGGAAGCAACTTGTGTCTATTGATAAATAAATAAGTAAAGAAGATATGGTACTGTATATACACAAAATGAAATATTACTCAGCCATAAAATATAATTGAAGTCTTGTCATTCACAACTGCATGAATGGACCTACAGGGTATTATGCTAAAGTGTAATAAGCTAGAGAAAAATCATTTGACTCATTGATATATGTAATCTAAAAAACAAATGAACAAACAACAATAACAGACTTATAGATACAGAGACAAAAGTGGAAGTTAGCACAGGGGAAAGGGTTATAGGAACTGGCAAAACTGGTGAAGAAGATTAACAGGTCAAATCCAGTTATAAAATAAGTCATGAGGCTGTAATGAATAGCATATTCAATAAGTCAGTAGTATTGTAATAACTTGGTATGTTGAGAGATGGTAATTGGACTTATCATGGTAATCATTCCCCAATGTATAGACATATTGATTCACCATGTTGTACATCTGAAACTAATATTGTAAGTTGACTATACTTTATTGGAAAAGACCTTGATGCTGGGAAAGATTGAAGGCAAGAGGAGAAGGGCATGATAAAGGATGAGATGTTTGGATGGCATCACTGACTCGATGGACAAGAGTTTGAGCAAACTCATGGAGACAGTGAAGAACAGTGAAGCCTGATGTGCTGTAGTTCATGAGTCAAAAAGAGAGGGACATGACTTAGCAACCGAATATCAACTATAATACTTCAATGAAAAAAAATTAAAATATTATTTTGCTTCCTCATTTTTTGTTTCATGTAGATTCAAAAACCATAGTAGATACATATAACACAGAAGAGAAAAAATTTTTAAAAAATTATTATGCAAAGATGTATGTAGTAACATTAATCATTAAGCCATACTATTGTAAAACTCATCAATGTGTATACATTTAGACTGAACAGAAATAGCTAATGTCCAGTTAAGTACAATCATTTAATAGCTATTAAGCAATACTGGAAAATACTATCACTGTGATAAAAAGGATTATAAAATAAACTGTATATTATCAAATTTAACTTGAAAAACTAGATAAAACTATATTGTTAAAAAATAACAACAGTGTTTTTTACTATTGTGTATGAAAAACACGAATTTTCAGAGTTATTAACATGCTATAGAAAACATATATCTCTAGGGTTAGAATAAAAAACAGGTCAAAGGGCACTGGAAAATTACATTTTGGGGGAGTTAGATTTCAGTCAGATAATAAAAGGCTTTGAAAATTCATATGAAGAAGTTTTTACTTCATCTTGAAAGTAATAAGGAAAGAATCATTTCAAAGATAACTTGAAACAATCATTTAAAAATATGAAAAATAATATCTGCATATGGGTGATTAATACATTGAAGCAGTATGGAAGATGGGGAATTATAACCTTTAAAAGACTAGGACAGTAATGTCAATTTGATTTAGGTGAAGTTAACAAATTCAGGATAGCTGAATATTAATAGTAAATAGTGCATGCATTTCTGCAACATGTAACATTTATCAATTCATCAAATACTTGAGCAGCTACATTGTTCCAGAAAATGCATGCTATTTTGGAGAGACGATGAGGGGACTGCATCCCTGCCCCAATTATGCTTAACAGAAAAGGGGGAAAATATCTTGAATACCATTATGTTGACACTGGGAACTGTTTTGATAAAGTAGCTATGTATAAGTACTATGCTTGAGTCGCCTTCTTGTGTGATTAAATTATGGTAACTAATTTGGCTAAAGAAACAGAACTTTCCATAAATCATATTTGCAAAGTAGGTTTTCCTAGAAATGCAAAAGACTTGGAAATCCATATATCCTGTAATAGGAAAATGTCTGCATATCCTAATAAAGAAATGCTAGCTCTCCAATGGTGCAGGAGTGCGGGGAAGGATATCTCAAATAATAATAACAGCACTAACCAGTATTAAACACTCAATCATTAAAAGATGCTATAAAATTATGGTCCTCAAACTATCTGTTCTTGGGAACTCTTTATAATCTTAGAAAATATTGAGAGTCCAAAGAACTTTATTCATGTTAGATCTCTTAAAATTTATAATGCTAGAAGCTAATTCTGAAAAAAATAATTCTATTAAAATAACAGTAATAAATCCATTGCATACATAGCATCTTCTATTAAAAAAGTACTTACAATTTCCAAAGATACTGACAGAATGACATTGCTTTACATTTCAGCAAATTTCTTAGTAAATTTCCCAATGAATAAGTGGCATAGAGATTCATGTTTTCTTGCATTAAATCTGTGGCAATATCACTAGTCAGAAGTCTTTTAAAAAACCCATCATACAGTCATGATGGAATACAAGTGGAAAAATAATTACCATGACAGTAGTTTTGACATCTGGTGGTCCCTGGGATGTTCTTGAGAATTCAGTTTGAGAGCCATTACATAAAATATACTATAATGATACTATGAAAGGGAACATAAATCTCAGGAGATAGTTCACCTGTTTTGTAACCTAGATAGAAACTGAAAAAAATGACTGTAATTAGAATTAGTCCATGTTATTTGATATTACTTCATGTTGCTTATCACTATAGTCTCAGAATCCAATGCTTAATATTCATATACTTCCTCTTTGGTCTCATGTGAGAGCATGATTCACTATCTCATCTAGAAATCCTCTTCAGAAATCTTCCCAATGTGATAAGCATGGTTAAATATCAGCTTTATTAACACATTGCAGCCCTGTTTTGTTCTTCTGAAGGTAATTAAGATTTAAATGGCAGAATTTTAGGTTTGGTAGAATAACTAGCTGAACTATAATCCACCCCAAGTTTCTTACAGATCAGGATATATAGTGCATAAAGATTTTGTAAAAAGTATTCTCTAAGGTATCCTCCCCCAAAACATTTTCTAATTAAAAATGAAGTTAGTTATTCTTGAGACTCTTGCTCCTCATTTTTATTGAATTATTAATAAAAATTATATAAACACTGTATATAATATACTGATCTATCATACAGTTACCTTTCAACTATGCTAATTAATGATTAACTTCCTTAATAACTTGAGTGGATATTGTTTTAGCACTATATATATTTTATTTTTGCATATGCCTACTAATATGTCTACTAACTAAAATTAACTTTATCAAACAACCTGTTTAACTAAGAAAAGATCAACTAAATAATACAGATGGATAATAAACACATGAAAAGATGCTCAACATCACTTGTTATTAGAGAAATGCAAATCAAACCACAACGAGGTATCATCTCACACCAGTCAGAATAGCCATCATCAAAAAATCTACAAACATTAAATGCTGGAGAGAGTGGAGAGAAAAGGAACCCTCTCACATGTTTGGTGGGAATGCAAACTGGTAAAGCCACTATGGAGAACAGTGTGGAGATTCCTTAGAAAAATGGGAATAGAACTGCCATATGACCCAGCAATCCCACTGCTGGGCATACAACCCAAGAAAATCGAAAGTGAAAGAGACACATGCACTGCAGTGTTCATTGCAGCACTGTTTACAATAGCTAGGACATGGAAGCAACCTAGATGTCCATTGATAGATGAAAGGATAAGTTGTGGTATATATACACAGTGGAATATTACTCAGCTATAAAAAGGAACACATTTGAGTCAGTTCTAATGAGGTGGATAAAATTGGAGCCTATTATACAGGGTGAAGAGAGTCAGAAAGAGAAACATAAATACTGTATATTAATACGTATATATATGGAATTTGAAAAGATGGTAATGACGATCCTACATGCAGGGCAGCAAAGGAGACAGATGTAAAGAACGGACTTTTTGGACTCATCGGGAGAATGGGAGGGAGGGATGATTTGAGAGAATAGCACTGAAACATGGACATTACCATATGCAAAATAGGTGACCATTGGAAGTTCGATGAATGAAGCATGGCACTCAAAGTCTGTGCTCTGGGACAACCCAGAGGGATAGCGTGGGTGGAGGAGTGGGACTCAGGAGTGGGAAAGGGGACTCAGGATGGGGGGACACATGTATACCCATGGCCAATTCATGTTGATGTATGATCAAAACCATCACAATGTTGTAAAGTAATTATCCTCCAATAAAAATAAATAAATTTTTAAGAAAGTATAAAGCAGGATTTGGTACTGTACCAGTTGTGATTATATTTAGCTGTTCAAGTTCAATTGCAGTTTACATTTTGATAAAAGTATTTTACAAAGGCTATGATTTGATTTGCATGTGATGAGCCTGGCAGGAAAGTGGTATTGCCTTTAACTTGAGATTGAGCCATTTTAAAAAACTCTGGTTAATTATAATTGCTATGACATCATTGTGTTCTGCATCATCCTGTTTATAAAATTACATTGATACTGAAGCAAGGGGCAAAATGTTAACAAGTAGTCAATTTGAGTAAAGGTGTATAGGAATTTTTTTGTTCTGCTTTTGCAACTTTTCTGTAAGTTTGAAATATATAAAAAATTTAAGGTTGTATAAAAAAAAAGTATTTTACAAACATGTGAAACAGAAGGATGTTTGACATCTCTGGACTGGTAGAAGCTGGATATTTGAAGTAAATTATTCTTAGAAACAATATGAGCAAAACTTCTTAATGATATATAAAAACAATTAAGCCTATTCTAAATAATTTCATTAATAATATAAAATGACTTCTGTTCATTCCTTTCATACTACATCATTAAATATTATTGTGTTAAGTCCTGACATTTTATTCAGAATTATGTTTCTGGCATTTAAGTACTCAGCTCTAAATGTTAAGGATGTCAATTATATAAGCATCCATCATTTTCACTATGGTCTCCCATCAAACATTAATGGTAGAAGACTTAATTCATTTCAAGTAGTCTCAAATATCTGCCCTGAAGAAGGCTGATACTCTACAAGTGCTCTGACAACCTCTGCTAAGTAATTACTATTAAAAATATCTTAGTAAATTCAACTTACTCCCAGAGGCATTTTAAATTAGATGTCGTTAAAGTAGAATGCTTTTTCAAATGACAAAGCCATGCCAAAAGCAAAACTACACTCTGTTTTTATCTGAGGCATATCCACTCCAATAAAAATGATACAACTTACACTTCAAACCCGGGAAATAAGTTATACTATACTGAGAGATACAGTAATCAAGGTAAACTATTATACACACCAATAATAAATCAATACTATGGTCTTATTCTGTTTGAAAAACATTCAATGTGTGTGAAAAGTAGAATACTATATGTTTTGATGTAATTCGAGACAAAAATGTACTCACAAAACTTCATGATAAATTGTCACTATCTAAGATTCCCTTCTAACATTTTAGCAATTTCTTTCTTTTAGGCAAATATTCTCTAAGTCTGAAAACTTGAAGTTACATGCAATTTCAACTCCATGTTGAAATTAATATATACATGAAGGAAACTTTGTAAAACAAACTAATCATCATATATTTTTGCAGCTCATAGTACAAGAATAAACACACAATTCAGAAAAAAATCCAAAATCCAAAAGCTTTGGAAAAAAGTAACACAATTTTAGTCTTACTCTACAGAACAGAAATATTTGTCTTAATAAAACTATTTTGATAATCTGGAAATAATTATGGATTTTTTTTAAATTTTGACAGGACACTGATTAAATGTTATCATTTTTTATCATCTCCCTCAATTCAATCCACTAGAAAAACTAAATGATATCTTGTCTATGTAAACTGTAACCTATATTGATGATTGAAACTTATTAAGCTTAATGTTTTACTTCTATAAGAATCTGATGTTGAATTTTAAAAAGAAAAATACATAATAAATAAAATAAGATGTTCATTTTATGATCTATTTTAAATATGAAAACAATATACAGAAATTATGATTTTAATTTAGATGATTTTTAAATGTTTATGTAATATCAAGTCTTACTTGAGTAAATCACTTCTAATATCTTTTCTGCAAATCACTTCTAATATGTCTTCTATATTCATTAAATTGAAATACAGTATTAGCCATCTCACACAAGCTCATCCAGAGAAAAGTAATAGTTGAGATTCTATTTCTGAAGACACTGGAGCAAAATGAACAAGACAGCAAAACATGAAAGGGACATCAAAAGAAAGGAAAATTATAAACAAATTTTGTTCATGGACCTAGATGATAAATCTTAAAATATTGTAAGTCAATACACTAAAACGTATAACATTAATCAAATGAAGATTATTCCAGGAGTTGAAGTTTTTTGTTTGTTTGTTTGCTTGCTTGTTTTTTGCCCACAGTGTGTTCACCACATACTAAAAAATGAAAAAAAAAGAAAAAAAGTTCTCATTTTTGACAAGCTGCAGAAAATTTTATGAAATAAAATACAAAGTTACAATAATATTAAAAAGCAAGGTTAAAAAAACTTTTATATATATGTTTTCAATATTAAGAACAAGCCTAGAGAAAGCATCCTACCCATAATGAATTAGCTATCAAAAGTTTTTTTTTTTTTTAAACATAAAATTAAGAATAAGATAAAGGCTACTATAACCACTTCTATTAAGCACTGCATGGGAGACCACAAAAAAAAAAAAAACAGTAAGAAAATTACAGAAAGGGATTTGGGGTTAGGCAAAATAGATGAAAGGTGTTTAAGTGCATGGTGATAGGTGGTAAGTAGAATTTTTGTGTTGATCTCTCTGTAATGAACACAAATGTTGAGTAATAATGTTGTACACCTGAAGTGTTATAATGTGCCAATTTTACCTCAATAAAAAATGATAAGAACAAGCATCAGTATTCAGAAAAAGGAAATATATCTATAAGTCACAGATAGCATAATTGTATATGAAGAAAATCTAATATTATCTAGAGAAAACAGCAACAGGTGAATTTATCAAGATCAGACACCAAGTCCATATAAATAAATCTATTTAAATTCTATACACTGGTAGTGAACAATTAAAAAATAAAAACAAGCTTTATAGGAACATGAAAAAAATCAAATTCCTAGGAATACATAAAACGAAAGATGTACAAAACCTCCACAATGTAAAACATAAAACAATGCTTGGGAAAATGGAAAAAAAAAAAATCTAAATAAAATATATGTGTTTTGGTTAGTCCCTCAGTCACGTCCAACTCTACAACTCCATGGACTGCAGCCTATCAGGTTCCTCCATTAGTAAAAGTATAAATATGTAATTTTAAAGGACTGGAAATTGAAACTTTGATAAGGAAGGGTTTATGAACGTTGGCATCATTGACATTTTAGTTTGAATATTTCGATATTGCTGCAGGGGTCTGCCTTGTACACTGTAGGATATTAAGCAGCATTGCTGGCCTCAATCTCATTAGATGTAGTGGCCAAATTTGGCCACCCCATGAACCGTAGCCCATCAGGCTCCTGTGTTCATGGGATTTCCCAGGGAAGAACACTGGAGTGGGTTGCCATTTCCTAGTGAAGGGATATTCCTGACCTAGGGATCAAACCTGCATCTCCTGCTTGGCAGGCAGATAGTTAACCACTGAGCCACCAGGGAAGCCCATATGACCCTTCAATCCCACTCCAGGGCATATATCTGGAGAAAATCTTAATTTCAAAATATGTGTGAACCGCCACGTTCAAAGCACCACAATTTACAATAGCCAAGACATGGAAGAAATGTTAATGTCCATCAACAGATGAATGGGTAAAGAAAAACCTACTGTATAGCTCTTGAAGATCCCAATTCAAAGTCAAGGTCACTTACAGATTATGTCCTCAAGGTGGTTCTGAGATTTCAATGTTATATCCATTTTTAGCCCTTCACCTGCCTCATCCGGGAATAGCAAATAATCCTTTGAGAAAAAGAGCCTCAAACACTGGCTTTCATCTGGATTCTGTGTTCTGTTGAGTCTTGGCAAAGTTATTAAGTAATAATTAAGTAATGCCTATAAAGTTATTTAATGTCTCCAATGTGTGTGTGTGTGTGTTTGCATGCACTGTGACAAGCAGAAAAGGCATCATTTGATATTTTTTAGCACTTCCACCAAACTAATATATATTAGACAAAGATTATTTTAAAGGAAAATGTGTCAAATATGCTAATATACAAAGTACATGGTAAGCAATCCTATGTGAAAGGATGAAAAGAAAATATCTACAGTGAAAAACAAATTATTGCAGAATTTAGCTAAAGTATGACCCCCATAGAAGGCAGCCCACCAGGCTCCCATGTCCCTGGGATTCTCCAGCCAAGAACACTGGAGTGGGTATCATGGAGACATAAGCTATAATAGTTTACTGACAAATGAACCAAGTATGTCATAAAAGGGAGAAATTCACTTGCTTAGATGTGTTAGCTCTCTAGCACAATGAAGTCATTTGCAACATTTAAAGTACAGGAAGGTGATTAAAGAATTATATTTACTTTTAATTGCCTAATGTACAAATAACTTGAAAAGTATTAATTCTTAACTCTTTCATCCACATAATTTTGGGAATACCTTCATAGTAAAAAATCAACTGCTATATCCCTATTTATTCTCTGTTTTATAACATTTTTAACCAATTGCCTTAGTTTGGTCAACAAGACACATACACAGACACCCAACTTTTATTTTTTTTTTGCCATTTATTTTTATTAGTTGGAGGCTAATTACTTTATAATATTGTAGTGGTTTTTGTCATACATTGACATGAATCAGCCATGGATTTACATGTATTCCCCATCCCGATCGCCCCTCCCCAACTTTTTTATGTTACTCTTCACTGATTTCATCTTCATGAAGTAGGGCAAGAGCTCATGAAACAAAAATAAAGTTGAAATCCACACAATAATAATTTTATTTTGAAATAAATTTTAAATCATCTACTGACATTTTTGGTAAAAGGATGCAAGTAATGCATAACTGGATTTAGAAAAGGCAGAGGAACCAGAGATCAAATTGCCAGAATCTGTTGGATCATCAAAAAAGCAAGAGAGTTCCAGAAAACATCTGCTTCTGTTTTATTGACTATGCCAAAGACTTTGACTGTGTGGATCACAACCAATTGTGGAAAATTCTTCAAGAGATGGGAATACCAGACCACCTTACCTGCCTCCTGAGAAACCTGTATGCAGGTCAACAAGCAACAGCGAGAACTGAACACAGAACTGCAGACTGGTTCCAAATTGGGAAAGGAATATGTCAAGGTTGAATACTGTCACCCTGCTTATTTTAACTTCTATGTAGAGTACATCATGTGAAATGCTGGGCTGGATGAACCACAAGCTTGAATCAAGATTGCAGGGAGAAAAATCAATAACCTCAGATAGGCAGATGACACCACATTTATGGCAGAAAGCAAAGAAGAACTAGAGTGCCTCTTGATGAAAGTGAAAGAGGAGAGTGAAAAAGCTGGCTTAAAACACAATGTTAAAAAAACTAAGATCATGGCATCCAGTCCCATCACTTCATGGCAAATAGATGGGAAACAATGGAAACAGTAACAGACTTTATTTTCTTGGGTTCCAAAATCACTGCAGATGGTGACTTCAGCCATGAAATTAAAAGACGCTTGCTCCTTGGAAGAAAAGCTATGAGAAACTTAGACAGCATATTAAAAAGCAGAGACATTACTTTGCCAACAAAGGTTCATCTATTCAGCTATGGTTTTTCCAGTAGTCATGTGTGGATGTGAGAGGTGGACCATAAAGAATGCTGAGCAACAAATAACTGATTTTTTTGAACTGTGGTGTTGGAGAAGACTCTTGAGGGTCCCTTGGACTACAATGGGTCCCTTGGATTGCAAGGAGGTACTAGTAAGTACGTGTCTATATATACACACTCATATATAAGTGCACAAACGAATATATTTTCAAGTTGGTACCATGCATTAAAATCCTATGTGTATAAACTTTATTGATATTCTAAATTTTGACTGCTTTGACCCTTCTGAGATTGTACTCAAAAGAATAAAAACAGGAAAAGTAAAATGATCAATAAATCAAGATACAACCCATAAAAATTCATTACTGAAAGTATCATTGGAATATTTTACAAAACATATGTTTTATTAAGATTCACATACTATGTTTTTTGCTTGAGAAACTAAACATGGATCATCTGACATGGAAATCAATATAAATTTTATCCATGTATGTTATCAAGATTTTCCTTAAAATCTGTAGTTTAAATATAACTGAAACAGGTATAAATAATTGTTACAAACTAATTTTTGTTGTCATTTAATCCTTTAGTTCAGTTCAGTCGCCCAATCGTGTCCGACTCTTTGCGACTCCATGGATGGCAGCACGCCATGCTTCGCTCTCCATCACCACTCTTGGAGCTTCCTCAAACTCATGTCCATTGATTATGTGATGCCATCCAACCATTTCATCCTCTGTCATCTCTTTCTCCTCCTGCCTTCAATCTTTCCCAGCATCAGGGTCTTTTCCAATGAGTCAGTTCTTCGTATCAGATGGCCAAATTATTGGAGCTTCAGCTTCAACATCAGTCCTTTCAATGAATATTCAGGACTGATTTCCTTTAGGATGGACTGGTTGGATCTCCTTGCAGTCCAAGGGACTCTCAATAGTCTTCTCCAACACCACAGTTCAAAAGCATCAGTTCTTAGGTGCTCAGTTTTCTTTATAGTCCAGCTCTCATATCCTTAGTATTAAATAATTAATTGATGAAACCATGCTTACAGAAAAAGTATTCAATGTGTGCTATGCTGAGTTGCTCAGTAGTGTCCGACCCTTTGCGGCCTCATGGACTGTAGCCTGCCAGGTTCGTCTGTTCACGGGGATTCTCCAGGCAAGAATATTAGAGTGGGTTGCCATGCCCTCCTCTTGGGGGTCTTCCCAAGCCAGGAATCAAACCCAGGTCTCCTGCATTGCAGGCAGATTTGTTATGGTCTGAGCTACCAGGGAAGCCTTTGTAAAGGCATTTAAATCACTCTGACTTCTCAAAATTATCAACATTTCTAAGCAAGATGATTTATGCAAAATGTTTTGAATTATAATAATGCAGACCTAAGAAGTCCAGATAATGGTATGTCTCCTAATTATAGCACCAGTTCAACTATCCAAGATGATATTTTCCTCCTTCAGTTGGGAGTGGGTTTACATGGTTAAGGAATCATCCAGATAGTGTTAACTTCTGAGTAATATAATGACCTGAAATGGTGGCACTAAGAACAAGTCTCTCACAAACTTCATTTTAACCTAATAGAATTAGTACATGACTATACATGGACTGAATTTGTCATATCTAATTTTAACAAACAATATTCTATAAAGATAATGCATAATATTTTAGAATAAATGCCAAAGTCTTTAATGGCATTAAATGCATTAAATTTACTACATTAAAAAAACTAGTGAGTTTTTTGAGAAAACTTCTTTTATTTAAAAAAAATTACGCTTACTTAATTCTTAATAACCTTTCTTACTCACCTACCTAGTCCATAATCGTCCTTAATTTTATTTAATATTTATTAAAACAGTTTCATCAAAACCAGCAATTATTTGTTTTATAGAATTTAATACTATATTGAACACCCAATCCATATGAAATAGATTTTAGAATCAGGAAGACTTGGTTTCAAATGCTTTCTTATAAACTATATGCTATTCAACTTAAGGGTTTTAATTTCATGTCTTGAGCTTTATGTTCTTCATCTTAAAAATGGAATAATAATAAAATCCAATTCGTATGGTTGCAAAATGAATTTGGTGAGAAAGAGCTTGGTGGTTGGCAGAGAAGCAGCATTCAAATAATGATTTATTACTGCTATTAAGGATAATTATTAGTAATGCACACAAAAGTTAGATGGATTATTCTGGAGAGAACAGCTTTTTATTTTATTATTTTTTTTAACAGAATTGTTTACTAATGATTTGGCTGTATTTTCAGAAAGTGTACTCAAAATCTTATAATACATAACTCTGAGCAATCTTTTATTATTCATTTTTCAAGTGTGAACTAATATTGTTAGCTATTAAATTTTAATAATTTTAAGCAAAGCCACAATTCATTCTCATTCTTCTGTAATTAAATTAATTTTTTATGATGAAATGATAATGTTAAATATATTATAACATCTTTTAGAAACATGCACACAAATAAGACAACTGTTATGTACTCCAAAAATCCAGTTACTGCCATTCTGTGCTTTTTTTGTCATTTCCTTCTTTTGCACATATTAACTTACAACTTTTTACAAAGACATCAGAAATGGAGTTCATGAAGTATTTAAAATGAAGACTGTTAACTGATTGAATTCCTCAAAGCCAGATAGAAAAAGCTAATGACAACAAAAGGTGAGACAGTGAGTGTTTCGGAGAATCACACATATAGCAAAGTAAGCAGTGCATACCTAGGAGAAAAAAATAAATTATTAGTCATTATGTCATGCTCAGATTTGTGAATTAAATAAAAACCTGAGAAATAAGGAAGCCAGATATTACAGAAATGCAAATGTTGTGGGATGACAAGTGGCTTTAAATCAAATGCATACTGTTAGAATAGAAGGAATAAGCAAATGAAGAAAGGCAAGAAACAAAAATAACTTCAAATGTCCAATTCTACATGACTTGGAAACAGAAAGAATGTAGGAAGAGAGGGAGAGATTGAGTCAGATTTTGCCTATGTTGTAAGGTTGCCTATAAAGGTAAGTTACAAGAAAGTTAAAGTGGAAAGTGTTAGTTGCTTAGTTATGTCCCACTCTGCAACCCCATGGAATGTAGACCGCCAGGATCATCTGTCCACGGGCTTCTCCAGGCAAAAATACTGGTGTGGGTAGCCATTCCCTTCTCCAGGAGATCTTCCCAACCCTGGGATTGAACTAGGGTCTTCCTCATTGCAAGCAGATTCTTTACCATCCAAGTTACTAGGGAAGCTCCAGAAAAATAAGTGAAAAACAATACTAGGAATAAGTCATTGGAGAAATGCAGATTTTTCCAGTATGGCAATAATTAGATCTAATAACAAAATGAAATTATATAATTAATTTTCCCTTTAATTAAACTCAAGATGGATTAAAGACCTAAATGTAATGTCAGACACTATAAAACTCTTAAGAGGAAAACATAAACAGAACACTCTGACATAAACTGTGGGAAGATATTTTAAGACCTACCCCCTACCTCCTAAAAACAAAAATAAACAAATAGGACCTAATTAAACTTAAAAGTTTTTGCATAAAATAGGAAACCATAAATGGGATGAAAAGACAACTCTTAGAATGGGAGAAAATATTTGCAAACAAAGCAACTGAAAAGAGATTGATCTTCAAAATATACAAGGAGCTCATGCAACTCAATATGAAAAAATAAACAATTCAATGAAAAAATTGGCAGAAGATCTAAACAGACATTTCTCCAAAGAAGGCATACATATGGTCAACACACACATGAAAAGATGTTCAACATCACTAATTACAGAGAAGTGCAAATTAAAACTACAATGAAATATTACCTCACAGTCACCAGAATGGGCTTCATTACAAATCTATAAATAATATATGCTGGAGAGAAGAACTCAACATGTATTGAAGAAAAGGGAACCCTCTTACAGTATTGGTAGAAATCTAAATTGATATAGCAACTATGGAGAACAGCATGGAGGTTCCTTAAAAAACTGAAAACAGAACTACAATATGACCCAGCAATCCTACTCCTGGGCATATAAACAGAGAAAACCATGATTCCAAAAGATACATGCATCCCAGTGTTTACTGAAGCACTGTTTACAACAGCCAGGACATGGAAGCAACCTGAACATATATCAACAGAGGGATAGATAAAAAAGATATGGTAAATATATACTACATAACATTAATCAGCCATAAAAAGGAAAGGAGCTGTGTTATTTGCAGAGACATAGATGGACCTAGAGACTGCAAAATAGAGTGAATTAAGTCGGAGAGAGATAAAAATAAATATATAATATTGCTTATATGTGAAATCTAAAAACAATATACAGATGAACTTATTTACAAAACAGAAATAGAAACACAGATACAGAGATCAAACATATGGATACCAAGTAGAGAAGGTGAAGGTGGAATGAATTGGAAGATTAGGATTAACATATATACACTACTATGTATAAAACATACCTAATGAGAACCTAGTGTATAACACAGGGGACTGTATTCAATGTCCTGTGGTTACCTAAATGGGAAGGAAATTTAAAAAAAAAAAAAAAAAAAAAAAAGAGGGTCTTCATGTATGTATAGCTGATTCACTCAGCCGTGCAGCAGAAATTTACACAACATTGTAAAGCAACTCTATTCCAATACAAAAATCATCATCAGAAAATTATAAAATTAAAAATTATATCACTTTGTTTCAACTGCTATTTTTCCTATACTGCATTGCTTCATTTAAAAAAAAATTATATATATATATATATATATATATATATATATATATATATTAGTAGAAATACCATTATTAGAAAAAATACAACAGGAATAATTTTTAGTGGGGGCTTCCCCAGTGGCACAGTAGATAAGAATCTGTCTGAGGATGCAGGAGACATGGGTTTGATCCCTGGTCCAAGAAGATCCCACATGTCCCAGAGCAGCTAAGCCTGTTCACCACAACTATTGAGCTTGTACTCTGTGCATGGGAGCCATGACTACTGAACCCTGCATACTCTAGAGCCCGTGCTCCTTGAAAGAGAAGCCACTACGATGAGAAGCCTGCATATGGCAATCTAGAAAGTAGTCTCTAATCGCTGCAACCAGAGAAAAGCACACACAGCAACAAAGACCCAGCACAGCCCAAAATAAGTAAAAATATTTAAAAAGAAAATTTTTTTGACTTTTCCCTAACATATTTGTGTATTATTAAAATTTCAAGTCTTATTATTCTTCTCACCTTCCATCTTGATAATAAATACTGCAGAGAGAGGCCAGTAAATGACCCTCCTGTATACTCTTCTTCTCATCAAATTAATAATGAAGATGATAATACAATAATAATCAACAACAGTAAACAATACCTGGAAATATGCATCAAATCCAACTTAAATACTCCATACTTCTAGAATTACCTCAACTAAAAAAATATAGAAAGAGGAGGACACTGGAGGTTGGATAGCGTGCTTCTCAGAGCCAGAGAAGTTATCTAAATTTATAAAATTTCATCAACATCTCATCAGCTATAGGTCCTTTAAAAATCATGTTAGCTCTTTGAGTCTTGTTTGTGTCCTCTATGAAATTAAAATGATAGTAAAAACTAAAAAGTATTCCAGAGAAACATGTAATAAGGTAATCTAAACAGCCATTTTATAGTGAAATATATATATATATACACACATACATATATACATATATATATACACACACGCAAATATACATAACAATAAATACCTAAAATAATGAGAACTTTGTAAGGTTCCTATGCATTACATTATGTGAAGTTTAATTTAATAATGGTCAGGAGTAGTCCATTCTTTTTGTTGTTTATTCAACCATTTGTTCATCTCCTTGATTTAAATATAAATGCCATGAGACGTGGACCATCCTGTTCACTACTTTATTCCCAGCATCTGGGACAATGCCTTGCAATAGTGGAGTATGATCAAATGATAAAAGGGTGGGACCATGGTTATCAGATTAAAACAGCAAGATGATGGAAGTCTGCATGACAGCTGAAGCACTGAGACTGAAAATAAGTTGAAAGACATTATTAATGTTTTGAGGTAAGATGATTTTAAAAAAATAGAAAAAGAAAAGAAAAAGAAAATCGGGTCACGGACTTGATATTAATGTTACAGTAGAAGAATGAGACAAAAATAAATGGCTTTAGAGGTGTGAAAGGTAGTTGAAACACTGACAGAAAAACATTAAGGGAAGCAAATTGGA
This sequence comes from Muntiacus reevesi, assembly GCF_963930625.1. NCBI lineage: Eukaryota > Metazoa > Chordata > Mammalia > Artiodactyla > Cervidae > Muntiacus > Muntiacus reevesi. Next base: position 35,971,342 of record NC_089270.1, on the reverse strand, counting down.
ATGATAGAAAAGAGATTTACTGCACAGCAATTTAGGAGATAGTCAAAGGAAAAGTTATATAAGAACTGAGTTAACAAAGAATTGAGCTCAGGTCAAGATTAAAAGCTGAAAAAAGGAAAATATGGGTGCCAAAAATTACAAAACAGAATACTGGTAAAGCAAAGACCTTACCATTTAAAATCTTGTAGGGTAGTTCAAGAATTTGGAAATATCTTCTAAGAACAATATGAAGTCCCTGCAGGATTTTAAGCAAAGAAGTTAAAAGGAAAGTTTTGTTTTGATAAAGAACAATGGAAAAAATAAGAATTAATATGGGTAGAATGGGAGGGGTATATGTTTTGGGGGCACAGGCAAAGAAGATGCAGTTTTTGATGTGTCAGTAGCTAGTAAGGAAAAACTGGATGATTCAAGAGGAGCTTAGGAGAGGCCTAGGTATGAGTTGGTAATTTAAATAAAGTTTATGTAAAAATATCATCTGGAATATATCCTTAGATTTCTAATCTAAGCAAGCATGTGTGGTAATGACAATGATTTACACTGGGAATACTAGACAATAGAGTGATCACAATTTCTCACTCCTTTAGGAACACTTGTTTGGGGTATTGACAAGACATTCAAATGGATAATTAAGTTATGTGGCAGTTATATAGATTTGAAGTTTGAAACTGTGGACTTGTTTGGAAATAAATGTGAGGAAGTTTCAGTATTAGATGGTAACTGAAAAGATCAAAGTGAAGGAATTGAAGAATTATGTATTGATATGTGTGGTTAGGCAATCCAAGGATTCTATATTTTAATTTATAAAGATATTCAGATATTGACAAATTCTATGTATTAATGTATTCATGAACAAAACAAACTGATATTTTCAGTCTGGTTGGTGCCTCTGATTTAACTGAGATGTTTATATTATAAAAGATAGATTTTTAGAAGCACCCATTCTTCAGAAAACATTTAAAGATGTTGCTGTGTGCTCAGTCATGCCTGATTCTTCATGACCCCATGGACTGCAGCCCACCAGGCTCCTCTGTCCATGCGATTTTTCAGGCAAGAGTACTGGAGTAGGTTGCCAGTTCCTTCTCCAGGGGGATCTTCCCAATACAGGAATCAAACCCACATCTTCATACCAGGTGGATTCTATACCTGTTGAGCAATCTGGGAAGCCCTTCAAAGATGTCATGAAAAGTGTGAAAGTGTAAATTTCTTTTCTGTAATTTAAAGATGCTACATTATAGCAAACAAGTTCAAGATGTATTTTCCATATTAAAAAATGGTTCCATTGTACACAACTCAAGACTTTGTGGAACACTGACTTGGCAGAATGTGGTCCACTGGAGAAGGGAATGGCAAACCACTTCAGTATTCTTGCCTTGAGAACCCCATGAACAGTATAAAAAGGCAAAATGATAGGATACTGAAAGAGGAACTCCCCAGCTCGGTAGGTGCCCAATATGCTATCGGAGATCAGTGGAGAAATAACTCCAGAAAGAATGGAGCCAAAGCAAAAATAATATGCAGTTATGGATGTGACTTGTGACAGAAGCAAGGTCTGATACTGTAAACAGCAATATTGCATAAGAACCTGGAATGCTAGTTCCATGAATCAGGGCAAATTGGAAGTGGTCAAACAAGACGACAAGAGTGAATGTCGACATTCTAGGAATCCGAGAACTAAAATGGACTGGAATGGGTGAATTTAGCTCAGATAACCATTATATCTATTGCTGTGGGCAGGAATCCCTTAGAAGAAATAAAGTAGCCATCATGGTCAAAAAAAGAGTCTGAAATGCAGTACTTGGATGCAATCTCAAAAATGACAGAATGATCTCTGTTCATTTCCAAGGCAAACCATTCAATATCATGATAATCCAAGCCTCTGCCCCAACCAGTAACGCTGAAGAAGCTGAAGTTGAATGGTTCTATGAAGACCTACAAGACCTCTTAGAACTAACACACCCAAAAGATGTCCTTTTCATTATAGGGGACTGGGATGCAAAAGTAGGAAATCACAAAACACCTGGAGTAACAGGCAACTTTGGCCATGGAATACGGAATGAGGCAGGGTAAAGGCTAATAGAGTTTCGCCAAGAGAACGCACCGGTCATAGCAAACACGCTCTTCCAACAACACAAGAGAAGACTCTACACATGGACATCACCAGATGGTCAACAGCAAAATCAGATTGATTATATTCTTTGCAGCCAAAGATGGAGAAGTGCTATACAGTCAGCAAAAACAAGACCAGAAGCTGACTGTGGCTCAGATCATGAACTTCTTATTGCCAAATTCAGACTTAAATTGAAGAAAGAAGGGAAAACCACCAGACCATTCCAGTATGACCTAAATCAAATCCCTTATGACTATACAGTGGAGGTGAGAAATAGATTTAAGGGACTAGATCTGATAGAGTACCTGATGAACTATGGATGGAGGTTCGTGACATTGTACAGGAGACAGGGATCAAGACCATTCCCCTGGAAAAGAAATGCAAAAAGGCAAAATGGTTGTCTGAGGAGGCCTTACAAATAGCTGTGAAAAGAAGACAAGCAAAAAGCAAAGGAGAGAAGGAAAGATATTTCCATCTGAATGCAGAGTTCCAAAGAATAGCAAGAAGAGATAAGAAAGCCTTCCTCAGCTATCAAGGCAAAGAAATAGAGGAAAACAACAGAATGGGAAAGACTAGAGATCTCTTCAAGAAAATTAGAGATACCAGTGGAACATTTCATGCAAAGATGGGTTCGATAAAGGACAGAAATGGTATGAACCTAACAGAAGCAGAAGATATTAAGAAGAGCTGGCAAGAATACACAGAAGAATTGTACAAAAAAGATCTTCACAATCCAGATAACCACAACGGTGTGATAACTCACCTAGAGCCAGACATCCTGGAATGTGAAGTCAGGTGGGCTTTAGGAAGCATCACTATGAACAAAGCTAGTGGAGGTGATGGAATTCCAGTTGAGCTATTTCAAATCCTGAAAGATGATGCTGTGAAAGTGCTGCACTCAATATGCCAGCAAATTTGGAAAACTGAGCAGTGGCCACAGGACTGGAAAAGATCAATTTTCATTCCCATCTCAAAGAAAGGCAATGACAAAGAATGCTCAAACTACCACACAATTGAACTCATCTCACATGTTACTGAAGTAATGCTCAAAATTCTCCAAGCCAAGCATCAGCAGTATGTGAATCATGAACTTCCAGATGTTCAAGCTGGTTTTAGAAAAGGCAGGGGAATCAGAGATCAAATTGCCAACATTCACTGGATCATTGAAAAAGCAAGAGAGTTCCAGAAAAAACATCTATTTCTGCTTTATTGACTATGACAAAGCCTTTGACTGTGTGGATCACAATAAACTGTGGAAAATTCTGAAAGAGATGGGAACACCAGACCACCTTACCCACCTCTTGAGAAACCTATATGCAGATCAGGAAGTAACTGCTAGAACTGGACGTGGACCAACAGACTGGTTCTAGATAGGAAACAGATAATATACAGCAAGTATATTGTCACACTGCTTATTTAACTTATATACAGAGTACCTCATGAGAAATGCTGGGCTGGAAGAAGCACAAGCTGAAATCAAGATTGCCAGGGGAAATATAAATAACCTCAGACATGCAGATGACACCACCCTTCTGGCAAAAAGTCAAGAAGAACTAAAGAGCCTATTGATGAAAGTGAAAGAGGAGAGTGAAAACGTTGGCTTAAAGCTAACTATTCAGAAAACTAAGATGATGGTATCTGGTCCCATCACCTCATGGGAAATAGTTGGGGAAACAGTGGAAGCAGTGTCAGACTTTTTTTCTGGGGGGGGGGGGGTCTCCAAAATCACTGCAGATGGTGACTGCAGCAATGAAATTAAAAGACACTTACTCTTTGGAAGAAAATTTATGACCAACCTAGATAGCATGTTAAAAAGCAGAGACATTACTTTGCCAACAAAGGTTTGTCTAGTCAAGGCTATGGTTTTTCCAGTGGTCATATATGGATGTGAGAGTTGGACTGTGAAGAAAGCAGAGCATTGAAAAATTGATGCTTTTGAACTGTGGTGTTGGAGAAAACTCTTGAGAGTCCCTCAGAAATGCAAGGAGATCCAACCAGTCCATCCTAAAGGAGATCAGTCCTGGGTGTTCATTGTAAGGACTGATGTTGAAGCTGAAACTCCAATACTTTGGCCACCTCATGTGAAGAATTGGCTCATTGGAAAAGTCCCTGATGCTGGGAAGGATTGAGGGCTGGAGGAAAAGGGGACAACAGAGGATGAGATGGCTGGATGGCATCACTGACTCGATGGACATGGGTTTAAGTAAACTCCGGGAGTTGGTGATGGACAGGGAGGCCTGCCGAGCTGTGATTCATGGGGATGCAAAGTGTCGGACATGATTGAGTGACTGCACTGAACTGAATGCTAAGATGGCAACAACTTTTAACCATGAAGATATAAAACCACGACTGTGAGGATATCAATTTGCATCAACATTCCAACAATACATCTCACTATAACATGATCAATCTTAAACATACTGATGATATCTAAAATAGAAGCTTTACTAAAATTGATTTTATCCTATGGCAGAGTTTCATGAATGGTGCTGTGTTCATAATTTCAATTTCTGGATAACATACTGAAACTTTCACATTTATAATTCCACATATTTTGCCTGGTCAGACACTTTATACTAATGATTATTCTATTTAACTTTGTAGAATAAAGATTCATCTTAAAATAAAGGTAGCTATACTTCACAAATGGAAAACTACCTTATACTAAATGATGACAACTTAATGTTTTCTTCCTGGTAGAGAAATCTTGGTAATTGAGGAAGCTACTTTGTAGACATGGAGTTCCATAAAGCTTTAATACCAAAATGTCTCCCCTCATCTTAAATAGCCTGATGAGAAAAGTTTTCTTTCTATCTACTTATTTCTGTAATAGCAAATTAATCACATTGTAAATCTAATCTACGTACATAGTGAAAAAGCAAATTAAAAGTTTGAAAACTGCAACAAAAGTCATTTCCGAGCATAAACTATAAAAACTTTCTATGAAGAATCATATGTGTCTTCATTCTTCTTTTGTTTTACAAAATCATGTTTACAAATATATATATTGCCCTGATACATCAATTACTGACTTTAACATATTCTGGATATTTTTATGCATCACTAAAAATAAATCTACATTTCAGTTGTTTTAATAGCTGTTCAATTTCTAGTAACCGAAGTTTAATTTGACAGTAGTGATGATAGTGTGGCAAATGCCAGCTTAAACAAATTGGAGAGTTATACAATAACCAACTTAAGAGGATCTTAAGGCTTGACAAGACATTTTTGTTAAACATACAAAACTCAATCTCAACCCTACCACGTGATAATTTAGCACTCCATCAACATTACTTCATCATTTCTTATTGCCATCTTTTGAATGGTTAGAGCTTATAAAATGTTTCTTTCATTCATATCTACAGACATCATTTTTATTTTATGCTAATTTTTGTGCTGTGTTTGTGTGGATCTTAGGTTATTATTTTATGTTAAATTACTTATGACAGCATGTGGTCATTTATATGTTCACATCTTTATCGATTTTGAGAAGGTATGAACTCTCAAAAGAACTGCATTTTGTTTCCAAAACTGACAGATCGCTTCATAAGAAGCAAAGCTTCCCTTTTACAAGTGAACTTTCTGTTCCTGAAAGTTGAGACAGGGACATTAACGTGTTTGAAAACATATTTTTCAAGGTTTCTGAGAAAAATAAAATGAATGTCAGACTACTTTGTTAAGTCAAACCATCACAAATCAAAATATTATTTTTGAAATACATAAAAATAAAACAGTACAGTTACCAATGCACAATAGATTAAAAACTATAAGCCAATATTTAGCCAAATTCATTAAATATAATTTATTCCATATAACATTTATCAGATTAACTGCCTTAATACTTGAACTCTTCCATTTAAAATAAATAACAGCCCTGGAACATATTTCTGACAAAATATTCTATGGTTTCTTACTTTATTAAATTCAGTGATATAAAATTACTGGAATTTGCCAAACTAGACTTTCTGAATTCTTCTAGAGAATGACAAGCCACTCTTTCAAGCAAAAATGAGGTGAGACAATTATGTTTCCATCTATATCTTGCAATAAGAACACTTATCCTGAAAAATGACAAATTATAGTTCAATATGCCCTCATTCTAAAGGTTCACCACTCAAAGTTCAAGCTTGGTCTAACCTTTGGGAGTCAGTTTTGAAACAGACCTTCAGAATTTTCTGCAGGTTGAGTTAAATGAATAGTCATAGAGCTGACAGATTATTGAAACATGTTCAAAATTTAAAGACACATTTTGTAGTCTGTTCTCTCTAGTATGTCAGATAACCTAGTAGACAAAAAATGTTCTTTTTTTTACTAGAGAAAAGAATTGTGCTAAATAAGGTCAACATTTCTGTTAAAAGGTAGGCATATTCATTTTGACAAGTATCTATAATGTAATGATATAACCATATCTGCAGAACTAAATGTCAGGTATTAGACAAGTGACCATTATAGTAATTTAAGAGCCTCAATTTTCTCACCTGTACTGTCAGTCATTTAATTAGTTGATTTCTTATTTTCCTTCTACCTCTATGATTATATCCGGAGAAGGCAATGGGGACACCCCACTCCAGTTCTCTTGCCTGGAAAATCCCATGGATGGAGGAGCCTGGTGGACTGCAGTCCGTGGGGTCGCTAAGAGTCGGACACAACTGAGTGACTTCACTTTCACTTTTCACTTTCGTGCATTGGAGAAGGGAATGGCAACCCACTCCAGCGTTCTTTTCTGGAGAATCCCAGGGACAGGGGAGCCTGGTGGGCTGCCATCTATGGGGTCGCACAGAGTCAGACACGACTGAAGCGACTTAGCAGCAGCAGCAGCTATGATTATATCATTCATATGATTAAATCAAAAGGTGTAAAACCTTGTTTAAAAACTGCCTTTTAACAACAATCTGCATTTTTTTAATTCATATTTTCTTGTTACAGATTTTCCATGATGAAATTATTAGTAACTAGAGTCTGAAATGTCTTTTGTTTGTTTGTTTGTTTTTGCACTTATTATCAAACTTAAGTTTAAATCTGAAGTAACTAAAATTAGAAAATTATTGAATATATTAGAGAGGAGTGGTGGGGGAAGGGGCCAAGAGCTATATTAGAGGGGATGAAAATCAGTAACAAACAAAAGGAACAAGAATCAGTCACTGAATATCTCTCTCTCCAAATGTTTGCAGGAAAAATAGTTTCAATATTCTGAGTGAATATGATTTGATGGTAAAAGTACACTCTTAGTTGAATAAAACCATATCATGATTTCTCTTGCACTAATTGTAAAACCACCTTAATTCTGTTTTATTTCAAAACAATTCTTCCAAAAATGCAAGTGTGATTATGTCACTCCCAACTTAAAACTATTCAATGTCCTTCCATTTTTTATAATAAAAACATTCCTAAAAATCATCATGTCATTAATAGTATAATTCCTACTTAGTTCTCTTTTCAAGTTTTGTTCCAATTAGTGTTATTTGTTTTTCATTTTGACAAGAATTTTCCTCTAGTTTTAGCTTCTAACCTATTTGAACTTAAAATTCAGTATATATAAGCCAATTTGAAATATAGGCTAGTGATATTAACAGATACCACATCAAAGAAGATATATGCATGACAAATAATGTGAAAAGATGTTTTGCATTATATGTCATCAGGAAATGCAAATCAAAACAATAAGAATTCACTACAGATCTATTAAGAAAGCCAAAATCCAGAATACTTATGGTACCAAATGCTAACGAGGATGTAGAGCAAAGAAACACCCATACAGTGCTGGTGGGAATACAAAATGATACAGCTACTTTTGCAAGAAATGACCAAACTGTGTTTCAGACTAAAAACACTCTTACTATACAACCCAGCAATCAGACTCTTTAGTATTTAACCAAATAAGTTGAAAACATGTCCACACACAAACCTGTACATGGATATTTATAGCAGCTTAATTTGTGACTGTCAAAACTTTGATGCAACCACAATGTTCCTAAGTAAGTCAACAGATAAACTATGGTATAGTCAAACAATGGAATGTTATGAAGTGCTAAGATGAAATAAACTATCAAACCAGGAAAAAACAATGTATATTACTAAGTGAAAGAAGATAATCTGTGAAGGCTATATGATTTAAACTATATGATATTTCAGAAAAAGATCTCTGACTATGAAATCAGCAAAAAGGATTGGTGGTATCTACAGTTCAGAGGGAGAGCAGGAATGAATAGGCAAAGCACAGAGGATTGTCACACCAGTGAAGCTTTCCTGTAAGACATTAAAATGGTGGATACATGTTATTATGCATTTGTCCAAACATATGTATAGCATCAAGAACAAACCCTAATGTAAACTACAGACTCTGGGTGATAACCCTGTAGCTGCACTGATTGTAAAAAATGTACCACTCTGGTGGGAGCGACTGAACTGACTGACTGGCTGGTGGGAGAATCTGATTAAGGGGGTAACAAGGCATATATTGGGCTTCCCTGGTAGCTCTGTGGTGAAGAATCCGCCTGCCAATGCAGGAGAGCCAAGACACTTGGGTTTGATCCCTGGGTTGAGAAAATCCCCTGGATGAGGAAATGGCAACTCACTCCAATATTCTTGTCTGGCCAATCCCATGGACAGAGGAGCATGGGGGGCTATAATCCACAGGATTGCAAAGAGTTGAACGCAACTGAGTGTGCACAGAGGGTACTCAGGAATCTCCATACCTTCCTCTCAAATTTACAGTGAACATAAAGCTTTGTAAAAAAAAAATATATATATATATATACACATAGTATACTATATACTATATATATATAATATACTAGACTTTATAGTATATATGCATACATACATATATATGTGTGTGTGTGTATATATATATATATATATGTATATATATATATATATTATTGTTGTTGTTTCTTATTGCTTAGTTGCTAAGTCACGTCCGACTCTCTGAAACCCCATGGACTGTAGCTTTCCAGGCTTCCTTTGTCCATGGGATTGTTCAGGCAAGCATATTGGAGTGGGTTGCCATTTCCTTCTCTAGGAGATATATATTTTATATACTACATACACCCACTAGAAAAGACAACATTTTAAAAAAGACAAAACACATACAAAGCAAGGATATGTTCCTTTACCAGAACTTTCATACAGTGAGGAAGAAAGTAAATTGGTAGAATCATCTTGGGAGAATGTTTAGCATTATCTATTAAAGTTGAATTTATGCAAACCCTATGAATCAGAATTCCCATTCCTAGGTATAGGGCCTACAGAACAGGTACATATATTATAAAAAAATAGGAATATGAATGTTGATACCAGCACAACAGGATGAAAAATGTGGACACATGTATTTGAATATAATAATTTTCTGGAATATTGTAAAGTAATGAGAATGGTCTAGAACAATATGCAATAATATGTATCTCACAAACATAAACGTGAGTTAAAGCAGCTAGATAGTGTACTTTATATGAGGTTATTTATATAAAGCACAAAATAATCAAAGCTAATATAGTCCATGAAAAAGTGAAATACTAGTTCTCTAAGAAGAGGTGCCAGTCATTACTTGAAGGATAAGAGAAGGCTACTTGTGTTCTAGTGAAGTATCTCTTTTTTAAGCTGATTCCTGGTCTCACATTATTGTTCAGTCTGTGAAAAGTCATTGATCTAGATGCTTAGGTTCAGTTTTCTATAAAATTTTAAGAAGTCGTTTTAGAGAAATTAACACTAGTATTAATAATAAGATCCTCTTATATATAATAAATATAATTTAAATATTTTTATTTTACTTTGATAAAATGTGAATTTCATTGTAATATAAAAACAGCTTTAAATGTTTCATTTATTACATTTTAATTTAATATAATATGTTGATCAAAGTATCAGTGCAGTTCAGTTCAGTAGCTCAGCCATGTCTGACTCTTTGCAACTCCATGGACTACAGCATGCCAGGCCTCCCTGTCCATCACCAAATCCCAGAGTTTACCCAAACTCATGTCCATTGAGTCAGTGAAGCCATCCAACCATCTCATCCTCTGTCGTCCCCTTCTCCTGCCCTCAATCTTTCCCAGCATCAGGGTCTTTTCCAATGAATCAGCTCTTCACATCAGGTGGCCAAAGTACTGGAGTCTGAGCTTCAGCATCAGTCCTTTCAGTGAACACCCAGGACTGATTTCCTTTAGGATAGACTGGTTGAATCTCTTTGCAATCCAGGGGATTATCAAGAGTCTTCTCCAGCAACAGATCATATTTTATCCAAGGTTCATTATCTGATATGCTGCACCTGCAAACTGAATTTAAAAGTTTCTCTCTATGCTGCTTCTCTCATCAATTTTCTCCAATTACTACTGTTACTATTTTTCCCATATTAAAAATATGGCAACATATAATTTAAATCTAAAATGTTCAGAATACCCCCACCTAGTATAATTTTCAATATGCTATATTGACTTTAGTTTGTACTTTTTTTTTTTTTTTTTTTTTTTTAGTTTGTACTTTTAACAAAAATGGCAATTACAATCTACATGCCCATTCTTGTTCAGTCTACAGAATCTACATGGCCATGAGACATCTCCTTTCAGTTGAATTCATTTTCCATGTTTGTTCATGAAATTCAAATATTCATCTTAAGAACTTCATATTATCTGAACTAGCAGATCTGTTGGAGCATACTCAAACATTTTGCTGCATTGGTCATTTTGGTCTGTTTACTTAGTTGCTTCTTCCTTCCTTCCTTCTTCCCTCTTCTCACTTCTGTTCTTTCTTTTCTTTTCCATTGTTACTTTCCTTTTTCTTTTATAGGTATTAAATCTCTCTTTCTAAATACAAAACACTATAATGGTTTAACGTGTGTGTGTGTCACTTAAGTTGTGTCCAACTCTGAGAGCCACCAAGCTCCTCTGTCCATGGGATTCTCCAGGTAAGACTACTGGAGCAGGTAGCCATTTCCCTCTCCAGGGACTCTTCCCCATCCAGGGATCAAGCGCAGGGCTACCACATTGCAGGCAGATTCTTTACCGTCGGAGCCATCAGAGAAGCCCTAATGATTTAACATGATTATAGTCATTTGAGCAAACTCTGGGAGATAGCAGAGGACAGAGGGGCCTGGAGTCATGCGGCCCATAGGTCTGCAAAAGTCAGACAGGACTTAGCGACTGAACAGCAACAAAAATGATTTAATTCAACTCTGTGGGAGAAGGTGAGGGTGGGATGTTTCGAAAGAACAGCATGTATATTATCTGTGGTGAAACAGATCACCAGCCCGGGTGGGAGGCATGAGACAAGTGCTCGGGCCTGGTGGGCTGGGAGGACCCAGAGGAGTCGGATGGAGAGGGAGGTGGGAGGGGGGATCGGGATGGGGAAAACATGTAACTCCATGGCTGATTCATATCAGTGTATGGCAAAACCCACTGAAAAATTTAAAAAAAAAAAAAAAAAGATTTAATTCAAGAGCAGAAAATGTTAGGAGTAATAGCTTAAAATTAATCAGTCAAAACCTACCTGCATATATAGGTGTGCTGAGTCGCTCAGTCATGTCCGACTCTTTGCGACCCCACGGACTGTAGCCCACCAGGCTCCTCTGTCCATGGAAATTCTCCAGGTAAGAATACTGGAGTGGGTTGCCATGCTCCCCTTGAGGGAATCTTCCCAACCCAGGGATCAAACCCAGGTCTCCTATACTGCAGGTGGTTTCTTTATCGTCTGAGCTACCAGGGAAGCCCAAGGATTCTGGAGTGGGTAGGCTATCTCTTCTCCAGGGGATCTTCCTGACCCAGGAATTGAACTGGTGTTTCCGGCCTGGCAGGCAGATCCTTAATCATCTCATTTACCAGGGAAGCCCTACATACATACATACGTACATACATACATACACACACACACACACACACACACACACATATATATATATATTATTTCCTTCAAGCATAGTTTACTAGATTCCATTCTAACATAAAATTTCATACTCCTCTGATCTATTTTTTTTAATTGTTTTCACTATTGATAGAAAATAGCCAAATGACTTTCTTTATAAGTTGAGCTTAATCATTCTTCAAATTTATAATCATTATTATTAACATATTCTCCTCTCACCACCACTTTAGAAAATTATATTCCAGCCACCATTCATATCTTCGTTGATAAAGTTTTTATGATATTCCATTTTCAAATGTCCTCATATTTTCCTCAAAATATTTTTTCCTCAAAAATTCCCTCTTTCAGGAATTTCCTCAGCTGGGTAGAATCTTCCCCATTCTCAACACATAGATTTAGTTTTTATATAATATGTGAAATGTTCCTACTTTCCATCAGCCAGAACAGTTATCACCATCTTTCATACTACCATAATACATTTTTATCACTGTATGATTAATTTAAATAGAACTTAAAAGGCCCTTTCACAGTCTTTGGTACATAATAGATTCCTAGTGAAGACTAAATAACAAAAACAATATATCCTTATGACATTATTAGTAAAATGACAAATACATTGTTATAATATGGCATTTCCCTGTACTAGATGTTGAGTTCATTTGAAAGCACAAATAATGCTTCCTATATTACTATAAATATATATCTATATTTTTATATATAAACACACATACATCCCCACACAAATATATATTTTTCAGATATTCTAGAATATGGAAGATGATAAATTTTTATTACACCAAAATGATATCCAAGAATGGGTTCACTTCCACTTTCCTTTTGTTGAAGCTAATATTTATTCTGAGAACTAAATATGAAGACAATAAAATCTTTGTAAAGTATTCCTTGAATAATATGTTGATGTTACATCTCTTTCTGGTTACTAGCAATCTCAATCAGAGAGCTTATCTATATTATCTCTGGTGCCCTCATTTAAGCAGAGGTCAGTTCATCTGAAGTTCTTGGTAAACATAAATTGTCATATGAAAGGTAAGGTAATAAATCTCATACACTTGAAAAGCAAATTTCCTTAGTTTTATCTCTTTATTTTACCATATATTTTTATAAATACATTGTACACTGTGCATGTATATGCAGATATATGTGTGTATGTTATTTATGCTATATGTTTAATTTCAAATAGTATGAAAATGTGTTAAGGAAGCTATCTGCTTATGTAATTATCTCAGATAAACATTAAACTTAGAAATGTAAACAACATAAGAGCTGACTTTATATTTTATAACTTATTTAACTATTTCATACTTTCTAGTAATGAGAACAGAATTATCCTTCCTCGGATATATATATATATTTTTTTAATTCTAATCTCTCTGTAGGTTAAATACTCAGACGTATCTATTTTTTATCCAACACATTTGTTTTTCTAAACATGTGTAACTTTGTCTAAGATTATAGTTTTTTTCATTTTTTAATTCTAATTGGATAATTGCTTTATAATGTGTTGGCTTCTGCCATCCAACAACTTATGATCCAGTCATAAGTATACCTCTATCCCCTCCCTCTTGAGCCTCTCAATCCCCCATCCCACTCCTCTAGGTTCTCAAAGAGCATCGGGCTGAGCTCCCTGTGCTACACAGCAATTTCCTCCTCGTTATCTATTTTACACGTGGTAGTGTATATATATATCAGTGCTGCTCTCTCAACTTTTCCCATCTTCTCCTTCTATGCAAAGATTACACCCTAGGTGTTTAATTTTTCATATCAAGATTTTAAAAGTGGCAAACTTCTCTACTGATACGTAATTTAAAAAAAAATGATTTATCAAATCTATGATGTGTAAAAGCTTCCTAGGTGATTCAGTGGTAAAAAATCTCCCTGCCAATGCAAAAGACATGGGTTTGATCCCCAGGAGAAAGATCCCTGGAGAAGGAAATGGCAACCCACTCCAGTATTCTTACCTGGATAATCCCATGGACAGAAGATCTTGGTGGGCTATAGTCAACGGGGTCACAAAAGAGCCCAACATGACTCAGTGACTAAATAGCAACATGATGTGTGTGTGTATATATATATATATATATATATATATTTAAATGATTAAGTTCCTAAGCATCTTTTTATCAAACATATTCCAATACCAATATACAGATTAATTTATTTGTAACTTCAATAAAGAATAACTCCCTGATTAAGGGAAGATGCACCTCTTGAAAGACCAAAGTTAGTAAAAACAGTAGCAACAGTGACAATAATACTACCCATACTGAACCATGGGTTCAGACCTACAAACTATGGAATCTCATACTGACTATGCAACTAGCATGCTCCATTATCAATATTTCTTTCCCTATTAACTAAGAAGATGATTCAGGAAGAATGAATCAAAGGAAAGATTTTAGTCTATCACTTTTTCTTTTAAAAATATTTTTAGTAATTTTTCAATATAATTTAAAACTTTTGAAATTTAGCAAAAAGTAAAAGTAAAAACGTTGTAAGTAGTACTTGACTGGCATTAATTTAAGTAATGTGTTGACAGTGTTTGGCACAGGATTTCAAACATGTTAGACATCCATAAACACAGATCAATTAGCAGGTGTTATTTTTGGAAGTGAATTAGAGTGAGTTATAAGTATTTCAATAATTAAATTAACTAGACATAAGCACATTCATGGGCTTCCCAGGTGATGCTAGTGGTAAAGAAGCTGCCTACCAATGCAGGAGACGCAAGAGACATGGGTTCGATCTCTGGGTAGGGAATATCTCCTGAAGGAGAGCACTCGCAACCCACTCCAGTATTATTGCCTAGAGAAGCCCATGTACAGAGGGGCCTGACTACAGTCCACCAGGCTGCAAAGAGTCAGACATGACTGAAGTGACTTAGCACAGCACAGCACAAACACACTCACTAAATAAACCTCTAAGAACAGAATATCCTGTGCTTAACAGAGGACTTCCCTGGTGACCCAGTCGTAAGAATACCCCTACCAATGCAGGAGACCTGGGTTCGATCACTGGGTTGGGAAAATCTCCTGGAAAAGGGAATTGCTACCCACTCCAGTATTCTGGCCTGGAGAATTCCATGGACAGAGGAGCCTGGTAGGCTATACTCCATGGTGTCAAACAGTGTCAGACCCAACTGAGTGACTTTCACTTTCACCAATTCAGGAGCTACAGGTTTGATCCCTGGGTCAGGAAGATCCCTTGGAGGAGGGAATGGCAACCCATTCCAATATTCTTGCCTGGGAAATCCCATGGTCAGGAGAGCCTAGTTGGCTACCGTCCATGGGGGTCGCAAAAGAGCTGGACAAAACTTAGCAACTAAACAACACATGCTTAACAGACCCAGAGAACTAACTACTTTCCCTATTAATATATAAGATGTGTAAGATTCTAATCTTCCAATCAACCCCATTTAATTATTGGCATTGTAATAATTGTACTTTTTGTGTCTCAGTTTAGCATAGAACATCAGTCTATACTTGAATACTTACAGTTTTGAGTCTCAAACATGTCGGGCAGGCTAGCAGGGTACAAAGTAAGGTAGGGTTTCTATGTTATAATAGTCTTGAGACAGAATTACTTCTACTCTGTAACATCTGTTTTACCTCTTAACTTCTTTAACTGGATGAGACCCACCCACATTATGGAGGATAATCTCCTTTACTTAAAACCACCTGATTATAAATGTTAATTAGCCACATCTATTGAGACAAAATACCTTCACTGCAACACAGTGTTTTAGCAAAAAACTGACCATAAAAGCCTAGCCAAGTTAACACACAAAATGAAGTCACCAAGACAAAGATTTCTAAAGTAGGAATCTCCTGTGAATGACTTGTATGATATTCACTGTTGTACTTTTAGTTTTCAGGCCTAGGCTTATCCAGAGATTATATAAATTACTGTGAACAGAAAATAGACCAGAAAGCTTCACAACATTTCTGTTTTCTTGTGGAATTTGCTATTATTCTGTTTTCCACATGGATTGAATATGTGGTAAAAATATTAAAATATATCTCCTTTCAATCACACTAATCTTTATATCACAAGGACCTCTTAAATTTGTTTTGAAAACATATTTCCTCTTTATGAATAACTTCTAAGATTGGAAGATTTAGCAAATGAAAAAAAAAAAAAAAAAAATCTAGGACCCCAGGCTAATCTGAACTTGTGATAACCAGCAGATAAATTTTTAGTGTAAGTATATCTCAAATACTGCAAATGATATATTCATTCATATCCCAAATAATGCAGAGATACCAGAAAACTATTTGCTGTTTATCAGAAATTCTAATTTAACTGGGCATCCTCTATTTTCTCTGACAGCCCTATCTTGTTTTCTCAGTCTTTGGAAGTAGACTCTCTGCTGTTCTGGCCTGTTACCTGCTCCTCCCCAAAGCATCAGCTGCCTCTCCCACCTGACTAGAATGTAAACACTCACATGAAGTGAAGTGAAATGAAAGTCGCTCAGTCATGCCCAACTCTTTGCAACGCCATGGACTGTCCAGGGATAGCCCATGGAATTCTCCAGGCCAGAGTACTGGGGTGGGTATCCTTTTCCTTCTCCAGGGGATCTTCCCAACCCAGGAATTGAATCCAGGTCTCCTGCATTGCAAGTGGATTCTTTACCAGCTGAGCCATCGCAAAGAATTGGACATGACTGAACAACTTTCACTCTTACTTTGAAAGAAAGAGCACAAAAATAATATGAACAACTAATATTCTTGAATGTTCTCTATGTTCTAAGCATTATTCCATGTACTGTTTCTGCTGTATTAGCATACATGAGTTGAAGCAAAACCTTAAGATTCTGCAAAAGCATGCAGTGAATATAAGCTGAAGATTAGAGAACTCAAATCATGCACAATTTTGCAATCACAGAACCAACAAAAACAGTAAAGAGAGCTTCTAAGATGGCTTAATGGTAAAGAATCTGCCTGCCAATGCAAAAAATGCATGTAACGTGAGTTCAATCCCTGGGTTGGGAAGATCCCCTGGAGAAGGAAATGGCAACCCACTCCAGTATTCTTGCTGGAAAATTCCATGAACAGAAGAACTTGGCAGGCTACAGTCCATAGGGTCACAAAGAGTTAGACACGACTGAGCAGACACACTAACTATACTAGGGCATAAGAAATGTTACCTTCCTAGTAAGTAATGAAATACTAAGGTAAATAAAGTGCTTCACACCGAGATGAATAAAATGATGGGAGACTTGATATAAAGAGAAAAAGGAAGGGCGGTAGTTGTTTAGTTATGAAGATATGAGAAAAGTAATACAAATCTAATGGAACTATGAAATAAGCATATCCAGGAAACAGTGTGCTATCTAACTGAGCAACACATGAGATGCCTGGGCTTCATGTACAATACTGCATTGTGTTAAGAATTGCTGTTTCCTGTTGCATATTTCATTTTGAGTATAGCTGCTTTTATCTGGAAAAACAAAAAAATAAATTTAAAATGTTGGTATGAATATGGACCAACATAAATTCTTCTGATATGTTATCTTAACATCTCTGTTTACCAACTGCATGTAAGCTCTTTTACATTACAGAAACTCATTAAGGTGATATATTTTATGAGTTAAGTTATTTTTTAAAAGTCTATTCACTTAAGAACTAGTTTTTATTATCATTTTACAGAGAAAATATCTTGGGAAAAATGTTTTGTAATATAACCATGGCTCAAAGCTAGTGAAATTGGAGTCAGGATTCCAATCTCAACCATTGGAGTACATAATCCTCACCCTTATCTATGAAAATGTGTTTGTCATTTTGAATAGTTGCCCTTATATTGACGTTGTAGATATTGACATTGATATTTTAAAATTACACAATTCATATACCTGGAAAATATTAAAAAATTGCTACTTTATGTCCTCTGCTATATACAGAACACAAGAACATATGAAATTCAGCATGTCAATCCCACTCTTGTTTCTAAGATCACGTTTTTTGAATTATATCATTTCAAAATCAAAATGCTAAAAGTGGTTTGTAATTTAATAATAGCTTTATGACACTCCAACCTCATTTATCAAAATTCCATTCTTTGAGATATGCCCTCAGATCTATGGAGATAAGCCCTTAAAAGCCATGTGCAAATTTTATAAATTTTTCTTCCCTGCCTTGAGATATAGCTGGACACATTATTCAAGCAGAATAATCATAACCTTTCTCTGAAATTCAGAATTTCAATCCATAGTTTTCACTCACACTTTTATATGACTAGCATTATATTATATAAACTTAGGAAAAATGGGGCAATCATACCCTATTATATAAATTTAAAAAAGCAGAAAAAATAGTCTGCAATATTTACAAAGGAAGAGGTGTGCTTTCACAATAATAAGGGATATGAGACAATACAATTGCATTTTCTCACATATTGATGATTTACTACTTCCAGGTCCATTCCAATATTTAGCTGATCTTTTGTTCTTAATTTATAAAGACTTCCGGCAATGCAGGAGGCCAGGGCTCAATCCCTGCGTCGGGAAGATCTGCTGGAGAGGGAAATGGCAACCCACTCTAGTATTCTTGCCTGGGAAATCCCCTGGACAGAGGAGCCGGGAGGGCTACAGTCTGTGGGGTTGTAAGAGTCAGACATGACTTGGCAACTAAGCTACAATGACACACACATACATAACAAGAAAAATATTATTTATATACCAAAAATATTTTATATTTTACAAAATACAAAAATTTTATATATAAAAATAGACAAAATATTTCTTTTAAATATACATGTTATTGCTTTGGCAAAGGTAATTTTTAAAAGATAAAATATAATTTTATAATACTTCAGTGCAATAAAAGATTTTTTAGTGCAATAAAATTTTTATTTTAAAAAGGGTTTTAGAGGCCATCAATACTAAACATTTTAAACAGATTAAAGAAAAAAAGGATTTATCTAGACAGAAATCTAACACTGCTAATGTTTCCAGTGGGGAAACTACTTTCTACAAGTATTTGCTATGTGTCTCCAATAATGTCATGACTCTAATAGAGAATTTGCATTAAAAAATGAAATTCTTAAACTTCTTTGAAACTTACTTGTAGCCTCTCAAAATTTGTATACTTGTAGGCTTTACAGTAGTCATACTATTGATTATTTTTATTTAACTTAATGCCAAGCAATATCATATATAACAAACAAGATTGAATGCAATTTTCTTCTGATACCAAGTTCAAATATGACTTCTGTTGCATTATAAGATAAAAAACACAGAGACGGAGAAAGAAGAATGCATGATTTATTCCAATGCAAAACAAAATGAAACAAAAGAGCATAAACTCTACAAAGCTGACAAGGACATTTCCCAACAGTGGCAGGCAGTAGACATCTGTCAGAAGCAACAGTCAAGCAGTCTAAATGCCTGCTTTAAGACAGTGTTTACAACATAAAATGAATCAATGAATTCAACCAAACAAGTTATTTTCTGTTTTAAGATGCTTTTCTATTGGCAGTGTGATTCGCCTCAAGCACCTCTATAAATAATAAGAACTTTAAGCAATTCAGAACCGAACTTATATTAGCATACACTGAACTTCTCATCTTGCTTTTAAATAATGAGACTATTATGATAATCACGGAAGTCTACTATTTGTAAATTTGCTCTACAGAAAGTCTGCTGTATACAAGGGCAAGTGCTTATCTTCCCATAAATTTAGGAAACTATCCAAATTTGTGGTTAGATGTAGCATAGTTCTCTTTCTTAAATGTTGTGCCCTTATAATGTGTAGCATTTTATTCTACTTAATGATGAAGACCTAAATTACATAAACATTTCAATGGCTGGTCATGGTGTTTATTTGAAAGGCTATTTATGCAAATTATGTATAAACTAATTTGAGTATGAATTTACTGTTAATTTTTATAGCTAAAAATGTAATGTAATTGCCACTGTTTTGCCAAGAGGAATATTTTTAATGATTAAAAAACCCTAGACACTGTGAAATAATTTTGAGTGAAATAATATGTGAATTACACTGGAGGCTCTCTAGGCTTTTTCATATAGTCCAAGCTATTGGGATGCTTTGAAGTTATCAATGTACTACCTAATGATATACTTTTATTAAGATAATTAAAAACAAAAAATCAAAACAAATTATATAAGCACTGGTAAAGTTCTAGTGCAGTGATATAGAACCCATTTTTAAAAAATTATTGATTTATTTGGCTATGTCAGGTCTTAAGTTCAGCATGTGGGATGTAGTTCCCTCATTGGGGAATTGAACCCAGTCCCCCTAAAATGGAAGCTTGGAGTCAGTCACTGGACTACCAGGGAAGTCCCTAGAATTCATATTAATAGCTCTTAATTTTATATATCATTGTCAAATAGGAAATTGCACTGAGTCAAGATTTTTTAATGTATTTATTACTTTATTCACTGACAGATATTCACTTAATACATTTGTGCCAGACATTCTTCTAGTCCCTAGGGATACAGCAGTGAACAAAAGAAACATATTTCATGAAGTTTATATTCTAGCAGAAGAGAAAACGGGGGGGGGGGGATAGTAAAATAAGTGTACTGTTAAATAGTAGTAAGTTCTCTGGAGAAAACTGATGTGGAAAGTCTGATAAAGCATAATAGGGTAGAAAGTATTTATTAATTAAATGAGGAATAGAGAAGTTTTAAGTTAAAAAAAAGCATCAATTTTGAGTAAAAAAACACTACAATATTTTAAGTAAAAAAATCCATCCAACTGGATGAAGATGAGGGAGAAAATGTTTAGATAAAGTATTCTAAGAGAAGCAAAAGCCTTGGGAAAGTATAATATCTGGTATGCTTTATGAACAGCAAAAATACCAATATGGCTCAAGAAGAATAGTGATGGTCATCAAATAACAAAAAATGATATCAAAGAGGAAACGAGGTGGGGAAGATAGGGAAGATTTGAACTTACATACAGTTTGGCTCTTCTTTAAGTGCAATGTAAAGAAGGCTTGCTGGGTATAGTAGAAAAGAGTCCTATATACTTTGACAGAATCACTGAAGTTGTGCCGAGGCTAGGATGAAGTTAAGCGATGCTGAAGTAAGAAGACCAGTAAGGAGACCATTAGCACAAGGCAGGTAAGAGATGATGCAGGTAAGAGACGTAGATGAGATCTATGCAGTGATAATAAGTCAATTACAAATATATTTTACAGAGTCAACCAATTTTGCTGACAAATTGAATGAGAAATGTTTAGCAAGCAAGATGTTAAAAATACTCCAAGATTTTGGACTAAACCACTGGTACACATTAACTGTTAATAATAACATTAGATAAAACTGTGGAAGTAACATTTTCATAAGATGGGGGGAGGTGGGATGAAAAGAGTTTAGTTTTGAACCTGTTAAATTTAAGATGCTTATTTGCTATCTGTATAATGATCTGAGTTGATGGGGAACATTTTAAGTCTGAGATAATTAGACTTACATTTTATTTAGCAGCATATCTAGCTTGCTAAGACTAGAAGAGAATATAAGGGAAAAGTCAAAGCTAATGTTAGAAATAAGAAATTGGCTGTAAGTATCAAACACAATGAATACATCATCCATTTCCAACTAAACTACAAAAGTCAGAAATATATTGGTTACTATTGAGATCTGCAAAAAATAACCAATAAACATGTCTTAAACTAAAGATTTTTCAAGTTGAAAACTTTTTATAAAATAACCTCTACAGGAAACCAATAGTATTCACAAAGACCCTATTATTTACATTGTTCATAATCCTCACTAGCATTTCTAATATATGTTCACCAGTACACAAATGATAATGCTGAAGCTTATTCAGAATTATATTATATAAGGTACAATAGAGTTTAAAGTTATCTCACTTTAGGAGTTAGGTTTGTCTAAAGGTTTCATCCACCTCAATCCTCTGGTGATTTTTTAAAGGGATTGAATTAAAATAAGTACCAAGCTGACAAGTCAAAAAGCCTCAAATAGTTCTGATCTTGAAAGCTATTGATTTATAACTTTATTACCATGGATAAAAATCACATTTTCCAAAGATTATTCATCTGTCAATAGCACCAAACAATACACCAAATATGGGAATTTCTTATTAGGTAGGAAGTTAGGCATGAGCAAGGAGGAGTAGCCTAGATGAAAAAGATTCAAGCTGATCTCTAAAGCCCACCCATGTACGATTCCAGTGTGCCCAGGAGAGCGCACAGATATGCTACAAAATAACCACAGAGACTTTTCCAGCTCCAGTGCATGCTCCCTAGGCATTAACACAAACTACCCATTGGGGCTTCTCCAACTCCTGCACATTCTCTCCTTGATGCACAGCTGTGTGCTCAAGTGACCTCAGACAGCCAGAAGCCCATTAAGGGTTCATAAGTGTTCTATATGTACATACACCTGACTAAAACAGACTCTATTATGCATGAAAGACATGCACAATAGAGCCCGCTGCTATGTAACTTGAAACTGTCAATTGAAACTGTCAGTCCATAGCCACCTAGGTGAACACATAAAACCCTGTCTTTAAAAATCCATCATTTCCACTCCAGTGTCTCTCTTGGCTTGGCCCACCTCTACCTTGAGGCATTCTCTCTGTTCTTTTCCTAATAAATTTGTTTTCACCTCAGTTAAGACCTCAGATTCTTCTTTGTGTTCTTACCAAAAACCAAGACCCACAGGCAGGTCCTCTTTGGGGTCCTCCGGTAACATTTCTTAAGTCATCTTTAATCTCTACAAATTTTTATTTGACTATATTTTTATACAGTTGAGTGAGTGACTTAAGCTGGTCTAGTAATAAATTGGGTCAAAAGTTTTTTTGTTTTTTTGTTTTTTTTGTTTTTTTAAAGGAGTGCATTTTATGGTATGTGAATAATATCTCAAAGTTATTTTTAAAAAGACTCATGGAGAGAAAATGGGGAGTGTCAGCATCCCCATCTCAGAAATCAGAGCCTACATCTTCAGTCCCACTGAAGACCGGCCAGTGAGACCAAAAATCAACCCTGAACAAGCCCCTGGTGGCTTTACCACCATCTCCACTATACCCAACATCAAAGAAGCAACAGCTTAGGAAGACAAAGAGATAATATTCCAAAGACACTCCACCCAACAACAGCTCATATCTTAGCACATAAAGAGTTATATCTCAACCCTGCAATCTCTCCCTACCCCAAACAGCAGAAACCTCAAAGAAGCAATTTGGGTACACTAGACAAGCCAGCAAAGCCTCCTCTTGGGGGGAAAAAAAGTGTCCTTGGGCAGAGCAAGACCACTGCCAGTCATGAGCAGAGCAAAAGGTCTGTGGCCCCATCTCCAACTCCACCCCCAACACCTAACTGATCCTCCTGCCAAGTCCCTTCAACAGGAGAAGGAATGGCAGCTGGGGAAGAGCTCCCATTAGAGCAGCAACAGCTCTATCTGAGCTTCTTGGAAGACCAAGGGTAAAATAGCGTCCACCTCTAGAGGGAAGTTTAGATCCACCTCTAACCAGAGAACCCCTGAAACCTCCCAACACTATCTTCTAATCACACAGTCTTGTGATACATCAATCAATCAACATATAAACCACCCAAAGGTATTTATATATAAACCCAAAGGTGGTTTATATATTGCGGTAGGGGAGAGAACATCAGATTAAAGTTCAGAAGGCCTGGACCCTAATCTGGATCCTCTGCTCAAGTGCCCAGACAACCAAGGAAGCCAACAGGCTGCCACTCAGCCTCCTTGCCTTTCAACCCTGCCAGAGGACCACACAAGTTCAAAATAACCTCTCAAAAACAGGGCTTTTTAGTGCTCCCCTTTACGTCTGGGAAGAACCTGGGACTCTGAGAGGGCAGCCTGGCCCAGGTCACACTGCAGGCATGGACTGTCTGGAACATCTGGAGGCCTGCCGTTCAGAGTCATCGGGGCTTAGTGTACCCTTGGCAAACCCCACTTCGCTGCTCAGGATAACAAGGCTTTGACCAGAGAGGGCCGGCGCTGGCCCTGGGTCACACCTCCCGCCCGGGCCATGCTAGTGTCTCCTCTGCTGCTGCTGCTGCTAAGTCACTTCGGTCTGTCCAACTCTGTGCGACCCCATAGACGGCAGCCCACCAGGCTCCTCCGTCCCTGGGATTCTCCAGGCAAGAACACTGGAGTGGGTTGCCATTGCCTTTTTCAGAGTGTCTCCTCTACTAGGATGCAAATCCTGGGAACAGACTGGTTTGTCAGCCCAGGTAGCCCACAGGGTTACTTGCACAAGGGGGTTGGGTAGGGGGTTCAATGGATGCCCTAACCCAGTGCCCCCTGAATAGACGGTACACTGAGGATAAAGAGGAACGGCTAGGAACCCAGCATCTAGCCAGGGGTCCCCTGTCCCTGCAGAAAGACTAAAGCTGGGAGGAAGGCCGCAGAAGCTTACCAGGCAGGATGCAGCCAAGGGGGGTTGATGGTGCCCACGGCGGCAGGGGAGCTAGAAAAAGCAGATGTTCCCCTCATTGAGCATTAAGCCTCCTTGCCCCTAGCCTGGATAACTACAGCCAATAGCTGTGAAGTCGCTTCCTCGCTGTGCCCCGCCCACAGGGATTAAACGAGACGGTGCTTCAGGTTTTTAGCACACACCTGACCCCCTCACCCCCCTCACCCCCGAATGAAAGAAGAACTGTATGGCTGGCTCCATGGTCTCCACAGCTAGAGCCAACAGGTCAGGCGGCCCACCGACGGGGCTGCCAAAGGCCTCTGTCCACTTTCACTCATTCACCCTGAGAAATTCAAAAGACTTCTATTCAGATTTATTATTGCTTTCTTGGAAACAGTTGGTTTCAAAGTACTCCCTATTAAGCCAAGAATACAGACCTGAAAGGCAGTCTTTATCTACTTAGTGTGTTTAGAAACTATGTTGGCTGGATTGGTCTCCCAGGCTACCTAATTACCACTGATCTATTCCCAGCCTTGGTAAACAAACTTAGGTGCCAGATAACTAAAAGGTTCTCCATTGGAGTGTGCAAGAAACTACATCCTCCTTTGCTCATGATGCTTGCTGGAAGTTTGGCTAAGGAATTATGCTGGATTTCTTTAAAAAGAACCAAAATAACATGCTTCAAGGAAATAAAGTCTATTAGCTTGAATTAGTGCTATTGCGGTAAATAACTGAGAGATGTGGGTGGAAAGGGTCATGACACTGATAGGAGGGGCCGCCTTAGCTATATAGCTAGGTAATTGAGCTTTTGATCAAGATCTATTTTCCACTCTTCCTGGGCACATTGTTTTGCAGTTCACCTTGTTCTGTTTTATACATGTTCCTTAGCAGAATGAGTTGCCATTGTTTCCACGGCTTCACCTACATTTTGAAGGACTGGAATCTCCTTTAATGGACTGTTATCTAACTTAGAAATTCTAGGGGGAAAAAGTAATTGTCAAAACCTAGATCCCAAAATACCCCCCTGCTGTTGCCCATGAATCCACAAGTATCCATATATAACAAAGTTTGAGTCTTAACACACGAAAAAGTAATTATTAAACACTGAGTTCAAATTTAAAAAGTATCATTAATCAGTTTCTAAGTACTTAACCATTCCCACTCCTTTTCAGTGGAGAGGTTGATAAAGAAAGTGCACAGGTGAAACTGAGGTTATTCAAGAGCATGTAATCATCAGATGTGAAAGGAGACCTGCTATGTTCAGTAGGGCAAATAATTTTCCTTAAATTAAATGTAAACTTATTTTTCACAAAAAATTCTATTAGTATAACCCTAACATATAAATATGTATAAACATATATTTGTATATTACAATTTTTAAAACCTTATATTAACTGATTTTTTAAAAATTTATCAAGGTGTTAAACACTTATAATAAATATAAATTCGACTTCACCTGAAAATTGTAATACTTGATCTCATTTCTATTACATCGGCAAAGGATGTCAGCCTCAGGTTAGAAAAAACTTATTGGCCAATTCTAACCCAAAACACAGAGATAAAGAGATTCTTGGAGAAACATGACAGATTTTTTTTTCCTCCACATTGGAAAGAATTAGGTAGGGATTACACTGAGCTACCGATTACACAGCACAGTCCACCTCCTCACAAACTGGGGAGATATGTGCATCTCCATATATATACAGATGTATATATATAGATATATATATATATATACACATATATATATAGAGAGAGAGGAGATGGCAACCCACTCCGGTATTCTTGCCTGGGAAATCCCCTGGACAGTGGAGCCTGATGGACTACAAGTCACAGGGTTGCAGAGTTAGACATGACTGAGTGATTGAACACACACACACATATGTATAAGTGTGTGCATGCTGCATGTTAAGTCTCTTTGGTAGTGTCTGACTCTGTGTGACCCCATGGACTGTAGCCTGCCAGGCTCCTCTGCCCATGGGTTCTCCAGGCAAGAATACTGGAGTGTGTTGCCATGCCCTCCTCCAGGGATCTTCCCAACCTAGGGATATAAGCTGCATCTCCAGCATCTCCTGGATTGTAGGCAGATTCTTTACCACTAAGCCAAAGGGGAAGTCTGTATATGTATACATATATTTATATTTATTATATGTATTTTTACATAGAGACATAAAAGATATACTACATACATAAGATACACATGTAAATATTATATATATTATGTTTGACTTAATAGACAGTAACATATTTCAGTAGCTCAGTAACATATTTCCACCTAACATGATGTAACTCTTTCATACCACTAGTCATGCTTACCTCTCTCATAAAAGCAGGCATACATTCCTATATGCCAATTTATTAATTTATATTTATTCCTCTCTTAGCTCATTTACAATCTGAATAAGCCATCCTATCTAAAAAGGAATGAAGTAGTGAAAAATATGATCACTCATTACTGGAATTCTTATGTAAGAGTAACAGAATGAGACAAAAGTAAATAAAAAAAATAATTGGTTTCATATACTTCATAACCATTAACACACACATGCACATGTTGACACATACACATATATGCATGTTGTGCTGTGCTTAGTCACTCAGTCATGTCCATCTCTTTGTGACCTCATGGACTGTAGCCTGCCAGGGTCCTCTGTCTATCGGGATTCTCCCAGAAAGACTGTGGGTGTAGGTTGCCATTTCTTTCTCCAGAGGATCTTCCCAACTCAGGGATCGAACCCACGTCTCCCACATTGCAGACAGATTCTTGACTGTCTGAGCTACCAGGGAAGCCCAAGAATACTGGAGTGAGTAGTCTATCCCTTATCCAGGGGATCTTCCCACCCAGGAATGAACTGAGGTCTCCTGCATTGCAGGCAGACTTTTACCAGCTGAACTACCAGGGAAGTTCATATATATATATATAAAAGCAGTTGACTTCTCAGGTGATGCTAGTGGTAAAGAACACACCTGTCCATTCTGGAGACATAAGAGATGTGGGTTCAATCCCTGGATTAGGAAGATCCTATGGAGGAGGAAATGGCAACCCAATACAGTATTCTTGCCTAGAGAATCCCATGGAAAGAGGAGCCTGGCTGGCTATACAGTCCATGGGGTGACAAACAGTTGGACACAACTGAAGTGACTTAGCACACATGTACATACACATGAAGCAAAGAATAAATTTGTGTGTCAATTTCTAGTGAATAATATGGGGTACAGTGAGACATACCTATATCCACCATTTAGTTTTCTGACCTATATATATTAACTGTGAAAAAATAATGCTATTTGTTGCTGGTTTAGATACACTACTGCTTGGGACTAAAACTAAGCATTCAAACATTATCCCATTGTCTTTTCAGGCCATCTGCTTTATGTAAAACAAATGAATTCTTTGACCTAGATACTATTGCCTTGAATTGTAACAAGTTACATTTAGCAACAAGCTTCATTTTAGAAGCAATGATGTATGGAATGTATTCTATGAATATATATATTAGGGTTATAGCAAGAGCACTGTGGATAAAGGAAAAAAAGTATAATAGTATCTTAACATATGACTTCTGAAATGGTAGAATAAGGATCTCAGCAGAAGAACAATTTAACTGCTGAGTATTATAAAAGTGTTAAAAATACTTTTTAAAAAACCTCTGGAAATTGGCCTAAGGACATATAATAAAGAAACGTGAAACAGGAAAATATATTAAATCTTGAGAAGGATGGTGAAAGTCTGTGGCTTCTGAGGTATGATCTACTATCTGGCTTTCCTGGTGGCTCAGCAGTAAATAATCTATCTGCATGCCAATGCAAAGAGTCAGACAGGACTTAGCAGCTAAACAATAACCTCTGTTTTACCACGTGTTCCTCCCTCATTGTTTCCCTGTTATCAAAAATCTATCCCAGACATATGCAGCCACAAATACCAAGACTTCTCTGAACTTCCCTGGTGGCTCAGACGGTAAAGCATCTGCCTACAATGTGGGAGACCTGGGTTTGATCCCTGGGTTGGGAAGGTCTCCTGGAGAAGGAAATGGCAACCCACTCCAGTATTCTTGCCTGGAAAATCCCATGGGTGGAGGAATCTGGTAGGCTATGGTCCATGGGATCACAAGGAATTGGACACGACTGAGTGACTTCACTTCACTTCTGTCCTTCAAACTCCCTTTCTCAGTATACAAGTTCAGGGTATTGCTTCTTTCTTTTTCTTTCTTCCTTTCATTTTAATTGAAGGATAATTGCTTTATAATATTGTGTTGGTTTTTTGCCATATATCAACATAAATCAGCATTAGGTATATGTATGTACCCTCCCTGTTGAACCTTAATCTCTGTGTTGTAGAGGCTCTACTCACAGAAGTATGGCTGAGGGAGCAGGTCTCCTTTATCCCAGTCAAGTCCATACTTAAAGAGCAGAAACCTTACTCTAGACACAGCAGACAGAGAATACTAGAATTCTGTATCTTCCTTTCCAATAGAATTCTCCCCTTTCCCCTGGCAACCACAAATCTGTTATGTCTGTGAGTTTATTTCTGTTTTGTGGATAAGTTCATTTGTCTCATATTTAGATTCCATATATAAGTTTTTTCATATGATATTTGTCTTGTTTTTCTCTGACTTATTTCACTTAGTATGATCATCTCTAGGACCATCCAAATAGCTTCAAATGGCATTATTTCATTCTCTTTTATGGCTGAATAATATTCTATTGTATATTTGTAGCACAACCCCTTTATCCATTCACCTATCAGTGGACATTTGGTGATTTTCACGTCTTGGCTATTGTAAACAGTGCTGTTATGTACATAGGGGTGTAATTATCTTTTTAAATTATAGCTTTGTCTGGGTATATGGCCAGGAGTGGGATGGCTGGATCATACAGAAACTATTTTTAGTCCATAGTCACTGCGCCAATTTACATCCCCAGTAACAGTTCAGGAGGGATTCCTTTTCTCCACACCTTATCCAGCATTTGTTATTTGTAGACTTTTTAATGATGGCCATTCTGACTGGTGTGAGGTGGTACCTCATTGTTGTTTTGATTTGCATTTCTCTAATAAATAGTTACATTGAACATCTTTTCATGTAGCACTGATTTTCTTGACATGATATCTAGAGCACAGAAAACAAAGGGGGGGTTCAGGATGGTGGGACACGTGTACACCCATGACTGATTCACGTTGATGTATAGCAAAAGCCACCACAATATTGTAAAGTAATTAGCCTCTGATTAAAATAAATAAATTAATTTTTAAAAAGAAAAAAATATATAATTTTCAATTTATCAAGTTTTTAAATTAAAACTTTAGAAAGGATCATCATAAATAAGTGACAAGACAAACCACATGATGGAAGAAAATATTTTTAAGTTATGTATCTAATAAAGAAAGCTGTATCCAGAATATAAAGCGAACTTTTAGCTCAATTTTTAAAATCGTTAAAAGATTGGAATAGATCTATTTCCAAAGAGGTTACACTTATGGCCAACATAAAATTATATTCAATGTGATTCGTCATTAGAGAAATGCAAACAAACATCACAATAAATTCCATTTCACATCCACTGGATGGCTATAATAAAAAAGAAAGACAATAACCAGTGTTGAGGATGTTCACAAATTAGAACCATCAAGCATTGCTGGTGGGAATGTGAAAAATTCTGAAATAAAATTGTGATTGTCGCTGCAAAACCATGTGAATATACTAAAATCACTGAGTGGTATAGGTGAATTATATGATATGTTAATTACAACTCAAACGAAATGTTAAGTATTAATTACTAAAAAGAAAAAAAGGCAAGGATATTCCAACAAAGGTAAAAATGTTATGATGGAAATGTTCAATGTAATCAACTTGCTTTCATATGACTTGCTGTTCCTCTATGGAATGGTGCCATATTAGGAATTTATTATAGTTTCTACTGTTAGCTATGACTAGATCAGCCTTCTTGAATGCAAATTATTGTTATTGCAGTCAGATACAACCTCCTCCCTATTGTCAGCACATAGAAATGAGTCTATTAAACAAAATCAAGAGCAACTGGAGAAGATCACTGGCTATATTGATAGGTTATTCTGATCACCTGATAATTGAGAACCTCCCTTTTCCCTATGATTTACTTTGATGTGCACTCTTTTGAGAAACAAACATCCTCAATTTGCCAAATTTAGGGGACAATTCACATAATTATTCCCCAGACCTCTTTATCATGAAATTCCAATCTTGCTCCTTTCAAGTCCTTGACCGTTAGTCAAATTGTTAGATACAGTCCATGGGTTAGTGTAGATTTATATTTTTACTCAGTGCTCTCTCAAGATAACAATAGCCACCAAGCATGTAGTGTAAAGTTTATCCTACTTAGGAGGATTTCCTTACATGATTTAGGTTAAATGATTTGAGATATTTCTTCCTCTCATTTCCTTCCTGGCAGGCTTGTTCTGTTTACTGTGTCACATGTACTTTGGTCAAAAGGCACAACTTCTTTCAGGTGGCCCAAATTTGCCTACAAAACTCTTATGTCTCTCTTTCTCTTATATACTCATATCCATAAATATCCAGTCAGATAAGTCTTTCCCATCCTTCATGCTACTCCTTCAATGCAGTGAGTGGTAGCAGCCTCCTGCTAGTATTCTTTCCAGGATTCCCCATTCCTCCCTGTGATTTTCTTAAATACTCCCCTCACCTTCTAAACATCTTTGAAAGTATTCAAATTCATCATGCTTTCTCCCTCATAACAGAAACCAATGCTGAAATTTTGGACACCTGTCTCAAACATAAATGCTTGTGCAGACAAACAAAAACTTAGGCAGACTTCAGAACTAAAGATTCTGCAGTCTAATAACTTTGTCATTAAAACGTTCTTGAAAACTTGCCAAAACAAAAACAAGAATACTAGAGTGGGTAGCCCTTTCCTCCTCTAGGGATCTTCCCGAGCCAGAAATTGAACCCACATCTCTTGTGTCTCCCGCACTGGCAAGCGGACACAAGAGATGCGGGTTCGATTCCTGGCTCTAGTATTCTTGCCTGGAAAATTCCATGGGCAGAAGAACCTGGCAGGCCACAGTCCCTGGGGCCACAAAGAGTCAGACACAACTGAGCGACTGAGTACACATTCCTATATTATAGCATAACTCAGATTCTTTTTACTATTACTGTGGAAAACTTTTGTTTTTGTTTTGGCAAAACCTGGGCTGAAGTCTGCCTAAGTTTTTGTTTGTCTGCACAAGCATTTGTGCTTGAGACAGGTGTCTAAAATTTCAGCATAAGTTCATCTGTCTGTTACCGCAAAAGGTGTTGTGCAGGGTATCAGTAAAAAAAAACACAAATAAAAGCAGATTTATCCAACAATGCTACAAACACTAGAAACTATATGCTCCCTAGAAGAAATAGCATCAACTATCTGAAGAGAAATTCCATCTTTACAGAATGTGTCTAACATTATAGAGTGAAAGATAATTACTGCTTCTTACAGTGAAAGGTAGGTATTTGTTGGTTGTGACTTCCTACAATGTCCAACTTCTCTGCCTAAATATAAGACTGCCACTAAATTTTCTCATATCATAAGAAACAAAATACTTTGATGTTGATAATGAAAAGTTTATTGTACCTATAGGTAGTGCAGCAAGATGAACCGTTCAGGGAGCAGGTAACCACAGACTGATGCAAGCCTTGGCTGTGCTTTTCCTTTGATATGTAACTGGAAAAAGTAACTTTGTCACTTGCAAAGTGAGAATTTCCACTTGTAAATTTGTTTTCCAAATTAAATTAAATCATAGACAAAATTGAAAAATATTTTGTACATCAAAATATAGTAGCAATTCAGTGGTAGAAAAATATTTATGCCAATATTAAGTACAATAGTCATTAAATCAAAATTAGGAATTACTTTGGAACTATCTATTTTCCCAAAATATAATCTTATAGATCTGTATTTTTAATGCAAATATTATAGGCCTATATCTCTATGATGAAAGTAGTTCCTAACATAAGCGTAAGACTTTAAATAAAATTATTCTATTTAGAGATTTTCTTAATATCATATTTTACACTTATATCTAAATCATAGGATTTTAAAGTTGTAAAGAGTAGAGTCTCTGTGACAAATAGTTTGAAAAATAATAATAAATATTAAGAAAGAATAATTTTTTCTATAAGCTTTGCTTTTTATTTATGCCTTTACTAAATAAATACTTGAAAGTGTGTAATAAATTTTTAAATTATAATTTATGTTCTAAGTACAACTTATCCAAACAGTGAAAATTTCTCATCGAGAGGTAACATATATTTAGACAAGAAAAAAAGACCAACACAAAACAGAAAATATTTTCTCTAAGAAAAGATGCTGGAAAGTGTCTTAGTGAATATAATTGCTAAATTATACTCATGAGAAATTACCTAGCTTCTAAAACAAAATGAAACACTAAGAGAAAGATAACATTAATTCGCTGTCACAAATACAAATTATAATTACTGTTAATGTGTTGTGTTCATGCTCAGCTGCTTTAGTTGTGTCTGACTCTTTGCAACCCTAGGAATTGTAGCCTACTAGGTTCCTCTGTCCGTGGGGTTCTTGAGGCAAGAATGCTGGAATGGATTGCTATCCCCTCTTCCAAGGAATCTTCCCGACACAGGCATTGAAGCTGTATCTCCTGCAGCTCCTGCGTTGCCTGCGGATTCTTTACCGCAGAACAACCGGGGAAGCTGGTTAATGGATCACATGGCACTAAAGAAAGTGGAATCAAACACGTTTAAGAATATTTTAATTTTCAGAAAACTAGTATATATGTAGGATAAATTCAAAATTTGGCTTTAATTCTAGTAAAGTTATTTTATAATGTGAATTAAAAAAATCCGTTAACATTTTTATACACATAATATGCATTAATATTTATTTAGCACAGAAACAAGAAACTACAGCTAACAGACTAAACCCAGAGCTCCACTGATTCTGTAGTTTTATTTAAACACAGGAACATTACTCATTTAAGTATTGTTAATGGCTGCTTTCCTATTCCAAAGGCAGAGTAGAGAGTATGTCAGATATTAAAAGGCATATGAAGTCTAAAATATTTACTATATAGCCTTTCATAAAAAAGTCTGCCAAAACCTGACTTAGGATTTTGTCTAGAACATAGTGGGCTTCCCTAGGGCTCAGTGCTCAAGAATATACCTGCCAATCCAGGAGACGCAGGTTTGACTCTTGGGTCAGGAAGATCCCCTGGAGAAGGAACGCCAACCCACTCCAGTATTCTTGCCTGAGAAATCCCCCTGAAGAAGGAGCCTGGTTGTGCTACAGTCCACAGGGGTCGCAAAAGAGTCAGACTCAACTTAGAGACACACATCTTAGAGACTAAACATCAACAATAACAAGTAGAACATAATAGAAATTTTTTTTTTTTTTCCCTGAGGCCAAAAATATTTAATGAGGTAAAATATCTGAATGTAAAGGCCGGGAATCAGACTAAACAGAAAACTTTCATAAAATAATGTAGTATGGAAAAACATTTTTTGGAAAAGCAGTATTACACTATATATAAACAGCAGTAGAAATGTAAAAAAAGGCAAGGTAATGTAGGGTAAGGTGAAGTTGCTCAATGGTGTCCGACTCCTTGCAACCCCACGGACTGTAGCCTGCCAGGCTCTTCCATTCATGGGATTTTCCAGGCAAGAGTACTGGAGTGGGTTGCCATTTCCTTCTCCACAGAATCTTCCTGACCCAGGGATCAAACCCAGGTCTCCCGCATTGTAGGCAGATGCTTTACTGTCTGAGCCACCAGGGAAGTCTCTAGAAATGTGCAAATATTTTGTTATAATCATTATTCTTTTGAAAATCTATTGCGAAGAAACTTGAATCGTGTAAAAGGCACTAAAACGTCCCTAACATCAGTATTTTTTACATTTAAAAAATGTTTAAAAGGTAAAGATAAATATATTCTAATGCATATATACAGAATCTAGAAAAATGATACTGAATAATTTATTTATAGTGAAGCAATGGAGAAAGAAACATAGAGAATAGACTTATGGTCATGGGAATAGGGGAGGAGAGGGTGAGATGTATGGAAAGAGTAACATGGAAGCTTACATTATCATATGTAAAATAGATAGCCAACAGGAATTTGCTGTATGGCTCAGGAAACTAAGCAGGGGCTGTGTATCAACCTGGAAGGGTGGCATGGGGAGGGAGATGGGAGGGAGGTTCAAAAGGGAGGAGATATATGTATACCTATGGCTGACTCATGTTGAGGTTTAACAAAACAAAATTCTGTAAAGCAATTATCTTTCAACAAAAAACAACAAAAAATAATTAAAAAAAAAGAAAATTTGTATTATGTTTTATTCCCTGAACAGTATAGTATATAGCCACTATGAATTACACACACGAATAATATGTAATAATGTTACATATAAGTAAATATAGTCACTGATTTTACATAATCAATAATTTTATGTAATTCAATGATTATAACTATAAAAACCAAATACAATAGAATGATTATGGTACTTTTGAAGCTAGTGATTTTATGGAGTTTTTCCCTCTATTTTCCAAAAGTTCTGTTATATACTTAAGATTATTCTTAAAATAGCACTTTTATATTATAAAGTTTAATACTATATATGAATTGCATATATTTATGTACATTGACATTTTGGCTACATTACATTTAGTTTCACAAAATCTTGCTCTTAGACACAAATTTAGATTAACTAGCCTAATCTTCCAATCTAATTTGATACCTTTTTCTGGAAAGCTACTTGCAAAGGAGTTTTTCATCCTTCCCTTTATCAGTTCAGTGGAAAGAGCTTATACTCAAATACTAATATCTTAAGCTAGAAAATAAATCTCCCTTCAATGTAACTATCTACTTAATAAATCTTATGGTGCTTGTTTTCCAAAGTAATGCCCTTTTACATTATGAGATGAAAAGAGTTTATATATCCTCAAGTGTTTCAGTTTCCTATCTATAACATCAATGTATTTCAAGACATGTTCCATGCATTTAATAGAGGTTTTGATGAGTGTCCACAGGCTTCAGTCATGTCTCTGGGAAATGCAGGTAATAGATGGCATAAAGGTCACTATTATCAACCATTTCTTCAAACTTGATAATTCTATAAACCCTATTTATTGTTTTAGGGTGCTTGGGATATTGTTTTGTCTTCAGAAGGACTGGATTCATGTGCATTAGTGTATGTCCATATTTGTTGTGTGGTTCTATAAATCAGAATGTAATTTTTCTTTTTTTTTTCTTCCTTTGTGGCACATGCTACTGCTGCTAAGTCGCTTCAGTCGTGTCCGACTCTGTGCGACCCCATAGACGGCAGCCCACCAGGCTCCCCCGTCTTGGGATTCTCCAGGCAAGAACACTGGAGTGGGTTGCCATTCCCTTCTCCAATGCATGAAAGTGAAAAGTGAAAGTGAAGTCGCTCAGCCGTGCCCGAATCTTAGCGACCCCATGGACTGTAGCCTACCAGGCTACTTCATCCATGGGATTTTCCAGACAAGAGTACTGGAGCGGGTTGCCATTGCCTTCTCTGTTGTGACACATGAGGTTTTTGTAAATGCTTAAATGCAAGAGAGACAACTGGATCCTTATTAATTACAGAAATAGGAACGTGGTTGCAAATATCAGATATATTTACTTGGTTTAGATATCTGCCCTTAAAGTCCTAAAGGGTGTTTCTTTAAATCAGAGACTTTTGTAAAGGGAAAAGTGTTAATTGATAAACCTAAAATCCATAGTATAAAATAAAGTTACTTTCAACTGCCAATAATTTTCCCTATAGACATAGAGCAAAAGATTAAAAACAACTTAAGAATCATCATGGACCTATTATTTATTCTTATTGCTTGGTGCTAAACTGTTGAAAGAAAAAAAAAAATCTTGTGACTAGCTTCTGAATTGGCTTCATTCTTGTTCTTGTCTTTTCTTTTTTTTTAATAAGCCATTAGTATATGCTTTCAATTTCATCTTCTGTAATGAAATATAGCCTGTTTGTGTTTTTACAACTAAACCCATTAAGAAACTGTGTTCTTACTTTTTATTTAAATGTACTTAACATTAATCTTTTAAGTGTGCATATTTTGCCTTAATTAGAAAGACACAAATGTATCTTTCTAGAACTTGCAAAGGCATTATTATTGGTGTTAGTCTAGACATGTAACCAAAATAGAAATAACTAAGATGCAAAATTATTTGTATATGTACATATTTTTATTTTGTTGTTCATTGAGCAAATATTTTTATTGACTTGTGGAAATTGTGGGGAAAATTATTGATCTAAAATACTCATATACAATTTGTTTAATCTGAATTCATTTGAAAAAGAATCTTAATTCACTATTTGGGTAAACTTCAGTTCAGTTCAGTCACTCAGTCATGTCTAACTCTTTGCAACCCCATGGACTGAAGCATGCCAGGCTTCCCTGTCCATGGCCAACTCCCAGAGTTTACTCAAACTCATGTCCTTTGAGTCGGTGATGCCATCCAACCATCTCATCGTCTGTCATCCCCTTCTCCTCCTGCCTTCAATCTTTCCCAGCATCAGTGTCCTTTCCAACGAGTCAACACTTAGCATCAGGTGGCTGAAGTATTGGAATTTCAGCTTAAACATCAGTCCTTCCATTGGATATTCAGGACTGATTTCCTTTAGAATGAACTGGTTGGATCTCCAGGCAGTCCAAGGGACTCTCAAGAGTCTTCTCCAACACCACAGTTCAAAAGCATCAATTCTTCTGCACTCAGCTTTCTTTATAGGCCAACTCTCACATCCATACATGACTACTGGAAAGACCATAGCTTTGACTAGATGAGACTTTGTCAGTAAAGTAGTGTCTCTGCTTTTTAATGTGCTGTCTAGGTTGGGCATAACTTTCCTTCCAAGGAGCAAGTGTCTTTTAATTTCATGGCTGCAGTTACCATCTGCAGTGATTTTGGAGCCCAGAAAAATAAAGTCAGCCACTGTTTCCCCATCTATTTGCAATGAAGTGATGGGACTAGATGCCATGATCTTAGTTTTCTGAATGTTGAGCTTTAAGCCAACTTTTTGACTCTCCTCTTTCACTTTCATCAAGAGGCTCTTTAGTTCTTCTTAACTTTCTGCCATAAGGGTGGTGTCATCTGCCTATCTGAGGTTATTGATATTTCACCTGGCAGTCTTGATTCCAGCTTGTGCTTCATCCAGCCCAGTGTTTCTCTTGATGTACTCTGCATATAAGTTAAATAAGCAGGGTGACAATATACAGCCTTGATGTACCCCTTTTCCTATTTGGAAGCATTCTGTTGTTCGATGTCCAGTTCTAACTGTTGCTTCGTGACCTGCATACATAGTTTCTCAAGAGGCAGGTCAGGTGGTCTGGTATTCCCATCTCTTTCAGAATTTTCCACAGTTTACTGTGATCCACACAGTCAAAGACTTTGGCATAGTCAATAAAGCAGAAATAGATGTTTTTCTGAAACTCTCTTGAGCTTTTTCTGGAACTCCAGCTTTTTTGATGATCCAGCAAATGTTGGCAATTTGATCTTTAGTTCCTTTGCCTTTTCTAAAACCAGCTTGAACAGTGTTAATAACTGGATTGGTTTGGAGGGATACTTAAACATATTCTAACTCATTGACACTGGTATGAATTTGTTAAGTCCTACATTCCCCCCATTTAAATTTAGCATTGTAGTCATACAAACTTATAAACATTATAGAAAAAAATTACAGATATGCATAAAATTCTACAATGGAGTATTTCTTTTCTATATAACTCATACCTAAGCATTTAATATAATCAATTGTTGTGATTCATCCAACCTGGCATTTCACATGATGTATCTACATATAAGTTAAATAAACAGGGTGACAATATACAGCCTTGTTGTACCCCTATCCCAGTTTTGAACTAATCCATTGTTTCATATCTGATTCAATTTTGATATGTATTAAAAAGCACAATGAAGGCAAATTTAAAGGCAACTTTGGTGAGTACAAGTTTCTGTTTCCAATGTAATTTATAAAAATTAAAAATATGTTTTTCAGGAGGAAAGTAGCCAGGGACTAGTGATTTAAGGGATCTATGTCTGAATTCAAAAAATAAAACTTTGCTCTCACACAAAGAAAATTTGCATACATTAAACGCTTAGGTATGGGTTATATAGAAAAGAAATTCTCCATTTTAGTTAGAGGAGCCTGGCAGGCTATACAGTCCATTCAGTCACAAAGAGTTGTACATGGCTGAGTGACTAACACTTTCACTCTCACTGTGTATGCTAATACATATCAATGAATAATAATAGTAATCTCTTTAATGGGAATAATATACACATAAATATATGAACTAACTGCCTCCATCACACAAAAACTCTCAACACTTTATTTTCATTATTTCTTTCCACTTAATCTTTTTTTGTAGGATATGTAAATTTATGCCTCAAAAGGCCATATATTTAATTACTAAAATGTAACATAATGATAGGTAACATTTATTGAGTGCTAGCTATGTGTTCAAGCTCCTGGTTATCCTGGTTATCTAAATATTCTTTGACTTCATTTAATAATGAATGACAGACAAATATTCAATGTAGAGGCATATATCAGCATTAGGATTTCCCATATAATGAAATGAAAAATTAAAAATAAAACCATTGTTTGATTATGCTTACATCATTTGTAATTCATGGTGATGAGTTTCAAACTCAGACAAATAAAAATTTAGAAACAAACTCGGTAAATATACTCTTAACTACCATGACATTTTCTCTCCCAAGTAAGTTTTGATATCAAATGAAGACTAAAAAGTACATGAAACTAGCACTTGCCTGCTTCAGAAACTTGATCGAAGGAAAAAAAAAAAAGAAAAGAGTAAATTTATAAAAGACATCTTTATGTCATAATTCATTTAGAAAGATCTTTTTTCTATTCTTTTTATTTACTTCAACTACAACTATAAAATTTATGTAGATGTTTCCTTGAATTATTGGAGTAAAAACAGATTTCAAAGGGCAGGTGCTAAGAATATATATCAATTAAATGCATGTTTTTACCCTATTGCAAGCCACATAATGATTGAAAAACAAACCTCTATTATTATTATCATTATTATTAAATTTGATTCTCCTTTGCACCTCATAGAATAGAATGTTTCTAAATAGTTATAACCTAGTTACAAGAGTGTGGTTTATTCATGGATTTACTTTTTTTTCCCCTAACCTGATGTGTTATCTAATTATAGAGACTGACATTGTGTTAATAAACATAATGAGAAGTGCAAAGCGGAATTCAAAAGTATAATAGATGTTCAATTAATGTTTGCAATATGAACTCACATGCAAGCAGAATTTCTTGTAATAGTAATATTTATGCTATATTTATGTAACAAACATTATACACATTTATGATCTTATTTTCTAATAAATACATTTTTAGTTGAAAAATAAAAATGTTTGGAATATATCATTGAATAATAGAAAGCATTTAAGTATATTTATCTAGCACCTTCTTTGGCAAACTATACCTATATATTGAATTAGTGGCATATTATTCTGTCTAACAACACACAGAGTTGAAATGACATTTTAAAAAAAAATCAGTATTTTAGTATATTATGTAAATTTAGTCAATATTTACATTACACTGCTTTAATGTAAGCTCCGTTATCTATAAGATTAAATCATGTTTTAAGTGAAGTCACTTCAAAGTCACTGGGCTTCCCTGGTGGCTCAGATGGTAAAGTGTCTGCCTACAGTGAGGGAAACCCGGGTTCAATCCCTGGGTCGGGAAGATCCCCTGGAGAAGGAAATGGCAACCCACTTCAGTATTCTTGCCTGGAAAATCCCTTGGATGTTGGAGCCTGTTAGGCTACAGTCCATGGGGTCACAAAGAGTCGGACACGACTGAGTGAATTTACTTTCACTTTCACTTTAATTGAAGTCACACAAAATAAAACTTCAGTTTCCTTAATGATCACAAACAAAAGTAAGTCATTATTTATAACTTATAATGTTAGCCTTCAGTAACTTAAAGACTATTACATAAAAATTTGAATAATGGTTAAGTAATTCAGTTTCAATAAAATTTATGACTCAGTAGACAATATGATTTCAATTATGTAACATCAGTCATAAAATAGAAATATTCAGATTTTTTAAAATACAGAAATGTTAAGCCTCATAACTTCATACTCAGGATTTCATAAAGGTTTTCTCAGGACAAAATCCCTTTAGCAAAAGTGAAGGTAAATAAGAACTTTCTGAAAGTCATGATATATTTCTGATATCAACAATGGAAATTAACAGATGCAATATCTTAAAAAAAAAACAAAAAAAAAAACTCAAAAAAAAAATAAGATCAAATGAGTAAATTCTCAGATGTGGAACAGAAATAAATTTGAGTGCACCATCCAAAAAAATCAAAGAAAAAATTCTCTAAAGTAAACTGATTTTTTTTTTAAGTTGCCATTACTTTCCTGGTAACTTGTCAGTCTTAAAACGAAGTGTAAAAATCTCTGTGTGACACAGAAATATTGCTCCTAAACCTGAAGCAAAATCACATTGAGCAGAAAACTGTTTTAAAAATAACCAAAGGAAAGACCAGATGCTTTAGTCATATTGACTCTAAATTTAATGGAAAACTTGCCTATAACAAAGTGTTCAAACTCTAAGAAATGAGCAAACATTATTTAAAGCAAAAGATATTTTCTTCAGAATATTTATTAATTTAATCAACTGAAAGTCTCCATAAGCTAGGAGTTTGACAAATTACTTCTAGGAATATCTCAGTGCAAGCAAATAAAATTCTACTCCAATAATTCAGAAGTGCTATGCCTTGAATTAAATTCTAAAAACAAAATAATTATAATATTTTTATTTCAGTACCAATGAAACTACAAATGAATAAAAATTTAGGAAAATAAGTCCTTCTTACATATGTTTTATGCTATATTTATAGAAAATTGATGTGGGCTTCCCAGGTGGTACTAGTGGTAAAGAACCTGCCTTGCCAATGCAGGATGTAAAAGACACGGGTTCAATCCCTGGGTCAGGAAGATATGGGTCCAATCCCTGGGTTGAGAAGATCTCCTGGAGAAGGGCATGGCAACCCACTCCAGTATTCTTGTCTGCAGAATTACATGAACACAGGATCCTGGCAGGCTACAGTCCTTGGCTTTGCAGAGTTAGACACAACTGAAGTGAATTAGCATGCATGGTGTGAGAATAACAAGTATTTTCAAAAGTCAGTCATATATACTTTATTGCTCCAATGTATATGGGAATAATACCTGACCCATAAATACTCTGATCAGACTGTTAATTATAATTGAACCTAGTTTCTCAAAGATTCTAAATAGAAAAAGTTTCTCTAAATTATTATTTTTAACTTTCTTCTTTTTTCTTTCTAGTATTACTTACTAATAATTCTCAAAACTCAATGAAGCTATGAGACATGCCATGCACAGCCACCTAAAACGGGTGGATCATAGTAGAGTTCTGACAAAATGTGGTCCACTGGAGGAGATAATAGCAAACCACTCCAGAGTTCTTGTCATGAGAACCCCATGAACAATATGAAAGGACAAATAGATATGATATCGAAAGATGAGCTCTGCCAGGTCAGAAGTTGTCTGATATACTACTGGGGAAGAGCAGAGGGCATATACAATAACTCCATAAAGAATGAAGAGGCCAGGCAAAAGTGGAAATGACATTGAGTTATGCATATGTCTGGAGGTGAAAGTAAAGTCTGATGCTGTAAAGAACAACACTGTATATAGGAAGCAGGAATGTTAGGTCCATGACTCAAGGTAAATTGGACATGGTCAAACAGGATATGGCAAGAGTGAACACCAACATCTTAGGAAACAGTGAACTAAAATGGACAGGC
This sequence comes from Muntiacus reevesi, assembly GCF_963930625.1. Classification (NCBI taxonomy): domain Eukaryota; kingdom Metazoa; phylum Chordata; class Mammalia; order Artiodactyla; family Cervidae; genus Muntiacus; species Muntiacus reevesi. The sequence goes on along the minus strand of NC_089270.1, from coordinate 35,929,139 downwards.
CTATAGCCAGACATCCTGCAGTGTGAAGACAAGTGGGCCATAGGAAGCATTACTGCAAACACAGCTAGTGGAGGTGATGGACTTCCAGGTGAGCTATTTCAAATCTTAAGAGACGATACTGTTAAAGTGCTGCACTCAATATATCAGCAAATTCATAAAACTCAGCAATGGCCACAGGACTGGAAAAAGTCAGTTTTCCTTACAATCCGAAAGAAGGGCAGTGCCAAAGACTGTTGAAACTACTGGGCAGTTGCCCTCATTTTGCATGTTAGTAAGATTACGTTCAAAATCCTTCAAGCTAGGCTTCAGCAGCACGTGAACTGAGAATTTCTAGATGTAAAAGCTGGGTTTTGAAGAGGCAGAGGAATCAGAGATCAACTTGTCAACATTCTTTGGATCATAGAGAAAACAAGAGAATTGCAAACAAACTTATGCTTATTTTTTAAATTAATTAATTAATTTTAATTGGAGGCTATTACTTTATAATATGTGATGTTTTGTTGCCATACACAAACATGAATCAGCCATGGATGTACATGTGCCCCATCATCTTTAATTGCCCTTCCACATCCCTCCCTACCCCATCCCTCTGGGTTGTCCCAGAGCACAAACTTTGGGTGTCCTGCTTCATGCATCGAATTTGCACTGGTCATCTATCTATGCAAAAGCTTTGACTGTGTGGAACACAACAAACTTGAAAATTCTTAAAGAGGTGGGAACACTAGACCATCTTACCTGTCTCTCGAGAAAACTGTATGCAAGTCAAGAACCAAGATAGAATTCTAAATAGAAACCTGACTGGTTCAAAATTGAGAAAGGAGTTCAATAAGGTCGTATATTGTCACCCTGCTTATTTACCATAGACACATCATGGAAAATGCCAGGATGGATGAAACACAAGCTGGAATCAAGATTACTGGGAGAAATATCAACAACCTCAGATATGCATATGATACTACTCTAGTGGCAGAAGGTGAAAAGGAAGGAACTAAAGAGCCTCTTGAAGAAGGTAAAAGAAGAGAATTAAAAATCTGGCTTACAACTGACATTCAAAAACCTAAGGTCATGGCATCCATTCCCATTCAGTCCAGTTCAGTTACTCAGTCGTGTCCGACTCTTTGTGACCCCATGAATTGCAACACGCCAGGCCTCCCTGGCCATCATCAACTCCGGGAGTTTACTCAAACTCATGTTCATTGAGTCGGTGATGCCATACAGCCATCTCATCCTCTGTTGTCCCCTTCTCCTCCTGCCCCCAACCCCTCCCAGCATCAGGGTCTTTTCCAATGAGTCAACTCTTCGCATCAGGTGGCCAAAGACTGGAGTTTCATCTTCAACATCAGTCCTTCCAATGAACACCCAGGACTGATCTCTTTTAGGATGGACTGGTTGGATCTCCTTGCAGTCCAAGGGACTCTCAAGAGTCTTCTCCAACACCACAGTTCAAAAGCATCAATTTGTCGGCACTCAACTTTCTTCACAGTCCAACTCTCACATCCATACATGACCACTGGAAAAACCATAGCCTTGACCAGACGGACCTTTGTTGGCAAAGTAATGTCTCTGCTTTTTAATATGCTATCTAGGTTGGTCATAACTTTCATTCCAAAGAGTAAGCGTCTTTTAATTTCATGGTTGCAATCACCATCTGCAGTGATTTTAGACCCCCCAAAAATAAAGTCTGACACTGTTTCCACTGTCTCCTCATCTATTTTCCATGAGGTGATGGGACTAGATGCCATCATCTTAGTTTTCTGAATGTTAAGCGTTAAGCCAACTTTCTCACTCTCCTCTTTCACTTTCATCAAGAGTCTTTTTAGTTCCTCTTCACTTTCTGCCATAAGGATGGTGTCATCTGCATATTTGAGGTTATTGATATTTCTACCAGCAATCTTGATTCCAGCTTGTGCTTCATCAGCCCAGCGTTTCTCATGATGTACTCTGCATATAAGTTAAATAAGCAGGGTGACAATATACAGCCTTGATGTACCCCTTTTCCTATTTGGAACCAGTCTATTATTCCATGACCAGTTCTAACTGTTGCTTCCTGACCTGAATACAGGTTTCTCAACAGGCATGTCAGGTGGTCTGGTGCTCCCGACTCTTTCAGAATTTTCCACAGTTTATTGTGATCCACATAATTAAAGTCTTTGGCATAGTCAATAAAACAGAAATAGATGTTTTTCTGGAACTCTCTTGCTTTTTCGATGATCTAGCACATATTGGCAATTTGATCTCTGGTTCCTCTGCCTTTTCTAAAACCAGCTTGAACATCTGGAAGCTCACGGTTCACATATTGCTGAAGCCTGGCTTGGAGAATTTTGAGCATTACTTTACTAGCGTGTGAGATGAGTGCAATTGTGCGGTAGCTTGAGCATTCTTTGGGATTGCCTTTCTTAGGGATTGGAATGAAAACTGACCTTTTCCAGTTCTGTGGCCACTGCTGAGTTTTCCAAATTTACTGGCATATTGAGTGTAGCACTTTAACAGCATCATCTTTCAGGGTTTGAAATAGCTCAACTGGAATTCCATCACATCCACTAACTTTGTTCATAGTAATGCTTTCTAAGGCCCACTTGACTTTACATTCCAGGATGTCTGGTTCTAGGTGAGTGATCACACCATTGTGATTATCTGGCTCATGAACTTTTTTGTACAGTTCTTCTGTGTAGTCTTGCCACCTCTTCTTAATATTTTCTGCTTCTGTTAGGTCCATACCATTTGTGCCCTTTATCGAACCCATCTTTGTGTGAAATGTTCCCTTGGTATCTCTAATTTTCTTGAAGAGATCGCTAGTCTTTTCCCATTCTGTTGTTATCCTATATTTCTTTGCATTAATCGCTGAGGAAGGCTTTCTTATCTCTCCTGGCTATCCTTTGGAACTCTGCATTCAAATAGGAATATCTTTCCTTTTCTCCTATGCTTTTCGCTTCTCTTCTTTTCACAGCTATTTGTAAGCCCTCCTCAGACAACCATTTTGCCTTTTTGCATTTCTTTTCCATGGGGATGGTCTTGATCCCTGTCTCCTGTACAATGTCATGAACCTTCATCCATAATTCATCAGGCTCTCTGTCTATCAGATCTAGTCCCTTAAAACTATTTCTCACTTCCACTGTGTAGTCATAAGGGATTTGATTTAGGTCATACCTGAATGGTCTAGTGGTTTTCCCTACTTTCTTCAGTTTAAGTCTGAATTTTGCAATAAGGAGTTCTTGATCTGAGCCACAGTCAGCTCCCAGTCTTGTTTTTGCTGACTGTATAGAGCTTTTCCATCTGATTTCGGTGTTGACCACCTGGTGATGTCCATGTGTAGAGTCTTCTCCACTCCCTGGCAAATAGAAGGGGAAAAAGTAGAAGCAATGGCAAATTTTATTTTCTTGGGTTCCAAAATCACTGTGGATGGTAACTGTAGCCCTGAAATTAAAAGACATTTGCTCCTTTGAAGGAAAGCTATGACAAACCTAGCCAGGGTATTAAAAAGCAGAGACAGCAGTTTGCTGACAAAAATCTGTCTAGTCAAAACTGTTATAGTTTTTTCAGTAGCCACTTACAGATATGAGAGTTTGACCATAAAGCAGGCTGAACACCAAAGAAGTGATGCTTTTGAACTGTTCTGCTGTAGAAACCCCTTGAGAGTCCCTTGGACTACACAGAGATCAAACCAGTTAAATTTCAGATAAAGCAACTTTGAATATTCACTGGAAGGACTGATGCTGAAGCTCTAAAACTTTGGCCACCTGATGTGAAGAGCAAACCCACTGGAAAATACCCTGATGCTGGGAAAGATTTAAGACACAAGGAGAAGGGAGTGGCAGAGGATGAGATGTTTGGATAGCATCACCAACTCAATGGACATGAATTTGAGCAAACTTTGGGAGATGGCAAACGACAGGTGATCCTGGCATATGCTGCAGTTCCTGGGGTTCCAAAGATTCTGACAGGACCTAGGATCTGAACAATGACAACAATTCTCAAAAAGCATAGTATTATTAGAGCTAAATATGATTTTTCTTTTAGACTGATATATGTATTTTACACTTTCAAAAATATTTCAGTAAATACCCATGAATCTGGACTGAGTAGGAACCTGCCTTTACCATAAAATTATGTTCTTAATTATGTCCAATATGGTATAAATAAATTCTGGCTATGTGAAATCTACTCTCAACTATGTCACTGGCAAAAGTGAAAAAATAAACAAACAGCTAAAAACCTGTACTAATGGCAATACACTGTAAAGGGTGATATTTAAGTGCTAGAAGGAATATGAGTTGTATATCCATTCTTCAAGTACAATCTTCAGTACATCTGTTGGCAAAATAAATTATGACAGGACATACTATCTTGTGACATTTCAATACCAACGCTGCAATCAATAAGTTGGATAAAATTAAAAATCCTCTTGTTAAATATAGGAGAGAAGATTGAAATAGCACAATTAAAGCCAGACATTTGTTAGATGAAAAACAGCACTCAAACGATATTCATCTACTAAAACATGCTTTATAAAAACACAAATATATCAAAAGTAAAGCTTAGTAAGACAAAGCTGATTAATATTCAGTACATTATATTTTAGAGAAAAAAATTAGTAGGGATAAAGAAGTTCACTGAATAATGAAAAAAAAATTCAATGTACTAGGAGAATATAATAATTCTAAACATTTATGCCCATAACAAGAAAACTTCCAAAATACATGAAGCAAGTGAATCAATAAATAAATCATTGGATATTCATATGATAAAATACTATTCAGTAATATAATGAAATAAACTATGGATACCCTCAACAACATGTATACATGTAAAAATAACTACACTGAGTGAAAGAAATTAGTTCTTTAAAATATATCTCCTGTTCATATGAAATTCTAGAAACAAACTAATATTTAGTGACATAAAGCAGGTTATGGGAAGCCTTTGGGCAGTGGGAGGGTCAGGCAAAGGGGATTATGAAGAGGCATGAGACAATTTTTAAGGCTGATGATTATATTCACTCTCTTAATTGTGGTGATAATTTGACAAAATACATGTGTCAATACTATGAAACTACATACTTTAAATCGGTAGAATTTTATTGTATGTCAACTATAACTTCTTAATAGTGAAAAATCAGCCAAGTACAGGGACATTCATTACTTCATTGCTACTAGCAGCAAAAGTAAAAATAAACAAATAAATAAATAAAACTACCTAAAGGACTACCAAGGAGGTGATATTTGAGGAAACTGTGGTTCATGCAAATCATTATATATTATATAGCCTCTAAATGAATGAGTGAGATTTTCTTTTCTAAATAGAAAATCCAAGATGTATATATAAAGTGTGACCTGTTTTCTTACACATCAAAAATCAATGTATGTGTTAATATATTTTATTATGATTATAGGAATATGGAGAAAGCTATGAAATTATATATACCAAACTATTAATTGATGCCTTGTAACTCATGAGGAAGTGGCAAGCCAGTAAAAAGCCAAAGAGAAAGAATGATCTGTGAAGAAAGCTTAAGTGACTGATTGTTGGTTATGTCTCCTATCACTTCTAACTCTAACAAGAGTTTCAAAGTTAATTTGTTCATATTAACTTTCTTCTGGAAATTGTACTCCTGGGTTCCTCCAAAGATGCTATATCTGTCCTATATATAGATTTTATTTAGAACATATAAGACAGTCTCAAAAAGCTTCAATCTGCACACTCCTGCCAGCTCTCACACTGATAGTTTCATCCCATAAACAATCTAGCAATTTTTTAATTGTTGTTTTTTGTTTTTTTGGTAAGAAAACCTCCTGATAAACATAGATTCATCATTGGCTACTGTAGAACATCAGTGTTTTTCCCATCGCAGCTTTCACTTCTCTTTTCACTCACACACATATTCACACACACATACACTATACACACACTGGAGAAAATATCTCTGCAGTTTAGTGATTTCATTTCTCTGTAAATGAACTCTTTTGTTGCTTTTAAGATTTTAAAAAGAAATTGTCCTTTCATAATAAAATTGTCGAGGACACAATTGGAAACAGAATGTTTTGGAGTTTAAACACAAACTTATCTGACACTCATATTTCAAATAACACTCATAAAATGTCCAGCAAAGAGAAACTAAATTCCTGATACTTTCCTTTTCTATTTTTTCCCTGTCACTTTTAGTAGAAAATTGAGATATCCTTAATAAAAAATAAAGGGAACCATTTTACTTCTGTTAACAAAATATACAGTTCAAATTAAAATTTCTGGCCTAACATGTCTTTTTCAATGATAGATCCAATGACTCTATGATGTTAAAGGAACTTATATTTATAACACCATTAAAATTAAATGTATATATATATATATATTAGGTTAACTAAAAAGTTAGTCATAAGATGTTAGAAAAGTGAAAATGTCAGTAGCTCAGTTGTGTCTAACTCTGCAACCCTGTGGATTGTAGCCCACCAGGTTCCTCTGCCCATGGAATTCTCCAGGCAAGAATATTGGAGTGGGTAGCTATTCCCTTCTCCAAGGGATCTCTGCAACCAAGGAATCGAACCTGGGTCTGCATTGCAGGCAAATTCTTTACCACCTGAGCCACTGGGGAAGCCCCATAAGATGTTAGAGGAAAACCTAAATGAATTTTTAGGCCAACCCAATATAAACAAACAAATTTCATATATAATTTCCATATTATATATATATATAATTTATATTGTATGTAAGTTATATATTACTTAAAATATGTAGTTAATGTTGTTTGCTTTTTCTTTCACTTCCCCATCAAAGGTAACTTTTCCATCAAAACCATTTTCCCCTTTTCTTGTGTGATAATCTTTCTATAAATTCTGTAGTCCAAGGAGCTTTCAGTGTACTTCCTGTCAGTTTAAACACAAAGAATAAAAATCATTTTATATCAACATTCAAACAAAATTGTTATAAATATTTTGCAGTATCATGAATTGTTGGGGGAGTTTGTAATTTCCTTGGTTCTTGTATCATCACAACAAAAATTTGAAGCAATGGATGGACCAGCGTTACAGCTCAGTTTTATTTAGAAAGTAAAGGAAAATACATTCTCGAGGTGTGAGGGCATGCCGACCCAAACGATGTGAAGAAAAGAGAGGCCCCTGGCTCAATTTTGGCTCCTCTTTTTAAACGTGTTTTCTCCCCCCCCTGGGCCTACCCTATGTAAATTGGGCTAGCCAGGAGTGCTGTTTGTTTTACCTGAGGTCCTCACTCCAGTCCTCAGACCTTCTTTTGTTCTATTTTCAAAGGCTTTTCCCTTCCTTGGTTTTTAGCCACTGCCATTCTGGACTCCTTTTTTTTTTTCCTATTCTAACTACTTAACATTCCCCCCTCAAGAGATAGTAGGCCCAATTCTTTGGGAATGGGGTGCTGAGGTCTTTCTGGCTACTTCCTGGTGAACTGGGACTGTGAGGGGCATTGGGCCTCCCTCTCCTGCTAGTCTCAAGCCTAAGAGTCCTTATAGTAGTGTCCATATAAGGGTGAGTTATATTTTCTGCGGTTGGCTGTAGTTTTATAGATCCTTGTTGAACTGGCACTGCATGTTGTAGCTTGTTGAGCTGGGCAGAGAAAAAATGGGCTAGACAATTGATAATACATGGTGCAATCACAAGCAGCATCAATATGGCAATGACAGGGACTAGTAGAGACATTAGACAACTCCAAGTTTCCCATCGCCACGAGGATCCCCCAAAGAGAGACTGTTGCCATCCCAAGAACTCTCCAGCTCATTCTTTGAGATCTTGTAGGGTCTGAATGCTTTTCTTGAAGACTGTGAGACTTTCTTTAACTTAGCTGGAGGTATACACCAAGAAACAACACGTTTCATTCAAGATGGCAAGTCCCTCCTCGTTCAGGGATCAGGAGATCTATCTCCTGTCTGTTTTGAAGTACAATCCTTGCCAAGCTGTGCTGGCTCTCCAGAGCTGTCCTGAGAAATCTTATTACCAGAAACTTAATTTTGGGGGTGTTCATTAGAATGGCGCTCATTTGTAGCTTTAAATAGGTATCTGAGGCCTCCCAGGGGCTCACAGGTGTATTGAGTGTCCTCTTCTGTTTTCTTCCATGGCTTGACTCATGAGTAGTAAATCCAGGAGTCATGTCCTGGGTACCTTGATTGCTGTGGGGGTAGAAAGCATTACAGGGTAGGGGCCCTTCCATATGGGCTGGAGTTGAGCCTTGGGCCATCCAACTTTCCAGACTTTAATTAGGATTTGAGTCCCTGGAGCATAAAGTGGAGACTCTTTAGAATTTTGGGGGTCCTAGTTGACACCCCACAAGCATATATCCTGTTGGAATTGCCCAATGGCCATCATATAGGACAGGAGGGTCTAAGTCTCTGGATCTAGGAAGAGGTCATTGATGTAAACAAAAGGTCTCCCATATTGCATTTCATAAGACCTAAGACCAACCTGTTCCTTAGGGGCAATACAGGTGCAGAGGAGAGCTATTGGTAAAGCCTCCTTCCTGCCCAGGGAGGTCTCCTGGGAGGCCTCTTCATTTTTATCACTGATTTTAAGAATTGGTTGTCTTTAGGAATTGAGACTGAGGCCTCCAGGCACAATGAAGATAATAAGTAATGCCCAATGCTTTAGAGACCCCTTGGGTGACCTTAGAAGTAAATGATGTCCCATTGTCACTTTGTAATGACCTGGGCTGACCAAATCTCAGAATGATTTCACAGAGAAGTTTTTTTTTTTTTTTTTTTTTTTTTGCCCCCTCCTCAGCCTTCTCAATCTGGGTGGGAAAGCCTTCAATCCATCCTGGGAATGTATCTATCATGACTAATAGGTATTTATACCCTTGAGAAACTGACATCTGGGTGAAGTCCATCTGCCAGTCCTCTTCTGGGTAGGTCCCACATTGTTGTACAGGCTGGGCCAGCTGGGGTTTGAGCTCCTTGAGAGTTGTTTAATTGGCAAGTGGAACAAGAGGAAACCACTTGCCTTACAGTTGTTTGGAAGCCTGTTTCTCGGAAGGATTTTTCGAGTAATCTTTGGAGGGACATTTCCCCTAAATGAGTGGTGGCATGTAAGTTGCTAACCAACTTCCATTGGAGGTTCCCAGACAGAAAAAGGAGTCCTTCCTTTTGGAACCACCCCAGATGATCTTGAAAGACCTCACTCTTAGCCTTGAGAGTCTCACCTTTAGTATATGAAGAAATTTAGTCTGTGAATTAGTCTGCAATTAGTCTGTGAAACTAAGGTGGCAACCCCTATTAGCTTATTGTGCTGTAATGCTGCTCTCTTACTGCCTGATCAGCTGCTTGGTTCCCTCGTGCCACTTCCATGCTCCCTTTTTGGTGTCCTTCACAGTGGGAGACTGAAACCTCAATGGGCAGATGGACAGCCTCCAAGAGCCTAAGGATTTGATCACCATATTTGATTGGGGAACCTCGGATGGTCAAGTGGCCTCTTTCTTTACAAATAGCAGCATGTGCATGTAGCACCAGAAAGGCATACTTGGACTCAGTGTAAATGGTTACTCCTTTTCCTTCTCCCAGCTCTAAAGCTTGAGTTACAGCTATGAGCTCAGCTTTTTGGGCTGAAGTACCTGGTGGAAAAGGTTTAGCCTCTATGGTCTCAATGTTATAGCCACGCTTTCCGGGAAACAGACTCACTCAGAAGGACAATGCAGATAGTGGAGTGCAGTTTATTACACCGGCGGGCCCAAGGCAGAGTCTCCTCTTAGCCAAGGACCCCGTCCAGCATTTGTGAAAATCTTTTATACCCCATGTGTACGTGTCCAAACCCACGACCTACCCCATGTGTACGTGTCCAAACCCACTACCCCAATTCCCTTGAGACTTACATAAACAAAGGAAGGGTAAATACAACTACAATAACCCCATCATTCAAACAGTGTGTTCAAACTGTCAATAATCAATAAGCCCGCAGTTACATTCCAAATAGTTAATAACCGATAAGCCTGTGCTTACATTCTGATAGATAGTGTCCGGAGGCAGGGGTGATTAGTGTCTGTTTTCTCTTAGGTGATGAGTAACCTGGATGTGATCTTCAAGGTTCCCCTGTCCGGAGGGGGTCTTATCCTTCCATTGTCGTTCCCACAGGCACTAAGCAGAGAGTTCAGAGTCCACTAGAGAGGTGGCCGAGCACGATCAGCATGGACAGGCCTGAGATGGAGTCCAGGCCCTATGAATTCCTTCTTCATCAAAATTGGAGACTACTGCATACCTAGCTCTTCTTTTTCCATCCAAGACAAAGCTGCTTCCGTCAATGAATGTACCAGATTTCCTCAGGATTGGTCAGAGGATTTTGACAATCTCTCTCAGGGTTTTGTCTAGTGGTCCAAGGTTTCTAGCCAGGAATGCAAGGGAAGAGAGCCCTCGGGGGTGGGCAGGAGGGTGTCAGGGTTAAGAACCTCATGAGGGGATATAGTCAGGCCTGGATTTTCCATCAGCATTACTATATGGCCTCTTCTATTTAGGAGTTGTTTCACTTGGTGGCTGGTAACAATAGCTAGTTTGCCCCCAAAAGAGTTTTAAAGTATCTTCTATCAGGATTGCGACAGCAGCAGGGTTTCGAAGGCAGGGTGGCCAGCTTCCAGCGGTTGGGTCGAGCTTCCTGGATAAGTAAGCTACAGGCAGGGGCCCAGGTCCCAACCTTTGAGTTAAAGCTCCCAAGGCTATTCCTTCTTTTTCATGGACATAAAGTTGGAATACTTTTTTATGGGTCTGGCAACCTCCAGGCAGGTGCTTGAGTTAAGATTTGTTTTAGTGTAGCTTCTGCCTTCTTTTGAGGAGTTCCCCACATCAGTGGGATTGAATAATCCCATCTTTCTTCAAGCTTTCATATAAGGGCTGGGCAATTAGACCATAGTTGGGTCTACAGATTATACAGTACCTAGTGAAATGTTGTTGCTGAACAATAAGACGCCAGGATTCTTGGCCTCCGGAGGAGACGAATTCAATCCGGGGCCAGATATGAGGCTGGATGGCTCAGAGCTTTTGTGTAATAAAGTTTTATTAAAGTATAAAGGAAATAGAGAAAGCTTCTGACATAGGCATCAGAAGGGGGCAGAAAGAGCACCCCCCTTCTAGTCTTTAGCTGTATGTTATATAGCCACTCACAGTCCGTTAATGAAAAGAAAGAAATGTCATAAAATTTAGAATGGCACCAGATAATTCATCTCCAGCCATAAGCAATTGACTTGAATCTTGTAGAAGGGCAGTTTACCAAACAAATAATTTCATTTACATAGATTAGGGGAACAATATCTGAGTAAGTAGGTTTGGCCATTTGGCGGAATCAACTTGAAGACAGAGTCTGGGGTACATTAACATAACTTAAGACAAACATTTCCATAAGAAAAAGAAATGTATTGGTTAACTCAAGGTTTGAGAATAGTTAGCTTCAGGTGAAACCAGGTGTCATGGCAACACAGCATTTTAAGAGACACCTCCTTTTAAATTTGTATAGAGAAGAAAAATATATCGCTGGTTTGTTTCCTCCTGCCGCTTAAGAGAGATAAAAATGCAGCTTATTTCCTCCGTTTGGAGACCCCTGGCCTTCCTGCCTGTTACCCTCTTACTAGTTAGTCCCAGGAAAGCTCGCAATTGTTTTTGAGTCGTGTGGGAGGGCAACTGGAGGATTCCTTGTACTCAATCAGAGGACAGCCTCCTGGACCCGTGTGTAACCTGAACTCCCAGATAAGTGACCTTTGTCTCGACAATCTGTGCCTTAGCATGAGAGACTTTATATCCCCTCTCTATCAAAAAGTTTAGAACCTGAATTGCATGTTGTTGGGCATTTTTCTCATCTGGAGACCACATTAGTAGGTCATCTACGTATTGTAATATTTTCCCATTAGGTCCCAGGTCCAAATCTAGGAGATCCCAGCTAAGAGCCTGCCCAAACATGTAGGGGCTGTCACTGAACCCCTGAGGTAATACTGTCCATGTCATCTGTTGGTGTTTTTCCTCCGGGGCTTCCCACTCTAAGGCAAAAAGATATATGGATTCTTTAGCCAGTGGTATGCAAAAGAATGCATCTTTGAGATCTAAGACTGTAAACCACTTGGCACTGGGTGGGATTTCTCCCAAGATTACATAGGGATTGGATATTGTGGGATGGAGGGGGACTACAGCTTCATTTATGATTGGGAGATCTTGAACCATTCTCCAGGTTCTGTCCTTTTTCTTTACAAGGAGGATTAGGGTGTTACATAGCAAATTGGTGAGGACCAATAGCTCACAGGCAAGGGATTTATTTATTAGAGGCTATAGTCCATCCCAAGCTTCTCTTCTGAGGTGATATTGTTTCCGGTTAGGAAACCGAGTGGCATCTCGGAGGACAATGATGACCAGTCTAACTTGGTGGGCTCGCCCAGGAGTCCCCTGGTCCCACAACTGGGGGTTTATTTTGTCCTCCCATAGTTTTGGTCCCTCTCTATTGGATAGAGTGTAATGGATTCTTCAGTAGTAACCAGAAGTTGTAAGGCTCTAGGGGCTGAAAAGCTTCCCATTGCAAGGGTGGTCCCCAGTTTATTGAGTATATCTCTTCTCAATAAGGGTGTAGGACACTCAGGGACCACCAGAAACTGGTGGGAAAATATTAGTTCATCCCAGCAACAAAGAAGTGCTCTGGTGAATCTTCTAGTAATTGTTATTCCTGTAGCACCCAAAATAGTACAGGTTTGGGAGAAGAAGGCTCCATAGTAGGAGGTCAGGACAGAGTAGGTAACCCATGTGTCAACAAAGAACTTCTCGGACCTACTTGCCACATCCAGTTGCACCTTTGGCTCCAGCCCCATGATGATTATCTGTGACAGCAGGCTGGCTGGAGTAGACCGCTTCAGTCCCTTCAAACCATCATGAGGCATAGCTTGGCACCTGACCTTGAGACTCTTGGGTTCCAAGAGCAGAGTGCTACCCTATGTCCCAGTTGATGGCATTCGTAGCAAGCCATTTTAGGAGACTTGTCACGGTTTGGACAGTCTTTGGCCCAATGTCCCGCCTGTCTACAGATTAGGCATTTACCTCATGCAAATGTAATTTGAACTTATTGTCAGTTTGTTAACCACAGGTGGGAATAGATATCATGATGTAAAGCAGTCCAAACCTGTGCCCTGAGACTGGAAGCCTGGTAAAGCAGCCATTAAGACTTGTCCTATCATTGCTCTGAGGGAACGTATGTCACTGATTTCCTCCCCTAGTCCTCCATAAGAGCAGCTTAGTGTGTTTCCAATGGTAAGCATGTCATTGGCATAGACCCACTTTAGGTAATAGCAGAAGTAATTCCAAAGGTGTGGGTTATCTTGTCCTGTTAGGGGCATTAGAGTATTTTAATGATAAGCAGGGTGGAGGGATGCTGCCTACAAGGGGGCAGGATCCTGGTTGTAAGAGTCAGTAAGTGGCTTAAGAACAAATTGATAAGAGGCAACAGACTAGATGTTTCATAAAAGTGGAGTAAAGATTTGACACAGGAGTATGTTTGTAACTTTAGGAGAAGGGTGGTAAGAGTTTGGGCCCAAAAGGCCTGTAGAGCTAACACCTAAAGTGGCAAACATTATCCCTGGAAGTCCAATTGCCCTTGAAGGATGCCACCAACAGATAGACTCTAGGCATTGTGTGTCTGTCATCTGCCCTAGCGGGTTGACTGGAAGAAGCTGTTGTTGAACATGTTGAAGGAAGCATGGAAGATGAAGGCCTGAGTATCTAGAGGGACTGGCTATTGTACACCATTTCCCTCCCAAATGCCAGCTATTTTCTGGTTGTCCGTCCAGAAGATTGTAGAAGAACTGTGGCCCCATACTGGGACCAGGAGAAGAGCATGAACCAGGAGGGAACGGGGCAGGGCACAACTTTTGAAAGAATGACATAGCCTAAGGGTATAACATAAACTGATTAAAATTAAATGGGTCCAAGATGACAAGTCAAATTCAGCTAAACCTTGATCCTCAATCTGCAAGCTAAATGACATACTCAGAGGGGCCAGGACAGTTCCAGCTCAGCTCAGTTCAGTCGCTTAGTCCTGTCCAACTCTTTGCGACCCCATGAACCACAGCATGCCAGGCCTCCCTGTCCATCACCAACTCCCGGAGTCCACCCAAATCCATGTCCATTGAGTCAATGATATCATTTAACCATCTCTTCCTCTGTCGTCCACTTCTCCTTCTGCCCCCAATCCGTCCCAGCATCAGGGTCTTTTCAAATGAGTCAACTCTTCGCATCAGGTGGCCAAAGTATTGGAGTTTCAGCTTCAACATCAGTCCTTCCAATGAACACCCAGGACTGATCTCCTTTAGGATGGACTGGTTGGATCTCCTTGCAGTCCAAGGGACTCTCAAGAGTCTTCTCCAACACCACAGCTCAAAAGCATCAATTCTTTGGCCCTCAGCTTTCTTCACAGTCCAACTCTCACATCCATACATGACTGCTGGAAAAACCATAGCCTTGACTAGACGGACCTTTGTTGACAAAGTAATGTCTCTGCTTTTTTTTTTTTCTTTTTTTTCTTTTTTGTCTCTACTTTTTAATATTCTGTCTAGAGTGGTCATAACTTTCCTCCCATGGAGTAAGCACTTTTTAATTTCATAGCTGCAGTCACCATTGCAGTGATTTTGGAGCCCAGAAAAATAAAGTCTGACACTGTTTCCACTGTTTCCCAATCTATCTTCCATGAAGTGATGGGACCAGATGCCATGGTCTTAGATTTCTGAATGTTGAGCTTTAAGCCAACTTTTTTACTCTCCTCTTTCACTTTCATCAAGAGGCTCTTTAGTTCTTCTTCACTGTCTGCCATAATGGTGGTGTCATCTGCATATCTGAGGGAACTGATATTTCTTCCAGCAATCTTGATTCCAGCTTGTGCTCTCTCCAGTCCAGCGTTTCTCATGATGTACTCTGCATATAAGTTAAATAAATCAGGGTGACAATATACAGCCTTGATGTACCCCTTTTCCTATTTGGAACCAGTCTGTTGTTCCATGTCCGATTCTAGCTGTTGTTTCCTGACCTGCATACAGGTTTCTCAAGAGACAGGTCAGGTAGTCTGGTATTCCCAACTCTTTCAGAATTTTCCACAGTGCAGCAGCTGCACTTTGCTGGAACAGCCGTGAAGAGATACCCCACGTCCAAGGTAAGAGAAACCCAAGTGAGACGGTAGACCCTGAGAGAGGGCATCAGAGGACAGACAGACTGAATCACAATCACAGACAACTAGCCTATCTGATCTCACAGACCACAACCTTGTCTAACTCAGTGAAACTAATCCATGCCGTGTGGGGCCACCCAGGAGGAATGGGTCATGGTGGAGAGGTCTGACAGAATGTGGTCCACTGGAGAAGGGAATGGCAAACCACTTCAGTATTCTTTCCTTAAGAAACCCATGAACAGTATGAAAAGGACAGTTTCAAGTTACTGTCAAAAGACTGAGGGGCGGGTAGTTCCCCAATTGTTGGAAGGATTCTCCCACTCATTAGCATATGAAACCACCCAGCCAGGTAAAACTAACCACACCACATTCCATGGTCCCTGCACTGTCCTCTGCAATGACCCACTCCCTGCGGAGTGTATTTCTCTCTATATCCAAACAAATTCACCTCTTACCTATCGCTGTGTCTCTGAATTTTCCAATGTGCTATGTCTCTGAATTTTGCAATGAGACATCAGAGCTGGAGCTCCATTAGGTCCTGAAACCAGGCACCATGGGTTTTGTCCAGGCTTAAGTCCCAGGAGAGAGGAACTTAAGGATGGGAGGAAAAAGCAGTGGAAAAAAACGTGCGGAGGAATCCTCTTCATAACCTGCCAGAAAATCTGCTAAATACATGACCAGTTTTCATTGGCCTGATCATTGACACAAAGAAGATTAAGAACAGAAGAACCCCCGCTTGCTTGGGCATCAGCTACTGGGGTCCAACAGATAGTGGAGTCTTTGGGACACAATGAGAACCCTTGCCAGAGTTCCTCAGTTGCACCCACTGCTGCTCACCTGTTCATGGGGGGGGGGGGGTGGGGGTGGGAGGGAGGTGGGGGGGGAGGGGGTCGAGGAAACAAGAAATGAGAGATTGTAAAGGAATTAAGATCTTGTTAGGCACATGTTCTTCCAGCCATAGGCGTGAGGACCTCCTACCTTAACCGGAGGTCTTCTGGAATCAGAGACTGAGCTGCATGAGCTTTCTGCCGAGTTCGTTTTTCACTGTCCCCGTTTCCAGCACGCTGGGCTTCTTGTCACTTCCCCTGTGCCTGGTTTTCTTTGCGTTCAGCTCTCATGTTGGGAGCTTTCACCGAGTTGGGCTCCAGCTGTGCTTGGCCTCCTCCTTGTGGGGGCCGATCAGAGTTTGAATCAGCCCGGTTAAATATGAGAAATGGTGCCATAGATGTCAGGGGGGTTTGTAATTTCCTTGGTTCTGTATCATCACAACAAAAATTTGAAGCGATGGACGGACCATAGTTACAGCCCTCAGATGGACCAATGTCACAGCTTCGTGTTACAGCTCAATTTTATTTAGAAAGTAAAGGAAAATACATCCTTGAGGCATGAGGGCATGCTGATCCAAAAGATGTGAAGAAAAGAGAGGCACCTGGTTGAATTTTAGCTCCTCTCTTTATATGTGTTTTCTCCTCCCCCTGGGCCTGCCCTATGTAAACTGAGCTAGCCAGGAGTGCTGTTTGTTTTACCTGAGATCCTCACTCCTGTCCTCAGACCTTCTTTTGTTCTATTTTTGAAGGCTTTCCACTTCCTTGTCTCTTAGCCACCACCATTCTGGACTCCTTTTTATATTCTAACCACCTAAAGTTTTAAGCCAACTCAATATAAACAAATAAGTTTCATATATAATTTTATATTATATATATTATTTATATTTTATGTAATTTATATATTACTTAAAATATGTACTTAATGGTGTTCACTTTTTCTTTCACTTTCCCATCAAATGTGCCTCTCCCATCAAAACTATTTTCCCCTTTTCTTGTCTGATAATCTTTCTATAAATTCTGAAGTCCAAAGGAGCTTTCAGTACATGTCCTAACAGTTTCAAACACGAAGAATAAAAATCATTTTATATCAATATTCAAACAAAATTGTTACAAATATTTGACATATCAAATATTTTTGGAAAGGTTGCAGTAATCATGAGTGATTTAATTTAGACATCAAGATCTACATGGAGTCCTTTTAAATCCCTCAGAGTAAGCCACTAGTGACACTGCTTATATAAGATCAAATATGAATCAGGCAAAGCTATGAAAAATTTTGAGATTCTTAAGCTAAAGTGTTTTTAAGTATATAATTCCTGTCATAAAAATGGTGCTTAGATAAACAGTATTCAGTTAAAGTTTACATGGTAGCACAAAATTACCAGTAACCACAATATTGTTACTAACACAAATTAATTCCAAATCAAAAATTTTGACTCTACTCAAAATTTCTTCTTATTGAACAAAAGAAGAAACACGATTTTAGAATCTCACTTTAATTTGCACTTGTGAAAATTAGGCGCCCTAGAGTATGGCTATATAACTTTTGAAACCTATTTTAGTGTTCTCCCTAATAATTGAGCAATTCATTATTCATTTTAATATTCAAAGAATGCAAACAAAAACTATCATTAGTAATCAATTAGCATTATGGTAATTACATTAATCTATTCTTTAAAGAAAGCTACAGAATTTAAATTTTACATCCTGATTTAGATTCTTGCAAATTGTATATACTTTCATTAAAGAAATAAACTACTCAGGATATTGCTTGTGTGCCTGCCTTATGGATAAATGCCAGTATCCTTTGCAGATGAGAGAGGAAGGTTGCAAATAAGTCATAACTTTCTCAATATTAAGAGTTGTTATCTGCTAGAAAATGTCCTCCAGCCTACCCTACAGTGATAAATGGCAAAGTGATGGTGCATACAATGGCAAGCTGCTCAGTAGCCTGAAGAAGCACAGGAATGTAGTAGGTCATCATTTCCATTTTTATTAGAATTCTTTTTTTCCTCAGAGCATCTTCCTTTCAGCATTAACCACGCCTTTTTTGAGCTCTAAGTCCTTGAGCAGATATAATTTCCAGGTTGTCAAGTGCTTCTTTATGAACTTTTAAAAAATTTCATCCAGGAATTTTTTAAACTGCTACCACACTTTTTTCCTTAAAAGGACATTTACAAAGACTAGAATATAAAAGTAATTTCTCTTTAAAATGCATATGCATTATGGGTCATATTCAAATTAAAAAAAAATCATATCAGACAATGTCATCTGATAATTCTTAGTCTATCTTATTTATTTTATTGGTTTATTTGCTATTCATTAATACATTCATCCACTCCTTCATTCACTGGATGTAAGGCATTTAACTAAAATAATTATTTTAGAAAAAAAGAATTTATAAAATGACAAAAGGCAATAAAGGCAAATGGGAATAATTTTTTCCTCTGTTTATTTTCTCCTTTAATTCTTGGAAGCCAATCTATGCTAGTCCCAATCTTGCCTGGAACTGCCAGGCTCAGATAAACAAAGACCTGATATCAGGCATACAGTTTTAACTTTTTTGAAAGATGCTTGTTCCTACAATTTTTCCATTACCTCTAAAATTCATAAGACTTGACAAACACTTTATTGGACAAGAATCCGTTTTCCTAGCATGGACTCACTGCATATATGTAGTGTTAGAGTGATTGAGATTCTGTCTTGCTTCATTTCCTCAGTGATTAAAAATAAGCATGACATTAAGAATTATTAGAACCAAGTTTACATAGTAACTCTATGTTTATGTACATGAACAACATTTGACAGCGTTTTTGATGTTGTATTTTATCAACTGTAAAATGTCCATTATAATATCTAGTTGCATGAATGTTTAAAGGATTAAATTAGATTTTATATTTAAAGTGTGTAGCATCTTTTGAATTTCCAAGGAATCCATTGACCACTGGTGACTTCCATAACTATCTAAGTTGCCTCAAATACAAAGATATGAAAACATTAATTTGAAATGATACATGAACCCCAATATTCATAGCAGCATTATTTACAATTGGCAAGATATAGAAGCAACCTGTGTCCATCAACAGATGAACAGATACAGAAGATGGTATATATCTATATATAATGGAATATTACTCAGCCCTAAAAAGAATGAAATTTTGCCATTTGCACAATGTGGATGGACTTGGAGGATATTAAGCTTAGTGAAATAAGTCAGACAGATAAAGACAAATAATGTACAACTTAAATGTAGAATTAAAAAAATAAAACAAAATTGTGAATATAGCAAAAAGAAGGAAACAATAACAGAATAAAGAGGACAAATTAGCAGTTACCAATGAGGAGAAGGAATAAGGAGTGGTAAGCTAGGAGTAGGGGATTAAGAGGTACAAACTATTGTATATAAAATAAATCAGCTACAATAATATATTGTACAACATATAGAATGTAGCCAATATTTTATAATAACTATAAATGGTATATAATGTTATTTGCTCAGTTGTATCTGACTCATTACAAACCTATGAACTGTATCTGGGCAGGCTCCTCTGTTCATGGAATTCTCCAGGCAAGAATATTGGAGTCGTAGCCATTCTCTTCTCCAGGGGATCTTCCCAACCTAGTGATAGAATCAAGGTCTCCTGAATTGCAGTCAGATTCTTTGCCACCTGAACCACAAGTATAACCTTTAAACTGCAAATCATTATGCTATATACCTGTAACTTACATAATGCTCTACACCAACTCTATCTCAACTAAAAAATGTGGATTAAAGTTGCCTCTCAAGGGTGAAAACTCAATGTTCTTGTGTATGACAGAAGATATTCAGACTAAAAATTGCTAAATGAATATTAGTGATTGATATTCCAAGAAACAGCAGTATGGCCTGAATGATAAATGTTGTCATCTTCATTTCCACGTTTATTTATAGAATTCTCTGAGCTTCGAGTAGGAAAACTGTCCATAGGTGGTATATTTCTAGTTTATTGTTGTCCTTGTTTTTTCATCGCTAAGTTGTGTCTGACTTGCCAACCCATTAACTGTAGCCCACCAGGCTTCTTTGTCAATGGGACTTTCCAGGCAAGAGTACTGGAGTGGGTTGCCATTTCCTTCTCCAGAGGATCTTCCCAACCCAGGGAATGAACCCAGGTCTCCTGCATAGCAGGTGGATTCTTTACACTGAGAGACCAGGGAAGCCCCCTATCTTTCTATTTTAAGTAGAGTCAAAAGAACAATAATATTATAAATAAATGCCATGAATTTGTTAATTATTTACTGCAATGAACTTCCTTTGCTATGGTAAATTCTTTGTAATGACACTCAGCAGAGACTTTTTTGTAGTAGATTTCTTTACTAACATAGTAGTATATTTCTTTATAACATGAATAAAAGTGAAATTCTCTTTCACATCCGACTCTTTGTGACCCACTGGACTATACAGTCAATGGAATTCTCCAGGCCAGAATACTGGAGTGGGTGTGCTTAGTCATTCAATCGTGTCCGACTCTTTGCGATCTCATGAACTGTAACCCACCAGGCTCCTCTGTCCATGAGATTTTTCCAGGCAAGAATACTGGAGTGAGTAGCCTTTCCTTTCTCCACGGGGTCTTCCCAACCCAGGGATTGAATCCAGGTCTCCTGCATTGGACGAGGATTCTTTACCAGCTGAGCCACAAGGGAAGCCCCTTTATAATATATATGCTCTCTGCATCTATGAAAGGCACTTTTGTTCTCCAACATGTCTATAATAAAGGACAGGCAATTCTTGTTAACGAATGTTCTCAGGATGTGTACAGCACAGCCTTATTAGTGAGATCAACACATAACAAGGCTATTTTGGTAATCATGTGCATTTCCCCCCCCGCCCCCCCCAGAGGATTTGCAATGTTCTTGCCTTACACCATTTTCTACTTTATATAGACTGATAATATGGTCAGGTTCTAATGTACTTTGTATTTTTCATAATTT
Organism: Muntiacus reevesi; assembly: GCF_963930625.1. Lineage (NCBI taxonomy): Eukaryota > Metazoa > Chordata > Mammalia > Artiodactyla > Cervidae > Muntiacus > Muntiacus reevesi. The sequence continues at coordinate 35,908,225 of NC_089270.1, read as the reverse complement.
ATTAGACTTAATTTTAAAATATGTCCTGACTTGTTCTCATATTATAGTATTTTAAATAAAGGTTTGAACTAAAAGCTTTCCTGATTTTTTTTCTTTTCTTTTTTTCTTTTCAACATGCTGTTGATCGGGTAAATAGAATCTTGGTAAATGAAATAATAGGAGAGTTTATATACATGAATAAATTAGACAAAATGTTATCATAAGAGATATCCTGAAAGAGCAAAAACACAAGTTTCTAAAATATATAAGAAAAAATATTTTACAATCTGGAATATTAGCAATTGCCCATAAACTAAAATTATATTGCAGATATCTAAAGATGAATTATGCATGATCATACTTGAACTAGCTATGTCACTCTCTGGTTAAGATATAATACTTTCTGATTCAGACGCATTGACTCTATTGCTCCTATATCAATTATTAAATTCAATGCACCACATATTGACAGCTGTATCTCCAATGAATAAGGCATGCAATTTATTCAGTCAACATTACTTTACACTGCCTCTAATATATCATGAAAAAAACATATTCTCTTTGACAACATTCAAGGGTAAAATACATATTCTGGAGCCTATAATGATTCAGCATTCAAAAATGATGTTCATAATTTAAAATGTAAATATATCACATTTAATTCATTGGTATGCTTCTGATTAAGCATATAGACTAATTTTCAAAATCAACAACTATATTGAGATACAGAAAATATTAAGTAATGAGTTTGTATTTTTCACACTATCTAAAAATATTAATAAACATAAATATTTAATAGGATATACAATTGTACAAAGCTAAAATTTTATATAGTATTTTATTAGCCAATGTTCTCCAGGAACACAGAACCAGTAAAACATTTATAGTGAGATTTATTTCAATGAAATTACATGCAACTTTCAGAGCTACCAAGTCTGAAATCTGTAAGACAGTTCAGTAAGCTGGAAAGGTCTTTAGTAGGAGCTGATGTTGCACTCTCTCCCTTTTTTTTTTTTTTTTTTCACATTGTGGAAAAATATCCCACATGCATTTTATATCCAACAGGGCATTGCCTTACACATTGTTCCCCTTCCAGAAACTGGCCCTTTCAGACCCTCATATCCTATCAGGGTCTCCCAGAGATTTTAAGTCTATATTTTGGGGGCATGAAGTATACTCTCACTGAGTATATTTTAATTTTGTAGATTAGTATTTCTTAAAATGGAATTCTCAAAAGTATTTTCTAAATTTCAAAAGGATTTGGTTTTGCCTTAAAAAGGATTTAGTTATCACTGAAAATTAAAAATCACTATTCTAGGTATTCATTGTACAGTGTAGAATGTTTCTCTCTCAATAAATGAATATTCTTTCTTTAGATAATGAGAATGATATAGATTATGGTTTTCCCCACTTTCCCCTGTTACTTGGAAATACACAACAAAACTCAGTGCTGAACTGTAGTAACCACTTTCTCTCTTTGCAGTGTAATTATCAGCCCATATGTCTTCATCTTCACTTAATCAAAAATTGTCCTATTTTACATGTCTTATTTTGTTCCTTGCTTCAAATTCTCTTCAAATAGTGGTAAAATGTAGACTAAATAAATTATAGCTGAGTTGAATCTAAATGCTAGGAATTCCTTTCCTCAATAGCAGCAACTTTTAAAAAAGTATTTACCGCTTGTAGACTTTTGGATAGCAGCCATCCTGACTGGCGTGTAATGGTACCTCACTGTGGTTTTGATTTGCATTTCTCTGATAATGAGTGATGTTGAGCATCTCTTCATGTGTTTGTTAGCCATCTGTATGTCTTCTTTGGAGAAATGCACAAGCAATAAATGCTGGAGAGGGTGTGGAGAAAAGGGAACCCTCTGGGAATGCAAACTAGTACAGCCACTATGGAAAACAGTGTGGAGATTTCTTAAAAAACTGGAAATAGAACTGCCATATGACCCAGCAATACCACTTCTAGGCATACACACTGAGGAATCCAGATCTGAAAGAGACACGTGCACCCCAATGTTCATCGCAGCACTGTTTATAATAGCCAGGACATGGAAGCAACCTAGATGCCCATCAGCAGATGAAGGGATAAGGAAGCTGTGGTACATATACACCATGGAATATTACTCAGCCGTTAAAAAGAATTCATTTGAATCAGTTCTAATGAGATGGATGAAACTGGAGCCCATTATACAGAGTGAAGTAAGCCAGAAAGATAAAGAACATTACAGTATACTAACACATATATACGGAATTTAGATAGATGGTGGCGATAACCCCATATGCAAAACAGAAAAAGAGACACAGAAGTACAGAACAGACTTTTGAACTCTGGGGGAGAACATGAGGGTGGGATGTTTTGAAAGAACAGCATGTATATTATCTATGGTGAAACGGACCACCAGCCCAGGTGGGATGCACGAGTCAAGTGCTCGGGCCTGGTGCACTGGGAGGACCCTGAGGAGTCGGGTGGGGAGGGAGGTGGGAGGGGGGATCGGGATGGGGAATACGTGTAACTCAATGGCTGATTCATGTCAATGTATGACAAAACCCACTGAAATGTTGTAAAGTAATTGGCCTCCAACTAATAAAATAATATTTAAAAAAAAATAAATAAATAAAATAAAATAAAAAAAATAAATAAAATAAAAAAGTATTTACCATGTGCTAGGGCATTATGCTAATCAATTTATTGTAAATTTTTGTAAAACCCTATGATGCAGGTACTATTATCAATCCCCACTCTACAGAAATGCAAAGAACTGAAAAGTCTTCCAGAGTTTCATGAAAAGATCTTGAAGAGACTCAAGTGTGGATGAATCCAAGCTCAGGCTCCCAATCACAATGTATATGGCATCCCAAGCCACACATTCTACTTTGCATTATTGATGGATTTTCTAAGGTTCTTTGTAGGAGAGTATTCACTACCGCATCCAACCAAGCAGAACTCTGTCTTTTAACAAACTTTTGGTTCTCCCACTGTGTTTCTTATCTCCTTATCCCTCTTAGTGGAGTCCAAGCTCATCCTCCAACTCTGGTCCCCCGTGGTTATCTCAGTACAGCCCCTTTCCCTCACAACTTGGTAACCCCAGCAGCCTGTTCCCTCACACAAGATCTCCTAACAGGGCTCCAACTCCTCAGACTGGTGATCCTTCAGGCACTTGTTTCCCAGAGCAGAACCCTCAGGCCACATTTTTCCAATAAAGCTGTGATTCATATACCCCAGCAGACAGCAATACCCCCATAGCATAGTTTCACAGAGACTTTTCTTCACAAAGGTCCATCCCCAACCCCTAAGTAAGGGAAATTTCCATTTCCATTTCCGAGTTTGTCTCTGAAATAAGCTATTTTCCCCCTCATTATCATCTTTTACTGCTTCTTATTCACTTTTTTCAACTTCCCCCACCACCTTATGGCCTAATTTCAGTTCCTGGACTCTCCCCAAAACTCACTCAATGTTTACAAAGTTGCCAAACTGCTCTGTGCTTTAAGTCCCTCTTCCTGCTGCTACAGTCTTAGGGAAGAATTCTTCTTCCTCAAAGAAGTCTCAGTTTGGCCTCTAAAACCTTTCAACTGATTGGACAAAGCCCATCCGCTTTATCTTCACTTAGTGGCCCAGTGGTAAAGAATCTCTCTGCCAATGCAGGAGACACAGGTTCAATTCCTGGGTTGGAAAGATCCCTTGGAAGAAGAAATGGCAACCCACTCCAGTATTCATTCCTGGAGAGTCCCATAGAAAAAGGAGCCTGGCAGGCTACATTCCACAGGGTCACAAAATATCGGACATAACTGAGCAACAGAGCACACGCAGAGTCAGCTGATTAGTAGATGTTAACAATATAGACTTTTAACACACCAACCATGTGTATGACAAATAAATCTTCACAGAAACACCCATATTAGTGTTTAATTGAAGAACTGATCACTACAGTTTAGTCAAGTTGACACACAAACCTAATCATCACAAATACTGTGTAAATGAATTACTGAATAATTTGTTCATTTTATATTGAAAATAAAATAAGCACTAGATTTTAAACAAAATATTTTTAAAATTTGTAAAATTATATAAGACTTTAATTAGTTTTATGTGGCTTTTCCGGATAAGATGAAGTATTGAAAGATATAATTCTCCCATGATACTGTGTTATAGGGATGGCATAATCCACTACTGCTGAATAGCCCAAATGCCAGTTTGCCTTCTTACATAAGATACTAATTCAAAACACCCAAAGACATGTCTTAAATAAGAGTCTTAAGAAAAAAACATAATTTTTTTCAGTAATAATAATCAAAATTACCTTATTTAGGTTTTGCTATTCTGCTACAGCAAAGATTAGTAATTTACTTTCAACATTCACTCTCACTTTCTTCTCTCTGTTACAGAAACCTGGGCTCTAAGCTTGATCTCAGGCTATTCAGAATTCACTCTACGTTTATGAATCCTCCTTGTAACTAGGTGTGAACATATAACTAATTTTGACTAATAGGATACATTAAAATAAAATAAAAAAAATCTGTGGTAACTCCATTGTTATTCATCCCCTTAAATACAACTTCCTTCCTTTATTTTCTTTCTGCTAGCTGAAATGCAAACATTTTTGGACATAGAACAGTTTTGAAATATGAATAAAATCCTTGAAAGTAGAGCCAAAACACAGAAGAACTCTGCATATCTGGATTTATTATGAATTGCCTACTTCTAAATTTTTAAATGAGAGAAATAAACTTGCTGATGCCATTTCAAAACTAATATAGATGATACATTTAACTATACAGCTAATTGAAGTAAAGCATCCAGAAAAATAAATTATATGTTTACAGGATAATTTTAAAATTAAGTTTTTTTTGTTGTTGTTGTTTGTTTGTTTTTTTAGTACAAGGGAATTAGAAAAAACATTGTGTGGCAAGAGAAAAATATCCTTTTTCTTTCTAGTACAAGTCTCCTTTTATTCCATATTTCTCTCCATTTCCTCTTTTTACTTTTTTCCTCACCTTCACAAATATTTACATAACAACCAGGTGGAGCAATGGTGGACAATCTGCCCTCCAATGAAGGAGATGGGGCTCAATCCCTGGGTTGGGAAGATTTCCTGGAGTAGGAAATGGCAACTCACTCCATATTATTGCCTGAAAAATTCCATGGACAGAAGAGTCTGGCAAGCTACAGTCCATGGGATTGCAAAGAGACATGACTGAGCAATTGATTGGCTGACTGATTCTAAGTATCAGACAAAATACTGTTGTTGGCTTTATTGGTTTTGTACTTAACTATTGAACCAATGGCACCCCACTCCAGTCCTCTTGCCTGGAAAATCCCATGGATGGAGGAGCCTGGTAGGCTACAGCCCATGGGGTCACTAGAGTCGGACACGACTGAGCGACTTCATTTTCACTTTTCACTTTTATGCTTTGGAGAAGGAAACGGCAACCCACTCCAGTGTTCTTGCCTGGAGAATCCCAGGGACGGGGGAGCCTAGTGGGCTGCCGTCTATGGGGTCGCACAGAGTCGGGCACGACTGAAGCGACTTAGCAGCAGCAGCAGCATTGAACCGGTGAAATCTGTTGTTAAGAGCACAGAGTTTGGGGCCAAACAACTGAGTCCAAATCCTGGCTCTATCACTGAAATGTGGAGTCCAAGTCCTGGTTCACATATATATTGTATAGTTAGTATGGATAATTAGTCCTGTTACCTGCAACATCTCTGGGTCTGATGTGATTGATCAAACCTTCTCAGTATATGCCATATTTTCTTGGTTCTTTACTTGTATGGTAATTTGTCATTTGATGCCAAACACAGCACCCTTATGCCAGAAAGCAAGGAGGAACCAAAGAAACTTGATGAAAGTGAAAGAGAAGACTGAAAAGCTGGCTGAGAACTCAACATTCAAAAAACTAAAATCATGGCATCCAGTCCCATCACTTCATGGCACATAGACGGGGAAACAATGGAAACAGTGGCAGACTTTATTTTCTTGGGCTGCAAAGTAACTGCAGATGGTGACTGCAGCCATGAAATTAAAAGACACTTGCTCCTTGGAAGAAAAGCTATGACCAAGCTAGACAGCATATTAAAAAGCAGAGACATTACTTTGCCGATAAAGTATGGTTTTTCCAGTAGTCACGTATGGAGGTGAGAGTTGGACCATAAAGAAAGCTGAGCACTGAAGAACTGATGCTTTTGTACTATGATGTGGAGAAGACTCTTGAGAGTCCCTTGAAAATCAAGGAGCTCAAACCAGTCAATCCTAAAGGAAATCAGTTCTGAATATCCACTGGAAGGATTGATGCTGAAGCTGAAGCTCCAATACTTTGGCACCTGATGCAAAGAACTAACTCATTGGAAAAAGACCATGATGCTGGGAAAGGTTGAAGTCAGCAGAAGCAAACAACAGAGAATGAGATGGTTAGATGCAGACCTCACTCGATGGACATGAGTTTGACCAGCTCTGGGAGTTGACGATGGACAGGGAAGCCTGGTGTGCTACAGTCCACGGGGTTGCAAAGAGTTGGACACTACTGAGCGCCTGAACTGACTGACTGACTGACTGACTGATTGCAAATTTCACCTTGTGCATTGAATATTTTTATACTGTTATAAAGTTTTTTGAGCTGGGATACAGTTAAATTACTTGGAATCCGTTTGACTGTGTTGAGATCTTGTGCATACGCTTTATTAACCAGGGTAGAAACTGGTTTTACTTTAGGACTAATTCTGTAGTACCAGCCAGACAGAGCGTTTCTAAACTTTTTGACCAATACATCAGAGGTCCCAACACCATGGTTAGGAATCAGGCTGCACAGCAGGAGGTGAGTGGTAGGCAAGCAAGCAGTTTCATCTACTGCTCCCCATCGCTCCCTGTCGCTTGCACTATTCCCTGAACAGTGTTCTTCTCCCACCCTCTTCAATGGAAAAATTGTCTTCCACAAAACCAGTCCCTTGCACCAAAAGGTTGGAGACTGATGCAACAAACTAGGAAAAACAACGTTTTTCACTTTCACTGGTGGAAAAGAAGCCATTCCTTTTCCTGTGTAATTTTGGTACATTGTTCCCTGAAATTCTTTTGTATGATTCTTTCTCCTTTATGTTGTTTACTATCTTCTGTATCTATTTAGTGTTTGGTTACTGTATAAAAAGATCTTGAGGACCCAGATAATCATGATAGTGTGATCACTCACCTAGAGCCGGACATCCTGGAATGTGAAGTCAAATGAACGTTAGGTAGCATCACTATGAACAAAGCTCGAGGAGGTGATGGAATTCCAGTTGAGCTATTTCAAATCCTAAAAGATGATGCTGTGAAAGTGCTACACTCAATATGCCAGCAAATTTGGAAAACTCAGCAATGGCCACAGGACTGGAAAAGGTCAGTTTTCATTCCAATCCCAAAGAATGCTCAAACTACCACACAATTGCACTCATCTCACATGCTAGTGAAGTAATGCTCAAAATTCTCCAAGCCAGGCTTCAGCAATATGTGAACCATGAACTTCCAGATGTTCAAGGTGGTTTTAGAAAATGTAGATGAACCAGAGATCAAATTGCCAATATGCACTGGATCATCAAAAAAGCAAGAGAGTTCCAGAAAAACATCTATTTCTGCTTTATTGACTATGCCAAAGCCTTTGTGTGGATCACAATAAACTGGAAAATTCTGAAATAGATGGGAATACCAGACCACCTGATCTGCCTCTTGAGAAACCTATATGCAGGTCAGGAAGAAACAGTTAGAACTGGATATGGAACAACACACTGGTTCCAAATAGGAAAAGGAGTGACTCAGTGCTGTATATTGTCACCCTGCTTGTTTAACTTATATTCAGAGTACATCATGAGAAAAGCTGGGCTGATGAAGCACAAGCTGGACTCAAGATTGCTGGGAGAAATATCAATAACCTGAGATATGCAGATGACACCACCCTTATGGCAGAAAGTGAAGAGGAACTAAAAGCCTTTTGATGAAAGTGAAAGAGGGGAATGAAGAAGTTGGCCTAAAGCTCAACATTCAGAAAACTAAGATCATGGCATCTGGTCCCATCACTTCACGGCAGATAGATGGGGAGACAGTGGAAACAGTGTCAGACTTTATTTTTTTTTGGTCTCCAAAATCACTGCAGATGGTGATTGCAGCCATGAAATTAAAAGACGCTTACTCCTTGGAAGGAAAGTTATGTCCAACCTAGATAGCATATAAAAAGCAGAGACATTACATTGCCAACAAAGGTCCATCTAGTCAAGGCTATGGTTTTTCCAGTGGTCATGTATGGATATGAGAGTTGGACTGTGAAGAAAGCTGAGTGCCGAAGAATTGATGCTTTTGAAGTGTGGTGTTGGAGAAGACTCTTGAGTGTCCCTTGGACTGCAAGGAGATCCAACCAGTCCATCCTAAAGGAGGTCAGTCCTGGGTGTTCATTGGAAGGACTGATGTTGAAGCTGAAACTCCAATACTTTGGCCACCTCATGCAAAGTGTTGACTCATTGGAAAAGACCCTGATGCTGGGAGAGATTGGGGGCAGGAGGAGAAGGGGACGACAGAGGATGGGACGGCTGGATGGCATCACCGACTCGATGGACATGGGCTTGAGTAAACTCCGGGAGTTGGTGATGGACAGGGAGGCCTGGTGTCCTGCGATTCATGGGGTCGCAAAGAGTCGGACACGACTGAGAGTCTGAACTGAACTGAATTGAAGGAATCAAGGGTGCTTCACTGGCGGCTCAGCGGTGAAGAATCCACCTGCAATGAAGGAGATGCAGGTTCAATCCCTGGGTTGGCAAGATCCCCTGGAAGAGGAAATGGCTACCCACTTCAATATTCTTGCCTGGGAAATCCCATGAACAGAGGTGCCTGGCAGGCTTCAGTCCATGGGGTCGCACACTAAACAACTAAAAGAATCAAGGAGTTTTCCTTTCACACCTCTGGAGTTCATTCTCTCTTATGTGTTCTCTCTGTCTCCACTGCATTTCCTCTTTCTGCTATGCTCTCATCTCTCCCCTGTTTGATACCCTTTCCATGTTAATCATAGCTTCCTCTTTTCTTCAGATCCATGATTCTATTTATGCATTTCAAGAACAATTCTTGACTCAGTTCTGGGCTCTTCCTTTCTAAGCCACATCCTAGATAGTTTCTCCAGGAGGTAAACTGAGGTATTCGTAGAACTTGGCTCTTTCATTTCTCACCTCTAAGGGATTAGCATTCTCTTGTCTGATATCCAGCATGTTATAAATGACTGGCATATATTTTGCCAGTGGTTTTTGTTTTTTGAGTTGTTTGAGGTGGGAAAGTAAATCCATTTTCCATTATTTTATTTTTGCTTCATGAATTTACATCTGGTTTATAAAGTTTATCATAAAAGTAGTCTGCACAATCAATTTAGAAGCTTCAGTATTACATTTCATTATGGCATCTAAAATTATTCTTCAGAAATTCAGACATTATTTTAAGAATCCACAAGTTACCTTTATCAGGATCAGTGCTTTTATTACTAGACTAAACAAAGTTTTGGTTTCTTACAGAAATTAGCATTTCTAGAGGTGTTCTACTTTTAGAATGAGATCATTCTTAAGTGACTCATTTAAGCTTTTAAGTTTCATACTGTGGACATAACTAAGCTTAAAATGTTGAATTGCCTTTAATATGCGCTTCAAAATATTTGTTTGCTATTCTATTTGTCTACATTTATTTTGTGTCTGCATTAACAGTACTTGTATTCCATTTAGTAAGAATCATTTTAACAGTCCATGTAGTTTAGATACATCCTATAAAATATAAAGCCATAGTTAGTAGGATATGCTAATGAGTGGTGTTTCATTAAAAGTAGGTCATTTTGCTTTTTCTGGATATATATGCTCTTCCAGAAATTATAAGTCTTTCTCTGTTAGATATTAATTTACAGTCCCCAAATATAGGATGTAAATTACTCTTTCATGTTGCATAGAGCATGGAAACATCTGTTGGTTATTAACATAACATTAGAATCTGACAGAATTTAGTTCTGGTTTGTAAAGCTCATTACAAATATTCTGTGATTAATTTACAAGCTTCATGATTATATTTTATGAGGTTATTTAAGATTATTCTGAAATTATAGGTTTTTTTCCTTTAGGATTTTAAAAATATTTTTAATGTTTTGATATTCAAAATGAATAAAGTTATTAAAACCACAAGCCACTCATCTTGAAAGCCTATTTTATTTTTTTTTATTTTCATTATAAAAACAGTAACATATGCAGAGTAAGTGTTAGAATACTTGGTAACTTGTAGAACACTTGATTACCTTATGTGGCCTGAGGAAACTGACTACACACTGAGTGATTTCATTTACCAATCTAGTGGCTTAACAGTGAACTCCTGTTCAAAGGAGTTTGGACATATATTTATTTATTTTTATTTATATAAATGTAACTTATATTGTTTATTATGTTGAGGTCAAAGGGCCTCAACTATGTATTTCTTTTTTTTTCCATTTATTTTTATTAGCTGGAGGCTAATTACTTTACAATATTGTAGTGGTTTTTGCCATACATTGACATGAATTAGCCATGGATCTACATGTGTTCCCCATCTCGATCCCCCTCCCACCTCCCTCTCCACCCAATCCCTCTGGGTCTTCCCAGTGCACCAGGCCTGAGCACTTGTCTCATGAATCTAACCTGGGCTGGTGATTTGTTTCACCCTTGATAATATACATGTTTTGATGCTGTTCTCTCTAAACATCCCACCCTCTCCTCCCACAGAGTCCAAAAGTCTGCTCGAATAGCCAATAATCTGTAGTTCTTTTTTTTAACCTTGTGATCTAATATTTTTCTTTATTATAAAATAATTAACTATTTACTTGTATTTTTTATAATTTATCTTCATTTTTACATAAAATATGACATACAAAAATAAACTTAAAATCAATTAAAGGCCTAAATGTTAGACTGGACACTACAAACTCTAAAAGGAAAACACATGGAGAACATTCCTTGATACAAAACACAGCAATATATATTTGGACTTGGTCTCTTGAAGTAATGGAAATAAAACAAAAATAAACAAATGGGACCTAGTTAAACTCAAAAGCTTTTGCACAGTAAAGGAAACCATAAACAGAATGAAAAGACAATATACAATATAGGAAAATATATTTGCAAATGACGCAATCAACAAGGAATTAATCTCTAAAATTTACAAACAGCTCACTGAAGCAGGATGTAAAAAGCAAACAAACAAACAAACAATCAACGGTGGGCAGAAAACCAAAGGAGACTTACAGATGGCCAAGAGGCACATGAAAAGATGCTCAACATCACTAATTATTGGAGGAATGCAAGTCCAAACTACAATGAGATATCATTGGACACCAATCAGAAATGCCATTATTATCAAGTCTACAAACTATACATGCTGGGAAGGATGTGGAGAAAAGGGAGCCCAGCTAGGTTGCTGATAGGAATGTATTAATAAATTGGTACAGCCAATATGGAGAACAGTACAGAGTTTCCTTCAAAAACTAAAAATCGAGCTACTCTATGATCCAGCAATCCCACTCCTGGCCATATATCTGCAGAAAAACATGGTTCAAAAGGATACATGCTCCCCAATGTTCACTGCAACACTGCTAAACAATAGTCAAAACATGGAAGCAACCTAAATGTTCATAGACAGAAGAATGAACACAGAAGAATGTGGAACAATAGGATATTACTCAACCATTAAAAATAATGAAATAATGCCATGGATGGACCTAGAGATTGTCATACTGAGTGAAGAAAGTCAGACAAAGACAAATACCATATGCTATCACTTACATGCAGACTCTAAAAAGAAATGATACAAATGAACCTATTTACAAAATAGAATCAGACAAAGAGAGAACAAACTTGTGGTTACTGGGGGAAGGTTGGGGGTAGGGGCAGTTAGAGAGTTTGGGATTGGCCTATACTACTGCTATATTTAAAATGGATAACTGCAAGTACCTACTGATAGCACAGGAAACTCTGCTCAATATTCTATAACAACTTAAATGAAAAAAAAATTGAAAAAGAGTAGATACATGTATATGTAAAACTGAACCACTTTGCTGTACACTTGAAACTAACACTTTATTAGTTAACTATAATTTAAAATAAAATTATAATAAAGTATTTATACTATTTCAATTTGTTGGAATTTATAGCTGAATATCATATAATATTAATAAATACTATGTATTCACAATAATAATAATATTAGGTATTATGGTATATTTGTATCAGATTTTTTCTTAAAAAATATAGTGCTTGAGTCAAACAGCAAACTAAATTTCAGTTTCTTAGAAATACTTACCTTCATAAAAAAGGTTGGCTGCATTGACAGAAGTTATATGAAGGCACAAGTAAAAGTCAAAGGGAAAACTTCACAAATATTTTATGGATATTCTATTATTCTTTCAATTACTTCTCAGTTGAACTCTGCTTTAGGCATATGGCAAAATACAACTAATACTAACCTTTAGTAATATTATCAAAAGGGGCACAAAAGGACATTTTTACTTCCATTCAGGGATTATATCAGATTTTCTTAAATTTTATAAGTATTTGCCCTTAATATCCTAGAAAATATGTCAATATCATGCAGAAATATCTGAATTTTACAATATTTTGAGGCTGAGGTAATACGCATAACTACATGTGATTGCCTAAAATTTCCATTTGTTATTTACATTCCTTGTTATAAATAATTCTATAGAACAAAGATAAGTAAATAATAATTTCATTATCTAACAATAAGAAAATTACATGTGAAGCTGAAATGCATTGAAATTTAAAAACTAAAATTTCTCAAGACTTGGATAAAAAAAAAATTAGGCTGAAATTATGAGTCATCAAATTATCTAACAAGGGAAACAAGGTTTAAAAAAATTTCCAGAGTTCATTTTAAAGCAGTATACTGTTTAAACCAGGTACCCAACAAAGATTATCCTCATTTTATTTCAGGATTTCTCACCCTGGGTCTCCTTTACATTGCCTCATCTTCTCCCTTCTTTCACTTGTTACTTTTTGAAAGCACGGGCTACTAGCTTTGTCATGTATTAAACACTTAACTCTTGATCTCTACCTCTGGGGAAATGGAGTGGAGGTGCTTTTCCATATTTCTCCCATTAAGAACAACTAAAAATCCTTGACATTGTAAATAAAACAAATATAAGAAGATTCTGAAGACTAGAGAGAAGTCACATGAGTAAGGGAAATTAGGACTGGAGGAATCACATGGTGGTAAGTTTCGTGGGTTTTCTTGTAGTTGAAGCAGCTGGCAACCCAGAAAAGCCAATGGATGCAGACAAAAAAAAAAAAAAAAAAAAAGTGCCAACAAGTATCTGTTCCTTTTAGACAAAGGGACAGAAAAAGACAGAAAACTTTTGGACAGTCATTGATCTACACCTGCCCAATGTCACAGAGGGAAAAAAAAAAAAAAAAAAAAAAAACCAGCTGGGCCCCTGTCCCAACTACACATGCAAGGGCTGAATCGAGATCCTAGATCATTATTCTTTCATTACAATTCAGAGATGGATTACTACTCCACTAAGATAGTGTCAGAAATGACAAGTAGGAAGCCAGGACTTTTCATCACTACTAGCCTATAATGAAATGCCTCCCCGCTTTGAATCAGTGGAGCATATAGGGAGCCTGGTATCCTACCTCCAATGGCAGTGAGACCTAGTTTCCTTTCTGAGGTGGTATGCTATGCTGTGGTTACTTACTAAGTTATGTCCAACTCTTTGCAACCCCATGGACTGTAGCCCACCAGGCTCCTCTGTCCATGGGAATTCTCTAGGCAAGAACACTGGAGTGGGTTGCCATGCCTTCTCCAGGGAATCTTCCTAACCCAAGGATTAAATCCAGGTCTCCCACATTGCAGGTCGATTCTTTGTCATCTGAGCCACCAGGGAAGCCAAAAAATACTGGAGTGGGTAGTCTATCCCTTCTCCAGGGGATCTTTCCCACCCAGAAATCTAACTGCAGTCTCCTGCATTGTGGGCAGATTCTTTACCAGCTGAGCTACGAGAGAAACCCCTGATCTGTTGCAAGAGAAGACTAATGGACAGTCAGGAATTTCACTATTGCTGTTAGTAATGAGGCCATGATCACGCAGTGTCAGAGGAGACCCCATTGGGAATGAACTCCAATCCTACTCTGCTCTAAAAAGGACCTTCCCTACTGGGATGTTAACAAAGGCCTACTGGGGAACGCTCCCCCTACATTTTGGTAGTAAAAGGCTAGAGTTCTCTTTTTTTCTGCTAGAGAAGCAGAAGGAAAAGCCAATTTTAAAAAGTTTTAAATAAGAACATGTATGATTTCAAAAGGAAATTGCCTGTCACACCAAGAACTAGTACAATCTTAAAGTGAACTGAAAAAAAGAATCAATAGATGTCAACACTGAGATGACAGAGATGTTGGAAATATCTAATTAAGATTTTAAGTAGCCATGATAAAAATGCTTCAAGTGACCAATTAAAAACATACTTAAGAAAAAAAAAAAAAAAAAGCCTAGAGAAAGAAAGTCAGAGCAACAAAATACGAGGTATAAGGAAGAACCGAAATCCTCTGTAGCTGATTTCCAGGTGTGGGGTCAGAGATTATGTGCGTGCACACTTCTCTGAGGTCCGGTGAAGGAGTCCAGACTGAAGTCTGGCCAGGAGGCACCTGGCTCTCTAGACCTGTAGGAAAGCGGCCTGTCTTGGCCCACTAAGCCATCTGCCATGGGCCAGTATTTCCCCACATAGTGCCACTGACCAAGAAGCTGCAAAAGAGATTTTAGTCAGACCCCATAAAGCTTTGCTGTCTTTAAAGGACTTGAGGTTTGTCTGGAATTCATGGTTTTCAGGTGTCTTTCATCAGTTATAGCCCTGGTCAGATCCAAAATGGCTTGAGATTCAGCTTCAAGGGAACATAATGTCTTTGTTTCAGAGCCAGGTGAACCTGTGCACGATGGGTTCCCTGAAGTCCCTCCCTATTTCTCCAGAGCTCAGAAACAAGGATCTGTTCCAGGACGTGTGGGTGAACCTGGGACAGCAAGTGCATGCGCGATCTGCTCTGCAGTGCCCGAGCACCTGCGGTCAGGCATCCAGGCCCTCTGTGTCAGTCAGTCCTGACCGGCTCTTTGCAACCCGTGAACTGTGGCCCACCAGAATCCTGGGAGTTCTCCAAGCAAGAATCCTGGGGTGGGTTGCTATTTCCTTCTCCAAGGGATCTTCCCAACCCAAGGATGGAAACCAGGTCTCCAGTACTGCAGGCAGATTCTTTACTGACTGAGCCACACAGGGAAGCCCTCCAGGCCCTCTAGCCAAATGTGATAAAAGGCCCCACCTGTCAGGCAGGCCATGCCCTAAGACCAATGGTTTCCTGCAGAATTGGAAAGGTCCTTACTAGTAGAACTTTTATTACCACTCAGGTGTATCTTAAAAACAAACCCAAAAAAAAAAAAAAAAAAAAAATTATTCCCTATCTCTGTGAATGATCTCCAGTCCATCTCTTGGTGGGTAAAATGTAAACACTAATCTTTATTATTCTTCTCCATGGTGACATGTGATGAATCTGTCAAAGAGCATTGCTGTTTTTTATCCTAATGTACCTAAAGTTTATTGTTTTCTTTTTGTTTAAAATGTGTAATATTATTCATATTTGGTTGCAAACCAAATAGTAAATTCTTATTTATCTGGAAAGGCAACTTTCTTGCATATATCTGAAATTGGCTATGCTGTCTGAAATCAGGAATGAGAAGAAAGTAAAGCACTTCCAGGGAATTGCTTCCTTGGTGGCTCAGATGGCAAAGAATCTGCCTGCAATGCAGGAGGCCTGGGTTTGATCCCTGGGTTGGAAAGATCCCCTGGAGAAGGTAATGGCACCCTAGTGCAGTATTTCTGCCTGGAGAATTCCATGGACAGAGAAGCTTGGGAGCTAGAGTCCAAGGAGTTGCAAAGAGTCAGACAGGACTGAGCAATAAACCCTTTCACTTTTCACTTTCAGGGACTTGACTAATAGAAATTTCTCAACAGCCTCCTGGGGAACTACCTCTAGAGTTAACAAACTCCTCCACTATGCACTGATTCTAATGTAGATAACATGTCTCTAGGCAATTGAGTGATTTCCCTGGGATATGATACTGGAGCTTAAATGTAATTATACTACTAGCAAATTAACTACTGAGCACCTTTATAAGGGAAAAGCCCTTTGTGTTGATACCATCATGATCTGTGTCTTTAGCTCTGTAGACACTATTTTTGATCCCTAAGGATGATGGCTAAGGAAGATGTTCCACTGGCATCCATTGAGTGGGCTGTCCTGAACTCCTAACCATGAAGACCTTCTCTAACATATACATTTGGCAGAACTCTCTCTTATTCTTGGCATGTTTTAGAATATTCAAGCTGCTATAATGGAATACCACAGACTGTGTGGTTTATAAGCAACAGAAATTTACTGCTAATAGTTCTGAAGGCTAGGAAGTCCAAAATTAAGGTACTGGCAGAGATGGTATCTTGTGAGAGTCCACTTACTGGTTCATAGAAGACCACCCTCTGGCTGAATCCTCACATGAAAGAAAGAGCAAGGGAGTTCTCTGGAACCTCTTTTATAAAGGCACTAATCACTTCCCAAAAGCCCAGCCTCCATGAATTTTAAGGACACAAACATTCAGTTTATAGCAGAGCCTTTCATTTATGGTAATTTCATTGACTACTTCTCAAAAAACTGAGACCCATATACCAAATATACTGCTTTTTATTCCCCATATAGTGCTCACAAGGGTGTGGACTTCCCTGGTAGCTCAGATGGTAAAGCACCTACCTACAATGTGGGAGACCTGGGTTCAATCCCTAGGTTGGGAAGATCTCCTGGAGAAGGAAATGGCAACCCACTCCAGTATGCTTGCTTGGAAAATCCCATGGATGGAGGAGCGTGGTAGGCTACAGTCCACGGGGTGGCAAAGAGTCGGACACGACTGAACGACTTCACTCACTCATAGTGCTCATAAGTCTGAATGAATATTACACTTAGACAAATTGGAATTTTTAATGTAGTCATTGAGAGAGTTTTACTTTTCACCTGCCCTTTAGGACCACATTCATTTAAGACCATAGAGCAAGCAGAGTAGTGTTTGATTTTCATCCAATAAAAATTAGAGAAAAAATCATCTATCAGAAGTTAGGCTAGGGAGGCAATGGCTGCTCAAGGAATTTGCATACTATGTATGTATACAGACCACTCATGAAACTTAATTATGCTAAAGAACTAACTTTTACTTTATTTGAAATACACTATTTTAATTATGAAATATAGTTTTAAACTCCTTATAGCTAGTTGGAAATTCAGCTCACAAGAAGAAGGTTACATCAAAGAATGTTCTTATGCCCTATAGCAAGTTTTACATTTCAGAGCCTAACAAGAAGTAACAAATCTTTCTGAAATTAAAAAAAAAAAAAGAAAAGAAAAAAGAGAGAGAGAGAAATTGCTTTTCAAACTAAGAGTAATTTGTTTCAATAATTTATAAACCTCATGATTCTCAACAAGTGGATTAACATGACACAAATGTATTCTTCCCATTTGTTTCAATCCATTCCTACACTATTGCATCTCCTGTATCCAAAAGAAAAAGCTGTTGATAATGCAGTAAGGCAGGCTAGAGTAGCATCTTCTTTTGGTTCCCATTAAACTAGCAGTTAAGTCAATTAGGTCATCCAGGAAATGATTCAAATAACAAAATAAGCAACAATAGTATCTGCACAATCAAAAGTAAGTGATCAAGATAGCTGTAATAGTCCCTCATCTTGACTAAACTTTAGACTCTTTCCTGACTCTAGGCCCTGACCTTACTTTTCCTAGAGAATTTATTTTAGAAAAGTTGTAACAGTAGGAAATTTCCTGGCAATACAGAGTTAAAAATCTGGGCTTTCACTATCATGGCCCGTGCTCGATCCCTGATCAGGGAACTAAGATCTCTCAAGCTGAGTAGCATGCCCACAAGGCAAAACAAAAGAAAAAAACAAATAAAAAAAATACTCCCACCCCCCACCCCCCAGAAAAACAAAAAACTTATAACTGTACATTAATTCTCTGTATCTTTGAGATTTAAAGATTTTTAAGAGATTTTGCCTGTTTCACAGCCTAGGAATGTCTTTCTTAAGGATCTGGGAGCCATCCCTTTGAAACAGAATCATGTATAAGTTTCTTGGGTAGGATGGGAACCTAACTCCAGTGGAGGCTAGCTCACAGACACAGATGGCCTAATCCAGAGAAATAAATCTGCCAACTCAGGAATAACTCAGTATGTTCAATATATTCCATTGAGCAATCTCCCCACAAATGTCCTTTATACTTTTCCACTAGCTCATTTCAACTCTTAAACTCTTAAACTGCCAGCCCCCCACATCTTTTGTTTCAGTAGAGTTAAGATTCTGAAAGAGATGGGCGTACTAGACCACCTGATTCACCTCTTGAGAAACCTATATGCAAGTCAGGAAACAACAGTTAGAACTGTACCTGGAACAACAGACTGGTTCCAAATAGGAAAAGGAGTATGTCAATACTGTGTATTGTCACCCTGTTTATTTAACTTATATGCAGAGTACATCATGAGAAACACTGGGCTGGAAGAAGCACAGACTGGAATCAAGATTGCCAGGAGAAATATCAATAAACTCAGATATGCAGATGACACCACCCTTATGGCAGAAAGTGAAGAAGAACTAAAGAGCCTCTTGATGGAAGTGCAAGAGGAGAGTGAAAAAGTTGGCTTAACGCTTAACATTCAGAAAACTAAGATCATGGCATCTGGTCCCATCACTTCATGGCAGATAGATGGGGAGACAGTGAAAGCAGTGTCAGACTTTTTTGGGGGGGACTCCCAAATCACTCCAGATGGTGACTGCAGCCATGAAACTCAAAGACACTCACTCCTTGGAAGGAAAGTTATGACCAACCTAGATAGCATATTAAAAAGCAGAGACATTACTTTGCCAACAAAGGTCCATCTGGTCTAGGCTATGGTTTTTCCAGTGGTCATGTATGGATGTGAGAGTTTGACTGTGAAGAAAGCTGAGCACCGAAGAATTGATGCTTTTGAGCTATGGTATTGGAGAAGACTCCTGAGAGTCCCTTGGACGGCAAGGAGATCCAACCAGTCCATCCTGAAGGAGATCAGTCCTGGGTGTTCATTGGAAGGACTGATGCTGAGGCTGAAACTATAGTACTTTGGCCACCTCATGCGAAGGGTTGACTCATTGGAAAAGACCCTGATGCTGGGAGGGATTGGGGGCAGGAGGAGAAGGGGATGACAGAGGAGGGGATGACTAGATGGCATCAGCGACTCGATGGACATGGATTTGAGTGAACTCCGGGAGTTGATGATGGACAGGCAGGCCTGGCATGCTGCAATTCATGGAGTCACAAAGAGTCGGAAACCACTGAGTGACTGAACTGAACTGAACTGAGAGTTAAGATGAGGCTGAGTTCTGTCTTATTGCAATAGTAAAGTCTTCGTTTCCAATTTTCCTGTTCAACTTTGTCCACACAATTTTTGCTTTGGCATGAGCCACCAATAATGATATTTCTTTCTCCACTTTTAGTGCTTTATCAACATACCTCCCCGTGAAGCACCAGACATTTAAATAAGGTATATATTGGTCATAATAATCTCCCATTCTTCATTGTTTGTGTAAGGCATCTAAGGTGACTGCATATCTTATCTTATCAGAAGGAGCTCATCAATACAGTGAGTCAGCACACTGTCCTGCAAGACAGTAAACTTTACTTCCTGCAAGGAAGTAAACTTCCTAAAATTTACAATGAGAGGATTAATGTTGATATTTTCATATGAGTACAATCTCATGCTTTCTAGGTAAAAGCACCATTTTTAAAATATTTTATCTATGGAGCAAACGTCTCCCTTGATGCAGCATCCATACTGCTTTATTCCAATAAGGCCTACATCTGCAACATCAGATGCAGTTTGAAATATGACTTGATTAAACTCTTTAAAAATCACTATCACCCTTCCAACTTCATTTCTTTCCTGATGTAAATAAATTTTAAAAATAAATGAAGATATGACAAGAATCACAAATATACATTTCAAGTATTTGGTGCTGGCACCAATATGCAACACTGAATGAACCCAATGATACATGACACTAGAAGAATTTGATAACCCTTAATTACCAGTCTCTTAAAGAAACTAAGGTGGCATGGAGGCCAGGAAATATTTCTGCAGAGTCCTAAAGCCAGAAACATAGAGCAGATAACAGAAACTATGTCCCTAGAGCTGAACATTTATATGAGTTACAAATAAATTTTGTAGATAAAAGGAAGATAAAAGGCAGAGAGGAAATGATAGAAAACTAGTAAGCCTTAATCAGAGAAGGGAGGGATACATAGTACCAACTCTGATTTCCTGGATATGCAGGTAGGTGACAGAATTTGTGGTACATTGAAGACTATGTTAACCTGGTTTGTTTTCACCCTAAGAGCAGTAAGTAGTAAGAAAAGACATTAGACATAGAAAGGTTTCAAAACTAAAGTAATAAGTTTGCATTTAATATAATTATACATGTTTTTCACACCTCAGTTGAGATGCCATCTCTTTTGAGAACTTCCTAAAGCTCACATTACATATAAAATCAAAATATGTTTATGAGCCTCAACTATTCACATACATACCACACTGATTAGTCTTTCACAGTATTTACTAAATATATTATATATTTTAAATTTTCACTTTTTTTTTGCCTCTCCAGACCATAGTTACCGTGTCTTACTCATATGTGTCTCATAGTAGGAGCTCAATACATTCTTAGCAAAAAAAAGTTGTTTAACCCTTAAGTATGCCAATCACTATAGTGATATATTCTTCACCAATACTCCAACTTCATATCAACTATTGTCTCCTCATAGTGACTCCCTGTATCATAGGATAAGTTCTGATATCTCATGTCTCATATCTCTTTTGTAGTGTAATGTCAGAAATTTTCTGCAAATTTATTGAATTCTTATTATTTCAACTGTAAGTAAAAATCAAACTAAGAAAACTTAGCTCAAATATAATTTTCAGTTATCTGTGTCATAATCCAATAAAAGAATTAATCACAATCAAATACCTTCATATAATACTCTCTATAACATAATTTATCTTAATTATAATCTACACAGAATATCTTATTTCTAAGTTTACAAGTTTGTTGTATAAAGTCCTTATTTTACTTTATCATCAAGTTAAAAGAGAAAGCAAGGCACTGAAAAGTAAGGACAAAAATGTTATTATAATTAAATATATTATGAGAGTTAAGAAGATAATTTCATGCTGTGATTTTGCTTTGTTTTCACTAATTTGTTTTCTGAAATGGGTCATATTTCCCCTTAAGCTATTTGTAAAATAATCTCAACTATATTTTCCCTTTGTTCTAAAACTACCATCAAATAAGGCAAATTAACAATTTTCATTATTGCTTATTTTGAGTAATTTATCAATCTATCTTTCATGTTAACTAGTACATTACTTTTACAAAACAACCAGTATTATGTAACTTAAGATAGCAGACATATCAATCTTAATTTGCTTTATTTTTATGTTTACTATTGCCCAATTATATCCAAACACCAAATCTAGATATGATTTACTTATTTATAGTTGAATAGATTATGCTTTATTTCCATTAGGACTGGAGATTATATAATTTAAAAATAATACTGAGTAGAAGGAATTCTAGACCAACAGTAAAATCAATAAGCAAACAATTGACTCTAACTCAGCTCCTGGTCAAAGTCAGAGATTTTATGTTATTTTAATTTCACATATGTGCATTATTTTGCTCTTGTCCACTTCATGTCTAGCTTTCCTTCCTTATTGACAGTTTGATCTATAGAGTCACTGGTCTAAAGTACTTGCAGATGAAGCAGTTTTACAAAGGTATCTCTATCAGCTCCTGCAGTTGCATAAAGTGTAAGCCTTATAATAAGTAATGTAAATGACTTTGAGAGTTTGGAAAGTATTATTATCAAGTTTCAGGATGGCTTCAGGTGTCTAGTGTTCTGAGGTTTTGGAAATATTACCAAAAATGTAAAATAGGAATTATTGCATTTGATTTCTTTTACCACTAAGATGTAATCCCACTGCCTAACATACTTCTTTGGGTTCTGGAGGCAGCATGTTCTACAGTTAGGGATATCAATTTGACCCACCTACCAGCTGACAAAAAGTGCTGGGGGCGCAAAGGTAAGCTGCTAGGTGGCTTAGAACCCAGTTGCATATCACCCATGACTGTTGTACTGGTGCCTGTCCGTCAACCACCTCAGACCTACGGTGACATAGGTATCCCTTATGACTAGCATATTGAAAAATTTAAAAAATCTTTTTTAAATAGATAGTTTCACTAAGAATGTGGGGGGAAAATGATTGGAGTGACACTACAGTCCCAGCTGGAGAGGGCCCTGAAAGATTGCATGGGATGAAAACCCTCCCAGCTGGGCAGAACTTTAGTGGTATATCCTATCACTCACTTGCAGAAGGAAAAACAATCCAAAGTGAGAATATATGCAATTCATATAAAATGTAAAAAGATTGTCAGATTTTTATTCCCCAGTTTTATGGCAAGTTTTGGAGGCTATGCTTGTGTAAAATAAAATGTCCGGTTTTGATATGGTGGAAATTGAAAGTACTTTGAAATAAGATGAAACCAAACCAAATACCCAGACCTTCAGACCTCGTAATTTCACATATCAAATCCTTGTCATCTCACTTGTCTTTTATTCACATCTCTTTAGAAGTCACTCACGCATAGATTCCCTACCCCAATTTCAACACATACAAAATATCTTCCAGCTTCAAATTTATAACACATTATCAATTTCCCCTCAAAGTGTTAATATTTTTCATACCAAAAAGGTTAACCACTTTCACAAAATAGCTTCTTTGTAATATGTTTCATTTTTTAATTTTTATTACCTATGTTCTATTCTTTTATATTAATGACCTGAAAACCTCACTGATCATCAGGGAATCATTGACTGAGGTACATGAGCTTTGCACAGGGCAATAGATACTTAGGTGAATGTTTTTTAATGCCTGAAAATGGGCCACTTTGATTGATACAAAAGCAGGTCTCTCTTATTATGATATTTAAGTTTCTCTTCTTGCCATGCCTCATAGAGTATATCTTGCAAGCTCTTGTTTCTCTTCTGTCCTTCCCAGGGCACTTGCCAATCTGAAGCTTATTAGTTTTGCTGAGGGACTTGGCAGGATCTAGGAGTGGGGCTTGGGTTAGGTCTACTGGGGTTCTGCTTCAGTGTTAGAGTTGGTCTAACACCGATTCCACAGTCAAGGCAACATAGCCCTCTTTCCTTGTTCCACCCCTGTCTGCAGTATTGTTCTCTATACTTAATTTTGTACTTCCTGAATTGGGTTTAGTCTCCCCTTTCTCGCGTTCCCGAACAGGGATAGAAATATTTTTACTCCTAGTTTGTTTTTTCTTTTTTTTTCTCACACCACCCCTATCATGCCCAAGTCTACACCAACATGGACACTTACTGGGGCTTTTTCTGATATTTTCTCCTCTCAACCCTGTAGAATCATTGTGAAGATCCTATAAGGAGCGAAGATGTCCCATTTCTAGGTCTTCAGAGATTTCACAATATCATGCTGTTCCCAATACAACCTTTTACAATTTGTCAGAGCTCCTAGCTGAATTCTTCTTACTAGCATCCTGTTATATTGACTCCAGCTGCACCTGAGTTCCAATCTCCTCTCTCCCTGAAGGTACTGTTTCTCTTTAGATTTGGGGTCAGTTATTTCCTTTCCTACCTCAAAGCCATGATGAATATGGGGGGAAAAACAAGCAATTTGAAGCTAACTGTTTTGTTGTTGTTGTTGTTGTTGTTTTCTTTTTTGATGAAAGGAGGTAAAGAAGCTCATTTCAGTACTTAATATGCCAAGAAACAAAGTGACAACTGCCTTAATTTTGAAGCTTTTTGTTATAAACAAAATTCTAGAAAAGGCTTTGCTTTCAACACTTTAAAGATGCCATTCCTTTGTTTTAAATTGAAATTTTTTATACACTAAGAGCAAGTATATAGTTCTACATAATCACAATAAAATTGTCACACTCAAAAAATTTAATATGTTGTTATTTAATATAGTCTATATTCTAACTTCTCCAATTGTCTAAAAACATATGATTTTTAATACCCCTTATAATAATTTTTAATTGAGGTTCAGTCAAGGATCCAATCAATAATTAATAATTCTAGAATAATTTTTCTACTTAAAATTTTACTTTCATTGCATTAACATTTTAGAAGAGTTCAGGAAAGATAGGAGGTACAAAATTAGAGTAACTAAAGAATAGCATGTCTGAAATTGAGGTTACCAAAGAATTGCGTTTTTCAGAAATTGCAATATATAAAAGTAAGCTGTCCAATATAGTGGTAACAATAGCCACATATGGATGATTACATTTAAATTAAATTAGTAATTTAATTTAATTTTAAAAATAATTAAAAATAATTCAATTCCTAAATTGCACTAGCCACATTTGAAATGTTCAATAGTCACATGAGGCTAGTGTATGACATACTGTATGGTACAAATACAGAACATTTTCTTTACTCAGAAATTCCTATTTTACAGCTCTGGTATAGAATATGACAGCCATTTGGGTGGCTGAAGTGAAACAAGTACAGTTAGGTGCAGTTAGGTAAGATAGATCTTATAATTGGTAACAAAAGTGACCTTAAAAATGATAGCTATTTAATATCTTGATTTACTAATCTGATTATTAAGACGTATAAGTCTGATAAATACCTTTAAAATGCTAGATAGAAGCTTAGTATCTTTTTTCCTATTTCTCTGTTTTACTTAGTGCATGTCTTCATCATTCCATCACCATGTTAGCATCGAAATCCAGATTTAAAAGTGAAAGAAAATAAGAGTACTTCTCTTTCCTTTAAAGTTGAAACACGGAAACAACATATGACTTCCACTTGTAATCTATTGGAAAAAATTTGGTCATATCTCCAAGGCGTGTGTCATTAGTTAAGCAGCAATGCACCCACCAAAGTCAAGAGATTATGAACCTCAATGGGGGAAAAAAAAAAAAAAAAAAAAACATGATGGAAGACAGTCATTATTGTCTGTTGAAGTAATGGACCAAGAATAATGATCAGGAAAAATCACTATCTTTTTTATATTCCATCATGATGGTGTTGAGTTTCAGTTCAGTTGCTCAGTCATGTCTGACTCTTTGCAACCCCATGGACTGCAGCATGTCAGGCTTCTCTGTCCATCACCCACTCCCAGAGCTTGCTCAAATTCATGACCATTGAGTCAGTGATGCCATCCAACCATCTTATCCTTCTCTCCTCCTGCCTTAAGTCTTTCCCAGTGTTGGGGTCTTTTCCAATGAATCAGTTATTTGCATCAGGTGGCCAAAGTACTGGAGTTTCAGTCCTTCCAATGAATATTCAGGACTGATTTCCTTTAGGATTCACTGGATGGATCTCCTCGCTGTCCAAGGGACCCTCAAGAGTCTTCTCCAACACCACACTTCAAAAGCATCAATTCTTCGGTGCTCAGCTTTCTTTATAGTCCAATTCTCACATCCATACATAACTACTGGAAAAACCATAGCTTTGACTAGATGAACCTTTGTCAGGAAAGTAATGTCTCTGCTTTATAATATTCTGTCTACACTGGTCATAGTTTTTCTTCCAAGGAGCATGCGTCTTTAATTTCATGGATGCAGTCACCATCTGTGGTGATTTTGGAGCCCCCAAAATACTGTCTGTCACTGTTTCCATTGTTTCCCATCTATTTGCCATGAATAGTTGCATGGACC
The DNA here is from genome assembly GCF_963930625.1 of Muntiacus reevesi. Classification (NCBI taxonomy): domain Eukaryota; kingdom Metazoa; phylum Chordata; class Mammalia; order Artiodactyla; family Cervidae; genus Muntiacus; species Muntiacus reevesi. The sequence goes on along the minus strand of NC_089270.1, from coordinate 35,882,402 downwards.
AGATGCCATGATCTTACTTTTTTGAACGTTGAATTTTAAGCCAGCTTTTTCACTCTCCTCTTTCACTTTCATCAAGAGGCTCTTTGGTTCTTCTTTGCTTCTTCCATAAGGGTGGTGTTGAGTTTAGTACATTATTCAAATCAAGTCCCTTATGATTATACAGTAGAAGTGACAAATAGATTCAAGAGATTATATCTGACAGATGGAGTGCCTGAAGAACTATGGACTGAGGTTTGTGACATTATACAGGAGGCAGTGATCAAGACCATCCCCAAGAAAAAGAAATACAAAAAGGCAGAATTGTTGTCTGAGGAGGCCTTACAAATAGCTGAGAAAAGAAGAAAAGTGAAAGGCAAAGGATAAAAGGAAAGATATACCCACCTGAATGCAGAGTCCCAAAGAATAACAAGGAGAGATAAGAAAGTCTTCCTCAGTGTTCAATGTGAAGAAATAAAGGAAAACAATAGAACGGAAAGGATTGGAAATCTCTTCAAGAAAATTAAGAGATAAAAAGGGAATATTTCATGCAAAGGTGAACACAATAAAGGACAGAAACAGTATGGATCTAACAGAAGCAGAAGATATTAAGAAAAGGTAGCAAGGATTCACAAAAAAACTATAGAAAAAAGATCTTAATGACCCAGATAATCATGATGGTGTGGTCACTCACCTAGAGCCAGACATCCTGAAGTGCGAAGTCAAGTGGACCTTAAAAGCATCAGTATGAACATAGCTAGTGGAGGTGATAGAATTCCAGCTGAGCTATTTCAAATCCTAAAAGATGATGCTGTGAAAGTGCTGCACTCAATATGCCAACAAATTAGGGAAACTCAGTACTGGCCACAGGCCTGGAAAAGGTCAGTTTTCATTCTAATCCCAAAGAAGAGCAATGCCAAATAATGTTGAAACTATCACACAATTGCACTCATCTCACACACTAGCAAAGTGATGCTCAAAATTCTCCAAGCCAGGCTTCAACAGTACGTGAACCGAGATCTTCCAGATGTTCAAGTTGTATTTAGAAAAGGCAGTGGAACCAGAGATCAAATTGCCTACATCCATTGGATCATCAAAAAAGGAAGAGATTTCCAGAAAAAACATCTACTTTGCTTTATTGACTATACCAAAGCCTTTGACTATGTGAATCACAACAAACTGTGGAAAATTCTTAAAGAAATGGGAACATCCAGACCCAAGAGAAACATGAAGGGATACACATTCCAAGGACCTAGAACTATATTCCTAGGATCCTTGCAACATGTTGTATGACAAGAATGCTAACCTCAGTCAAAGGTCTTTTCCCAGTTATGTGTGTGCTAAGTCGCTTCAGTCGTTTCTGCCTCTTTGTGAGTCTATGGATGGTAGCCTACCAGTCTCCTCTGTGCATGGGATTCTCCAGGCAGGAATACTGGAGTAGGTTGCCATTTCCTTCTCCAGGGGATCTTCCTGACTCAGGAACTGAACCTGCATCTGTTGTGTCTCCTACGTTGGCAGGTGGGTTCTTTACCACAAGTGTCACAGTTCAATATGTTTGGACCAGCTATGATCAACTGTCCAAAGGGAAAGGAAATAAAGCTCCAGGGCCTACCGTGGAGTATTCATCTCCTATCTCTACAGGGATTGCATTAGAACTGCAATTTCAGTGATGCATTGTAGATAGCCATTTGCAAACCTCAGTGGAAACTGTTCTTAGAGAAAACTAGTATTTGTAAATTAAAGCAGATTTTGAATTGATTTTGCTAATGAGGAGACTTTGTCAGGGTTGTGAATAAAATTATACCAATTAAAGAATAACAAAATCACATTTCTATGTAAGTAAAACTTTAACTCATAGTGTATTTTAATCAACAATATTTGTGAGTCATTTACTAATAATTTAGGAAAAATAAAGCTATAGGAATGTACTATTTACTAAATATTAAAGTTCACTAATTGATCCTAGAATAATCACTATGAGATCCTTAATATTATCTCTATTCACAGATAAAGAGAGAAACTTAATGTGATTTTTTTTTAACTTTCTCATATGAAGACTCAAAATGCCACTATAAAAATTTATTTGGTTACAAACTCTTACACAACACTATTTTTTCCCAAATAAAACTCCTAATTTCCAGGAATAGATATAAGATAAACCTGTGGTGTCATATATCTTGATGCCATTGCTTCAGTATACATTTCAAATTTGACATATCACCATAAGAATGATCGAAACACTGAAGTACATCTGACACTAGTTTTCTAATAAATTGGTGTTCTGCTTCTGCAACCATAATGTACTGGCACCTTAGTTCATAAACTTTCAAAGGACAGAGATTTTGTCCATAAAGTTCATTTATAAGAGTTAATACAATGTTCTCAGCAACTTGTGAATCTCAATGTTCTAGTAAAAGAGAGAATGATCAAAGGATAACTTTGAAAATTCTGTTGTTTTTTTTTAGTTGAGGTCTTTTGAAATATAAAGTGAAAGATCATAATCTCCACATATTAGTTGAATAAACAAAATTTCAATTTAAGAATAAGAAATATTTTCTTTATTGAAATTTTAATTTAATATGTTGCTCTTTAATACAGTATTTTCTCTATTTTCTTCATATGTCCTAGATTTTTAAAAGTTATGCTAGAATTTCTCATATATACTAATGACTCTCTAGTATTCTGTGGCTGCCGACTTTTCAGTTAATTGTAAATCTGATCTCATCACCTGAGACAAAATTAAATGACCCCAGAAAGATTAAAAAAAAAAAAAAAATCTTCCATGCCTGAAAAAAGAATCTCTAAAGTTCTATAATGGTTATTTATTATGTTATCAATGTTTTATTAACTATCTCAAATGTTACTTCATTTATCCATTCTTTTATAATTCTTTGGTAAGTTTATTTAGCAAATGTTTATTCTTTCAATCTTCAGAAACAAATGGTGACTATGATTTATGCCCTTCCTTTGTGTTAAACTTAATCAGTGTAGCAAAATTGAGAGCCTGGTTTTAGAGTCAGGGTGTCTGGAAATTAGACCCTGGCTCTTCTACTCACTCTATCATTCAGTATAATAACCTATAAAAGAAAAACAATAATATCAGTCTATAATAGCAATTTAAATATTAAAAATAATATATTTTATTTTACAAATCCCAAATATACTGTATCATAGGCATTATCTATTTTAGAATATTCTATTTTAATATACCTATATTATAGGCATATCGATTTTAGAATATACTGGCCCATATTGTATTTTAGTTAGTGCTTACTTTTTTTTTTTTTTTTTTTAAACATATCAAACTGTTTTTTACACCTTTGATTTCTCAACCTCTTAAAACTGATGAACTTTGATAATGTCCCCAGTGATAATTAAAAGCCCAAACTCTGAGTTAGGCATGTTGGATCATTGTTGTTATTGAGTCACTCAGTCGTGTCCAACTCTGCGACCCCATGGACTATAGCCCACCAGACTCCTCTGGCCATGGGATTTTCCAGGCAAGAATACCGAAGTGGGTAGCCATCCCCTTCTCCAGGGCATCTTTCCAACCCAGGGATCAAACCGGAGTCTCCTGCATTGGCAGGCGGATTCTTTACCACTGAACCATCAGGGTAGCCTCTGATGGAGCATAAGAACAACTAAAAGCAACTGAAGACCGTAGCAAGTCCCGCTTCTCAAAATGCTTGTGGGGTTCAAGTAACAGTAACAGTAACCTTACAGATGAAGATGTAGAGTTGGGTCATCATTACAATGCTTTTTAGACCAGATCCATGAAGCTGGAAAGTGTCCCTGGGGTGCGTGGCTTCTTAAGGTACCAGGAGCCCAGATGATGACTAGAAGAATGGGGCTTGGGTTATGAAAAGTGTCCTTAGATACACCAAAGTGAAGTTGCTCAGTCGTGTCTGACTTTTTGCAACCCCATGGACTTTTAGCCCACCAGGCTCCTCCGTCCATGGGATTTTCCAGGCAAGAGTACTGCAGTGGGTTGCTATTTCCTTCTCCAGGAGATCTTCCCCACCCAGGGATCGAACCCGGGTCTCCTTCTTCTGCCTTGAGATCTGTCCACCAGCGCCTCCCTTTACACGGCTCTGTCTTCCTTTCTTCTTTTCACCTGGATTATTGTAGGAGCCATTTTCTTGGTCATCTCACCTTCACCTCAACCCTTCTGGCCAGCGTCCTGGCTGCCACGCACATCGTTCCACAGAACTGGCTCTTGGTCAGACGCCTTCCACGTCCATGGTGCAGAAGGTCTCCTGTGCTCCACTTCTCGGCAGCTCTGACTCGCCTGGCCACTCCACACTCCTTGAAATGTTGTGTCCCTGAGCTTCTCCAAAGCCACAGTCTCCTGATTCTCCTAGTGCTTACTTTGAAGTGAACACTTAACGCAGTTAATTTTCTGAAACCTATACAGTCTCCTTAAATCCTGTCTACATGTTTATTTCAGCGTATCCTCTCCATTCTATCCTTCAGTCAAGGAAAGTGAATCATCTAAAGTTGGTCATAAAAAAAAGACTCTAGATTTTTAATATTATTAGCCAGTTATATTATAAATGTAGATGATTTCTGTATATTACGGTAGCCAACAAAATGTAGCACTACGTATGTGTGTGTTTGTGTGTGCACATATCTATGTAAATGCCTTAGTTTGTTTTTCTTTTTTAAACGTTTTAAACTTGGGGAAAGTGTAAGTACATTTCAGTGTAAGTACTAAGATTATGATTTACTACCTGGGAAATCTGTGTTAAATTTGGAAGGTGATGCAAAACCACAGCCACAGGGCTGTGAAGTCTGGTGTAGGGTACCAGACTGACTTGTTGGCAAGGAGCAACAGCTGGGCCTGGACTCCTCCAGATCCCATCAAATCTCTTTCAGCTTCTCTTTGTTCTGGGAGATCAAAAGAGAGTCATAATTGCAAGAGTCATAATTGGATTCCAATTTGACCTCATCGATTCAAGTTTTCCTTGTAGGATCTAGTTGATGCTCTCAAGTTACTAGGCCATATCTAATTTTGTTTTCTGATTACTGTTCTCCTGACCTTCACAACTCAAGGTCCACCATCTAACAAAGAGTCATGAGGCTTACATGGGCATCTTCATGCAATGCACGTGTGCTTAAGATCTAATACCAATAAAAAATCATAAAAAATGGAGACTGCAATCTTGGCATCAGGCCCAAAAGATTTTGTACCCAGACAACATAGAATACAGCTTTATGTGAAATGTACACAGCCCTTTTATGAGAATTGGTAATATATAGGTTCATGCTGCTGCTGCTAAGTCACTTCAGTCATGTCTAACTCTGTGCAACCCCATAGACAGCAACCAACCAGGCTCCCCCATCCCTGGGATTTTCCAGGCAAGGGTACTGGAGTGGGGTGCCATTAACAAATACATATAACAAAAGCTATACCAATAAAACTCAGACCACAAATGAAATACTGAAATTATTACAAAAATGCAAAGATCTTTCCACATGTGTATTTGTTTGTTTGCTTTCTATTACACTATAATATAACACTCAGGTTAAAGAAGAGAAGAAATACAAATAAAAGTATAGTTTCTAAAAAGCAATAGTAACAAGAATCTAACATACAAAATTTTTAAAAACAAATTTTAAAGAATGGAAAAAAGGGAAACAGAATAATGAAAAAGCACAAGTTCATGAATTATAATATAAAAAGAAATTATACCAATTCAAAAAAATTAAATAATAAAGCACAAATACAAAATAAGAAACATCAAGGGAAGGATAACTATCAAAGCAAAGGAAAAAAAATTGAAGACAGGCTTACTTGCTCAAAATTAGTCATACGAATTTGCCAACATAGATTAAGAGTCAGCATCTTTTTCCTTGTAGGGTCAGATGGTAAATATTTTCAGCTGTGTGAGTCAATACTGTGTCAACTATTCAACTTTACCATTTTTGTGTGAAAGTAGTCTTCAGTTCAGTTCAGTTCAGTCGCTCAGTCGTGTCCAACTCTGCGACCCCATGAATCGCAGCACGCCAGGACTCCCTGTCCATCACAAACTCCCAGAGTTTACTCAAACTCATGTCCATCGAGTTGGTGATGCCATCCAGCCATCTCATCCTCTGTCGTCCCCTTCTCCTTCTGCCCCCAATCCCTCCCAGTATCAGGGTTTTTTCCAGTGAGTCAACACTTTGCATGAGGTGGCCAAAGTCTTGGAGTTTCAGCTTCAGCATCAGTCCTTCCAATGAACACCCAGGACTGATCTCCTTTAGGATGGACTGGTTGGATCTCCTTACAGTCCAAGGAATTCTCGAGTCTTCTCCAACACCACAGCTCAAAAACATCAATTATTCGGCACTCAGCTTTCTTCACAGTCCAACTCTCACATCCACACATGACCACTGGAAAAACCATAGCCTTGACTAGACGGACCTTTGTTGGCAAAGTAATGTCTCTGCTTTTTAATATGCTATCTAGGTTGGTCATAACTTTCCTTCCGAGGAGTAAGCACCTTTTAATTTCATGGCTAAAATCACCATCTGCAGTGTTTGGAGCCAAAAAAAAAAAAAAAAAGTCTGACACTGTTTCTGCTGTTTCTCCACGTATTTCCCATGAAGTGATGGGACCCAAGAAAGCAGTCTTAGACAGGCACAAATGAATGGGCATGGTCGTATCTTGCCCTGGGTCAGTTTGCCAACTTTATCCTCAACAATACGTAAAATTTCCAAAGAAAAAGGTATTTAATAAAAAAATGAATCTTGTATATAAAGGAAGTTTAATTAAATAAATGTCCATTAAAGACATAGAGAATATGATTTTATCTACCTTTCAACAAGGAACCAGATCTAAATGGTGTTATAGATAAACTCTACCAAATTATGAAAAGGCCAGATCATCATGTACTTTAATTGTCTGGATCATATAAAAAGAAGTGTGATTAAAATATTATTTTAATAAAACAAAATGAACACTGATTTAGTGATCCAAAAATTAAAATGTTAACAAAAATAGTCCAAAAATACAAGAAAATAGATATAATCAAGTGATGTTTAATCCAAAAATGCCACAATTAGTCGATAAAAAGAGTCAATAACATAATTCACCATTCTATATATCTAAAGAGAAGAAACACATGGTTATCTTCAGTATGCTGAACAGTGATTCAGCAAATTCAATAACCCTTCTTGATTTTGTCACACATATCTATCTATCTACTTATTGTCTTCTTATTTATCTGTCATTCAGCCTATTATGTAGCTATCTAGTAAGCCATTGTCTTACTTGTGATATTAGCATCATTCCTGCTAAAGTCAAAAATAAGTGAAAAAATGCTGTCTCTATTCAATATCATTTAAAAATTGGTAATATATATCAGTCAATACTATCAGAAAAGCAAAATATAAAGTCATAAAAACAGTAGAAAAGAATTAATGATCCTTATATTTACCAAAAATATACTGAACACCAAGAAAATAGGTGTTAAAACTGAAAAAGAGAAAAAAGAGAATTTAATAATCTAACAAGATATAAGGTGACCTACAAAAATAACCTTAAATATATACACAAAATAATCATTTAAAAGACATAATAGAAGGAAAAATATCTATTTATGTTAGCAACCAAAAAAAAAAAAAGAAACCATTAGAAATAAACTTGGCAAAAGTATGAAAATCTATATGAGGCAAATACTTCACAATTATTGAATTTATTCATATGGATTTGCATAAAATTAAAGACCTCTCCTTCTCTAGGATATGGCTACTTAATTTGACAGGGACAGCTGAGCAACTAAAGAATATGATTTTTTTTATTACAGAGAAAGTAGTCCAGGAGATGGAACAACATTAGACAATGCTAATAAGAGGCTATGGTTTTACAGGTGTTGACTGAGATGGGGTGAATCTGGTCATGAGAAATAAATTGTTTAAATAGCTGTGATAATAGAACCAGGGAAGGGTCATGCATATGAACACTGAAGTAATTCTGAATGATGTGAGGAATATGAATGAAGAGAAATACAGTGAACCAAGTGTGGAAACAATCAGTGCATGAAGTGGAGTATCTCAGAACAAGGAGATCTCTAGATAAGAATAAAATTAAGAAGGTGATATAATGAATTATAATTTGTGACCAGATTGTTTCCTCTTTCTTCACTAGAGTTTCTATAGTACTTTAATTGCTTTATTAAAACATATATTTTAATCATATATATTAATGTAAACATATTATGTTTAATGAGCATAAACACAATATGACATAATAAATATAATACTAACATGAACATATATATTAAAACTTGTATTTTAAACATATAAACATATATTTTAATTGGGCTTCCTAGGTGGCACTAGTGGTAAAGAGCCCACCTGCCAATGTAGGAGACTCAAGAAATGTGTGTCTGATCATTGGGTTGGGAAGATCCCCTAGAGGAGGGCATGACAATCCACTCCAGTAATCTTGCCTGGAGAATCCCATGGACAGAGGAGCCTGGTGGGCTACAGTCCATGGGGTCGCAAAGAGTCAGGCACAACTGAAGCGATTTAGTGTGGGTGCACACACACACACACACACACAAACACACACGTTTTAATTACCATTGTTTACTTTTATAATCTTCTTATTGTGAGCTAAATAAATGCACAATATGAGAGTTCTGAGTTAAGTTTTATTTGGGGCAAATCAAGACTGTAGCCTGGGGGACAGCATTTCAGATAGTTCTGAGAAATTGCTCCAAAGAGGTAGGGGGAAAGTTGGTATATATGCAATTATGGTGAATAAGGAGTACATACAATCAAGCACATATTTTTTTCAGAAAGTTATAACAAGTCTTTTGAAGGTTATTGCAAGTCATGAGGAGCAGACCTCACCAGGAACGATTTTAGGGATTTTATTTTTTTTACATTTTTTTTTTTTCATTTATTTTTATTAGTTGGAGGCTAATTACTTTACTCACAAATCCTTTGAAAATATGTATCTGGATACCTGCCCTGCCATTTTTTTCCCAGAAAACAGTGTGCCTCATTCCTTATTTCCACCCTGAAATCCTTTCAGAGGGTGTTGAAGGTCAGCAGTTGCAGCATCTCACAATTTGGTCTTTGTAGATGTAGATGGCAAGTGTCAATTTGTAGATAACACTGTCTATGGAAGTATGTTGAAATCTGTAGGCACCAATCTTTTTTATAGGTTTGTATTCTCTGAGTGAAATTATATACTGAAAGTGAAAGCCCCTGAGTCGTGTCCAACTCTTTCCAACCCCATGGACTATAGAGTCCATGAAATTCTCCAGGCCAGAATACTGGAGTGGGTAGACTTTCCCTTCTCCAGCGGATGTTCCCAACCCAGGGATTGAACCCAGGTTCCTGCAATGTGGGCAGGTTCTTTACCAGTTGAGCCACAAGGGAAGCCCAAGAATACTGGAGTGGGTAGCCTATCCCTTCTCCAGCGGATCTTCCTGACCCAGGTATCAAACCGGGGTCTCCTGCATTGCCGGCAGATTCTTTACCAACTGAGCTATTGAACCTAAGAGAATAATTTCCATAAGGATAGGGTAAAAAAAAAAAGTCTTGCATCTAATTAAAAAATGAAAATAAGAAAAGGAAGATTAGGATGCTGTATTTTTACTCTTTTTTTGTGTAGAAAATGAAGGCAGGTAGTTTGGCTTTTTTAAATTTTTTAAGGAGATATTGTGATTTTAGGCTGCAAAACTATATGGGCCATCAAATCACAGCATTATTTGTCTTTGAGTTATGAATCTCAAGGTTTAGTATGAACATTGACATAATAATGTTCCTCATAAGCTTCATTATGAAAAACTTCATTATGAAAAAAAGTTAACTGGACAAATACACTTTAGAAAAGAAAAGCAAGAGGACACCAGTTACTTAGCATGTTGCTTTCTAAAAGAAGACATCACGTTGCCAAACTATTCAGGATAAATGGATGGAGATTATAAAACATTTAAACGTGGAGAACAACTTTTCAGGTCTTGTATTAGGTGATAATCTTCCATAGGAAACAAGAAGCTTCTCTTTATTTTTGGAAGTGAAGACTAGAAAGTCATTTGTTTAGGGACAATACAGAATGTTCCCGTCTTCGTGAATAAGACAGATGGTTTCCAAGATTTCTTGTGACTCTTATAGTTAAGAATTCTACAGATCACCAGCCCAGGTTGGATGCATGAGACGAGGGCTCAGGGCTGGTGCACGGGGAAGACCCAGAGGGATTGAATGGAGAGGGAGGCGGGAGGGGGCATCGGGATGGGGAGCACATGTAAATCCACAGCTGATTCATGTCAATGTATGGCAAAAACCACTACAATATTGTAAAGTAATTAGCCTCCAATGAACAAAAATAAATGGAAAAAAATAAATAAATAAAATTTCTAGCTGTGAGTAAAAAAAAGTGTATATTGCAAAATAAAAAAGGAATTCTGTATATTATTTGATATAGTAAATAATGTTAGTAAATTACTTGAATTAATAAGTCATTTCCATGTGCCAATTAATATATAAAGTAAAATTTAAGTATAATGTCATTAGTAAACTTTATCTCAATGGAAAAACTGTAATATCATTGATTTTTATGATAATATCAGCAGAACAAAATGTACTTTGAGTTCACTGCCAGGTAAATAATTCTAGCTAATCCTATAGAGCTAGGAACAACAATAAAAAAAGCATTATATCTTGATGTCAAGGGCCGAAAGTAAATTTTGCTGTTAAGAAAATGAATTTCTTTGTCCTCAGTTTCTATGGGTGAAATCGTTTGGTCTCATTTTATAGGCAAACATTTACAAATAGTGATTTTGAATCTATATGAAGTTAGCAGATCTTTTATAAGTAATAATTTATAAAATAGGATAGAGGGAGAGGAGGACATTACTTACAGTACATATATTAAAATCCATAAAATTATATGATACTATAAGCAGGAAAATAATTATGTAATAACCAGCCATCAAATTCAAGGTCGCAATTTCCTGGGAGGGATGGATATTTATTAATATTCACACACCTGTTATAAATTTTAAAATACATTATGGACTATATGTTCACTGCTAAAAATAGTTTTGGCAAAATTTTTGCTGTTCTTTAGCTAAGTCATGTCCTACTCTGCGACCTCACAGACTGCAGCTCAGCAGGCATCCTTGTCCTTCACTGTTTCCTGGAGTTTGCTCAAATTCGAGTCTTTTGAGTCGGTGATTTTATCTAGCCATTTCATTCTCTGCTGCCTCCTTCTCCTTTTGCCTTCAATCTTTCCCAGCATCAGGGTCTTTTCCAATGAGTTGGTTCTTTCCATCAGGTTTCCAAAAAGTCAAATCTTCATATCAAATGACCAAAGTATTGGAGCCTCAGCTTCAGTATCAGTCCTTCCAATGAATATTCAGAGTTGGTTTCCTTTAGGATTGATGGGTTTTATATCCTTTCTGTCCAAGGGATTCTCAAGAATCTTTGCCAGCACCACAATTTGAAAGCTTCAATTCTTTGTATGTCTCCTACTCTTAAGAATAAGCCCTCACACCCATTGGGGGCTTCCCTGATAGCTCAGTTGGTAAAGAATCCACCTGCAATTCAGGAAACCCTGGTTCAATACCTCGGTCAGGAAGATGCCCTGGATAAAGGATAGGTTACCCACTCCAGTATTCTTGGGGTTCCCTTGTGGCTCAGCTGGTAAAGACTCCGTCGGCAATGTAGGAGATCTGGGTTTGATCTGGATAAGGGAAAGGCTACCCACTCCAGTATTCTGACCTGGAGAATTCCATGGACTATATAGTCCATAGCATTGCAAAGAGACAGACACGACTGAGCTACTTTCACTTACATCCATACATGACTACTGGAAAAAACATAGCTTTGTATATATGGACCTTTGTTGGAAAAATGTATGTCTCCCACTCTTAATATGCTGTCTAGGTTTGTCACAGCTTTCTTTCCAAGGAGCAAGCATCTTTTAACTTCATGGCTTTAGTCACCATCTGCAGTGTTTTTGGAGCCCAAGAAAAAAATAATCTGTTCCTGTTTCCACATTTTCCCCATCTATTTGTCATGAAGTGTCATCACTGGATTCCATGACCTTAGTGTTTTGAATATTGAGTTTTAAGCCAGGTTTTTCACTTTCCTCTTTCACTCTCGTCAATAGGCTCTTTAGTTCTTCTTTGCTGTTTACCATTAGAGTGGTATTATCTGCATATCTGAGGTTGCTGATATTTCTCCCGTCAATCTTGATTCCAGCTTGTGATTCATTTAGCCTGGTACTTTGCATGATGTACTCTGTATATAAGCTAAATAAACAGGAGCGAAAGGCTTTAGCCTTTCAGTCAAAGGCTTTAGCTGAAGTAGCACTACTACAATGAGTAGAAGTAGTGTTAGTTGCTCAGTAGTGTGACTCTGCAGCACCACAGACTGTAGAGCCCTCAGCGCTCCTCTGCCCATGGGATTCTTCAGGCAAGAAAACTGGGGTGGGTTGCCATTCCCTTCTCCAGGGGATCTTCCTGACCCGGGATCGAACCCAAGCTTTTTGCATTGCAGGCATATTCTTCACTGTCTGAGCTACAGGGAAGCCCAATGACGAAGAAAAAAATCAATGAATAAGAAACATATGCTCTTCTGGAATTCCCTTAATTTCTCTATGATCCAACAAATGCTGGCAATTTGGTCGCTGGCCCCTATGCCTTTTCTAAATCCAGCTTATACATCTGGAAGTTCTCAGTTCATGTACTGCTGAAGCCTAATTTGAAGGATTTTGAAGCCTAATTTGAAGGATTTTGCTAGCACATGAAATAATCACAGCTGCACAGCAGTTTGAGCTTTTTTTTTTTTTTTTTTTTTTTTTTTTTTTTTTTTTTTTTTGCATTGCCCTTCTTTGGGACTTGGATGAAAACTGACTTTTCCACTCCTGTGGCCACTGTTGAGTTTTCCTAATTTGCCAACATATTGAATGCAGCACTTTATTTATTTTTTTTTTAATTTTATTTTATTTTTTTTTATCTTTCAGTGGGTTTTGTCATACATTGATATGAATCAGCCATAGAGTTACATGTATTCCCCATCCCGGTCCCCCATCCCACCTCCCTCTCCACCCGATTCCTCTGGGTCTTCCCAGCCCACCAGGCCCGAGCACTTGACTCATGCATCCCACCTGGGCTGGTGGTCTGTTTCACCACAGATAATATACATGCTGTTCTTTCGAAGCATCCCACCCTCACCTTCTCCCACAGAGTTCAAAAGTCTGTTCTGTACTTCTGTGTCTCTTCTCCTGCCCTGTATATAGGGCCATCGTTACCATCTTTCTAAATTCCGTATATATGTGTTAGTATACTGTAATGTTCTTTATCTTTCTGGCTTACTTCACTCTGTATAATGGGCTCCAGTTTCATCCATCTCATTAGAACTGATTCAAATGAATTCTTTTTAACAGCTGAGTAATATTCCATGGTGTATATGTACCACAGCTTCCTTATCCCTTCATCTGCTGATGGGCATCTAGGTTGCTTCCATGTCCTGGCTATTATAAACAGTGCTGCGATGAACATTGGGGTGCACGTGTCTCTTTCAGATCTGGATTTCTCAGTGTGTATGCCCAGAAGTGGTATTGCTGGGTCATATGGTAGTTCTATTTCCAGTTTTTTAAGAAATCTCCACACTGTTTTCCATAGTGGCTGTACTAGTTTGCATTCCCACCAACAGTGTAAGAGGGTTCCCTTTTCTCCACACCTTCTCCAGCATTTATTGCTTGTAGACTTTTGGATAGCAGCCATCCTGACTGGCATGTAATGGTACCTCATTGTGGTTTTGATTTGCATTTCTCTGATAATGAGTGATGTTGAGCATCTCTTCATGTGTTTGTTAGCCATCTGTATGTCTTCTTTGGAGAAATGTCTGTTTAGTTCTTTGGCCCATTTTTTGATTGGGTCATTTATTTTTCTGGAATTGAGCTTCAGGAGTTGCTTGTATATTTTTGAGATTAATCCTTTGTCTGTTTCCTCATTTGCTATTATTTTCTCCCAATCTGAGGGCTGAATGCAGCACTTTAACAGCATCATCTTTTAGGATTTGAAATCGCTCAACTGTAATTTCATCACCTCCACTAGCTTTGTTCTTAGTGATGCTTCCTAAGGCCCACTTGACTTCACACTCCAGGATGTCTGGCTCTAAGTGAGTGACCATTTTTGGTATTATTCTTCTGTGTATTCTTGTTGCATCTTCTTAATCTCTTCTGCTTCTGTTGTCTTTACCATTTTTGTCCTACATTGTGCCTATTACTACATGAAATTTTCCCTTGCTATTTCCAGTTATCTTCAAGTGACTCCTAGTCTTTCCCATTCTATTGCCTTCCTCTTTTTCTTTTCTTTATTGCAAGCAAGACCAATTAGGTAAGAGAGATAAATTAAAAGCATTCACATTGAAAAGAAAGACGTAAACTGTCACTGTTTGTTGATTTGACCTTATATATAGAAAGTCCTAAAGACTCCATCAAAAATCTTAGAACTAACAAGCTAATTCAGTAAAATTTCAGGATACAAAATCGACATACAAAAAATACTTTCATTTCTATAACTAATAACAAATTATGTGAAAAAGAATGAAAGCAATTTCACTTCTAATAGCATAAAGCATAAAATAATATACACATGAATTAATTTAATCAAGGAGGTTACAGATTTGAAAATTACAAGATATTGATGAAAGAAATCAAAATGATACAAATAAATGGCAAGATATTCTATATTCATGGATCAGAAGAATTAATGTAGCATGCCTATTCTACCCAAAGCCATCTAGACATTCAATGCAGTTCCTATTATAAATTTAATTACTTCTTTACAAAATAGAAAAAAAAAAATCTAAAAGTTCTATAGAACCACAGGAGACACAAATAGCAAAACAGTCCTGAGAAAGGAAAACAAGTTTGGCATTATTAATTTATTAATACAGCTGGAAAAAAAAAAAAAAAGAGAGAGAGAAAGAAAGAAAGATTATGTTAAACTTAAAAGAAAACCTAGTCTAATGTATTTTAATATTCTTTGATAGCATATTGTTTTGATGAATGTGTATGCACATCTGTCATATAATGTTGAATCACTTTAAACAGCTACAACTCCTTCTTTCACTTTAGTATAAAACCACATAATAATGAAGATTCTGAAATGAAATGCTAGAATTCATTATGCTTTTAGTGAGGAAAATTGTAAAAAGCCTTACATGTATTTACTAAATTTTACTACAACCCTATTAATTAGGATTTTTATTCACATTTTATAGATGAGAAAAGTGAGGCACAGAGAGAAAATAACTGTGACACAACTAGTTAGTGACAGGGACAATAGTTAAATCTAGGCATTCTGGCTCCAAATCATATATTCTTAATGCCTGAGGTATAGGATTTCATTGCTCATATATGCTCTGCTATTAATAATACTTATAACAATGCAGTGATTAATTTTATTGTTTTTAATTTTAAACATATTTTCTTTACCTATCTTCCAAAACTTGAGGTAGAATATGGATTAAATTGAATACTAAAATTTTAGTACATCACTTTAAAGTATAAATCACTTCAGATAGCTACTAAACATTACTATATCCATCACTTGAACAAAGAAATTTGATTTCAAATATCACAGTATTTAGGGCTTCCCTGATATCTCAGTTAGTAAAGAATCCACCTGTAATGCAGGAGACCTGGGTTTGATCCCTGTGAGGGAGATCCCCTGGAGAAGGGAAAGACTACCACGCCAGTATTCTGGCCTGGAGAATTCCATGGAATGTATAGTCCATGGGGTTGCAAAGAGTTGGACACTACTGAGCAACTTTCACACTACAATATTTTACAAAGTTCATTTTAATTTTAATAATAAGTGAAAAAATTTAGTCTGATAGCATTTATCTTCTTCAATTTAAAAATAAATCTGTCAAAATAATAAAGATCAGTAATAAAGTGCCTTCAGAGAGCATATCTGTCAAATATATATTAACAGGATTCTGCAGAATTACTGCAGTAGCAGATTTAAAGGATGTAAAAATTATTGAGTATTACAAGTTAAAGACACAACATAGAGAGTGAAGCATAAATAGATGGTTAGCTAAATATAGCAGGAAACATATGAGAAGGAAGAGTGAATAAGAAATTAACAAACACAGGATGTTATTTATAAAAATAAAATAAATTAAAAATTTGATATGCAGGCACTTGAAAATCAAAAATTATACATCTTTAGAATTATATGGGTGATAATAGCAAATTTAGCTTATCTACATTTTGAATTATATAATTGCTATATAAGATCTATAGCACCCAAAATTTCCATAGCACTTTTCTCAACTAGTGATACCAAAACAGATTTTACCAGTTCTATTTATGGGAAACAGTATATTTGAATGCAGCCCATTTTATCTTTCTTATTTCTAACTCATAGATATTCTTCTTTAAATTAATATCTAATTTTCTATCTTTAGTGATCTTCTTTTTGTCCCAGAGATAAAAGGTATTAAAATCTAATGCTTATTTTAAATGATACTCTTAACACTGTCTTAAGATGTGCAGTCAAGAACATATCTTGTGGGTGCATGATGAACATGGGTGCATGATAAACAATACTGGGAGCATGACAAACCATGTTTCCAAATATTCTTGCCAGCTAACATAAAAGAACAAGAATGAAAAAAAAAATTCAGCATGAAGCTGCATAATTAGCATAACTTAAAGCCAGATGATGCCAAATTGCAAAATAGCAAAGAAAAAAATAGCAGTAAGTAAAAAGTAAGATATCACCAAATTGCTGTGTTTAGCATCTTGGGCTGCCACCCTACCTCAGCCCAGCTGCAAGGTTTTGGAAAGAGCAAATGCAGACAGAAAATCAGCAGGGAGGACAGAAGAGCAAAACTAGTGAAGGACCATGAGCATAACTTTGAATAACCACCCATCTCTTTCATAATTTTTTACACTTTATTGTGACCACCAAGATTAAATCTACTCTGAACAAAAAACCAGACCACCTGACCTGCCTCTTGTGAAACCTGTATGCAGGTCAGGAAGCAACAGTTAGAACTGGACATGGAAAAACAGACTGGTTCCAAATAGGAAAAGGAGTACGTCAAGGTTGTATATTGTCACTCTGCTTATTTAACTTATATGCAGAGTACATCATGAGAAATGCTGGGCTGGAAGAAGCACAAGCTGGAATCAAGATTGCCGGAAAAAATATCAATAACCTCAGATATGCAGATGACACCACCCTTATGGCAGAAAGTGAAGAAGAACTAAAGAGCCTCTTGATGAAGGTGAAAGAGGAGGATGAAAAAGTTGGCTTAAAGCTCAACATTCAGAAACTAAGATCATGGTACCCGGTCCCATCACTTCATGGCAAATATATGGGGAAACAGTGGCTGACTTTATTTTTCTGGGCTCTGAAATCACTGCAGATGGTGGTTGCAGCCATGAAATTAAGACACTTACTCCTTGGAAGGAAAGTATGACTAACCTAGAGAGCATATTAAAAAGCAGAGACATTACTTTGCCAACAAAGGTCCGTCTAGTCAAGGCTATGGTTTTCCAGTAGTCATGTATGGATGTGAGAATTGGACTATAAAGAAAGCTGAGCACAGAAGAATTGATGCTTTTGAACTGTGGTGTTTTAAAAGCCTCTTGAGAGTCCCTTGGGCTGCAAGGAGATCCAACCAGTTCATCCTAAAGGAGATCAGTCCTGGGTGTTCATTGGAATGACTGATGTTGAAGCTGAAACTCCAATACTTTGGCCACCTGATGTGAAGAGATGACTCATTGGAACAGACTCTGATGCTGAGAAAGATTGAGGGCAAGAGGCGAAGGAACGACAGAGGATGAGATGGTTGTATGGCATCACCAACTCAATGGACATGAGTTTAAGTAAAGTCTGGGAGTTTGTGATGGACAGGGAAGCTTGGCGTGCTGCGGTTCATGGGATCACAAAGAGTCAGACACGACTGAGCGACTGAACTGTACTGAAACCAAAAACACTGGAAAAGTGTCTAGATAGGTTAAATCATGTTCTACAGGGAAAGGATTCAAACTATCAGCTACTTGAGAATGCACAATTCAAGGCTACATGTGCTATTGAAAGAAGTCAGTAAAATGTTAAAGGATTGCATGACTTAAAGGCCAATTCTGGCAATACAGGAATTCTGTGCAAGGGAAAATAAAAGGCAAAAGGAAGGGGCAAAAGTCCTTTAGCAACTGGTATGAAGAAAAGAGGGATTTTTAAAGTATTGAAAGACAAACATAAACCATAAATTTGGAGTTCTCACAAAACCTCTCACATGGTTGTAACAACTTTTATTTTTATTTTTTTTAAAGATACTAAAGTCACTGAACTTTGCTATTCTGACAGAAGAGGGCACCATTAAACTAATAATATCATGACATATTTTATTATCATAAAAATCAGTAAGAGGAAAATAAAATCTTTGTGTAGCTATAGCAGAAAATCTAAAACCAAAATTCCAAACAAATCAAATAAAGAACAGTACTGAAAGAAAATATTATGAGCCAAAAGAAAATACAAATCAACACTTTAGAGTTAAATATACTCATACATGCAAAACTATGTTAAATCAAAAATTTTTTAAACTAAAAAATGAATAAAAAGAGTGACACATGAAGAAATTGAAACCAGAAACATATGGAAGAAAATCACAAAATTTCAGAGATAAGGACTAAATTCCGAAAGTTCCCATGGAGATTAAGATTCATATGGAAATTTAATAAAGAACACTGAAAATAGAAAGAAATGCAATCAAAAGAAGGAATATAACAGATAAAAGGAAAAAGGTTAGCAGAGATGAAAATAATTAGAAAAGAATCAAATATATTTAACTTGTCCAAAAAAAAAAAAGTATGACCCCAATAAACTTTCTATAAATAGAAAAAAAAATCTGAAAAAATTTGCAAAGGAAAATCAACTTCAAGTCATATACTAGTAAGACCATTAGATTCCTATAGGATGAATACACTTCAATCAAGTATTACTGGTGAGAATTTTAAAACGTGTAAAAGTGATCACAGTGGAAAGTAAAAAGTGAAAAGTTTGTCATATAGGTAAAAGCTCTGTATTAAATGATATCACAATAAACTGATAAACTAAGTTTTTAATGGTCTGAGGTCATTAAATGTAAACAAAAAGGTAAGAATTATAAAAAATATATAAACCTTCCTAAATAAAACAAACAACAAACAGGTAAAAGAGAAACAAATATATATCTTGTAGAGAAAGAAATGCAGCAAAATAAAAACACAAAATTATAAAATATTGCTACAGGGTTAGAAAAATCTTATCAGTCATAACAGTAAGAGAGAAAAATCAACCATTAAAAAAAAAAAAAAAAAAAAAGATTTTCACTATGGCTACCAGAAAAGACCTGTTGTATATGACAGACATCTAAAACAAAGAAAAACAGAAAGGCTTGATATAGTGATCCCTTTAGGCCGTTGAAGAGTATTGAGTAGAGTTCCTTGTTCTATCCTGTCAGGCCCATCTGTCCATGGGATTTCCCAGGCAAGAACACTGGAATGGGTTGCCATTTCCTTCTCCAGGGAATCTTCCGAACCCAGGGACTGAACTTGGGTCTTCCCCATTGCAGGCAGATTGTTTACCATCTGAGCCACCAGGAAAGCCTGCAAAAACAAGTCACTCTCCTTCAAGCCGGAATCAAACCAACAATGTAAGGATGGCCATGGACATTCATCTACAGTCCTCTGTTCTACCAGCTGACCTATGAAGGGTGTGTGCTGTTTTGCAGGTCCTTATTAGCTATCTATTTTTATATATAGTAGTGTGTGTATGTATCAATCTCAACCTTCCAATTTATCCCTCTGAAACCCACCCCAACCCCTTGCCCCTGGTAAAGGTAAGTTTATTTTCTTCATCTGTAACTCTGTTTCTGTTTTGTAGGTGAATTCATTTGTTTTATATATATATATATACATATATATATATATACACACATATATACATATATATATATTTTAGATTCCACATAGAATCAGTATCATGTATATTTGTCTTTATCTGTCTGCCTTACTTCACTCAGTATAACTATTTCTAGGTCCAACCATGCTGCTGCAAATGGTATTTCGCTATTTTTATAGTTGAGCAACATTCCAGTGTATATACGCACCACATCTTCTTTCTTTATTCCTCTGCTGACAGACATTTAGGTTGAGTCCATGTCCTGGTTATTGTAAACTGCACTGCAATGGACACTGGGGTGCATGTATCTTTTCAACTAGTGGGTTTTCTTCAGATATATGCCCCAGGAGTGGGATTGCTAGATCATATGGTAACTGTATTTTCAGCATTATGAGAAATCTTCATACTGTCCTCTGTGGTGTCTGTGCCAGTTTACAGTCCTACCAACAGTGTAGGAGGGCTGCCTTATCTCCACACCCTCAGCAGCATTTATTGTTGATAGATTTTTTGATGATGGCCATTGTGACCAGTGGGTTTCCCTCACAGCTCAGTTGGTAAAGCATCTGCCTGCAGTGCAGGAGACCCCAGTTCGATTCCTAGGCCGGGAAGATCTGCTGGAGAAGGGATAGGCTATCTACTCCAGTATTCTTGGGTTTCCTTTGTGGCTCATTTGGTAAAGAATCCACTTTCAATGCGGGAGACCTGGGTTCGATTCCTGAGTTGGGAAGATCCCCTGGAGAAGGGAAAGGCTACCCACTCCAGTATTCTGGCCTAGAGAATTCCATGAACTGTAGAGTCCATGGGGTCACAAAGAGTAGGACACAACTGAGCGACTTTCACTTCACTTCACTATTATGACCAGTGTGAGGTGATAACTCATTGTAGTTTTGATTTGCATTTCTCTAATAATTATTCAAGTTGATAATCTTTTCATGTACTTTTCAATCATCTGTATGTCTTCTATGGAGAAATGTCTACTTAGATACTTAGGTCTTCTCTACTCAATACTCTGTAATGGCCTATATAGGGAAAGAATCTATAAGAGTGGATATATGTATACGTAAAATAGACCCACTTTGTTGTAGCCCTGAAACCAATACAATATTGTAAATTAACACATAACACGTGAATCAGCTTAATGATGTACATACTGAAATAGACATAGTAAGACACAAATATAAACATAATAATAATAGTAAGCTTTAATACATCACACTTAGTACATGACAGATCAAGTGGTTGAAAAAATAGATAAAGAGGAAAAAGTCTAACAACATAATCAACAGGTAGACTTTATGATGTATATTGAACACAACATCCTACACAGTCTTCTCAAGGGCCTACAATACATTCATAAAGTAGATCATATGCCAGATTAAAAGTATACATGATTAATTTTAATAAAGAATATTATTATAACTACAAAAATCACTCTAATCATAATTCACTAAGATTAAAAAAAATACTTTAAAACAAAACACGAAGACCACTTTTGTTTTCAGCTCTGGCACATGAAGAGCTTGAAAGGCATTAATCCCTTTTTTACACTAGGAGCAAAACAAAATAAAATGAAAATCAATAATTTATATTAGACTTGTTGGACAGTTGAGGTAATAGGACAAACTATCACCCTGAAATCTGGAAAATAGGCAAGTATAGAAAGTCACAGCTAAGATCTGACTACCTGGGGCAGAATGGTATAGAGCTACATACTAACATAATAAAAGCACTTACACATTAATTTTGACAAATTACTGGAAATTTAGTAAGGATTAACAAGGCAATAAGAAAAATCCATGGACTATACTCTTATGAGCCTGCTGAATTCCCAACTTTCATAAATTTTGCCTCCAAAAGCCCCACCAGGCTTTCATGGAGAAGGGCCAAGAAAGATCTGCTTTGATTTTTGGTAGCACAGAGTAAAAAAAGTAACCATTTTGGAATGCATTCAGAAGTTTTTCCATAACAAAAGTCTACCCTCCAGGGAACATACTTAAAAAGAAATAAAGGCAAAAATAAACAAATGAGACCTCGTTGAACTTAAAGGGTCTTGCACAGCAAAGGAAACCACCGACAAAATAAAAATACAATATATAGAATGGGAGAGAGTATTTGCAAATGATACTACCTACAAGCAGGTTAACATCCAAAATGTATAAACAACTCAAATAACTCACCATCAAAAAAACAAACAACCCAATCAAAAAATAGGCAGAAGTTCTAAAGAAACATTTTTCTAAAGAAGACATACAGATGGCTAACAGGCACATGAAACAATGCTCAACATCACTAACTAGGGAAATACAAATCAAAATCACAAGGAGGTTTCACCCTGCATTGGTCAGAATGCCTCTAAAAACAAATGCTGGAGAAGGTGTGGAGAGAAGAAAATCTTCATTCACTGGTGCAGCCACTAGGAAACCAGTATGGATGCTCCTTAGACAGACTGAAAAGAGAACTGCCATGTGATCCAGTGATTCTACTTCTGGGTATGATCTGTCAAAAACAAAAACTCTGATTCAAAAAGATATATGTCTAATGTTCATTGAAGCTTTACTTACAATAAGCCAGAATGGAAACAATGCAATTGCTTATTAACAGATGATTGACTTAAGACAATGTGGCGTACATGTGATTTTAGTAATCATATACGGATGTGAGAGCTGGACCATAAAGAAGGCTGAGTGCCAAAGAATTGATGCTTTCTAACTGTGGTGCTGGAGAAGACTATTGATAGTTCCTTGGACACCAAGGAAACAAAACCAGTCAATCCTAAAGGAAATCAACCATGAATTTTCATTGGAAGGATTGATGCTGAAGATCCAATACTTTGGCCATCTGATGCAAAAAGCGAACTCATTGGAAAAGACCTTGATGCTGGGAAAGATTGTGGGTAGGAGGAGAAGGGAATGACAGAAGGTGAGATGTTTGGATGGCATCATCAACACAATGAACTTGAGTTTGAGCTAACTGCAGGAGATAGTGAAGGACAGGGAAGCCTGGCATGCTGCAGTCCATGAGGTCACAAACAGTCAGACATGACTGAGCATGCATGCTTAAAGGACAGGGTAATCAACTTGATGGAACTTCTGAAGATCAAAACTGGAACAATTTGAGCCACTAAAGTATGAAGATAGCAATTTAATAGTAAATATAATCCATAGGGTAAAACAAATATGAATTAGTCTATATCAATAGAAACAGGCAGCTAAATATAAGGGAGATAAGCATTCTAAAAATTAAAAAAGAGAATGAAATAGGGAAATTAAAAATCAACATTAGTCAGATATCCCAGTAATAATAACTGCAGACAAAATCTTCACATGGATAATAATTTAGCATATGAGAGCTTAAAATATTGTATATCTATATGTTCCAAGTGTTTCTAAGCTATCAAATACTATAAAGAGAGCAAAAAAAGTAACATAATAGTAGAGAAACTCCATAGTGGTCAGGGTTACCATTATTTGCAACATATAATAAGATATGTTGACATCCTGATGTGATGCACTGAGGACACCAAATTTCTGAGGCAGTCTAATCAAAGTATGTTTCTTCATTCTAATTGTGAGAAAATGTCAGGCAATCCAAAACTGAGGGAGCTGATATGAAACAACTAACCAGAGACCATCAAATTTGTCAAGGTTATGAATGATAAGAAAAACCTAGGGAATTACCAAGAATGTATGTGAAATTTTTGAATACTGATCAGAAAAAAAAATGATCATTACTGGAGGAAATAAAACTAATGAAACTCTGCAGTTTATGTAACATTATTGGGCCCTTGTTCATGTTGGGTCAATTCTTCTCCCTTGGTTCTTGTCTCATTGTAGGAAAGAATTGTGACAACAGACCAGGACAGCTCAAGCAGGCAGGATTTATTAAACAAGCAATACACTCTGGAGCCATGAAAACAGATTAATCCACTTAGGAGTGGTCTTGACCCATCTTGGTTTCCTCTTTGACGGTTCCTGGGGCTCGATTGGTTGTGCCCTATACAAATGAGGCATGGGCCCAAGACCAAGCGGGGAAGGAAGCATGTTTTCCTGCCAGAGATTTTCACTCCAGTCCATGATTTCTTGTATGCAAATGAGACATAAGCCTGAGACCAATCAGGGAAGGGGGATGCCTTGCAAACGAAGCATAAATAGCGGTCCAAACAGGAAAAGGACTGTGAGTAAGTTTTCCCGTAGCCTGACACCATTTTTTGTTTGTTTGTTTGTTTGTTTTTAATTATTTTTATTAGTTGGAGGCTAATTACTTTACAATATTGTAGTGGTTTTTGCCATACATTGACATGAATCAGCCATGGATTTACATGTGTTCCCCATCCTGAATCCCCCACCCACATCCCTCCCCATCCCCATTCTTGACTGACATTTTGGGCCCTGTTTCCCTATTCTAACTACCTAGCATTAATTTGTAGCTTTTGGTAAACATGTTATTTCTCTATTAGATAACAATAGAGGAGGTTGGGTTAAGTGTAAACTGAAACTCTCTGTAATATTTCTGTAACTTTTTATAAGCTTAATATTAGCTCAAAATTAAAATTTTGAAAACTATGATAGTTATGCCTCTCTTGATTTTTCATTTTCACCAGGCTAAGTATCGTCAGTCTGCACAAACAATTCTCACATTGTATGAGTTTATTGCAAGGAGAAGGAACTGGCAACCCACTCCAGTACTCTTGCCTGGAAAATTCCATGGATGGAGGAGGCTGGTAGTCTGCGATCCATGTGGTCACAGAGTCAGACATAACTGAGAAACTGCACTTTCTTTCTTTCTATAGTTTCTTTTGGAGGAGGAAATGGAAACCCATTCCAGTGTTCTTGCCTGGAGAATCCCATGAACAGATGGGCCTGGTGGACTACAGTCTATGGAGTTGCAGAGAGTCGTACACAACTAAGCAACAACACACACACACACACACACACACACACACACACACACACACAGAGGTTTATTGTCCTTTCTTCTCTTGTCCAATATCATTTTAAAGTCTCACATTTCTTTCTATTTCTTTCAAACTGCTAAGAGAACTATTTAAAAGACGATTTTAAAGCAAAGAAACACTCAAAAGACCAGCTAACAGAAAGGTAACGTGGTGTCAAATAGGTCTCCTAAGTCCCTGTCCTGTAGACATAAAAATGTCATATAAAAGCAACTAGCATATAAAAGCAACTTCTATAAACTAATCAGTAAAACTTAGGTAACAAGGTACTCTCATAAGCCACAAACTGGAAGTAGTCACCAAGAGTAACAATGTCTGTATGATAATTTTTAAAAAATTATTTTAAAAGGGAGCAAGAGAATAATAAAAAAAAGTGTGAACTAATCTAGTGAACTGCAGAAAATAGAACTCTCCAACAAATCTTCATTACATAAGTGAGTCTTCACTCTGAATGGACACTTGCCAACCTTATCAGAGAGACATAAAGTCAAATGAAGTTTTTAGTTTCAATCTGAGCTGAATGAAATATGCATGAGTTATCATATATAGCAAGTAGGCAAATATCTGAGTATTGACATATCAGTTCAGTTCAGTTCAGTTCAGCCATTTAGTTGTGTCTGACTCTTTGCGACCCCATATATCACAGCACGCCAGGCCTCCCTGTCCATCACCAACTCCAGGAGTTTACTCAAACTCATGTCCATCGAGTCAGTGTTGCCACACAGCCATCTCATCCTCTGTCGTCCCCTTCTCCTCCTGCCCCCAATCCCTCCCAGCATCAGGGTCTTTTCCAATGAGTCAACTCTTCACATGAGGTGATCAAAATACTGGAGTTTCAGCTTCAACATTAGTCCTTCGAATGAACACTCAGGACTGATCTCCTTTAGGATGGACTGGTTGGATCTCCTTGCAGTCCAAGGGACTCTCAAGAGTCTTCTCCAACACCACACTTCAAAAACATCAATTTTTCAGTGCTCAGCTTTCCTCACAGTCCAACTCTCACATCCATACGTGACCACTGGAAAAACCATAACCTTGACTAGATGGACCTTTGTTGGCAAAGTAATGTCTCTACTTTTTAATATGCTATCTAGGTTGGTCATAACTTTACTTCCAAGGTGTAAGCGTCTTTGAATTTCATGGCTGCAATCACCATCTGCAGTGATTTTGGAGCCCAAAAAAGTAAAGTCTGACACTGTTTCCA
The DNA here is from genome assembly GCF_963930625.1 of Muntiacus reevesi. NCBI lineage: Eukaryota > Metazoa > Chordata > Mammalia > Artiodactyla > Cervidae > Muntiacus > Muntiacus reevesi. The sequence goes on along the minus strand of NC_089270.1, from coordinate 35,856,358 downwards.
CTGTTTCCCCATCTATTTGCCATGAAGTGATGGGACCGGATGCCATGATCTTAGTTTTCTGAATGTTGAGCTTTAAGCCAACTTTTTGACTCTCCTCTTTCACTTTCATCAAGAGGCTTTTTAGTTCCTCTTCACTTTCTGCCAGAAGGTACTGAGCCCTAAAAAGGCCTAAAAATCTAGCTGGGAAAAACATCCTTCCAGAACAAAATTCTAGAATGAATAGACATTACTAAGTATATCAACTAATATGTGTAGAATATGGTCAGTAGGGAAAAGGCAATAGGAATTTCATATGGATCAGGAGAATGGAAAAGAGTGAGAAAAATAATGAAGGCTTGCTCGAAAGCCAGGCCCATAATCAGATGAAATATGTAACCCAGTATATCAAAGTCAAATGAATATGAAATTTTGAAAATAGTGATATCAATAAAAGAGAAGCATAAATCAGGATTAGCTTAATGTGAAATAGTTTAGCAATTGAACAAACTGAAAAAAATTAAAAATAATATCTGAACTCAGAAAAAATACAAATAAGAGAAAAGAAATACTTCATAAATACAGATTAAATTAAAGCTAAAACAAACATACCACTATGTGAACAGACACCACTGAATTGTTTTAAAGAAACCGAAAGATTTAAATCCCAGAAGAATAAAGCAATTGGGAAATGAGGGAGGCAGAAATTATGGCATGATAGATTGAGAAGTTTGGCAAAAATCACATGCTGAAAGGCAACTGCAAAGCAGGACAAAATTGTGAGAAGTAGCTCTTTTAGCGCTCTGAAACATGATCAAATAACTGCAACAAATTTGAAGCTTGTTTTCCTTAAAAAGTACCAAACTTTGGATGAAAAGAGTGCAAGTCTGTGTACTCTTGTCAGAAGCTTCCCTCATATACCCTACTTGGCTTAGTTAGAATAGAAATTTTAATATCAGGTAGAATAGGTCATAAAAACTATAAACTCTGCCGAAAGACTTATTTCACTTGGAGCAGAAAGCAATTAAAAAAAAAAAAAAAAAAAGTGTCATCCTGGTTGGGAAAGCAATGAATTGGTAGAGTAATTACAGATTTTAACATGTGTAATGTATCCTGATAAATATGATTGTTGTACTTAGCATCTAAACAGGAAATATAATTAATACTGTCTGTTACATTTTAAATGTAGACCCAGAAGTTCTAATGTCACTTACTCTCAAAACTCAGCAATTAAAATCCAGTCACAGAGCTATTCCTGACTGCTTCACATTCTGTAGCATATAATATAGCAATGTGATCAAAGAAAAAAAGAATTAGGTAAGATCATTTAGCAATTTCTGACACATTAAGATTATTATAAATGTGAACCCATTTTTTTGTATTTGATCACATACAGATTTCAAGTTCCACCACTGCCACCTCCCTTCTGATCCATGTCTGGGCAAACTAATAAGAAAGCCAAGGTACTTCCTGCTTTTGAACTGATAGAGAAGTAACGCATGCAAGCTCTCACCAGCTTAAGGATACTCCCTTCAGCTCTGCTGCTGCTGCTGCTAAGTCGCTTCAGTCGTGTCCGACTCTGTGCGACCCCATAGACGGCAGCCCACCAGGATCCTCCGTCTCTGGGATTCTCCAGGCAAGAACACTGGAGTGGGTTGTCATTTCCTTCCCAATGCATGAATGTGAAAAGTGAAAGTGAAGTCGTTCAGTCGTGCCCGACTCTTAGTGACCCCATGGACTGCACCCACCAGGCTCCTCTGTCCATGGGATTTTCCAGGCAAGAGTACTGGAGTGGGTGCCATTGCCTTCTCCCCCGCTTCAGCTCTACTCCTTAACAATTATAAAAGTCAAGCCAGTTTCCTTTTCTCCTCTTGCAAGCCAACCTTGGACCAGGTTGGGAGTATGCCCTATTAATTCCCCAAAGCCTTATTATGTGAGCCGTAAACTTTTTCATGCCCTCCTGGTGCCTGTATGGCACTATCAAGCCAAGTCTACAGAGGATGAGATGGTTGGATGGCATCACCCGCTCAATGGACAGGAGTTTGAGCAAATAGTGAAGGACGGGGAAGCCCAATCTGTTGCAGTCCGTGGGGTCGTAAAGAGGCAGACACAACTTAGTGACTGAACACCAATCAAGTCTCATAAAAACAAATTTTGAGCATGTGGTGTACATCCCACCTCTGAGGGGTTACCACACAAGTGTAAAAATGCTTCTAACCACCTACCATAGAGAACTGGAAGAACCACCTCATAGAGAACCACCTACCATAACTGGAAGTGGAAAATGGCTGAAAATGAGGTAATAAGGGTATATTTCATTTAATAATGACTATATATTTGGAAATATTTTCATATAGTCAAACGTACTTTGCTGTGAGGGAAACTGTTATTAACATAGAGCATACCAATTAAAAAACAGTTCAATTCTTTCAGAGATGTAATACATGCCCCCAAAACATAACAGACCATCCATAATTAATGTGAATAAAACACCAATCTTTCACACTTTCTTTTTAATCATAATTCTAGTATATTTGGGAGTTTATTATTGGAAGAAATTTAGCCTAAAATCTGTGTTTGTATGAAATTTGAATGTAAAGTTTTAAAAAAGAAGGCAAGCAAACAATGGCACCAGTCGGGTGAAACACTAATAAACTCTACAGCTGATTAAACTATTGAAGGAATCAATTTCACTCTCCTTTAGTTGTTTGAATCTATTAGCTTAATGTAAAAAAGCAGCCTATGCTGTTGTGTATATTGGAGCAATTGCTTCTCTTGAATTAAAAGCTTCTTAAACACTTCTAATCTTACTTCTTAAATCACTCTTCAATAATGTGTGTTGTTTAGTTTTCACAGCTTCTGAGCACATAATATAATTAATTCAAATAAACCTCCAAGCCAACAGGATTTTTTTTTATTAATATGAGATTAAAGTCTGGAAATGATGGTTGCTCTGTGAATTATTGAGTCTCATTTATTTTATTGGATCAGTATGTAGACTTTAAGGCCTGTAAGAAAATCTCCCTTTCTCTTTTTTTATCACTAGCCATATTTTTCTCCACAATTCATCTCTTCGCTAAATGTAACTTGGTATTTACCCTACACTTTAAAATATGCATAACATTTTACTACTGATTTTGTCACAGTATCTTATAATATCAAAATACAGGTTGGTTCTTTCCCAGTTTACTGAAGACAAAGATATGATTAACTATGACTATGATTCATGACTAAACATTATAAAATTCACTATAGAAGTAAAATGTATTGAAATAATAATATGTATTAATTATTGTATTAATCACTAAAAGAAATAGAATATTTTAGGTTAAAATGGAAAATTGTCCCATTTGTCATTTCTACTCACTCTGATGCCCCCAGTGTAAAGATAGAAATGAGTAAAGGAATTGAATTCAAATCTCCAAATTTGTGAAATCTATCAAACCTACAATAAGTATAAAGAATAAAATAGATACATACACAGTTTAGTAAATAGCAGAGGGCCAATAGGCATCCACCCTCACTGTGTACTTCACTCATTGTATGGGATCGCATTCCTGTACCTCTCCAAGCTCCTTCACATGCAGATATTGTCACTACATTAAATTAGATGTTTATCATTTCCATATATGATTTCATACTTTTTTATTTTATGTGTCTTAGTTGCTCAGTCATATCTGACTCCTTGCAACTCCATGGCCCACCAGACTCTTCAGTTCATGGAATTTTCCAGGCAAAGAATACTGGAGCGGGTGATCATTCTTTTCTCCAGAGGATCTTCCCAACCCAGGGATCAAACCTGGTCTCCCACATTGCAGGCAGATTCTTTACTGCCTGAGCCACCAAGGAAGCACTATTATTACATTTACTGTATGTTGGTATGTGGACTTTTTGTTCAGTGTTGCAGTGAATGTTCTTTACATAGCTCCTCATGCATTTTTGTGAGTTTCTCATATAGAAATTACATTAAATTTCTGAGCATATGCATTTTAAGCTTTGCTGGGTATAATCAAATTACACTTTATTGTAGTTATATAAATGTCCATGTAGCTCACCCAGATCACAAGATTAATACTGTATCAAATTGAAATTTTATTTTTATTTTTTTTCATTGTGCAGATAGAGTAACATTTCATGTTTCTGTACACTAGGATTTTCTGTTCTGTTGATTGTCTGTAGGGGCTTTAACTTTTAATTACTAGGTTTCAGTAGTTGATAGAATAAGAAATACTTTCTAGTTATAACATATGCAATTTCAAGACCAAAAGGGATGATGGTAAAGTCAGCCAAATTTGTACTTACTGTTTCAAAAAGTTAATAGATAGTCTCTTTAATTAATATGAGATCTGGAAACATTACTGTGTTATTTAAAGAAATTAAATTAACCATCAGGAATAGAAACTTAGTTAACAGAAATTGCCTGTCGACAGTAGCACTAGCAGTTGGTAAGGGGAGTTTCTTTCAGTAAGTTCACGTATACACAAAAATTTATATGTATACACATATACAACATTTTTGTAAGAACACACAGGAGGATGGACAACTGCAACCAGCACTGAATCTGAAAAAGGGAAAGCACAGGGAGTGGGTAAAAGGAATGCTTGGAATGTTTATTTTTCACTATATACTATTTTTTTCCCCTTGTGACTCTGTTACCCATTAAAAAATAGATAAAATATAATTTTAAAAAATCAAGTTAACCAAGCTGTAATCTGTTTTAAGTATCCCTAGAAGATAGTAGCTGTTAAGATATTTTTAAAAAATCTTCAGAGGAAAAAAGAGAAAAAAAGAAGTTATACATATTATCTCTATTTAATGGGCTATAAATTCCTGTATATTGAGAATGTAGGGAGGTGATAATTTGATCTGTCATAAAAATGTTCATATTGGTAATAGGTTTACAAAAGACCTCTAATATTTTCTGAACTATGTACTTTATATTTGTTGCACTGATGATAATGTCTTAAGGGAAACAGCCCATTTATTAACTTTGAAATACCATTTTACAGGTTATAAAGTTTAAGGTCATTCATCTTTCTTAACATAGACTCTCCACTTATCATTTTGTAGAACATGGTGACATTGGCAATTGAGAAGTTACTACTGGGTTCTTTTATACGCATTTTACATTTCATATTCATATCAGGGAAATCTAATTGTAGGATTTCATCTCCTTTCTTTCTTCCCTTCTGTCACCCTATGATTTCCAACCCTTCCTCAAATTTGCATACATTGACATTTTCAGCATTTTAAAATTAGACAGCTTTATTTTGATAAGCTCGAATATGAAAGCATCCAGCAATTATGCCTCATTGATATTCAATACTAGTAAGTGCACTTCTCACTAGTAAGTGTACTTCTCAGGCTCTCAGGGCTAGCATTTATCATTTTCAGACCTATCTCCTCATGTGCTTTGTTTTGATACCCCCTTAATTTCCAAATCTATATCTAATATCTAAATCTTCTACAAAGTTGTAAAGTATTATGATACTGTAGGGACCATTTTTATGACTTTCCCACAATAGATACAGAAATTAAATTATCAGATTTTTCTGACTCATATTTAATTCATTTAAGAAGGAAGGCAATGATGAGAATTTCAAAACATTGTTTAATAATAAGCTAAATATATTTATAATATACCTTATTAATTACTGATGGCTTATTTTAAAAATATCCAAATTTTGCACTTTCAAACAGCATTCTGTATCTCACTGTTTCTGTAGATCAGAAGTCTGGAAACAATTTGGCATCTGTTAGAACTGAAGTCAGGTTGTCTACCAGGGTACTGACTCATCTGGAAGCTTCTCTATGGAAGATTCTGTTTCAGGTATTGTTCAAGGCCACGAAGAGATTCATTTCCTTAAGGTTGTATAAAGTAAATCCTTATATACTTGCCACCTATCAGCTGAAGATCCCTCTCAGCTGCTAGAAACCATCTTGAGTTCCTTACCTGATGTTTGCCCCTTCTCACAATACAGGAACTTGCTTTTGAACACCTTCAAGAGGAGCATCTTGTGCTATTTCAAATATCTTTTAAAAACACAACTGATTAGGTCAAGCCAACCTGACCTAAAAAGAAACATGATTAATTCAAAATAACTGATTGCAAAACCCCTTTGGTTTTCTTTTAAAGGTCACCTAAATCATGGGAATTTTATGTAATCATATTGATTATTCCCATCCAAACTCAAGGAGATGAAATTATGTAAGGAGCATCTATTAGGCTGCAGTAATCCTTGTGACCATTTTAGAGTTTTGTTTACCATAATGCCTTATTTTGTCGCTACTACCTGAACTGTGAATTACTGATTTTTGTTTGTTTGTTGTTTGTTTACTCAATAATTAAATAAAGCAAGCACATATTTGAATGTCAGCTACTATCCAAAATCTAGAATAAGTAAGGTCTTGGTTCTCAAAGAATTATGGTGATTTTATTCCACTGAAAGTGAAAATGAAGTCGCTCAGTCGTGTCTGACTCTTTGTGACCCCATGAACTGTAGCCTACCAGGACCCTCAGTCCATGGGGTTTTCCAAGCAAGAATACTGGAGTGGGTTGCCATTTCCTTCTCCAGGGGATCTACCTGACCCAGGGATCGAACCCAGATCTCACATATTGTAGGCAGACGCTTTACCGTCTGAGCTACCAGGGAAGCCCCACTGGATCGTCATAAATCACGCTTATATGAGAAGAATTATGACAGGAAAAGTTATTTCATGACTCTTACAACAATCCATTGCTCAACAGAGTCTATTGGAACTTGGTTACCTATGTTGGGAATTACTGCTTCCTCCACAAGAACAATGAGTCTCTCCTAAATGATGCTCTTCACCTTGGATAAAGTGTTTGCTTTCAAGTCTTCTCTTTGTAGTTAATTCCTGAATCATTCATTTCCAGATATTCAAGCTGGGTTTAGAAAAGGCAGAGGAACCAGAGATCAAATTGCCAACATCCTTCAGATCACTGCAAAAACAAGAGAGTTCCAGAAAAACATTTATTTCTGCTTTATTGATTATGACAAAGCCTTTGTGTGAATCACAATAAACTGTGGAAAATTCTTCGAGAAATGGGAATACCAGACCACCTGACCTGCCTCCTGAGAAATCTGTATGCAGGTTAAGAAGCAACAGTTAGACCTGGACATGGAACAACAGACTGGTTCCAAATCCAGAAAGGAGTATGTCAAGCCTTTATATTGTCACCTTACTTATTTAACTTATATGCAGAGTACATCATGAGAAATGCTGGGCTGAATGAAGCACAAGCTGGAATCAAGATTGCCAGGAGAAATATCAATAACCTCAGATATGCAGATGATATCACCCTTATGGCAGAAAGAGAAGAAGATCTAAAGAGCCTCTGGATGAAAGTGAAAGAGAAGAGTGAAAAAGTTGGCTCAAAACTCAACATTCAGAAAACTAAGATTATGGCATCTGGTCCCATCACTTCATGACAAATAGATGGAGAAACAGTGAAAAGAGTGACAGACTTTATTTTGGGGGGAGGAGGGGGGCTCCAAATTCACTGCAGATGGTAACTGTAGCCATGAAATTAGAAAACTGTAGCTCCTTGGAAAAAAAGTTATGACCAACCTAGACAGGAGATTAAAAAGCAGAGACATCACTTTGCCTGTAAAGATCCATCTCGTCAAAGCTTTGGTTTTTCTAGTCGTTGTATGGGTGTGAGGGTTGGAGTATAAAGAACGCTGAGCACTGAAGAATTGATGCTTTTGATCTGTGGTATTGGAGAAGACTCTTAAGAGTCCCTTGGACTGCAAGGAGGTCCAACCAGTCCATCCTAAAGAAATCAATCTTGAATATTCTTTGGAGGGACTGATGCTGAAGCTGAAACTCCAACATCTTGGCCACCTGATGGGAAGAACTGACTCATTTGAAAAGTCCCTGATGTTGGGAATGATTGAAGGTGGGAGGAGAAGGGGACAAGAGAAGATGAGATGGTTGAATTCATCTCCACTCAATGGACATGAGTTTGAGTAAGCTCCAGGAGTTGGTGATGGACAGAGAAGCCTGGTGTGCTGCAGTCCATGGGGTCTCAGAGTTGGACACTGCTGAGTGACTGAACTGACCTGAAATGAATCAATGATACACTTTAAAGCACATGGAATATGTCTGCAGGCAAAGATCTGTGCTTATAATGTGATCAATAAGAAAATAATTAATACTTGAATGGATAGTGTTAAAACAGATTACGTGCATAGATGATTTAAAAATAACAAGAGCTGAGGATATTATATAAAGACCTTGAATCAATTATATCATCTGAGAATCCAAACTGATAAATGAAGATGTCACAGTATATCATAATTTTAAAACATAATCCACTTTTTTTAAATTGAAAACCATAGATAAGTCACTTAACCTCTCTAAATAGATAAAATTTTTCTCAATTGTAAAATTGATCATACTTGCTTCAGATGTTTAAGAGTGGGCTGGGACTTTACATGGCTATACCAATTAAGGGTAAAATATGCATTTTTTGGATGTGACTATGTCAATAAATGAAGGCAGAACATACTGAATTAACTATATATAATTTTATGTTTCTTCATTAGTAAATATTAATATATTTATATAGATTTACATATTTTATGATTATTCCTTTTATTCACAATTAAGGATTGAGCACTTTTGCTTAAAGAATGTAAACCAGAATGAAACTACATATCACTGGATTACATATTTTAATATAATTAGAACTAATAGTGAGGTGATTGTGAACGGATTTGTAACAAAATATTAGACAACAGCATGGGCTACTCAGTGTAAAATAATTTCAACACAGTAAAACAGCATGCATATTGTGTATATGACAATATTTATATTTTTAAGAATCCCTCTAAGGGAAGAAATCAGAAGATTTTTAAAAATTAAATAAAATTTAGATCTGAAATACTCAGAAAAGGTATTTTTTGAGTACTTCCAGGGGAGGTGGCTGGCTATTAGGTGTCCGTAATTGCCTATTTGTCACCCTGTGCTTTTGTCTTGACCAAACTTTAATCAGACTTCTCTCCTTCCCGCTGGTCTCTGAGCTCTCTTTCCCTCTGAGGTGAGCAAGCACTGAAAAGTGGTACGGACTCCCTTACCAACTTATCCTGAGAACACCCTGACCACGGCAAAACACTTTTCTTGTCAGATCCTGCTGATCATTTTTGCTCATTTACTCAGCTTCCCCTTACTTACTACCTATCCCTCCCTATAAATAAATGCCTCTGTCCATTCGAATTTAAGTCACTTTCTGTTCTTAACTTTGGGTTGTTCTCCCTGTTATAATAGTCTTTCTCATTAACAGGTAAGTGTGTATGTGCTCAGTCATTCAGTCATATCTGACTCTTTGTGACCCCATGGACCACAGCCCACCAGGCTCCTTGGTCCATGGAATTTTCCAGGCAAGAATACTGGAGCGGGCTGTCATTTCAAACTCCAGTGGATCTACCCAAACCAGGAAGCAAACCCTCATGTCTTACATCTCCTGAATTGGCAGGCGGATTCTTTACCTGTTGCACCACCTGCACGCATTCATGCTAAGTCACTTCAGTTTCTGACTCTTTGAAACTCTATGTAGCCCTCCAGGCTCCTCTGTCCACAGGATTCTCCAGGCAAGAATACTGAAGTGGGTTGCCATTTCCTTCTCCAGGGGATATTCATGATCGAGAGATCAAACTCATGTCTCTCATGTCTCCTGCATTGGTCGGTGAGTTCTTTACCACTAGCACCACCTGTGAAGCCTCAGTTAATATTTCCCCATCTAAATCAATCCGGTTTTTGTTTGTCAGTGGATAACTTATTAAACATAATCAGGTTTACATGTTCTGGAAAAATAATGATGTGACCCTATTAAACAATTTTAGAACAAATGGAACTAGAAAGCATATACTCAACATGTTTATTTTAGAGTCTAAGAATCTTACTTTACAGAAACCAAGTTTCTGTTGATCTCCTAGACTGATCAAATTTAATGGTACCACAATTCAATAAAATTCTTCTTAAACTCATCTAATGTTGTTGTTGTTTAGTCGCTAAATTGTATCTAACTCTGCAACACTGTGGACTGAAACACGTCAGACTTCCCTATCCTTCACTATCTCCTGGAGTTTGATCAGATTCATATCCATTGAGTTGGTGATGCCATCCAACCATCTCATCCTATGCTGTCTCCTCCTCCTCCTGCTCTCAATCTTTCCTGGCATCAGGGTCTTTCCCAGTGAGTCACCTCTTCTCATAAGGTGACCAAAGTATTGGAGCTTCAGCTTCAGCATCAGTCCTTCCAATAAATATTCTGGGTTGATTTCCTTTAGGATTGACTGGTTGGATCTCCTTGCAGTCCAAGGGACTCTCAAGGATCTTCTTCAGCAAAATTTGAAAGCATCAATTCTTCAGAGCTAAGCCTTCTTTGTGGCTCAACTGTCACATCTGTACATGACTACTAGAAAAACCATAGCTTTGACTATATGGACCTTTGTCAGCAAAGTAATATCTCTGCTTCCTAATATGTCGTCTAGGTTGGTCAAAGCTTTTCTTCCAAGGAGCAAATGTTTGTTTTTTGTTTTTTGTTTTTTTTAAATTTTGTGGCTGCAGTCACTGTCCACAGTAATTTTGGAGCCCAAGAAAATAAAATCTGTCACTGCTTCTACTATCCCCACATCTATTTGCCATGAAGTGATGGCATCGGATGCAAAATCTTAGTTGTTTAATGTTGAGTTTTAAGCCAGCTTTCTCACTCCAGTATTTTGACCCTCATCAAGAGGCTTTTTAGTTCCTCTTCGCTTTCTGTGATTAGAGTGGCATCATCTGCATATGGGAAGTTGTTAATATTCCTCCTGCTAATCTTGATTCCAGTTTGTGATTCATCCTGCCAAGTTTTTGCATGATGCACTCTGCATAGAGGTTAAATAAACAGGGTAACAATGTATAGCCTTATCATACTCTTTTCCTGGTTTTGAACCAGTCAGTTCTTCCATGTCCTGTCCTTAACTTTGCTTCTTGACCCACATATAGGTTTCTCAGGAGACAGGTAAGGTGATCTTATATCCCCATCTTTTTAAGAAATTTCCGCAGTATTTAGTGGTCCACAGAGTCAAAGACTTTAGCATAGTCACTGAATCAGAAGTAGATGCTTTCTGTAGTCCCCTTGCTTTCTCTATGATCCAGTGAATCCTGCCAATTTGAACTCTAGTTCCTCTGTCTTTTTAAAACCCAGCTTGTACATCTGGAGGTTCTCAGTTCATGTACTGCTGAAGCCTAGCTTGAAGGATTTTGAGCATAACCTTATCAGTAAGGTTATGTTCAATGTATCTATTACCAATATAAGTTAAACTCAAATTTGAATAGGATTATTCATTTTCTTAAAGTTATCCCTGAATTATAGATACTTACAATTTTATTTTACACACATATATTTTTAAAACAAGAATAAATTGTGCTGATGTAAAACAAACAATTGTACATATGTATATTATGTGCATATATGTATATACATATGTGTATATATATTTGTGTATATACATATATACACACATAATACATATATGTATACTATGCATGTCTATATGTAAATGTATACACATATCTATCTGTTTATCTATCTTATGTCTGTTATCAATTTATACCAAGAGAGACAAAGAGGAACAGACTACATCTGATATTTGGACCCCAAATTTCTCAGCTAAATAATGGGAAACAAAATATGTCCAATGGAAGCATTTGTTACAAAGTCTGCTTTGACTGGAACTTAATATATTTTTATTCCATATACTGTAAATAGTTGTACACTTCCTTGCAGTAACATAAGCTTGATGGAAGGATGCCATCCTAGACACTGAAAGGAGTCTCATACAATGTAGGATACAGGTACCTATCATTTTCGTTTCTAAAACCCTAAAACATCCTGAACTACATAATACGTCTACATCCATTTTTAGGATCACGCTTTGAAAACCCACATATATCATTCAGTTCAGTTCACCCTCTCAGTCACGTCTGATTCTTTGCAACCCTATGGACTACAGCATGCCAGGCTTCCCTGTCCTTTACCAACTCACGGAGCTTACTCAGACTCATGTCCATCGAGTCAGTGATGCCATCAAACCACCTCATCCTCTGTTGTCCCCTTCTCCTTCTGCCTTCAATCTTTTCCAATATGTCAGTCTTCCTACCAGGTGACTAATATAATGGAGTTTCAGCTTCACAATCAGTTCTTCCAATGAATATTCAGGACTGATTTCCTTTAGGATGGATTGGTTTGATCTCCTTGCAGTCCAAGGGACTCTCAAGAGTTTTCTCCAACACCACAGTTCAAAAGCATCAATTCTTCTGCACTCAGCTTTCTTTATAGTCCAACTCACACATCCATACATGACTGCTAGAACAACCATAGTTTTGACTAGAAGGACCTTTGTTGGCAAAGTAATGTCTCTACTTTTTAATATACTGTCTAGATTGGTAATAACTTTTCTTCCAAGGAGCAAGCGTCTCAATTTCATGGCCGCAGTTACCATTTGCAGTGATTTTGGAGCCCAAGAAAATAAAGTCTCTCACTGTTTCCATTGTTTCTCCATCTATTTGCCATGAAGTGACGGGACCAGATGCAGTGATCTTAGTTTTCTGAATGTTCAACTTTAAGCCAAATTTTTCACTCTCCTTTTTCACTTTCATCAAAAGGCTCTTTAGTTCCTTTCACTTTCTGCCACAAGAGTGGTGTCATCTGCATATCTGGAGTTATTGATATTTCTCCTGGAAATCTTGATTCCAGTTTATGCTTCGTCCAACTCAGTGTGTCTCATGATGTACTCTGCATATAAGTTAAATAAGCATGGTGACAGTATACAGCCTTGACATACTCCTTTTCCTATTTGGAATCAGTCCGCTGTTCCATGTCCAGTTCTATTGTTTCTTGACCTGCATACAGATTGTTCAGAAGGCAGGTGAGGTAGTCTGATATTCCCATCTCTTTAAGAATTTTCCACCATTGGATGTGATCTATACAGTCAAAGCCTTTGGCATAATCCATAAAACAGAAGTAGGTGTTTTTCTGTATCTCTCTTGCTTTTTCTATGATGCAATGGATGTTGGCAATTTGATCTCTGGTTCCTTATATATCATTACCTGCACATATATAGAGATATGGTTATGGAGTTTCTTTTTAAGGGAGGTAGAGTTCAGTGAGAGTGCCTAACTGTTTCTTAAGACCACTCATAACATTACTTCCTTAAGCAGTAGAAATATTTTGCAGTTTGAAGCAATGCTTTTATTTTTTAAAACTCTTAGAACAAAATACCCTTATAAGAACTGAACGCCTGGAATTGTCTTTTTAATGTGAAAAATTATAGTATATTTTCATAGTAGTTAATGAATCCTCAACACATGAAGGTAAAAATCAAAGAAGTAATTCACTTTAAAATACACTTAGAAATGTTTACATTTTTGTTGTTTCTGATTAGATTTTTTTTAAAAAACCTTAGTTTTGATCATTTATTTTTGGCTACAATGGGTCTTTTGCAGCTGTGGAGTTTTTCTCTGGTTTTGGTGAGCAGTGTGCTGTTTTGTAGTTGCAGTGTTTGGGCCTCTCGTTGCAGTGGCTTCTCTCAATGTGAAACACAGTCTCTAAGGCACCTGGGTTTCAGTAGTTGCGACAAGTGGGCACAGTAGTTGCAGTTCCTGGGCTCTGGAGCACAGGCTCCATAGTTGTGATGCATAGCATCGCACCTTCCTGGCATGTGGGATCTTACTGAACAAGGGACTGAACCTGTGTCTCCTGTATTGGCAAGTGGATTCTTTATCACTGAGTCACTAGGGAAGCTCTTACTTTTTTCTTTTAATTTGTTTAAGTATTAAAAAAAAAAAGTTTTCATGTTCCACATTACTTGTTTTAAACATTATTTTTTTGTTTTGTCTTTTACTTCTTTTGCAAAATGGAATGTTTTCACAGATGCATGTTCCTCAGTAGCATCCTTTTTTTATTTACTAATATAATAGCACTGATGAAATTATTTGGAAAATGTTCTTATATATCTGTTCTCTTGTAAAATATATGGTCTAATAATATTCCTAACATTTTCTTGAACTACATGGAGCTACTTACTCAGTCACAGACACAGGTGATCAAATAAACTGAAGCCTGTCTCATCAGGAGTCTTGCATGCCAGAGAACAGAACTGAACAGAAAACTTTCCCCACGATGATGATCCCAAAGACAAAACTTGCCCATTTCTATTTCACAATCCACATGTTGTTTTACAATGTAAATTTACTCTGTAAGTAAGTTTATCTCATGTAGAGGTAGCCATCTCTGTCACCTCCCCCTGAATATGGGTACCTGTGACTACGGTGTGGTCAAAATAAGACTTTATGGGTTTTGCGACTAGAAGGTAAAAAGGTACACAGCTCGGCTACATGGCTATTTTGGACATTTTCTCTGGGAAAAGTCCACATGCCCTGAGATTGCCAAGCTGGAGAGGCCTTGTATTACTGCTCCAGGCAACAGCTCTAGCTGAATTTCCAGCCAACAGAAAGTATTGTCAGCCAGTCATGTAAGCAAGTCGTTATGAATGCTCAGTGCTCAGATTATTGTAGTCCCAGCTGACACCTAACTGAAATGATATGAGACTTCCAAGAGCTGTCTAGTAGTGCTCCAGCCAAAGCCTGAGCTGCAGAGTCCAAGAGCATAAGAGAATGGTTACTGTTTAGTACCACTAAGTTGGGATGGTATGGTACTCAGTCACAGAAATGTGGGACAATATTTTAATGCTAATAATATTTATAATGATACTCCTTATTAGTGAGATGCATTTAAGTTATTTAATTCAAGGAAATCAGAAAGATGCATATGATGAAAATATAAATGGATAGTGTGGCGAGAAATTTTTATGTATCAAAGTTTTCAGTGTAATTTACTTTACAAGACTTATTTATTTAATTGCTAACATATATCAAAGTATTCTATTACCCCAGTACTTACTTAGTCACTTTTCATTAATTTCCTTACTTTATATTTGCCAGAAAGATGAATTACTTTTTACTGATGCAGGAGTGGATATTGAACAGATAATATATTTTCAAATATAGAACACATGGCAAGTAACAGCTCTAGCAAATCTTAAAACTCTTTTTGTACTCTAGTGTGTGTATTCAGCAAAGAAAGTCATCATAATGACTTAATATTACACTGAATATACTTTTGATGCTTTACAAAATTACATAGTTTCTCCCCCCATACATTCTTTCATTTTCTGTTATTACATTTTATTAGATTTTTTAAAAAATTTTCTGCAGGTTGTTTATTTTATGTGCTTGCTTATCTTACACAAATGAATAGATTTTGTGCTGAACAAGTGGCATTAGCCAACCAGTTACGGTTTGGGATATTAAAAAGCCCAGCTGTCAAACAGTAGGAGAACTATGAAAATGTTGCCTTTGGTAAGGTTAATTATTTAGTTTTGCTGCATGTTTAGAACCTGATGGCTATTTAAACAGTTTGTGTTCTGTGAATCTTGACAAATGAGGCAATATAGTATCACTCATATCCTGAAGGGTGCATTTAAAGTCATTTGCAAATTAAAATTTATATATTATTCTGAATAATATATATATATTAGATATATATATATATATTATAAATATATGTATAATAGATAGATAAATAGATGGAAAAGAGTAAAGGCTAGGTATCTTGGTGGCATAAACATAGCAACCATTTCAAACTTAGACTGTGTGAAATGTGAAAAGGACACTAGTTGTTATAAACATCCTAAAAGAACACTTTGGTAAGAATAATATTTCTATTTGTAGGTCCACTGTATAGTTGCAAACAACATTAATGTTGTCTTTATTGACTAGTTAAAAAAAAAAAAACTCCTTAGAAAGTGTTTTGAAATATGCCACAGGATCAATTTGCTTTGAGTTACATTACTATTTTTAAGAATTTTTTTGTACTTGGTTTCTAGACAGTGAAGCAGAAATTAGAATGCTTCGTACTGAAGAATTTTGTGAGAACAGGTTCTTTTCTAAACACAATTGTAAAATGCAATAGAAAATATATTTGATACATATTGTGAAGTGTTTGAAAACTTGAAATCAACAATTGTCTTCCATTTTCTCTGGAGGTGCATAAAGTTTCTAGAAGATGATACACTGACAAATCCTAGGTCATTTTTTAACAATATGTTATCTACCTATTATTTCTTTTGGTAACAGCTCATTGATTACTCACTACTGGAAGACCACTTTTATGAAAAGTTTTTTCTTCCTGATTTCCATGGCGCTCTCATTCCCATGAGAATGCATTCTGCTATTCCAGCACTATGTTATAGTGAGTGAAAGTCTATATCCATCTTATACTTTCTATAGGGATGCCACATGCTTATTTCTTTTGGGGGAACCTGATACTGCTTGAGGATACTATGAGAGGAATAAAACACATATTCTCCCCCACTTTCAAATATCACAAAATGTAAATTCTATAACCCACCAGTAGGCCACCCATGTCTAAGCTCCCAAAGAATTCTCCTCCAATTCCAATCAACAGCAATTCTGTATTTTTCCTTATATTATTGGTTAGCTTCATTTCTACATAATAGAAACCAGCAATTGGAATTTTAAGTTAAATGCATAGTAGTATTTACAACAGCAGGTTTCTCTGGTAGCTCAGCTAGTAAAGAATCTGCCTGCAATGCCAGAGACCTGGTTTGATTCCTATATCAGGAAGGTTCCCTGGAGAAGGGATAGGCCATCCACTCTAGTATTTTTGGGCTTCCCTGGTGGCACAGACAGTAAAAATTCTGTCTGCAATGCAGGAGATCTGGGTTTGATTCTTGGGTTGGGAAGATCCCCTGTAGGAGGACATGACAACCCACTTCAGTATTCTTGCCTGGAAAATCCCATGGACAGAGGAGCTTGGTGGGCTACAGAACACAGAGTCATAAAGAGTCAGACAGGACTGAATGACTAAGCATAGCACAGCACATTTACAACAGCATCATAAAATGAAATTTTTAAGTGTAAACCTAGCAAAGTATACATAAGATCTCTATGCAAAAAATTATAAAACTTTGATACAAAAATCCAATAAAATTAAAAATATGGGTAGCTACTCATGATTATGGTATGGAAGACTCAATATTAGTGAAAATACAAATGCTCCTCACTCAACTGTAGATTAAACACAACCCCAAGGAAAATCCCAGAAAAATATTTTGTTCATATTTACAAACAGATTTCAAGTTTATATTCAACATATCCAAGACAACACTAAAATAGAAAAAAACTGGAAAACTAAAACTACAGAAATTCAATGGATAGCAGTTTAAAAATCAGCAAAATACCTGAAAAGATTTTTCACCAAAGGAAACAGGCAGATGGTGAGTAAACATGAATGATGCTCATCATCATTTTTCATCATGAACTTCAAAGTAAAGAAACAATGAGATATCTTTGCACACTAATTAGAATGGCTAAAATGCCAAATGCTGGTAAGGATATAGAGCAATGGGAACTCTCATCCATTACTTGTGGGAACGCAAAATGATACTTGTACTTTGGAAGACAGTTGGTCAGTCAACTGTCAAATTGATCCAACAATTTTGTTCCTAGATATTTACCCAACTGATTAAAAACCTGTACTTACACAGGAAATCACACGACACTATTTAGAGCAGTTTTATTTAAGATCACTAAAGCTATAAACCACAAAGACATCACTCAAAAGGTAAATGGATAAATACATAACAGTACATCTATACATGAAATACTTTTTCAGCAACAAAAATAAACTGTAAAGCAATATAAAGACATGAAGTATTAAGTGAAAATAGCCATTTTGAAAGTCTACATACTTCATGATTCCAACTTTATAATATTTTGGAAAAGGTAAAATTATTGAGATGACAAAATTATTAGTGGCTAATTGGGTTTGGGGTGAGGAATGTATAAGTGAAACACAGGGGCTTCTTAGGATAGCCCACTTATTCTGCAGGATACTCTAATAAAAGATAAAAGACATTATGCACTTCTCAAAACCTATGGAGCTTCTCAGCAAGAAGAATTAATCTTGATGTGTAAAAATGCACAAAAAAGTTGTGCAGGGTCAAGGATCCCAGAATTCCTTCAGGCTAAGACAAGAAAATCCAGTTGTATTACAAATATATGAAAAAAATCTTTATTTTTTTTTTGACATTTTGCATAACCATATTTATTTTAGTATTATGCCTAATACCCGAGAGGTGGAAGCAACCTAAATGTCCATGGAAAAATGAATAGATAAAAGAAAATATGGTAAATATGTACAATGGAATATTATTCATCCTTAAAAAAGAAGGAAATCCTGTCATATGCTACAACATGGAAGAAGCTTAAGGACATCATGTTAAGTGAAACTGGAAATAAGTTATTCACAAAAAGGCAAATAGTATATGATTCCACTTATATGAGGTATCTAAAGTAGTAAAATACATAGAAACAAAATAGAATAGTGGATGCCATGATTTGAAGTGAGGGGGAGATAGGGAGCTGCTGTTGCATGGGTACAGAGTTACAGTTCTGCAAGATAAAAAAGCCCTAGAGAGCAGTACAACAGTGTGAATATAGTTAACACTACTGAATATAATTAATATTCATAGCAATGTGAATATAGCTACGACTATAATTAAGAATGGTTAAGATAGTAAATTTTGTCTTACGTGTTTTTAAAAAACAGTTAAAATTATGCAAAACTTCCAGGCCCAGAGATCACAGCACCATCTTACAAAATTCTCACTAAAGGTAAAAGGTTGATGACCAAAGAAATTTGGGGGATGAGTGAGGTGGGTAGCCTATCTCTTCTCCAAGGGATCTTCCCAACCCAGGAATTGAACAGGGGTCTCCTACATTGCAGACAGATTCTTTACCAACTGAGCTATGAGGGAAGCCTTATAGATGCTTTGAGGATTAGAGCAATAAATACATAAAATGAGAGCCTGGAGCACTCTGCAGTGCAAAAAAATAAAGCAATGTTAAAAAAAAAAAAAAAAAAGATGGTGCTACTTTAAAAGAGCACAGTAGCTAACTGAGAAATTTCCCAGTGGCCCGATCTGGAGAAACTAGGACAAGAAAAATAAAGAAAGAAAGAAAGAAGTAGTACTGAGTTCTAATGTGAAGTACAATATAAGCATTCATCAGTCTATACGGATATAAATAAATGATTGAACAAAGTAGTAAACAAGAGAGAAGATACAAATTCCATGCAGAATTTCAGATAGCTTACATACAATAGGTATTCTACCCTCATAAGCGGGGACATAACTTGTGAACTGTGCACAGTGTGAGTATAAAAGTGTGAGCTGTACATACGGACTTCCTTTCAACCTGCACTGTATGGAGAGGGGAAAAAATCAAGAAATTTTACTGTGAGTTAACCTGACAACATTACCTCAGCCAGGAGATCAAAGCCAGAATTATCACTTATAATTCATGTTGATAAAAAGTACCTTTGATATGGCATGATGAAAATAGCACACTAATTCTGTGCTCTTTCTCACCCAAAACCCATAATCCCATTCTTATCATGAGAAAAAAAATGCTAGATAAATTTTAATACATAACCAGTACTCCTCAAACTGCTTATCAGAAACAAAGAAAATTTGAGAAACTGCCACAGATGAGAAGATTAAAGAGACATGACTAAATGTAATTTACTTTATGCACAAACCTGGACTAGGAGAAGGGCAAGAAATAAAAACTTAGGAAATCTAATAGACTATAGACTTTACTTAATAAAAGTGTATTAATAGTTGTTCATTAATTGAAATGAGTATATCATTCTAATAGAAGATATTGAGAATGGGGAAACTGAGCTGAGCTATATGAGAACACTTTCTACTGTCCGCTTAATTTTTTAATAAATCTAAAGTGGTCCTAAAAAATAAAATGTATCTAAAAAGCAATTATTCAAAGGAAAACATACTATAATAATAAAAATAATTTGTATTACAACATCATTACAGATAGTCAATGAATTTTCTACATAGTCAAATTCTATATGCTTAATTTATGTATATTAAGATTTAATAATGTACCGTAAATTAACTTCTGAGAAAAAGTCTCTGTGGATGAATTTTTTTTCAAGTTATGTACTTATTTGTGAATAAGTTCCTTTATACATTCCAGGCTGCCCACAACAGACTTCTGTAGATATGAATGGAAAAGTGTTGTCACTATGTTTAGAGCGCAGTTAAGAAGAAATTGTCTCCACGTTGTTACATATAATTGTAAGATTAGTAATATTGTATTTTGTTGTTGCTGTTCAGTCGCTAAGTTGTACCCAGTTCTTTGCAACCCCATGGATTCCAGCATGTCAGGCTTCCCTGTCCTTTACTATCTCCCTGAGTTTGTTCAAATTCATGTCCATTGAGTCAGAGATGGCATCCAGCCATCTCATCCTCTGTCGCCCCTTTCCCCACCTGAACTCAATCTTTCCCAGCATCAGAGTCTTTTCCAACGAGTTCACTCTTCATGTCAAGTGGACAAAGTATTGGACCTTCAGCATCAGTCTTTCCAATGAATATTCAAGGTTGATGTCCTTTAGGATTGACACGGATTGACAGGTTTGATCTCCTTGCATTCCAAGGGACTCTCAGGAGTCTTCTCCAGCATCACAGTTTGAAAACATCAGTTCTTTGGTGCTCAGCCTTCTTTATGGTCTAACTCTCACATTCACACATGACTACTGGAAAACCCATAACTTTGACTATATGGATCTTTGTCAATGAAGCAATGTCTCTGTGTTCTAACACATCTAGGTTTCCCATAGCTTTTCTTTTAAAGAGCAAGTGTCTTTTAATTTCATGGCTGCAGTCACCATCCACTGATTTTGGATCCCAAGAAAATAAAATCTGTCACTGTTTCCACTTTTCCCCCATCTATTTGCTTCCCTGTTAGCTCAGCTGGTAAAGAATCCGCCTGCTATGTGGGAGACCTGAGTTCAATTCCTGTGTGGAGAAGATCCCCTGGAGGAGGGCATGGCAACCCACTCCAGGATTCTTGCCCGGAGAATCCCCATGGACAGAGGAACCTGGCAGGCTACAGACTGAAAGGTTGTTGCTGAACAATAAGACGCCAGGATTCTTGGCCTCCGGAGGAGACGAATTCAATCCGGGGTCAGAGACGAGGCTGGATCGCTCAGAGCTTTTGTGTAATAAAGTTTTATTAAAGTATAAAGGAGATAGAGAAAGGTTCTGACATAGGCATCAGAAGGGGGCAGAAAGAGTATCCCCCTCCTAGTCTTTAGCTGTAAGTTATATAGTCACTCACAGTCTGTTAATGAAAAGAAAGGAATGTCTTAGAATTTAGAATGGCACCAGATAATTCATCCCTGGCCATAAAATGATTGACTTGAATCTTGTAGAAGGACAGATTACCAAACAGTTTCATTTGCATAGGTTAGGGGAACAATATCTGAGCAGGTTAGGCCCAGACTAACTTATTGTCTGGGGTAAATGCATAGCACATTAACATACCTTAAGACAAGATTTCCATAAGAAAAAGAAATGTATTGGTTAACTCAAGGCTTGAGAGTAGTTAGCTTCAGGTGAAACCAGGTGTCATGACAACACAGCATTTTAAGAGAAACCTCTTTTTAAATTTGTATAGAGAAGGAAAAAATATCGCTGGTTTGTTTCCTCCTGCCGCTTAAGAGAGATAAAAATGTCTGGCACTTGCAGTCTATTTCCTCCGTTTGGAGACCCCTGGTCTTCCTGCCTGTTACCCTTTCAAGACCATGGGGTCACAAAGAGGCAGACTCGACTGAATGACTATGCACAGCACACGGTACATTTGCCATGAAGAGATGAGGCCATATGTCAAATCTTAGTTTTTTGAATGCCGAATTTTAAGCCAGCTTTTTCATTCTCCTCTTTCACCCTCAACAAGAGGGTCTTTAGTTTCTCTTCACTTTTTCCCATTAGAGTGGTGTCATCTGCATATCTGAGGTTGTTGATACTTCTCCCAGCAATCTTGATTCCAGCTTGTGATTCATCTAGCCTGGCATTTCCAATGGTGTACGGTGCATAATAGTTAAATAAGCAGGGTAGAAATACACAGACTTGACGTGCTCCTTTCCCGATTTTGAATCAGTCAGTTGTTCCATATCTGGTTCTAACTTGCTTCTTGACCTTCAGGTTTCTCAGGAGACAGGTAAGGTGGTCTGGTATTCCCATTTCTTGCAGAATTTTCCTCAGTTTGTTGATCCACACAGTCAAAGTCTTTCATGTAGTCAATGAATCAGAAGTAGATTGTTTGTTTGTTTTAATTTCCTTGCTTTTTCTAT
Organism: Muntiacus reevesi; assembly: GCF_963930625.1. Taxonomy (NCBI): domain Eukaryota; kingdom Metazoa; phylum Chordata; class Mammalia; order Artiodactyla; family Cervidae; genus Muntiacus; species Muntiacus reevesi. Next base: position 35,834,070 of record NC_089270.1, on the reverse strand, counting down.
GATCCAAAGGATGATGGCAATTTGATCTCTGGTTCCTCTGCCTTTTCTAAATCCAACTTGCTGACTTTTAGCTTGAAATAATTATCTCACTGAATAGAAGAATAAGTAATTATTTTTGCTACATAAACTTCTTTAGGTTACTGACATGAACAGTGTCACAAGAAGAAGTGAGCTTATAATTTGGGTATTTACAAGTATATCTAAACTTACTCTGTGAATTAGAAGACAGTAATAACTAGTATACATTTCCACTAATCATAAGAAAAACAACACATATCCATCCATCAATATCTTTGACATTCAAATGTTTGATATGATTATATTTTGCTTTGGCTGAAAAGAAGTAACAAAATGAACAGAATAAAGAAAGGAAAGAGGAAGGAGTAGGGGAGAAGAGGTAGGAGAAAAAGATGGGAGTGAAAGAAAAAGAAAGAACCAGTCTTATGTTGTGTTCAACCCAACATATTCACCCTTCCTTAGTCCAAGACCAGAAATATCATCTGGACTAGTATACATTCTCCATGTATGTTTTAAGATACATAAAACTTTAATATGTATCAAACATGACCATTTACAATCAATCAAAGGAAGATACAAACATTCTTAGATGGCCAAAATCATTTGATATGGTTGAACCAACACTGAGGAAGATGGATATTTTATAGTAACATTAACACAAACCAAATGATTATACCAAGGAGAAATAGTTTTGATTTATAAAACTTTAAGTTAATTCTTGGATCATGGTAGACAGCATATTTCCAGGAAAACTATTTCAATTAATATTGGCAGAGGGTAAAACAAACACAAAACAAGTGCACTGAATTTCAGTGTATCTTATTAAAAGTCTTAAAAATACTCCTTAGTATTTAATCACATTATATAGGCTTCTCGGGTGGCTCAGATGGGAAAGAATCCACCTGCAACGTGGGAGACCTGGGTTTGATTGCTGGGTTGGGAAGGATGTTGGGAAAGATGTTTTCAATCCCTGGAGGATGTTGAAAACCCACTCCAGTATTCTTGCCTGGAGAATCCCATGGACAGAGGAAGATGGCAGGCTACAGAAAGAGTTGGACATGATTGAGTGACAAAGCACAACACAGCACATATTATATAGAGTAAAAGGACTGATAAAATGATATCTAAAATGGCTTTTATTTGTTAGTTAACTTTAAAGAAAACATCTTGAAGCTGGTTCTGCTGAATAAAGGAATTTTACTTAAAATTCTTATTTATTGAAAAGGAAAATTTTTGGACAGCTTTCAGAAATTTAGCTCAGTGGGTAATAATATATACAATATATATAAGATATACTTTATATATTATATATCATAATATATAAATATACTATATATGTGCATAAATAACTATTGAATATCTTAAATCCTTATGTTAACAAATGTAGAAAAAACAGAAATTACTATCAGTTCAGTTTAATCATTCAATCATGTCCGACTCTTTGCAACCCCGTGAACTGCAGCACGCCAGGCTTTCCCATCACCAACTCCCAGGGCTTACTCAAACTCATGCCCATAGAGTCAGTGATGCCATCCAACCATCTCATGCCCTGTCATCCCCTTCTCCTCCTGGATTCTATCTTTCCCAGAATCAGGGTTTTTCCAGTGAGTCAGTACTTCTTATCAGGTGGTCAAAGTACTGGAGTTTCAAATTCAGCATCAGGCTTTCCAATGAATATTAAGGATAGATTTCTTAAGATTGACTGGTTTTATCTCCTTGAAGTCCAAGGAACTCTTGAGAGTCTTCTCCAACACCACAGTTAAAAAGCATCAATTCTTCTCTGCTCAGCATTCTTTATAGTCACACTTTCACACCCTTACATGACCACTGGAAAAACCATAGCTCTGACTAGATGGAGCTTTGCCAGCAATGTAATGGCTCTGCTTTTTAATATGCTGTGTAGGTCAGTCATAGCATTTCTTCCAAGGAGCAAGTGTCTTTGAATTTCATGGCTGCAGTCATCATCTGTAGTGATTTTGGTGTGTTAGGTCCATGAATCAGGTACATTGGAAGATGTCAAACAGGAAATGGCAAGAGTGAACACTGACATTTTAGGAATCAGTGAACTAAAATGGACTGGAATGGGTGAATTTAATTCAGATGACCATTATACCTACTACTATGGGCAAAAATCCCTTAGAAGAAATTGAGTGGCCATCATAGTCAACAAAAGAGTCCAAAATTCAGTAGTTGGGTGCAATCTCAAAAATGACACTATGGCCTCTGTTCGTTTCCAAGGCAAGCCATTCAATATCACAGTAATCCAAGTCTATGTCCCAACCATTAATGACAGAGAAGCTGAAATGGAATGGTTCTATGATGACCTACAAGACCTTCTAGAATGAACATCAAAAAATTGATGTCATTTTCATCATAGGGGACTGCAACGCAAAAGTAGGAGGTTGAGAGATACCTGGAGTAATGGGCAAGTTTGGCTTTGGAATACAAAATGAAGCAGACCAAAGGCTAACAGAGTCTTTCCAAGAGAACACATTGGCCATAGCAAAACTCTCTTCCAACAACACAAGAGACTATGCTACACATGGACATCACCAGATGGTCACTATTGAAATCAGACTGATTACAGTCTTTGCAGCCAAAGATGGATAAGCTCTATACAGTCAGCAAAAACAAGACAAGGAGCTGGCTGTGTCTCAGATCATGAAGTCCTTATTGAAAAATTATGACTTAAATTGAAGAAAGAAGGGAAAACCACTAGAGCATTCAGGTATGACATAAATGAAATCCATTACAATTATACAGTGGAAATGACAAATAGATTCAAGAGGTCAGATCTGATAGATAGAGTACTTGAAGAACTATGGACGGAGGTTCACGACATTGTACAGGAAACAGGTATCAATACCATCTCCAAGAAAAAGAAATACAAGAAGCCAAAATGGTTGCCTGAGGAGCCTTACAAATAGATGAGAAAAGAAGAGAAGTTAAAGGCAAAGAAGAAAAGGAAAGCTATACCCAATTAAATGCAGAGTTCCATAGAATAGCAACTAGAGAAAAGAAAGCCTTCCTAAGTGATCAATGCAAAGAAATAGAGGAAAACAATAGAATGGGAAAGACTAGAAATCTCTTCAAGAAAACTAGATACACCAAGGGAACATTTCATGCACAGATGGGCACAATAAAGAACAGAAGTGATATGGATCTGACAGAAACAGAAGATATTAAGAAAAGGCATCAAGAATCCACAGAACTACACAAAAAAAGATCTTTATGATCCAGATAACCACGATGGTATGATCACTCACCTAGAGCCAGACATCCTGGGGTGAGAAGTCAAATGGACCTTAGGAAGCATCACTAAGAACAAAGCTAGTGGAGGTGATGGAATTCCAGCTGAGTTATTTCAAGTCCTAAAAGATGATGCTGTGAAAGTGTTGCACTCAATATGCCAGCAAATTTGGAAAACTCAGCAGTGGCCACAGGACTGGAAAATGTCATTCTTCATTCCAATTCCAAAGAAAGGCGATGTCAAAGAATGTCCAAACTACCACACAGTTGTACTCATGTCACATGCTAGCAAAGTAATGCTCAAAATTCTCCAAGCCAGGCTTCAAGAATATGTGAACCAAAAATTTCCAGATGCTCAAGCTGGATTTAGAAAAGTCAGAGAAACCAGAGATCAAACTGCCAACATCTATTGGATCATCGAAGAAGCAAGAGAGTTCCAGAAAAACATCTACTTCTGCTTTATTGACTATGCCAAAGCCTTTGACTGTGTGTAAAACAAACTGTGGAAAATTCTTCAAGAAATGGGAATACCAAATAACCTTACCTGCCTCCTGAGAAATATGTATGCTGGTCAAGAAGCAACAGTTAGAACCGGACATAGAACAGTGGACCAGTTCCAGATTGGGAAAGGAGTATGTCAAGTTTGTATATTTTCACCTTGATTATTTAACTTGCATGCAGAGTATATCATGCGAAATGGAGGGCTGGATGAAGCACAAGCTGGAATCAAGACTGATGAGAGAAATATGCAAATGACACCATCCGTATGGCATAAAGTGAAGAGGCACTAAAGAGCCCCTTGATGAAAGTGAAAGAGAAGACTGAAAAAGCTGGCTTAAACCTCAACGTTCAAAAAAGTAAAATCATGGCATCTGATCCCATCACTTCATGGCAAGTAGATGGGAAAACAATAGAAACAGTGACAAAAGTTATTATAATGGGTAAATGACTTCATACATAGTATGTTGTACATGAGAAAGGCATCATTCTGAGTTGCAGTTTCAGCATTTTATGGTGTACAACCCTGCTCACACCCAGATTCTGGACATTTAGATAAGGACTTGAGTTTAGGATTCCCACCACAAATTCCTGCTTTGCTTTTCCCAGGACACCTTTTCAAATAGCCTCTTAGAACTGAGCCCACACAAGGTAAGTGACTTCCGCCCAATCACCTTATAAATACTAGGTGCTTGCTGCCCTCTACTCTTCTACTGTCTTGTGACCTGGGACAGAGGACTCTGATGGTTCACTCTGTGCCCTCATTTCTAGGATCTGTGCATAATAGATGTTGTGACTTTGCTTTCTTCATGTGGGTGTATTGAAGCTTGTGGCTTCAATGAAAACTCCAGAAGTTCTGGGTTTTGTCTTCCCCAGAGTGGGAACTCAGATGCTAAAAGAGCTATCTGCCACCACTAGGTGGCGGGTTGTGTGTCTCCTCATTCAGCAGGTCACAATTTGCATATACTTAGTTTAACATATCTGCTACGGCCCCTGCAACAGGTATGTGATGTCTATGGACTATGATAGAATAAATACCTTATTGACCTATTCAATTCTACTTACAATCAATGAGCTGTTAAATATTATAGGATAATGAGCTGTTTATTTTTTAATAGATTGTGATAAGCAACTTAAATTTTCAAAATCATATAGATAAGATGACTCATTTTCTGGATACCAGCCCAGCTTCTGTCCTCAATCACTCCTGTCTTTAGTCAACAGGTTCATGAACAAAGTGGCCATTGTGGCAGGAATGAAGGTTATGCATGAGCTTGGCAACATGGACTTCTGCTCACCAAGGATGATCTGGATATGGCCGTGGCTGGGTGCTCAATCTGCCAGCAGCAGAGAATGCTGAGTCCCTGGTGTGGCACTGTTCCCCAGGATGATCAGCAGGCTAGCAGTCTGAGTACACTGGACAGCTTCCATTACAGAAAGGAAGGCATTTTGTTCTTATTGGAATAGACACATAGTCAGGATATGGATTTGTCTTCCCTGCACACAGTGCTTCTGCCAAAACTACTATCAGTGAATTTGCAGAATGCCCTATCCTCTGTCATGGTTTTACACACAGTGTTGTTTCTGAACAAAGAACTCACTTTGCAAAAAAGCAATAAAGCAATGCGGCAATGATGATATGAATGTGTCTGGAATACAGGAGCTCCCTCAGTGTGTCTCTCAGGACTACCATATCCTACAATTAGGTCAATGGAAAATTGAAATAACCCAATCCAGGCAAGACTACTAATGTCCCAAACTCCTCAAGAATGAATGCTTGAGTCACTCTGCCAGGTAAAGAACCTCAATCAGTTGAGGTGCTTCTGGAAGGCAAAAGTTATCCAGAATAGATAGTAGATGAAGGTATTATAAATACCAGCTACAATCATATGGTCACTTGTAGAATTGAGTACTGTAATTGTCATAAGTATTTCCTCCTTAGTTTGCTATAAATATAAATAGGTAGATATATGATGAGACAATAGATAGACAGAAAAGGTGTCTTTGTTTTCCTTGCTTGGAACATATGATATATAGACTTTATATCACAGTATTTAAGTTACAGGATATCAAGGAGAAAGTATACATCACTCAAAGGCTTTACTTCCTGTTCTGGGAAAAAGGTTAGTACATTTTCAGTTATACTCAGGATAGTTGTATCATTATAGGCAGAATTATGACTTAGACATTATCTTTATTTGGAAATTATGGTTTAAGGAGATGCATATGGGTGCCAAACTGATAAGGGATGACATTGTCCTGGTTAATTTTATGTGACAATTTGATGGGGTCATGAGATGTCAGACATGACTGAGCGACTGAACTGAACTGAGATGCCAGGCATTTGGTTAAACATTATTTTGGGTGTGTTTGTGGTGTTTCTAGATGAGATTAACATTTGGATTGGTAGACTGATTAAGTAGGTGACTCTCAAAAATGTGGGTTGGCATTACCCAATGCGCAAGGGCTTGATTAGAAGAAAAAAGGTATAGAAATGGAGAATTTGCTGTCAGGGTCTGGCTGAGTTTTATACTGGTTTTCTTCTGTCCTTGAACTTGACTTATATCGTCAGTTCTCTTAGTTCTCAAACCTCTGGATTTAAGATTAGAGCTATGCCATTAGCTGTCTCAATTCCTTATAATGAATCTGTTATTTCTGTTTCTCAGGAGAAGTCTGACTAATACAATTACCATCGAAAGAAAATATAACTTTTTCCAAAATCTTATACACTTATATAATATGTTCATACCAAAGGTAAAAACAGAGCTAATACACTATCTTATAAATCACATCTTTTCATTCATTTTCCTTTTTTCATAGGAGATACCCAAAGTGCTTCAAAAGGAGTTAGTAGCATATTTTAAATTCCTTCTAGTGCAGTTCATGCATTTCTTTCAATATTTTAATTATTATATAGCCGACAAACTAAGAAACATTTTGTGATGCAAAGGGATTAAGTCAAGATATATCAGTTTATTCATGTTTGTTCTTCAAAAATACGGGCATCAATCTCCAAGTTTAGAGAAACAAATATCATATGGAACATAATTTAGAGTGAGAATCTGGTATTTTATGAAAACATGTGATCTATTTTTGTCAATAAAACAATTTACATATTTAATTTTTTATAACATCTTCCTATAAAAATCTAAGTGAAATGTACTATTAAAAAAAATGAGGTATAGTATTGTCCCATTTGGCAGTGTGGAGCTTATATACTATTTAATTTAGATCCAAAGGTTTACTACTAGTCTTAGAGACTTTGAAATTGGTTTATTCATCAGCTTTATTTTCTGTCAAATTGCAATCATTTTTTATTTTCTGATGGTAGTTCCAAAATAATATTGACTCTCTTAGCTATTAAGTATACAAAAATTTTTCTACTGTCTTACTGACTGGAAGATTTTTAAAGAATATGGACTCCTTGGGAAAGAATGCATTACACATAGAACTTTATAAAATTTCTTTAAACACTCTCTGTCTTTGAGAATTTTTCAGTTTGTCATTTTATAGGCAGGTGAGGACTTTTTTCAATTTTTCTCACTTACATAGTGCTATATACTACATTTCCAAGTATGATAGTCTTAACATGAAAGCAGAGGGGATTGACATTTACATTTCTAAAAAAAGACTCTAGTACTAGCATGTGCATACTAAGTTACTTCAGTCATATTCAACTCTTTGTGACCCTGTGGACAGTAGCCTACCAGGCTTCTCTGTCCATGGGATTTTCTAGGCAAGAATACTGGAGTGGGTTGCCATTTTCTCCTCCAGGGGATCTTCCCCACCCAGAGAGCACATCCGAGTCTCTTATGTCTCCTGCATTGGCAGGCTGGTTCCTTACCATTAATGTCAGCTGTGAAGCCCCAGCACGAGCATATCATTACTCTAACTGACTTAGTCAAAAGGGAAATTTTGGAAATCATCAGTGAAATGAACTTGGGGAGTCCCATTAGACAAGCATAAAAAAAAAAAAAAGTTTGCATACATATTTTTGATGCAGATAGTCTGGTTATAATATAGCAGTTGTTGATGTGACTACTGAACATGACCCTTCCCTGGCACTAGGTCTTAGATACTCACTTTCGAACTTTCACACCCTGTCACTTCAGAATGTTCACACACGTTATACTGTGACTGAGCCATTTTGTCAATACTTAATGTTACAATTATTAAAAAAAAAAAAAAAAACTCCACTGGGTAAAGAAGGCCATGAAGATAATCCTTCACCTGGATTTGAAAATCCAAGATTTTCCTGGCTAGCAGGATTTAAAATCACTCAGAAAATGTATAAAAGCAAAATATCTCTTTTTTGCACATATTACTTCTAGAATCCAAAGAGGTTTGTTAAAGGAAAGTTAAGGACTTGATATATAAAAATGTGGAGGATTTCCTTTAACTTTTAATTGGGAGTCTAATATTTAATTCAAGTACTAACAATACTATATAATTAAATAAAATTTTGAACCAGAGCATATGGAAAAGTGCATTCTGTGCTGAGTTACTAAGTCATGTCTGAGTCTGCAGCCTTTTGGTCTGTAGCCTGCCAGGCTCCTCTGTCCATGGGATTTCCCAGGCAAGAATACTGGAGTGGGTTACCATTTCCTCCTCCAGGGGATCTTCCCAACTAGGGATTGAACATATGGCTCTGGCATTGGCAGGAGGGTTCTTTACCGCTGAGCCACCAATAGAAGCACATATGGAAAAGAGATTATATTAAATTAACTATTTTATATCCTTTTTTTAAGGACACTTTATAGAGGAAACAGAGAGCAAATTGCCAACATCCACTGGATCACAGAAAAAGCAAGACAGTTCCAGAAAAACATCTACTTCTGCTTTACTGACTACACCATAGCCTTTGACTGAGTGGATCACAAGAAACTATGGAAAATTCTTAAAGAGTTGGGAATACCAGACCACCTCACCTGCCTCCTGAGAAATATGCATGCAGGTCAAGAAGCAACAGTTAGAAATGGAACATGGAACAACAGACTGGCTCCAAATTGGGAAAGAAGTGCCTCAAAGATGTATACTATCACCCTGCTTGTTTAACTTATATGTAGAGTATATCATGTGAAATGCCAGGCTGGATGAAGCACAAGCTGGAATCAAGACTGTTGTGAGAAATATCAATAACCTCAGATACAAAGATGACACCACCCTTATGGCAGAAAGTGAAGAAGAACTAAAGAGCCTCTTGATGAAAGTGAAAGAGGAGAGTGAAAAAGCTAGTTTAAAATTCAACATTGAAAAAATTAAAACCATGGCATCCAGTCCCATCACTTAATGGCAAATAGAAGGGGAAACAGTGAGAGACTTTATTTTCTTGGGCTCCAAAATCACTGTAGATGGTGATTGCAGCCATGAAATTAAAAGATGCTTGCTCCTTGGAAAAAAAAAGCTAATAACAACCTAGACAGAAGCAGAGACATTATTTTACCAACAGAGGTCTATCTAGTCAAAGCTATGGTTTTTCCAATAGTCATATATGGATGTGAGAGTTGGATTATAAAGAAAGCTGAGTGCTGAAGAATTGATGTTTTTGAACTGTGGTGTTGGAAAAGACTCTTGAAAATCCCTTGGACTGCAAGGAGATCCATACAGTTCATCCTAAAGGAGATCAGTCCTGGGTGTTCATTAAAAGGATGAATGTTGAAGATGAAGCTCTAACACTTTGGCCACATGATGTGAAGAACTGACTCATTGAAAATGACCCTGATGCTGGGAAAGATTGAAGGCAGGAGGAGAACAGGACAACAGAGAATGAGGTGGTTGGAAGGCACCACTGACTAGATGGACATGAGTTTGAGCAGTCTCCAGGAGTTGGTGATAGAGAGAGAAGCCTGGTGTGCTGCAGTCCATGGAGTTGCAAAGAGTCGGACATGACTGAGCAACTGAACTGAACCGAACTGATTACTGTATAAGAATTTATTTAAGCAAATTTCTACTGTATAGCACAGGAAACTATACTCAATATTTTATATAATCTATAATGGAAATAATCTGAAAACATATATATAAATATATACATATACATACGTATATATTCCTGGTGGCTCAGCAGTAAAAAGTCTGCTGTAACGCAACGGATGCAGTTTCAATCCCTGGGTAGGGAAAATATCCTGGAGGAGGGAATGGAAACCGATTCCATTATTCTTGCCAGAAAAATTCTGTGTCTAGAGGATCATGGTGGGCTCCAGTCCACAGGGTCACAAAGCATAGAGTGATATACATCTGAAGTGGCTGAGCTGAGCTGAGCTGATGTATATATATTTTAATTTATTATTATTATGCATTTATTATTTATTATTATATATATATTTATTTGACTGACTTTTGATGTACATCAGAAAGTAACACAAAATGTTAAGTCAACTATATTTCAAAAAAACAAAAAGAATTTGTCTATACACATTATAAAATCACTGATTATAGAAGACAGTTTATTTTTACATACTGACCTCCTGTATTGTAACAGAGTTTTTAAAAGATATTTACCAAAATGTTACAGTTAGATTTATATGTCAGCTTGGCTAGGCTATAGTACATTTATTTAGTCAAATATCAATCTAGATATTGCTGGGAAAGTATTTTATAGATGTGTATCTACAATTAGTAGAATCTGAGTAAGAAGAATTACCTTTGATAATGTGAATGGAACTTGTCCAATTAATTGAGAGACTTTAAGAGCAAAATCTGAGGTTTCTTTGGAGAACTCTGAATCCTGTTATGGAAAGGTAATTTTACCTCTTGTTTTATGTTTTCTTTTGTTATTTTATTTTACATATCCTTGAAAATTTGTTTGTAATGCAAAAGTGAAGAGTGCAAAATTCTTTCAGACACATCATCCATTTATCCCAATAAATTTTCAATACCTTACATGTCTTCTACCATAGATTACACTGTGTACTTCTATAAAAGCTATTCTAGTATTTTTGACTTAAGTGTTATAGTAAACCTAACTGATATTTGAGTTGTAGATTACAGCTACAAACATCTTTTGGACTGTATTTAGTAAACAATGGCATGTTCTTTGTAGATCTCTTCTGCTCATCTTTATCTTCATGTACTTATGATTTATTTTTTAGCCAATGTACAATAATTGTTTCCCAAATAAATAAAGATATTTTTGAGAACTCATAAAATAATTTTAGTGATCTTGAAGTTTCTAGAAATAAATGTTATATAAATAAAATATATTTATTGTCTTGAAAGTTTGGTCTTCTAATAAGGTTGCCATACATATGTAACTCAATTCTACAAATGGCCATTTCTGGCCAATAATTAGTTAAGACTCTCTCTTCTCTTTATTTGATACAAATGAATTGACTATTTTATGATTGTTAAGGTGGAAGCCCCATTTTCCTCAGTCATGATCATTAATCCAAAAACTTCTTTATGTGAGTCTCAACTTAAAATTTCCATTTTTCTTTAGTCTATTATATCTAGTAAACCACTTAAGAATGTACCAGTTGTTGAAGACATGGGTGTTAATCTATTACCCTTTAAGGTTAATTATTTTACACAAATAAGGACAGTACAGTAATTTCAGAGTTCAGGGTTCAGTGTTGTTACCTATATATTTTAAGTTTTTGAAAATTTTAATTAAGCTCTAGAAAGACTTGGTTGCCTCAAGTGTAGCAATGATAACATGAGTGTTTGCTACCAAGGTAAACAGGTACCCTTAGAACTGGCTAGGATGAGCTTCCTGTCAAGTTTTTCTTGTTTTTGTTTGGTCGATAAGTTGTGTCTGACTCTTTTAAGACCCCATGGACTGTAGCCCAGCAGGCATTGATGTTCATGGGATTTTGAAGGCAAGAATACTGGAGCAGCTTGCCATTCCTTTCTGCAGGGCATCTTCTCCACATAGGGACTGAACCTGAGAGTCTTGAAGTGCCTTCTGCACTGCAGGCAGATTTTTTAACTGCTGAACCACCTGGTAAGCCTTTCCAAATTGATGTCACCAAATTTTCAGATTCATTCAGACAATACATTATCTGGACACATCTCAAAATAAATCCAATAAATACTTCCATAAAATCTTTCCCTGCCATTTTATGATTCATTTATCTCCCAAATGTGAGAACTGCTGAAGACAGAAACGTGGGGGTGATGAGATACTTTTCCAGAACAACAAGACTATCTGCTGGCCCTTTCTGAAAAGCCTATCTAGTTTTACTTTATTTGGATGGTTGGTAGAGAAAGTGCAACTTCATGGTAAGGAATATAAGTGATAAGTCTACAAATGAACCAATTCATATTTAATTATGTTAAGCCTTGAGTATCTCATGTGTGTGTTAGTTTTGTTAGTATGTTTTCACTATAGTTCCTATTCTTCATATGTAGACTATGCAATCTCAGTTTACAAAATCAATATGATTCCTGTATTTCTGGATCAAAATTGTAGAACACAATTTTCCCATTTATGTTATTACAGAATATTGAGTAGAGTTCCTTGTGCTATGCAGAAGATCCTTGCTGGTAATCTACTAATATTTTTAAATATAGTATTGTATATATGTTAATCCCAAACTAATTTTCAATGGCCAGTTAAAAGAGAATTAAAAAAAAAAAAAAATGAAACTGTCCCAATTATAATTTGCATAAAGTGATAGTGATCACTTTTGCTTTCTCTGTTCTCTACAGTTAAAAAAATTAAAATTATGAAAACAGAGGGATAAATGTATTTTTATAAGTATTTTCAGTTAAACATTCAGGTGGTGCTAGTGGTAAAGAATCTGCCTGCTAATGCAGAGACATAAGACATGGGTTCAATTCCTGGGTTGGGAAGATCCCCTGGAGAAGGAAATGGCAACCCACTGCAATATTCTTGCCTGCAGAATCCCATTGAGAGAGGAGCCTGGCAGGCAATAGTCCATGGGGTTACAAAGAGTACTACATGACTGATGACTGATGTGACTTCAGTTCAGTTCAGTCACTCAGTCGTGTCCAACCCTTTGTGACCCCATGAATCGCAGCATGCCAGGCCTCCCTCTCTATTACCAACTACCAGAGATTACTCACACTCATGTCCATCGAGTCGGTGATGCCATCCAGCCATCCCATCCTCTGTTGTCCCTTCTCCTCCTGCCCCTAATCCTTCCCAGCATCAGGGTCTTTTCCAGTGAGTCAACTCTTCGCATCATGTGGCCAAAGTATTGGAGTTTCAGCTTCAGCATCAGTCCTTCCAATGAACACCCAGGACTGATCTACTTTAGGATGGACTGGTTGGATCTCCTTGCAGTCCAAGGGACTCACAAGAGTCTTGTCCAACACCACAGTTCAAAAGTATCAATTTTTTGTCACTCAGCTTTCTCACAGTCCAACTCTCACATCCATACATGACCACTGGAAAAACCATAGCCTTGACTAGACAGAGATTTGTTGGCAATGTAATGTATCTGCTTTTTAATATGCTATCTAGGTTGGTCATAACTTTCTACCGAGGGAGTAAGCGTCTTTTAATTTCATGGCTGCAGTCATCATCTGCAGTGATTTTGGAATTCCCCAAAATAAAGTCAACCACTGTTTCCACTGTTTCCCCATCTATTTCCCATGAAGTCATGGCACCAGATGCCATGATCTTAGTTTTCTGAATGTTGAGATTTAAGCCAACATTTTCACTCTCCTCTTTCACTTTCATCAAGAAGCTCTTTAGTTCTTCTTCACTTTCTGCCATAAGGGTGGTGTCATTTGCATATCTGAGGTTATTGATATTTCCCCCGGCAATCTTGATTCCAGCTTGTGCTTCTTCCAACACAGTGTTTCTCATGATGCACTCTGAATATAAGTTAAATAGGCAAGGTGATAATATACAGCCTTGATGTGCTACTTTTCCTATTTGGAAACAATCTGTTGTTCCATGTAAAGTTCTAACTGTTTCTTCCCTAGCTGCATATAGGTTTCTCAAGAGGCAGGTCAGGTGGTCTAGCATTTCCATCTCTTTCAGAATTTTCCACAGTTTACTGTGGTTCACACAGTCAAAGTCTTTGCATAGTCAATAAAGCAGGAATAGACCTTTCTCTGGAACACTCTTAATTTTTAGATAATCCAGCAGATGTTAGCAATTCGATCTCTCATTCCCCTGCCTTTTCTAAAACCAGCTTGAACATCTGGAAGTTCATGGTTCATGTATTGCTGAAGTCTGGCTTAGATAATTTTGAGCATTACTTTACTAGTGTGTGAGATGAGTGCAATTGTGTGGTAGTTTGAGCATTCTTTGGAATTGCTTTTCTTTGGTATTGAAAAACTGACTTTTTCCAGCCCTGTGGCCACTTCTGAGCTTTCCAAATTTGATGGCATATTGAGTGCAGTACTTTCACAGCATCATCTTTCAGAATTTGAAATAGCTCAGCTGGAATTCCATCACCTCCACTAGCTTTGTTTGTAGTGATGCTTTCTAAGGCCCACTTGACTTCCCATTCCAGGATGTCTGGCTCTAGGTGAGTGATCACACCATCATGATTAACTGGGCCATGAAGATCTTTTTGTACAGTTCTTCTATGTATTTTTGCCACCTCTTCTTAACATCTCCTGCTTCTGTTAGGTCCATACGATTTCTGTCCTTTATTGAACCCATCTTTGCATGAAATGTCCCTTGGTATCTCTAATTTTCTTGAAGAGATCTCCAGTCTTTCCCATTCTGTTGTTTTCCTCTATTTCGTTGCATTGATCGCTGAGGAAAGCTTTCTTATCTCTCCTGGCTATTCTTTGGAACTCTGCATTCAAATGGGTGTAACTTCCATTTCTCCTTTGCTTTTAGCTTCTCTTCTTTTCACAGTTATTTGTAAGGCCTCCTCAAACAACCATTTTGCCTTTTTGCATTTCTTTTCCATGGGGATGGTCTTGATCCCTGTCTCCTGTACAATGTCAAGAACCTCCATCCACACTTCATCAGGCACTCTGTCTATCAGATCTAGTCCCTTAAATCTATTTCTCACTTCCACTGTATAATCCTAAGGGATTTGATTTAGGTCATACTGGAATGGTCTACTGGTTATCCCAACTTTCTTCAATTTAAGTCTGAATTTGGCAATAAGGAGTTCATGATCTGAGCCACAGTCAGCTCCCGGTCTTGTTTTTGCAGACTGTATAGAGCTTATCCATCTTTGGCTGCAAAGAATATAATCAATCTGATTTCAATGTTGACCATCTGGTGATGTCCATCTGTAGAATCTTCTCCTGTGTTGTTGGAAGAGGGTGTTTACTATGACCAGTGTGTTCTCTTGGCAGGACTCTATTAGTCTTTGCCCTGCTTTATTCTGTACTCCAAGGCCAAATTTGCCTGTTACTCCAGGTGATTCTTGACTTCCTAATTTTGCATTCCAGTCCTTTATAATGAAAAGGGCATCCTTTTTGGGTGTTAGTCCTAAAAGGTCTTGTAGGTCTTCATAGAACCATTCAACTTCAGCCTCTTCAGCATAGACTTGGATTATCATGATATTGAATGGTTTGCCCTGGAAATGAACAGAGATCATTCTGTCATTTTTGAGATTGCACCCAAGTACTGCATTTCAGACTCTTGTTGACCATGATGACTACTCCATTTCTTCTAAGGGATTCCTTCCCACAGTAGTAGATATAATGGTCACCTGAGTTAAATTGACCCAGTCCATTTTAGTTCACTGATTCTTAGAATGGCAACGTTCACTCTTGCTCTCTCCTGTTTGACCACTTCCAATTTGCCTTGATTCACTGACCTAACATTCCAGGTTCCTTTGCAATATTGCTCTTTACAGCATCGGACCTTGCTTCTGTCACCAATCAAATCCACAACTGGGTATTGTTTTTGCTTTGGCTCCATCCCTTCATTCTTTCTGGAGTTATTTCTCCACTGATCTCCAGTACCATATTGGGCACCTACCACCTGGGGAGTTCCTCTTTCAGTATCCTATCATTTTGCCTTTTCATACTGTTCATGGGGTTCTCAAGGCAAGAATACTGAAGTGGTTTGCCGTTCCCTTCTCCAGTGGACCACATTCTGTCAAACCTCTCCACTATGACCCGAGTGTCTTGGATGGCCCCACACAATATGGTTTAGTTTCATTGAGTTAGACAAGTCTGTGGTCCTGTGATCAGATTGGCTAGTTTCTTTGATTATTGTTTCAGTGTGTCTGCCCTCTGATGCCCTCTTGCAACACCTACCATCTTGGGTTTCTCTTACCTTGGACGTGGGGTATCTCCTTATGGCTGCTCCAGCAAAGAGCAGCCACTGCTCCTTACCTTGGAGGAGGGGTATCTCTTCATGGCCGCCCCTTCTGACCTTGAACGTGGAGTAGATCCTCTCGACCCTTTAGTGCATGCTAAGTTTTACAGTTAAAAAAATAATCACAATTTTTTTAATTATACTTAATAACAACAAAAATAACACACATGAAGTTTAATCTAACAAAGAGTCTATTCTGCTTATCTAGGCTGGTTGCTTAGGGATTAGTTGTCATTGTCCTGTGTCACAGACTTTTTAATTTCAGTGTCTATATATGAATATCCTGCCTCAATAATATCTTATGACAACATCTGGTGACCTCACATAACTTGCCTACTTGTCTGCTTTCCACCACAAACTTAACTTCTCAATCTTCTAGTTGATTAGAAAACACAGGGGGAGGGTCCTGAGGCGACGGTCTAAGCAATGAGGATTTTCCAACAGGAAAAGCATCCTGAGGACGCCTCTTGAGGCAGGTTGGGTGGGACCCGTAGCCACTGCCCCACTCCAGCCCGTCCCTGCTCCCTGTGGTATCAAAGATTTCCTCTGAAAGGGAAGAGCAGAGACTGCAGGGGGAGATCAGGGATGGACACCCCCACAGCTTGGGGAGGGGAACAGCAGCCACCAAACAAAGCTAGCCCCAGGTTCGCTTGTCCCATCTTCCCCAGAACCGAGAGCCTTTGGAGCACACAGCCCACGGACTAGGAATACGGAGTACACGAGATCCACAGACTAGCAGTACAGAGAAGAGGTCTGGCAGGCGGGCGAGGCGGGCTAGATGGTCACTGAATCTATCTGAGCAGATGAGAAAGTCTTCCCAGGAGAGAAACCGTGGAAGCAAAGAAGAGGATCTTGAATGGGGTCCTTAATTATTCCTCTCTGTAATGGTCGAGAGGGAAAGGAGGAAGCATCAAATGGAACTGACCAAGAGCTGCCAAGAGGAAGAAAGAAAAGCAAGATGTGGACGGAGGAGCCAAATCCAGGTTGGGAGCTAGAAGATGGAATTAGAAGTCAAAGATGACTCTGGCCCTACTTCCAGGATGGGATGCTATAGTGGGAAAGTCCATCAATGTAGACAACTAAGGGCAGTCGGGAGCTCGTGTACCTGAGGAGGAACCATAGAGGAATCACAGAACACAGATGCAAGGGCCACAGTCCAGCTCCCTCAGAGTTAGGGAGAGGATCATCACCAACTGGATCACAAGAATGCAGGGCGTGCTCAGTATAGCTTCATCTGTTTCCAGCCTTCATACTTTGTAGCCTCAGGGAGGGGAAAAAAAAAAAAAAAGATTTGAAGAAAATCTTCTTAAAAATCACAGATGTTTATGAAAGCTTCAGTGTCTAGTAATTATAAAGAAAGGAGAGATCTGGCATTAATATTCCAACCACCTTTGGCTTTGACTTCAGGCAATTCAGGATGAGTCACTCTTCTTTAAACAGTTAAGACTGAGTTTCCCCAAAATTAGTCTTTCCTTTTGAGGAGAGTGGTAGACCAGGGCAAATACACTCAATGAGGCCCTGGTATCAGGCACAGTGATTGAAGAGAGAAACAAGTTAGGAAAGAAAATGCAGAAGATTCACAGTGACAACTCTCAAATAAAACCAATCCCTGGCCACAGAGATAAGTCGAAGCATGTTATCATCAAATTCTCAAGAAGCAAAACATAAGGAAATGCCAAATGAAAATACTGCCTTTTTTTTTTTTTTTTTTTTTTTTAAAGCCCAAATCTCCAACTCTGGACAAAGAACTGAAATTATTGGAACTTCCCATAGGCAGATTTTGTCTTTAGCTTAATAAACAAGAAGAAATGCATTTGTCTGTAGGGAGCAAAATAAATTCTAATAGCTCACCACATGCCAGACCAGCTTCTAGCCCTGTGGTCCCAATACCTGGAGGCTTCCAGCGACAGGTAGGGTGGGAAAGACACCTTCAGGGTAGAGATGCCATCCTGGCTTGCTGAATCTCTTCCTCTCCTTCCCACATGACTTTCCTCTGCCTAAGACCTACAGGCCTCACACTTGAACCCTTACAACTGTCACCTACCACACCAAGTGACTATCAGGCTACCCCCCTCCAATCCACTCACACACCTCCCAACAGTCTCCATCACATCAACCTTTTATCAAAAATCATCCAGTACCTCTCTAGTATCTTCTAATAAAGTCTGAGTTACTTCCCTCAAGTTTCAGGGCTACAGCAGCCTGTCTGAACCTACCCTTCCAACCTAGATCCCCTCTTTCTCCTGAGTCCCCAACTCTACTGCCTCCATCCCTGCCCACTGCATTCAGCTCACCCCACAGGCAGGCCCTGATGCAAGGCCCTGCATCCAGAAACCAGTATCTGCCCAACCCCACCTAGACAGCTCTCCCTTCCCTGAACGCCTGAACTCAGGGCAGGACCACTAAGTCTGGCTTCACAACATGTTATTCATTTATATATAAGTGTGTGTTGTCACTCAGTCCTGTCCGACTCTTTTCGATCCCACGGACTGCAGCCCATCAGGCTCCTCCCTCCATGGAATTTTCCAGGCAAGAGTACTGGAGTGGGTTGCCATTTTCTTCTCCACGGGATCTTCCTGACCCAGGGATCGAATCCAGGTCTCCCACATTGCAGGCAGATACTTTTACCGTCTGAGCCACCAGGGTCACATATGGATGAAATATATATGTAGGTATATGGAGTAGCATGTGTGCTCAGTCACGTCTGACTCTTTATGATCCAGTGAACTGTAGCCCACCAGGCTCCTCTGTCCATGGGATTTCCCAGGCAAGAATACTGGAGTGGGTTACCATTTCCTCCTGCAGGGGTTCTTCCTGACCCAGGGATCAAATCAGCATCTTCTGTGTCTCCTGCATTGACAGGTAGATTCTCTACCACTGAGCCACCTGAGAAGACTATATATATCTGAGACCTCTATTTTTATGGGGATCAAGAATACCCAGAATCCTTTTGAAAATAGGTATTTTTAAAACAAAATCACATTATTTTCAGACCTATTATAAAGTTACTGTAACTAACTGTGGCGCTGGTCCATGGAACAACGCACAGAGATTAATGGAACAGTTACAGAACCCCAGCATAGACTCATACTTTCACTCATTTGATTTTGTTTATTTTGATGGCATTTTATTTAATGTAAGATCTATTCTCAATAAAATTTGAAGTGTATGGTACAGTATTGCTAACTGTAGGAATTATGTTGAACAGTAGATCTCTAGAACTATTCATCTTACATAACTAAAACTGTATACCATGAATAGAAATTCACCATTTCTTCTATACCTACTGAATTTTTGACAAATGTGCCAAAATAATCCAATTTGAAGAGGAAGAAGAAAGGATTTTAAACATACTATCTTGGGACCAATGGTTATTCATAAATAAAATGCTCCTTTAATTTTCCTCACATTCTTAGATGCAGCTCAATCCTGTCCAACTCTTCACAACCCCATGGACTGCAGTCCATCAGGCTCCTCTGTCCATGGGATTCTCCAGGCAAAAATACTGGAGTGGGTTGCCATGCCCTCCTCCAGGGGATCTTCCCAACCCAGGGATTGAACCCAGATCACCTGCTTTGCAGGTGGATTCTTTACCATTTGAGTCACCAGGGAAGCCCCTTCTTCATATTACACATAGAAATTAATTTGAGATGGATCTGAAACCTGAAGATAAAGCTAAAACTATTAACCATTTAGAAGAATATCTAAGAACATTCTTGATGTGGCAATAGACAAAGTTTTCTAGAAATGGTATAAAAATCATGTCAACATGTCAGTGACCCTTTGGCCTGTGACCACAGAAAGGTTAGAGAGTTTCCTGTCCTATGACAGGGAAAGTAGAGGTGGCTTACTTGCCCTCTCTGAACCAGAATTTTCTTTTTTCTTTTATTCCCTCAGCTTTCTCTTGCCTTTTCTTAGGACAGGAGTCATTCCCTGTAACATTTTTCTCTGTGGATGACAGCTTTTGCATCTACCTCATGTACCACCAATCACCAGACCTGCCCAAATCTTTAGACTGATTCATCTTTATATTTGGCAGATACCAACACAGTTCTGTAAAGTAATTCTCCTTCAATTAAAAAATAAATAATTTTAAAGAAAAGAGCACCCATGGAGGCCCAGTCACTGGCCAGCTCAGTGACTTCAGTGTTTTCTTGTGTTTGAGACTTCCGTGTATACAAAACAAAATTGGTAGTGCTCGTTCAGCATCTAAAGTTAAAATTTTAGCTCTTCCTACTTGCTTTTAAGGTGACTATGTTTTCCATCAAAGATTTGCCAAAGGTGAAAGAGACAGTTTGTGTTCTTTCTCACTCAGAGGGAATTATTGCCCTTTGAAATTCAGTTGATTGGTTTAATTTGCAAACTCACTGCTGTTTACTCAAAGTCAGATATGATTTTGTAGCATAAGGGCTTTTTTTCATTGCTAGGGTCAAGACAACATTCCCTAGTACCTTTGTAAATTATATTTGAAGTTGAGATTCTGATACTATGAATATTTTAAAACTTTCTTTTGTAATATGTTGCTTAGTTTTGTTAAATGGCATTTTAAAACTTTTGCAGTATAGTATATATCAACAAATTCAAAGCTTTGGATGGTAAGTTCTGTAAGTTTTAAAAATACATAAATTTTCATAATCACTAACATGAATGTAGAAAAACTTTTTGCCTAAAACAAATTGCTTTATTTTCAAAATTGCCTCATATCCATTTGTAACAAATCTTTTCAGTCACTGTGAACTCCTGGTGATCATTTTTCTAATTTAGATTTTTGCTTTTACAAAATTCCCTATCAGTGGCATCACATAGAATGTGTTCTTTTGAAACTATTTTTATTTATCTCAGTGCTTTGAAAATTTGTGCATCATTTTCAAGTGCTTATTAGTCATGTATGGTTGTGAGAGTTGGACTAGAAAGAAAGCTGAGTGCCAAAGAATTGATACTTTTGAACTGTGGTGCTAGAGAAGACTCTTGAGAGTCCCTTGGACTGTAGGGAGATCCAACCAGTCCATCCTAAAGGAGATCAGTCCTTGGTGTTCATTGGAAGGACTGATGCTGAAGCTGAAACTCCAATACTTTGGCCACCTGATGCAGAGAGCTGACTCATTTGAAAAGACCCTGATGCTGGGAAAGATTGAGGACAGGAGGCGAAGGGGATGACAGAGGATGAGATAGTTGGATGGCATCACCAACTCAATGGACATGAGTTTCTGTAGACTCCGAGAGTTGGTGATGGACAGGGAGGCCTGGCGTGCTGCGGTTCATGGGGAGCAAATAGTGGGACACGGCTGAGCGACTGAACTGAACTGATTAATCATTCAGATTAACCCTTTATAAGTTGTATCGTTTCTGTCCCTATTAAAGAATAATAAGTATTCTTTATATGGTCTGAAATCAGTCCTTAAACAGAAGTATTATTTTAAAATATTTTTTCTCAGCCTGTAGCTTGACATTTTATTATTTTAATGACATGCTATAAATTTTTATTTTGTACTGTTATCACAAAAGCAATTATTTCTTTAATTTCAAGTTCTAGTTGTTGTTAGTGTATAAAAGTATAATTCATATTTTGTATATCCAGTTTGTTCACTGTGACCTTGATATCTTTTCTATAGTAGTTTTTGTATATTGCTTGTGGTTTCCTGATTTCTGTGAGTAATCTAGTATCACATACTCATATTGTGAGTAAATATAATTTTACTCCTTTCCTTCCAAATTGGATATGCACTTAATATTATTTACTTATTTCCTGTCCTCATTGTTGTCTTATTATAGTAGTTATGACATGCAATGTAGTGTTGAAGAAAAATGGCAAAATAAATCATCCTTACCTTGTTCATTATATCTGGAGGAAAACTTCAGCTTTTCACTTATGGAGTATGATGTCAGCAACAGCAATATAAAGTATGGGTTTTGCAGAGATGCACTTTATTAAAATGGAGGAAAGTCCATCTTATTCCTAGTCTATTGAGTATTTTTACAGTAAATAAATGTGTCATTGTTCAAATGATTGTTCTATAGTTCTACATCTCTTTACATGATCACATGAGCTTTGTTCTTTATTTTGTCAACATGGTACATTATATTAATTATTTTCAGATGTTACATCAACTGACCATCTGGGGTCAATCCTAGCTGCTTGTAGTGTAAAGTATCATTGTCATATATGACATTTGCCATAAATCACATTGCTAACATACATTCTCTAATGTAGCTCAAGGTCTCATGTGTACAAGGACATTCTTCTCAGCAAGGGCATCCCATGGGTTCAGAGATCATTGCTCAAAACCTTATCAAAGGCCATTCCTGATAAATTTTGGAATGTGCAGGGTTTGGACAATCCACAACTGTTGAGCTAACACTTTACTGCAGAAAGCCCATGCAGTTCAGTGGTTAAGTTATTTTAAATAAAAATAAATTACATCTCATGAGATTTAATTTTTGAGGGGGTATTAAGTCAACTTTTATAGAGTCAGTTTCCTGCAAATGTCAACCATTATTGCATTATGATACAATAAAAAGTCTAGTCATAAATAGCATATTCAGTAATAGGAGAGACTATTCTATAAATACTTTGATGACTTCTTTAATATTTGACACATATAAATTTTTTGGAATTTTTATATGGGAGTTGTTTCTAAATTCTTCTAAACAATGCTGAAAATGTAAAGTGTGTACTTAATGCATTATGAGAAAGATTTTATCATCACATTGTTTTCATCAAAAAAAGCAATAGCAAAAAACAAAATTCTGTTCCCTGAAATTTTACTTACAGTGTACTGAATTTACTGTCATATTATAATTAAGAACAGGATCAGATATATGTATAATCAAGTGATGAAAGCATAATTCTTATGGACCTATAGTGACATATTTATAATTTTTATTAAATCTAGTTCATAATAGTAATACTAAAGATGCATAATATTTTCATCACATATTTCTTATCATTTACATGTTTGTATTCCATATAAAGGGCTTCCCTGGTGGCAAAGAATTCCCTGCAATGCAAGAGCTGCAGAAGATGTGGGTTCAGTCCCTGGGTCTGGAAGATCCCCTGGAGGAAGGCATGGCAACCCACTCCAGTATTCTTGCCTGGAGAATCCTATGAACAAAGGAGCCTGGTAGGCTATAGTCCATAGGCTTGTAAAGAGTTGGACATGACTGAGGCAACTTAGCATGCATGTACACATCTTTATAAAAGTAACAGAAACACTGGTATTTTGCATACATTAGATAATGACTCAAAATGAAGTTCACATTTATGTATATAATGATTATTTTCTTAAATTTCCCATTTTTAGTTTGATAAAATTCGTTCCTTTGAGAAAAATGTCTTCAATTTAACATGTTCAAGTATTAATAATGATAAAATGCCATGAGTTAGTAGTAAAAAATCTATTATTTTCAGTATATTTGCATAATTTTTAGGCTTTGCCCACAATAAAAATACATATACTTTCCTTGTAGCTAATACATGCTACATTCAATTGTTCTAAAGCATGATAATTTATTTATAGTCTAAATGACATCTACTTCATAGTAGGGTTTAAGTTAATATATAATTAGTTAAAGAACTCTACTGAAGTACTCATAATATGTTTGATGATTTTTAGATGTACAGACAAAATTTTTCTATTTTAATATGCCAATTTCACTAGGCTTCTTCAAGGTTCATTAATCCTAGGATTATGAAAAAGAAAAAAAAAAAAGAAATCATCCAAGTTTTTAGGTTACTCTTACACATGAGACACTATACAGACACTCTCAAATGGATTTGATGGTGAGTATTTAATTAATTTTAGTATCTTTGACTGTATGTGAGGCATTCAAAAGGGCTCAGTATGATTAGAGTATGGAATGTGACATGCTGATGGAGTGGTGGTGTTGTGACCCCATGGACTCTTCTGTCCATGGGATTTTCCAGGCAAGAATACTGGAGTGGGTTACCATTTCCTTTTCCAAGGAATCTTCCCGATCCAGGAATCAAACTCAGGTGTCCTTCATTGCAGGCAAATTCTTTACCGAGGGAAGCTGATGGATTAGGTGGGAAAAAATGAAGCAGCAGAGATAAGAAGTCATGTTATGGAAGTCTTTGTAAATTTTGTGACTTAGTATACTCTTTTCCTCTGAGGGCATTAGGAATTCATGGAATATTATGATTGGTGGGTAATATTACTTAATTGTTGATAGAAAGTGGTAAGGTACTTCAAATTTTAATGAACATATTTGAATTTATTTGATGAAAATGGTAAAAATACAGCATTTATTAAATACAAATTTAGTACTTCTAACTATAGAACCCTGGAAATAAAACCCACTTAATTGATTGGGTACAATGTAAGTTCCATGAAAACTGATATTTCATTTTCTATTGTTAAAGTAATTAAAAGAGTAGTCCATGAGACTGAGGTGGCTCTAATACCCTGGCAGCGTTTGTAAGCAAACTGAAAACTAAACCAGAGCAAATTCCTGTAAATGCATGAAGGATAAGAAATTGAAACCTAAACACAGTCACAAACAGCAAAATAGGCTGTCCCAGATTAGGCAGCCCACATAAGCTACAGCCCATCAGAATTCCCTAGCTTTGCTTCTGCATGTGCTCTCTAAAAGACTCTTCCCTAGCTTCTGTCAGCTGAACACTGCTAACCTTTTTCAGTTTGGCACTGCCCAGTTCAAATTGATGCTTGCTCAAATAAATTAATCAAAAACTTAATGTACAATTGCTCTTTATCATTATTTCTTTATTTCTAATGTCCAAAATCTAGAATCATAGCAAGTGACACATAGGTGATGGTTAAAATTTTGAACTAGGTAATGAAAATATTTGTGTTCAAAGTTGCATAATACTATAACATGCAAGGTTTAGTTCCAATTTATCAATAAAAAAATGAGACTGTAATGAAGTTGGTTGAGATTATGCAAACTCTGAAAGCACTGTACAGATCACAAGGTAGAATATGCTAAATAAAGGAGAATGCTGATATGATTACAAAAAAATCTTTACATTTGTAAATACAGTAATTATCATTTGTATAAGTAAATCCAGTGCCTGGAAATAAAGCCTGAAAAGCCATAATCAGCTTAATTAAGTTAACCTGAATTATGTTTAGACTACTCAAAAGAGAAAGTTGATTTTGGTTATGAATATTCTTCTGTAACACACAATTTCCTGTCTACTGCAGTTAACAGAAAACATCCTAAGGGAACATTTTATGCATTTGTATCTTACCTATTTTTGCAATGTGTTTTTGTCCATATTCGTTTTAAGTCCTTCCATAACATGAACAGTGTACTAGGTTTTCAAAAAATGGTTCTTATTTGTTTATTCATCGCTTACATATTGAAGAAGGAAATGGCAACCCACTCCAGTGTTCTTGCCTGGAGAATCCCAGGGACGGGGGAACCTGGTGGGCTGCCGTCTATGGGGTCGCACAGAGTCGGACACGACTGTAGCGACTTAGCAGCAGCAGCAGCAGCAAAGTAATTAGAGACAAATGAATATTTTTCTTTGGCCAAGAATGAAATTTACATTCATACTCCTTAACTTCTGTTTTAGACTGTGAAATAATTATGTTACTGTATACAAACATTTTTCCTATAAAATATCTAAAATATAATTACTTAACAATAAGATAGTGATAGAAATTACATTTAAGAATATTAAAGACCTAAAGATTAAGACAGACCATGTTTTTGATACAATTTGGCTATTTGAATGGATATTATTATCATCATAATTGATTAAACCTTTGACTAAATTTCTCTCATTGACTCTCATTGGCAGTTTTATGTGTTTGCTTTTTTTTTTTTTTTCCCTGCGTCACATCTTGTGGTCATGTCCATGTAAAACTCGTTGCTGATAGTTAAGTCTCAAAGACCTGGGTATCTTTTTTTTTAGACCTGGGTATCTTTAGCTGAACTTAACTGTGTGCCAGTGTCCCTAGGTAGTCCTGGATAAAGTCTGTTGTCTAAGATTAGATTTTAGTAGTGCTCTGCTTTTCATTTCCAAATCTTTCAGTTTCAAGTTGTTTTTAAAATATACTGTCACCTTGTCTTGAATATAACACATTTTTTCCTGTGATGCTATAGCTCTGAGAGAAAGAGATAGACAAAGGATGTATATATGAGGGTATTAACATGAAATGGAATAAATTAGTAATAAAACTAAATGCTTTACAAGAATCACTAAGTTAAAAATTATATTACATCACTAAATTGTAAGCTAAAATACTGAGAAGATCTTCATTATTATGGAATAATCAGAGTGATGCTAGACAGTAACTGAATTAGATTAAAAAACATATAATTTTGAGACTCTGTCCATTGACTCAATAAGGCACCTAAATTCTACTGCAAATTTCTTCAAGGAAATTTGAAGATCCCATAAAATTTTATTCTGTTTCTTCACTTATAAATGAATTCCTGAACCACATGACTCCCAGTTTCTTTGAAGTATCTCTTAATAAGAAAGTAACTGGGAATCATGTGGTTCAGGAATTCATTTATAGATAAAGAAATATAGAATAAAATTATACAGAATCTACAAATTCTTTGAAGAAATTTGCAGTTGAATTTAGGTGCCTTATTGAGCCAGTGAACAGACTCCCCATCATATATTTTTTAGTTACTTTAAAGTACCTCTTAATAAAAAAAAGTGTTTCCTGGTGATTCAGATGGTAAAGACTCTGCCTGCAATGCAAGAGACTTGGGTTCAATCCCTAGGTGGGGAGGATTCCCTGGAGAAGGGAATGGCTACTCACTGCAGTATTCTTGCCTGGAAAACCCATGGATAAAGGAGCCTGGCAGGCAATGGTCCATGGGGTCACAAAGAGCTAGACACAACTGATCATCTAACACTTTCTAATTAGAAAAAGTGATGCAAGCATACAGGTAGTTACAGAATATGTAGTTCATTCTCTTTAGTTACTGTATAATCTGTTTCTTGAATCCTTTTTCTATGGCTTATTAGTACAACTTTAAACAAAGACTAAGCAATTCCTATTACTTGTTATTATATGTTCCACTGGACATTTTTTAAGAAATATATGATAGTATCCCTTGTGAACAATGTATATTTTTGTATCCTTAGTCAGATTATAAGTTTCTGGAACTTAAGGCCTTCTATGTCATTCAAATTTTTTTATCCCCTAGTACTTATAAAGAACAAACACTATTTAACAATAATGCAACAATTTCCTACTATCCTAGTAGCCATAGTCACAGTAAAACAAGAATTTGACAAAGTAAACAATATGGAGATCAGTCCTGGGTGTTCATTGAAGGACCTTATGTTGAAGCTGAAACTCCAATACTTTGGCCACCCGATGCGAAGAGCTGACTCGTTTGAAAAGACCCTGATGCTGGGAAAGATTGAGAGCAGGAGGAGAAGGGGACAACAGAGGATTAGATGGTTGGATGGCATCACTGACTCAATGGACATGGGTTTGGGTGGACTCCAGGAGTAGGTAATGGATAGGGAGGCCTGGCATGCTGCGGTTCATGGGGTCACAAATAGTGGGACACGACTGAGCGACTGAACTGAACTGAAACAATATGGCCTTTTTTGTTTAAATTCTCCTTGTTCTTTGCAAATCAATTATTTAGGATTTTTCAAGTATTCTTGGTTACTTTATTTGAAGGTGTTTCTAACACCTTTCCTGCTTTTTTCCTTTCTCTGTAAAAGCAAGATCAACTTGTATGAAGAACCTTATTATTTTGTGTTCAAGGATAACTGCGTCTTATTTTGGATATATTAAAATTCTATCACACACAAATATTTTAGCACATCATGTTTTCATTTGTGGTGTGAATATTTTAAAACCTGCCAGAAAAGTAACATCTAACATTTGTAAATCAAGCTGTTCAAGATTTAATCTCTTTCATCTGTCAGATTTTTTTCTTCTTCCTAGTTCTTTCAGAGCTAAAGTAAAATTAACAGATTTACAATTCAGCAAAATACATAGAATCTACTGAACCACATTTTACAATCAATAGGTTCATAAAAGTATTTCAACAAAGCTCACATCTAACATAAAAGAAATGGTTTAACAAAGCTCACATCTAACATAAAAGAAATAGTTTAGGGTTAATCAGTTGAGTTCAAAATGAATTATTTTTGGATGTATATTCTACTTAGTCATTTAGCCTGAGTATTTCTTCTTGGTTATTTCTCATTCTAATGAACAGTGTTATTCTATTTTCAAGATTACTCACATTTTCCAACTGAATTAGGAAGTAGTTGGAAGGAAAGGGAAAAGAGATGGGAATACCAGACCTCCTTATCTGTCTCCAGAGAAACCTGTATGCAAGTCAAGAAGCAACGGCTGGAACCAGACATGGAAAAACAGACTGGTTCCAAACTGGGAAAGGAGTACTTCAAGGCTGTATACTGTCAACCTGCCTATTTAACTTATATGCAGAATATAGCATGCAAAATCCTGGGCTGGGTGAAACACAAGCTGGAATTAAGATTCCCAGCTGAAATTTCAATAACCTCAGATATGCAGATAACATCACCTTCATGGGAGAAAGCAAAGAGGAACTAAAGAGCCTCATCACTCTTGATGAAAGTGAAAAAGGAGAGTGAAAAATCTGGCTTAAAACTCAACATTCAAAAACGAAGATCATGGCATCTGGTTCCATCACTTCATGGCAAATAAGTGATGAAACAGTGCAAACAGTGACAGAGTTTATTTTCTTGGGCTCCTATATCACTGCAGATAGTGACTGCAGCCATGAAATTAAAAAATACTTGCCCTTTGGAAGACTCGTTATGACCAACCTAGCTTTTTAACCATATTAAAAAGCAGAGACATTACTTTGCCGACCAATTCCATCTAGTAAAACCTATGGTTTATCCAGTAGTCATGTACGGATATGAGATTTGGACCACAAAGAAAGAGGAGTGCCGAAGAATTGATGTTTTTGTATTGTGGTGCTGGGAAGACTCGTGAGAGTCCCTTGGACTGCCAGGAGATCAAATCAGTTAATCCCAAGGGAAGTCAGTCCTGAATATTTATTGGAAGGACTGATGCTGAAGCTGAAGCTCAAATACTTTGATCACCTTATGAGAAGAATACTATCAAGCGTGAAACAGATCACCAGCCCAGGTTGGATGCACGAGACAAGTGCTCAGGGCTGGTGCACTGGGAAGACCCAGAGGGATCGGATGGAAAGGGAGCTTTGAGCAGGGATCGGAATGGGGAACATGTGTAAATCCATGGCTGATTCATGTCAATGTATGGCAAAACCCACTACAATATAGTAAAGTAATTAGCCTCCAACTAATAAAAATAAACGAAGAAAAAAAAAAAAAAAAAAACTCATTAGAAAAGACCCTGATGCTGTGAAAGATTGAAGGCAGGAGGAGAAAAGGATGACAGAGGATGAGATGGGTGGATGGCATCACCGAGTAATGGACATGAGTTTGACCAAGCTCCAGGAGTTGGTGAAGGACAGGGAAGCCTGGAGTGTTGCAGTCTATGGGGTTGCAAAGAGTGAGAAATGACTGAGGGACTGAACTGAACTGGAAGAAAAGTGGGGGGGAAAAAACTAACTAGGAGATTTAAAAAAAAAAGAAATTTTAAATTGGTTAGAGGACTATTTGGCAGTGACTGGAAAAGAGAAAACAAACATAAGGAGGGAAATATAATCTTTTTTTTAGCCCATAGCATAAGTAACTCAGTACAACTGGTGTGTTCTGCAGGCCAACGCTGAGGTATAACATGAAATGTACACTGTGTCTCTCAAAGTCATAGCATTTGTTTACTAACAGTATTAAATTATGTGTAGCTTCAATGTGTAATGTAGTTCCCAATACTCAGAAAATATTTCTTACTGAGGGATTATCTCATTTAATTCCAAAAATAATTTTGTGAAATTATAGTTGCTACCTCTATAATAAAATGAAAAAAATGGGATTTAAAGAAAAAAAAACTACCCTGTGTGCTGTCCAAAACTGAAAGGCTAAACAATGAAACTATTTGACTTTAGAGCACTGCACCTTTGTTTTACTTTTCACTATGCTATTCTCTCCTTCCTTGAGGTACGAGGTCCAGTGTGCTATAGATTTAAAACTCACCATAGCTCTTCCAGCATTTCCTGTGTAAGTCACTGGATCCATTGAAAGGAGCAAAAGATTACATATCAGTTTGTTTCTCAAGGAACACTCACCAAGCTATGTGGATGTTTCAGGAGAGTTCTTTTAAAACTATCTAAAGAGGAGTTAGGGTTTCCCTGCTTACTCAACAGTAAAATATCTGCCTGCAATGCAGGAGACCTAGGTTCAATCCCTGGGGGGAAGATCCACTGGAGAAGGGAATGATAACCCACTTCAGTATTCTTATCTGTAGAATTCCATGGACAGAGGAGCCTGGTGGGCTACAATCCATGGGGTCCCAAGAAGTTGGACAGGACTGAGTGATTAACACTTTCACTTTCAAAGAGGAGTTAATGATGGAAAAGCTGTTCCCTGTAAGTATTATATCTCCTATTTGTAACTCAGAGATTTTTCACACATTGGAACTATCTGAGGTTACCTTAAAATTTTAGATTACTCATAGAACTATGAGGGGAAATAATTTTTTCTAGGGATGTTCCAGCAACTCCATGTACCACACTCTCATACTAGATAGTTTCCCAGAGCAAATCTCTGACTTAGAGATCTCCCACTTAGAAGGGCTCTGAAGTCACCATAGTTTGTTCATTTGTTTAAAAAGTCATTATATATTTATGATATGCTTGATTTTTTTCCTTTGAGTTAGCTATATATCAATTACTTGCAATTTATTTATTGACTCCATTGCTGTGATGGCAATTTATAATATTTTATTAATACCTAACTCTTAAGAGTTTTAATAATTCCATTTTGTTAACTCTCATTTCCCACTGATATTACTGGTTTTAAAACATGAATTTTATATGTTTTCTATTTGTCATTAGTTCCTACATAACCAGGCACAACTTTTAACCCTTATTTATTATTAATATTATTTTTTAAATGTTTCTATTAGTATAATATTCAAGAAAATAAAAATACTATTAAGAGTGGGAAAATAGCACTGTATTTAATAAATAATTACACCAAGAATATAAAGCATTTATGAAAATCAAAAAGCAAATACAAATTACTGGTATTACCTATTGAAAAGCAGAGTATACGTAAAATTTGATAAAACACATGGTTTCTATATCAATATCCTCCCAAAGTAATTGGAAATATACATAGATAGACATGTGCAAAAAAGGAATAGAGCATGTGTGTGTGTGTGTGTGTGTATATAGTTAATAACTGGTAACAGTTTTATACACAGTTATAAAGTTAGATTAAATGTAAATGGAATATTTTTAACTAAAATTTTTCCTAACTTAAAACTTTATAATAACATATGAATTAATGGATAACCTATTAAAATGTCTGGACTTCCCTTGTGGCTCAGCTGGTAAAGAATCCACCTGCAATGTGGGAGAATTGGGTTCGATCCCTGAGTTGGGAAGATCCCTTGGGGAAGGGAAAGGCTACACACTCCAGTATTCTGGCCTGGAGAATTCCATGGACTGTAAAGCCCATGAGATCACAAAGAGTCAGACACAGCTGAGTGACTAACATTTCAGTGTTTCTATACACAAATAAACCTTCTGGACAGTAAAGACTGCAAAACTGAGTCCTATGAAACTCTGACATTTCACGAATGATATTTTTGATAGCAAAGCACCAGGGGATTATGGTGAAAAATATACTGAAATTGTGCAGAAGGATATGTCATACAAAATGAGAACAAAGAATGCTAAAAATTGTGTCTTCAGTTAAACTGTTTAATTTAGTGAAAAACATTTTTTATTTTTCATTTTATCTTTTGTCTCAGAGAATACTAAAGAATCAAAAAATGTAGATGGAAGAAATTATTTAGGATGTTCTTGAATACAAGTAAAACATGCAGAGATCTGTTAATATTTCTGATCTGCTTAAACTTCATTGGTTAGCTAAAATATTGGAAAAAAATATTTAAATACCAATTGATTCTTTAAAGAATATCACATTAAAAAAGAAAATGAACATGAAATTCTGACATCACTTTGTTAAAGTATATACTTTATCCCATTTCCTTCCTTCCTAAAATTAGTCTTTTTCAAAAAATTAACTTCATGTTCTGTTCACTGATAAAGGGACAGTCACAATTACTTAAGAGTTACAAGTCACTTTCTCTAGGCTCTTATTGGAGACTAAGCACCTATTCAATTAAGAATTCAATATGCTTCTTATCAGACTATTAGTCAGTGTCATTTTATCAAATTATTTTTAATTTTGTAGCCTTGAAAGTAACTTTGAAAGTATCTTTTATTTTTAGATCAATACTTCAGTGTATAAACATGCAATCACTAACAATACAGAATTTCTAAATTATAATCTAAGTTGTATCAGACCATGAATCTTTCAGGGAACAGTTGAGATTCAGCAATGTTTCATAAATACAAGGCATTTAGCTAAAAATCTTATTGTTTATTGTTTTGGTAGCCAAGTTATGTCAGACTCTTTTGCAACCCAAGGGTTGCATCAGAGTGGCCCACCAGGCTCCTCTAGCCATGGGATTTCCCAGGAAAGAATACTGGAGTGGGTTGCCATTGCCTTCTCCAGGCAATTTTCCTGACTCAAGGATCAAACCTGCATCTCCTATTCCTACATTGGTAGGCAAATTCTTTACCACTGAGTCACCAGGAAAGCATGCAATAACATTACATTTCTAGTCTTAAACAATTTGAAGATTTTAGTCCAAATCAAACAATTTAAAAATGTTCTTTCTTCACTGCTTATTTATATTCAAGTTTAGTTTTTGTTGTGTGAGCCATAATAAAAAATTATACATAGTAATATACATGTTAGGTGTTTCCTTGATGGCTCAGTGGTAAAGAACCTGCCTGCAATGCAGGAGATGCAGGTGACATCGTTTGGATCCCTGGGTAGGGAAGATACTCTGGAGGAGGAAATGGCAACCTGCTTCAGTATTCTTGCCTGAAAAATCCTATGGAGTACATATTCCAGAAGTACATATTATATACTTAACATATCTATCATATTTAATATATTCAATATACATTAATATTTTATATAAATTGTTTCTGGATTCTCTGGTGGCTCAGTGTTATGTAAAATAATCTGCCTGACAATGCAGGGGGTGCTGGTTTGATCTCTGGGTCAGGAAGAACCCAAGGAGAAGGAAATGGCAACCCACTCTAGCATTCTTGCTTGGGAAATCCTATGGACAGAAGAGTGTGGCAGGCTATAGTCCATGAGGGCACAAAAGATTTGGACACAACTTAGTGACTAAACAACAGCAAAAACATGTTTTTTTGTTGTAGTTTTCTAGCTAACTATTAAATTCTGATTTGAACACCTATAGCCTACATTATTTCTTCTTCCAAAATATCTACATTAAAAAATGAAAACTTATTATACTTTTTGTTATCATTTTATAATTGCTGTTATGCTTTTCCTTCAAGAAGAACATTTCTTTTGAAGTTAAGAATTTGCGTTTCAAAAAAAAAAAAAAGAATTTGTGTTTCATTGTCTTCGCACAACTTAATAAATTTAAAATGATAAAAGTGCCATCAAAAACAGCTAATAAACAGCATTATTTTATCTGTTTTGGTAAAAGTAGGACAGAAAAATAATTTCTAAGTAAGTATTCTAATTGTATCAGATCTCTATTTTGCTTTAATACTGTGCAGATAAAAATGTGTTTTGTGAAATTCTGCTCTCTAAAAATGTTCTTTAAAAAGTGAGGGAGAGGGACTGGAAGAGGGAGAGGAAGGGAGATAGGGAATAAGTTAGTGAAGAGGTAGAGAAGTTTTATTTTTAAATAATTTGAAAATTATATATAATATGTCTTTATTTTCAAACTCCCAATAGATCTTTCCATTTTAAGGGTTCAAAATAACATAAAACAACTGTAGTATTCTATAATATTCTTCTAGAGTTGATTATTACAATTCTTTTATATTGTTTAGCCATATTATTCCAAATTTGTTTGGCTATTGAGCTCAGTCAGACTAAATAAGGATAATCCAAATTTAATTACTGACCAAGAATGATGACTTAGGTTAGATTTATAGTTATTTTCATTTCTATTCATCCAAAGCCAAGAGTAGTCATTCAAAACCCAATTAATGAGAGAAGTTAAAAGGGGAAGGCTGCTAACTGAAATATGTAGCACTGATTTTGAGATTGGGTGGTAGATGATGAAGAGACTGGTAAAGAAAGCCAGAGGATGGTGACGCACTATATATAGTCAGGAAATATTAGCTCAATTATCTTCTCATAACATGAGGAGCAGAAACTGTGCTTAAGTGATTCACGACTTTGGGTGAAATGGTTTCAAAGGCACATATTGATTGTTGAAATTTGTTGTCTCCAGATTTTAAAAAAAAAAAAAAAAAGGAGGGGGAGGGAGCTCACGAAATAATTGATTAGATTACAAGGGAGTTAAGAAACTCAGAATTAAGATAACTCAGATATTCCGGGATTTGGAAAATGAAATGCTTTGTCAAGAATTCACAGATGTAATCATTAAGACCTAGATTCAGGTCAAAGAAGGGGTTATTAAGATGTAAGAAAGAATTCGGTAACTATGATTGATTTCTTTCAGTTGAAGGAAATGCACCCAGAAATGGTCACCTGGCTACCTGACAAGATCAAGGTATATGTAATTAAATCCCTTGAGAAAGGTAAAGGTGGTAATCTTTCATAATAAATTGAAAATTTTAAAAGCACTGTATCTTGTACATCACATTATTGAATAGTAGATTGATAGCAATCTAATCCTTCTTTAGTAGGTGATTTTTTTTTTCTATATCTGATGTATTTCAGTCATTTCTCTCCTAAGATGAACTGATGGTTCACTAACAGATTCAAATGTAAAACTTAATTTGTTGCTGTATTCTCCTCCCCCATGCCACTCTTTTAAAAATCATGATCTGGACTTCTTTACTTTCTTTAACTGAGGAAACCCTATTTCCTCAGCTGTTGAAAATATTCAGCCTTTTTAAAATCAAATATTTTTCTTCATTTTCCCCGTTTCCCTTGGTACTCCAATTAGAAAAAAAGTGGAAAATTCTGGATCCATAATCCACATATCTTCTTTCTCTTTCTTTCCATTTATTTTCTTATATTCTATGTTATCTAGAATTCTTTAACTGGGCGTTCTCTCACTAACGTTGCTTCAGTTCTCTTCAGACAAATATCAGAGACTCTGTGGTATAGATTTTATTTCAATAATTACATTTCATCTCATCTTCCAAGTCTTTATTTTGTAATATAACTGAATGTAAAAACCACATCATAATGAATCATTTATGAGCTACAAAAACAAGGATTTAAAACCAGGGGAAAACGTTTAATGTATTAATACTTATGCACATAGAGACTCAAAAATCACTTGCACCTTTTAATTCTAAACTAACAACTTAATGGCTACTTCTGGTAATTTTAACAACTAACATAGTTAAATAGATAATTCATTCTAATTCTTTATTCAAAAAATGGCAATTGTTTGCCATTTATGGCAGATTTCAACAATTTTAAATGTTAAGTGTTAAACCTGACTAGATATTTAGATTATTTTTTCTATGATGTTGTCTGTTTTCTATAGTAAAACAAAAAAATAACAACCACACACACACATTTTGTTGTTCAGTTGCTGTCATGTCTGATTCTTTGTGACCATATGAACTGCAGCATGCCATGCTGCCCTATCTTTCCATATCTCTCAGAGTTAGCTCACACTCATGACATTGAGTTGATGATGCCATCCAACCATCTCATCCTCTGTTGTCTCCTTCTCCTCCTGCTTTCAATCTTCCCTAGCATCAGGGTCTTTCCCACTGAGTCACCTCTTCTCATCAGGTGACCAAAGTATTGGAGCTTCAGCTTCAGAGTCAGTCCTTCCAATGAATATTCAGGGTTGATTTCCTTTAAGATTGACTGGTTTGATCTCCTTGAAGTTCAAGGGACTCACACCTTACAATCCAAGGCACTCACAAAATCAGGAATCACATTGATCTTGGTGTTTTGAATGCTGAGTTTTAATCCAGCTTTTTCACTCTCTTTCACCCACATCAAGAGGCTCTTTAATTCCTCTTCTCTTTCAGCCATTAGAGTGTTTTCATCTTTTTAAGTTGTTGATATTTCTTCCAACAATCTTGATTTCATTTTGTGACTCATCCACTCCAGCATTTTGTATAATATACTATGCATATAAGTTAAATAAGCAGGGTGACAATATACAGCCTTGACGTACTCCTTTCCCAATTTGGAACCAATCCAATTGTTCCAAGTCTGGTTCTAACTGTTGCTTCTTGTCCTGCATACAGGTTTCTCAGGAGAAAGGTTAGGTGGTCTCGTATTCCCATCTCATTAAGAATTTTCCACAGTTTGTTGTGATCCACACAGTCAAAGGCTTTAGTGTAGTCAATGAAGCAGGTTTTTTTGGGGGGATTCCCCTGTATTTTCTATGGACTTCTTTTTTGGCTCAGATGGCAAAGAATCTGCTGGCATTGCAGGAGACCTGGGTTCAATCTCTGGGTTGGGTAGACCCCCTGGAGAAGAGAACACCCCCTGGAGAAGGGAACGGCCACCCACTCCAGTATTCTTGTCTGGATAATTCCATGGACATTGGAGCCTGGCAGGCTACAGTCCATGGTGGTCGCAAAGAGTCAGACATGACTAGTGACATTTTTTATGATTCAATGGGTGTTGGCAATTTGATCTCTGGTTCCTTTGCCTTTTCTAAATCCAGCTTGTACATCTGGAAGTTCTCAGTTCATGTACTGTTGAAGCCTAGCAAGTAGTTTTGGTTCAGTCTCTTTTGGAGTCACTGGTCCTTTTCTCTGAGATTTGGTGAATGCAAGGTTTTGTTTGTGCCCTCCAAGACTGGAGGCTCTATTTACCCAAGTCCTGTGGAAGTCTTGTAATCTAATCCCACTGGCTTTCAAGGTCAGATTCTCTGGGAATTCCCAGTCCCTTTGTTGGGTTCCAGGCTGAGAAGCCTGATGTGGGGTTCAGAATCTTCACAGCAGTTGAAGTACTTATTTGGTATTATTGATATCCAGTTTGTCAGTCACCCACCCAGTGTGTTTGGGATTTGATTTTGTCATCATTGTGCCCCTCCTCCTATCTCACTGCAGCTTCTTCTTTGTCTTTGAGCATGGGGTATTTTTTTCTTTGGTAGGTTCCAGTGTCCTCCTGTTGATGGTTGTTCAACAGTTAGTTTTGATTTTGGTGCTCTCCCAGGAGATGAACACATGTCTTTCTACTCTGCCATCTTGAACCAGAAGCTATTATATTAGTGATGGTCTTATTTATATAGCCAGGATAACTAAGCCTTTTCAAATACCATCTCTCATCTACCAGCATTCTATCCAGGCTTCTTCTCATGGTGATAATTACAGGGCTCCCAAATGCAACAGGAGAGGGCAAGTCTCAATGTGCAAAATACATTCAAGTTTCCAATTTTTATCATGCAAGCTATACTCTATTGGCCTTGCCTGAATTCAGTTTGGGGGAAAACAGTGAGGTATGGGTTCAGGGAGGCATGAAATAATTGGACACTAATCATATATAATCTAACAGGGTAATATCCATAAGATAAAAACAGAATTAAATTAAATCTATTATTATATTAAATAGTTAAATGGTAGGAAGACAATATTTTGTAATCAATCCCACCTTGTAAACTCTAAAAAATTCTCTGTTGCTTAGAAAGTTAAGGGAAAGCTAAGTTACCTCATTATACTCACGACACCTAAAGCCACTGTTTATCCCACATTTATGCTGTGGAATCCATGGATTTGGTCCTAAGGGTAGAATCTGGTACAAGTGTAAGTGTTCATGCTGTCTTTCTCATTACCTTCACATCTATTTACAGATAATCAACAACAACTGCTGCACTGCTCTCTGAATAGAGATTCAATTGCTCGCCCAGTCCTATCAAAGGCCAGCTGTGCTTCCTTGGAGCTACTTGTTATCAGTTTTCATGTGTGAAAAAATGCTATGAAAATAAAATGATGAACATTACAACTTTCCATTTCACATGTTAACCGCATAGCTGGTGGTCAACAAACACAAATACAGTCTCTGTATGAATAAGAAGAAATAGCATCAAATACAGCAAATTCAAAATCTATAGGCACAAAATGGTCCATGTTTACCTATAAATGGTCAAACTATTTATTTGACTCTGGTTGCTATTTAATTCATTGATTTCTTGAAAGCTTAAAATGCATACACACACATACACTTATACACAACTCCATCATGCTCTTATAACCATATTAGCAACCACATCAATGGGGAAAAAAAAGAGAATAATAGAGAAAAACATAAATTCATTTAGTTTCAGCTCTAAGGTGCACAGTCTGTTCCCTTAGGCCTACCAGGTTGTAATTATGAGTTGGCACAATGCCTGCTTAAGCCATCTGTTGTTTTCCAAGGCTGATGCCTTATCTATTGCAACATATTCCATAGGCAAACTAGACTGAGCATTGTCTTCTCTGCATATAGAAGACATCTCAGCCTAGGAACAGGTCAAGGAAACTCCCTCAAAAATTTGGCTGAAAGTCCCAGCAACTGAGAGAGCTGAGGTACCTAATCAGTAGCAACAACAAAAAGAGAGAGAAAGAAAGAAGACAATGACTAGTTTCACATTATTGGCGCTTTTCTCAAGGCTTTTCATGACATGTAATGGCATAGTAGTCATTTTGTCATACTGCTAGTCCCTCTCTCTCTTTAAATAAAGTTATTAAGATTTGGATCAAAAAGCTCTTAAGATGGCGGAGGAGTAGGACGGGGAGACCACTTTCTCTCCTAGAAATTCATCAAAAGAATAACTGTACGCAGAGCAAACTTCACAAAACAACTTCTGATCTCTAGCAGAGGTCACCAGGCGCCCAGAAAAGCAGCCCATTGTCTTCGAAAGGAGGTAGGACAAAATATAAAAGATAAAAAGTGAGACAAAAGAGCTAAGGACGGAGATCCGTCCCGGGAAGGGTCTTAATAGAGGACATTCCCAGACACCGGGGAACCCTCGACCTGGCGGGCCTGGGGGAAGTGTTTGAATCTCAGAGGGCAACCTGACTGGGAGAGAGACAATAATAAAACCCAGAGATTACGAGCCTAAAAGCAACTCCCAGCAGGAAAGTACCCCAGACACCCGCATCCGCCACCAGCAAGTGGGAGCGGAACGGAGAGGAGCGAGCGGCATTATTTGGGGCAGGGTCCGGGCCTGAGAGCCCTGTGGACAATTGGAGGGAGCTTCTGTGAGTTCCCAGCTTGAACTGTGGGAGAGCAAGAGAGAGAAAATTAACCGGCCAGAACACGCTGCCTGCGGTTCGCAGAGCAAAGGGACCGAGATTCTGGATGGTCGACATCCGCTGGGAGGGTCTCGGCGAGACACAGGGCGCAGGCACCCGACCGGCGCGGGCGGGGACTGGTGCTGGTGACGCGGCGGGCAGAAGGCGCACGCACCGGACTGGCGCCGCGGAATCTGAGACTGGGACCGCGAAGGGAGTGGGCGCGCGCACCCGGGGAGAGTGCGCCCGTCAAGCGTCAAGCCCCTGGCTGCCTGGACCGCTCTGACGGGGAGGGCACAGGGAGCAGGCGCAGATCTCAGTTCGGACCCTTGGCGGAACACCCGACGGCTGGAACTGCGCGCAGCGCCCCTCCATATAGAACAGCTGGGAGCCCGAGCAACTCTAGCCCCTCCCTGCAGCGCGACGGAACTAGCTACCTGAATAAGAGTCCACCTCCGCCCGCTTGGGTCAGGGCGGAAATGAGGCCCTGAAGAGCCTGGCAAACAGAAGCCAAACCGCTTCAGAAGGAACTGGTGCAACAGATTAAAATCCCTGTAGGAAACACTGACCACACCACAAGGGCCCTGTAGATATCAAGAAGTGTAAGCTGGAACGAGGAGCTATCTGAAACTGAGCCGAATCCACACTGACCGCAACAGCTCCAGAGAACTTCCTACATATATTTTTACTTTTTTTTTTTTTTCTTTCTTTCTTTCTTTTTTTTTTTTTTTTTATTTTTTTTTTTAAGCAGGGGAAAAAAAAGAAATTTTTTTTTTTTTAGTTTTATTTTTTCTTTTTAATTTTTTCTCTTTTATTTTCCTTTAAAATTCCCTATTACTCCCCCATTACTCCTTAACATTCATTTTCATAAATTCTTACGATTTTTGTAGTTAGGGAAAAATTTTTTTTCCTCTTTTTTTTTCTCTTCTTCTTCTTCTTTTTTTTTTTTTCCTTCTCCTCCTCTATTTTTTATTTTTCTTCTTCTCTTATGTCTTTTAAAGTCCTCTAGTACTCCTCTACTACTCCTTAATTATTCATTTTCAATACACTATAACCTTACAAAGAGGAGAGGAAAAAAGGAAAAAAAAGAAGAGAAGCCTTATTTTTAAACTGAACCTCATATATATTTCTAAAATTTTTGGGGGGGTGTTTTTGTTTTTGTTTTTAATACAGTATTTTTATGAGTCTAACCTATACTCTAGATTTTTAATTTTTGTTCTTCAGTATATGATATAAGCTGTAAACATTTTAAGAATCCAATATTCAGTTTCCATTTTTATTCAGGAGTGTGGTGATTATTCTCTCCCAATCTTGACTCTCTGTTTTCTACCTCAGAACACCTCTATTTCCTCCTTTCCCCTTCTCTTCCCAATTCAATTCTGTGAATCTTTGCTGGTGTCTGGGCTATGGAGAACACTCTAGGAACAGACGACTGCATAGATCTGTCTCTCTCCTCTTGAGTCCCCTTGTTTCTCCTCCTGCTCATCTCTATTTCCCTCTTCCCTGTCCTCTTCTTCATGTAACTCTGTGAACCTCTCTGGGAGCCCCTAACAGGGGAGAATCTTTTCGCCATTAACCTATAAGTTTTATTATCAGTGCTGTATAGTTGGAGAAGTCCTGAGACTACAGGAAGAATAAAACTGAAATCCAGAGGCAGGAGATTTAAGCCCAAAACCTGAGAACACCAGAAAACTCCTGACTACATGGAACTTTAAGTAATAAGAGACCGTCCAAAAGCCTTCATACCTACACTGAAACCAACCACCACCCAGGAGCCAACAAGTTTTAGAGCAAGACATATCACACAAATTCCCCAGCAACACAGGAACATAGCCCTGAAAGTCAACATACAGACTGCCCAAAGTAACACCTAACACATAGACCCATCTCAAAACTCATTACTGGGCACACCATTGCTCTTCAAAGAGAAGAAATCAAGTTCCACGCTCCAGATCACTGAAACAAGCTTCCCTAACCAGGAAACCTTGACAAGTCAACCGTCCAACCCCACCCACTGGGTAAAAACTCCACAATAAAAAGAAATCACAGACCTCCAGAATACAGAAAACTCACTCCAGACACAGCAATCTAAACAAGATGAAAAGGCAGAGAAATACCCAACAGGTAAAGGAACATGACAAGTGCCCACCAAGTCAAACAAAAGAGGAGGAGATAGGGAATCTATCTGAAAAAGAATTTAGAATAATGATAATAAAAATGATCCAAAATCTTGAAAACAAAATGGAGTTACAGATAAATAGCCTGGAGACAAAGATTGAAAAGATGCAAGAAATGTTTAATAAAGACCTAGAAGAAATAAAAGAGAGTCAATTAAAAATGAATAATGCAACGAATGAGATCAAAAACACTTTAGAGGGAACCAAGAGTAGAATAACGGAGACAGAAGATAGGATAAGTGAGGTAGAAGATAGAATGGTGGAAATAAATGAAGCAGAGAGGAAAAAAGAAAAAAGGATCAAAAGAAATGAGGACAACCTCAGGGACCTCTGGGACAATGTGAAACGCCCCAACATTCGAATCATAGGAGTCCCAGAAGAAGAAGACAAAAAGAAAGGCCACGAGAAAATACTCGAGGAGATAATAGCTGAAAACTTCCCTAAAATGGGGAAGGAAATAGCCACCCAAGTCCAAGAAACCCAGAGAGTCCCAAACAGGATAAACCCAAGGCAAAACACTCCAAGACACATAGTAATCAAATTAACAAAGATCAAACACAAAGAACAAATACTAAAAGCAGCAAAGGAGAAACAACAAATAACACACAAAGGGATTCCCATAAGGATAACAGCTGATCTATCAATAGAAACCCTCCAGGCCAGAAGGGAATGGCAGGACTTAATGAAAGTAATGAAAGAGAATAATCTACAACCTAGATTACTGTACCCAGCAAGGATCTCATTCAGATATGAAGGAGAATTCAAAAGCTTTACAGACAAGCATAAGCTGAGAGAATTCAGCACCACC
The DNA here is from genome assembly GCF_963930625.1 of Muntiacus reevesi. NCBI lineage: Eukaryota > Metazoa > Chordata > Mammalia > Artiodactyla > Cervidae > Muntiacus > Muntiacus reevesi. The sequence continues at coordinate 35,791,772 of NC_089270.1, read as the reverse complement.
AAACCAGCTCTTCAACAAATGCTAAAAGATCTTCTCTAGACAGGAAATGCAGAAAGGTTGTATAAACGTGAACCCAAAACAACAAAGTAAATGGCAACGGGACCACACCTATCAATAATTACCTTAAATGTAAATGGGTTGAATGCCCCAACCAAAAGACAAAGATTGGCTGAATGGATACAAAAACAAGACCCCTATATATGCTGCTTACAAGAGACCCACCTCAAAACCAGAGACACATACAGACTAAAAGTGAAGGGCTGGAAAAAAATATTTCACGCAAATGGAGACCAAAAGAAAGCAGGAGTCACAATACTCATATCAGATAAAATAGACTTTCAAATAAAGGATGTGAAGAGAGACAAAGAAGGACACTACATAATGATCAAAGGATCAATCCAAGAAGAAGATATAACAATTATAAACATATATGCACCCAACATAGGAGCACCGCAATATGTACGGCAAACGCTAATGAGTATGAAAGAGGAAATTAATAGCAACACAATAATAGTGGGAGACTTTAACACCCCACTCACAAATATGTATAGATGAACTAAACAGAAAATCAACAAGGAAACACAAACCTTCAATGATACAATGGACCAGCTAGACCTAATTGATATCTATAGGACATTTCACCCCAAAACAATCAATTTCACCTTTTTCTCAAGTGCACACGGAACCTTCTCCAGAATAGATCACATCCTGGGCCATAAATCTGGTCTTGGAAAATTCAGAAAAATTGAAATCATTCCAGTCATCTTTTCTGACCACAGTGTAGTAAGATTAGATCTCAATTCCAGGAAAAAAATTGTTAAAAATTCAAACATATGGAGGCTAAATAACACGCTTCTGAATAACCAACAAATCATAGAAGAAATAAAAAAAGAAATCAAAATATGTATAGAAATGAATGAAAATGAAAACACAACAACCCAAAACCTATGGGACACTGTAAAAGCAGTGCTAAGGGGAAGGTTCATAGCATTACAGGCTTACATCAAGAAACAAGAAAAAAGCCAAATAAATAACCTAACTCTACACCTAAAGCAGTTAGAGAAGGAAGAAATGAAGAACCCCAGGGTCAGCAGAAGGAAAGAAATCTTAAAAATTAGGGCAGAAATAAATGCAAAAGAAACTAAAGACACCATAGCAAAAATCAACAAAGCTAAAAGCTGGTTTTTTGAAAAAAATAAACAAAATTGACAAACCATTAGCAAGACTCATTAAGAAACAAAGAGAGAAGAACCAAATTAACAAAATAAGAAATGAAAAGGGTGAGATCACAAGAGACAACACTGAAATACAAAGGATCATAAGAGACTACTACCAGCAGCTCTGTGCCAATAAAATGGACAACTTGGATGAAATGGACAAATTCTTAGAAAGGTATAACTTTCCAAAACTGTACCAGGAAGAAATAGAAGATCTTAACAGAACCATCACAAGCAAGGAAATCGAAACTGTAATCAAAAATCTTCCAGCAAACAAAAGCCCAGGACCAGATGGCTTCACAGCTGAATTCTACCAAAAATTTAGAGAAGAGCTAACACCTATCTTACTCAAACTCTTCCAGAAAATTGCAGAAGAAGGTAAGCTTCCAAACTCATTCTATGAGGCCACCATCACCCTAATTCCAAAACCAGACAAAGATGCCACAAAAAAAGAAAACTACAGGCCAATATCACTGATGAACATAGATGCAAAAATCCTTAACAAAATTCTAGCAAACAGAATCCAACAACATCTTAAAAAAATCATACACCATGACCAAGTGGGCTTTATCCCAGGAATGCAAGGATTCTTTAATATCCGCAAGTCAATCAATGTAATACACCACATTAACAAATTGAAAGATAAAAACCATATGATTATCTCAATAGATGCAGAGAAAGCCTTTGACAAAATTCAACACCCATTTATGATTAAAACTCTCCAGAAAGCAGGAATAGAGGGAACATACCTCAACATAATAAAAGCTATATATGACAAACCCACAGCAAGCATCACCCTCAATGGTGAAAAATTGAAAGCATTTCCCCTGAAATCAGGAACAAGACAGGGGTGCCCACTCTCACCACTACTATTCAACATAGTCTTGGAAGTTTTGGCCACAGCAATCAGAGCAGAAAAAGAAGTAAAAGGAATCCAGATAGGAAAAGAAGAAGTGAAACTCTCGCTGTTTGCAGATGACATGATCCTCTACAGAGCAAACCCTAAAGACTCTACCAGAAAATTACTAGAGCTAATCAACGAATATAGTAAAGTTGCAGGATATAAAATTAATACACAGAAATCCCTTGCATTTCTATACACTAACAATGAGAAAACAGAAAGAGAAATTAAGGAAACAATACCATTCACCATTGCAACAAAAAGAATAAAATACTTAGGAGTATATCTACCTAAAGAAACAAAAGACCTGTACATAGAAAACTATAAAACACTGATGAAAGAAATCAAAGAGGACACAAACAGATGGAGAAACATACCGTGTTCATGGATTGGAAGAATCAATATTGTCAAAATGGCTATTCTACCCAAAGCAATCTATAGATTCAATGCAATCCCTATCAAGCTACCAACGGTATTTTTCACAGAACTAGAACAAATAATTTCACAATTTGTATGGAAATACAGAAAACCACGAATAGCCAAAGTAATCTTGAGAAAGAAGAATGGAACTGGAGGAATCACCCTCCCTGACTTCAGACTCTACTACAAAGCCACAGTCATCAAGACAGTATGGTACTGGCACAAAGACAGAAATATAGATCAATGGAACAGAATAGAAAGCCCAGAGATAAATCCACGAACCTATGGACACCTTATCTTTGACAAAGGACGCAAGGATATACAATGGAAAAAAGACAACCTCTTTAACAAATGGTGCTGGGAAAACTGGTCAACCACTTGTAAAAGAATGAAACTAGAACACTTTCTAACACCATACACAAAAATAAACTCAAAATGGATTAAAGATCTAAATGTAAGACCAGAAACTATAAAACTCCTAGAGGAGAACATAGGCAAAACACTCTCTGACATAAATCTCAGCAGGATCCTCTATGACCCACCTCCCAGAATATTGGAAATAAAAGCAAAACTAAACAAATGGGACCTAATGAAACTTAAAAGTTTCTGCACTACAAAGGAAACTATAAGTAAGGTGAAAAGACAGCCCTCAGATTGGGAGAAAATAATACCAAATGAAGAAACAGACAAAGGATTAATCTCAAAAATATACAAGCAACTCCTGAAGCTCAATTCCAGAAAAATAAATGACCCAATCAAAAAATGGGCCAAAGATCTAAACAGACATTTCTCCAAAGAAGACATACAGATGGCTAACAAACACATGAAAAGATGCTCAACATCACTCATTATTAGAGAAATGCAAATCAAAACCACAATGAGATACCATTACACGCCAGTCAGGATGGCTGCTATCCAAAAGTCTACAAGCAATAAATGCTGGAGAGGGTGTGGAGAAAAGGGAACCCTCTTACACTGTTGGTGGGAATGCAAACTAGTACAGCCACTATGGAAAACAGTGTGGAGATTTCTTAAAAAACTGGAAATAGAACTGCCATATGACCCAGCAATACCACTGCTGGGCATACACACTGAGGAATCCAGATCTGAAAGAGACACATGCACCCCAATGTTCATCGCAGCACTGTTTATAATAGCCAGGACATGGAAGCAGCCTAGATGCCCATCCGCAGATGAATGGATAAGGAAGCTGTGGTACATATACACCATGGAATATTACTCAGCCATTAAAAAGAATTCATTTGAATCAGTTCTAATGAGATGGACGAAACTGGAGCCCATTATACAGAGTGAAGTAAGCCAGAAAGATAAAGAACATTACAGCATACTAATACATATATACGGAATTTAGAAAGATGGTAACGATAACCCTATATGCAAAACAGAAAAAGAAACACAGAAGTACAGAACAGACTTTTGAACTCCGTGGGAGAAGGTGAGGGTGGGATGTTTCAAAAGAACAGCATGTATATTATCTATGGTGAATCAGATCACTAGCCCAGGTGGGATGCATGAGACGAGTGCTCGGGCCTGGTGCACTGGGAGGACCCAGAGGAGTCGGGTGGAGAGGGAGGTGGGAGGGGGGATCGGGATGGGGAATACATGTAACTCAATGACTGATTTGTGTCAATGTATGACAAAACCCACTGAAATGTTGTGAAGTAATTGGCCTCCAACTAATAAAATAAAATTAAAAAAAAAAAAAAAAAAAAGATTTGGATCAGTAGTTGTAAACCTCATTATTTTTCTCTATTGAAAAAGAATAAAACTACATTTGACAAGATTTTATAAAATTATTTAATTAGCACAACTAAACAAATATATCTAAACAAGACTGTAAAAGAAACACATTTAATTTTATTTAATTCTCCATGATTTTTTTCATAGTCTTTTTGCACTGCATTAATCAATCTTTAAAATAGAAATTTTTCCTTCATTCAATTTTTGATCTCTGGGTATGTTAGTGTGTACATGTGTTTTTATTTCCTCTTAAACTGACTGGATTTTGGAAAGTGTTCTTCTGGAAGTAGGTTTAAGTAAACTATAAGTGGCCTATTTAACTTTGGTATGCCCAAACAGCTTCTCTGCAAATAGATAAATAGGAAGATGCAAAGTAAATGAGTCAGAACATTATAAAACAGTACTATGAAAACTCAATTTTTATAAGCACATGCTTCCTACACTTTAAACTTATGAATTCTTAGAACAATACGTCTCAGACATGACAGGAGCTAGTCATTCACAAATGTCATTGACTATTTCAGCTGCTGGGCATACCTCAGAGGACAAGACAAAATTCTTTTTGTCATGAGAGTTTGTGGTAATGAACCACACAACCAAATTTTCTAATTCATTGGTTTGAGAAAGACATCCTGAGAAATATGCTTTATATATTTTCCTTTCAGTAACTTTAAAGAAAATTGTTTTGCTGCAATTTAGGTGACTCATTATCACTCAGAAAAGAATATTGAACAAATATTTAATGATGGAAAAGAAAATAGAAATAAACAAGCCATTCAAATTCAAGGATTTCTAGGCAGAGAAGACAAGATGGTGGAGTAGAAGGACATAAGCTCACCTTTTCTTACAGAAAAACAAAAATAGTAACCAACTGCAGAACATTTCAGCTCAGTTTAGTTGCTGGGTCATGCCTGGCTCTTTGCAACCCTATGGACTACAGCATGCCAGGCTTTGCTGTCCTTCACCAACTCACAGTACTTACTCAAACTCATGTCCATCGAGTCAGTGATGCCATCAAATCATGTCATCCTCTGTCACTCCCTTCTCTTCCCTCCTTCAATCTTTCCCAGCATCAGGGTCTTTTCCAATGAGTCAGCTCTGCGCATAAGGTGGCCAAAGTATTGGGGTTTCAGCTTCAACATCAGTCGTTCCAATGAATATTCAGGACTGATTTCCTTTAGGATGGACTAGATGGATTTCCTTGCAGTTCAAGTGACTCTCAAGAGTCTTCTCCAACACCACAATTCAAAAGTATCAATTCTTTAGTGTTCAGCTTTCTTTATAGTCCAACTCTTACATTCATGCATGGCTGCTAGAAAGAAAGAAACAAACAAACAAACATAGCCTTGATTAGATGGACCTTTGTTGGCAAAGTAATGTCTCTGCTTTTTAGTATGCTATCTAGGTTGGCCACAACTTTTCTTCCAAGGAGTAAGTGCCTTTTAATTTCATGGCTGCAATCACCATCTGCAGTGATTTTGGAGGCCCCCAAAATAAAGTCTCTCACTGTTTCCACTGTTTCCCCATCTATTTACCATGAAGTGTTGGGACCAGATTCCATGATCTTAATTTTCTGAATGTTGAGCTTTAAGCCAAATTTTTCACTCTCCTCTTTCACTTTCATCAAGAGGCTCTTTAGTTCTTCTTTGTTTCTGCATAAGGGTGGTATCATCTGCACACCTGAGGTTATTAATATTTCTTCTGGCAATCTTGATTCCAGCTTGTCCTTCATCCAACCCAGTGTTTCTCTGATGTACTCTGCATATAAGTTAAATAAACAGGGTGACAATACACAGCCTTGATGTACTCCTTTTCCTATTTGGAAACAGTCTGTTGTTCCATGACGAGTTCTAAGTGTTGCTTCTTGATCTGAATACCAATTTCTCAAGAGGTAGGTCAGGTGGTCTGGTAGTCCCATCTCTTTCAGGATTTCCCATAGTTTGTTGTGATTCACACAGCCAAACGCTTTGGCATAGTCAATAAAGCAGAGATAGATGTTTTTCTGGAACTTTCTTGCTTTCTTAGTAATCCAACAGATGTTGGCAATTTGATTTCTGGTTCCTCTGCCTTTTCTCAAACCAGCTTGAACATCTGGAAGTTCATGGTTCACATACTCTTGAAGCCTGGCTTAGAGAATTTTGAGCATTACTGTACTATCCTGAGAGATGAATGCAATTGTTTGGTAGTTTGAGCATTCTTTAGCATTGCCTTTCTTTGGAATTGGAATGAAAACTGACCATTTCCATTACTGTGGCCACTGCTGAGTTTCCAAATTTGCTGGCATATTGAGTGCAGCACTTTCACAGCATCATATTTTAGGATTTGAAGTAGCTCAACTAGAATTCCATCACCTCCACTGGCTTTGTTTATAATGATACTGCCTAAGGCTCACTTGACTTCACATTCCAGGATGTCTGGCTCTAAGTTAGTGATCATACCATTGTGATTGTCTGGGTCGTGAAGATCTTTTTTTATATAGTTCTTCTATGTATACTTGCCACCTCTTCTTAATATCTTCTGCTTTTGTTAGATCCATAACATTTCTGTCCTTTATTGAGCCCATCTTTGCATGAAATGTTCCCCTGGTATTTTGAATTTTCTTGAAGAGATCTCTAGTCTTTCCCATTCTATTGTTTTCCTCCATTTCTTTGCACTGATCACTGAGGAAGGCTTTCTTTATGAGGGTTTTCTTATCTCTCCTTGCTATTCTTTGGAACTCTGCATTCAAATGGATATATCTTTCCTTCTCCTTTGCCTTTCTCTTCTCTTCTTTTCACAGCTATTTGTAAGTTCTTCCTAGACAGCCATTTTACTTTATTGCATTTCTTTCCTTTGGGGATGGTCTTGACCCCTGTCTCCTGTATAATGTCAAGAACCTCTGTCCATAGTTCATCAGACACTCTATGAGCTCTATTCCCTTGAACCACTTCAGTATTCTCACTTTGAGAACCCCATGAACAGTATGAGAAAAGCAAAAAATAGGACACTGAAAGGTGAACTCCCTAGGTTGGTAGGTGCCCAATATGCTATTGGATATCAGTGGAGAAATAACTCCAGAAAGAATTAAGAGACAAAGCCAAAGCAAAAACAACACCCAGTTGTGGGTGTGATTGATGATAGAAGCAAAGTCCAATGCTGTTAAGAGTAATATTGCATAGGAACCCAGAAGATTAGGTCTATGAATCAAGGCAAATTAGAAGTGGTCAAACAGGAGATGACAAGAGTGAATGTCAACATTTTGGGAATCATCAAACCTAAATGGACTGGACTGGGTGAATTTAACTCAGATGACCATTATGTCTACTACTTTGGGCAAGAATTCCTTAGGAAAAATGGAGTAGACATCATAGTCAGCAAAAGAGTCCAAAATGCAGTATTTGGATGCAATCTTAAAAATGACCAAATGATCTCTATTCATTTCCAAGGCTAAAAAACTGCAGAACAAACATCAGCAAAAAAGAAGCGCTGGAACCTACCAAGAAAGACACCCAACATACAAGCCAAATGAGGCACTACAATAAGATGGTAGGTTGGTGCAATCACAATAAAATCTAATCCTATACATAACAGGTAGATGACCCACAAATGGGAAAATAAATATACCACAGAAATTCTCCCATATGAGTGCAAGTTCTGAGCTTTACTTCAAGCTTCCCCACCTAGATGTCTGGCAAGGGGAGGATAAGACCCTGGAGAATCTGGCTTTGAAGAGCTTTGGGGTTTGATCACCAGAAGTCCCCAGAACTGGGAGAAACAGAAACTCCACTTTTGAAGAGTGCAGGGTAGGTCTCCTGTGTATTAGGACCCAAGGGAAAAAAAAGCAGTGACATCATAAGAGACTGGGCCAGACTCACCTGCTAGTATTGGAGGATCTCCTGCAGAAGCAGGGGCCAAGTGTGGCTCACTGGAGACACAAGGACACTGGCAGCTATGGAACTGGGGTGTACTCACTGACATAAGGCCTCAGGGAGGCTGCTGTTTTCTCATGAAGACCTGGCCCCACCCAAGAACCTGTAGGCTCCAGTGCTGGGATGCCTCGAGTCAAACAACCCACAGGGTGGGTAAACGGCCTCATATATCAGCAGACAGTTTGCTTGAAGTCTTCCTGAGTACACAGCTGCCCAGTAAGCACATCCCCTGACCTAGCCTTGCCCAGAGGGACAAGACTCAGTTGTACCCACCAGTGGGCAGGTATGAATCCTTCTCACAAGGAAGCTTTAGCAAACCTTTAAGACAGACTCATCTACCAGTGGTAAGAGAGCAGAAGCAAAAACTACAACACTTTGCAGCCTGTGGAACAGAAAATGCAATCACAGAAGGTGAGACAAAATGAGACAATAGAGGAATATGTCCCAGATGAAGAAACAACATAAACCCTCAGAAGAACAACTAACTGAAGTAGAGATAGGCAAACTACCTAAAAAATAATTCAGAGAAATGATAGTAAAGATGATCCAAGAGCTCAGAAAAATAATGGAGGCATAGATCTAGAAGATACAAGAAATGTTTAACAAAGACCTAGAAGAACTGTAAAAAAAAAAAAGATTAAAAAGTACAACAACTGAAATGAAAACTACACTAGAAGCAATCAATATCAGAATAACTGAAGCAGAAGAATGTATAAGTGACCTGAAAAACAGAATGGTAAAAATCACAGAATTTAAAAAAAAAAAAAAAAAAGAAGAAGAAGAACAAAAAAAGAGACAGTCTAGTGACCTCTGGGACAACTTTAGATGCACCAGTATTCACGTTACATTCAAGAAGAAGAAGAAAGGAGAAAGACCTAAGAACATATTCAAAGGGATAATAGCTGTAAACTTCACTAACATAGAAAAGGAAACAGTCACCAACGTTCCAGCATTCAGGAAGCACAGAGGAGTCCCAGGCAGGTTCCAGGAGGAACAGGTTGAGACATATAGCAATCAAATTGACAAAGGTTAAACACAAAGAAAATTATTAAAAGAAATAAGGAAAAAGCGACAAATAACATACAAGGAAACTCCTGTAAGATTACTAGCTGATTTCTCAGCAGAAACCCTGTGGCCCAGAAGCGAATGGTATGGTGTATTTAAAGTGATGAAAGGGAAGAACCTACAGCCAAGAATATTCTATCCAAGTCTCATTCAGATTCACTGGAGAATCAAAAGTTTTGCAAACAAGCAAAAGCTAATAGAGTTCAATACCACCAGACCAGCTTTACAACAAATGCTAAAGGAAATTCTCTAGGTGAAAAAGAAGAGTCTACAACTAGAAACAAGAAAATTACAAGTGGATTTTTCCCCTAATACTGTTTTGAAAAAGGATGATTTTGGTTGCTGTAATCACATATCATCTAGAGTCATGTCTTTGTTAGAAGACATAACTCTCAGGCTATCTCCTGGAATTTTTTCTTCACTCATCCCTATAGGCATATGATTTTTGAGAACAAACACAACACTAGTATTGAATTTAGTTTCCAGGAATTTTAAGTTACTAAGTAAAGACTGTAATAGAAAAATATAGCACACAAGAGAAAATTCACAGTAACATGGTTCAGACATTTTATATTGCATAAAATTAGTGTCATTAAATTTTGATTAGATTTGATTACATATATCCAATCAAAATTAAATCCTATATCTGTAATTAGTCCTATAAGAAAATCTCCTATTAAAGTGATTTACTTATTAGGATGTTACTTTTTAATACATTGTTTATTAATATAGCATAATCTTTATTTGCATCAAGGGAAAAATTCTAGTGTGAGATAAGTACAAAAGACAGGGTTACTTTTCTTGTAAAAAATGATCCTGTCTATGCACTGTGGACATTAATAAGGCTTTTATGGATCAATTTTTCACTTTTAATTTTATGCTCTTGTTTTAAGTGTTCCTTAATGAGACGTATTCTACTATGTCAGATAAGGAAGGCAAATTTTAATAAAAATGTGAAATCATAATTTAGAACAGATTCAGAAATTTTAGAATCTAATTCCAGTCACAAAGCTAGCAAGAGTACATTTTTAATGATTATCCTTGAATTTAGCTTTTTCTGAGATTTTGTTTTATCTTTTTTCTTCTAAATTTAAAATATATATTGTTCATTTTAGTCAACTATTTTAAACTCTTGTAATTATTTATCATATTATTATATTAGATATATATGTGAGCATGAAAACAGCAGAAAAGCCCAAAATAGCATAGCTTAAAAAGACAGTGGTTTTATGTTTATTTTATGCAAATATACAGATAGTCTCTCAGAATTGGTATGGGGCTGCACAATTTTAGGAATATAACCTCCTATTTTGTTACTCTGCCAACTTTGCAAAGATCCTGAGAAGTTTAATTTTTGTTCTAGAAAGAAATGAGCCCAGCTAACACTGGACTGCTCTAATATGGAGGGAAAAAAATGAAGATCTGATAATGTTTCAGATAGTACCATCTATCCCTTTGCCACTTGATCACTCAAATATCTACATACCAACCCTTCCCACACTTTCCTCTTTCTCAGAGTGCCATCTATAAATTAAAACTGAGTCACATACCAGAATATAAAATTTCTGCCTAGACTTCTTCATCCTATGCCTAGATTTGGATCCTTATACTTCAGCGTCCTGTAAAATGTACAGGAAGATTTATCTGTTTGCAACACATTCACTATAGAAGGCTGCAAGAGAGAACAGAATCGCAACAATCATAAATTCAAAGGTAAGATGGGACGAGAAAGTCCTCTGAGAACAACTGTGATTATTTCTTTTTCTAAAAAATTTCTTTAGCTAAACTCATTGTATAGTTTTAATCAAGTATATTATATAATATGTATTATATATCTGAGATTACAATTTAAAGGTGTTTCTGGCTATAGAGAAGAAAATGATTTTGAATATTAAGTGGAGAAGCAGGGAGAGCTATTAAGAATCTTGCAGTAGTTACTGTTAAGTATGATATAATCTGGCTTGGACTCAGGTTTTAAAAGTGAATATAGAAAGCAATATTTCATGCATATTTCAGACTAATTCAACTCACTAGTTAAATCATAATTCCATAATATCACTGACTTAACAAAAGTTAAATAAATGGCTTAATATTTATTTTTCACATTATACTGCAGTAGACATCAATCTTAGCACATAGTGACTAAAAGACTGAATTTTTCCTTTTGATTGTACTGTTTGGTTTGCGGGATCTTAGTTCAGCAGTGAAAATGCAGTCCTAACCACTGGACCATCGGGAATTCCTTGAACTTCTGTCTTAAATGGAACACCATGATTTTTCAAATCTTGTCCTTGGTGAAATAGGTCCTAAAGAAAGAGAACATGAGTAGAATCTCACTGAAACTATCTTTTTATTATTATTATTATTAATGGATCTTTCTGGGAAGTAGATTATTTTCATCTATGCTCACTTTGCACTGACTAGACCTTAGTCAGTTGGTCCCACCTACTTTCAAAGAAGGCTAGAAAATACAATTAATTTGAGTTCCCAGGAAGAAATGGAAATGGCTTCATGAACAATTATATAATCTCTGCCATAAGAAGGAAAAGGAAAATACATTCTGCTTTAAACATATTGAATTACATATGTCAAGAAATTCAGTAGTCAGTCAGTGGATACTTGGCTTGGGAGTCATTTTTAGTCCACAGAGAAACTTGGATTGGATTTAGAGTTTGAGGAAGTTTAGAGACGAGTTCGTGAAGGAGATAGAAACCAAAGCAGATTCATTTTAGTTAGGAAGACATTGTGTGTGTGCGTGTGTGTATGCGCGTGTGCGCATTCAGTCACTCATTTGTGGCCAGTTCTTTGTGACCCCATGGACTGTAGCTCACCAGACTCCTCTGTCAATGGAATTTTCCAGGCAAAAATAAGGACATACCTTTTCGGATATTTTTAAAATTTATTTTTAATTGGAGGATAATTACTTTACAATAATTGCTGTCTTGGTTTCTTCTGTACAAAAATGTGAATCAGCTATAAGTATATATATATCTCCTCCCTCTTGAGCTTCCCACCCCGCTCATCTTACCCCTATAGGTTATCATATAGAACCAGGCTAAGCTATCTGTTTTGTATAGCAACTTCCCACTAGCTATCTATTTTATGCATGATAATGTATATACTTCAATACTACTCCCTTAATTGTCCCACCCTCTCCTTCCTCCCCTGTGTCCACAAATCTGTTCTCTAGGTCTATGTCTCTATTCCTTCCCTGAAAATAGGTTCATCAGTACCATTTTTCTAGATTCCATATGTATGTATTAATATATGATACTTGTTTTTCTCTTTCTGACTTTCTTCACTCTGTAAAACAGGCTCTAGGTTCATTCATGTCACTAGAACTGACTCAAATTCATTCATTTTCATGGCTGTGTCATATCCTATTGTATATATGTACTACAGCTTCTTTATCCATTCATGTGTTGATGGGCATCTCGATGGCTTCCCTGTCCTGGCTATTGTAAATAGTGCTGCAGTGAACTCTGGAGTACATGTGTCTTTTAGAATTGTGGTTTTATTAGTGTATATGTCCAGTAGTTGGATTGCTGGGTCATATGGTAGTTTTATTCCTATCTTTTTTTTTTTTTTTTTAATAGAAATCTCCATACTGTTCTCCATAGTGACTGTATCAAGGTACATTTCCATCAACTGTGCAAGAGAATTCCCTTTTCTCCACATCCTTTTTCAGCAGTCATTGTTTGTAGATGTTTTAATGATGGCCATTCTGGTGGGTATGAGCTGATACCTCATTTTAGTTTTGATTTTCATTTCTAATAATAAGCAATGTTGAACATTTTTTCATGTGTTTATTAGCCATCCATATGTCTTTGGAAAACTGTCTGCTTAGAACTTCTGCCTATTTTTTGACTGGGTTGTTTGCTTTTCTGATATTGAACTGCATGAGCTGCTTATATATTTTGGAGATTAGTCCTTTGTCAGTTACTTCATTTGCAATTATTTTCTCCCATTCTGAGGGTTGTATTTTCATCTTGTTTATGGTTTCTTTTGCTGTGTAAAAGATTTAAGCTTAGTTAGGTCCCATTTGCTTATTTTTAGGAGGTGAGTCGTTTTTCTAGGAGTTGAGTCATAAAGGATCTTGCTGTGATTTATATCAAAGAATGCTTTGCCTATGTTTTCCTCTAAGAGTTTTATAGTTTCTGGTCTTTAATTCATTTTGAGTTTATCTTTGTATATGGTGTTAGAATGCTTCCCAGGTGGTTCAGTGGTAAAGAATCCGCCATCCAATGCAGGAGACACAGGAGATGTGGGTTCGATCCCTGAGTCAGGAAGATTCCCTGGAGAAGCAAATGGCAACCCACTCCAGTATTCTTGCCTATAAAATTCCATGGAAAGAGGAGCCTGGTGGGCTATGCAGTCCATGGGGTCTCAAAGAGCTGGGCATGACTGAGCAACTGAGCACACACACACATGTTGTTAGGAAGTGTTCTAATTTCATTCTTTTACATGTAGTTGTCCAGTTTTCCCAGTACTACTTACTGAAGAAGCTGTCTTTTATCCAGTGTATATTCTTGCTTCTTTTGTCAAAGATATGGTGCCCATAGATGCATGGGTTTATCTCTTGGCTTTCTATCTTATTCATTGGTCTATATTTCTGTTTTTGTGCTAGTACTAGACTGTCTTAATGACAGTAGCTTTGCAGCATAGTCTGAAGTCAGGAAGGTTGATTTCCCCAGCTCCATCTTTCTTTCTCAAAATTGCTTTGGTTATTTGGGGTCTTTTATGCTTCCATATGAATCATGAATTTTTTGATCTAGTTCTAGAAAAATGCCATTAGTAATTTGATAGGGCTTGCATTTAATCTGTTGATTGCTTTGAGTAGTATAGTCATTTTCACAGTATTAATTCTTCCAATCTGAGAACATCTTTCCATCTGTTTATGTTGTCTGTGATCTCTTTCATAAGTGACCTATAGTTTTTTATACAATTATTTTGTCTCCTCAGGTAGGATTATTCCTAGGTATTTTATTCTTTTTGTTGCAGTGGTTAATGGGATTGATTCCTTAATTTTTCTTTCTGATTTTTTTGTTGTTGTTGTTGTTGTTATTGTTTAGGAATACCAGGGATTTCTTGTATTGATTTAGTATCCTATGACTTTATTAAATTCACATAAATCCTATGAATTTACTAAATTTACTAAATTTAGCTCCAGTAATTTTCTGATAGAATCTTTAGGGTTTTCTGTGTATAGTATTTTGTCTGCAAATAATAAGAACTTTATGTTTTTTCTAATCTAGATTTCTTTTATTTCTTTTTATACTCTGATTGTCATGGTTAGGACTTCCAAAATTATGTTGAATAGCAGTGTCAAGAGTGGACTCCCTTCTAAAGACATAGTTTTGAAGGTCAATATATAAACATTATATAAACATTACCTAGAGCAAATATGAAATGTTAGGAGAATACACATTGTATTTAAGGAATGATGACTTTCGTAATTTGGTGAAGCAATAAAATACAAGTTGAATTTAGAAGGTGAGAATTTAAAAATAGGAGTACCATATTATAGAATTTGTTGAATGCCAAAATGAGGAGTATGAATTTATCTCATCAGCAACTGGAATGTATAAAAAACCTTAGTGAAGTAATATGACAAGAAGACAATGATGTTTTGAGAACATTATTAGGAAAATATAGCCAAATTTATTGAAGCTAAAAGTCTGCTTTCAGGGAGCTAGTTAAATATAAAGGAAATAAATGATAATATGTGTCTTAAGACAGTAAGGAATACTTACAAAAAATGCAAAGAAAATACAAAGGGAAAAAAAATGGCAGAAAGAAATGATCCAAAGTTGAACAGAGATAAGAAAACATAAAAAATGGTCATCTAAATAATTGATAATACTGTCAGAAAATGGGCAGTTATGAGGTAAAGCCATATGGGCATACCAAAGTTAAAAGAACAATAGATTTTTTAAAGTATTTTATTTTCAGTATTTTGGGGGATGTAGGCAGAATAAGTATATAGAAATATAATATCCAAATTTATTTATCAGAAATTATATAAACTAACAGATTATCATGTATATTGATCATAACATATTGCAGTACTCTATCATGGGAAAATTAACCTCAAGTCTTTTCAAAATAGCCACATAACTTCTTAATTTCAGTGTTTGCATATGATGTGGTACATACTTTTCTTCATTATCAGACCTTTCTCTTATTGCTCCTCAGTTGGTGGAGATTTTCCACATTCCATGCAATAGTGAAGGAATTATTTGACTAAAAACTGACAAAAGTGGTTTCTCTTGCTTTCAGTGTGAACATTTTTGCCACATATGGGTTGCACATTTTTCCTTGTTTTTTTTTCCTGTGATGTGATATTCTTATTGAAATGGGACTTATTTTTTTGTATTATGAAAAAAAAAAAAAAAAAACCTACCTTTCAAAATTGCTTCTTCTAAAATTGGGTACTTAGTTTCCATTCACAGAGGGAAGGGAAGGAATCTTCATTTTAGATTTTGGGCCAGCTTCTTATCTCAAACGTAACTTTATCAAGTAAATAGTGATGTTTGATTTCCATCTGTCTCCTTGTGCCTAGAATAAATGTATTTCAGCCATGCAGGAGTGACGGATGGTTAACTGGCAACATTTTTCCTCCCTATCCAATTCATACACACTGTTCAGAGACATATAGTAACCTCAGTACATGAAAGAATGGCTTGGAAACTTTGAAAGTTAGAAACAAAAAGTGACATTTTGGGACAATTGGACTTTTTAATCTATTCAGTTTACAGTGGTCATTGTTCCCAGATATGACTCCAAAATTTAACTAGAGTGGGTCTTTTTAGTATGGGGCTTTGAGTTAAGTGTAACTTTTTTTTTCTTTTTTAATCATTAGGCTATGGCTGAGTTGAGCAATATGAGGGATGAAACAGTAGTTAAAACATGATTGGTTAGGACATCAAACTAAATAAGCTAAAACAGGTTTTACTTAAAGGTAAAAGCAAAATCTCTCTTTAGAAATATGACTTCTCATGTTCAGCAAGTTCAAAGTCATACATGGAAAGGCTGAACTCCTTTCAAGGACCAGTAAAAGCTAATATAAAAATAGGGAACAAAAATCAATATACTGATGGGGTCCAGGACATAATACCTTGTCATATTAAGTATCTTAAGCTGTAAGAATTTAAAAAAAGCAAAACCAGGAAGGTCACTCTCAAATATACACATCATCCTTCCCTGAAACAGGTCATAAAACTTCCATGTGAAAAGTTCCTTCCCATAACAAGAGGAAAGACAACATTTTTATTAGCAGAGTTGGGTAAGTTGAGGTCAAGAAATTTGTACAAACCCTTGCTAAACCAGTCCTTATCTTCCTAGTTACCTCTTCACTATTTACTGCTCTTAACCCATACCTCACTGTGTCCCCAGTTCTTCACAAATACTATGCTTTTATCTAAAATATATAAAAAATTTCTACTCTAGTCATTTCTTCAAGTTTTCATTCTCTTGTGAAAGCCCACATGTATGTGCAAAAGTTTAATGAAACAAGTTTACTTTCCATTAATTTGTCTTTTAATTTTATTTAATAGACTCATCTAGAGACTCCAAGAGGATCAATTTTTTTTTCCTCCACTAAGATGCATGTCACATGAAAACAAGTAAGTGGATCTCTCACTGAATACACCGAGTGTATATACACATAGTGTATGAATACAAGGACAAATGATATTTGATGCTGGGCAAGTTGCTTACCCACTCTCTCATTTTTTCTCACTTTTAACTTTGAAAGACTAAAAATGATACCATATTTTTTGTGTGATGGAATTAAATGACTTAGAGATGTCCCTGGTGGCTCAGATGGTAAAGAATCTGCCTGTAATGCATGAGACCAGAGTTCGATCCTTGTGTTGGGGAGATCTCCTGGAGAAAGGAATGGGTACCCACTTCAGTATTCTTCTCTGGGGAATCCCATAAACAGAGGCAGGCTACAGGCCCCGGAATTACAAAGAGTCAGACATGACTGAGTGATAAACACTTTCACTAACTCCTTGTGAATGACAACATATGTAAAGATTTTAGAAAAATGCTTGGTGCCTGGAAGGCACACTGTAAATATTCCATAGGGGCTACAAGTAGGTAGCATCGTTATGATTTAAATAGGTTTTAGAGGAGAAACAATAGAATGGAAATTAGAAATGTCTTCAAGAAAATTGGAGATACCAAGGGAATATTTCATACAAAGACAGGAAAATAAAAGACAAAAATGACAAGGACCTAACAGAACCAGAAGAGATAAAGAAAAAGTGGAAAGTATATGCAGAAAATGTACCAAAAAAGCTCTTAATGATCCAGTTAACTATGAATATGTGGTCACTCACCTAGAGCCAGATATCTTCAAGTGTGAAGTCAAGTGGTCCTTAGGAAGCATTACCACTAATAACGCTAGGGGAGGTGATGGAATTCCAGCTGACCTGTTTCAAATCTTAAAAGATGATGCTGTTAAAGTGCTGCATTCATTATGCCAGCAAATTTGGAAAATTCACCAGTGGCCACAGGACTGAAAAATATCAGTTTTCATTCCAATAGCAAAGAAGGGCAATGCCAAAAATGTTCAAATCACCATACAATTGCACATGCCAGCAAGGTTATGCTCAAAATCCTTCAAGCTAGGCTTCAACAGTATGTGAACTGAGAAATTACAGATGTTCAAGCTGGATTTAGAAAAGGCAGAGCAACCAGAGATCAATTTGCCAACATATGCTGGATCTTAGAAAAATCAAGGGAATTTATTAAAAATTAAAAATCTACTTCTTTGAAACCTTTAGATGACTCTAAAGCCTTTGACTATGTGGATCACAACAAACTGGAAAATTCTTAAAGAGATGGGAATACCAGACCACCTTACCCGCCTCCTGTGAAACCTTCATGCTGGAGAGGTAACAATAGTTAGAATTGGACATGGAACAATGGACTGGTTCAAAATTAGAAAAGGAGTACATCAAGGCTATATGTTGTCACTCTGCTTATCTAACTTCCGTGCAGAGTACATCACACCAAATGTCAGGTTGGATGAATCACAAACTAGAATCATTATTGCCAGGAAAAATATCAACAACCTTAGATATACAGATGATACCCCTTTAATGGCAGAAAGTGAAGAGGAGCTAAAGAGCTTCTTGAGGAAGATGAAAGAGGAGGGTGAAAAAGCTGGCTTAAAATTCAACATTCAAAAAACTAAGATCATGGCTTCCAGTCCTAATACTTCATGGCAAAAAAATGTGGCAAATGTGGAAATAGTGTCAGATATCATTTTCTTGGGCTCCAACATCAATTCAGATGGTGACTGCAGCCACAAAATGCAAAGACACTTGCTCCTTGGAAGAATAGCTTTGACAAAACTAGACAGCATATTAAAAATCAGAGACATCACTTTGCCAACAAAGGTTGTGTAGTCAAGCTATGATTTTTCCAATAAGCATATATGGATGTCAGAGCTGGACCATAAAGAAGGTTTAGCACCATAGAATTGATGACTTTTAACCATGGTGTTGGAGAAGACTTGAGAGTCCTTTGGACAGCAAGAAGATCAAATCAGTCCATCCTAAAGGAAATCAGTCCTGAATATTCATTGGAAGGGCTGATCCTGAATCTGAAACTCCAATACTTTGTTCACCTGATGTGAAGAGCTGACTTATTGGAAAAGACCCCGGTGGTGGGGAAAAATTGAGGGCAAGAGGAGAAGGTGGAGACAGAGGATGAGATGGTTGAATGGTATCACCAACTCAATGGACAGGAGTTTGAGCAAACTCAGGGAGATAGTGAAGGACAGAGAAGCCTGGCATGCTACAGTCCAAAGAGTTGGACATGACTTAGTGGCTAAACAACAACAACAACAACAGAGGGAAATACTGTAGGACTCAGTATAGAATAATGCATGTAAATATATTTAAGTATATTTCAATAGATGCAGTTGGTGAAGGTTGAGACAGATAACTCTGGACCAAAGGAGAGTGCTGAAAATGTACAAATGTATCCCTACTATGGTTGCTGGCTGGAGTAGAGTAGCTATTTTCTAAAAGACTTTTGTTATTCTACACTGAGCTTTACCTTGTATTTTGACAGAGAAAGTGGTCCTTTCTTGATGACTTTTTTTTCCCCCCTCTGCACCTGTCTGCATTTATTGTTTGATGGCTTCTCCAGTACCCAGGCTGGGATAGTCAGCTATAATCAGACACTCAATTTTTTGTCATTCTTTGGGACAGTGAGCTTTCTTTATTTTTCAGTGTTCTTGTGTTATAATGTCCAGGATTTTAAGCTGAATTTATGAAAATAATAGGGTAAAGCACACCCCCCTCCAATGTGTAGGACATCAGGATATTGCATAAATTAAACTATTAAAGAGAAGCAGAGGTCATTCGCTAGAAGAGTATAAGAAAACTGAAAAGTCATCATCTGTCATTCTTTTCTTAGAATTTTCAGAAAGACTGGTATTCAGGTGCAGTTTTCAGGGTATACGCCAGAAACCAGAGACACACTCTTAGGAATCTCAAAGGACAAACTGCATCTGAGTTACATACGCTATCACACTACGTTAAATTTTTAAAAAAGCAGTCTATAATAAAACACATAACCTAAATTTTTATTTGTTTGTGTAAGTAAAGCAAACTGAAAAGTAGGAGTGTCACAAAGGAATGTTGGCTGGTTGGTTTCAACTCCATATTCTGATTCATATAATTAAAAGAGTGATCATAAGTAATAGTGATAGGTATTTTAGAACAACAGTGTTTCCTGGGATTTTCACAAGCAACACAAAACACAAGAAAAATCTACCATTAAATGACAAATCAAAATAATAATCCTTGTTTCTATATTACATTTGATGCAGGAAAGTGCAAGTTTTAGTCTCTCAGTCATGTTCGATTATTTGCTACCACATGAAATGTGGGTGATCAGGCTTCTCTGTCCATGGAATTCTCCAGGCAAGAATACTGGAATGGGTATTCTTTCCCTACTCCAGGGGATCTTTCCGACCCAGGGATCAAACCCAGGTCTCCCATATTTGATGCAGGACTAGCTCCAAGGCTCTTGAAAAATTAGCAAGGCAAGTTGTAAACAAAAATTTCCTCACCATTATAGGATGATGTGGCCAAATACATTGTTTTCTAATTGAAGGTGTTAGCATACTTATTTGCAATCTATATTGCAATTGTGCAAAACGGTGTCTATCACGTTTTTATTTCTTAATAAATGATTACAAATTTGTTTTATCTATCCTAAAATCCCTTTGCCTGTAATATATACTTATTTATAAATTCTGTCTCAAAAGTAGGTGATGATTTAAGACATAAGTTTAGTTTTGCTTGACATTTAGAGAATCCATTTCAACATCCAAAACTTAGCTAGCTAAACCACTTACCACTTCAGCCAAATGACACAACTTTGTTGCCACAAAAATTCTGTGATTCTTAAAGAATTGTGTTTTTTACTGTTTAAAACCTTTCAACTGTACTTATGTGAGGAACAAATGGGTTCTAAAATGAATTTTTTCTCAATTTTTCTAAGAAATTGCCAATTACAATGTGGTTATAGGATATTAGAAAGAAATTGCCACAAAAGAATATACAGATGGCCATGAGAAGTAACTAGTAATAGATGTAACTTAAAATGTATGATTCTTCATCTGTTCTTGATGGAAGTGTGACTCCAAACTATTTCGATGGTTTGCTTTTCTAACTTTTATCCAGAAATATGTTGTGGGTACAAATGGTTTACACATTTTGCTTAATGAAATGAGACTTGATTTTTCTATAATATCACAATATTTTAAAATTTAAATCACAAACTTTCTGGTTGATTGAAAATAAGTTATTGAGGATCCCTTCTAGTAGGAGAAAATGCTAATAGTGCCATTATAGCCCTTCTCTTCTTACATAATAATATAAATAACAAACAAAGCAAAGATTGCATTTTCTTCATTTTTTTTTTTTTTTTTACAGTGAGGGGTGACCACATAACTTAATTCTGATATGAAGATGTAAGAAAAAGTGGCAAGAATTTGAGAAGACCTTTATAGTTATAGAAAGAGACACCCACTTCTCTTCCTTTTCTCCTTTTCTAGGATTATAAATGCTGACATGATGACTAAACCTGGAGTTGCCACCTGGGACCATGAAATGACCCCAGAACCATGGCCATGGGTTGTAGAACAACAAGATGGAGGAAGCCTGGCATTGTGATGCTAAGCCTCAGAGAATTATCTATCCCCAGACAACATTCCTTTGGAAGCTGTTTATATAAGAGAAACAATCTTCCTTCTTTATGTATCTCCCATTATTTGGAATTGAACTTCACTACAACCTAATCAAATCTTAGCTAAAATCTAGTCAATTTATTTTTCCCTTGTATACTGAGGCTTCCATCATGTGACTGCATTGGGACGGGATAGGCAGTTCCTGCTAATTGCTGCTATCACAGTCCTCCACTGCAAGGAACTTCTTCACCTCTCATCCCTAACACATAAGGAGGCATGTCATCAGCTTTACCAGAAGAAAAAAATATTAACTTTTCTCAAGGATTGCTTCTTCTTTTCCTCCATAACCAATAAATAATTGCTATTCTCTAGAATGCACTTCTCTGGTAGTTTAGCTGGTAAAGACTCTGCCTGCAATGCAGGAGACCCCAGTTTGATTTCTGGGTCAGGAAGATATCCTGGAGAAGGGATAGGCTACTTACACCAGTATTCTCGGGCTTCCTGGGTGGCTCAGATGGTAAAGAATCCACCTGCAGTGCGGGAGACGTGGGTTTGATCACTTGGTGGGAAATATCCCCTGCAGGAGGGCGTGGCAATGCATTCCAGTTTTCTTTCCTGGAGAATTCCCATGCACAGAGGGGCCTGGCGGGCTCCACGGGGTCGCAAAGAGTAGGACACAACTAAGCACAGCACTGCACACATTCTCGAGAACAAGATAACAGCACTGATTTGTTTATTTTTATTCAGTCTTCCAAGTCTATGGTCCTGAGCACTTCAGGGCTTAGGATTCTGTGGCTGAAAACCACAGTCATAAATCTGTAGATTTGCTTCTAAATACAAAATATTTTCTTTTTCTTTCTTTTTTAATGTGCCACATGGGCCTCTGCCAGAACTTGAAATGACAATGGCACAAGAATAAGCAGAGAGAGAAACAATTTTTATCTCAAAATATTCAGTTCAGTTCAATTCAATCGCTCAGTCGTGTCCCACTCTTTGCGACCCCATGGATCACAGCATGCCAGACCTCCCTGTCCATCACCAACTCCCGGAGTTCACTCAAACTCATGTCCATTGAGTCAGTGACGCCATCCAGCCATCTCATCCTCTGTCGCCCCCTTCTCCTCCTGCCCCTAAACCCTCCCAGTATCAGGGTCTTTTATGAGTCAACTCTTCGCATGAGGTGGCCAAATTACTGGAGTTTCAGCTTCAGCATCAGTCCTTCCAGTGAACACCCAGGACTGATCTCCTTTAGGATGGACTGGTTGTATCTCCTTGCAGTCCAAGGGACTCTCAAGAGTCTTCTCCAACATCACAGTTCAAAAGCATCAAGTTTTCGGTGCCCAGCTCTCTTCACAGTCCAACTATCACATCCATACATGACCACTGGAAAAACCATAGCCTTGACTAGATGGACCTTTGTTGGCAATGTAATGTCTCTGCTTTTAATATGCTATCTAGGTTGGTTATATCTTTCCTTCCAAGGAGTAAGCGTCTTTTAATTTCATGGCTGCAATCACCATCTGCAGTGATTTTGGAGCCCCCAAAAATAAAGTCAGCCACGATTCCAGTGTTCCCCATCTATTTCTCATGAAGTGATGGGACCAGATGTCATGATCTTAGTTTTCTGAATTTTGAGCTTTAAGACAACTTTTTCACTCTCCTCTTTCACTTTCATTAAGAAGCTTTTTAGTTCCTGTTCACTTTCTGCCATAAGGGTGGTGTCATCTGCATATCTGAGGTTATTGATATTTCTCCCAGCAATCTTGATTCCAGCTTTGGCTTCTTCCATCCCAGCATTTCTCATGATGTACTCTGCATATAAGTTAAACAAGCAGGGTGACAATATACAGCCTTGATGTATTACTTTTCCTGTTTGGAACCAGTCTGTTGTTCCATATCCAGTTCCACCACAAATAGAATGAGTTCTAAAGCATTATTAGAAAACATTTTTCCATAGCATTCAGATGTTAAATATAGGTGAGGAAGAGTTTTCTTGATTATAAAAAAAATAGACTTTCTAGAATGTGCACATTTTGTCTTGTAAAAGGTACTCTAGCATGGCATATACTACTAAATGGTCAAATTTGCTTCTATGTACATTGGAATTTTATAAAACTAAATGGCTGTGGACTTAGAAAAAATAATTTTAAATATTAAATTGTAGATTTTCCTCATTAATTGTATGACCTTGGCAAAACTATTCAGCTTATCAGCACAATTTTTTGCTCATGTTTATAATAAAAACACTTAACCTCAAGTGATGATCATGTAAATAAAAGGTTTTACCTAAAGTAAATACCCTGCATAAAACTGGGCTCACAATAAATGTTATATTATTTCCTTATTCACTATTATTATAGTCCCAATATACAATTATATGGATAAGCTTGACTATCAGTTCAATTCAGTTCAGTCACTCAGTCGTGTCCAACTCTTTGTGACCCCATGTCCTGAAGCATGCCAGGCTTCCCTGTCCATCACCAACTCCTGGAGCTTGATCAAACTTATGTCCATTGAGTAGGTGATGCCATTCTACCATCTCATCCTCTGTTGTTGCCTTCTTCTCCTGCCTTCAATCTTTCCCAGCATAAGTATCCTTTCCAACCAGTCACTTATTTGCATCAGGTGGCCTGATATGTATCGCAGCTTCAGGTTCAGTATCAGTACTCCCAATGGATATTCAGGATTGATTTTCTTTAGGAAAGGGACTCTTGAAGTCCAAGGGACTCTCAAGAGTCTTCTTGAACACCACAGTTCAAAATCATCAATTCTTTGGTTCTCAACTTTCTTTATGGTCAAATTCTCCCATCCATACATGACGACTGGAAAAACCATAGCTTTGACTATACAGACCTTTGTTGGCAAAGTAATTCTCTGCTTTTTAATATGGTGTCTAGGTTGATCATAAGCTTTTCTTCCAAGAAGCAAGTGTCTTAATTTCCTGGCTGCTGAAATTTGGAACAGCCCAGGAAAATTGTAGCCAAAGAAAATAAAGATTGTCACTGTTTCACTGTTCCACCACCTATTTGACATGAAGTGATGGGACCAGATACCATGATCTTTGTTTTTTTCAATGTTGAGTTTTAAGCCAGCTTTTTCACTCTCCTCTTTCACTTTCATCAAGGGTCTCTTTAGTTCCTCTTCACATTCTGCCATAAAGGTGGTGTCATCTGCATATCTGAGGTTATCGATATTTCTACCAGCACTCTTGATTCCAGCTTGTACTTCCTCCAACCCAGCATTTCCCATGTTGTACTCTGCATATAAGTTAAATAAGCAGGGTGACAATATGCAGCCTTGATATGCTCCTTTCCCAATTTGGAACCAGTCATTGTTCCATGTCTGGTACTAACTGTTGCTTCCTGACCTGCATACAGATTTCTCAGGAGGCAGGTAAGGTAATCTGGCATTCCCATCTCTTTAAGAATTTTCCACAGTTTGTTGTGATCCACACAGTCAAAGGCTTTAGCATAGTCAATGAAGCAGAAGTAGATGTTTTTCTGGGATTCTTTCACTTTTTCTATGATCCAACAGATGTTGGCAATTTGATCTCTAGTTCCTCTGCCTTTTCTAAAACCAGTTTGAATATCTGGAAGTTCTCAGTTCACCTACTGTTGAAGGCTAGCTTGGAGAATTTTGAGCATTACTTAAATAGCATGTGAGATGAGTGCAATTGTGTGGCAGTTTGAGCATTCTTTGGCATTGCCTTTCTTTGGGATTGGAATGAAATCTGACCTTTTTCAGTCCTGTGGCCACTGCTGAGTTTTCCAAATTTGCTGGCATATTGAGTGCAGCACTTTCACAGCATCATCTTTTAGGATTTGAAATAGCTCAACTGGAATTCCATCACCTCCACTAGCTTTGTTAAGTAAAAGGCAAAGGAGAAAAGGAAGCATACACCCATCTGAATGCAGAGTTCCATCAAGTAGCAAGGAGGGATACAATAGCCTTCCTAAGTGATCAATGCAAAGAAATTAAGGAAAATAATAGAATGGGAGAGACCAGAGATCTCTTTAAGAAAATTAAAGATACCAAGGAAACATTTGATGCAAAGATGGTCACAGTAAAGGACAGAAACAACATGAACTCAGCAGAAGTAGAAGATATTAAGAAGAGGTGGCAACAATACACAGAAAAAAAAAAAAAAGAATACACAGAAGAACTAGACAAAAAAGATCTTAATGTTCCAGATAACCAAAGTGGTGTGATCCTTCACCTAGAGTCAGACATCCTGCAGTGCTATGTCAAGTGGGCCTTAGAAAGCATCATTAGGAGCATAGCTAGTGAAGGTGATGGAATTCCAGCTGAGCTATTTCAAATCCTAAAAGATGAAACTTGACTGTAATTTACTTAAAACTGAATAGTGAAATTAATGGAATTGGTGTGGGTTGGGTAAGGGGACCTATTTCAGTTTTATCATCCATAGGTAAATAAGTATTTGGAAAGTTAAGTTAAATAAAATGCACAATAGAATACAGGAGTGGATTTAAGATAAGATGTCTAGTTTTCTCACATAGGTTGTGGATAGTCAAGATGTTTCCATGAGTAAAAAGAATGTGATGTGGTATTTGATAGAGTCAAGCCCTATAGGGCTTGCTATCCCATACAAATACAATGATTAAAACATGATTTTGCTATTAAGAAAATAAATATGGTTAGATAAACAAATAATGATCTAATAAAATATGAAAATAAAATTAATTTATGTAAAAGTATATACATGTCATACAATAAAAAAGGTTATGACTGGCTTTGATTTATTAAATGGATGATATAATCTCTAATTAAAAAAAAAAAAAAGACTCAGTAGGAAAATGCATGGAGCTTAGAGTTTACTAGCTTAATATTACATTCAAAAGAACTGAGAAAGAAAACAAAAGAAAGGAAAGAAAAGTTTCTGTGGAGTTCACAGAACTAGTATTTCAGTACTATAACAGAAAAAAAAAAAAAACCCACCACAAACAAATGAGAGTAATGTGATTAGCAAATAGGAATTATCAGATAAGCTATAATGGGAGAGTTTTATGACTTGAATTGTCCCAGCATTATTCTACTAGGTAAAGACACTTTAGATCAAATTATATGGAAAACAAATTGTTGAAAATGAGCTTTGTTATACTGCTTCTTTAAGTGATATGAATGCCAAATTTAAAACTACATTAATTAGAAAATAAAAACAAAAACTGCAATATTCATTTCCATTGTTGATTTTCTGGGCCTTCCACTGTGGCTAGGAATTAACAGTTTGCTCATTTTTTATTCTGCATTTAAGAGGCATTATTATAATACTGCTAATAGTTTCTTTATAATAGCTAATATGTAGTACTTCCTTTAGGCCAGATGGTGTGGAGAGTTACTTTGTATGAATCACTCCGCTTCACATAATTAGGGTCCATATTTTTTTTACTGTAGATATTGCTGGACCAACCAGTTGTGCACCAGTTACAGTCTGAGACAAGGGCTAATCCAGGAATGTAAGGAATTTGACAATCTGTGACATTGTGATTTATTAAAAAACAAACAAACAAAAAAACTCTATCAAGGAGTTCCTAAAGCCTTTGGCTTTCCTAAGTAATGAGAACATTAAAGATGTTTTTTGTTAAGTTAATGAAGTGACTTTGGAAAAACTGAAGGTAACCTAAGGTAGGGGAAGAGGAGGTTCCAGGGAGCTGACCCTGATTAGAATTTTGGAAATTTCAGTTCCATGAAGGTATTTGGGAGGAGGAGAGAGAGGGTCTGGATTCATCGGTGGATGAGTTGCCAATGGCTAATGATTAAAGCTGTCTTTTCTGAGGTAATCATTTAATCATTTAGAGTGGAGCCTCCATAGATATTAAAAAAGGAGGGGATTTGGAGAGGTTTGAGTTTGCTGAACATGTGGAGATCTGTGCAGAGTGGACCATCTAGAGAAAGTTAGGAAGCTCCTTGTTCTTGTCTGCCTGGTTGTTCCTGAGTTACATCCTTTAAAAATAAGCTAGTAAACTTAGGTAATTATTTCTTGGAGTTCTGTGAGATGCTCTAGCAAATTAATCAAACCCAGCATGGGAGTCATAGGAACCTTTGATGTATAGTCCTTTGATCAGAAGTACAGATAACAACCTAGACTTGCAAATGATATCTGAAGTGGGGAGGAAGAGGTAGGACTATGGGATCGAATGTGCTGAATTTAGGTAGAGTGCCAGAATCAAGTTAAAATGTAGGACACCAAGTCAATGTCTGTTGAGAATTAGAGATTTGGAGAATTGCTTGGTGGTATGGAAAAATAAATTACACTTAAAGGGAAACAGAAACTTGTGGATTCGTGTGCTCCTCTTTCATGTTTCAGACAATTCTAGGACTCATTCTAAAGGGCTTATCAAAGTGACATCATTTCACAAGGTTTATTGAAGTGAAAATTTAACCCCAGTTGTGCACAGTTGTGTCAAGTTCAATTGCATACCATTTAGACTGGCTTTCCTGGCTTTCAGGTTTGCTTCTTCTTAATCCCACTGTATTCCTTTGATTCACTTCCCATATTGAATCACCCGCAGTCAAGTGCTGGAGCTAGTCTCTGTTCTTAGTGGAACCCAGATTTCCATCAGTAATAAGAGAGTTCTGATGCAGAGTCAATCTGCAGTCAGAGGTAAGGCCCCTTACACCAGTTTCAGCCTATTGATACATGATGAGAACCTTGAGTATGTAATAAGATCACAATTTTTAGGATTTTCACAAGTGGAGGCCTGGACTGACCCACAAGTGTATGGTGAAGCATTAGTTTATGACAGGCATGGGAGAAGACTAGAATGGGGCAATCAGTGTTTTTTTTAAAGATTATAGAAATCACTGGCTCATGGTAATGGCTTTAGAAGCCCAGAAAAAAGTAGTAGTCTCAACTAAGCCAATATCAGGCCAAGGCATACTATCAAAGTTAAAACACCTCCATGACAGCAGGTAAAGAGACTCATATCTTCTGCAAGCACATGGAAGGTTCTCTTGTAAACTCAGACCCAAGATGCAATTAATAACAAGGATACAAAGGGGACAGATGACATAGTTTGAAGAGTTATTTTGCCAGTTCTCTGACACAGAATCCTGGACACTTGGGACGTAGACTCTCCCCTGAATACTTGAGTAGAAGAACTTGAGAATTCTGAACACACACATTTACCCTGACCCTTTGGGCAAGTAAAAACACCTCCTTTAACATCTATGGAGGAAACACTGCAAAATTCTCAGCCAATTATGTTATAACTGATTTTTATTGGGTTGGAATAGGTAAGGTAAAATTTAGAAATTATAGGAGATAATTTGTTAAAATGAAGGTGTTTACTCATTAATCATGCTTAACATCTCGGTAAGGAAACTTGGGGCAAATTTTAAAATGCTTCTAGGAATAGTTCCAAGAAACTTGGATACATGGGATGGCTTATAGTCAGTGAGGTAGAAATGCCTGGACTTCCTTAGCAGAGTATGGAGTTAGATAGTTCTGGACTAAGGTTCAGTTCAGTTCAGTTCAGTCGCTCAGTCATGTCTGACTCTTTGTGACCCCATGAATCGCAGCACGCCAGGCCTCCCTGTCCATCACAAACTCCCGGAGTTTACCCAAACTCATGCCCATCGAGTCAGTGATGCCATCCAGCCATCTCCTCCTCTGTTATCCCCTTCTCCTCCTGCCCCCAGTCCCTCCCAGCATCAGGGTCTTTTCCAATGAGTCAACTCTTTACATGAGGTGGCCAAAGTAATGGAGTTTCAGCTTCAGCATCAGTCCTTCCAATGAACACCCAGGACTGATCTCCTTTAGGATGGACTGACTGGATCTTCTTGCAGTCCAAGGGACTCTCAAGAGTCTTCTCCAACACCACAGTTCAAAAGCATCAATTTTTTGGTGCTCAGTTTTCTTCACAGTCCAACTCTCACATCCATACATAACCATTGGAAAAACCATAGCCTTGACCAGACAGACCTTTGTTGGCAAAGTAATGTCTTTGCTTTTTAATATGCTATCTAGGTTGGTTATATCTTTCCTTCCAAGGAGTAAGCATCTTTTAATTTCATGGCTGCAGTCACCATCTGCAGTAATTTTAGAGTGCCAAAAAATAAAGTCTGACACTGTTTCCACTGTCTCCCCATCTATTTCCCATGAGGTGATGGGACCAGATGTCATGATCTTAGTTTCCTGAATGCTGAGCTTTAAGCCAACTTTTTTCACTCTCCTCTTTCACTTTCATCTAGGATGCATTTATTAGGGAGACCATAGAATTTACCACTTGAATATGTTTTCCAAGATCACCTAAAGGGCACAGTTCAATAAAGCAAAAAGAACAAATTTAAAACAAAAAAAATCAGTAAGGAATAAAAGATGAAGGGCACTGGCATGTTTGAAAAGTTCAGCAGTGGTTGCTTTTGTAAATCAAAGTTAACAGTAAGAGATGTGACCATGGAAATGTGCTCCCTGGTTTCACTGGAATTAATAGAATTCTGAAATTTCAGAAGCCCAGGAGTTCCAATTAACTGACAAAGACGGTGAATATAGTTACTTTAATGGGATTCAAGGTTAGACTGGCAATCTAGATGACTTGGCCTCAGGGATAACTTGCAATGCTAAAAGACCATAGTCTTTCTAGGGTCAAGATACCTCAGAATAGCCCTTGACTTATTTATGGAGAAATGAAAAATTGAAAGCTGAGAGCACAGTCCTGATATCAGGTGCTACAACCATATTCTCTTACTAGGTTCCAAATCTAAGCCAAACCTTAGACCCAGAGTAAAGCAGAAGACATATTCTTTTGTACAAAAGCCCTAAAATGCTACACTAAATATATAAGACAAATAAACAAAATCTTTTCAATCCTTCTTTCCCAAAGCACTATAAGGCAAAATTTATGGGATACAAACCATAACTGGAATCATGGTCCATGTCCATCTCAAGGGGTTTCAACAGACCTGTGGACTCACCTTCTGTTAATTTTCTAGCCCCCAAATGCATAATTAGAATGAATATAGTTAGCTGTTGGCCCTAGGAGGAGTGTGGTAGGAAAAAACCAAGTCTAATGTCTTATGCACAGTCTAAGATAGACAACAATATCAATAATTAAATTTTACCAAAATATAATAAAGATTAGCACTAATAACAAATAATTAAGCATTGCAGGTTCATGATTATGGTAATATGCACTATCATGGAATAAACACATAGGCTTTCGGGGTGGGTGATGAAAGACTACTATAAGCTTATCCATGTAATTCCATTGTGAGCTTTTCCACAAGATATGATATTTTTGTGGAACACATTAAAATAGTTTCTGGAATTTGGTATGTAGCTATTGATCTGAAAAACATCCCCTTTATCAGTATCTGTCAATGGAATGATAACAATTATTTTATGTGTTGAAGACAACAGTATATAGTCACTGTCTGTTCCCAAAGACTTCAATTGAACTGCTTTCTGGACATTATTGGGCTTCCTTGGTAGTTCAGAGAGTGAAGAATCCACCTGAAATGCGGGACACCTGGGTTCGATCCCAGGGTTGGAAAGATCCTCTGGAGAAGGGAATAGCTACCCACTCCAGTATTCTGGCCTGGAGAATGCCATGGACTGTATAGTCCATGGGTCACAAAGAGTGGGGCATGACTGAGCGAGTTTCATTTCACTTCACTTCATGTCCAGTACTTATCATGAATGGTAATTTCAATAGCTCATCCCCGACATAAGAATAAAGTGACTAAGAGTTATAATGTCTTCAGATAAAATGCTAGTTATCTGGCCAAAAGGAAAGGGAATCTAAAATGGATAGAAGGGAGAAAATAAATGATCAATTATAGCCTTGTGGCTAGCTGATGCAATGTGAAATGTAGGTGAAAACATCATTCTTTTTATGCTGAATTTCTCTCAAAACATCAGGGAAGCTCTATGACTCTAAAGCATTTAGTGCAAATTACAAGCTCGTCTCTGTGTAAAAGGACATATCACAGTCCTCTTTTACCTTCCTCACTTCCTCTGGGCTCATTTTCTCACTCTAGATAGTGCTGTAACAATTAGCTAGATGCAGTTTTAAACCAAACAACACCTCACCTCAGTTAACAGTATATTGTGCACATTTCTCATTTTCTGCTCTGAGCCTTCTCTGTGGTCACTGAATGATTTCCCTGCAGGAAGCAGCTCAGTTAACCTGATGCATATCCAAATACAGAAGTTATTGTTTTGTATACTCCTTTAACTGAATACTTAAGTCCGACATGAATGGAACAGGGGAAATTTTTCCACTTTTAAGTGGAAATTACATAACAAAAGGAGTGGATATATTTCTCTATTACATAGTAGTGAATAATTCAGATAATATCACATTTCTATCAAAATATGGTTATTCTTTTAAAACTCTTAAACTTTTTATCAGAAATTGCAATTAATATTGATTTCATTTTATCAGGTTTATCATAAGCATTGAATGCCATACTAAAAATATTTCTTTAATTTAACTACAATGGATAAGTTATTTTAATTTATAGAGCTTGATGCTTTTTAATTATAGTTCCTTTCCTCTTAATATTATTCAAATTAAATATCATAGCGTATGTGAATATTTTCTAAACTGGTACATTTTTTAAAGAAATACATTAGAAATGATTTTTAAAATATTAAAATAGTATTCATTGATATATTTACTTAGAAAATATAAATGACATGGATGGATGTGGCAAGCCTTAGTAAAGTGATATAAGATTAGGAAGAACAGAAAGTATAGAAACAGGTAGCTTTTGTGCTTTAGTGCAGAGATTAAGAGTAGTACAGTAAAAGTATATGAGATCCTTTTAACAGCTTGAATGGACAGAGTAGAACTCCTGAGAGGTGCCCTTGGGTGGAGTTATAGATTTTTAGGCTTCATTATGAGCTCTAGATTTCGACCTGTGGAGAATTGTATTAATTATCTGTCTAGGGTCCCTTAAACAAATGATATAATAGGGTCTGTGATTGTTACTCTAACTTACCATGTCATTTTAAAGAGAGTAGACGAGGCAATTAGCAATAAACAGACAGCAGTGTTACCAGCCACAGATAGGTCAATAAGTGTTAGTCTAAACACACATTAGCCAGTGATGTACTAAAAATGATTTGGAAGGCAGCTCTGGGTGAGTTCATATCACCAACTTATGAATTGATTTTAAAACCTCACTTGATATTTAAAACTTTTTTTGTTGTTGTACTAAAATTTAATACAGTAATTACTATTTTTATTTTTCCTTTAAAGCAAAAATGTGAAGAACATAGTCTTTCAGGGCAAAAAAATAGACTCTGTTTTAAAAATAATTAAAGGAACTATAAAGTGGTTAAGTTACTCCTGAAACTACCTTGTTTTAAGCAGTATTGCTAATGAGTTTGATGGTGAGAAAAATTCAATATTGTAAATTGATGCTTGTAGCTTGCTGGAGTAGAAGTCAGCAAACTCAGTTCCCTTGAATAAACCAAGTGATCTGTCTACTAAGACACACCACCTTCATGGGGCAGAGAAATGTATCAAACTGAAATAGTCTACCAACAGATATCAATCTCTTCTTTTTGTGAGTAAATATATATTATATATATAAATATATACATACATATATTCAATTATATTTTATATTCTGCTTCATAAAGTGTCAGGATGTTGATCGTGTCACAAGTACTGGAGAGATATTCATAAGAATAAAGGAAAATACATCCTGAAATAAAGACTAAGAACTTTGATGTTAGATGCTCCCAAGTAATGTTGATTAATGTATCATGAATGATACTGTGTATGCCATACATCACCAGAAAACAAAGAAAAATAAATTGTATTTTCCTAATTGAGAAATTTTGTTTAGTTTTTATGAATAATTTAAAACAATTATTGTGACATGAAATAATATTTCTCTAAATTTCTAACTGACCAGTTATATGTAGTTAATTTTAATCAGGTTATTATAGAACCATTTCATTTACTTTTATTGAAAAAAGTTTAATGTCAAGCTAATATTTTATTAATTTTATAACCAAATCCAGGGAGTACTTGCTACAATATTTTAAAGTTAGAAACGTTAAGACTTTACTCATAAAAAGAACCAAATATATCAGAAAGGAGTATAAGAATTTTGATATACTTAAGTTTACAAATATTAAATATTGTTTATTTAAAAAAATATTTGCACTTGTACATATTCATCTTCCCACTTGAATTTGATATTGAACTTCCATTATATTTATAAATATTATGAGAAGGCAGTTGATAACATAAGCAAGATCTCTGCATCTGAGAACTTTTCAAGATATACAGATGTAGACAAGACATAGATAGGGACCACTTCAAAGTTTGGGGAATAATGGTTAATCTAAGTTATAAAGAGGTAAGTACTTTTTAGTATTATATCATTTTCCTAAATGAAAAATATATTCTAGGCACTTTTTAGTAGAAAATGAATCATGCATAAAAATTTAAAATATATTAAACAAATGTATAAATGTACCAAATAAATTTCTTTCAAAAATAAATGCTAAGTGAAAACTCAGTAGTATTTTATTTTGTAAAATAGATCAAATCATGGATACTACATTAACACAATATTTTATATACTGATAAGCCATGCTTTACTATTTACCTAAGTCCAATTCAGTGAAAATAATTATTCTTTGCAGCTTCATCTTGAATTATAAAGCAGTTGAATATGTCCTTGGAAACTATAGTACATTGATTATCCAGAACTGGTTAGAGCTGATCATGTATGGGAGATGTTTAGTTTTCTAGATCCCTAATAATTTCTAATAAAATGTATGCATTTTTTTCATTTTAAAACCATTTTAAAGCTGTTGGCTCAAAATGGAGGTGGGAAAACCTTTAAATTGCCAATATTCATTTATTGATAATCAGAACTTCTAAATTCTCAAAGGTCAGATGCTTTCCAATGAGTAGATCCCATATAAAACATCACTTAAATGTGTTCTTATCATCCAGTGAAACAAATATACAAGTAGATATAACTGTGTTATACGAAAGATTAATGTTGACCACTGAAGTCAGAAACTACAAAACCCTCAAGAAATAGATGAACACTGTTGACAGGTCTTGGGAAAAGAGGCCCTCTCTTGCATTGAAGGGACTTTGTTGCATATAGGGAAAAAATGGCAAAGCACCTATGGAAGAGGAACTTGGAAACAGCTGATATATGTGACTATATTTATATAATTTATATAAATTTTATAGGCACATATATATGTGATTATATGTACTCTTCATTTTGCTATAAAATTTTTGTGCTTTTTTTTTCAGTATTGAGAGCTCTTGTATGTTAGTTTCCTGTTGCTGCTGTAGCAATTCACCACACACATTAAAATACATATTTATTACTTTAAAGTCCTGTAGGTCAAAACTCTTACATGGGTCTCACCAGGCCAAATTCAAGGTGTCTGCAGGCTCTAGACGAGAACCTATTTTCTTGCTTTTTCCAGCTTTTTCAAACCCAGCAATATTGCTTCTTACCATTCTGTCATAATAATAGTCCTATCTGTAGCTCTTCAACTGAAATACCCCTGTGATTAATGTGGTCCCCCTTGACAATCCAGAATAATTTTCCATCTTGGGCTCTTAATTTAAATTACATCTGCAAAGTCCATTTTGCTATGTAAGCCAACAAGTCCCAGATATTGGAACATTAACGTCTTTGGAGGGCATAAATCTTCCAACCATAATTTTGGTATTTTAGGTATATGTATATTTTTTAGGTGTGTATATATATTTTTATATTTCTAAACAATATATATTTTTATATTTCTAAGCAATCCTAATCAAATAAAAAATATGGCTCCAGGGATTCTAATTCTTTTATTGTATTTTATAAGACAATGTGCTAATTATTTTTATCTCATAAAATATTAAAAATCAAATAAATTTTGTCCCATAATCATCCATTTCCCTTGATACTATATATGAAATAACATGCTTACATTCAATCTTATTTATTTCACTTCCTTGAACTTTCTAAGAATTACAATATTTCATTACTATATCATAAAATAATTCTTAAATTTCATAAAAACATCTATTTACCTATGTCTCTTATTTACATGTCTCCTTATGCTTCAATGTTTATATTACTAATGAACAATATAAACTCTTGGTTCAGTCCTAGAGGAAAATTATATAAAAACTACAATTAGAAATATATGAAGTGAATGGATTAATTTGCTTCAATTTTGTTGCTTATAGAAAAGTCAAATGAGACACCCAGTATGTGGTTAGTTCCAGGTTGACTAATGAAAGTCCTCTGAATACCATGCTCAAGTGTTAAGTAACTGCACATACTATCCAATGTATCTGGCCTCCATTATCTTAGATATAGCTAATGTAGTTAATGCTAACACAGACAATGTAAGTAAAATACATGTAAGAATGCCTGCCATTGTTCAAGGGTCAAATATATATTACATATTTATTATATTATAATATATATATTACAAATACATAGTATATATGTATACATATATATATGCATATACATATATATATATTTATACATGTGTGTGTGTTTTAATTGCTCAGTCATGTCTCCTCTTTGCAACCCCATAGACTGTAGCTCACCAGGCTCCTCTGTCCATGGAGTTCTCCAGGTAAGAATGCTGGAGTGGGTAGCCATTCCCTTCTCCAGGGGATCTTCCCAATCCAGGGATGAAACTTGAGTCTTCTTCATTGCAGGCAGATTCTTTAACTATCAGGGAAGTCCAAGAATACTGGAGTGGGTAGCTATTCTCTTCTCCAAGGAATCTTTCTGACCCAGGGATCAAACCCTATATATACACATATATTAATATTAATAAAATTTAGTCAGTCATAAAAAAGAAGGAAACCCTACCATTTTATTCTAAGAGTAGGTCTTGAGGGCATTATGCTAAGTGAAATAAGTCAGACAGAGAAAGACACATACTGTGTAATGGTACTTGTATGTATAATCTAAAAGAGCAAGACTCATAGAGAGAATAAAAGAATGTTTGAATGTCTGACACAGATATATACTCAAAACATTTATATGTTACCATATAAGAATAATGAATATCATCACTGTTACTATTGTACAGAGCTCTCATGTGAGTGTTTCAATCTGAATTCAAGATTTGAAAACCCTCAGTATTTGAAAAAGTTTAAAATATGTGAGATTTTCAAGGGAAAACAGATGAGATATGAAAAGGAAAAAGATAAAAATAAAAATCATCAAAAAGTGTCTGTCACATGACAATGAATTAAAGAAGGATGTAAAGTATAATCAAAGGGAAGAAATCAGTGATTAAACATTCTGAAATCAATTAGCATAATCCAACACATCAACAGACGGTAGAATACAAATCATGATTCTATCAATTGCTGTAAAAAAAAATGTTTGACAAAATGCAAAGCACTTTCATAGTAAAACTTCTCAGCCAACTAGGAATATAGGGGAACTCTCTCAACTTGATAAGGGCCATCTATAAAAAGTCTACAGCTAACATCATACTTAAATGTGAGAAATGTGAAACTTTCCTGCTAAGCTCAGGAATAAGTCAAGGGTGTCTCCTCTTAACACTGTTTTAAAATATATATATATTAGAAGCTCTTGCCAATATAATAAGGGAAGGAAAAGAAATTCAAGCTATACAGGTTGAGACATAAGACTGTCTTTATTCAGAGATGACTTGATTATCTATGGAGGAGATCCAAACTAACTGGTAAAAACATATTTGGAACAAACAAGCAGTTATACTAGCAAGCCGTTTCAGTGAATTAAATTCAACATGTGTAGATCTTGTTAATTTTGCAGGTGAGTTATAAAGCACTGAAAAGGCTTGTTGACTGTTTAAACACATTGGCCAGAAAGTGACATGCTCTACTGCTGATTATATTTTATTGGCAAGTACTAATCACATGACAAAATCTAGAAACAAGAGCAACTGAAGAATATAGTATTTGGCTTTTCAATCTTTTTCTAGTGACAACCATATATTAAGTAAGAGGATCCACAGTGCTATAGATGGCTATCTGTTTCTGTGCCTGCATACTCAGTCATATCTAACACTTGATAACCTCAGGGACTGTAGCCTGACAGGCTCTGCTCTCTAAGGAATTTTTCTAGGCAAGAATACTAGAGTGGGTTGACAATTCCTACTCCAGGGCATCTTCCTGACCAAGGGATCAAAGCCAAAATACCTGCTTGGCAGGTGGATTCTTTACCACTGAGCCACTTAGTAAGCAGCAGAGATATATCTAGAAATAGAATTACTACTGATAGACTAGGGGTTTCCCTGCTGGCTTAGGGTAAAGACTCTGCTTGCAATGCAGAAGACCTGAATTGGATCCCTGGGTGGGGAAGATCCCCTAGAGGAGGGCATGGCAACCCACTCTAGTACTCTTGCATAAAGAATCCCATGGGCAGAGGAGCTTGGCAAGTTGCAGTCCATAGGTACGATGCAGTCCTTAGTCTTGGCCGAAGTCACTAAGCAGCAGATGAGAGATTAATTGGAGTTGAGAGTCATTAATGGGGAAGAGTCAAAGACAATGAGTGATGCATAGAACAGTCATTCCATTTATGGCAACAAGACATAAATCATAGTTGGTAATTCTAGTGATATTAAAACTAAGTCAAAATCTTAGCTTGGGAAATTTTAACATTAAGATGTTTAAAAGATTTCCAGGTAGCCAAGACTTTGAAAGGTAGCTTGAAAGAATACACTCCAGTATTCTTGCCTGGAGAATTCCTTGGACAGAGGAGCCTAGTGGACCACAGTCCATAGGTTGCAAAGAGTCAGACATGACTGAAATGACTTAGCATGCCAGTACACTGAATACAAATAAAACTGATTCAAATGAATTCCTTTTAACGGCTGATTAATATTCCATGGTGTATATGTACCACAGCTTCCTTACCCATTCATATGCTAATAGGCATCTAGGTTGCTTCCATGTCCTGAAACTGGAGCCCATTATACAGAGTGAAGTAAGCCAGAAAGATAAAGACTAATACAGCATACTAACGCATATATATGGAATTTAGAAAGATGGCAATGATAACCCTATATGCAAAACAGAAAAAGAGACCCAGATGTACAGATCAGAATTTTGGACTCTGTGGGAGAAGGCGAGGGTGGGATGTTTTGAGAGAAGAGCATCAAAACATGTATATTATCTAGGGTAAAACAGAACCCCGGCCCAGGCTGGATGCATGAGACAAGTGCTCGAGCCTGGTGCACTGGGAAGACTCAGAGGAATCGGGTAGAGAGGGAGGTGGGAGGAGGGATCGGGATGGGGAATACATGTAAATCCATGGCTGATCCATATCAGTGTATGACAAAACTCACTACAATATTGTAAAGTAATTAGCCTCCAACTAATAAAAGCAAATTAAAAAAAAAAGTGAGTACAGACAAAACTTATCCTTTCCAACTAACACTTCATGGAGGACTTGACAATATCTACAGCATTTTGTAAAGTTTATATTACAACAGATGATATAATGTGGAGGAATGCTCGAGTTCTTAAAAAATCTTTTCATTCTATTTAAATATCTGAATCATAAACATTTTCTCCTTTTATCATTCTGCCCTTCTGAAAACACCCCTTCTCATCTGGGTAATTAAAAGCTATAATTTAAAAGTTTTCTCTGACTTAGATTCAGCCATCCTCTAATATACTAGATTATATAGTACTTAAAATATAAATCACTGGTCCTGAAATCATAGTACCTTTTTCTCAGAATTCAGTAGGTTAGGTAAATAATTGGCATGCCATTTAATCAAGTAATTTAACCTCTTTACAACTGTAATTCTTCATAGAAATAGATGCATATGTAAAGAAAATTCACTCCTAAAAATCTATGAAGGTCAAAAGTAACAATATGTGTAAAGTATACAACAAATGCAAAACAAAAGATTTTGTGGTATTATTAATACTGGTTAGAGTATACACTAGGATAAAAGTATCTGGTCCCATCACTTCATGGCAAATAGATGGGGAAACAATGGAAACAACAACAAACTTTATTTTCTTGGGCTCCAAAATCAGTGCAGATTGTGACTGTAGCCATGAAAATGAAAGACCCTTTCCCCTTGGAAGAAAAGCTATGACCAACCTAGACAGCATATTAAAAAGCAGAGACATTACTTTGCCAACAAATGTCCATCTAGTCAAATCTATGGTTTTTCCAATAATCATGTACGAATGTGAGAGTTGGACCATAAAGAAAGCTGATTGCCAAAGGACTGATGCTTTTGAACTGTGGTGTTGGAGAAGACGCTTGAGAGTCCCTTGGACTGCAAGGAGATCCAACCAGTCCATCATAAAGGAGATCAGTCCTGCACATTCATTGGAAGGACTGATTCTGAAACTGAAACTCCAATACTTTGGCCACCTCATGTGAAGAACTGACTTGTTGGAAAAGACCCTGATGCTGGGAAAGATTGAAGGCAGGAGGAGAAGGGGAGGACAGAGGATGAGATGGTTGGGTGGCATCACCAACTCGATGGACATGAGTTGAGGAAGCTGTGGGTATTGGTGATGGATAAGCAAGCCTGGCGTGCTGCAGTCCTTGGGGTCGCAAAGAGTAGGACATGACTGAGCAACCGAACTGAACTGAGGATGGCCTTGCCCATCAGAACAAGACCCATTTGCACCCATGGTCAGTCTCTTCCATCGGGGAGGTTTCATAAGCTTCTTATCTTTATCCATCAGAGGGCAGACAGAATCAAAACCACGGTCACAGAAAACTAACCAAACTGATCACATTGATCACAGCCTTGTCTAACTCAGTGAAACTATGAGCCATGCTGTGTAGGGTCAACCAAGACGGATGGGTCATGATGGAGATTTCTGACAAAACGTGGTTCACTGGAGAAGGGAATGGCAAACCACTTTAGTATTCTTGCCTTGAGAACCCCATGAACAGTATGAAAAGGCAAAAAGATAGGACACTTAAAGATGAGCTCCCCAAGTCGGTAGGTGACCAATACGCTACTGAAGAGGAGTGGAGAAATAACAAAGAAGGAAGAGATGGAGCCAAAGTGAAAACAATGCCCAGTTGTGGATGTAACTGGTGATGGACGTAAAGTCCGATGTTGTAAAGAACAATATTGCATAGGAAACTGAAATGTCAGGTCCATGAAACAAAGTAAATTGGAAGTGGTCAAACAGGAGATGGCAAGAGTGAACATCGACATTTTAGGAATCAGTGAACTAAAAACCTATAAGCAGTCTAAATATCTACTAGCAAAAGGATGGATGGACAAATTTTTGTCATATATTAGCAGGTAAACCATACAACAATGTAATTATTGAACTATAGAAACAACTAACAAAACAGATGGACCACCAAAAATGATGCAAGACAAAAGAAAACACTGAATCATGAATCCACTATATAAATTCATAAAACGGATAATAAAATGTTTTGATTTTAAGAAATGCTTAAGTGAAAGGGAAAGTGAAAGTCACTCAGTCGTGTCCAATTCTTTGCAACCCCATGGCCTATACGATCCATGGAAATCTCCAGGCCAGAATACTGGAGCGGATAGCCTTTCCCTTCTCCAGGGGATCTTCCCCACCTGGCAATTGAACCCAGGTCTCCTGCATTGCAGGTCGATTCTTACTAGCTGAGCCACAAGGGAAGACTTAAGGGACAAAATTATAAAGAAAATAAAGGAAACGTTAATCACAAAATTTTGTATATTGGCTGAGTCAAGGATGCAAGTGGAAGGGTCTGAATGATGAAGATAAATGTGAGGCTTTGGAGTCATGTAAATACGTTTTGCCTTGGCATATGTGTGATTACAATGGTTTGTGATTTACAATTTTATTCTTTAAACTGTATGTGAGTTTCTGTCAGTCTTCTGTTCATATATATATCACAGTTTGAAGAAAAATTTTTTATTAAAAATCAAATGAGAACAAACAAAAAGAAATAGACAAAACAAAACAAACAGCCCCAAACAAGGCAAAACAAGATCAAACACTGAATGAACAAAGAAAGGAGCAGCATTCAGAATTAGTAAGATTGGATAGCCAAATGGAGGTTACTTTCTGTAACCTTAAAGCCTTAATATGTTTTCTCTGGTTATTATTCCATTGATCAATTTGCAAACTGAATTTATTCTCAGAACCTGATTATAAACAAATTTAACAACAGAATGATTCAATCAGATATGCACACAATATGATGAGTTATTCATTTTGGAAATTATCATTTTATAAACACATATACACACTTCAAAATTTTCCCATTTTAATATATTTACATATGGAGAGTGTCAAATCTATCATCTGAGCCCACACAGAAGTCCAACGCCATGTCAAATCTGAATTTATTATGAATATCTGTATTCTCAACCTTCATTCTAGTATGCTAATAAGTTTTCTAGGTTATATGTAGCAGATAGTTACAGGCTTTAGTTGTAGTGAGGAATATATTATCTTAACTATGGCATCTATCATATTCATATCAGATCTGACTGGAACTTACTCTGCAGTCACAAAAAGTGTAAAGTGTACTTCTTTTGTGACTTGCTTTATTATAATACTATGTTGTCTCTAGTTAGAGTGAGATTTTAATTACAGTGTTTTTCCCCCTCTTGATGCTTCTCACTATCTTCCTAATTATGGTGGGAATATTGGCTAATAAAAGTATCAGATCACTTCAAAAAGAAAAGAAAAAACAAAGTAACATAACTGGAGTTATGTCTATAGAGCTTGAATTGCTTTAACTGCTGAACTTAATCACCACTACTTTATCCTATTTAAGGCTTAAATATATTCATTTTTATCTTAGTAGAATTACCTACAAAATAATATTTGATTCTTTTCTGGATTAAAATAATAAAATACCCTAAACTATGTCATTGATTTAATCTTTGTCCAAATAAAATCAGAAGCCACTGAAGACATTTGAGAAGAGGAATGACAAAATCTAACTTAATATGTGATGTGTTGAAACTGGGACACATAAAATCCATATATATTAGATCTATTTCTTTTTTTCTCAGTTTTTTAAATTGAATTAAAAGTTCTTTAAATTCTATAGTGCTTTACAATTTCAAAAAGCTTCAAAATACATGATTTCATATAGTTCCATAAAAACCCTTTTCTTCCTCTATCCTTTATTTGCCCCTCTCCCTTTTCTCTTCCCACTGGTAACCATTAGTTTATTTTCTATATCTGTGAGTCCTATTCTTTTTTGTTTTATTAATTAATTGTTGTATATTTTAGGTTTCATATATAAATAATAAGAGGATTTATTTATTCTTAATTCAATGAGAACATCACATTCAATGTTGTAAAAACCTTTAATTTTTTTTTTTTTTAATTTACTGAATTCTGTACTAAAGCAAAAAGTATTACACTGATTTTTGGTAATTAGGTACCATTTTGCCAACTCACAGGAATTAAGTTCAATGTAACTTGTCTAGTGTTTTTCAAAGGGCAAGAAGCTATGTTATGCCAAAATCTCTTATAAGGTAGATATAGATTCTTGAACTTGGAGTATACTGATTCACTGTGACAGATTATATGCTAGATAAAAATTGTACCTAGATAAAGATCAAATAATCAAATGGTTTTCAAATATATGCTTGATAATTGAGTTGATAGTTTATTGAATCAGTTTTCTTAAGAGGCTTTTCTTTATGACTTAAAGTCAAAAATTATATACTTAAGAAGGGGTATATATGATGGTTATATTTATATATAAAATTATGATGAATGGCTTATTGAAATTGGGTATGAGCAAATTCTAGCCTTACAAAAATTTATTCAAGAAATTGAAAGAGTTAATTCTTAGGTAGGTTGATAAGGAGGCCAGGCCCCTCTAGAAGGAGAACTGGGTCCAGAACCCTTGAGGAGAAAGGGACAAACTTTTCTTTTCTTTTTTTTTCTAAATTGCTCTGTCTTAGTCATGTAAGACATTTTTTCTTAAACTGAGTTGTTATGACAACAATCTTTAAGACTAACATCTTTAAGCCCAGAGCTAATGATTATACAACAAAACAATTCATCTTTCTCAAGGGTATGTTTTTCCTTCTTTGTATCTTTCTGGATACAATGTATCTTTCTGGAGGACAAGTTTCTTCCTAACAAGAACCTTCTGACTAATCTTGTTATTTTGTAATCTTGTTATGTTGTGGGAGTGGGTCAGTTCAGTCCAGTCCAGTCCCTCAGTCCTCTCGGACTCTTTGCAACCCCATGAACCACAGCATGCCAGGCCTTCCTGTCCATCACCAACTCCCAGAGTCCATCCAAACCCACGTCCACTGAGTCAGTGATGCCACCCAACCATCTCATCTTCTGTCATCCCCTTCTCCTCTTGCCCTCAATCTTTTCCAGCATCAGTTCAGTTCAGTTTGGGCACTCAGCGGTGTCGGACTCTTTGTGACCTCATAAATTGCAGCACACCAGGCTTCCCTGTCCATCACCAACTCCCGGAGTTCACCCAAATCTATGTCCATACACTCCAGCCAGCTCATCCCCTGTCATCCCCTTCTCCCCTTGCCCCCAATCCTTCCCAGCATTAGGCTCTTTTCCAAAGAGTTAACCCTTCACATGAGGTGACCAAAGTATTGGAGTTTCAGCTTCAACATCAGTTCTTCCAATGAATGTGCAGGACTGACCTCCTTTAGGATGGACTGGTTGGGTCTCCTTGCAGTCCAAGGGACTCTCAAGAGTCTTCTTCAACACCATAGTTCAAAAGCATCAATTCTTCGGTGCTCAGCTTTCTTCACTGTCCAACTCTCACATCCATACATGACCACTGAAAAAATCATAGCCTTGACTAGATGGACCTTTGTTGGCAAAGTAATGTCTCTGCTTTTAAATATACTATCTAGGTTGGTCATAAGTTTC
Source organism: Muntiacus reevesi (assembly GCF_963930625.1). NCBI lineage: Eukaryota > Metazoa > Chordata > Mammalia > Artiodactyla > Cervidae > Muntiacus > Muntiacus reevesi. The sequence goes on along the minus strand of NC_089270.1, from coordinate 35,747,448 downwards.
CTTCCAAGGAGTAAGTGTCTTTGAATTTCATGGCTGCAATCACCATCTGCAGTGATTTTGGAGCCACAAAAAAATAAAGTCTGGCACTGTTTCCCCTCTATTTCCCATGAAGTGATGGGACCAGAGGTCATGATCTTAGCTTTCTGAATGTTGAGTTTTAAGTCAACTTTCTCACTCTCCTCCTTCACTTTCATCGAGAGGCTTTATAGTTCCTCTTCACTTTCTCCCATAAGGGTGGTGTCATCTGCATGTCTGAGGTTATTGATATTTCTCCCGGCAATCTTGATTCCAGCTTGTGTTTCTTCCAGCCAAGTGTTTCTCATGATGTACTCTGAATATAAGTTAAATAAGCAGGGTGACAATATACAGCCTTGACGTCAGGGTCTTTTCAAATGAGTCAGCTCTTCACATCAGATGGCCAAAGTATTGGAGTTTCAACTTCAACATCAGTCCTTCCAATGAACACCCAGGATTGATCTCCTTTAGGATGGACTGGTTGGATCTCCTTGCAGTTCAAGGGACTCTCAAGAGTCTTCTCCAACACCACAGTTCAAAAGCATCAATTTTTCGGCACTCAGTTTTCTTTATAGTCCAACTCTCACATCCATACATGCCTACTGGAAAAACCATAGCCTTGACTAGATGGATCTTTGTTGACAAAGTGATGTCTGCTTTTTATTGAGACCTTTCTATTGTTAGTATTAATCTTGTTAATTTAAAAGTTTGTGGGAGTGGGTCAGGTAAAAGTATATAATGCCTTGATAAAACAAGCAAGTGGGGGCACTCTTCTCCTTCGGATGTCAATATCAGAGACCTCTCTGTCCTTTTTCACTCTAATAAGACTTCTGCCCCACAGAAGCTCTGGCTGATCAAGCCTGGTCCCTAATCCTGAAGCTAAATCTTCATAGGAGATCATGAATCTGACATTGTTCACCATAAGCTATCAAAACCTAAGTTTTGTAAAATTTAAGCATCTGTCCTAGAGCTAAAATGTAAGGAAGAACTTTACTCAGTAGCCATATATTTTTAGAATATTTGATGATTTATGTAGTCTGATCTCAGACTATAAGCTTATCTATAGTCATCTGTAAGTTCATCTATAACAAATTGTAAGCTCAAACTGAAGAAAACATGCAAATTGCATTTCACCTCGTAATTTGATTTTCATCACTTCTCCTTAAAATCTTCAAGGGTGAAGTAGACATTATACTCTTTGAGTTGCTACATAGCATAGAAAATTAGAAATCTTTCTGATTTGTTTAATAAGGTATCATAACTGGTCATTAAAAGACATCACAAATCAATACTGAAGATGATTTACATTTTTCTAAACAAACACAAAATTATCAACTCAAATATTAGGAAATTGAGTTAGAAGTTTTAATTAGTTACAAGAGAGAAAGTCTGCTAATTTGATATTAAAATAATCGATAAAACAATGAGTCAATAGCTGAATGGTAATATTTGTCAATTTCCATTCCATAAATACTCTCATCATTGTCTATTTCAGGTTAACAATGATACATTACCTAACACAGATTTGGGAAGAAATAAGCATATGATCATATAGCATTTCTACTCTACAGGTGCAATAGACATGTTAATAAATTACCTCAAAAGCAGAGATAGCAGTAAAACATAGTAAAAAAGGAAGTTACAAATTTTGACTATTTGTTTTTAACATTATTGTAACTTTATATCCTTTCACTTGTAAAAGCATCTGTATTAACATGTATAAAATTTTTCTGAATATTTAACAGTAAGCTATTGGAAGCCTACATGAGGTGACTCCAGTATACCACTGCGTTCACTTATTTATCTACCTGTATATATATATATTCAAACAAACAGAAAACAATTGGTGGAGGCCCAACTTTATTCCCTGCTCTTAAAGAGCTCATTGTGTGTTCTGTAGAGAATCCAAATTTTGCATTGAATCAGGTGAGAAGCAGAGTCTTTCTACGTCATGCAATTGTTTTAAAGAAGTCAGAGACTCTTCATAAATCAGTGTCCACAAAGAGTTTTTTTTTTTTTTTTTTTCTTAAATCATATATTGAAGCTGTGCTGTGCTGTACTTTGTTGCTCAGCTGTGTCTGACTCTTTGCAATCCCTACTGAAGTTAAGAGCATGCAACTGCAGTTTACCTTAGAAGGAGATGTTTAATGTCTCTTCATAGATTTAGCTACTTTTCACAAAATAATTTTTTAAAAAATCACAAAAATACATATTCCTTTGGAGAAGAAAAAAACTCTCCAGTATAAAATAATAATAAGGAGAATTCTCAATTAAGTAGAAGTGGAAAACCAGAAGGGGAAGCTATTATTCCCTGTGACAAAAGTAGAGCCCAACAGGAAGAAGACAAACTCTTCTTTCCTAGCAGTAATTCAGCCAATGGATCAAGGATTCAGTTACCTGAACCATCCTAGCTTACTTTTCCCCTTTACAAGAGTGTTCTCTTTCCATTACTTTGTGTGGACTTTCACATGGCTCACTATATTTGCAGACTCCAAAGTGAAATTCTCTGTTGATTCCCAATAATTCCAATCTTTCCTGGAGAAACATCTGGCCATCTATTTGTATTAGGTCAACATAATAGATAAACAAGGAGACAAAAATAAGCCTTTTGTAAAACTTTATGAAGATTACATACATGAAAATGTTTCTAACTTATAAGATATTCATTGGCTGAGACTCTAAAATTAGGCTTCTTTTCTATTACTTTAGACAGTTTTTTTAAAAACAAAACAAACAAACAAACAAACACTAGGGAAAACTGTATTGCTGAGAGAGTTGAGAGTTCTGCTCTCAAATGTAAAAAAGAAGTGCATTTTCCTCATTAACCTCAATAAACGAGCTGCTGTATTTCTCACTGTTGGTTACATGAAGATATTATAAAGGCAACACAATAGATTAAATCTACTCAAAAAATATTTTCTTCCCAGTATGAATAGCAACAGCGTCTTCTGTCTGTTTTGATATTAAGTCAGTTTCAGAATATTGGAAAGCAACAGAGCCAGAGAGTTCACTTATATTTACTTTGGTGGAATGTGTCTCCTGGATTAAGTGTAATTATCATCTAAGTGCATCTTTGATAGAAGAATATGACTTAGGTCAATAGTTTATATTATAAGTGAAACAACTATTATAGATGAAAAGATTTTTTTTTTTTTTTTTTTTTACGTTAGAATGAAAGTAATGAAGGACATATCATCGTGTGATTTACTATCACAGATAATATTTTGGGGGAATAGAAAAATTAAATATCTTGTTGACAGGTTCTTTATTGTACCTAGTGATTAATTTATTCTATTAAAAATAAACAGAGCATGCTTAGGCTACCATAGTAGTCTTCTAAAGTGTTTCTTCGACGTTTGATTTGTCAAATTAAGATTGTAGTTAGAGTAGAAGCAATAAAATTAATTTGTTTTTTATGCTAAACTGAGAAGTTTGAAACTAGAAAACAGTTAATTCTTAGAATTTCAAAAAGTCATAAAAGTTACATTTCTTTCAACCTGATATATATATGAAATAAAGTAGCCATTTACAGGAAATATAGAATTTTTTTTTTTTTTAGAATGTTTATGCAATGGAATATATGTATCCTTCAAAGAGTATCCACAACCTATAAAACACAGAAATCCTTAGAATGACAAATAAAATATGATCTATGATTTATACACATAAGGCCTACACACACACACACACACACACACACACACACACTGCCATACAGAACCACTGAAGATGCTTAATTCTATCTAATTCATCAGTTCACCTGTAAACATTGTTCCCCCTGATTTGGAAAACTGTTATTCTTCCAGATTTAGTTTCTCAATTCCCAATCGTACTACAAGAGAGCTCAAACTCTACTTATTCCAGGATAATTCCCTTATCATTCCAGGATGAAATCTATAATCACCTCTGTGCTACTACAGATCCCTGTATAGTACTACTGGATTACTGATATAGCTTGTTGAGATAATTATTTTACTGAAATTGAATCTCACTATGCCAGTATTTAGCAGGAATAGCTTTCTTTCTTTTTTTAAACTTTCTTCAAGCCCTTATACTGTATGTAGTTCATTTTCTATGAAAGTTTATTGAATGAATTAAAATGTTTTTATGATAACCATTTAAGTAGAAAAAACACAGCATACATATATATTCTTTATCAGTCAAGAAAAATATCTTTTTTTTTTTTTAAATTGTGACATGATATGGTCTGTTTATTGGGACATGATTATTTCACTTTTTTTTTTTTTTAAGAAAACATATCTTTACATATTCATCAACTTTTATCCTATCAATGATATCACTAATACTCTAATATATAAAAGATACTATAGATTATATTTAATCAGTTTTATAACCATGCTACTCATTTAATAAGTCAATCTTTGATCTATCTTTTCAAAATAAATTTTCTAGTTCTTTTTATAAGTTTCAGCTGCATTGTTTTAGGTCATTGAAAAAAGATTAATGCAAACAACATAAAGCCAAAGTACATTTTTTGTTTATTTCTATCTTTTATGTAAGTTTTTTTTTTTCACAATTGAAATGAAAAAAGGTACACTTCATTTAAATGAAAGTTTCTGTTCCTATTTGAGAATATGCAGTGATAATTATTGATATGTGCCTAATGTTTTAGTAGTAAAGAATTCATCTGCCAATGTAGGAGACAGGTTTGATCCCTGGTTCAGGAAAATCCCCTGGAGAAGGAAATGGCAACCCACTCCACTGATCATGCCTGGGAATTCCCATGGACAGAGGAGCCCTGGAGGGCTACAGTCTGGGGGGTTGCAAATGAGTCAGACACAACTGAACAATTAAACATCAACAACAAAGATCAAGACCTGGAGATGCCTTTGCCTTGCTTCTTTGACAATATGACAGGACATACTCATTTCTATATTCCAAGCTCTTTGGAAGACGGCATAATTATTTTGTTGGGGAGCTAGTTATAACCCCCCAGCCCCTTAGTCTTGTGGTATAATCAACAGCTTGGACTATGTTTTCCAGGAAAATTCCATGGACAGAGGAGCCTGGTGGGCTACAGTCTGTGGGGTCACAGAGTTGGACAAAACTAAGCAACTGAGAACAGGTATCCATTGAGTTTGGCTGTCATTATCTGTTCTTCACATAGATACTTTTGCTCTACATGTATCTCATTGTTTCTCTTGACATGAGAAGAAAACCTATTCAACTGCCAAACACAGCCCCCATTCTAACAAACAGCTTTATATGTGATAGGCTACAAGGACTAGATGAATAAATGAATGAATGCATGCTCAGACTTTTCTATTTAGTATCATTGACATATTTTTAAACACATGGTGTACTATGTTTTAAATACATGCCCAGGGATACCTGGGTTGGGAAGATCCCTTGGAGATGGAAATGGCAACCAACTCAAGTATTACTGCTTGGGAAATCCTATGGATAGAGAAGCCTGAATGGTTACAGTTCATGGGGTCCCAAAAAGTTGGGTTCAACTTGGTAAATAAACAAACAACAAAGATAGCCTATACAATTTCACTGACTTACATGATTGCAGCAGCTAAATAAATATTTCATATTTAGCAAGTTGCCAATTAAGTTATAAATTAATTTTGTAGTCAAAATGTCTGAAAGATATATCAAGGGTATACATAACCTCTACTTAATATATATTACAGGGTACTACATGTTCATCTATTATTATTAATTTTGAAAATGGCATCAAACTGTTAATGTACTTTAAAAAGTCTTCAAAAAATAAAAAAGTTATATCAAATAAGCTTATTATATCAAAGTCACAGTGTAAAGTAAATTTTTCCCCAAATTTCAAATAAGCAAAAGCCAAAAAAAAAAAAAAGATTGAAGCCTTTCAAATCTCTTAAGAATGACAAATATTTTAGAAATAAAGTTTGATTAGAAAGCTGGAGTTGTTTTTTGATAGAAACATTGCATTACTTTGAAAGTACTAGGTAAATTAGTAAAATTTTAACAGGGAGTACAAAAATGCAAGTCACAACTTGCTTCTAGATCTCCTTCTTGCCAGGAAAATAGCAATAATAGAAAAATATATTAAAGTAGAATAATTTTTACATGAGTACAAAATATATTTTTTATGTATTGAGATGATAGAGCTAATTCAGGAAATCATAGGAATGTCAAATAGTTAAAATTATATTTACTGTATTTATTCTACCACTTTAATCTATGAAAACAGAATGCTTTATTTTATAATTATGGTATTCAGGTCTCAAAAATACCTTGTTCCAATCAAGACCCCAAATTAATTTATTTTACCCAACACATTTCTGAAAATAACATTCTATTAGAAACATTAAATTTTAAAGAGCTTAATAAACATGTATACTACCTGTGATTGAGATTTTCTGCTAACACAAATGATAAAAGATGAGGTAAAAATTGTGTTATACATTTAATGCTATTGGAGGCCACAGGGGAATAGAGTAAATTGAGATCTAACATATGCAGTAACAGTGCTATATATATGTTGCTTTGTTGCTATTGTTGCTGTTCAGTCACTAATTTGTGTTCAGTTCTTTATAACCCCATGGTCTGCAGCATGCCAGACTCCCCTGTCCTCCACTGTCTCCCTGAGTTCGCTCAAATCCATGTCCATTGAGCCAGTGATGCTACCCAACAGTCTCTTTCTCTGCATCCCCCTTCTCCTTGCCTTCAGTCTTTCCCAGCATCAGGATCCTTTACAATGAGTAGGCTTTTTGCATAAGGTGGACAAAGTAGTGGAGCTTCAGCTTCAGCATTAGTCCTTCCAATGAGTATTCAGGGTTAATTTTCCTCTAGGATTGACTTGTTTGATCTCCTTGTTGTCCAAGGAACTCTCAAGAGTCTTCTCCAGCACCAGAATTCAAAAACAACAATTCTTTTGTGCTCAGCCATCTTAGTGATCGAACTCTCACATCCCTATTTGACTATTAGAAATCTCATTAGCCTCCAACTAATAAAAATAATTGGGGAAAAAATAAAAAAAATAAATGCACAAAGCCCTGAAAAAGAAAAAGAACAGTCATCATCCACAGTGATATTGGAGCCCAAGAAAATAAAACCTGCCACTGTTTCCACTTTTCCCCCTTTTATTTGCCATAAAGTGATGGGACCAGATGCCATGATCCTGTTTTTTTGAATGTTGAGTTTTCAGCCAGCTTTTTCACTCTCTTCTTTCACCCTCATCAAGAGGATCTTTAGTTTCTCTTCACTTTCTTCCATTAGAGGGGTATCATTTGCATATCTGGGGTTGTTGATATTTTTCCTGGCAATCTTGATTCCAGCTTCGATTCATCCAGTCTTGCCTGTCACATGATATCCTCTCCCTATTTGAAATCCAGTTGTACATCTGGAAGTTCTGGGCTCAGGTACTGCTGAAGCTTAGGTTGAAGGATTTTGAGCATAAATCTGCTAGCATGTTAAATGAGTGCAAATGTATGGTAGTTTGAACACTCTTGGCATTGTTCTTCTTTATAATTGGAATGAAAACGGACATTTTCCAGTTCTGTGGCCACTGCTGAGTTTTCCAAATTTGCCAGCATATTGAGTGTAGCACTTTCAACAGCATCATCTTCTAGCATTTGAAATAGCTCAGCTGGAATTCCATCACCTCCACTGGCTTTCTTCATAGAGATGCTTCCTAAGGCCTGCAGAAGTTCACACTCCTGGATGTCTGGCTGTAGGTAAGTGACCATACAATTGTGGTTATCTGGGTCATTAAGCTCTTTTCTGTATAGTTTTTTGTTTATTCTTCCCAGATCTTCTTAATCTCTTCAGTTTCTGTTAGGTCCTTACTTTTTTATCCATTATTGTGTCCATCCTTGCATTAAATGTTACCTTGATATCTCTGATTTTCTTGAAGAAAGATTTAGTCTTACACATTCTATTATTTTCCTCTATTTCTTTGCATTGCTCATTTAAAAAGACCTCCTCTCTCCTTTTTGTTTTTTTGGAACTATGCATTCAGTTGAGTATATCTTTCCTTTTCCCCTTTGTCTTTCACTTCTTTTCTTTCCTCAGCTATTTGTAAAGCCTCCTCAGAGCACCACTTTGCCTTCTTGCATCTCTTTTTTCCTTTGGGGTGGTTTTGATCATTGCATCTTGTTCAGTGTTACAAACTTCTGTCTATAACTCTTCAGACACTTTGTCTACCACACCCAGTTCCTTGAATCTCTTTGTCACTTCCACTGAATAATCATAAGAGGTTTGATTTAGGTCATACTTGAATGACCTAGTGCTTTTCCCTACTTTCTTCAATTTAAACCTGGATTTGCATTAAAGAGCTGATGATCTGAGCCACAGTGAGCTTCAGGTCTTGTTTTTGCTGACTTGTCCAAAGAGCTTCTCCATCTTTGACTGAAAGTAACATAGTAAATCTGATTCATTGTTGATAGTCTGGTGATGTTCACGTGTAGTGTTCTCTCTTGAGTTGTTAAAAAAAAAAAAAAAAAAAAAAAAAGGTGTTTGCTATGACCTGCATTTTCTCTTGACAAAATTCTCCTGGCCTTTGCCCCACTTCATTTTGTACTCTAAGGCCAAGCTTGCTTGGTCTTCTGGGCATCTCTTGACCTCCTACTTTGGCATTACAATTACCTATGATAAAAAGAACTTCTCTTTTCAGTGTTAGTTTGAGAAGGTGTTGTAGGTTTTTATAGAACCAGTACACTCCAGCTTCTTCAGCATCAGTGGGGCATAGATTGGATTACTATGATGTTGAATGGTTTGCCTTTGAAACAAACTGAGATCATTCTGTCATTTTTGAGGTCACACTCAAGTACTGTATTTTAGACTGTTTGTTGACTATGAGGACTACTCCATTCTTCAAAGGGATTCTTTCACACAGTCGTAGATATGATGGTCATCTGAATTAAATTGCCCATCCCTGTCCATTTCATTTCACTGATCCCTAAGATACTGATGTTTAATCTTGCCATTTCCTGCTTTTCCAAGTCTAATTTGCTTTAATTAATGGGCCTAATATTTGAGGTTCATATGCAACATTGTTCAGTGCAGCATCAGACTTTTACTTACACCACAAGAAACATCCACAACTGGACATTGTTTCTGCTTTGGCCAAGCCACTTCATTCTTTGCGGAGCTATTGTTAATTCCCCTTTGCTCTTCCCCAGTAGCAAATTGGGCACCTTCTGACCTGGGAGTTCATTTTCAGATGTCATATCTTTTTTCCCTTTTCATGCTGTTCATTGTTTTCTCCAGGCAAGAATACTGGGATGGGTTGACATTTCCTTCTCCAGTGGATCACATTTTTCCAGAACTCTTCACTATGACCTGTCTGATTTGGGCAGCCCTGCATGTCATGGCTAATAGCTTCACTGAGTTACACATGTGCCTTCATACGTTCACTGTGATCGATGAAGGGGATTTACATTGTTATGTGAACATACAAATTGGCTGAAACAACATGTCCATCATTTTCAAGGTCTCATTTAACAAGATGCTTTTTCTTTCAATTTTTCTAAATCAAATATATTGCTATTAGAAATAGAAATATACAGTAAATGAAGCAGTATTTCATATTATATCCAATTAGAGTTTTAATTAGCTATCATTTGGTTCTAAAGTTCAATAATATAACATCTCCAAAGTTTGATTGTATACTGCCTTTTGTCATTTTGCATTAACCAGCCAATGTAAAAAAAAAAAAAAAAAGGTTATATGCAGCAGCATGGTTCACTTAGGTCTTTAATGATAATTCAAAGAAAAAAGTAAGTGGTGTGTCAGGAATTACAAGTTAACATACAGGTAACATATGAGCCTTCAATTGTCCTAAATGGAGAATGAGAACATAGGGAAGGGCCAATTATTATAGGCACCTCCTAAATCCTACTTAGAATGTGAAGTTTATTCTGTAGGTGATAGAGATCCTTGAATGCACAGAAAGTTAATTAATTTGTTTAATTTTAGAATTAGAAAAATCAGTCTGCTTGAAGAGAGAAGAATGAATTTGAATGATTAGGAGAAGAGAAAAAGCACTGATTACTTGGGGATTATTTTAATATCTACAACCTATAAAAGTCTACTTGTGGCTGATCAAAGTATGCATGCAGAAGAGGGACATGTATTAAGATGCAACTGAGACAGTTATATTTCCAAGAAAAGGTTTTACTCCCCCCTTTTATAAACATGTTGTTTGCTTATAACGGTTAGTCATAGGCAATATTTCTTGGATCCTCTTAGATCCAGGCAGGATTTGGGCATGATCAAGCCAGCTAAGTCATTTCAGTTGTGCCTGACTCTTTGAGACCCTATGGACCATAGCTTTCCAGGCTCCTCTATCCATTGGAATCTCCAGGCAAGAATACTGGAGTGGGATGCCATGCCCTCCTCCAGGGAATCTTCTCCACCCAAGGACTGAATCCACATCTCTTATGCCTCCTGCACTGGCAGGCTATTCTTTACACTGGCCCCATCTGGAAAGCCCCTTTACATAAAGTTCAGTTCAGTTTATGCCATCATCTTAGTTTTCTGAATGTTGAGCTTTGAGCCAACTTTTTCACTCTCCTCTTTCACTTTCATCAAAAGGCTTTGTAGTTCCTCTTCCCTTTCTGCCATAAGGGTGGTGTCATCTGCATATCTGAGGTTATTGATATTTCTCCTGGCAATCTTGATTCCAGCTTGTGCTTCATCCAGACCAGCGTTTCTCATGATGTACTCTGAATAAAGTAGATTATCCCAAATAATGCAAGGTATAAAAGCAGCAGAGCTTGAGAACTGATTAAATGTGGTCCATGCATGAAAGACAGAGAGGGAGACAAACAGAAATATTTAGAGAGGTAGAGAGTGTAGTAGGGATTATTCTCAGATTAAACTGGTTAAATGTTTCCCATTCCTTTATATGGCCAGGACTAAAAATTGATACTGCCCTTAACAAATATATTTTCTTTCTCCTAAAATTTTTAGGAATAGTTCTTTCAAATGCACTGTTTCTTTCTTTCTTTTTTAAATTGATTACATTGTTTAAAGATGATGAAATGTTTAAGTCCAAAACTGTGAAAGTTCTGTTATTTTACCTTACTTAAAAGCCTGCCTCAGCTTCATATGCAAAAACATACTGAAGACATCAACACCTAAGTTACAGACCCAGGTAGTTTATCACTCACAAGATCCAGTTAGTTCTGGTTCCCCAAAGGCCAATCCACTAAGGTTGATAAGAAGAGGATTAGGTGTTTACCTGATCTTGAGTGGGTTTACATCACAGGAAAATAATCCCCAAATCAAGGGATCCAAAATGTTTATAAATTTCTAGCTCATCTACTCATACTCCCCTCCTGAAAAACCAATTACTCATTGTCCTGGGATGTGAATGATTGTCCCCAGGACAACATGGAGAAGGATTTATCTTAACCTTGGGAAGTTTCTAGGGTCTCTCTTTAGGCTGACACTTTCTTTAATTTCCAAATCATATTCTATGTTCAAAAACACTCCTTCTCTGAAGACCTGAATAGTGCAGGAACATAAGAAGAAGTTCAGGGAAAATTGTCTCTTGACATATTTATACATACAACTCAGACACAGATATAGACATATACAAACGCTTGGATACACACACTTAGAGTTGATCATCATTACTTGTGAATACAACACTTTCAGGATCACCTACCCACTAAAATTTATTTGTAAACCCAAATCAATAAAATCAATATAAGCTACACTTTTGCCTAGGACAGAAAGAGTCAGTGCAATGTAGTGAAAGAAGTTCAGGTTTTGAGAACAGTTGAGTGAGTTGAATTCCAATTCTGCACCCTTTAGTGGAGCTTAACACTCCTGATAATCATTTTCTCTTTTGTAAAATATAGAACATAATTTACTGAATGAGTTGGTTTTAGCATTTAAGACTACATTCTATGTTATACATAGAAACACCTATATATTTCTATATATCTTCCATTGGAGACATGATTTAATATTCACTAATTCAGAGTTCAGTCCTGAATATTCATTGGAAGGACCGATGCTGAAGCTAAGACTCCAATATTTTGGCCACCTGATGTGAAGAACTGACTCATCTGAAAAGACTCTGATGATGGGAAAGATTGAGGGAGAAGAAGTTTATGACAGAGGATGAGATGATTGGATGGCATCACCGACTCAACGGACATGAATTTGAGTGAACTCCATGAGTTGGTGATGGACAGGGTGGCCTGGCATGCTGCAGTCCATGGGGCAAAGAGTTGGACACGACTGAGCAACTGAATTGAACTGAACTGAACTGAATTCAGTTTTCAAGGTTATTTAACGGGCAGTAACTGCTGTGAACGTTCTTTAGTTGTCAAGTTGTGTTTGACTCTTCTGCAATGCCCTGGACTGTAGCCCGCCAGGCTCCTCTGCCCATGGGATTTCCCAGGCAAGAATGCTAGAGTGGGTGGTCATTTCATTCTCTGTGGAATCTTCTCAATCCAAGGATCAAACCTGTGTGCAGGCAGAGTCTTTGCCTCTGAGCTTCCATTGGAAGCCCCAATTACTGTGAATAGGAGTATATATTGCGTAAAGGAAGACTGATCAAGTAAATATATTGAAGATGATAAAAACCAGTTTTCTCATGGTCAATTTCAACTTGAAAACATACTAGTCATATTTTCAGCAGAGAATAATATTTAGCATATATATATATATATATATACATATATATATATATATATATATATATACCATTTGATCCATATCCTATTGAATATTTTCTAAAGATACCAATATATGAAACACATTTTTCTTTTGATAATTTATCAGGATGGATTTTAAGAGTGTTGCTGACTTTACACAATCTTATTTGGAGACTCCATCATTTTAATCATATTAAAATACCACCCAAACATATTAAATCGGATTTAACTCATTGGAAATTGAGTTGTACTGGGTTACATTAATGAACAGACATAATATTGGGTATACTCTGGAATAATAAGTTATTATTTGGAGCTTTTATTATTTTATAGATATCAGAAAAATCAAATATAACTATAATCCACTGAACACATCTAGCCCATAGTCATTGTATATTTGCTGCTTTGAATATTTCATTATGTGAGTCAGTACAATGTGGCTAATGAAACAAATAGTAAAGATATATCACACACATCCTATTAAAAGGATTAATCTATATCACATGGTAGGATATGCATGGAACTAAAAATCTAGAATATTTTCAAAATGCTATTACTAAGTTTTACATTCATTTTTCCATTATTTTGCATAATGATTTCCAACACCAGATACTTTACAAGTTAAAATTTTTCTTATTATTTGTATTATTTTGAAATTGTACAATTAAGGCTGAGATAATTTTTTTTTAGACAATTTTTTAAACTGAACCATTTTTAATATTTTAACACAATGATATTCTATATCAATGCACAATTTAGTCAGCTGGAGGAAAATTGCTTTTAAGCAATCCGAGGAGAGTATAATTTGTCTTGTGTGACTGCATTTGCAAAAACAGCTACTGCATAGAACAAAAAGTCTTAAATATATCGTTACTGTGGGCTCCCACTGAGCCAGGGAAGATTCTCATAAAGCAAGAACCTAAAGCTGATCATGTTGATTGAACAACTATGGTGCATTTCCTGGATTTTTTGAAAATTTGTTTCATTTGCAGATTTTGCACTTATTGCCATTTAAAAGCAATAAATGAGTTTCTTTTTATATTAGGAATCAATTTTGTTAAGCTTCATTGTTCTATCTATATCTACCTCCTGCACTTCATTTCCTAAATAACTTCCCTGTTCATTAGCAATGCCTTGCATATACTGAAGCCATTGATGTGCACTCATATAATTTATGTTCAAATGGTAAAAATGACCTCAGAGGTACAGAGTTATTTTGTGGTTCTTCCGCCTTTAAAGTCATTATGGCTTAATTTTTCACTCTGCCCGAATGCAGTAGAAACATTAGTAGTGGGTTCATGAATTACTAATGTGGTACTTAGAGGTGAAATGTAAAGACCTCATCTAACTTTGAATATTTGCTTATACATTGTAGATAATTAGGTATAGCTAATAGACAATATTGCCCCCCTCCTTGCTGTTGGGATCTCCAAAAATGACAAGACATTTAATACAATATATTTCTCAGCATTAACTTCACTTTAAGAATGTCCAGGTGTGTGTATTTTAGGGTGCTTTGAACTGGCACCTCATTGAAATGCTGTTGTTTTGTTGTTTACCTTACGGTTGATAAAATTAGTCACATTTTATATAAGACCTACAAGTTATCAACATGAATGCAATTTTTATTTTGCTTTGCTTTGGTAAGTTTAACAGTCTCTTTTGAACAATGTAAGTTAACATTTGCTTAAGTACTAGCTAGAGAGTCTACCTGTCCATAATATTTATTTTATAAAATGATTAGCATTCTGTGAAAATAAAATGCTATAAGCAGGCTGGAACACTGTTTTGTTTTAAAACTGGCATGTGTCTTTTCTTAATTAGCTATGGTTTGCTCGCTCTAGGCCATTTGCTTTAATCTTTGAAAACAGTAACACTGAATATTTATTCTAATGTTTCAAAGTTTACAATGTATCTGCAAATGTATTGTCTCATTTGATACAACATATCTGTAAGCTTAATAATTGATATCTAGATTTAAGCTATAAAACAGTTATTTAGAATGAAATGAGACAGATTTTATCTTTGTTTCTCATTTACATATATTAAATGTGATTTATAAAATTCTAACTCAGAAATTAAATCATGTATTGAATCTGAAATAGGAGATAATAGTTATATTCCTACACTAGATCCTACTTTATCAACTGCATGCCTATAGAAGGAAAAAATACTTCCTTTTAGGCCAAATAAATAAAAGGATGATAACAGAGACTTTGTTTATAGTTTGTCATTTCATAATAATCCAAGTTTTTGTTTGTTTAAGTCGCCTATGAAATGTCAGATTTTATCCAACAGATGTTTACAGAGCTGTTATTTTAAATTGGTTTAAGGGATAATAACACCGTCCGAGAGTATATTCTTTTCCTTTTTTATTATAGAGTACTTTTTGAGTTGTAATAACTTAACAATAAGTGGGAAGCTAGGCTTTAAGATCTTACAGTAACCTCTACATTTTAAGAACTATGGAAGCAAAAAATTGCATATACTTTTCATGATTATGAAGAAATAGACTCTGCAACATGCTATGAAATTCATGCTTCCATTGAGAATTTTGGGAGGGATTTTGGGAAAAATATTGTTTTTGAAATTTAACAGCCATGTTTGGATAAAACCTCCTGTTGAATAAGATACGAGGCTCAACCTTGCGAGAGAGCACACATATTACATCCCCAATGGCTCCATGTCTAGCAAAAGCAAGATGGAACCTTAAAATATTCAGTAAGATGCTTTCTTAACACTTACATTTATAATGTGATATTTTACTAATAATAACTCTGACTTCCTCATTTAAACCCATACTCTGTCTAATGGATTGAGAAAAAAAAAAAAAAAAAAGACGCAAAATCAGTCAAATATGCAAACACCACCATCACCATCATTACCAATACCAACCAAAAAACATAAAGAAATCAATGCTTATTTTTGAAGCTTTATTATTTAAAACATAGTTTTATTTTCTTTTCTTCCCCTAACTAGAATGTTTAAAGTTTGAAAGAATTTTCTTATTGGCCTGTGAAAATTTTGCCTATTTCTGACATATTTGCTATCCTACCTTCCCCATGCCTAGTGAAGAAGCATATGGCTAAAGACATGCCTGTCAGAAGAATGCAGCCCACATTTTGACTCAGATGATGGTGACCAAAGGAAAAAAAGGGAGGTGGGGAGAGGGGAGAACAAGTGAAGTTGCAGTAAGTTCTGTTAAGTCTGTAAGTTTTGGAATGATAATGATTGCTATCAAATAAAGGTACATAGGTTAATCAATACATGGCAGTAAAGTGTCAGAGGTGCAGCAAGAAATAGTGCTTAAAGCAAAAAACCTGGCATAGCAAAGCCAGTAATACAAATTGTGGAGTAAAGTGAACAAGTCTCTTATGGGAGAGATTTTTTTTTTCGTGTGTGTGTGATTTGAATAACTATCTATTTTCCTCCTGATATATATTTTTTTATCTAACGTATTTATTTTAATTGGAGGCTAATTACTTTACAATATTGTACTGGTTTTTGCCATACATTGACATGAATCAGCCATGGGTATACATGAGTTCCCTATCCTGAACACCCCTCCCACCTCCCTCTCCATCCCATCCCTCAGGGTCATCCCAGTGCACCAGCCCTGAGCGCCCTGTCTCATGCATCAAACCTGGACTAGTGATCACTTCACAAATGAAAATATACATGTTTCAATACTATTCTCTCAAATCATTCCACCCTTGCCTTCTCTCAGAGCCCAAAAGACTGTTCTTTACATCTGTGTCTATTTTGATGTCTCGCATATAGAGTCATTGCTACCATCTTTCTAAATTTCATATATATGCATTAGTATACTGTATTGGTCTTTATCTTTCTGGCTTACTTCACTCTGTATAATGGGCTCCAGTTTCATCCATCTCATTAGAACTGATTCAAATCAATTCTTTTTAATGGCTGAGTAATATTCCATGGTGTATATGTACCACAGCTTCCTTATCCATTCATCTGCTGATGGGCATCTAGGTTGCTTCCATATACTGGCTATTGTAAACAGTGCTGCAATGGACATTGGGGTACACGTGTCTATTTCAATTCTGGTTTCTTCTGTGTATATTCCCAGTAGTGGGATTGCTGAGTCATGTGGCAGTTCTATTTCCAGTTTTTTAAGGAATCTCCACACTATTCTCCATAGTGGCTGTACTAGTTTGCATTCCCACCGACAGTGTAAGAGGGTTCCCTTTTCTCCACACCCTCTCCAGCATTTATTGTTAGTAGACTTTTTCATAGCAGACATTCTGACCAGTGTGAGACAGTACCTCATTGTGGTTTTAATTTGCATTCCTCTGATAATGGGTAATGTTGAGCATCTTTTCATGTGTTTGCTAAACATCTGTATGTCTTCTTTGGAGAAATGTCTGTTTAGTTCTTTGGCCCATTTTTGATTAGGTCTTTTATTTTTTCTGGAATTGAGCTGCAGGAGCTGCTTGTATATTTTTTTTGAGATTAATTCTTTGTCAGTAGTTTCATTTGCTATTATTTTCTCCCATTCTGAAGGTTGTCTTTTCACCTTGCTTATAGTTTCCTTCATTGTGCAAAAGCTTTTAAGTTTAATTAGGCCCCATTTGTTTATTATTGTTTCCATTACACTGGGTGGTGAGTCATAGAGGTTCCTGCTGTGATTTATGTCAGAGAGTGTTTTGTCAATGTTTTCCTCTAGGAGTTTTATAGTTTCTGGTCTTATGTTTAGATCTTTAATCCATTTTGAGTTTATTTTGTGTGTGGTGTTAGAAAGTGTTCTAGTTTCATTTTTTTACAAGTGGTTGACCAGTTTTCTCAGCACCACTTGTTAAAGAGATTGTCTTTTCTCCATTGTATTATCTTGCCTCCTTTGATTTATCCTTTGGCTTTCTATTTTGTTTCATTGATCTCTATTTCTGTCTTTGTGCCAGTACCATACTATCCTGGTGACTGTAGCTTTGTAGTATAGCCTGAAGCTAGGCAGGTTGATCCCTCAAGTTCCATTCTTCTTTCTCAAAATCGCTTTGGCTACTTGAAGTTTCTTATATTTCCATACAAATTGTGAAATTATTTTTTCTAGTTCTCTGAAAAATACCATTGGTAGCTTGATAGGGACTGCATTTAATCTATAGATTGCTTTGGGTAGTATACCCATTTTCACTATATTGATTCTTCCGATCTCTGAACATGGTATATTTCTCCACCTATTTGTGTCCTCTTTGATGTCTTTTATCAGTGTTTTATAGTTTTATATATATAGGTCTTTTGTTTCTTTAGGTAGATATATTCTTAAGTATTTTATTCTTTCCGTTGCAATGGTGAATTGAATTGTTTCCTTAATTTCTCGTTCTGTGTTCTCATTGTTAGTATATAGGAATACAGGGAATTTCTCTGTGTTAATTTTATATCCTGCAACTTTGCTGTATTCATTGATTAGCTCTAGTCATCTTCTGGTGGAGTCTTTAGGGTTTTCTACGTAGAGGATCATGTCATCTGCAAACAGTGAGAGTTTTACTTCTTTTCCAATCTGGATTCCTTCTATTTCTTTTTCTGTTCTGATTGCTGTTGCCAACACTTCCAAAACTATGTTGAATAGTAGTGGTGAGAGTGGGCACCCTTGTCTTGTTCCTGACTTTAGGGGAAATGCTTTTAATTTTTCACCATTGAGGATAATGTTTGTGGGTTTGTCATATATGGCTTTTGTTATGTTGAGGTATGTTCCTTGTATTCCTGTTTTCTGGAGTTTTTTTTTTTTTTTTTTTTTAATCATAAATGGATGTTGAATTTTGCCAAAGGCTTTCTCTTCATCTTTTGAGATAATCATATGATTTTTATCTTTCAGTTTGTTAATGTGGTGTATCACATTGATTGATTGGCAGATATTGAAGAATCCTTGCATTCCTGGGATAAAGCCCACTTGGTCATGATGTATGATCTTTTCAATATGTTGTTGGATTCTGTTTGCTAGAAATTTGTTAAGGATTGTTGCATCTATGCTCATCAGTGATGTTGGCCTGCAGATTTCCTTTTATGGTATCTTTGTCTGGTTTTAGTATTAGGGTGATGGTGGCTTCATAGAATGAGTTTTAAAGTTTATCTTCCTTTGCAATTTGCTGAAAAGCTGGTTTGGTGGTGCTGAATTCTCTCAGCTTTTGCTTCTCTGTAAAGCTTTTGATTTCTCCTTCATATTTGAATGTGATCCTTGCTGAGTTACATGGAGAAGAGAAGAGGGAAGAGAGAGATAGAGGTGACCAAGAGGAGAAGAGGGGGAATCAAAAGGAGAGAGAACAATCTAGCCAGTAATCAGATCCCTATGTGCTCTCCACAGCCTGAAACACCCAGAGAGATTCACAGAGTTGGGTAGAGAAGAGAAGGGGGAGGGAGGAGATAGAGGTGATCTGGGGGAGAAAAAGGAGAGTCAAAAGGGGGAGAGGGCAAAGAGCCAGTAATCACACACCTAAGTAAAAATAGGTACTTAAGATTGGGTTCTTAAAGGTACAAAATGGATAACAAATACCAAAAAGCAAAGATTAAAAATCTAGAATAGAGGTTAGACTCTCAAAATTACAATATTAGAAAAATAAAACAAAATCACAAAAAAATATATATGAAATTTTCTTTAAAAATAGGGTCTTTTTTTAACAAGGTAATAGCAAGTTATAAAAATGAAAATTAAAGGAGCAATAAAGGACTTAAAAATTTTAAAAATTTTTAAATAACAATAGTAAAAATATATTTAGGAATGTCTCTGAAGCTGTTGAGGACAGTGGGGGTGGGGGGGTCAGTTCAGTTTATTGTTCCAGCTTATACTTCTCAAGATCTATGCTGCTGCTGCTGCTGCTAAGTCACTTCAGTCGTGTCCAACTCTGTGCGACCCCATAGATGGCAGCCCACCAGGCTCCTCCATCCCTGGGATTCTCCAGGCAAGAACACTGGAGTGGGTTGTCATTTCCTTCTCCAATGCATGCATGCATGCTAAATCACTTCAGTCGTTTCCGACTCTGTACAACCCCATGGACAGTGGACTACCAGGCTCCTCTTTCCACGGGATTCCCTAGGCAAGAATACTGGAGTGGGTTGCCATCTCCTTCTCCCGTCAAGGTCTATAGGCCCCTTCCAATGGAGTCCTTGCTAACTACAGGGTTTCGTCTGTTTTACCTGTTACTTCCCAAGCAGTTCCCTCTGTTTATTTTGGCTTCTTCAGTTCACAAGTCTCTTCAGTCTCTAATTTCCCCCTTGACACAAGAGGGAGAAGGTGGTCACTTATTTAGGCTCACTTGTTCAGTCATGCTGTGGGGAGGGAGAAACACTGCAAAAAAATATCCCTGGTATGTGTGGGGAGCGCTCGCAGTGTCTGGGCCACACTGGGTTTGCCGCCACTCACAGAGTGTGTGCTTTTCTGGTCTTCACTGCTCAGGCTCCGGGTTGCTCTGCAGAGGAACTGTCTAAAACGGGCCATGGGTTCTGTGCACTTCCCAGGTCTAAGCTGCTCATGTTCAGGTTCTCGGGTACTCCACAAAGGGGCAGACTCAGTTCGGCCTTCTTTTGTGCCTTTCCCAGGTCCAAGCAGCTCAGGTGACCAGGTGCTTGGTGAGTTCACTCTCCCCAGGTGCGGTGGTGCATCTTATCACCTCCCCCATCCCAGCCACTGGGTTTTCAGCAGGAGTGCCATCTCAGGTGTGCCATGTAGGGAGAGAGTATTTTTTCCCCTTTTTGGCAAGATTTTGGAAATAAATAGCTTTGAGTGAAGCTCATCAGTGTTGCCCATAATACTTTGAGCTGACCAAAGTGAATATCTCTAAACAAAACAAAAGCATATTCATATAATCTTTGAATCCAGAATCAAATTATAAACCTTATTATTGATTCATTATTTTTCTCCTATGAACTTTGCTAGTCTTTTCTATACCATATTTCATTCATAAGGATCAAATTATCTCTAAGGATATACAGAAAATAGTTACTTATATTAATTTGGTAGTCTCTATATGATCATGGCACAGTACCATCTAAACTCTGAACTCCTAAAATTGAATGCAAGAAAAATTAGAATTAAAAAATAATAATGACTATTTGAAAGCATGTCAAGTTTTCCTCAGCCTATCCTTCTATTATTATAATTCTCTAAGCTTCAAAATTTATTTTAAGATAAATGAAGAATTAACTTAAGCTCAATGTAGATTTTTTGTAGTTTTGCTGCATAGATGGTAATAATAACTTTTTAAAAACTATTTTTCTGAACTTAAAAAGGATTAATTCTTTTGAGTACCTTTTTTCCTTTCTCACTTTGGCACTTTCCTGCTGGACAAAAGACCATGATCCGCTTTCACCTTATGATTACCATATACTTTCAAAGTTATCAAAACCAACAAGGAGAGTGATCATTTCTCATTGCTAGCAATCTTGGATGACATGTGTTCTATAACTATTATATATAAATTCAGAAAAATAATGCTGTGACAAAGATAATTTTGACAGTCACTCCTTACAACCGCTCGGTACTAAATTCATGAATTATAGGTGCCTTCCCTAATACTGCAAAACCTATCAGAAGGAATAGTAGCAGAATGAGGTTGTATTCTCACAAGAATATGAAGGATTATGAAGATCTGTTAATAATGACCTGGAGCTTGACACCATGTCATCCGGTACTTTCACTTTAAATATACTGGTTCATATATAGGAAAACACTACATTAATTTTTACCTAACATTTATCCAATCACCTATGTACCTGTCTACCTACCCACTTTATCAATGCTTTGCAGTTTTGATCCATAAGATTAATAGTTGATAAAGTAATTCCAAATGATATTATTCACTTAAATCTATTTAAACCAGTTTAAATTAGTATTCTAAATATGTGTCCTACTTTCTTAATATTGGAAACTCTCTTATTTACTCATTAGATAAAGATAAATACTGTGTCATGAATTCTTTAGTTAGAAGGAATAGCTCTTAGAAAAGGAAGGAACCAATAAGAAAGACCTTCTGGTACACAATAGGAAATACATTATATCTTTATTTTCACACCCCAACTCTGCTCAGTTACTACAGGTCACCACTTGTGATACTCTCATTTTACCATCTGCAACAGACCATTTAGGAGATATTGAAATTCTTATACCAGCCTCTTCACCACCCAAGGAGAGACTCTCCAATAATATCCCAGAAAACTAGTTATGTCTCTCTGTTATACCTACCGTACTAAAGACCAGACAACAGGGTGACACGGATTTCT
Source organism: Muntiacus reevesi (assembly GCF_963930625.1). Taxonomy (NCBI): domain Eukaryota; kingdom Metazoa; phylum Chordata; class Mammalia; order Artiodactyla; family Cervidae; genus Muntiacus; species Muntiacus reevesi. The sequence continues at coordinate 35,725,582 of NC_089270.1, read as the reverse complement.
TCACCAGTTCTCAAAATTGAGGTAAGTATAATCTTAGAAAGTTGAGGATATCACTGACAGAGATGTGCCTCTCTGAATTAACTTTAATGGGGGGAAAAAAAAGGCTCTAGAAATAATTTCAAGGGAAAGAAACTAAAAAAGAATCAGTTGTCTAAACTGGCTCTGCCTTAGACCCAAGTCTTACTTAATGGCTCTATGTAAAGTACTTTACTCATCCTCAGTATTTCAGTCAAAATCAGAAACCATAGATTTATAGCATATTGTACACAGTGTCATGAAATTCTACAGAGCATAGCTTATAAACAAAGAACACATTTTACAAAAAGTGGAAGTGCAGCTACTGACTCATGTTCATAGAATTGACTAGTTGCAAAAAATTCCCCATCGTTCTGAAGCAGTCTTTCTCTTAGAAGCGTAAAATGATATTTTAAAGATTTATTCACAGTGGCAGATAAACTACTCTAAGTCATCCAAAGAACAGTCATCAAAATCCTATCATTGACTTGAGGATTATAATATTTACATGGGAATATAAATGACCAAGCTAGCCAGAATGATTGTGGTGAGAAGAAAGTAAGCTGTGAATTAATACAACAATCTATCAAGACTTATTTTAAAGCTACAATAATTGGGAGCTCTGTATTGTAATGAGAAATATTGCTAGGTTAACTGGATTTACTTGTTAAAAAACTAAAAACAAGTGCTCAAGGCTGGTGCACTGGGAGGACCCAGAGGGAAGGGATGGGGAAGGAGGTGGGAGGGAGGATCAGGACGGTGAACACATGTAAATCCATGGCTGATTCACGTCAATGTATGGCATAACCACTACAATATTGTAAAGTAATTAGCCTCCAACTAATAAAAATAAATGAAAAAAAAAAAAAAAAAAAAAAAAAAACCTTTGGAAGTTGCCACTTTCATACTTTCAATAAGGAAAACCTGAACAAAATTAAAATTGGCTATTTTTTGTACTCATCAGAAAACTGAGGTGGCAGGCAAAACTGCCACCCACTCCAGAGTCTGAAGAAGCAAAAGAACCCAACAATCACATCTAAGGTCTCCTTATGAAAGCAGAGGCCACAAGGACCATAAATTCATAGAAACACTTTAATGGTAATTTTGACAAATTGTTGGAAGCTGAGCATAGACTAGAGTGAGAGTAAGCCACCAATCAGATATGTAGATTCAGTGGGGCTTCAAACTAGGTTTCTTTTCGGGTTTTACTTTCAGGGCGCTCACTGTATTATTACAGTGAAGAGTGAGAAAGATCCCCTTGTGGCTCTGGCAGGTGGAGGAAAAATGTAATCAGTATGAAATACTTGGAGCATTCTCTGTTAAAAGAAGAATTATTTTCTCTGCTCTACAGTGGAAGATGCTTTACGAGAGATTAACTCCACTATAGAGAAAGGTGTTTCTCCTACTCTAGCCCCCTCTAACTTTCCTGTCTCTCCTACTAAATTTTAAAAACAGAGTAAATTTTTTATATCAATTTCCCATTTAACTCAGTGTCTACTACCCAATGTATTATTTCTAGATTTTGACAGAGTTATAACACATGCTTAAAGGTAAGCAAAAGCACAGTCTGAAGAGACAAAACATCTAAACCAGACTTAGATATAGCATAGATGTTAGAATTTGCAACAGGGAATATAAAATAATAATCTAAAGGAAAAGTAGATAACTTAAAAGAATAGATGGGCAGCATAAGCAAAGAGATGAAAACTCAAAGAAATCATCAAATACAAATGTTATGAAAGATTGTAGCAAAAATGAAAAATACCTTTGATGAGCTCATCAATAGACTAGAAACAACTGAAGGAAAAAAAAAATAGGTATTTTGAAGACAGGTCAGTAGAAGCTTCTAAACTGAAATTCAAAGTGGAAAAAAAAAAAAAAAAGATGAAAACATAATACAAGTACTCTGAGAACTGATAATTCCAAAAAGTGTAATATATGCATGATTGTAGTAATAGAAGGAGGAGTGGTGCAGATGAACTATTTGAAGTAATAATTACCTAGAAACTTTCAAAATGACAGCCACCAACCAGATCTGGGTAGCTCAGAGAACAAGAAGAATCAATACCAGAAAAAGTGCAACTAGTTATATTATAATCCAAACTTCAGAGCTAAAGAGAAAAAAAAAAAAAATTCAAAGTAGCTGTAGTGGGATAGGACATTTGACCAATAAAGGAATAACATTAGAAATTACAGTGAACATCATCAGAAACCATGCAAGTAAAAAGAATAAAATAAAATATTTAAAATGTCAAAGGAATAAAACTATCAAACTAAAATTCTATAGCTGGTGAAATTATTCTTAAATAATTAAAATTAAAGGAGAAAGAAAGACTTTTGCAGAACAAATGAAAAAAAATAATAAAAGAAAAAATACCTGAAGGAATTCATCACCAGTAGATCAAGAAACATTAAATGAGGCTCTTCAAAGAGAAAGACAATGATATAGAAACACAGCTTTGCAGGAGGAAAAAATAAAAAATAAAAATAAAAAAGTACTCATAAGGATATAAATGATGATAAAGTAAAATAATTTATATTCCTTATTCTCAATCGACCAAAAAAGAAAGATAAAAAAATTTATATAGTATCAATGTATGGAGTGATTATATAATGTTGGTGTTGTTCAGTTGCTTAGTCCTGTCTGACTCTTTAAAGCCCCATGAACTGTAGCAAAACAGGTTTCCCTGTCCTTCACCATCACAATGGAGCTTGCTTAAACTCATGCCCATTGAGTTGGTGATGACATTCAACCATCTCATCCTCTGTTGTCCCTTTCTCCTCCTGCCTTCAATCTTTCCTAGCATAAGGTTTTTTCTAATGAGTCAGATTTTCACACCACGTGGCCAAAGTGTGGGAGTTTCAGCTTCAGCATCAGTCCTTCTGATGAATATTCAGGACTGATTTCCTTTAGGATTGATTGGTTTGATTTCCTTACAGTACAAGGGACTCTCAAGAGTCTTCTCCAACACCACAGTGCAAAAGCATCAATTCTTCCATGTTCAGCCTTCTTTATGGTCCAACTGTCACTTCCATATATGGCTACTGGAAACACCATAGCTTTGAATATACAGACGTTTGTTTGCAAAGTAGTATTGAGAGGATAACAGGCAGGAAAGCCAGGGATCTCCAAACGGAGGAAATAGCCTGCAAGTGCCAGACATTTTTATCTCTCTGAAGCAGCAGGAGGAAACAAACCAGCGATATTTTTTTCCTTCTCTATACAAATTTAAAAGGAGGTTTCTCTTAAAATGCTGTGTTGCCATGGCACCTGATTTCACCTGAAGCAAACTACTCTCAAACCTTGAGTTAACCAATATATTTCTTTTTCTTATGGAAATGTTGTCTTAAGTTATGTTAATGTGCTATGCATTTACCCCAGACTGTAAGTTCCACCAAATGGCCTAACCTACTTACTCAGATATTGTTCCCCTAATCTATGTAACCAAAACTATTTGTTGGTAATCTGCCCTTCTACAAGATTCAAGTCAATCGTTTTATGGCCAGGGATGAATTATCTGGTGCCATTCTAAATTCTAAGACATTCCTTTCTTTTCATTAACAGACTGTGAATGACTATATAACATACAGCTAAAGACTAGGAGGGAAGCATTCTTTCTGACCCCTTCTGATGCCTATGTCAGAAGCTTTCTCTATCTCCTCTATACTTTAATAAAACTTTATTACACAAAAGCTCTGAGCAATCCGGCCTCGTCTCTGGTCCTGGATTGAATGTGTCTCCTCCGGAGGCCAAGAATCCTGGCGTCTTATCGTTCAGCAACAACCTTTCAGTATCTCTGCTTTTAATACACTGTCTAGGTTTGTCATAGCTTTTCTTCCAAGAACAAGTGTCTTTAGTGTCTTCATGCCTGCTGTCACCATCCACAGTGATTTTGGAGTGCAAGAAAATAAAGTCTGTCACTGTTTCCATTGTTTTTCCATCTACTTGCCATGAAGAGATGGGACCATATGTGATGTTCATTGTTTTGGAAATGTTGAGTCTTCACTTCAGTTCAATCAATCAGTAGTGTGTGACTCTGTGTGACCCAATGGACTGAAGCACGCCAGGCCTCCCTGTCCATCATGAACTCTCGGAGCTTACCCCAACTCATGCCCATTGAGTCGGTGATGCCATCCAACCACCTCATCCTCTGTCCTCCCCTTCTCCTCATGCCCTCAATATTTCCAAGCATCAGGGTTTTTTCAAATGAGTCAGCTCTTTGCATCAGGTGACTAAAGTATTGGAATTTCAGCTTAAACATCAGTCCTTCCAATGAACACTCAGGACTGATCTCCTTTAGGATGGACTGGTTGGATCTCCTTGCAGTTCAAGGGACTCTCAAGAGTCTTCTCCAACACCACAGATCAAAAGCATCAATTCTTCAGCTCTCAGTTTTCTTCATAGTCCAACTCTCACATCCATGCATGACTACTGGAAAAACCATAGCGTTGACTAGACAGACTTTTGTTGACAAAGTCATATCTCTGCTTTTTAATATGCTGTCTAAGTTCATCTTATCTTTTCTTCCAAAGAGTAAGCATCATTTAATTTCATGATTGCAGTAACCATCTGCAGTGATTTTGGAGCCCAAAAAAATAAATTCTGCCACTGTTAAATGATAGGATTGGATGCCATGATCTTAGTTTCCTGAATGTTGAGCTTTAAGGCAACTTTTTCACTCTCCTTTTTCACTTTCATCAAGAGGCTCTTTAGTTTTTCTTCACTTTCTGCCACAAGGGTGGTGTCATCCGCATATCTGAGATTATTGATATTTCTCCTGAAAATCTTGATTCCATCTTGTGCTTCATCCAGCCAAGCGTTTCTCACGATGCATTCTGCATATAAGTTAAATAAGCAAGGTGACAATATACATCCTTGGTGTGTTCCTTTCCCAATTTTGAACCAGTCCATTGTTCCATGTCTGGTTCTAACTGTTCTTTCTTGACCTGCATTCAGTTTTCTCAGGTGGCAGGTCAGGAGGTCTGGTATTTCTATCTTACTAATAATTTTCCATAGTTTGTTGTGATCCACACAGTCAAAGGCTTTAGTGTAATGAATGAATGTAATGTAAGGCTTTAATGTAATGAAGTGTAACATTAACATTAGTAGTTAATGTTTTTTTCTGGAATTTTCTTGTTTTATCTATGATCTAACAGATGTTAGCAATTTGACCTTTGGTTCCTCTGCTTTTTCTAAAACCAGCTTGAACATCCAGAAGTTTGCAGTTCATGTACTGTTGAAGCCTCATTTGGAGAATTTTGAGTATTACTTTACCAGCGTGTGAGATGAGTGCAATTGTGTGGGATTGCTTTTCTTTGGGATTGGAATGAAAACTGACCTTTTCCAGTCCTGAAGCCACTGCTGAGTTTTTCAAATTTGCTGTCATATTGAGTGCAATATTTTCACAGCATCATCTTCTAGGATTTGAAATAGCTCAACTGAAATTTCATTACCTCCAGTAGCTTTGTTCATAGTGATGCTTCCTAAGGTCCACTTGACTTCACATCCCAGGATGTCTGGCTCAAGGTGAGTGATCATAGCATTATGATAACCTGGGTCATGAAGATCTTTTTTGTATAGTTCTTTGTGTATTCTTGCCATCTCTTCTTAATATCTTCTTCTTCTGTTAGATCCATACCATTTCTGTCCTTTATTTTGTCCATTTTTGCATGAAATATTCCCTTAGTATCTATAATTTCTTGAAGAGATCTCTAGTCTTTCCCATTCTGTTGTTTTCCTCGATCTCTGCCTTGAGCACTAAAGAAGGCTTTCTTATCTCTCCTTGCTATTCTTTAGAATTTTGCATTCGAATGGGTATATCTTTCCTTTTCTCCTTTGCCTTTTGCTTCTCTTCTTTTCAAAATTATTTGTAAGGCTTCCTCAGAAAGCCATTGCTTTTTTTCCATTTCTTTTTCTTGGGAATGGTCTTGATCCCTGTCTCCTGTACAATGTTATGAACCTCCATCCATACTTCATCAAGCACTCTGTCTATCAGATCTAATCCCTTGAAGCTATTTCTCACTTCCACTGTATAATCATAAGGGATTTGATTTAGATCATATATGAATGGTCTAGTGGTTTCCCTTCTTTCTTCAACTTAAGTTTGAATTTGGTAATAAGGAGTTCATGATCTGAGCCACAGTAAGTTCCAAGTCTTGTTTTTGGTGACTATTTAGAACTTCTCCATCTTTGGCTGCAAAGAATATGATCAATCTGATTTCGGTATTGCCCATCTGGTGATGTTCATGTGTAGAGTCTTCTCTTGTGTTGTTGGAAGAGGGTGTTTGCTATGACCAGTGACATCTTTTGCCAAAACTCTATTAGCTTTTGCCCCGCTTCTTTCCGTACTCCAAGGCCAAATTTGACTGTCACTCCAGGTGTCTCTTGACTTCCTACTTTTGCATTCTAGTCCCCTATAATGAAAAGGACATCTTTATTGGGTGCTAGTTCTAGAAGGTCTTGTAGGTCTTCATAGAACTTTTCAGCTTCTTCAGTATTACTGGTCTGAGCAAAAACTTGGATTACTGTGATATTGAATGGTTTGCCAAACAGAGATCATCCTGTCGTTTTTGAGACTGCACCCAAGCACTGCATTTTGGATTCTTTTGTGGACTATGATGGCTACTCCATTTCTTCTAAGGGATTCTTGTCCATAGTGATATGTATATGTATGGCCACTTATCTGAATGGCCCCATTACTACATGGAAAATCGAAGGGGAAAAGGTGGCAGGAGTGACAAATTTCCTCTTCTTAGACTCCAAAATCACTGCGGATGGTGACTGCAGTCATAAAATCAGAAGATGATTACTTCTTGGCAGGAAAGCAATGACAAACCTGGACAGTGTGTAGAAAAATCAGAACCATTACTCTGTTGACAAAGGTCCGTATATTTAAGGTGATGGTCTTCCAAATGATCATATACAGTTATGAGAGCTGGACCATAAAGAAGGCAGAATGCCAAAGAACTGATACCTTCACACTGTGGGGCTGGAGAAGACTCCTGAAAGTCCCTTGGACAACATGGAGATCAAACAAGTCAATCGTAAGAGATATCAACCCTGAGTGTTCACTTGAAGGACTGATTTTAAAGCTGAAGCTCCAGTATTTTGGTCATCTGATGTGAACAGACAACTCATTGGAAAAGTCCCTGATGCTGGGAAAAATTGAAGGTAGAAGGAGAAGAGGGCATAAGAGGATGAGACAGCTGGATGGCATCACTGACACTGGTTCACTGATGAATGTGAACTTGGGCAAACTCCAGGAGATGGTGAGGGACAGGGAGGCCTGGCATGTTGCAGTCCTTGGGGTCGCAAAGAGTTGGACACAACTGCCCAGCTGAACAAGAACAACAACGAGCAGCTGAGTAGACAGAGGTCTGTTAACTGGGTCATGGCAATCTCGGGAAAGCTAAAAGGTACACTCTAGATCTATTCTGCTTGAGAGTACTTTCAGATGTCCAGGTACACTTAGTGATTAGTTAGGTGATTATGAGTTATTGATTTACTGGTGAAGTGAGGCTATAGATATGAATTTAATACAGACATGACATTTAAATCTGTGGTACAAGATATATGGGGAGAGATAAAAAGAGAAAGAGAGTAAAGAAACAAAAATGAGAGGTTTTCAAAACCAAAATTTCAGGACAGGCAAAGATCAAAATACATTGCATAAGGAAATGAGCAGTGATCAGCAAATAGCATTACTTCTGATAATACTAAAATCCAGTAATAATTAATTTTTTAGGGCACTCAGTATACCTTGAAGTTTAAGATTTTAACCATTGATGCTTAAAACTCCTACCTAAAATGACTTTCCCAACATTGGCCCAGTATAAAATATAGAATATTCAATGCTCATATAGGTCAATTTCTTTACAACTATACATTATTTTGGAAACAACAACCTCAGATATACAGACAATACTACTCTAGTGAAGAAAGCAAAGAGAAACTAAAGAGCCTCTTGATGAGGATGAATGAAGAGAGTGAAAAAGCTTCCTAAAAACTCAACATTCTAAAAACTAAGATCATTGCATCCATTTTCATCACTTCATGGCAAATAGATGTTGAGAAAGTGGAAACAGTGACAGATTTTCTTTTCTTTGGCTACAAACTTACTGCAGACTGTGACTACAGCCATGAAATTAAAAGACACTTGCTTCCTGGAAGAAAAGCTTTGACAAACCTAGGCAGCATATTTAAAAGCAGAGACATCACTTTTCCAACAAAAGTCTGTATAGTCAAAGTTATTGTTTTCCCAGCAGTCAATGTGGGGACGTAAGAGTTGGACCATAAAGAAGGTCCAAATATTGATGCTTTCAATTTGTGATGCTGGAGAAGATTCTTGAGAATCCCTTGGACAGCAAGGATATCAAAATATTCAATCCTAAAGGAAATAAATTCTGAATATTCACTGGAAGGACTGATGATGAAGCTGAAGTTCCAATACTTTGGGCACCTGATGGGAAGAGTCGACTCACTGGAAAAGACCCTGATGCTGGGGTAAATTGAGGGCAGGAGGAGAAGGAGGCAAAAGCAGATGAGATTGCTGGATGGCATTACGACTCAGGAGACATGAGTTTGAGCAAATTCTGGGAGATAGTGAAGGACAGGCAAGCCTATTATACTGCAGTCCATGGGTTCGAAAAAAGTCAGGCAGGACTTAGCAACAGAACTTTTTTTTTTTTTTTTTTTTCTGAATTCTTATTCTCATCATTAAATAAAATAGATTATAAATTTTTATTTCTTTTTTTCCATTTATTTTTATTAGTTGGAGGCTAATTACTTTACAATATTGTAGGGTTTTTTGCCGTACTTTGACATGAATCTGCCATGGATTTACATGTATTCCCCATCCAGAGCCCCCCGCCCACCTCCCTCCCCACCCCATCCCGCTGGGTCTTCCCATTGCACCAGCCCGAGCACTTGTCTCATGCATCCATTATAAGTTTCAAAGCTTTTTCAAATTTGTTACTGGAAATCTGTTTTTTTTTTTTTTTTTTTTAAGAAACAGAAAGCTTTCTTATCCTTCTGCTAGGCATACTTACTTCTATTCAGTCTCTCAGTAATGTCTCTATGCAACCCCATGGACAGTAATCTGCCAAGCTTCCCTGTCCATGGGATATCCCAGGCAAGAATACAGTGTGCATCCATTTCTTTCTTCAGGGGATCTTCCTGATTCAGGGATCGAACCTGCGTCTCCTGCTAAGGAGGGAGTTCTTTACCACGGAGCCATCTGGGAAGCGTCATATAGCATATACTTATTGCAAATATGTTGCTCATTGAATTAATGCTTATCCCCTTAATCCCCTTGAGGGAAAAAACATATATATGTCTAAGACTCTTATCTCTACCTAAAAGAGAAATACAAACTGTTTTAAAAATATTTTCATAAAATGACTCTCTTGCTCTGAAATGGAGTATATGAGTTTGTTTTTAAATATAGTCTATACAAGTTAAATTAGGATGCCTTGAAATCATTTGATTGTTGCTATAATTTGTCTTATTGAATAAGCCATCAGTGTTCTCAGAAAATAAGGCACATTCTTTGATCAACACATTAATATGACAGTCTCCTCTGCAATAATTTTAAGTTTTGTTATTATGACATGTATCTGTAGTTATTATTTATTCTTGGAAAAGATTATTGCATGTTTATCATGACATATGAAAGGAAGCAAATTACTGTTGAAGAGGAACAGGGAGAAATTCACATATATTGATCTAACTAAAAAACTAGATTAATCCTGAGTTTACTATCAAGAATGAGGTCTAGTATTCATTATGATAGAGTCACTTAACTCTTTCCAGAAGTAAAGCCCTTTTTGACACTGTGAAGCCTCAACTAAAGCTAATCCTATGACCTAAGAAACATTATTGATTTAAAACTGAATAATATAGTTTTCTAACACACAGTTCTTTGGCCTAAATAACTTCTAAACTGAATTCTTTTACTTATTGTTTATTGAGTTCAGATTTTTCACTGAATCTCTGTATATACAAAAGGGAGAAAATAAAATGAACTAAAAACAGTGTGATTTTGCCATGTTACTTTTAATCTTGATATCAAGGTTGTATATCAAATCCCTTAAATTTCTTCAATTTATGAAGAGAATTAATCACTCTGGTGAATTACTGTATAATCACCAAATGAATTAAAAAATGCACAAAAATAAATGTTTCTTTGGAAAACAAGAAAATAAAGGAAAGAAAAATTTCAAAACTGCCAAATAGTAGGCTAGTGTGTAATAGTGAATGTGAAAGAGGCAAGTTCAGAAGAAATAAAAATTTTGAGAATTAAACTTAAGACAGACAGCTTTAAACACTGGTTAGGAAATTTTGTTATAAAAATCTATTACATGTCTAGAAAGGCTGTCCCCATTGTGTTTAAAGGTTAAGATTTAGTTTTAGACTAAACTAAAGGACAGGAAATCAGTTCTGAATATTCATTGGAAGGACTGATGCTGAAGCTGAAGCTCCAATATTTTGGCCACCTGATGCAAAGAACTGACTCATTGTAAAGACCCTGATGCTGAGAAAGATTGAAGGCAGGAGGAGAAGGGGAGGACAGAGGATGAGATGGTTGGGTGGCATCACCGAGTCAGTGGACATGAGCTTGAGCAAGCTATGGGAGCTGGTGATGGACACAGAAGCCTGGCATATTGCAGCCCGTGGGGTTGCAGAGTCAAACATGACTGAGCAACTGAGCAGACTGACTGAATTAGTATTAGACATTTAAGGCTCTTTGTGGTATATGAACCATTTGAAGGGACACCTTTTGAATTTATATATTAAACTGTGCCAAGAAAAAAACAGAGCTGCTCTTCTCTTAACAGAAATTTTCAAATAATGTTATCATGTTCCTACAAATATCCTGACTATATAGAATAAGCATTATTTGCTAGATTTATTTTTAGGCATAATGATTTTGTATGATCTGTTAATATGTGTTTAGGGATTATAAGCAAGAACATTAGAATTTTTATAACAGAATGTCAACATAGAATTAAAGGAGAATGAGTTAAGATGTTACTATGGGAATGGTTGTTTATTTTCTTAACAAAGAATCTTTTAAGATGACTTTATATACAAAGGCATCTTATCTGTGAATCTTATTCATCCTACTGAATATGTAGATGTCCTTTTATTTTATTTTATTCTAAAGATTCTGGGGCAAATTTATTAATAGTAGAGAAAGGAAACATACATTTGCCTAAAACTATGCAGTATTATTGATTTGAAATGCCTTATGCAAAAATAATCAACATTTCAGTGACAATATTTGCAATGACCTAAGAAAACTGTTAACTTCACCATGTAAAGAAGGACATAATATATTCAAAATAAAACTGCACATGATAATATATGAAATTACTGTCACAAAATATTTGAATATTCAGGTTTGTTTCCTTGAAGAATACTTTTTTAAAACTAGGATAGTTACAAATAGTGGGAGTTGTTAACAATCTGTCACCCAAAATCAGAAAACAATGAGGCATTATCTGGAAAATGTAAATTTCCCTTGACATAGTAATAAAATTCATATTCAAGTTTAGTGATTTTAAAATTTTTCTTTCAAATTATCAATAAAGCTCTTCATCTTCAAATCTAAAAATAAAATTAGACGTCATGGACAGATGAGCCTGGCAGGCTACACTCCATGGGGTAACAAAGAGTTGAACAGACTGAACATCTAACACTTTCACTTTCACACTAAAGAATAATAGAATTCTTCCAAAATAAACAAGAAATTTAAATATGAAGAAAATTCAACTAAAGTTATTTTGACTTGAAAACATCTAAACTACGCTCAAGATATTACTCATATGAGGGAGGTGTGATGTCTTTTTTCCTTATAAATTTACTCTCAAGTAGAGAAATGATTCTGTGATCATGTATGTTTAAATGCATCCCCATTCAAATCCATTACTAATATTCTCACTGAAAAAGCAAAATATCCAGAGCTGCTTTTCTGGGTTATTATACTAAGAACAAGATAAAGTTATTGTAGAAAAATATGGGCTGTATATTAAAAAAAAAAAAAAAAAAGTGGTTTCAAAACTAAACATCCAAAATGCAGGTTCAAGTTTTTTGTTTGTTTGTTTTTGTTTTTTTATGTATTAACCCGAATGCAAGATGGTATGTTATTAGCTTCGCTCTACAAATGAAGAAATTGACACCAACAGAGAGTAAGTAACCTTCCTGAACTAATCTGGCAAGTAAACCTAGACTAAAACCCAACCAATTTATCCACAACGTTCAAGTATTTCTCTGCTAGAAAATACTATGTATATATAGGGAAAGAGTAGCTCAGATCAGTTCAGTCACTGAGTTGTGTCCGACTATTTGCATCCCCATGGCCAGCAGCATGCCAGGCCTCCCTGTTCATCACCAACTTCTGGAGCCTAATCAAACTCATGGCCATTGAGTCGGTGATGCCATCAAACCATCTCATCCTCTGTCCTCCCTTTATCCTGCCTTCAATCTTTCCCAGCATCAGGGTCTTTTCAAATGAGTCAGCTCTTTGCATCAGGTGGGAAAAGTACTGGAGTTTCAACTTCAGCATCAGTCCTTCCAAAGAATATTCAAGACTGATTTTCTTTAGGATGGACTGGTTGGATCTCCTTGCAGTCTAAAGGACTCTCAAGAATCTTCTCCAACACCACAGTTCAAAAGCATCAATACTTCAGTGCTCAGCTTTCTTTACAGTCCAACACTCATATCCACACATGACTACAGGAAAAACCATAGCTTTGAAAAGATGGACCTCTGATGGCAAGTAATGTCTCCACTTTTTAATATGCTGTCTAGGTTTGTCACAGCTTTTCTTCCCAGGAGCAAGCACCTTTTAATTTTATGACTGAAGTCACAATCTGCAGTGATTTTGGAGTCCCCAAAAAATAAAGTTAGTCACTGTTTCCATGGTTTCCCAATCTACTTGGCATGAAGTGATGGGACCAGATGTCATGATCTTAGTTTTCTGAATGTTGAGTTTTAAGTCAACTCTTTCACTCTCCTATTTCACTTTCATCAAGAGACTCTTTAGTTCCTCTTCACTCTCTGCCATAAGGGTGGTGTCATCTGCATATCTGAGGTTATTGATATTTCTCCAGGCAATCTTGATTCCAGCTTGTGCTTCATCCAGCCCTCCATTTTGCATAATGTACTCTGCATGTAAGTTATATAAGCAGGGTGACAGTATACAGCCTTGACCTACTCCTTACCCAATTTGGATCCAGTCGGTTGTTCCATGTCTGGTTCTAACAACTGCTTCTTGACCTGCACACAGATTTCTCAGGTAAGGTGGTCTGGTATTCCCATCTCTTTAAGAATTTTCCACAGTTTGTTGTGATTTACAGAGACAAAGGCTTTGGCATAATCAATAAAGCAGAAGAAGATGCTTTTCTGGAATTTGCTTGCTTTTTATATGAACCAACACATGGCAATTCAATCTCTGATTCTTCTGAATTTTCTAAATCCAACTTGAACATCTGGAAGTTCATGGTTCACGTACTTTTGAAGTCTTGCTTGGAGAATTTGAGCATTACGTTGCTAACATGTGAGATGAGTGCAATTGTGCAGTAGTTTGAAGATTCTTTGACATTGTCTTTTTTGGGATTAGAATTAAAACTGAGCCCTTCCTGAGTTTTCCAAATTTACTGGCATATTGAGTGAAATACTGAGACCACTGCTGAGTTTTCCAAATTTACTGGCATATTGAGTGAAATACTTTCACAGCATCATCTTGTAGGATTGGAAATAGTTCAACTGGAATCCCATCACCTCCACTAATTTTGTTCATAGTGATGCTTCCTAAGATTCACTTGACTTCACATTCCAGGATGTCTGGCTGTAGATGAGTGATCACACCATCATGATTGCCTGGGTTGTGAAGATCTTTTTTGTACAGTTATTCTGTGTATTGTTGCCACCTCTTAATTTCTTCTGCTACTGCTAGGTCCATACCACTTTTGTCCTTTATTGTGCCCATCTTTGAATGAAATATTCCTTTAGTATCACTAATTTTCTTGAAAAGACCTCTAAGTCTTTCCCATTCTGTTGTTTTCCTCTATTTCTCTGCACTAAGCAGTGGGGAAGTCTTTCTTATCTTTCCTTGCTATTCTTTGGAACTCTGCTTTCAAATGTGTATATCTTTCCTTTTCTCCTTTGTCTTTCGATTCTCTTCTTTTCAAAGCTATTTGTAAGGCCTCCTCAGACAACTATTTTCCCTTTTTTTTTTCCCTTGGGGATGGTTTTGATCACTGCTTCCATCCATAGTTCTTCAGGCACTTTGTCTATCAGATATAATCCCTTGAATCTATTTCTCACTTCCGCTGTATAATCATAAGAGATTTGATTTAGGTCATGCTTGAATGGTTTAGTGGTTTTCCCTACTTTCTTCAATTTAAGTCTGAATTTGGCAATAAGGAGTTCATGACCTGAGCCACAGTCAGCTCCCAGTTTTGTTTTGTTTTGTTTTGTTTTGTTTGTGACTGTATAGAATTTCTCCATTTTCAGCTGCAAAGAATATAATCAGTCTGATTTCGGTGTTGACCATCTGGTGATGGCCATGGGTAGAGTCTTCTCCTGTGTTGTTGTAAGAGGGTGTTTGCTATGACCAGTGCTTTCTTTTGACAAAACTCTGTTAGCCTTTGCCCTGCTTCATTTTGTACTTCAAGGTCAAACTTGTCTGTTACAACAGGTATCTCTTGACTTCCTACTTTTGCATTTCAGTCCCCTATAATGAAAATGACATCTTTTTTTGTGTTAGTTCTAGAATGTCTTATAGGTCTTCATAGAAGCATTTAATTTCAGCTTCTTCAGTATTACTGCTTGGGGCATAGACTTGGATTACTGTGTTATTGAATTGTTTGCCTTGGAAAAGAACGGAGATCATTCTGTCACTTTTGAGACTGCATTCATGTAGTGCATTTCAGACTCTTTTGTTAACTATGAGAGCTACATAGCTTTCTTAGTGGCTCAGACAGTAAGGAATCCATGGGCAATTCAGTAAATAATCCATGGGCAATTGTTGTCCATAATGCATTTCATCATGAAATGGATCCTCTAATAAAGATTTCCAGGGAATTGGGGAAGGAAATTCGCATTAAGGACAACATAGAACCTTAATACAAACTCTTATTCAGAGATTTATATCTCTAACAATGCAAGGTCTTCCCCTTTCTTTTGAAAGGATATAAACTACTTTTTTATTAACCAGAATATTTAAGTTCAATTCACCCTTTCTTCAAAGCAAAGTTGGCTAGGCATATCATCCAAACACCAATTTTAATGGTACTGAAACATGCTTCATACAAGAATTTTCTTTTCCCTCTTTCACTAGTGAAAGTGAAAGTTGCTCAGTTGTGTCTGACTCTTTGCCACCCCATGGACTGTAGCCTGCCAGGCTCCTCTGTCCATGGGGATTCTGCAGGCAAGAATACTGGAGTGGGTAGCCATCCCCTCCTCCAGTGTGTCTTTAACCCTCTCCCCCTACAAAGTCCCCAAATTATCCAGTAGGTTAGAACCTAGAAGCAACTCTAATGGAAAGAGAATGAGATCTGTTTTTCTACATGCTGCATAAATTCAACATTTTTTTTGACATTTATCACATGACTCAAAGATTTCTAGGTATCAAATATACAGTAGTACAAATTACAAAGCTTTCAGAAGAATAATAGAAAACTAACCAAGTGGAAATACATTTGTTCTACAAAATTATATTGATATTAATAATTCACAGAACATTACTTTCTGAGGAGCTAAATAAAAATTAATCATGATGAATTTTATTTTACATTAGCATGTACAAAGAAATGTTTAAAACCATACATCTTATAGAAGAGAAAAAGTTGTCTTTGCAAAAATGAATCAATGAATTTGGGAGAGAAATATGTTTTAAGAGATGTGAAAGTGTACCCTTCCCTAATTGATAAAAATGCTACTATATGGCTTCCCTGGTAGCTCAGACAGTAAAGAATCTGCTTGCAATTTGGGAGACCTGGGTTTGAACCCTGGGTTAGGAAAATCCCCTGATGAGGGTGTGGCAATCCATTCCAATATTTTTGACTGGAGAATCCCCATGGACAGAGGAGGCTGGTGGGTTACAGTCCACTGGTCACAGAGTCGGAAATGACTGAATGACTAAGCTCACAAAGGTATAAACAAATAAATCATAAACAATGGTATCTGACAATAATGCAAGAAAATTTCAATTCTTTTATAAGGGAAACAGCTAATTATCAGAGATGTATTTTGATGAAACTTTTCTTCTTTTCCTTTCTGAAAACAATTCAACAAAATAGGAGCTTGTCACAGTAAGAGGATAAGAGAAACCTGCATGAAACGGAGAATTTGACATTTAGATATCACTTTTAATTTTATACAGACTTCTTCTTAAGGAACTCAACTAGCGTAATTTGTTGGTTGCTGAATAAGTGGATTTTGAACAAGATAATTTATTAATTTTTTTTTTTCAGATTTTATCTGTTTCTAGACTGTTTCTAACGGTCATATAATAATTCACGCTACCCAGTGTATTTCCTCTATTTCCCTTTCTGGTCCATTTCTTATTTTATTCTATTAATATTTAAACTCAGAAGCAGACTCATTTGTGATCAATGATTAATTTAAATTCTGTAAATAACAAATATTTTATTTAACAAAGAAAAAAATAGAAAACTAGTTCCCGAAAACTACAAATGTGAGAACTATTCTGAGATGAATGGACTTCTTATGCATTTAAATGACATCTGTCAAGAAATATAGTTCTATATTAATACTGCACAGGTCACTGCAACTTATACAGTAAAATTACCAAAGGGAAGATATACATCATCTAAAAATGAGCAAAGCAGAAATAGTTTTATAGATACTCTGAAAATTGAAACAAAACAAATACCACAAATGTATACACTCAAATCTATTAAATAAAATACAGATTAAAAAAAAAATTAGTTTTGGGAACATTTCAGGGACTGTAATAAATTAACAAGGAGATATTTCTTAGGTTGGTGATCTTATGAATTAAAAACTATCAGAGAATTTCCCAATGGCCCAGTGGCTAGGACTCTGTGCTTTCACAGCTGAGGGGCTGGGTCCAATCCTTGGTCAAGGAACTAAGATCCTATAAGCCACATGAAGCAGCCAAAGATAAATAAATAATCAAGCAGCTTTCTCTTATACAATAGTTCCAAAAATATTGAATGTATTTTCACAATATGTTCAAAAGTTATCCAGTGTATTTGTTCATTTTGGATAGTATTTCTTTTTGAAATCACAGACTCTCTATTTTTTATCACCTTTTAAATTTTATAGTTGTTTTAGATTTATAGACTAAATTGCAAATATAATACTGTGTCCCATATCCAGACACATCCAGTTTTCCCTACTGTGAACATGTTATATTTGTACAGTAACTTGTCACAATTAATGAACAGGTATTGATGCATTATTATGAACTAAATCTATACTCCATTTAGATTTCCATAATTTGTAACTGATGTCCTTGAGACTGTCCCAAGATCACATCCAGAATGTGACATTACATTTATTCATCCTGTCTTTTTAGATTCTTCTTGATGGTGACAAAAAACTTTCTTAATTATAATAACTGACTTTAGTTTCTAAGGCAGAAATTTTAAAAAAGTAACTTCTTTGTAAACATGTAAACCAGGAATTTTTTTAAAAGATTAATTTGGTAACTAATGTGAACTGATTACCTGACTATAAGTAATGATAAAAAAAAAAATCCTCATTCCTTATTTACAGTTCTGTTACCTAGAACTCACAAACCAAGGTATTTTGTTTGCATTTAATTTAAATATAGCATAAATATAAATAATAGCGCTAGAAATTTTTAGCTATTTGCTAAAAGTCTTTGTTCATATCTTCTTGGCACAATGGAACAAAATTTATATCATGTTTTAGAGTTAGGGGCTTCCTAGTTCGTGCAGTGGTAAAGAATCGACATGCCAAAGCAGGAGATTCAAGAAGTACAGGTTCAGTCCCTGGGTCAGGAAAATCCCCTGAAGCAGGAAATGGCAACCTGATCCAGTATTTTTGCCTGGGAAATTCCATGAACAAAAGAGCCTGGCGGGCTATAATCCATGGAGTCGCAAAGAGCCAGACACGAGAGTGACTGAGCACACACACATTTTAAGTTAGGGTTAAAGGATACTGTGAAGGTGTATCCAGTGCAGGAGCATCTATCCCCATGAAGTAGAAGTGTACTGCTGGGATGTTCTTCCCATCCTGTAGTTTAGGGATTTTTATGGTGGTTTCATAACGGATTCATGATCCATTGTTTACTCAGTTTCCAGCCATTCTCAGTGGATGAAATGTGGGACTAAAAGTTACAGTTTCTAATCATGGCTTGGGCTTTTTGGTAACCAATCACCATTCTGAAGCCATCCAAGTGCCTAATAAGATGCACTTTAACAGAACAAGTGACCCACTTGTTCTATCACCCATGAAACACAAAGGGATTTAGGAGCTCTCTGTCAGGAGCCAGGGTCAAAGATAAAAATTAGAACAGAAGATGTTCATAGCACCCTGATGAGTCAGGACATTATAAGAGTTTTAGAAGTTCTTTAACAAGAACCAGGATCCAAGAACAAATTTTAAAACAAAGATGCTCCAAGCACTTCTATCATTGGGGAAATTACAAAGGTTTTAGGAGTTTTGTGTCGGGGAACCAGGGGCAAAAGTCATATATTTCTTATTACATCTCTTGGGCTTCCCTGGTAGCTCAGACGGTAAAGCATCTGCCTACAATGCAGGAGAACTGGGTTCGATCCCTGGGTCTGGAAGATCCCCTGGAGAAGGAAATGGCAACCCACTCCAGTATTCATGCCTGGAAAATCCCATGGACCGAGGGCTACAGTCCATGGGGTCGCAAAAAGTCGGACACAACTGAGCTACTTCATTTCACTTCATTTCTGTTACATCTCTAGCCACAAACTCCTTATAGAAAAATGATCATAAAAGTCAAAAGACACTGGCACATTCCTAGAATCCAATTCAGTCATTAATAATAATCCAGTCCACCACCATACCATATTGAAAGGTTTTCCAGGGCAAGACCATTCCATTTTGCTTTTGATCTTGTCAGGTTCTAAAGGCAGAAATGGTCTTAGAAATACACAACTTCACTTCCCCTTCAGGAATTTGGTATAATTGATCTCTGAAATGACATCTCTTGTTGTAAGATTCTTTTGAGGTAATTAATGTAAGTGTAAATTTCTCTTAATAGTAACCAATTTATTTATTGCTTTATCCCCAGCTGCTCTTTTATTTTCCTCATTTATACTTAAACTCTTCCACCTCTGAAGAACACACTAAGTTAAGTCATTGTGTTGGTCTAGATTTCAGGAAATAATAATAATATAACACGTTTCTCCCCTTGAGCCCACTCCCATTCACATAGAGTAGGTTACATAGGTGTAGAAGGACTGGGGTATCTTTACTGCCAGCCAATAATACTGAATTCACTGTTAACTCTAATTTAGCCAGATGTAGCAAAGGCATAATTTGCCCCATAAAGTTCTTAGGTATTCTGACATAAAGCTTAAAATATAGCTTCAATTTTTGCTTAGGAATCATCCCTGCTCCTAGTACTTAAGGTAGTTTTTGGAGCCTTGGTCCTATGAAATCTGCATCAAGTAGGGAAAATAATGTTGATGTAATGTGAGCAAGAAAGAACAAAGTATGGTCTTTATACTAGCATCATCCAACACTTGTCAAGAATTGCACAGTTCTACCAGCATCCTGCCCACTTGCTTCCCAGATCCAGTAGAAAAACACAGAAATCTATCTGGCGTGGTGTCCCTTTTATTTCCCTCCACTTAAGTGTAAGCATGGGCTTATTACATGATGGCTCAGGTGATAAAGAATCTGCTTCCAATGCAGGAGACCCAGGTTCGATTCCTAGGTTAGGAAGGTCCCATGGAGGAAGAAATGGTAACTCACTCCAGTATTCTTGCCTGGAGAACCCCATGGACAGAGGAGCCTAGCAGGTTACAATCCAAGGGTCACAAAATCAGACATGACTGAACCACTAATGCTACACCCGCTTGAAAGCATGTAAGCCAGCTCTTCATGCCTATCTCTCTGTTTTAGACAACCAGTGTTTCAACTGCCCATTCTAATTCTCTATTAAACTATTACCCTGAGGAGGCTATCTTTGTGCCTACAGATGGACATTACAGGCTGTGCATGTGTGCATACTCAGTTGCCTCAGTCATGTCTGACTCTATGACCTCATGGATTATAACCCACCAGGTTCCTCTGTCCATGGATTTTCCAGGCAAGAACACTGGAGGGGGTTGCTATGTGCTTCTCCATGGGATCAGGGATTGAACCCATGTCTCTTGCAGTTCTGGCATTGCAGGCAGATTCTTTACCATTGGGCCACTGGAGAAGTTCCATAAAGTGTTTTCCTTGGTATGAATAAATGATGACTTGCCATCCAAATTGGCACAGTAAATACTATTCTGGTTCTTTATCATTACTCTTAGTTTGTGTACCTATCACCCTTAAAGCAAAATCTGGTCAAGAATTAGTGTCTTATTCCTATCAAATTGGAGTGCTCACTCACCTAGAGCCAGACATCTTGGAATGCAAAGTCAAGCAGACCTTAGGAAGCACCTCTACAAACAAAGCTAGTGGAGGTGATGGAATTCCAGTTGAGCTATTTCAAATTCTAAAATATGATGCTGTGAAAGTGCTGCACTCAATATGCCAGCAAGTTTGGAAAACTCACCAGGGGCCACTGGGCTGGAAAAGTTCATTCCAATCCCAAGGAAGGGCAATGCCAAAGAATACTGAGACTACTGCACAATTGCACTCATTTCACATGCTAGCAAAGTAATGCTCAAAATTCACCAAGCTAGGCTTCAACAGTTCTCAGTGAACTGAGAATTCCAGACGTTCAAGCTGGATTTAGAAAAGGCAGAGGAACCAGAGATCGAATTGCCAACATTCGTTGGATCATAGAAAAAGCAAGAGAATTCCAGAAAAAAAAAAATTATGATTTATTTATGATTCATTGACTATGCTAAAGCCTTTGACTTTGTGGATCACAACAAACTGTGGAAAATTCTTCAAGAGATGGGAATACCAGACCACCTGACCTGCCTCCTGTGAAACCTATATGCAGGTTAAGACATGACAGTTATAACCAGACATGGAATGACATGGATCAAAATTGGGAAAGGAACACAACAAGGCTGTATATCGTCACTCTGCTTATTTAACTTATATGCAGAGTACATTATGTGAAATTCCAGACTGGGTGGATCACAAGCTGGAATAAAGATTTTTGGGAGAAATATCAGTAACCTCAGAGATACCAATGACACCACCCTTATGGCAGAAAGTGAAAAGAAACTAAAGAGCCTCTTGATGAAGATGAAAGAGGAGAGGGGGAAAGCTCGCTTAAAACTCAACATTTAAAAAACGAGATCATGGCATCTAGTCCTATCACTTCACGTTAAATAGATGCGAAACAATGGAAACAGTGATAGGCTTTATTTTCTTGGGCTCCAAAATCACTGCAGATGGTGGCTGCAGCCATAAAATTAAAAGACGCTTGCTCCTTGAAGAAAAACTATGATCAACCTAGACAGCCTGTTAAAAATAAGATACATTACTTTGCTGACAAAGATCTTTAGAGTCAAAGCTATAGTTTTTCCAGTAGTCATGTATGGATGTGAGAGTTGGACCATAAAGAAGGCTGATCATGGAAGAATTGATGCTTTGGAACTGTGGTGTTGGAGAAGATTCTCGAGAGTCCCTTGGACTGCAAGGAGATCAAACTAGTCAATAATAAAAGAAATTAGTCCTGAATATTCTTTGGAGGAACTGATGCTGAAGCTGAAGCTCCAATATTTTGGTCACCTGATGCAAAGAGCTTACTCACTGGAAAATACCCTGATGCTGGGAAAGATTGAAGGCAGGAAGACAAGGGGACAACAGAGGACGAGAGGGTTGGCTGGCATCACCGACTCAATGGACATGAGTTTGAACAAGCTCCAGGAGATGATGAGGGGCAGGGAAGCCTGTTGCGCTGCAGTCCATTGGGTCACAATGAGTTGACATGACTGAGGAACTGAACAACAACCTGTCAAGAGCTGCTTATGGTCAGCCGGGTCTACCAACAGCAGTTTGATTTGTTAGCTATGTTCAGTGTCTTCCCCACAGGAAATCAGTCACACAGATATCTGAAGTCTTTGTCTATTTTGCTGACAGAATAGTTCTTACTAACGTTTTTGTGCCTCAGAAAGTGCAAGAATACTACATCTAGATTTAATCCATCTCTCTTTGGTGCAGAATCTTCATGCTGGCTCAGTTCATGGAGCCAGTTGGCCACCTTAAGTAAGCACATGGTGAATGTACATGTCAATTTCCATTGTCCTCTGAGCCTGGAAGGGTGTTCTTCCAATGAATATTAATATGTCCTATATATTGCACTACTTACATTTCCATAAGACTGTGTCTGAAAATGCATTCCCTTAATAGACCCAGTTCTCCATTGCCCTTCTATCTGACCATATTGTCCAGGCAATTAGTCAATGCTAATAAGTCAGTAAAAATCCAACCACAGGGGCTTTTTACCATTTTGAAACTCCTTCATCATTGCTAGGATTGCAGAATGAAATTCAGCCAGCAAGCTCATTTTTCACCCACTCTTTGATCAGAATGTCATCCTTAAAAATAGGATGTTGTCCATTGGCCTTGGAATTCCCACCCACAAACCAAGCAGCTCTTTGTTGGTCACTAGACAGCTGTTCAAAGGGTACTGTCCAAGTGATGACAGAATCTTGCATCTCCTCATTCAGTTCCAAAGTTAGCCCTAAGTGAAAATAGGCTTCCTGATACTGAGGCATCATCCTTGCATTCCTCAAGTAGCAAAATTCTGAATAAACCATTTTATTATAATTATGGATCTTTACTGGGGACTTCCCTCCCCATTTGCCATTTCAAGAAAATTAGAGATACCATGGGAACATTTCAGGCAAAGATAGGTTCAATAAAGGACAGAAATGGTATGGACCTAACAGAATCAGAAGATACTAAGAAGAGGTGGCAAGAATACAAAGAAGGATTGTACAAAAAAGATCTTCCCCACCCAGATAATCACGATGGTGTGATCACTCACCTAGAGCCAGATATCCTGGAATGTGAAGTCAAGTGGGCCTTAGAAACCATCACTAATAGCAAAGCTAGTGGATGTGATGGAATTCCAGTTGAGCTATTTCAAATCCTGAAAGATGATGCTGTGAAAGTGCTGCACTCAATATGCCAGCAAATTTGGAGAACTCAGCAGTGGCCACAGGACTGGAAAAGGTCAGTTTTCATTCCAATCCCTAAGAAAGGCAATCCCAAAGAATGCTCAAACTACCACACAATTGCACTCATCTCACACGCTAGTAAAGTAATGCTCAAAATTATCCAAATGAGGCTTCAACGGTACAGGAGACCTGGGTTCAGTTCCTGGGTTGGGAAGATCCTCTGGAGAAGGAAATGGCAATCCACTCCAGTATTCTTGCCTAGAAAATCCCATGGACAGAGGAGCCTGGCAGGCTACAGTCTGGGGTTGCAAGTGTTGGACACGACTTGGTGACTAAACCACCATCATAATATACTCAAGTAAAGGAGATACAGCTATTTCACATATAACCTGTTCAAATGTACCAATTTTCCTCCAGACTTTCATCCCATCAACACTTATGTCCCTAACTGTAGCCTCCATTAGATTTCATCAGTAGGTTTTGACTTTACAGTTTTAGGTGGGGGGGGGTGGTCTCTAGTATGACATAATACTCACATAAATAATTTTTAAAAAGGAGACACAACTTCCTATCTAAGGCATGTTTAAATATTCCAATTTTTATCATAATTCTATCAATCTTTACATTTTTATATTCTTCCAATTTAATTGTATCCACCATTAGAGCTTTACAAAAGGGTTTAGTCTATAGTCTTGGGGCTCCCATATCACTTTATGGCATATGAGAATCAATTTTCCTCCATTTTCTAATAACATGTTCCACATTTCCATCTGAGATTTCACCAGGAACACCTTTAACATTTTTCTTTTTCTTAACATTCTGTTCATTATCACCACTAGTACCACCTGGGAAGTCAATGTATTCTCTAAGATGCCAGAAATTTTTATTTGTAGCTCTCTTCTTTTTTTTCTGATTTCTCATCAGAATTTTCATTAACATCTACATTTCCAGTAGTCTCTTAAGACTGTTGTTCTTTCTTTTTTCCTATCATGCATCTCAAAACTCTTTCAGCATTTATCCCTGCCTAATTCCAAACCCACTTCCCTCAGCAGCACTACACTTTATGACACCAAAATTTATATTAGCTACAAAGTGTTCCAGGCTTCTCTCTTTAAGCTTATAGATGACAGTATTTCTCTGTTTCTTTACATTGTATTCCCTCTGTTCATGTCTATGCATGGGTGCTTCAGTCATGTCCAACTCTTTGTGACCCTATCAACCCTTATGAGCCTTAGCCCATCAGGCTCCTCTGTTCATGGGATTCTCCAAGCATCAATACTGGAATGGCAAGTGACCTTCCTGATGAAGGGATCAAACCAACTTCTTATGTCTCCTGCATTGGGCAGGCAGGTTCTTTACGACTAGTGCCACTATTGGTTCATACCACTTCAATGGGAAGCCCATTCAAGTCTATATCTCTGTCCAAAATTTTCCTTTTTGTAAGAACAACAGTCATTTTGGATTAGAGTCCACTGCAATGACCTTATTTTAATTAACTGCCTCTGTAAGTATACACTTTCCAAATAAGGTCACATATAGAGTTACTAGACATTAAGAATTCAGTATATCTTTGGAGGGAGCACAGAATTAAAACTATGACAATGGCCTACTGAGAAAAAATCTTTATCACATTTCATAACAATTTTATGAAAATAATAGAAATTTACCTTTTTCCATAAATCATAATGAAAATGTATGATTATTATACATTTGCCATCATACACTTCCTAAATTACCAGATATTTTAATTATTTCACAACAAGGAAATATAATTCAAGAAACATTAAAGTTTAAAAATTACTGAGACATTTTCTTCCCAACTAGAAGAGTCAATATGCTTGTCTGCACAGACACTTTTGATCCTGCCACATGGCTAGGATGGCTGCAACAAGTGATAGAATCTCAGGATATGCTTTAGAATGATATTATTTTTCTGGTTTTATTTCTCTTCCACGTAAGTCACTACATCATTTGGGAACAGAAATATGAGGTTAATTGTAACATTACATTTGCATGAGTTGATATCTATGGTTAAACGTTAGCCAAGGTCATATTTTACTTGAATGAAAAAAATATTACTTTATATGGGGAATTTTCTAGGTGCTTTGACATAACAAATACCATCACACATAACCACGTTTTTTGGTCTAAGAACCTTCATTGATAAATCTGTAAGAAGAGTTTTTGGGTCAGTCCTATGGTTTGGGATGCTTACTGTAGGATGATGACCACTAGCATTTCGTTACCCTTTCCTATCTGGGTTATATGGGCTTCTTAAGTGGCTCATTGGTAAAGTATCTGCCTGCCAGTGGAGGAGACCTGGGTTCACATGCTGAGTTGGGAAGATCCCTGGAGGAAATGGCAACATACTCCAGTATTCTTGCCTGGAAAATCCCATAGACAGAGGAGCCTGGCATGCTACAGTCCATGGGGTCACAAAAGACTCAGACATGACTTAGAAACAAAACAACAACAGCATCTGGCTTATAGTCAGAATATGAAGTAGCACTTAAACATTTGGAGAAAAAGTCTACAAGTAATAAAAGCAGGAGAGGGTGTGAAGAAAAGGGAGCCCTCTTACATTGTTGGTAGGAATGCAAACTAGTACAGCCACTATAAAGAACAGTGTGGAGATTCCTTAAAAAACTGGAAATAGAACTGCCATATGACCCAGCAATACCACTCCTGGGCATACGCACTGAGGAAACCAAATCTGAAAGAGACACGTGAACCTCAATATTCACCGCAGCAGAGTTTATAATAGTCAGGACATGGAAGCAACCTAGATGCCCATCAGCAGATGAATGGATAAGAAAGCTGTGGTACATATACACAATGGAATATTACTCAGCCATTAGAAAGAATTCATCTGAATCAGTTCTAATGTGGTGGATGAAATTGGTGTCCATTATACAGAGTGAAGTAAGCCAGAAAGAAAAACACCAATACAGTATACTAAAACATATATATGGAATTTAGAAAGATGGTAACGATAACCCTATATGCAAGACAGGAAAAGAGACACAGATGTAGAGAACAGACTTTTGGACTCTATGGGAGAAGGCGAGTGTGGGGTGATCTGAGAGAACAGCATTGAAACATGTATATTATCAAGTGTGAAACAGATCACTAGTCTAGGTTGGATGCATGAGACAAGTGCTCGGGGCTGGTGCACTGGGATAACCCAGAGGGATGGAATGGGGAGAGAGCTGGGACGGATTTCAGGATGGGGAACACATGTAAATCCATGGCTGATTCATGTCAATATAAAACAAAAAAACACTATAATATCTTAGAGTAATTAGCCTCCAACTAATAAAATAATTGGGGGGAAAAAGAAAAAAAAAAAAAACTCTTGGAGAAGATACACTGATAAATGTGATGGCAAGAATACTGAGAAATTGAATGATTATCAAACTCTGAAATTTACTTTGAAATAAGTTCTGACATTTTCTAAATCCAGTCAAGAAAAT
The DNA here is from genome assembly GCF_963930625.1 of Muntiacus reevesi. NCBI lineage: Eukaryota > Metazoa > Chordata > Mammalia > Artiodactyla > Cervidae > Muntiacus > Muntiacus reevesi. The sequence continues at coordinate 35,698,802 of NC_089270.1, read as the reverse complement.
AATCCCATCATCTGTCAAATGATGAGGATCCAGAGTAGTGTATTAGCCAAATCTCCAGATTTAGTTTCTCTGCAGTCTCATTTTTCTAGAAAAGTTACAGACTTTTGATAATGTAGGGTAACAAAAGTGTAACATCCTTCTCACTAATGTATAGGTACTTTCCTGAAATGCTGGTATGATGCTTTATTTTGAACAACTGTTTTTCTCATTTCAAATACCTCTCATGTGAGCATTTTTTTTTTTTTTAAGGTTTATACAATTATAAATTTTCTTTGAACTAAAGTTCAAGGCAGTTTTTTGAACCACTTGATTTACTTTTCCTGCCTTCAGTATGGCATAGCTTGATACAGCTGGAAGAAAAACTCATGCTGTCAAGATGCCTCCTTCAGTTTATTAGCATCACATCATTTGAGATAGGAATGGTGGATCCAATGATCAGTAACTTATAATTTTAATGTAGAATTAGTTGCTATCAGAATCCAAGTATGGCCTCTTTCATATTTTTTTCTTTTTTTGTACTTTGTTGTTTTATTTTCTTCCTGGTAATGCTTCCACTAAATAGAGTGTCCAGGGTACAGGAAATTCATGTAGATGTTCAGGAAGTTTTTTGTTTTTTGTTTTTTTAATCTCAAATCTAGCTTATTGATTATAAAGCTGCGTAAACTATAAGTCCTCTACCCACTAAAATATCTGACAATGCCTCTTTGGAAGATGTTATAGTCAAGGTTATAAAGCTGGCTCTTAATCTCATGAATGTCCCAGTAATATATGGAAAGTATAGGGGATCGACAGCCATTAGCATTAAGTAGCCCTTTAGTCCTTGAATGTAAAGTTTTACCTGAGCCGGTAAGCCTATAATCACTGAAACATTCTTGAATTCCTGAGATGGAGAAAACTGAATAAAATTTAAATGCAAAAATCTCAAAAGATTTCCAAGGCTCAGTTTCCTGTCTCTAAATAAAGCAGAAACCTTTTCAGATAACCTTCAGGATTGTATTCTTCACCTCTCGGGAATGTACTAGAAACATCCTCAGATATTCATGGTATTCATGCTATATTTCCCCACCATTGATGTTTCAGGTTCATTTTAAGTAATCTTTGCTATAATGGCATGTAATACTTTGCCAAATTCTATTTAAGGAAACTTGTTCTTTTCAGAAATGATCAGATTCTGACTGTTCTGGTGTCTTAAGAAATGATCATCATTTGCAGAACATTTTGAATTTACTAGTAAACTAATCCAACTCAAGATTGTTATTAGATGTTAATAAATGCCTGGAAAAAATCAGTGGGCAAATGGGTTTGGATTTCTTTATGAAGGATTTTGATTACTGTATCCTACTTAGCATAGAAGCCAGTCAAAAGCATTTTCTCTGGCTTCAGATACTTGTTTCTTGATATTTAGATTTATTTTAATCACAACTGTTTCAGTAGTAATGACTATATCATGAAACAATTCCTAAATCTAAATGTTATTCTTGGGCAGTACGGGACTTTCATTAGTAGTTAAAAACCTTCCCTGCTTCTATAATTTAAAAAATCATGTACAACTCCAGAAACATGTCTATTCTCACTATAGATGTTGACACTTTAGAGACTTGACATGTTCCAGTAAGAGCTATCAGCAGAGCTATTTATGCTGATTTAATATATGGAAGACCACTGGATCTTTTTATCTATTGAAACCAGTAATTCTATATTTAACCTCATATTTTTCCTCCTTGTTTAATGTAAAAGTCATCTACAAAGAAAATAAAAACAAATTATCAAATGTCTTTTAAATAATAAGCTTTAAATAATAAGTTTGAGGCAAGTGAACTCGTGAAGAGCCAACTGACAGTCACTAGGTATTATTTCATCAGGAATGCCCACTAATATGGCAAGATTTAAGCTGTTGGATGAGTACAGGACTGTGTAAGAAAAGGATAGTCTTCTATATCATATGAGATTAACAAATTGGCAGAAAAGTGTTGCACATTATCAGAAGTTAAGTTTGGAGAAAGGAATACAATAATAAATTTAAATTATTTCCCAGAATAAAATTGGCAGACTAAAATTCTACTAACTATGCGGAAAAGGCTACAGCCCAAAGAGAGTAGTCACACAAGTATTCTTGCCCAGAAAATCCCATGGACTGAGGCGTCTGGCAGGCTGTACAACATATGGAGTCACAGTCAGACACAACTGAGCATGCATGAACAGATGTCAAAGATACTATGTCCAAAATCACACTGCAATGTGCTACAGTTGATGATGTCACTTTGTTAATGAATGGACAATATTAAAAGTATATTCAAATTTTTCATGCACAAAGGATAGGTAAGAAAAACTTAAGAGCACAGATGAAGAAAACTTAAGAGCATGGAGGAATGATTGAAACTCTGGTATTCCAGTGCCTCACCTTTGGAAAGTCTATTTCAGAGAAATTGGTACCAACTGGTAACTATATTGTAGGAGAGGAAAAAGACTTTTTCTTCTACCCTCCTACGTTTTCTAGTGAGGCCCTCATAAATTAAGACTGACAAAAGGCAGTTTAACAAGAGAAAAACAGTTTACTAACATGTGCATCACACATACAATCACACATATAGAGGGAAGCATTTAGGAATGAGTTAACTCAGGATATTTGGTGGATACTTGATGTGTTGTTCAGTTGTAACTGACTCTTTGCAACCCCATGGGCTACTCTTAGCAAACTCTTCTATCCATGAGATTTTCCAAGCAAGAATACAAGGGGGTTGCCATTCCTTCTTCACAGGATCTTCCTGACCCAGGAATCAAACTCTCGTATCTTACATCTGCACTGGCAGGCAGGTTCTTTAACACTAGTATCACCTAGGAAGCCAGAGTAAATCAGGGGGTGAATTAAAACTTAGGCTTATATAGCATTTTAGCAAAAGAACAATAAAGTTTTAGAGAAATAACCAAACAAAGGGAAAAAAGACTGAGTTTAGAACATGGTAAATTGTGGGAAGAAAAATAGGTGGAGGAAACTAAAGGAAGATGAAGGCTAGTTAGTAAGATTTTCTATTTAGATTTTTCTGATGCTGGCTCTGGGATGATAAAGATCTAGAGTTTTCTCTGGTGATCAATTTCTGTCCTTCCTGATAGAGAAGGAAGAGAGCACGCCTTTACAAATTTACATCCCGCTTTCACACAAATAGGGGGAGGGCAGAGAAATTTTCTCATGTCTGCTTTTTCTCAACTAGCTTTAGTTAAAAATATCCTGTATACCAAAGTGACATAATCTGCTACTCTTCAATACCTTATCATTCTCAAAGCTCCCCAAATTCTCTCTTGATGGTTGGTTAAGGAAAGTTCTGTGATCCACAAACAATCCACTACTGCTTGCTTTGTAGACAGTATGCAGCAGACAATAGACAGGAGATTAGTGGATTTGTAATGTATCTTTGAAGACACAGTGACCCTTTACAGTAAGTTTGTTTTATATTTTTAGAAAAATAAAGAAATTATACTGCTAACATTTTCTTTCAGATAAACAGAGTATTAAATCATCTACATTTTAAGAAAATTGGTGCCTTTCTTAAATGTAAATTGGTTCAAGAATTTATACAGATAGTGAGAAAAGATTTAGCACACAACTGTTCAAGTGTATTGTTGATTTTCTCAACTGAAATCAAACAAAAAACAAGTAAATAGATATTGACTTTTCAGTGCACCAGTCAAGTCAAAAAAAAAAAAAAAAAAGATAGCACAGTAAAATAAATAGAATCTAAAAAAAAAACATAGGCAAGAATAATATTTAGATTGGTAACAACCAGAAAATAAGATATAATAAGCATATGTGTAGCCCCAAGATCCCGAACAACATTATAACCTTGCCCTTGAGATTTCTTAACTAGAAGATAAGGGACCTATTATAGTTGTGATCAAACATCTCTGTACACAGTTCTGTCTCTTACTGTTTTAGAACATATTAAGGGAGTTCAGCCAAAGATTTTCTAGTATCATTATTACTAGGTTTTTAGCACAGAAAAGGAAAACATCCTTCTTCTTATAATATACAAGATAGAGAATTAGCTAAAATTAATGAAAGGAATCTAAAGGCTGGGTTATCAAATCCAAAATGCATTCAGGGTCTTCCCAGGTGGCTCAGTGATAAAGAATCCATCTGTTGATGTGGGAATCATGGATTCAAGCCCTGGTCTGGTATGATCCCACGTGTTGCAGAGCAGCTAAATACCTGTGCCACAATCACTGAGCCTGTGCTCTAGAGCCTAGGAGCCACAACTACTGGAGCTCACGTGCCCTAGAGCCCATGGTCTGGAACAAGAGAAGCCATCACAATAAGAAGCCTGCACACTGCAACTAGAGATTACCTCCTGCTCTCTGCAACTAAAGAAAAGTCCATGCAGCAGCAGACCCAGCACAGCCAGAAAAAAAAAAAAAAAAAAAAAAATCAACAACAGGATGCATTCAGTATAAAATCAGACCCAGATCCTCAAGAAAAGAAGATTGAAGTGTTAAACACAAATTGGCCCTTGCCATGGGTGCTTGCCATCTACTTCTACAAGGATGAAATCAAGTGCTGCCACAGCTGCTTACCTCCAACACCCACTGAAGGAGCTTAGGATGGAGAAGAGAAATAAGGCACTCCATATTCCAGGAAAACTGACAGGACAGGTCTTAAGTTACTTAGATATTCTCAGGAGCTGATTTTATAAGCCCAACTCATATTTCCTCATATCCAAAAAAGGACTAAAATCCTTCATGGTGTCTCTCATGACTAGCTGAAGCTTCACGAGACCAGCATAAACTTTCTAAAAAATAAATGTGCTTGATTGCATGTAATCCCTCTTTACCAAAATCACTTATGTTCTGTCCTTCCCCTCAGTTCTTTGGAGCAGTTTCTCAGAGCTATTCGAGGTGCTGTCTCTTGAGCTGCAGTCCTCCTATTGCTCCAAACAAAACTTAACTGGCAACTGTCATAGTATGCATTTTTTTTTTAAAAAAAAAGTCAGCACAAGGAACCTTTGATGGGCTCTAACTTCATTGAAAAACCTGATCCAGGAATGGAGAGAGATTTATTTTCAATCCAAGTATTGGCACCAAATTCTACAAAGGAACATTTGCTATGAGATTGCAACATATGTTCACACTTTATTCCCCAAACACTGCAGCTTAAGAGACATCTTAGGAAAGGAATTGCTCTGCTACCTGCTGGGGTGAATGGTTTACATTAGGTCATAAACAACATAGGAGTCATGGAAGGTGAACTTAGGTGCAGTCTTACATGTCCAAGGTCAGAGAGTATGTGCAGGTTACATGTCCAGATGGGGAAGACTTCTCATTGAACAGGCACAGGAAGAAGTCTCTGGGCTAAGATCAGTCACTTTCATGTTTAATTATGTTATTTACAATGTATGGGGAATTCACCATGGGCTTGTACAGCAAAATCAAAATTAAACATCTTAATTTAAAGAAAACAAAAATAAAGTTTTATTATTCAGATAAAGTTTTATTCATGAGAAATATAATTTACTTGGGAATCTAAGGCCTATAGTTTGATTTTTTTTTCCAGTTATCTAAAAGGTGTGATCTTCTTTGAATGATACATTTTAAAATTCAGGGGGTGGTCCTAATATGGCGGAGGAATAGGACGGGGAGACCACTTTCTCCCCCACAAAATCATCGAAAGATCATTTGAATGCTGAGCAAATTCCACAAAACAACTTTTGAATGCTGGCAGAGGACATCAGGCACCCAGAAAGGCAGCCCATTGCCTTTGAAAGGAGGTAGGAAAAAATATAAAAGATAAAGACAGAGACAAAAGAGATAGGGACGGAGATCCATCCTGGGAAGGGAGTCTTAAAAAAGAGAGAAGTTTCCAAACACCAGGAAATACTCTCACCGGCAAGTCTGTAGGGAGCCTTGAAACTGGGTGACATAACCGGGAGGAAAAATGAGTAAATATTTAAACCCCACATATTATGTGCCTTACAGCAATTCCCAACGGAGAAGCAGTGCAAACGCTCGCATCCACCACTAGCAAGCAGAGACTGGACAGGGAGGCACTGGCTGCATTGCTTAGGGTAAGGACCGGGCATGAGGGCCCCGAGGGCAATCTGAGGGAACTAACTAGAGACAGCAGCCCAGACTGTGGGATAGCTATCCTGCAAAAAGCCCTAACCTAGTAACCGCCAGGCCCGCTCACACAACAGAAGACTGAGCAGAGCTAGCCGGCTGCGGACTGGCCCATCCCGTGCTGGAGACAGGCAGGTGTGGGCAGCCAGAGCTGGAAGGGGGCAATTGTGGCGCCACAAAGACCTCATCTAGCAAACTGCAAGCAGGCTTCCTTGCTAACCAAGACTTCTTGGGATTCTGGACAGTTGACATCCACTGGGAGGGTTGCAGCCAGAGATCAGCTCCCCAGAAGAGACACACCACACACCTGAGAAGGCGTGCCAGTTGTACACCCAGAAAACCAAGCGGCAGGGGCGGGGAGGCGATAAGTCGCAACTCCCAACTGGGGGTGACTGGGCTCGCCAAGCACCTGGTCACCTGAGCTGCTCGGACCTGAGAAGAGCACAAAACGCAGGCCCAAGCAAGTCTGTGCCTTTGTGGAGTACCCGAGAACCTGAACCTGAGCGGCTTAGACCTGGGAAGGGCATGCAACCCAGGGCCCGCCTCAGACAGTTCCCGGCAGAGCAACCTAGAGCCTGAGCAGTGTAGACTGGGAAAGTGCACATGCCGTGAGCGGGGGCGAACCCAGTGCGGCAGAGACACTGAGCACTCCCCACGCTCACCAGTGAGATTTGTTTGCAGTGTCCCTCCCGCCCCACAGCACGACTGAACAAGCCTTAAAAAGTGACCACCCCCGCCCCATTGTGTCAGGGTGGAAATTAGGCACTGAAGAGGCCAGCAAACAGAAGAAGCTAAAATAAACAGAGGGAACCACTTTGGAAGTGACAGGTGCAATAGATTAAAACCCTGCAGTTAGCACTGACTAAGTATAAGCCGGATCAAGGAACTATCTGAAAATGAACTGGCCCTACATTGTCCACAAAAACACCAGAGAAAATCCTAGATATATTTTTACTATTATCATTTTTTTTTAATTTTTAGTTTTTTTTAAATAAGCCCTCTATTATTACTTTAATTTTCATTTTTATAACCTACAATTACTTTGCAAAAAAAAAATTTAAAGCAAACTTCATATATATAATAATATATTATATATAATATAAATATAAATAAATGCATAATATATATTATAGATAATATATATTATATATGTCAATATATTATATACAAATATAATATATAATATATATGTAATATATAAATATTAGATATGTATATATATATAAATTATATATAATTTTTGTGACTTTGTTTTTTTTTTTTTTTTGTTTAATATTGTATTTTTGAAAATCTAACCTCTACTCTAGATTTTTAATCGTTGTTTTTTGGTATTTGCTATCAATTTTGTACCATTAAGAACCCAGTCTTCAGTACCCATTTTTACTTGCGAGTGAGATTACTGGCTGGATTGCTCTCTCCCACTCTGGACTCTCCTTTTTCTCCACCAGGTCGCCTCTATCTCCTTGCTCCCCCATCTCTTCTCTACTCAACTCTGTGAATCTCTTTGTGTGTTCTGGGCTGTGGAGAACACTTAGGGAGCTGATTTCTGGGTAGATCAGTGTCTCTTCTTTTGATTCCCATTTTTATCCTCCTGGTCACCTCTGTCTTCTTCCTCCCTCTTCTCTTCTCTGTGTAACTCCATGAACATCTCCAAGGGATCCAGACTGTGGAGAGTACATAGGGAAGTGATTACTGACTAGCTTGCTCTCTCGCCTTTTGATCCCCCCTCTTCTCTTCCTGGTCGCCTCTATCTCCCTCCTCCCTCTTCTCTTCTCCATGTATCTCTGTATACCTCTCCAGGTGTCCCTCACTGTGGAGAAATTTTTCATCATTAACCTAGATGTTTCATCATCAGTGCAGTATAGATGGAGAAGTCTTGAGGCTACAGGAAGAATAAGATTGAAAACTAGAGGCAGGAGGTTTAGTCCAAATCCTGAAAACACCAGAGAACTCCTATCTCCAGGGAACATTAATCAATAGGAGCTCATCAAACGCCTCCATACCTACACTGAAACCAAGCACCATCCAAGGGTCAATACGTTCCAGAGAAAGACATACCATGCAAATTCTCCAGCAACACAGGAACATAGCCTTGAGTGTCAACATACAGACTACCCAAAGTCACACCAAACCCATTGACATCTCAAAACTTATTACTGGACACTTCATTGCACTCCAGAGAGAAGAAATCCAGCTTCATCCACCAGAACACTGACACAAGCTTTCCTAATCAGGAAACCTTGACAGCCACCCGTCCAACCCCACACACAGTGAGGAATCTCCCCAATAAAGCAGAACCACAAACTGCCAGAATACGGAAAGATCACTCCAAACACAGCAATATAAACAAGATGAAAAAGCAGAAAAATACTAAACAGGTAAGGGAACAAGATAAATGTCCACCAAACCAAAAAAAAAAAAAAAAAGAGGAAGAGATAGGGAATCTACCTGATAAAGAATTCCATATAATGATAGTGAAAATGATCCAAAATCTTGAAAAAAAATTGGAGTTACAGATAGATAGCCTGGAGACAAGGATCAAGAAGATCCAAGAAAGGTTTAACAATGACCTAGAAGAAATAAAAAAGAGTCAATATATAATGAATAATGTAATAATTGAGATCAAAAACACTCTGAGGGAAACAACAGTAGAACAACAGAGGCAGAAGATAGGATAAATGAGGGAGAAGATAAAATGGTAGAAATAAATGAAACAGAGGAAAAAATAAAAGAGAATTAAATGATCACTGGAGTACATGTGTCTCTTTCAGTTCTGGTTTCCTTGGTGTGTACGCCCAGGAGTGGAACTGCTGGGTCATCAGCAGACGAATGGATAAGAAAGCTATGGTACATATACACAATAGAATATTACTCAGCCATTTAAAAGAATACATTTGAATCTGTTCTAATGAGATGGATAAAACTGGAGCCCATTATACAGAGTGAAGTAAGTAAGAAAGATAAAGACCAATACAGTATACTAATGCATATATATGGAATTTTAAAAGATGGTAATGATAACTCTATATGCAAGACAGAAAAAGAGACACAGATGTATAGAACAGATTTGGACTCTATGGGAGAAGGCGAGGGTGGGATGATCTGAGAGAACAGCATTGAAACGTATATTATCAAGTGTGAAACAGATCGCCTGTCCAGGTTGGATGCATGTGACAAGTGCCCGGGGCTGGTGCACTGGCATGACCCAGAGAGATGAAATGGGGAGGGAGGTGAAAGGGGAGTTCAGGATGGGGAACACATGTAAATGCATGGCTGATTCATGTCAATGTATGACAAAAACCATTACAAAATTGTAAAGAAATTAGCCTCCAACTAATAAAAATAAAAGAAAAAAATAATTAAATGAAATGAAGACAAACTTAGAGACCTCTGGGACAATGTTAAATGCCCCAACATTCAAATTATAGGAGTCTCAGAAGAAGACGAAAAGAAAGACCATGAAAAAATACTTAAGGAGATAATAGTTGGAAACTTCCCTCAAAATGGGTAAGGAGATAATCACCCAAGTCCAAGAAGCCCAGAGAGTCCCAAACAAGATAAACCCTAGGCGAAACACTCCAAGACACATATTAATCAAATTAACAAAGATAAAATGCAAAGAGCAAATATTAAAAGCAGCAAGGGAAAAGCAACAAACAACACACAAGGGGATCCCCATAAGGATAACAGCTGATCTTTCAATAGAAGCTCTTCAGGCCAGAAGGGAATGGCAGGACATACTTAAAGTGATGAAAGAAACACACACACACACACAAAACTTACAGCCTAGATTACTGTACCCAACAAGGCTCTCATTCAGATATGAAGGAGAATTCAAAAGCTTTACAGACAATCAAAAGCAGAGAGAATTCAGCACCACCAAACCAGCTCCCCAACAAATGCTAAAGGATCTTCGCTAGACAGGAAACACAGAAAGGGTGTATAAATTCAAACCCAAAACAATAAAGTAAATGGCAACGGAACCATACTTATCAATAATTACCTTAAATGTAAATAGTTTGAATGCCCCAACCAAAAGACAAAGACTGGCTGAATGGATACAAAAACAAGACCCCCATATGTGTTGGCTACAAGAGACCCACCTCGAAACAAAGTACACATACAGACTGAAAGTGAAGGGCTGGAAAAAGTTATTTCACGCAAATGGAGACCAAAAGAAAGCAGGAATAGCAATACTCTTATCAGATAAAATAGACTTCAAAACAAAGGCTGTGAAAAGAGACAAATAAGGACACTACATAATGATCAAAGGATCAATCCAAGAAGAAGATATAAAAATTATAAATATACATGTACCCAACATAGGAGTACCGCAATATGTAAGACACATGTTAAAAAGTATGAAAGGGGAAATTAACAATAACACAATAATAGTGGGAGACTTTAATATCCCATTCACACTTATGGATAGTTCAACTAAACAGAAAATTACACTGTAAAAGCAGTGCTAAGGAGAGGGTTCATAGCAGTATAAGCTTACCTCAAGAAACAAGAAAAAAGTCAAATAAATAACCTAACTCTACACCTAAAACAATAGAAAAGGAAGAAATGAAGAACCCGAGGGTTAGTAGAAGGAAAAAAATCTTAACCATTAGACAGACTCATCAAGAAAAAAACGGAGAAAAATCAAATCAACAAAATTAGAAATGAAAATGGAGAGATCACAATAGACAACACAGAAGTACAAAGGGTCATAAGAGACTACTATCACCAACTATATGCCAACACAATGGACAACTTAGAAGAAGTTGACAAGTTCTTAGAAAAGTACAACTTTCCAAAACTGAACCAGGAAAACAAAAAATCTTAACAGACACATCACAAGCATGGAAATTGAATCTGTAATCAGAAAACTTTCAGCAAACAAAAGCCCAGGACCAGACAGCTTCACAGCTGAATTCTACCAAAAATTTAGAGAAAAGCTAACACCTATCTTACTCAAACTCTTCCAGAAAATTGCAGAGGAAGCTAAATTTCCAAACTTATTTTATGAGGCTACCATCACCCTAATACCAAAACCTGACAAAGATGCCACAAAAAAGAAAACTACAGGCCAATATCACTGATGAATATAGATGCAAAAATCCTTAACAAAATTCTAGCAAACAGAATCCGACAACATATTGAAAAGATCATACATCATGACCAAGTGGGCTTTTTCCCAGGGATGCAAGGATTCTTCAATATCCGCAAATCAATCAACGTAATACACCACATTAACAAATTGAAAAATAAAAATCATATGATTATCTCAGCAGATGCAGAGAAAGCCTTTGATAAAATTCAATATCCATTTATGATTAAAAAAAAACCCTCCAGAAAAAAGGAATATAAGGAAAATACCTCAACATATTAAAAGCTATATATGAGAAACCCACAGCAAACATTATCCTCAATAGTGAAAAATTGAAAGCATTTCCCCTAAAGTCAGGAACAAGACAAAGGTTCTCACCATACTATTCAACATAGTTTTGGGAGTTTTGGCCACAACAATCAGAACAGAAAAAGAAATAAAAGGAATCCAGATTGGAAAAGAAGAAGTGAAACTCTCACTGTTTGCAGATGACATGATCCTCTACATAGAAAACCCTAAAGACTCCACCAGAGAATTACTAGAGCTAATCAATGAATATAGTAAATTTGCAGGATATAAAATCAACACATAGAAATCCCTTGCATTCCTATACACTAACAATGAGAAAACAGAAAGAGAAGTTAAGGAAACTATTCCATTCACCATTGCAAAGAAAAAAATAACACACTAAGAATATATCTACCTAAAGAAACAAAAGACCCATATATAGAAAACTATAAAACACTGGTGAAAGAAATCAAAGTGGACACAAATAGATGGAGAAATATACCATATTCATGGATTGGAAGAATCAATATAGTGAAAATGGGTATGCTACCCAAAGCAATCTATAGATTCAATAAAATCCATATCAAGCTACTAATTGTATTTTTTAAGAACTAGAACAAATAATTTCACAATTTGTATGGAATTACAAAAAACCTCGAGTAGCCAAAGCAATCTTGAGAAAGAAGAATGGAACTGGAGGAATCACCCTGCCTGCCTTCAGGCTCTATTACAAAGCCACAGTATGGTACTGGCACAAAGACAGACATATGGATCAATGGAACAAAATAGAAAGCCCAGAGATAAATCCACGAACCTATGGACAACTTATCATCGACAAAGGAGGCAAGAATATACAATGGAGAAAAGACAATTTGTTTAATAAGTGGTGCTGGGAAAACTGGTCAACCACTTGTAAAAGAATGAAACTAGAACACTTTCTAACACCATACACAAAATAAACTCAAAATGGATTAAAGATCTAAAGGTAAGACCAGAAACTATAAAACTCCTAGAGGAAAACATAGACAAAACACTCTCTGACATAAATCACAGCAGGATCCTCTATTGACCCACCTCCCAGAATTTTGGAAACAAAAGTAAAAATAAACAAATGAGACCTAATTAAAATTAAAAGTTTTTGCACAAGAAAAGAATCTATAAGCAAGGTGAAAAGACAGCCTTCAGAATGGGAGAAAATAATAGTAAATGAAACAACTGGCAAAGAATTAATCTCAAAAATATACAAACAACTCCTGCAGCTCAATTCCAGAAAAATAAATGACCCAATCAAAAAAATGGGCCAAAGAACTAAACAGACATTTCTCCAAAGAAGACATACACATGAAAAGATGCTAACATCACTCATTCTCAGAGAAATGCAAATCAAAACCACAATGAGGTACCACTTCACGCCAGTCAGAATGACTGCTATCCAAAAGTCTACAAGCAATAAATGCTGGAGAGGGTTTGGAGAAAAGGGAACCCTCTTACACTATTGGTGGGACTGCAAACTAGTGCAGCCACTATGGAGAACAGTGTGTAGATTCCTTAAAAAACTGGAAATAAAACTGCCACATGACCCAGGAATCCCACTGCTGGGCATACACGCCAAGGAAACCAGAACTGAAAGAGACACATGTACCCCAATGTTCATCACAGCAGTGTTTATAACAGCCAGGACATGGAAGCAACCTAGATGTCCGTCAACAGACGAATGCATAAGAAATCTATTGTACATATACACAGTGGAATATTACTCAGCCATTAAAAAGGATGTATTCGAATCAGTTCTAATGAGATGGATTAAACTGCAGCCTATTATACAGAGTGAAGTAAGTCAGAAAGAAAAACACCAATACAGTGTACTAATGCTGTTGCTGCTGCTAAGTCACTTCAGTCATGTCCGACTCTGTGTGACCCCATAGACAGCAGCCCACCATGCTCCCCGGTCCCTGGGATTCTCCAGGCAAGAACACTGGAGTGGGTTTCCATTTCCTTCTCCAATGCATGAAAGGGAAAAGGGAAAGTGAAGTCACTCAGTCATTTCTGACTCTTAGCAACCCCATGGATTGCAGTCCACCAGACTTCTCTGTCCATGTGATTCTTAAGGAAGATTACTGGAGTGGGTTGCCAGTGCCTTCTCCAGTATGTTAATGCATATATATGGGATTTAGAAAGATGGTAATAATAACCCTGTATGTGAGACAGCAAAAGAGACACAGATGTATAGAACAGTCTTTTGGACTTTGTGGGAGAAGGTGAGGATGGGATGGTTTGGGAGAATGGCATTGAAACATGTATATTATCATATGTGAAATGAATCACTAGTCCAGGTTCGATGCATGATAGAGGGTGCTCGGGGCTGGTGCACAGAGGGATCAGAAGGGGAGGGAGGTGGAAGGTGGGGGTGGGGTGGTTCAGAATGCGGAACACATGCACACGCGTGGTGGATTCAAGTCAATGTATGGCAAAACCAATACAATATATAAAGTAAAAAAAAAATAATAGTAATTCAATGAACTAGGAATTCCCTAGTGGTCTAGTGGTTAAGACTTTGAGCTCCCAATGCAGAGGGTCTGGGTTCAAGCCCTGGTCAGGAAACTAGATCTCACATGATGCAACTAAGAGCTTTTATGCTGCAACTGAAAATCTCACAGGCCCCAGTGAAGAAAGAAGATTTCAAGGGCCACAACTAAAACCCGGTGCAGCCAAATGGAAGAAATCACTATTTTTTTTTTAATTCAATGAGCATCATAAAGCATGATAAATTCATACCAAAGAAGATTGAAGCATACTTGACTTTCAAATGTAATAAATTTACCTTACATTAAAATAAAAGGTTTGAGCACTGCTGTAAGCAGTTTAATAACAACTCCAAAAATAATCTACCACCTGTTATAGTCTGTTAGATGAAAATATTTTTCTTCAATTTGATGCAGCATACTATCAGTATTAGAAATGGTGTGCTATAACTTAAAACATTTCTAAACTTAAGCATTAATGTATATAACAAAAAAACTTAACTTAGAATCCCACTATATCACAGCAATTTATTTTTATTTCTAGCAAAGTAAATTTTTTCTACTTGTTTATATATAAATTTTATTTTAACTATAAAATATATGAAGTATCATAAATAATTATAATTTACATTTAGATTTTGCATAGTTTATATACTAAGTGCCTAATTTATCTCAGGAACAAATCTGTCTTTAAAACAGTGCCATTTCAAATGATTTGTTGAATAATTGAATAATGTTTTCTTCTCATTAATCCAAGGTCAACATTAAAAAAAAAGTCTCATAATATTAAAAAAACAAATCTTGAACTTTAAAAGAATTCCTATTCAAAATAAGGAAACACCTCCCATATTACTGTCTTTCCAATTCCCACAGTAGCTCTTTATGTTATTGAGGGTTTCACAATTCATCTTAACTAAATCTGATTAGCCAACAAATCTTATGTTTTATATTACTTTATGGTTTGCATTATTATCCACAAAAATGGTTTACAATATCTAATTGAATATTTATGTTCACCCACAGTCCATTTGGAACAAATGGCAAATGACAGTTTAGGGAGACACAAGTATGAATGTTCAAAGACGAAGAAAATAAAAAAGAAAAGGCACCAGAAAGAAAGATCCCTGAATGATGAACAGCAGTACAAAGTAACAGGGAAGCATAAACTGAAAGATTGTGATCTGCATATTCAGAGATCAAGAAGAACTTAATCTGTCCTAAGAGAGTTAGGGGATTTAAATATTAGGTTGCTTGAACATGAGAGTTTGGATGGGACTTTGTTAAAAGTCATTATAAACAGTAGTTTAATCATTATAAACAGTAGTTTAATCTCTGTAAACAGAGAGCTGATTGCCAATAATGATACATTGCCTTGAAAATGTGTGCAAGGGAGCCTGACTAGCTGTGGGTTAGGATTGATACTTAGGTGAATTATGTCTGATGCATGATCTCTGAAGAAGATAATTTAGCTTCTCGACCAGGGACCGGGCTTGATCACTTAAGAGCTTCTATGTAGCAGAGTTTTATTAAAGTATAAAAAGGGACAGAGAAAGCTTCTGACATAGACATCAGAAGGGGGACAGAGAGTGCCCCCCCTTGCTAGTCTTAGAAAGGGAGCTATATACTTTTTAAGTTGGCTATTGGAATAAATCAGAATATCTCAAGGTTGTAAAGATCTAACCAGATCCACTCCCACAATATACATTTTAAAATAGCAGGATTAGAACTAACAATAGAAAGAACTTATCAGACCCATTCCCACAACTAGACTTTAAAATGACAGGATTATTCAGGAGGTTCTTAAGAAGGAGAAACATGTTCTCAGATACATTGTTGTTATATAATTATTGGTACAGTGTTTAAAGGAAAAATATCTTTGAGCAAGATGAGTTGTTTTGTTGTGCAATCATGAGCTTAAAGAAAAAAAAAAGTCTGTCCTTTTCTCCTTCTTGAGAACTCCAGACCCTATCTCCACCTCTCCTCCTTGAGAGCCCCACACCCCTTTCTGCTCCTCAGGGACCCCAGATTTCTCATCAACCTGACTAGGAATTGACTCTCTCATTCCCCTCTTCTTTTAGGAGAATTATGTTGCCAAGGGAAAGGGGTGTCATTTTCACTCCATGACTACTTCCTGCTGTTGTGGGGTGTCACCCCTAAATTATTCAGGTGACATATTTTCTTAACTCTCACATTGAGGGTCTCTGATTGAGGCGCCCAAAATAATATAGTTGGGGGAGGCTGTGGCACGAATATGACCTTGGACAACCATTTGTAACTTAAAAGCTTTTAGATAGTTAGAAACAAACCACATGGTACAGTTACAGATATAAGACAAAATAGTCATTAAACCAAGTTAAAACATAATCAAAACTAAGAGTCAGAGTTTGCCCATAGTTAAGGTACAATATGTTATGCCAGTCCTTCTTAGGATTGTTAGATGCTATCACAGAGTTGAAGAAAGTCTTTTTCTTGAAGTGGAGAAGCCCACCATGTTGTCTTCAGTTGATGAAGAGGAAGTGCTCCATAGACCCAGCAGTTAGGCCGATTGTGGAGGCTGGGTCAGGGGTCACCTCCTGGAGTCCTCCTAATATCTGCTGAAAAGATGAAAGCTGAGTCATATAGTTAACTATAAGGATTTAGGATCTATGACAATATCTGTGTGCAAAAAAAATGGTCAGCCATTGAGACAGTCCCTTCTTCTTAGGAGTTCAAGCCTTCATTAAAGCTATGGGTAAAACTTTAAACCAATTGTCTTGCACTTCCTGACTTAGCTTATAGGGGTGTCTTTTAATAATATCATTAGCCTTTTCAAACTTTCCTGAAGATTGGGGTTTCCAGGAACAGTGTAAATGATATTCAATTCCTAGAGCTTTTGACACCCCTTGAGTTACAGCAGCTTTAAAGATGGAGCCATTGTCATTCTGAACTTTAGAATTTAAGATCCCACTTACATCATGAGAAGTCAGTACAGTAAGATTTTGCCCATTAGTAAACTTATGAGCTTCAGGCATTAGCAAAGCAATAGTAGTAATTACCCTTAAGCAATGTGGCCATAGCCTTTATTTTCAGTAACAAACTAAACTCTGATCCTGTGGGCAAGCTCAAAGTTGGAGCCTGCAGGAAAGCAGTTTGAGGAGCCTAAAAAGCTTTTTTAGTCTCTGGGGACCAGACCAGCTTGTCAATTCGGGCCTGCTGAGTCTCAGTTACAAGTTTGTATAAAAGCTGGGCAAGTTCCCCATAACCCAGAATCCAAATGCAGCAATAGCCTGTATACCCAAGAATCCTCTCAATTGTCTTAAAGTCATAGGTAGAGGATGATTTAATACAGGTTTAATTCTGGAAAGCATCCTTCAAATCAATGACTGAAAATTATTTGGCTCATTCAGGAAATTCAGACAATACATTGTAAGGATTAAGCACTTATTATTTGCATCTTGAAAAGTCTCCATTTATCATTTGACTTTTTTTACACCCCAAATAGGAATGTTGCATGGATTATTATAGGGGATTAATAACCCCTATTCCCTTAAATTTTCAATTATGGGTTTTAAACTTTTCTTAATCTCAGGCTTTAGTGTGTTCCATTTTTGATGTGGAGATAGGTGAGGGTCTTTGAGTTTGAAAACGACAGGAGCAACATTTTGTATTTGACATACAGTTTTTCCATCAGCCCACACTCTGGAATTTACATTTTGTTCAATTAATGGGACAGAAAGAACAGGCTCCATATTCTTGAAAATAGAGGCCTGGGCCTTGTTCAGTATATCCCTCCCTAGAAGGTATGAGGGAGACTCTGGCATGATTAGAAACTCAAGAAAATAGCAGAGTCTCAGCTGCAGCTTAACAGATGACTGAAATAATAGCATTTGGCTCGACCAGATTAACCTCATTCTGGTAGTGGATTGGGAGGAAGGGGGATCAGGGACTTCAGTGAGCACAGAGAAACAACCAATGTCCAAAAGGAATAGACTGATTGGCCCCCCACAGTAATTTACACCCAGAGTTCCTTGGGTATTATTAGGATGGGAGCTTGTGTGAGGACCCCCAGGGCACCTTCAGTCCTGCTTGTCCTGAGAGTCCCACCCCTGGGACCTGTGCCTTAGAGGACAGTCTTTTCTCCAGTTCTTCTCCAGTATGGTCCTTTGTAGACTGGACAGGGAGCTGTGGGTGGCTTAGATTCTTGAGGGTAATCCCACTTGAGGTGCCCCTCCATCCCACAGTAATAACAAGTCCATCTCTTTTCACCTAGGCATTTATCCTCAGGCTGTTTCAGAGCAGATCTAACAGCCACTGTTGCGGCTTCAGTCTTTTGCCCGGTTCTTTTTTCCTCTTATTTTCCTCCTCATATTCTCTACCATAATATACCGTCTGAGCCAGCTGCAACAGTTTGTTAAAGACTGATTTGGTCCAAACGCCTATTTTCATAACTTACGGCAGATATCTGGAGCTGACTGAGTGAGAAATCTATCTTTTAAGATTCCTCCTCCTTCTGAACTTTTGGCATCAGTGTCAGTAAACTTGCAGAGAGCCTCCCATAGTCTATCTAGGAATTTACCAGAAATTTCCTTCTTTCCCTGTTCTATGTCAGTCAACTTAGCATAGTCTAAAGTCTTAGAAATTACTCCCTTGCGTCCATTAAGAATACATCTGACAAAGAAGCTCTGTTATGGAAACTGCTTGGCTCCCAGTAGAGAGGAGGGATATTTTGTGTTTCTTCTTTCCCCTTATCTCACATTCAAACTATTCATCTCCAAAAGTAGTAGCTTCCCTCAGAACTCAGCTCTCGAGTCAGGAGTCCACATCTGTCCCAAAACATGCATTATATAACTCCAAATAAACTCATGTGAAGTCACTCAGCCGTGTCCAACTCTTTGTGACCCTGTGAACTGTAGCCTGCCAGCTCCTCTGTCCATGGGATTCTCCAGGCAAGAATACTAGAGTGGGTTGCCATTTCCTTCTCCAGGGGATCTTCCCAACCCAGGGATGGAACCCAAGTCTCCTGCATTGCAGGCAGACGCTTTATCCTCTGAGCCACCAGGGAAATGGTTAGTCCCATAAAGGCTTCTATGTACCTTTTGGATCCTCTAAGTAGTCTCAACCACAACTGGGACTGTTTGAATTTCTACCTAGACTGAGGCAACGCCTCCTGGAAAGGTGCCCGGATTCTCAGCCTGTTCAGTTTAGAGCCCCGGATACAGGGGCAAAGTAAGAGGGTAAGAGGATAAGAAAGAGCTGAAGGTTTCACACCCAAATGCACCCTTAGCACATAAGTCTGGCATATCTGGCAGAGAGATAAAGAGCAACATATATGGCACTTCTATTCATTTCTCTTGTTTTCTATAGAACCAGTCTAGTTGTAAAACAGTGTTATAATTGAGAGACCCTTCAACAAGCCAGCGTTCCCTGTCTTACAAAGGATACTGTGGCCATTCAGTATCATAGAAGAAAATCAGGTGTGTCTTTATTAAATTCTAGGGATCAAACTTGTCCCCGTTTTTTAGAATACATTTTAAAGGAGTGGTCTTTGAACTATTAGTTCCCATCTGTAAGAGAGAAAAAAGCGGCATCCAAAGCCATGGCTTCTTCCCACTGGAGGTGTCCCTCCCTGCTCTAGATGGGAGTGTAGACAGACTTTACACTAAAGCTTTCCTTCTCCGGTCGCATTTGGTCTGTCCCTTACAGACACAGGCATCCTACTTGTCCCTCCCCGTTCTACCACCGAGGCGAGATGAAGATACACCAGGTGTAGACCTGATGGCATCCCAAATTGATTTCCAGTTCCTTACCACCAAGACCTTTGTTTGATTTGCCCTTTTCCTCTGATGCCACCTGGGATGGAGCAGAATAATTTTCTGGAATGTTTCCCAAGCTAGGACTACTAGGGGAAGCATCCATCTTACGCATGCCTGTGAACTTTCCCGAGTACAGTCCTTACCGCAGCAGAAGCAGTGAGTTATAAAGGGACGGAGACAATCAAGATGTCCCTTCTGAGTGTTACCACACCAGTATCTGTGATAGTAAAAGAGGTGGTGGAGGATCAGCTAGCAAAGAAAAAGTGATTTTTGTCCTCGAGCTATTTGGGACAATCATTCCAGTTCATTCCCACAGACTCCACAGAAAGAAATATCTAAAGAGTTGAGACAAAAACCGCCAGAGAGCTTCCTCTGCTCCACTAAGAGCTAGTGCTACAAAAGAAGAAGCCCATTGCACTTCCAATCTGACTAGATCCTGCAATTCCCGATCTGTGTCCTCAAAAACCTCATAGTCACCAGCAGTGCTTATATCCATATAGATTCGCTTTCAGGTCACTGGCCCCTGAAGCAGGCAGCCAAGAGAGTGACTTCTAGCCTGAGAGATGCTGCCAAAGCTGGCTCTCTGCCTTGCTCCCAAGCGTGCCTTATAACTTTTGGCTCCTAGCGAGGCTAGGTGCTTCCATATATGGGGTCTAAGTAAAAGTACATGGTAATAGCATGGATTGCAAGTCGCTTGAAAGTCTATGATCCAATAGATTAGGTTAGTAATTCTAACTCCCCATGCAATTATGAAATGGTCAAAGAGACCAGGAGAAGGTGACTGAGAAAGGAAAGTTTGGTTCACATGCTTCGCCAATTTCTTGCTGCTCCCCTCACAGGGACGTTGGTTGTCCCTTGGCAGTGACAGGTCAGTATAAACCCCCAACAAGGCTGCCCTTTTTAGGGCTTCTTTCCTTCTTTATGAGGCATCTCCATACTGCAGAGCAGGGCTCAATGCTCACTTCGTGCAGGGTGTATTATTCATTCACACAAGCACACCACAGAGTTGGTTAAGTAAAGCAAAAAATATGTATACTGAGAAAGCAGAGAGACTAGAGCTCTGAGTCTTCTTACTTTGTCCTGAAGACCCTGGATGAGCCCCCAAGAGGATAGCTTATGGTGAATGGTCAGATCATGGCTTATGGTCAGATTCATGATCTCTGAAGAGGATGATTTAGCTTCAGGACTAGGGACCATGCTTGATCACTCAAGAGCTTTTGTGTAACAGAGTTTTATTAAAGTATAAAAAGGGACAGAGAAAGCTTCTGACATAGACATCAGAATGGGGACAGGGAGTGTCCCCCCCTTCTTAGTCTTAGAAAGGGAATTATATACTTTTTAAGTTGGATATTACAGTAAATCAAAAGAATGCCTCAAGGTTGTTAAGGTCTTACCAGATCCACTCCCAAAGTATACATTTTAAGATAACAGGATTAAAGAACTAACAATAGAAAGAGCTTACTAGACCCACTCTAAAATGGCAGGGTTATTCAGAAGACTCTTAAGAAGGAGAAACATGTCCTCAAGCAGGAGACATTGCTGTTTTATAGTCATTGGTACAGAGTTTAAGGAACACCATACCTTTGAGGCAAGATGAGTTGTTTAGTTCTGCAATCATCAGCTCTGGGCTTAAAGAAAAGAAGTTTGCCCTTTTGTCCTCCTCGAGAACTCCAGACCCCTTTTACCTCCTCTGGGACCCTGGACTTCTTATCAACCTGCCTAGGGATTGACTTTCTCAGGATGTCATATGAAAACAGGAATTATGTAAAACTATGGATTTCCAAAATAGAGTCCTCCAACTTTATGTGATACTGAGGGTGCTGCCTGGAATACTGATAGCTTCTGCTTCTCCAAATTCTCCAGGGAGCAGATTGGAAGCTTCTTTCCTGGGGTAACTGACCACCTCAAAATAAAAATCTATAAACACTAATATTAAAGAATTTCCCAGTGAAATGACTGGACCTTGCCAAATCACAGTAATTTAAATATATCACTTAGTACCTTACATAAGCAGAGAATTTGTGATCAGCTTTTAAGTGTTTTAAATATGAAGGGGCAACCAAAGTTTACCATATATTTTTGGAAATGGTCTATAATTATGGTTTATCAGGGAAAATCATTAAGTCATTGCCTGATATAGGGCAAGAAAGGATGTTTAAAGAATGCAGAAGTTATGAAATAAATCCTTGATTAGCATACAAATGTGCTTATAGAATTATTCACTAATATCTCAAACTTTGTTAGCAGTCATTTTAGGTTGGTAATCAAGTTGAGTGATTTTTCTCTAATAAAACTCAACTATTTAGCAACAGCTATTCAGTTTACATATTTCTGGCATTAGATAGTTTAAATAATTAGTGAATAAGTCTCCCAGGTCATTATAGTTTAACAAAACTATACTCATTGTACTTTATATCTAAATATGTAACATAGTCTTATATTCACTAGGGCTATAGGTCATATATACTAAGTATTTTCAATTATACTTACTTGTTTTCTCCTCCTTAATACAAAAGTTATTTCTCCCCTCTATCTACCATACTTTGCAGAGAAGAGTAGGAGCTATTAACTGATTTATGTCTCCCCAGAAGTTACATCGAAGTCCTAACTTTTGGTATCAGTGAATGTTATGTTATTTGGAAATAGGGTCATCTTAAGGTGAAGTCAAGAGGCAGTAAGCTGAATACAGGAAGCAATATTTTTGCCACAAAAATACCATGAACAATATAAAGAGGCAAAAAGATATGACACCAAAAGATGAGTCCCCCAGGTTGAAAGGCATGCTACTGGAAAAGAGTAGAGGGCAATTGCCAACAGCTCCAGAAAGAAAGAAGTGACTGGGCCAAAGCAGAAATGGCTCGCAGTTGTGGATGTGTCTGGTGGTGAAAGTAAAATCCAGGGCTATAAAGCACAATACTGCATAGGAACCTGGAATGTTCGGTCTATGAATCAGGGTAAGTTGGACATGGTCAAGCAGGAATTGGCAAGAGTGAACGTCAGTATCTTAGGAATCAGTGAACTAAAATGGATGGAAATTAGCAAATTTAATTTAGACAGCCATTATATCTACTACTTTGGGCAAGAATCCCATAGAAGTGGAGTAATCTTCATGATCAATAAAATAGTCCTAAATGCAATCTCGAAAATGTGCTTGGGTGTAATTTCAAAAACAGCAGAATGATCTCAGTTCGTTTCTAACGAAAACCATTCAAGATCACAGTAATCCCATTCAGTGCCCCCACTACTGATGATGAAAATGCTGAAGTTGAACAGTTCCATGAAGACCTACAAGATTTTCTGGAACTAACACAACAAAAGATGTCCTTTTAGGGTATTGGAATGCAAAAGTAGGAAATCAAGAGATAACCTGAAATAACAAGCAAATTTGACCTTGGAATACAAAATGAAGCAGGGCAAATGTTAATAGAGTTTTGCCAACAGAACACACAAATCATAGCTAACCCCCTTTTCCAACAACACAAGAGATGACCCTATACAAGGACATTACTAAATGGGCAATACTGAAATCAAATTGATTATATTCTTTGCAGCCAAAGATGAAGAAGCTCAGTGTAGTCAGCAAAAACAAGACCTGGAGCTGACTTTGGCTCAGATCATCAGCTCCTCATAGAAAAGTTCTGGCTTAAATTGAAGAAAGTGGGGAAAACCATTAGGTAATTCAGGTATGACTTAAATCAAATATTTTAAGATTATATGAAGGTGATAGTAGAGGTGGAGGTGAAAAATAGATTCAAGGGACTAGATATGGTAGACAGAGTGCCTGAAGAACTTTGGACAGAGGCCCGTAACATTGTATGGGAGGCAGTGGACAAAACCATCCCAAAGGAAAAGAAATGCAAAAAGGCAAAGTGGTTGTCTGAGGAAGCTTTACAAATAGCTGAGGAAAGAAGAGAAGTGAAAAGCAAAGGAGAGAGGGAAAGGTATACCCAACTGAATGCAGAGTTCCAAAGAATAGCAAGGAGAGATAAGAAAGATTTCTTCAATTAATAATGCAAAGATATAGAGGAAAACAATAGAATAGAGAAGACTAAAGAGCACATCAAGAAAATTGGAGATATCAAAGGAATATTTCCTGCCAGGACAGGCATGATAAAGGACGGAAACAGTAAAGATTTAACAGAGGCAGAAGAGATTGGGAAGAGGTGTCAAGGATACACAAGAATTGCACAAAAAAGGTCTCAATGACCTGAATAACCACAATGGTTGGTTGCTCACGTAGAGTCAGACATCCTGGAGTGTGAAGTCAAGTGGGCCTTAGGAAGCATCACTATGAACAAAGCTAGTGGTTGTGATGGAATTCCAGCTGAGCCATTTAAAACACTAAAAGATGATGGTGTTAAAGTGCTGCATTCAATATGTCAGCAGATTTTAAAACCCAGCAGTGGCCACAGGACTGGAAAAGGTCAGTTTTCATCCCAATTCCAAAGAAGGCAGTACTAAATAATGTTCAAACTACTGAATAACTCTGTTCACTCCCCATCCTAATGCTTATGCTCAAAATCCTTTAAGTTAGGCTTCAACAGTACTTGAATTGCAAAATTCCAGATGTACAAGATGGGTTTAGAAAAGGCAGAGGAACCATACATCAAATTGCTACCATTCATTGAATAATAGATAAAGCAAACTAATTCCAAAAAAGCATCTACTTCTGTTTCACTGACTATGTGAAAACTTAACTCTGTGGATCACAACAAACTGTGGAAAATTCTTCAAGAGATGAAACTACCAGACCATCTTACCTGTCTCCTGAGAAACCTCTATGTGGGTCAAGAAGCAATAGTCCAAATCCTACATAGAATGTTTATTTGGGCTCCAAAATCACTGCAGATGAAGGCTGCAGCCATGAAATTAAAAGATGCTTCCTCCTTGAAAGAAAAGCTAAGACAAACCTAGACAGTGTATTAAAAAGCAGGAACATCATTTTACCAACAAAGGTCCATATTGTCAAAGCTATGGTTTTTCTAGTAGTCATGTATGGATGTAAGAGTTGGGCCATAAAAAAGTCTGAGCACTGAAGAATTGATGCTTTTGAACTGTGGTGTTGAAGAAAACTCTTGAGAGTCCCTTGGACTGCAGAGGGATCAAACCGGTCAACCCCAAAGGCAATCAATCCTGAATAATCTTTGGAAGGACTGATATTGAAGCTGAAGCTCCAGTACTTTGGCCACCTGATGTGAAGAGTTGACTCATTAGACAAGACCCTGATTCTGTGAAAGATTGATGGCAGGAGGAGAGGGGTACAACAACAGAGAATGAAATGGTTGGATGATATCACCAACTCAATGAGCATGAGTTTGGGCAAGCTCTGCGAGATGGTGGAGGACAGGGAAGCTGGCATGCTGCAGTCCATGGGGTCACAAAGAGTGGGACAGGACTGAGCAACTGAACAACAACATGGAACAGGGGATTGGTTTAAAACTGGGAAATAAATACTGCATAATTGTATATTGTCACCCTGCTTATTTAAGTTATATCAGAGTGCATCATGCAAGATGCCAGGCTGGCTGAGTTACAAGCTTGAATCAAGTTTGCAGGGAGAAATATAAACAACTTCAGATATGCAGATGACACCACTCTAATGGCAGAAAGCAAAGAGGAACTAAAGAGCCTCTTGATGAGGTTGAAAGAGAATAGCAAAAAATCTGGCTTAAAAGTCAACATTCAAATAACTAAGATCACGGCTCCCAGTCTAATCACACCATGGCAAACAGAAGGGGATAAGTGGAATCAGTGACAGATTTTCTCTTTCGGGCTCCAAAATCACTGCAGACAGTGACTGCAGCCAGGAAATTAGAAGATGCTTGATTCTTGGAAGTAAGTCTATGACATCATAGACAGTGTATTAAAAATCAAAGGTGACACTTTGCTGACAAAGGTCCCTATAGTCAAAGCTATGATCTTTCCAGTAATCCTGTACTGATGTGAGAGTTGGACCATAAAAAAGGCTGAACGCCCAAGAATTGATGCCTTCAAATCGTGGGGCTGGAGAAGATTCTTGAGAATTCCTTGGATACCCCGGAAATCAAGCTAGTCACTCCTAAGGGAAATCAATACTGAATACTCATTGGAAAGACTGTTGCTGAAAATGAAGCTCCAATACTTTGGCCACCTGATGAGAATAGCTGACTCATTGGAAAAGACCATGATGCTGGAAAAGATTGAAGGCAAAAGGAGAAAGGTACAGCAGAGGTTGTGATGGTCGGATAGCACCACTGTTTCAATGGACATGAATTTGGGCACGCTCTAGGAGATGCTGAAGCACAGGGAGACCTGGAGTGCTGCATTTCAAGGGATCACAGAGAGCTGGACACCACTTAAGTGACTGAAGAACAACCACAGCAACGTGAAGTCATACTGGATTAGTGTGGGCAGCTGAAATCTAATGACTGGTGTCCTTATGAGAAAGAAATATAGAAATTCAAAGACACAGGGAGAATGTGTCCCTGGAAACAGATTAGAATGATGTGTCTGCAAGGCAAAGATTTGTATGCAACTATCAAAAGCTGGGAAGAAGCAAGGTAATAACCTCTCCAGAGCTTTCAGAAAGAGGCTGATCTTGCTGTCACTTTGATTTTGGATTTCTGGCCTCCAGAACTGTGAGAAAATAAATTTCTCTCTTTTTAAACTGACTAGTTTGTAGTATTTTGTTGTGGCAACCCTAGGAAACTAATAGACCTGAGTAACTCTAGCTTGCAGCAGTTAGTTTATTATGGATTCCATCTCAGTGTCAGTAATTGCCAGAATATGAATGTGGGTTTGATATATATATCCCATCATTCTAAATTGGCCTAACTTATTAGCTTTATTTTGCTGCTGTCCTGCCTCCTAACCACATGGTTTAAATTTTCTTCCTTTCCTTGACTTTTTTCATCAGAATGGAGGATTATAGAGACTTTTTGCTTGGGGCTGGTATTTATTTCATCATCTCTATTCACTTTTAAGATGTAAAATGGTTTGGAGAAGCAGTGCCTTTAAAACCATAGCATTGGGTTTAAAAACCACAGATTCTAGGATAATAATACCTTGGTGTATATTATAGCCCTGATAAGTACTATTTGAGCAATTTACCTTGTGCTCCTAGCGCACTCAGTTTCATCTTCTGTAAAATGAGCACAAGAATAGTAACTAACTCATAGGACTGTAAGAATTAAATGAGTTAATAATCCAGGTGAAAGACTTCCAACAGCTCTAGGATACATAAGTCACCAAGAATTAGCTGTTATGTTTCTTAAAAAGAAGGAGCTCCCATTTTCTCAGGATCTCTTTCTTTTACACTGCATGCTGCCTGCTCAGTTGCTCAGTCATGTCTAACTCTTTGCGACCCCATGGACTGCAGCCCACCAGGCTCCTCTGTCCATGGGATTCTCCAGGCAAGAGTCCTGGAGTGGGCTGCCATGTTCTCCTCCAGGGGATCTTCCTGACTCAGGGATAGAATCAAGTCTCCCACAGCGCAGGCAGATTCTTTACTGCTGAGCCAATGATGTCTGCCCTATAATTTATTAGACTCCCTTGATATAATAAATGCTTATGGCAAATGGTTTAATAGTGAAAAACCTTTTAAGATTTTGCTATAAGTTTGGTAATGTTTCTAGAGTTAGGATAATATATGACTATATCCTTTTATAACACTTGGAAATAATTTTTAAAAAGACTTTTTTTTTTCAAATCCCTAATTTTATATCCAATGTCTCTATGTGTTTGCTATAATGACTCATTCATTGCTAATTTAGAAAATATTTAATGACCTGTAGTGGATTAAACCATCAAGTTGAAGACGATTACTGTTTCAAGAGTAAGCTTTACTATCTCACAACATGTTACTTTTATGTGTCATCAGAAGAACAACAAAAAAAAAATGTGAAAACTTTTAGAAAATTAATCTCTATTGCTCATCATATGCTCACACAAAGAATAAAGATATAAATATTCTTCTATACTTTACCAGTTTTGAACTTTTCTCACTGAACCACAATATTTCTGAAACATTAGTGATTATAAATTATATATGAAATTTCTCAAATAAGCTATCTCAAATATTACTGAGCACCTTGATACCAGTTACAAATTTAAATTTACAAGATCAAATCTGTAATTTTTCCAAGTAAGAGAAATCTGAGTGCCATATAGTAACAGGAATTTTTAGAGGCTAGAATATTATAAGTAAATTAAATTTAGATAAATAGACTCAGTTTAGGAGAACAACTCCCAAAAAGGAAAGTATGTTAAATGCTTAAAATAACTAAGAAGTTAGAACCAATAGAATGAATTAGATTTCCTAATATTATTAAGAATTTTTACTGTCATTTGATCATGATAGATGTATTATATGTTTAATTAATAGAAAAATACAATATAAAGTGTTCTTGTCTTTTTAAGTGGAAATATAATTGACTGAACAATATGTTTCTATTTTCCAAGCCTGTATCACACAATATTTTTATGACTACTTTGATATAATATGTAAAAATAGTTTCCATTTTACTTAAATCAATACTTCAATTATTCAATATACATTTTGAATATTTATTATAGCCTGATAGAAATAATCAAGTACAATATGCTTACAAATGTTTAAAATGTTTAGAACTCTGAAAAATACATTATAATTGTTTACTGTAAGTATAGTAGATTATAACATAAAGCTGTAGATTTGACTGTAATAAATCTGAATAAATACCAAGCAAACTATGAGTGAGAAAAATCAGTTCCTTCTATATAAAGGCTTCCCTGGTGGCTCTGTGGTAACAAATCTGCATGCAATGCAAGAACCACAAGAGACATGGGTTTGATACCTGGGTTGGAAAGAACTCCCTGGAGGAAAACATGGCAACCCACTCCAGTATTCTTGCCTGGAGAAAGCCATGGAGAGAGGGGTCTGGCAGGCTACAGTCCATAGGTTGCAAAGAGTCGCAAAGCTTGAACATGCCTGAAGAAACAAAACATGTACACATATAAATTCACATATTTTCAACAAGAAAGTAATTTGACTAAAATATCAGTTGAACAGCATCTGTTCTTTGAATAAGAGAAAACAGCCTTGGTTTAGAGCAGAATAAGACAAGTTAAAATATTTAATGTCTTGTCTCTCTCTGTCTTTAATGATATGAGGAAAAAAAATAAATCTAAGGTAATCAATCTAAAGCCTTTTATTAACAAAGATTTAAAATAGTAGTACAAAAAATTAAATTTAATTGTGATATAGATGTTAGAGAGGACTTCGACTTTCAAAGGGAACTTCATTTAATATAAAACAATGAACATAAGTAAACTGAGAATCAGAATTACAGGCTCAAATTTCCAAAGCAATTGAATCTCAGTAGAAAGCTTTGACTTGTCTCTAAGTTCAAAGGTCTTTCCAAAATACAATTTTTCAGAGAAATAAGAAAGAACAATCAAAGGATACTATTTGATTACCCAAGATCTGATATTAGTAATCAAAGTAGTTATGTTTTTTAAACACATAAAACCACAGAAAATATTAGCTCCATTTTTATTTCACATTGTATCATTTTCTAAATTATCAGTGCAATAATTTTGTTTATTTTCTTTGCCCTTTGAGTTTACAAATAATAGTATAATGGTAGCATACTTCTGCTATTTGGTAAACATTTATCCATTCATTTATTAAACAAACATTTATTGAACCCATAAATATTAATAGAAATCTAAGGTCCCTTAGAAATGAAATATATTACCAGAGAATTTAAAAGCATTTGGCAATTTCTTTCAGTCATATCTGTGATTATGAGACATCATGATGTAATTAGTTAACAACTGTAATAAGAGCATTTTCAGTAAACATGTTAGAAAACAATTTTATGCTGATAGTTTTAACTTTCAAAGTATGTATTTTGAAAATGTGAACAGACACACATCAACATAATCATTTATAATTCTACACTCAGAAAATAACAATGTTAAAATTTTGGTGTATATTAATTCCAGTCCTTATTTCTATCCATTTATAATTGTAATTTACTTTTAACATTAATTGACTCACAATGAGAAGCAGAAGGAGGTTTCCCAAGTGGTAAAGAACCATAAGAGACGAGGGCTCGACCCCTGGGTAGGGATGATCCCCTGGAGGAGGGCATGGCAGGCAACCCACTCTAGTATTCTTGCCTGGAGAATACCATGGGCAGAGGAGCCAGCAGGCTACAGTCCATAGAGTCGCAAAGAGTTGGACAAGACTGAAGCAGTTAGCATGCACACTGGAGAAGCAGAAGAAAAGTAATTAGAATCAAGAGCTCTTGAGCTAGAGAGTGTTAATCCAGTTCTGCTACTTTCTTCCTCAACAACCTGAGGATTTATGCGTATTATTATCTGATCTCACTGTGTCTTATTTCTCTTATTTGGTAAATGGGGAAAAATAATATAATCAGTCACAAAGAATTTTGCAAATATTCAATTAATTAAAATATGTAACACTTAGATTAGGGTGTGACAAATAATAATCTATATCAATGATAATCACCACTAATGTATTCCTATCTGGTAACCTGCTTTTCACCTAATAATTATAGAGAATAGTGAGTGCACTGAAATTATTCTCCACTTAATTTTGAGGACTGAAAATAATAGTAGTTAGTCCAGATATTTTTAGCTAACTGTACTTGTAATACTGCATGCAGTGGTTATGTGTTGTATGTTTAAACAATCCTCAGCTATGGGTATCTAGACATTACTCTCTTCCTCCCTACCTTTATGTTTATATCTCTATATTTTTGGTTTTAAATGCAAAATAATACACTTCTATTCAAATTAAATTAAGCTTTATTGGGGTTTCACTGGCCAAATCACCGAAGTCCAAGAAAAGTAGAGTTGAGGGCTTTGGAAAAACTGTAGATAGGAAAAGATTTTGAATGCTCTTTCTCTTTTTTCCTGTCTTTGTGCTTATTTTGTTTGTCTTTTCATCCTTTTTGCTACTTTTCTTTAATGGGCGTCTTCCTTTCTCTGGCTGTAGGGAAGAGTTTGAGATCATGATCACAGAAGAAACAAAATTAGAATTATCTGTCTTCTGAAGTTATATACTACACCCTAGAATACGAAGATAATGTGAACATGCTGTCAAACTGGGTTGTTCTGCTCTGTATTTAAACTTAAGTGTCATAAACTTCATCCAATTTCTCTTGTCTCATTCTAGTCAGGGAAGTAAGCATGACCTGCCATCTGGTGGAAGTGAGGTAAATGATTTCAGGAGGAAGCAAGGAATATTTACACAAGGGTAGAAAATGTGAATGCTTACTGGAAACTTACAGTGAAATAAGTGAACTGCACAAATAGATCCTGAAATGAGGCAAATTAAGGACCACATATAGCATGCTTCAATTGTTACTTTGTGTTGCTTATGTAGTACTTTTTCAAAGAAGCCTGACATGAAATGAGATATCTTCTAATTTTAAAATTAATTTTAAAATGGTTATTAACAAGAACAACAACAATAAAACATTATTAATAAAACTGAAAATCAACTTCAGTCCAAAGACCATGATTTTCTGCTTCCTAGTTTTAAAGGGAAGACTTGCAGATTCCTTTTATTACAGTACTAATAATTCTAAGTGTTTTGATATGCATTTATTGAGTGAGATACTTGGAGTAACCAGAATTAGATTTGAGTCTTCACGTTGTTTTGTTCTTTTTATTATAATGTGAACATAGTTGAGATTTTGGACCTCGTGTTCCTCATGCAAACTCAGATTCTAAAATCTAGTTTACTGATATGAAAATACATTGAAATAATATGTATTAGGCACCAGAACAATAGGAGTATCTTAGCAAATTTACTTCCTTACGTCACATAGTTTTTTCTAAAAATTCTGTCACAAAAATAAGATATTTAAAGGGAAAAAAGGAACAACAAAGACATGTGGACAAAAACTGAGAAAAGTATTTGCTCTTAAATATATGTTTACATGCTACAAGCAAAAGTATGTTAACATCAAAGAGGAATGCCTGTCAATTGATACTTGTGAATAAACAGGTTAACATTATTTGTAAAGGCTCTGTGAAGAGATAGTCTATAAACAATAGAGCAATCAGCATGAACAGTGCAGTACAGAACTTGAGATGTAAAAGAAAAAAAACAAAACTGAAGGGAGCGAGACTACATTGTCTTTCTTGATAATTTCTGATACTTATTTCTTAAGTGTTATCATCTGAGAATCAAGATTTTCATGTAAATTTATCTTATATCCGTGATTATCTATTTCTACTTTAATAAAATCAGCCATATTTGATTCCAAACGCTCGGGAAATTTTAAGGAAAGCTTTGCAGAGCAAAGCAGTATCATAAGCAGGATGGCAATCACAATATTTTTTAAATTGGGTTCAGGGGGGCCATTTATTCCATCTGTTATTTCAACTAAACTGCATTTCTGCCTTGAAAGTGTTTCATGAGACTCTAGTGAATGAGGAACATTTGTGATTCATTTTAGTACCAGAATATTCCAGAATAATTGGCTTTTAGTGGAGAGCTGCCATCATGAGCCAAGTTTTAAAATATGCTATTTTGCAGAATTTTGTGGCCATGGAGGGATACTTTAAAAAGATATTATATTGGCATGTGCTACTACTAAAATGTGATTTTACAGTTATTAGCCAGAAAAGGATCCTTTTAGGATACAATATATATAACAGCACAGCCCTGGACAGAGAGATTTCTCCTATATTTTGTCCACTACAGAGACATTAAACTATGGCTTTGTACATATGTGACGTCTCCAAAATGGCATAATTAAGCTTTTAAAATAATTAGTCTAAAATTAATTTAATGTTGTTGTTGTTGTTGTTTTTCCATTATGGAAACAAGGTAAGTGATGACTATTCCATGACAAAAGTCATGACCATCATATTTACATGGCCAAAATAATTAAATGTACTATATATTAGGATTAAAAAATGGAAGAAAAGATAGAGTTTTTAGTTAATTTAGAATGAATTATCAATGTGTATTCCTAATCAGGGGACTACATTGGTAAGAAAATTAAGTAAATAATTATTGAGTACTGATTAATTTCCAAAAATGTAGAGATGCATTTTTTAAAGAATATAAAGTGATGATATACAAGTTAATCACTACACAAATTAAAAAAAAGTGTTTACATTATTTATTTGCTTGTTTGTTTTTACTGATGATGTTTGTCTCAAGTGCCTTATTATTTAACTAACTGAAAAGTTAGACCTGGATGGGGAAACAGATTTCGTTTTCAGAATTTATTCAAAATAGATAAGAAACAAACAATAAAAATCACACTATGACAAGTACTGTGGTAAAGATTTTCCCAAGGTGTGTGGGAACACAGAGACATAATTAGAATAAATAAGTTGATACGGAGAAATAATGAAAGGAAAATGTTTCTGGAGTATTTAACATCTAAGCTAGAATTTGAAGATCATCAGATTATCAGGGGGTTTATTGGAATAGAATGGAGCTAGAAAGATTTTTCAGAATTCACTGAAATACATGGCTTAACATTTTCTAACAGATAGAAGAATAAACAAAGAATAAATCATTCGTATACTAACAAGTAAAAAGGCCATAGACAAAACAGCCTAGCCCACTTAAATACTTACAAGTAGCTCTGCAATACTGACAAAATTTAGAGGAAAACATCAGAATAAGACATGACCCTGAGAGAGTAAACTTTTTATGAAAGGGGTTTGGATATTCCATCAAAAGATTATTGAAATAATTAAATGTTTAAATATTTATATATTTTATACATTAGCAGTACTGAGGATTGTCTGAGAAAGACAGATCTGGATAATAATGATAATTTAGACTATTGCAGTAATATTGGAGAGATTTTTATGAAATTTTGATTGGTAGCAGGAATAAAGAGATTCCACAATAGTTAAAAAAAAAAAAAAGATAATATAACTCAATGATCAGTTAGGTATAAAAGCTGAGAGAAAAGGAGCCTAGAATGTTTTTGAGATATAAATATGTACAACAAGAAGAATAGAGCTTGCACCATAGAAGAAAATTCAAGATTTGGAGCCAGTGTGAGGCTAATTCTAAAAACGCTAAATTTGAAATACCTTTCTGAAACTTGGGAGAATGTCTAGGTTTTGTTTTCAGTTATTACTACATGAGAGGAGCTATGCTAGGTGTTGAGACTCTTCATTTTTAATGTTATGTAGTGCCAATTAAAGCAAAAATTTGCATACTAGTTTTACATGATGAATATATAATAGGAGAAAGAAAAATCCTCTCTCACCAAGCCCAATATTAATGTGAAGAATAGAGGAAAACCACCTGAGGAAGAAGAAACTAAGACTGCGAGTGAGAAGAATAAAAAATAGGAAGTTATGCTATCATGGGATAAACATATAATTCATCATTCAAACTGTTACATTTTTTAGAGTTAAATGGGTTATTATTAATAATTATACCAGGGCAGAAGATGCAAACCCAATCTGCCCTCATCAAAAGGAGAATGCCTGGTCAACCTAATTGTCTTGGAAGCCAAGAGACAAGAGACTTACATGAGGAAAGCTATAATCATTAGTTCAAAATGCTAAAGAGATTTCAGGGGACTTAAAGATTGGAAAATTTTCATTTGTTCACTTACAGACATTAAGAGATATATTAGTTTTCTAGGCCTGTCACTACAAATCAACAGAGACCTAGTTGTTTAAACAACAGAAGTTTGTTTTTATCCAGATCTGGAGTCTAGAAGTCTGAGATCAAAGTATGAGCAAAGGTGTTTTTTGTTTGTTTGTTTTTCCTGAGGCCTTGCTTCTTGACCATCTTCTTTCTGTCCTCACGTTATCTTCCTTCTGTATATGTCTGTGACCTGATCTCTTCTTCTTACAGTATTAGTCATACTGGGTAAGAGCCCACCCTAATGACCTCATGTAACTGAATTACCTATTTAAAGACCTTATTTTCAAATACAGCTGCATTCCATTCCAAGGTGTGGGTTAGAATTTCAGCTTATGAATTTGAGAGAGGGAGACACAATTCAGACCACAATAATAAATAAATGTAATAAAATAGAGTTTGATGAATTAATAAGGTAAATTGCATTGTGCTTACTGTTGTTCAATGATACAGATTAGTAACTGTACATACTGAATGCAAACTACTTTTTGGACAAGATTTAATTAATATTAGGAAAGTAAGATGGAAGAGATGTATAAGTTCAAGGGAGGAAAACCGCTTACATAGACACACATCTTGGGCATCCTTTCTTAGCTGTAGATGGATACTCTCATAACTGAGGATGAAGTGACAAGTGGCATATCACTGTACCTGGCTTCCTGAGTGGCTAAGTAGAGGTCAGTGATACAACCAGGAAGCAAGAGGCAGGTAGACTTCTATAGAAAAATGTTAACCTATAGGAAATAGAATATGGGTGTAAATAAGGTTGATAAATTCCATATTATTTCATTTTTCCTGGATGATCCTACTGATTCCTCATTTTTCTCATTCTGTTGAATAAGTCTCATGTGCCCAGGGAAGAAGGTCCCTTAGAAAGCAACTATTAGATTAATTGTACTATCACCATGTATTCTTTAAAAGCAATTTTCAAAGGTAAAAACACCTTACAATATCTTATTTAACTAATACGGGCCATTGAGATTTCTTGCTATCATTGTTATTTTAATAAAACTGCAATTGTGTTTTTGTACATCAATATTTTTGCACATTTTAAGAAATTTGCTTAACATATTTTACAATGAAAAACTCCTTGTCAATTTCTTAATAAATGAAATTTTTTATCAACTTTTGTTTTTACTTTTTTAAATTTTATTTATTTATTTATTTTATTAGTTGGAGGCTAATTACTTCACAACCTTTCAGTGGGTTTTGTCATACATTGATATGAATCAGCCATAGAGTTACACGTATTCCCCATCCCCATCCTCTGCCCCCCTACCTCCCTCTCCACCCGATTCCTCTGGGTCTTCCCAGTGCACCAGGCCCGAGCACTTGTCTCATGTATCCCACCTGGGCTGGTGATCTGTTTCACCACAGATAATATACATGCTGTTCTTTTGAAACATCCCACCTTCACCTTCTCCCACAGAGTTCAAAAGCCTGTTCTGTACTTCTGTGTCTCTTTTTCTGTTTTGCATATAGGGTTATCATTACCATCTTTCTAAATTCCATATATATGTGTTAGTATACTGTAATGTTCTTTATCTTTCTGGCTTACTTCACTCTGTATAATGGGCTCCAGTTTCATCCATCTCATTAGAACTGATTCAAATGAATTCTTTTTAACAGCTGAGTAATATTCCATAGTGTATATGTACCACAGCTTCCTTATCCATTCATCTGCTGATGGGCATCTAGGTTGCTTCCATGTCCTGGCTATTATAAACAGTGCTGCGATGAACATTGGGGTGCATGTGTCTCTTTCAGATCTGGTTTCCTCAGTGTGCATGCCCAGTAGTGGTATTGCTGGGTCATATGGCAGTTCTATTTCCAGTTTTTTAAGAAATCTCCACACTGTTTTCCATAATGGCTGTACTAGTTTGCATTCCCACCAACAGTGTAAGAGGGTTCCCGTTTCTCCACATCCTCTCCAGCATTTATTGCTTGTAGACTTTTGGATAGCAGCCATCCTGACTGGCGTGTAATGGTACCTCACTGTGGTTTTGATTTGCATTTCTCTGATAATGAGTGATGTTGAGCATCTTTTCATGTGTTTATTAGCCATCTGTATGTCTTCTTTGGAGAAATGTCTGTTTAGTTCTTTGGCCCATTTTTTGATTGAGTCTTCAATAGTTTTTTACTCTTTTATTATTTTTCTAAATTTTTATATTGCCTGATTCTTAAGAGAACTTTTTTTTTTTTGTTTTAGGTAAAATTCACTACTTTAAAGTATAAAGCTTAAATATATTGATAACAATTTTTATATTTTAATACAGAGATATTTAGATTTTACCAATACATGATGATTTTTACATGCACAAAAATAGTTAAAGTTTATTCTTGAAAATTATTTCCATTTACACATGACCAAGGGAGCCTTTCTCCCATGGCTCAGCAGTAAAGAATCCACCTGCAAGTCAGGAGTCACAGGAGACACAGGTTCCATCCCTGGGTTGGAAACATCCCCTGAAGGAGAACATGGCAACCAACTCCAGTATTCTTGCCTGGAGAAACCCTGGACAGAGGAGCATGGTAGAGCATAGTCCATATGGTCACAGAGTCAGACATGAGTGAAGCAACTTAAGTGTGCACACACACATGACCGAAGAAGTTAACAGCTATGTAATGCAAACATTTAATCATTTATCAGAGTAAACTTCCATGAAAAAGTCCTACATATATTGTCTATTATTGAGATAAATCATTTATATATATTTTTTATTGTTGTTTGACTATTGAAATCAACAGACAAAGAGTTAATTTTCTTTTGGAAGATGTTAGTGTGTATTCACACTGAAGTGGTAAATTAAATAGTTTGGTTCATTACTGAAAAGGAAAATAGTAATCATACTTTCATAAACTCATACTTTATATCATTTTGTTAGTTTTGTGTTGTGATAACAAATTATCACAAGTTTAAGGGCTTAAGTCCAGACTGTCCTGTAAATCTCAGCAACTCAAAAGTCCCAAATCTCACCATCTAAGTTAATAAAGTAGATATAGGTGAGGTTCTGTATGCAATGATTTAATGGCTGGGGGGAATCCTTTATGTCTTTGAACCTGTGAAAATCAAGCTAAAAACAATGTACTCTCAAAATACAGTTGGTGGGACAATCACAGGATATCAGTTTTAGACACTTTCATTTGTAAACAAAAGATCATGGAAGGAAAAAGGAATTATTAGTTTCAATCAGTTTCAAAATTAATGTAAAATAAACAGCATTATGTTCTAAGACTTGAGAATTACTCTGTCCCCTGGGATCAGTGGTAGTAGTTTAGTCGCTAAGTGGTGTCCCACTCTTGCAAACCCTCGGGCTGTAGCCCACCAGGCTCCTCCGTCCATGGGATTTCCAAGGCAAGAATACTGTGGTGGGTTGCCGTTTCCTTCTCCAGGGAATCTTCCCACCCAGAGATCCACCTGCGTTTCCTGCATTGTAGGTGAATTTTGTACTGACTGAACTGGAGGAAAACTTCCAGGATTGCTACCCAAATCTAAGAAGTCATCCTTGTTTTCTTCATGGACACTGTGTTTTATGTGTTTAAAACTAAGTAGGTTTCATCTGCAAAGTCCTCTTTTTCTACATAATGTAACATAGTCACAGCATTATGGTGGGGGCATTGGATTGACAGGCGTTAGTTTGCCTGTTACAATCAGTTAGTAGAAAAGATTTTGAATCTAAAATTGTGAGCACTGGATAGAATGTGAATTCAGATGAACCAGGCAGCTTCTAAGTATTTACTTTTTGAGCTACAGTTTGTACTATTATTCCTGCCTCAGATATTTTCTATTCAGATTACAATATGAAATGGATGAACGGTAGAACTGAGCTATCTCAGTTTGATTGGAATTTAGATTGTTAACAAGTTAAATGAATCTTGATGATTTAACTCAAAATCATTAAACACAATGTGTTAAACACAAAAAAGTACTATTTACATCACTGTGAACTCAATGGCAAAAAATGTTAATTGAATAATGTGTAGTTTTTCAATTTAGAAAAGTTTAGCTTCTGTAACAATATATCTAATATTTTTCTTTAATTTAATATAATGTTTAGAATACAGTGTAGATTCAAATTGAACTGACCATGACAGAGATAATACTGTTGAATGAGCTCAGGTTCAGGGACTGCTTTTTATACTGGTGGCATGTAAATATGTGATAATAAGTCAATCATAAACATTTTAGTAAAAATTGATTTATCTTTATTCATTTTCAGAAAACATTCCTATGAAATAATCACTGGGCCAAATCATGAGTAATATTAATAAAAGCAATTATTTTTATTTCATTAAGCAATTCTGGAGTTAAAGCTATTTCAGTATTTTAAAAATTTAACTTCATGTTCTCTTGGGTTGAATAATATGTTATAGACATATATTTCTCAGAGAATATATATTTTTTCCACACTCATGTACTATCTTTCAAGGAAATAATCTTTAAAAGTAAATCAAAAGAAAAAAATATTCTTAGTTTTTCATAGAATCTAGCTACTAACATTTTGACAAAGCTCTACTTTCAAATATGTGTCAACCAGATAATTTATACATAATGTCGGACTTTCACTACTCCATTGATAGTCTCCTTAATATGTGTATTGAAATTATCAATTTCTATGACTAATTTATTTTAATGTACTGAATTCTATCATCAATGAAAGGATCCCTATCAATTTTATTTTACATATTCAAAGATGTTTTTGAAGAAAAAACACATTTAAAAAAACAGATAAATTTTATATTTTTGATATGGTTATTTTTGTATTTTTATTAAGTTAAAACATAAATTTCAGTTTTTAAGCAAATTATATTTATTAAATTCACTCATTTTCAATTTTGTGTGGTTAAGACAAATTTTGATGAGCTAAAAAACTTTTCTAGGACTTTTGATCTAGCCAGAATAAAGTAACAGGGACTATATTTAACACACACTATGTGGAAATTAGAACACTGGACAAAATATGTAAAGAGATGTTTCTCAACACAGAATAATGCTCTCTGGGAGAAAGGGGACCAACAAGAAGGCCTGCTATTGACTCAATGACTATAAAAATTTTGGAGCAGCAACATAGAGAGCAAGACCACAACAAAGCTTAACTGAGCAGATAAATGTCATAGTACAGTGAAGCCTAGGTCAGAATTTGCAGGGTGCAGTGTTGGATAAAAGAGGCAGTAAGGGAACAGAGAGAGAGAAAAAGAGAGAGAGAAAGTTTGCATCTCAGAGGTCTGCAGAAATGTCCCCTCAAATTTTTGGCTGTTACTGATCTACACATGTAGGAAAGCAACCACCTGAAGTCAAAGAGAGCATTACTAGAAAGAAATAGCAGAAATATCCCTGGTGCTCACAAAGGGAATAATTTAGTTGCAACAAGCCAGGTGGAAAGACCTCAAAATACCTGAGCACCATAAAGAGTTCTGAGAATATTTCCTCTGAGAATATTCCCTAGTCTACAGGTTGTTCTGGACAAATCATGTTTAAAAGTAAGTGTCAAAAGATTTACAATGATTCTAAATAAATCTGACTGTTCCTGAGAACAATAAAAGCCAGCATTATTTAAAGGTTAACAAAAATAAAAACAAAAAAAAATACTAGCTTCTGACAACATAAAATTCAAAATGTTGTGCTCATAATTTAAAAATTAGCTAGTGTGCAAAAAATATATAAAACTACAAAATTAAACCTGTAACATGGAGAAAATTTCATCAATAGAAACATATTTAAATGACAGAAATATTAGAATTATCTGACAAGGGTGTTAAAGCTGCTACAATAATTATATTTCATGGATTTAAGGTAAAAGAGAAGACATGATCATGATGAAAAGAGATGTGTGTGTTTGTGTGTCTTCAGTCACTCAGTCATGTCTGACTCTTTGGAATCCCATGGACTGTAGACTACCAGGCTCTTCTGTCCAGGGGATTATCCCAGCAAAAATACTGGAATTGGTTGCCAGTTCCTTCTCCCTAGGATCTTCCTGACCTGATGGTAGAACCCGCGTCTCTTGCATCTCCTGCATTGGCAGGTGGATTCTTGACCACTGTGCCACCTGGGAAGTCTGAGAAGAAATGAAAAAGACCCAATGGGACTTCTAGAGATGAAATACATATCTGAAATTTAAAAAAATCAATGACTAAATTTTACATATAATTAGACATTGCAGAATGAAAGATTCAGTGAAACTGAAGTCATAGCCCTAGAGTACATCCAAAATAAAAAAGGAAGAGAAGAAAACTTTTGAATATTAAATTTGGGAAAACTGGCATTAGAATAAAATCTTCATCTTTCTGGCACTTTCAGAGCCTTAAATAATTATCTTTTATAAAAATATATTAAATTCAGAATAGGTGATATAATCAAATAAAACACTTCATTGAGTCACTTTATTGTCCATTTGAATTAATTTAAAAGTAGAAAATCTCATGAAATTATTGATGCCTTATGTTTATTAAAATGTATGTTTATCATTGAGAGCATATTAAGCTACATTTATCAGAACTTCAATATTAGACTGAAGTTAATTTCAGAAAGTCAATAATAAAACTAATAGTGACTAAAATGTCTTTTCTCTTAGCCATTAAAAATGGCAGAAACATATCCAGAGAAAATTAAAAGTCAGATAAATATTAACATCCATGTTGATGGCCCATATTTATTTTAAGCATACATTATTATAAAATTGATTAATATAATATTTCCTGCTGTGAACCCAGTTTAGTGAGACATATTAGCTATTTTGAAGAATAAAATTAAAATAAAGTTATAAATTGAAACATTACTTTCATGTGGCCCTGTTCTTTAATTACACTGATTTGGTTCACATAGAACAGTTATTCACAGATTAATTCTAATATGAGATTTTATACTCTACATTTAGCATAAGAACTCACAGTATGAAATTTATTCCTTAATTAAGTATCAAATGTTATGGATGACTCTTAAAGATGATGTTTTCAACACATGAGTTTACATATTATTCTCCTTGAAACTCTATTAAAAGCACCATGGAGATGAATAAAATATATATGTATAAGACAAAAAATGGTAGTATAAGAGATCTATAAGAGTATATATATGAGAGATCTATAAGAGTATATGAACTCTATTAACCAACTTACTATAAACCTGATGAGACTGTTTTATTTCCAAAGAGGATAAAGTAGCTTACAGTACACAATACATTCTACTGAAAAAAATTGTGGAAAAGTGAGTATAATATAAAAGCATTTAATCAACAGGTATTAAGGAAGTATGGAAGCAACAAAAACTAAAGGGGATAATACCACTTATGACAGAATAATTTTGAAGTGGTAAATATACCTTTGCCAAGATCTAAGGATGTATTAGGCAGGAGACTGGAAACCTCAGTGAAAAATCTCTTAGAAATAAAGAAAATTTCACTGAAGAGGGAAAGATTTGCGTTCACAGCCTGCCAGGCAGACATCAGCATTTGCCAGTGAATACATTAGGTTTTATTCATAAAATTGCCACAATAGCATGATCTGAATGACTCTTCCCCAACAAAAACATACAAGATGGCCAATAGGCACATGAAAAGATGTTTAACATCACTAATTATTATTGAAATGCAAGTCAAAACCACAATATCACCTCACATCTTTCAGAGTCTGTCTTATTAAAAAGACAACTAATAAGAAGCACTGAAGAAGATGTGGAGGAAAAAAAAAAACCACTTGTGAAAATGTAACCTGGTGAAACCACTATGGAAAACAGTTTGGAGACTCTCAAAAAATTAAGAATAACACTACTATCACATACAATCCAATGATTCCACTTCTGGGTGGTGAGCTGAAGAATATAAAATTATTAATTCAAAAAGAGGTATGCAACCCTATGTTCATTGCAGCATTATTTATAATAGTCAAATCATAGAAACAACTTAAGTTCCCTTTGGCAGAAAAATGGATAAAGAAGATTATGTGAAGATTTTATACACACACACACACACACACACACACACACACACACAATGGAATACTGCTTAGCCAAGAAAAGATAAATTGTGCAACCGGCAACAATATGGATGGACCTTGAGGACATTATATTAAATGAAGTTAGTCAGGCAGAGAAAAACAAACTATATGATATCACTCATGCAAAAAATATTAAAATAAGTAAATGAATAAGCTAACCAGCCAAACCAAACAAAAACAAACACATAGCTACAGAGAACAGAATAGAGGTTAGCAGAGTGAAAGGAGGAGTCAACAGTATAGTCACAAAAAGAAATGATTTTGGTGGTGAGCATAACATACTGTAAACAGAAATTGAAATATAATGTAGAAGTCAAATAAATGATGCCATAAATCAATGTTATCTCAAAAGAAAAGAAAAAAGAAAGATACCACTTTAAAGGACTGTTACCTACTAAACACTCATTCACTGTTGGAGAAATGCAAAATATTAGAGACACAGGAAAATAATTCATCAAATTTTTACATAAATATATTCTACTAATCATCCAGCAATTCAACTTCTATGTATCTGCACAATATAAACAAGCAAACAAACAAACAAACAAAAACAAAAACAAAAAAAACATATATTCTTACAAAGCCCATAGGCCAAGAATGACTCTAACCCAGAAGCACCCAATTTGCACCAAGTGATGAATAGACTAACAAAAAGTAATATATACATACAATTGGATACTTCTTAGGCAAATAGTGAATGAAGTATATTAAGCAGAAAATATAAATCCCCAAAACGGTGTGCTAGAAAATAGAATCAAGACAAAAAATACTAATACAGTATAATATCATATGTATGAAATGTCATCTTTGCACATCATTAGTTGTCTAGGTTAAGAATGAGGGATGAAAAGAAACATAAGGGAATTTCAACAGTGATGAGATGTTGTAAAATTTGATTATAGTAGTGTTTTATGACTCTCTCAAATTGTCAACATTTGTTGGATCATGGAGAAAGCAAAGGGTTTCCAGAAAAATATTTACTTCTGCTTCATTGACTACACTAAAGCCATTGACAGTTCATCATAATAAATTGTGTAAACTTCTTGAAGAGATGGGAATACCAGACCACCTTACCTGTCTCCTGAGAAACCTGTATTTGAGTCAAGAAGAAATAGTTATAATAGAACCAGACATGGAACAACTGACTGCTTCCAAATTGGGAAAGTAGTATGACAAGGCTGTATATTGTCACCTTGCTTATTTGTTTTCTGTGCAGAATTCATCATGTGAAATGCCAGACTGGATGAACCACAAACTGGAATCTAGAGTTGCTGGGAGAAATATCAACAACCTCAGATATATGGATGACACCACTCTAATGGCAGAAAGTGAAGAGGAACTAAAGAGGTTCTTGATGGAGATTAAAGAGGAGAGTGAAAAAGCTCTCAATGTTGGTTTGAAATTCAACATAAAAAACAAAGATCATGGCATCCAGTCCCATCATGTCATAGCAAATAAAAGGGAAGAAGTGGAAGCAGTAACAGATTTTCTTTCCTAGAGCTCCAAAATCACTGTGGACAGTGACAACAGTCATGAAATTAAAAATGCTTGCTCTTTGGAAGGAA
Source organism: Muntiacus reevesi (assembly GCF_963930625.1). Lineage (NCBI taxonomy): Eukaryota > Metazoa > Chordata > Mammalia > Artiodactyla > Cervidae > Muntiacus > Muntiacus reevesi. Next base: position 35,654,817 of record NC_089270.1, on the reverse strand, counting down.
AACTATGACAAACTTCGACAGTGTTTTTAAAAACAAAGACATTACTTTGTTGAAAAAGGTCCATAGTCAAAGTTATGGTTTCTCTAGTAGTAATGTATGAATATGAGAATTGGACCATAAAGAGGGCTGAGCCCTGAAGAATCAATTATGGTGCTGGAGAAGACTCTGGAGAGTCTCTTGGACAGCAAGGAGATCAAACTAGTCAATCCTAAAGGAAATAAATCCTGATTATTCATTGGAAGGACTGATGCTGAAGCTGAAGCTTCAATACTTTGGCCACCTGATGCAAAGAGCTGACACATTGGAAAAGACCCTGATGCTGGAACAGACTGAAGGCAAAGGAGAAGGGATTGGCAGATGAGATGGTTAGATAGTATCACCAAGTCAATGGACGTGAATTTGAACAATTTTCAGGAGACAGTGGGGTACAGAAGTGTCTGGCATGCTGCAATCCATGAGGTTGCTAGAAGTCAGACATGACTTAGGGGCTGAACAACAACACTACAAAGTCTCTAAGGGTTTTGCATTTACCAAAATTCAGTTATGGTATGTGAAAGTACCTCACAAAAGCTTTATGAAAATAGTACAAGTTCTATTATGTACATGTATTCCAATGAAGGTGCTACTTGTTCAAAATAAATCTCAGAAAAAAAAAAAAAAATAAATAAATAAATCTCAGTATGTGTGGTTGTTAAATTAGGTATTTTTCTCTATTGCAGAGGCATAAAATCAGCATCAACATGATTATAATGTAATAATGATGATTGCAAACAATATGTATTTACTTACTATGTGATGGGCACATTAAATTCTTAAAGAGTCATGAAAAACATGCTATCATCATATTCATTTTACAGATAAAACTGAGTTACCAAACTACTAATTTATTCATCCAAAGGTGCAGAGCAACAAGTTGCAGAGCTGGCATGTGGACCTAGTGACCCTGTCTCTAGGGTCTCTGCTCTAGTCTACACTACACTAAACTATTTTGTTCGTTATCCAATGATGGTTTATCAACAATAATGTAGAAAAGAAGCCAAATGGCACAATATTTAGAGAGATATAAAAATTATCAATAAAGGAATATTTATTAATCATAGTGAAATAAATTAAAAAAGGTCAGACATACAATTACAGCAGAAAGCTCAATATACAATCCTTTGAGGCTTTATTTTTCTTACCACCTGGCAAGTTGAGTATACAAAATACATAAGAGAAGAAGTGGGCAGCCCTGTGAGGGAACTTTATCTTATTATGAAGACTGAGTTCTACTACTCATAATGTATTCCAATATCACTTTTATCATTCATAGTCAGTGAAACAACTTTTCTGTAAGTAAAGTTTAACTTTGTAATACCCTGCTATGCAGTTGATAGCCCACATAAACCTTAACCTTGAAAGAAATACATAGCAAAGAGAATTGAAAATATACTGTTGAGAACCTATCTGCTATTTAAGATGAGAGCATAGTCTATAAATATAAGAAATAATTGCAATAGATGCAATATCATAGCTCTCACATGCCTCCATACATTATGAATATTAGCTGTAGGTTTTTAAAATGTACATTGCTTTTGGAAATTTAACTGTAGGAAAGTTACTGTTCTTTGAACTTATGGTAAAAATATTCACCAAGTTTTTGATGTGAAGTTTTATACAGGATGAGATAAAGTTTGTATCATTAAAAAATGATTTCAGTATTGCTTCTGTTTTATTAAATTGCATTTATAGCACAAGATTCCAAAGCAAGTAAATATGATGATGAGAAACGAAGAATATATGTATCCAACAAATTAACACTTCACTCTTTAGTTCACAAATATTCAATAAAAGCTTAATTTATTTTAAAATGTCTCTACTCCTTTACTCACTCATGTGAAAATACATTGAATTATACACTTAAGGTCTTGACAACCAGCAATAAACTAGATTTTTAAACAATGCTTTCCAGAAACAAACACAAATAAAACTATTTGAAAACAATAGAGAATTAACTATTAACTTTTTCTAGAGAAAAAACTCTAGAGAATTAAAGTAATTTATATTTAAGCAAAATAACAATATCAGTTGTGAAAAGTAAATGACTACTTCCAGAATATAAATTTTCTTTTTAAAAATGTTTGTTCAGAAAAACAGTTGACATTGTTATCAATTTATGAGCCTTCGGTCGAGAGTTTTCAAAATAACATTGCATCCAAGGAAACATTAAATAGGAAGATATATCAGAAATGCTATGCAGTCATAAATTTATTTTAGAATTGGTGTTTTTTATCATACTCACCAGGCAGAAAGAAAGCTTTAAAGTTTTACTTTGACACTATCACTATTAAAGGCCAAACTATAAATTCTAAATAATTGTCTTCAAAGTTCCAAGCTCACAAACATTTTCCAAGCTTCATACATCAATATTCTCTGTCTGTCAGTTTTGTAGTGTACAATATTTGCATTATCACATTCTCTTTTGCATTTTCCCTTCCGTAGTTTTTATTTATCTCTCAACCTCTCATTTTATTAGAGCATTTAGTTCAGTATGTTGAAACCTATAGCTTCTATTTCCTTTTAAAATGTTATAACAAATATGTTTATCCAAGTACTCCAGTATCTATTACATTGAAAACTCAATCTCTCAATGCTTTAGGCAAATCATTTTATAGTAGAATTCCTAAAACAGGTAAAGATTTAATTTTTGTAAAACATGGATGTAGTATGTCCAGGGCCCCAGGTTACACAATTATAGCAGGCCTCTCACATTGGAGTTGACATAGCTAGTGGCCTCACAGCACTATAATCCAGAGATTTCTTGACTTTTAGGCTGTTACATAATTTTCTTCCACCTTCCTCAACTCTTTCTAGAAAATAAATTCATAGCTTAAGTACAATATAAACATATTTTCACTTAATCATACTAATCACACAAGGAAAGAGGACGATTAACACAAGAGGAAAAACAAAACAAACTGCCTCAAGTACATTAAAATATGCTCAATACATAACATAATATTATTTGCTCTCCAACATACCACTCATTTTCCTTATAGGGCTTAAAGTGTTCTTCACATAGTTGAGTATGTAGCCTTTTTGTGATTAAGAGAAGTATTTCTGAATTTTTATTACATAGATGCTACAAAGAAAATGCTGTATCATAAAATAGAGTACTAAAGGGTCAAGCCTGAAAAAAATAAATAAGTTAATATTTCACTGAATTATTGGCTCAGAGCCCTGTTTTAACATAAAATTTGCTAACAAGTTGATGTTTTTCTCATAAGTTGGCTGCACAATTTGTACATATATATGTTCAGTTCAGTTCAGTGGTTCAGCCGATTTTTTGCGACCCAGTGGACTGCAGCACACCAGGCCTCCCTGTCCATCACAAACTCAGCTTACTCAGACTCATGTCCATTGAGTCGGTGATGCCATCCAACCATCTCATACACTGATGTCCCCTTCTCCTCCCGCCTTCAATCTTTCTCAGCATCAGGGTCTTTTAAAATGAGAACACTCTTTGCATCAGTGGGCCAATGTACTAGAGTTTCAGCTTCAGCATAATTCCTTCCAATGGATATTCAGAACTGATTTCCTTTAGGATGGACTGATTGGATCTCCTCACAGTCCAAGTGACTTTCAAGAGTCTTCTCTAGCACCGCTTTTAAAAGCATCAGTTCTTGGGCACTCAGCCTTCTTTATGGTCCACCTCTCACATCTGTACCTAACTACTGGATAAACCATAGTTTTGACTATGTGGACCATTGTCGGCAAAGTAATATCTCTGATTTTTAACATGCTGTCTAGATTGGTCATAACTTTTCTTTCAAGGAGCAAGCATCTTTTAATTTCATGGCTGCAGTCACCATCTGCAGTGATTTTGGAGCCCAGAAAAATAGTTTGTCACTGTTTCCACTGTTTCCCCATCTATTTTCCATGAAGTGATGGGACCAGATGCCATGATCTTAGTTTTCTGAATGTTGAGCTTTAAGCCAACTTTTTCACTCTCATCAACAGACTCTTTAGTTTCTCTTCAATTTCTGCCATTAGAGTGGTATCATCTGCATATCTGAGGTTGTTAATATTTCTCCCATTGATCTTGATTCCAGCTTGTCATTTATCCAGCCTGGCATTTTGCATGATGTGCTCTGCATAGAAGTTAAATAAACAGGGTGACGATATACAGCCACACCATCCTCATCTAATTTGTAACCTGTCCATTGTTTCACATCTAGTTCTAACTTTTGCTTCTTTACCTGCATATGGCTTTACAAATGATAAGTAATGTGGTTTGATATTCCCATTTCTTGAAGAAATTTCCACAGTTTGTTGTGATCCGCAGAGTCAAAGGCTTTAGTGTAGTCAATGAAGCAGACATAGATTTTTTTTCTAGAATTCCCTTGCTTTCTTCATGTTCCAACGAATGTTGGCAGTTTGATCTCGGTTCCTCTGCTTCTTTACAACCCAGTTTGTACGTCTGAAAGTTCTCGATCCACCTACAGCTAAATGGTTTTGACCTTATCCTTGTTAGTATGTGAAATGAGGGCAATTGTATGGTACATTGAACATTCTTTAGCTTGCTCTTCTTTGGAGTTGGAATGAAATCTGACCTTTTCCAGTCCTGTGGCCACTACTGAATTTTCCAGATTTGCTGGCATATTTTGTGCAGTACTCAAGAGCATCATCTTTCAGGATTTTAAATATACACACTGTTTCCTTCTTTGAACTTTTTTGCTGCTGCTGCTAAGTCACTTTAATCAGGTCTGACTCTTTGCAACCCCATGGACTGTGGCTCACCAGGCTCCTCTGTCCATGTGATTCTCCAAGCAAGAATACTGGAGTGGGTTGGCATTTCTTCCTCTAGGAGATTTTCCTGACCCAGGGATCAAAACCACGTCTATTACATCTCCTGCATTGTTAGGCAGGTTCTTTACCACTGTCGCCACATGGGAAGCCTGAACTTTATTAATGCATGTCTATTTTGTGTTGTAATGAAATCAAATTTCTGTTTATAAAGCTCAGATAAAGCCTTAGATTATAACAATTATGTTCAAATAACGATGAAAATATTTTCATATTTTTTCAGTCATTTCTGGTACTATTTAACATCATAAAAATTTTTTTTCTTTAATTTCCCGCAACTTTTCTAAATTCATTAATTTTTGACTAAAAACTTTCTGTGTCTGGTTAAGTCCTTTAATTCTTTATATAAGAGGCAAAGTAAATTTAACATTTTTAACAAAGATACAGTAAGACCGTAAACATAGTATAGTATCTATCCATTTAAGAATTGTTTATTAGGAACACGACTTGTGAAAGGCACGTTGAATTCTATTACCAGATAATTTTATTTCATTAATTCCATTATTTCAAACTATAGTATACTTGTAGTGTCTGTATATTGTGTGTGTGTGTGTGTGTGTGTGTGCTCACGCTGTGATGAGCTTGGTTGCTCAGTCATGTCTGACTCTTTGCGACCCCATGAACTGTAGTCTGCCAGGCTCCTTTGTCCATGGAGATTATCCAAGCAAGAATACTGGAGTGGGTTGTCATACCCTCTTTAAGGGGTTCTTCCCAAGCCAGGGATAGAACCCTGGTCTCCTGCATTGCAGGCTGATTCTTTACCATCTGCGCCACCTGGTGGCACAGTGGGAAGTGCAAGAGACCTGGATTCTATTCCCGCGCTGAGAAGATTCACGTGGACTAGGAAACCGCAAGCCACTTCAGTGTCCTTGTCTGGAAAATTCCATGGACAAAGAAAACCTGGCAGGCTGGGGTAGCAAAGAGTCGAACACGACCGAGCACGTGCGTGCGCGCGCGCACACACACACACACACACACACACGTGTGACTGTGTGTGCATGTTTGTTTTGTTGTTCTAAGTATAGAGAAAGTAAAGAAAAATTGACTTAAAATTCAAGAAAATCTAAAAAAAAAAAAACCAGTAAATGGATAGTTAAAGGTAAAAATACCTGCTCATATAAATAGCATAAATGAAATCAAGTAAAATAAAATTGAAGGGTTTTGGCCCAACTCTATTCCCATCCTCCTTTTCATCTCATTCACAAATGAGCAGAAATGCTCTAAACATCAAAAATAGCTTAAGAGGAAAACAAACCTCAAAACTCTGATGTTTACATTCCTAATAATTCTTACACTATTTGAGAGTAAATTTTAAAATTATTTCTCATAAACTTTTGATTGTTAATCTTTGCTAATCATAAATATTATTATGGCATATTTTGCTTATGTTTCATAAATATATTTTATGAAATATACAGAGTCATCAGTAGTTCTATCCCCAAATATAATTTAAGCTCTAGGAACCGAATGAAATTAAAAAATGCTTACTCCCTGGGAGGAAATTTATGATCAACCTAGATTGCATATTAAAAAGCAGAGACATTACTTTGCCAACAAAGGTCCATCTAGTCAAGGCTATGGTTTTTCTAGTGGTCATGTATGGATGTGAGAGTTGGACTGTGAAGAAAGCTGAGCACTGAGGAACTGATGCTTTTCAACTGTGGTGTTGGAGAAGACTGTTGAGAGTCCCTTGGACTGCAAGGATATCCAACCAGTCCATCCTAAAGGAGATCAGTCCTGAGTGTCTGGGAAGTATTGGGGGCAGGAGGAGAAGAGGCGACAGAGGATGAGATGGCTGGATGGCATCACCGACTCAATGGGCATGAGTTTGAGTAAACTCCGGGAGTTGGTGATGGACAGGGAGGCCTGGACTGCCTGTGTTCATGGGGTCGCAAAGAGTCATACAAGACTGAGCAACTGAACTGAACTGAACTGAGGAACCCAAAGTAAAACAGTGATTCCCGCTGCAAGTCAGGAAATCCCTTAGGATTTAGGCTTTCACCTGATAGAAGATAATATCCTGTATCTTCCATGATTGGATCATCCTAGGGGGATTCAAACTCCAAGTCAAGTCACTCAATATTGGAATTGGAGTGAGATAACAAGAGTAATTGGCTCTTCTTTTTGTAACGCCCTTTATTGTGGCCTTGAACTCCTTCAATAATGGGCAATTTACTCTCTTGTTGATGGAAACTTCTCTACTTCAATATCAATGAGAATTTTAAATCTTTGCTTATTTTGAACTGAAGTCACACTGAAGTTTTGATCCACTCATAATAATTCTTTCCTATATGTTATCAGAGAAGAAGTTGAATATCTTAGCCAACATGCATGTATTTGTGTATTTGAAAAGAATTCCAATATCCCTTCTTTACTAAAGCATAATGAGGTTTTTTGACTTTATGAGCATATTCTGAATTTTCATCAGAATCGATCAATTCTAAATTTTGTTTCATGTCCCTGTTACAGTATGATTCCCAGAACTCTTCATATCAGATAAAATTAAATTGAAAAACCAAATTGAAGTTAGCAGTTCCAATATTTTGACTAATTAAATTGGATATTTTTCAACATTCTGATTATGTTTTGCTTATTTAAGTGTCATAGAGTTTCTAAATGCCTATGCAAATTGGCATGTGGATCAGAACAGTAATTTACAAGCCTAAGTGTGAACTTTCATTGAATCATATTTACTTCAATATAAAGTTGCTGTAGTCTTTCCTTAAAAGAAGGAAAATGTTACAAACGTGCATATAAATATGTTTATCTTGAATGCTGCCTTCCATTAAATGTGACAAGATCATTACTTCACTGAATTTTTAATCATCACATGGAGAATTGCTCAGTACATTCTGCATCTGTTAATTTCAGACAGTACAAATCACTAACTCTGCTGATATGATTTGTCTTTATCAATGTCTGCATCAATAAAAGGACAAGTTCAGTTTCAACCTCTTCTGAGGGAAAATATGTAAATTTTATCTCTTTCTCATAGTTCCTGTCAGATATTACATTTTAATGTTATTTCTCTACATTATGCAATTTAGATTTATATTCTACACATATTTCTGAAGCATAAGTTTTTAATCTACTTATGAAATTAAATTTTTTCTAGTCTTATCACAAACCAATCCTGAAACCTTGGTTTTAAAGTGTCATGAACTTGAAATATTACAAATTTATTTGGAGGCATTATGAATTTCAGTTCAGGTCAGTCACTCAGTCAGGTCCAACTCTTTGCAGGCGCATGGACTGCAGCACACCAGGCTTCTTTGTCCATCACTAACTCCCAGAGTTTGCACAAAATCATGCCCATCGAGTTGATGATGCCATCCTACCATCTCACCTTCTGTCGTCCCCTTCTTCTCCTGCCTTCAGTCTTTCCCAGGATCAGGGTCTTTTCCAATGAGTCAATTCTTTGCATCAGGTGACCAAAGCATTGGAGCTTTAGCTTCAAAATCTGTCCTTCCAATGAATACTCAGAACGGATTTCCTTTAGGATTGACTGGTTTGATATCCTTGCAGTCCAAAGGACTCTCAAGAGTCTTCTCCAACACCACAGTTCGAAAGCATCAATTCTTTGACACTCAGCTTTCTTTATGGTCCAACTCTCACAACCACACATGACTACTAGAAAAACCATAACTTTGACTAGACAGACCTTTGTTGGCAAAGTAATGCCTCTGCTTTTTAATATGCTGTCTAGGTTTGTCATAACTTTTCTCCAAGGATGAAGTGTCTTTTAATGAATCTATAATCTTACAAATATGAACAACTTGTATATCTGTAACTAAAACTTGTTCTTTACTAAATTGATGGAGGAAATGCACTACTGCTGTCCTTAGTTGCAATTAGTCAGATATGGCAGCTCTATAGTCATTGTTATCTTGGCCTCTTATCTCTCACTCAGACCAAGCCAGTAACTTTCCAACTGGTTTCCCTGCTCCAAGTGTTGCTTTAAATTAATTCATATTTTCAAAGTATAAAACCAAGCATGACATGTCCTCATTTAAAATCAATCAATAAATTCTTGTCTCCTAGAAGATACTGTCCTGGCTTTCTTGCATGCATCTGAAGTGTGACATGACCTTTTTCTTGCCCACACTCCCACTTCATCTATCAAGACTGAATAAACTGCCTTTGATTGACCCATTCTTTCTATTCCATGCTGCTAACGTGGAATACAAAGGCCATTTCTATCAGGATAATTCATCCTTTAGCCTATCTGCCTCTTAACATTTAATTTCGATATTGTCATCTATTAACTATCTATGCATATATATGTGTGTGTATATGTGTGTGCGTGTGTGTGTGTGTGTGTGTCTTCCCTGGTAACACAGTGGTAAATAACCTTCCTGCAGACTCAGGAGACACAGGAAACATGGGTTCAATCCCTGGGTCAGGAAGATCCCTTGAAGAAGGAGATGGCAACCCTCTCCTGTACTCTTGCCTGGAAAATCCTATGGACACAAGGAATTTGATAGGCTACAGTTCATGGGGTTCCAAAAGAATCAGATACAACTTAGTGACTAAACAACATAGACAGACAGTTAATTAGAAAGATAGATAGATAACTGATGCTTAACAACACAGGAGTTAGAAGTGCTGACCCCTCATGAAGTCAAAAACTAACTCAAGTATAACTTTATAGTTGGCCTTCCTTATGTGGAGTTCCATTGGTGAATTCAACAACTGTGGGTCTGGTGGTACTATAGTACTATTTAATGAAAAATAATCTAAGTGTAAATGGATCTGTGCAATTCAAACCCATGTTGTTCTAGGGTCAACTGGTATTCATATATACATATATATGTATAAATACATGCATACAAACACATATATGAAAGAGAGAGAGAGAGAAAGGGAGAATTTTCCAATAGGCACTTGACTGCTCCATAACATCTATTCTGACCTTTTTGCAATCACTCCTGTTATTAGAAACCAAAGTCTGTATTTAAAAAAATAAATCTATTCATGTCATTAGAATCTTTCAGTGGTTTCCCAATATTTTCAAGAAAATGACAAATGTACTAGAAGTTTTCTGCATAGTGTGCTCATTACCCTCTTTTCTTCTAGTTCTGTTAACTTTTACTCCCCATAACACCTTTTAAAGCCACACATGCTTCCTTTTACTTCCAAAATGCCTGGGATGAGCATTTGTTCCATTTTCCAATTAACTTCTCACTTTATACTTGTTTTGTAATGTTGTGTGATATAGCATTTGACTTGAATATATCACTATTTGTAATATTTTTGAGTGTATGCGTGCTCAGTCACTCAGTGATGTCCTACCCTTTACGATTCCACAGACTGTAGCCCAGCAAGCTGCTCTGTCCATGGGATTTCCCAGGGAAGAACACTGGAATGGGTTGCCTCCTCCAAGGGATCTTCCCAACCCAGGTATTTAACCCGCATTTCCTGCAGCTCTTGCACTGGGAGGCAGATTCTTTACCACTGAGCCACCTGGGAAGTGCCTTGTAATGTTTTGCAATATTTAATTATAATGATAAATTTTAACTAAATCTTGCCAAAAGTTAAAGAATAAGAGGGATAAGATTTGGATAAGTTCTAGATATTCTTAAAAACATATTAAGAGAGAAAGTTGAGGGGTAATAGGTAATTTAGTTCTCCACTAAAAGTAGTTCATAATTTCAGAAAAGATTACAGTGTCTGCATCATTATAATTTGACATCTAAATACCACCCAGCAATATTTCACTCTTTAACAGATATCATACAATATAGGCAACCCCTTGGTTTAATTTCATAAAGTCAATTTAAAGTTCCCCCAAACAATGAGGAAACTAAGGGAAATGTATAGTCTTAAACACCACAGTACATGATAAATAAACACATTGTTCTTTAATTATATAGGTAAGCATTGTTTAAAAATCTAAGGTTCAAATAAGAAAAATGATGCTTCTTTAAGCAGCTCATATCACAATCAAATCTATGAAGACATTGGCAAGTACAAAACTGTGAAAGAATACACTCTAAAACAAAAATTATCTTTCTGTGACTAGGATCCAGAGATTGGTATGATAGTGGCAGCATTCTGCTGTGTCCTGTTAAGAATGAAAAAAGCTTAATCAAAATTTCTTGGATAATTTTACAAGGTAATCCAATTACCTAAAGCTATATCTCCATTCATTATCAAAGCAAATGAACAACAACAGCAACTACAACAACAAAAATCACTACTTAATAATATAAAACATTTTATTTGATGTCCCTTATATTATCTTCATTTAAAGGAAACTACTATGAATAAATTTTGGAAAGAGACTACTGAATTTAAATCAAGCAACCTCAATATTCTTGTTTTACCACTATCTGGGTTTTCAGACTTCGGCAGGTCAAGTTGACTTCCATTTATGAACTAGCACCTATTGGTTCATTTTAACTGATTACATTCCCTTTTAGGCAAATTTTAAACTTCAATTTACACATGATCATTATAAATCATTATATAAATTTCAAGTAAGAGTAATATGCATTCTAACTACTAATGGATCTTTTTCATTCATATAGAAAATGATGTATCATAAATGAAATTCAATATAATGTCATTTAGACATGAGTGTTTCTGATGAAGTCTCCAGCTTATGTTATAGAAATGTGCACAGCTGTGGAAATCCATGTTTAGGAAAGACCTTGTCTTTTGAGAGATCTGCTAACACATCTGCCCAGCCTCTGTCGCTTAGAGAGACATAGTTTTCATTACGTTTGTTATTAGGAAGTTAACTAATCTTCCCTCTGACCTAGAATGCAACACTGTCTTTGTTTTCTAAGGCTCATCATGTCACAGCAGGGGGTGCATATTATCAAGATATTTATTATTGGTTATATTAACATTGGCCACTGGTTAAGATGGTGCTAGCCAGGTTTCTCCTTATTTTATTTTTCCTGTTTACGTTCTATTCATTAGAAGTGAATCACTAAGTCCAGCCTGAAATAAAGAAAAGAGCTCTGCCTGCCAAAGAGAAGAGTATCAAATAGTTTGTTGCTATTGTTCTGTTGTTAAGTTGTGTCTTCTCTTTGTGATTCCAGGGTCTCCCCTGTTCACTCTCCCGGAGTTTATTCAAATTCATGTCCATTGAGTTGGTGATGCAATCTAATCATCTCAGCCTCTGTCACCCCTCTCTCTTTTTGCCTTCAATTTTTCCCAACTTCAAGGTCTTTTTCAATGTCAGCTCTTCACATCAGGTAGCCAAAGTTGGAGCTTCATCCTCGGCAACAGTCAAATAATTTGTTAACATACGTTAAAACTGCCATCTGAATTACTATACATGGGAGGAAGAAAGGATATATTGAGCTTCTACAAACATCTATTTTCATTAGTTTTTTATTCATTAATTTTAGCTTTCGTTGTTGGATCATAATAACAATATTGATGTGGGTCTATAAAGGTGATTTCATTTATAGTCCGCTTATTTTTTTCTACATTTAGTAATTGGAATTCTTCTCTAAGGAAGAGTTATCTAATTAATTAAATCAACTGCAAATGTCCATGTAGAGTGATGGATGTCATTTTTATTTTTTTATTTCATTTTTTTTTTTTTTTGGTTTATAATGTAATAGTACTAAATTGTATCACTCAAATTGGCCCCATTTTGTCCATTAGGAGCTGAGATCTCTTTCCATTTAGCTCCTGTGTCCTTTGGGAGTGCCAATATTTATTCTCTTTCTTTGCTTTTTTCTCCTTTATCCCCCTTCTTTTAGTACTTTCTTACTTTCTGACACTATGAATTGCTCCAGGCTCATCTTATATTTTCCATTTTACAGGCTTAGAATAAATCAGATATCTAGGGAATTTGGTTCCTTTTATTAGAGAATGGTATTTTGAAACCTAGATCTGGGCACTAGGTTTGTTAAGTACTACTGAGATTCTGTACTTTTACACCTTCTCAGATGATAAAATTTGTCAATGCATGCATGAGTACTAAACAATGTAAATATACACATATCTATACACATATCTCTGTATTTTTATATCCATCATATGTTTGTCTAAATACAAATGAATTCATATGAAAATCTCTGACTTAAATCCAGCACCACAGAATTTTACCAGAGTCCATTCTAGCATTTCCCTCTCCACTTGCTTATTTATTATTTTTACCCCTGATAAAAATAAACCTACTTATTATGACTATATATAACATATATACATTTAATGTACTAATTTAAATGTAGTATAAGAAAAGAAGTTACCGGATTGCCAAGCTAGACTCATTCCTGTTAGAGAAAGTTTATCATCTAGAGTAGAGGGTGTCTTCTTCTCTATTTTTGGTAAATATGAGAAAGAATGAAAATAAATATTAAGCATCTACTAAAAAGTTATTACAAAGTCTAAAAATGACAACATGGAAATAATATATGATAACATTTTGCATGTTAAGTAGCAAAGTGAGATATTAAGTTAAAATGCTCAAAGGTCATTTTTCTTTGCAGAAGAAAGATGTAGATAATAATGTCAAACCTAAGTAAGTTTGTTATATTTTTCAGGCTAATTAATAAAAGAATAAAACAGATAATATAATTTCTGAAATGATAGCAAAAATAGTGAAAAATGACCTGCCAACCCCCAGAAGAGAAACAAACAAACAAAAAAGCAACAAAAACAAGGAAATAAGATGGTAGATAAAAACATGACGATGTGAGTAATGACCTATGGTAAATAGCTTAAAATAGTCTTTGGAAAAACAAGATTTTCAGAAAAAAATGAAAAAAGCTCAAGTTAAAGAACCCAAAATTATGTATTATAAAATACATATCTAGTATATAAGAAAATAGATTTTTTGCATTGTATAAATTCAATATATAAAAATAATTTTATCTTCATATGCATTGTCATAGCATCTAAATTCTGTAAAGACATGTTCAAATTTAAGAAACTGCTCAAACTAAGGTACTCTAAAGTCTCTGAAGATAAATTTATTTAAATATTTAGCTTTCTTTTTTGCTTATGTAGAGTGATAAATACAAATAGAGCATTAGCACATATTTATAAAAATATTAAGGGAATTAGTAATTTGTTTTACATTCTGTATGGAACTTTTCTTTTTTAAATATTAGAAGCATTTAAGATCAGTAAGAGATTGCCTTAGTATATTGAATCTGTGAAGGAATGCTGCACAGATTTGTTTCAACCTAATCTAAATTTGGAGGAACAAAAGCACTTTAATTAAAGGCTTTGCATTTACTCATCTTAGACTTCAAAGCCTCAGTACCTTCAAAAACACTGGATGCTTTCTACTAGCATGTAAAAACAACTGATGATTATAACCATAGACTCAAGTGCCAATAACTAATGCTGTTATTGTCGACTAACATTAAGAACATTATAAAAATAAGGGAGATTACTTAACAGAGAGTGTTAGTATATATCAGATCAAAATAATCGTTTTTCTTCTAATTTCCAGCACAGAAATCTTCTTAAAGTCAAATTGTGAGTTAAAAACCTTTCAAAATCCAAATATAATAGGTGTTTAAATTATATAAGCATTTGAATTATTTATTAGTGACTATGACTGCAGGTGTCTCAGATGATAAAGAATCTACCTGCAATGCAGGATACCTGGGTTCAATCCCTGGGTCAGGAAGATTCCCTGGAGAAGGGAATGGTAACCACTCCATCGGGTGGCAAAAAATCAAACATGACTGAGTGAGTAACACTTTCATGACTGCAGGCAGCCAATCTAGATATTTTTAGCTGTTCATGTTATATGAAATATATTTAGAGACAAGATAGATCTGTTGTATTGCTTCAATTCATTATACTTAGGCAAGTATGCACATGATACTTTGTTGACTATCTCAGGATAAACAGTTAACAAACTCCTTTATGTAATATATCTAATAGGTATCACATATAAGCAGAAAAATAAAAATTGCTATATTGCATACTTGGTTTAATTTAAACACAGTCATACACTGAATTTGAAGTATAATCAGCATAAAAGAATCATGTGCTAAAGATAACAACTTAAAGAAAACAATATAAATCTTTAAAATTTTGATTAGTATTATAGAAGTGCTTTGCTATATGGTAAAATAAATATGACAGTGATTCCACCTAGGTATGAATAATTATAATATGCAATTTTGGACATTGTTTCCTCAGTTTCTTAAGAAAAATATCTATATGTTGAGTTCTTAGAAATGTGGTATTTCATAATGGCTGAATATAAAAATATTAAGTATATTCCTTAGATGATTGAAAACTTAGAATAAATTATTTTCTTAAAGTATTAAAAATCTTAAACTTCAGAATCATTACATTTTGTGAACAGTAAAACACCAAGAGATTTCTTAGAATTTTCTTTGCTTATGAAGATGAAACACTAAACCATATATATATATATATATATATATATATATATATATATATATAGCTTCCCATATGGTGCTAGTGGTAAAGAAATCACCTGCCAATGCAGAAGACATAAGAGATCTGGGTTCGATCCCTGGGTCTGGAAGATACCCTTGAAGAGGACATGGCAACCCACTCCAGTGTTCTTGCCTGGAGAATCCCATAGACAAAGGAGCCTGGTGGGCTACAGTCCATAGGGTCACGAAGAGTTGCACATGACTGAAGCGACTTAGCACACACACGTGCATATATATCCATGCTATATGGATGGTGGTTTAGTTGCTAACTTGTGTCCAAGTCTTGTGACTCCATGAACTGTAGCCATAGCCATAGAATTTTCCAAGCAGAATGAGTATTAGCATATATTTATTTAAAAATTAAGGGAATTAGTGATTTGTTTTAGATTCTGTGTGGCATATATATATATATATATATATATATATATATATATATATATTACTGGACTAGGGACCTCCTCTTTCTTGTAGACTTTCAGTTGTGTTCAGAAACACTTACTTATATGTATGACACAGGATAAAAATCAAATTAATAAATAAAACAAAAATATTAATATATCCCTAGACTAATAGAAACATGTCAATTTCAATTTCCCTTTTTAAAAACATATCTAAATTTATTCAACATTTGCTTTCAATAGTTTAGTTTACAAAAAAAACCTGTCCTTTAATTGCATCATTATAAATACATGAGTTGGGATAACTATTTCAAATGAAATTGGCATTCCAAAAGTTGAAGTGAATGACAGGCAGCAAAAATTCAAATACTGACCAATATGAACAGCTAAGAAAACAGTTCCTCTAGAGGAGTTATGAAGGAGTTAGTGAATGACCATTCAACATGTTTTTAAGTTAAGGGAAAGTGGAATTTTACAAATATTTAAACATTGGAAATCTGAATTAAACTTTAAAATCAAGCTATATGTATATGTGAATCACAATAAAAAATATCAGTGTTATTATAAAAATCATAGCACTGAAAGTAATTATGCATGAAACTTATCTGTCTTGGTATCAAATTTATATTTTGCTCCTGCCACATTTCAAGCACTGTTCTATGTACCAGAAAGCAAAGAGAGAAGAAAAGACTTCCACAGATAAGCAAGCTGCAGGCTAATGAGTAAAACACACACAGAGGCAGGGTGCCTTGTGTCGTGACTAAGTAGGTCCTATTGCTATGGGAGCCAATAAGAGGGACATAGTTTTGAGCAATCAAGGGAAATTTCTAGAGGAAGTGGCATAATACAAATTAACCAGAAGCAGAGGAAATGCGAATGTTAAGCAAGTTTAAGCAAGTTGAGGGTTCATTCTATAGAGGGCAACATATAATGGAAGGTGCTTGAAATATAAAATTGAAGATAGCTGATGGTGAAAAGGGCTGGTGGCTCAGACAGTAAAGAACCGCCTGCAATACAGGAGACCTAGGTTCAATCCCTAGGTTACGAAGGTCCTCTGGAAGAAGGAAAGGCAACATTTGTCCCTGGAGAATCCCCATAAAAAGAGGAGCCTGGAGGGTTACACTCCATGGGGTCGCAAAGAGTCAGACACGACTGAGCGACTAAGAACAGTACAGCACATACCTAATCAGTAGTATGTTTAAGACAACCAGCTTTGTTTGATTATTTATTTATTTTCCATGCACCCTTATAGGGAAATATGCACAAAGGCACCTCAGGGAAAACTAAAATTTTAATTCTCTGTAGAGCTCTGGCTTCTCCATCATTCTAGGTTCAGTCAGCCACATAAAACTACTATGGACATTTCAAGAAGAAAACAATTAGATCCTGAAAATTAGAGCATTACACAACTTTCAGAAGGATGGTTAAAGTCAAAGTTAGTGAAACCTTTCACTGGTTTTTAAGAACTCTGAAGAGCAGAAATTTCTTATAGGTGCTAATCTCATATAGGTGCTAACCCAAAGTGAATGAGGCACAGGAATGCTCCCAGAAGCCATCATACAACTCAGGTCTATCCTATATCCATGGATCTCCCTGCTACCAGAGAACAATATCTTCTCTTCTACTTTTCATTAATTGTACAAGTACTGCTTATTTGTGGTCAATCTAACCTAGTTGCCCATGAACAAGAAACTCTGATAATTAAGTTCCTAGATTCTGGATAATCAAGTACCTGATTTGCTGCATGAAAATGTTAGTCACTAAGTCCTGTCCAACTCTGTGCAACTCCACATACTGTAGCCTGCAAGGCTCCTCTGTCTATGTAATTATCCAGGCAAGAATACTGGGGTGGTTTGCCATTCCCTTATTCAGGGGATCTTTCTGATCCAGGGATCAAACCAAGGTCTCCCTCACTGCAGGCAGATTCTTTACCATCTCAGCTAATAGGGAAGTCCTGCATAGTGTGTGGGATAATGCTGCTCTGTCAGTCAACAGTCCAGTGTAGCTCTATAATTCTTTCTAGTTTTCAATTTTGGTGAGTTGTGATGAATCACTGGAAGCTATCTTATGCTAAAACTAGAAACTAACCAATAAATCTTGCTTACATTTGATTTTTTTATTTCCAGAAGATTAAAAATATCTAAGGCAAATTCTGTATTTAACAACATATCAGAAGATTTAAGGTAAATATAAGGTAATCAAATTCAGCAGTAAAAATTTGTATCATAATTTTTCCATACCAGAGTATAAATTTTTTATGTTTATACATTGATAAATAATGGCATATGTAAATATATCATTAATTTGAAAAACAAAAATTAGATGGCATTGTTATTTCACAGTTATACTGCATTCTATTCAGAAAGCTCATCTTCACAAATGTGTCTCCTTTGTTACAGGTACAGTTATATAAATGGTTTTTTTTAAGCTAATATTTGGTGTCCAACACAGAGTGTCCAACATGATATCAGGGTGTCCTGATAATGGTGTCCTAATAACCAAAGATCTGAGGAATGAAGGAAAGCCATCTTCTTTATTTCAAAACAGTGAGAATACCACAACCTATATTTTCAAATATGATTACAAGAACACCTACAGATATTATATAAAAATATTCCAGCTAAATTAAAAGAATAGATAAAGTTATATTCCAAGTGGAATGTTTCAGTAATTTATGAAATCCATCTTAACTGAAACACTTTTTTAGCAATAAGGAGAAAAATATGTCACACAATAGTTTAAAGTTGTCAAGAGTGTCATGAATCAACCATTTCATCCTTAAAGTGGAATTCCAGTGCAAAATATCCTGGTAAACAATTTTCTGTCATCTGAAAAGAGAAATTAAGTGATTCATTTATGTTTAGAAATTTGACTGGTTTTACTCAGATTGAGCAACTGGACAAAGAAACATGCCACAGGTGGAGATGGGAGACTGTAATTCTGTGCACTTATTTTCCCCAGAGAACTTTATCATGAATAAGCAAGCCAGGCATTTCTCTTTGTCTTGCATTCTGTTCTCACACACTATGCCAGCCCGACTTTTGAACACATCATCTCATTGTGTAACGGAGTTATAAGACCATCTGGTGTACTGAGCGCTCCAGAAAACTATGAGATTCTGGGAAGAAGTGGTCTCTAAGTGCTTAAATAAAACATTCTCACCTAAGCTAATAACTTGACAATTGTATGTTCATCCAAATGTAGACCATTATATTTAATTTTTGACCTTAATATCTGTGTATGTGTGTATGTATACATACATGTCTATCTGTCTTTATGAGAGTTGAGACTCTCATAAATCAACTTTGTGTAACTTGTTAAGAGATTTGAATCTCAAGTGTCTAGTCCAAAAACATATATAATAATTAATAATATTATTTTCAAGAAACTCACTTCACCTCATAAACTGCTCACAATTAAGAAACTGATAATATAACTCTGAATTTCCAACCTCCAAATATCTTCTTCATGAAGTCTTCTCAATTTCAGTACATGGCAGTGTATTTTGGTCTAGTTTTTTGACCAAAACTGGAGTTTTATTTCTTTTCTTTCTCACATACTCTACATTCAATCAATGTAAACTTTCAATTTTGAAATATAACCACTTACTGAATTGTTATTTTGCTGGTTTTTTCACCATGATCTCTCGCTTGGAATAGTGCAGTTGCTTCCCAGCTTGTCTTCAAGACCTTACCCTTGCTCCTCTATAGCCTATTATTGACACAGTAGTCAGAAAAATCTCTTCCTTTCTTTATTTTGTCTTTGCTTTTTAAAAAAAATTTATTTTTCATTTATTTTTATTAATTGGAGGCTAATTACTTTATAATATTGTAGTGGTTTTTGCCATACATTGACATGAATCAGCCATAGATTTACATGTGTTCCCCATCCTGATCCCCCCTTCCAACTCCCTCCCCATCCCATTCCTCTGGGTCTTCCCAGTGCACCAGCCCTGAGCACTTGTTTCATGCATCCAACCTGGGCTGGTGATCTGTTTCACACTTGATAATATACATGTTTCAATGCTATTCTCTCAGATCATCCCACCCTCGCCTTCTGCCACAGAGTCCAAAAGTCTGTTCTATACATCAGTGTCTCTTTTTCTGTCCTGCATGTAGGGTTATCATTACCATCTTTTAAAATTCCATATGTATGCATTAGTATACTGTATTGGTGTTTATTTTTCTGGCTTACTTCACTCTGTATAATGGGCTCCAGCTTCATCCATCTCATTAGAACTGATTCAAATGTATTCTTTTTAATGACTGAGTAATATTCCATTGTATATATGTACCACAGCTTTCTTATCCATTCATCTGCTGATGGGCATCTAGGTTGCTTCCATGTCCTGGCTATTATAAACAGTACTTCGATGAACAGTGGGGGTACATGTGTCTCTTTCAGATCTGGTTTCCTCGGTGTGTATGCCCAGAAGTGGGATTGCTGGGGTCATATGGCAGTTCTATTTCCAGTTTTTTTTTTTTTTTTTAAAGAATCTCCACACTGTTCTCCATAATGACTGTACTAGTTTGCATTCCCACCAACAGTGTAAGAAGGCTCCCTTTTCTCCACACCCTCTCCAGCATTTATTCCTTGTAGACTTTTAGATAGCAGCCATTCTGACTGGCGTGTAACAGTATCTCATTGTGGTTTTGATTTGCATTTCTCTGATAATGAGTGATGTTGAACATCTTTTCATGTCTTTGTTAGCCATCTGTATGTCTTCTTTGGAGAAATGTCTGTTTAGTTCTTTGGCCTATTTTTTGATTCAGTCATTTTTTTTTCTGGAATTGAGCTGCAGGAGTTGCTTGTATATTTTTGAGATTATTCCTTTGACTGTTGCTTCGTTTGCTATTATTTTCTCCCAATCTGAGGACTGTCTTTTCACCTTGCTTATAGTTTCCTTTGTTGTGCAAAAGTTTTTAAGTTTAATTAGGTCCCATTTGTTTATTTTTGCTTTTATTTCCAATATTCTGGAAGGTGGATCATAGAGGATCTTGCTGTGATTTATGTTGGAGAGTGTTTTGCCTATGTTCTCTTCTAGGAGTTTTATAGTTTCTGGTGTTACATTTAGATCTTTAGTCCATTTTGAGTTTATTTTTGTGTATGGTGTTAAAAAGTGTTCTAGTTTCATTCTTTTACAAGTGTTTGAGCAGTTTTCCCAGCACCACTTGTTAAAGAGGTTGTCTTTTTTCCATTGTATATTCTCGCCTCCTTTGTCAAAGATAAGTTGTCCATAGGTACATGGAATTATCTCTAGGTTTTCTATTTTGTTCCATTGATCTATATTTCTGTCTTTGTGCCAGTACCATACTGTCTTGATGACTGTGGCTTTGTAGTAGAGCCTGAAGTCAGGCAGGTTGATTCCTCCAGTTCTATTCTTCTTTCTCAAGACTGCTTTGGCTATTTGAGTTTTTTTGTATTTAGGAAAAGAAGAAGTAAAACTCATTGCTTGCAGACGACATGATCCTCTACATAGAAAACTCTAAAGATGCTACAAGATAATTACTAGAGCTAATCAATAAATATAGTAAAGTTGCAGGATATAAAATTAACACAGAGACATCCCTTGCATTCCTATACACTAACAATGAGAAAACAGAAAGAGAAATTATGGAAACAATACCATTCACCATTGTAACAAAGAGAATAAAATACTTAGGAGTCTATCTATCTAAGAAACCAAAGAAAACTATAACACTGATGAAAGAAATAAAAAAGGACAAAATGATGGAGAAGTATACCGTGTTAATGGATTAGAAGAATCAATATTTTGAAAATGCGTATAATACACAAAGCAATCTATAGATTCAATGCAATCCCTATCAAGCTACCAACGGTATTTTTCACAGAACTAGAACAAATAATTTCACAGTTTGTATGGAAATACAGACAAATCTTTTTAAATGTGAGTCAGATCAAGTCACTCCAACACAGCTTTCCAAAATCTTGCCATCTTAACCAACTAAAAAGTTAATAATTACCCATAAATTAGTAAATAGCTCTATCTCCACTAACTCTCTGACCTCATCTCCTGTAACATTTCCCAAAGCTATTCTCTTCAAAGTGTAATTTCTCTGCAATCAGCCCACAAATTCTGCCCACAAAATCTATTGATCCATTTGCCTGAAATAATTCTTACACCCCTAAAATCACTGCTCAAAAACCATATCAGAGAAGTCTTTTCACATCACTCTCTATGAAGAAGTTAATTCTTATTCTCTGCCCTTCTAACTGCCTGCCTAACTGAATTTTTCTTCATAGCACTAATTATCTGATGTATCATTTACATAATCTTATTAAATTTAAGACATAATTAATTATAATAAATTACATTAGTTTATGTAGTATTAAGACAAAAAGCTCACAGTCAAACTATGACATATAGGTTTCTAATCACTTAAGTGTTTCATTTTATACTTTAAAAAAGAGGACTTATATACATATATGAATATACATATGTTTAATCATTTACTTATTCTGGTGCATATATTAATATGAATGGGTAAAGGGAATCCTAAAACTTTTTTTCTTCTTCAGAGTCATATTAATGTGACAGAAACATTATCTGATTCAGTAATTTTAATGTCTGGATTTTTCCATTCAGTGGCATATTCTGTGACATCAAGAAATTCGAAGATGTGTCATCTGAAATGTGTGCCCTTCTGTTTCTATGACTTTCTTCAAAACAGCTGACCCAATACTTATACTTCTACTCTTTTTATCTTTTTCTGGGATGATGTTTCTGAACCCAATCCTCACAGAACACTTTGTATAAGTCAGTTATTGCTGCATGGTGAACAATATCACAGTGGCATACAACACTGAAGTCCTTCAGCAATTTCAGTATTGGTAGGATGGAGACCTATATTCCTCTCATAGAGACCAGGAATGATGATGGTAGTATGCAGTGATAGTGACAAGAAAATTATTTGTTGAAAAATAATTATACTTATATAACATAAAGATAGTATTTTTAGGCTCTTTTCCTTGAGTTGGTCACATTCTCAAGTGAATGTTCTGATCTTCTCAATAATGAGTAAAGGCCTGGTTGCCAGAATTTAAGAGAGAAATGCATAATATTCCTCCAAGTCTTTATATTCAGTATACCAGTTTTCTCTTAATAATCGCATTTAGTGTGGTTCCTATATCAGTGATTGTGTCTGGTGTCCCCAGATCCAAAGATCCTCTGTTTCACTCTCTAGAAACACAGTGACAAAATACAGTGACAAAATACAGCTTTGTCATACTCCTTTCCTGATTTTAAGCCAGTCCATTGTTCCTTGTCCAGTTCTAACTGTTGCACCTGGAACTGCATATAGGTTTCTCAGGAGACCGGTAAGATGATCTGTACTCTTATTTCGTTAAGTATTTTCCATTGCTTTCTGTGATCCACATAAAGGCTTTTGCATATTCAATAGAGCAGAAATATTTTTCTGCTACTCCTTGCTTTCTCCATGATCCAATGGATGTTGGAAATTTGATCTTGGGTTCTTTTGCTCTTCGAAACACAGCTTGTACATCTGGAAGTTCTTGGTTCACATACGCTGAACCCCAGCTTGAAAGATTTTGAGTATACTCATGCTAGCATGTGAAATGAGCATGATTGCACACAATTTTATGTTCAGTAATTTAAATTTATACTGTCACTATGACAGGTTCTGAGGAACACAAAATTGTTTTTCTCTATAACCTAATTATCAATAGGATTTTTTTGGGGGGGGGCTCCAAAATCACTGCAGATGGTGACTGCAGGCATGAAATTAAAAGACACTCCTTGGAAGGAAAGTTATGACCAACCTAGACAGCATATTAAAAAGCAGAGACATTACTTTGCCAACGAAGGTCCATCTAGTCAAGGCTATGGTTTTTCCAGTGGTCATGTATGGATGTGAGAGTTGGACTGTGAAGAAAGTTGAGCACCGAAAACTTGATGCTTTTGAACTGTGGTGTTGGAGAAGACTCTTGAGAGTTCCTTGGACTGCAAGGAGATCCAACCAGTCCATCCTAAAGGAGATCAGTCCTGGGTGTTCATTGGAAGGACTGATGCTGAAGCTGAAACTCCAGTACTTTGGCCACCTCATTCAAAGAGTTGACTCATTGGAAAAGACCCTGATGCTGGGAGGGGTTGGGGGCAGGAGAAAAAGGGGACGACAGAGGATGAGATGGCTGAATGGCATCATCAACTCAATGGACATGAGTTTGAGTAAACTCCAGGAGTTGGTGATGGACTGGGAGGCCTGGCAAGCTGTGATTCACGGGATCGCAAGAAGTCAGACACGACTGAGCGACTGAACTGAATTGAACTGAATACAACATTCACTGTTACCCCCAATAAAAGGGAATATTTGCAGAGAGACACACAAACAAAATGTGAGGACAATGTGAACAGAGATAGGGAAAAGATGGCTATATATAACTTAAGGAAAGAGACCTGAAAAAATTTCCTTCACTGCTCTTAAAAGGAATCAACCCTTCTAACATCTTGATTTTGTGCTTTAGCCTCTACAAGTATTAGAAGATAAAATCACTAGTCTATGGTACTTTGTTGCTCAAACAAATCAAGACTCTTCCCGTGAATCTGTCTCTCTTACTATGTTGAAAGCTACCATCAGTTCTTGAGAAGATTGTCTCTTAACTAATCTCCAAGTTTCTGTCATTTTTCTTCTAAATATATTTCCACAGAATAGCCTTATTGTTCCTTTGAATATATGTCAAATTCTGTCACTCCTCAAAACTTTTAGAAGTTCCCCATATTTTTGTTTGTGCTCGGTTGTGTCCAACTCTTTGTGACTGCACAGACAGTAGCCTGTCAAGATCCTTTTTCCCAGCAAGAATCCTGGAATGGCTTGTCATTTCCTCCTCCAGGCGACCTTCCTGACCAGGGATTGAACCTGTATCTCCTGTGATGCCAGGCGGATTCTTAACTACTGAGCCAATTTGAAATCCCATCTTTACCATGGTAAAAAACAAAGTACTTGTTATGGATAATAAGACCATACATTATTGAGGCCTCTGTTTTCTCTCTGGCCCCATCTGTTCTTCTCTGTTCCTTCACCTATTTCTAAGCTTTGCTCCACCCAAAATGGCCTCCTTGCTTTTCCTTGAACATGTTAATCATGTGTGACTCTGGGCCTTTTACCCTTTGTTCCCTCCCCCTGGAAGGCTCACTCCTGAGATATCTGAAATGCTTCTTCATTTCACTCCCTTCAAGTGTCTGTTCAAGCATCACTCTGTCAATCAAGTCTCTGTTGATCATACTCAGTACAATAGCACCTCACTCTCTCATAATTTTCCATTTCACTCACTTAAACATATTTTTCTCCAAAGCAATTATATCTTTATGACATAATATATGATGATTTAAGCAATTCATAGACATAAAGCAATAAATTAAGACTTTCTATAGTGTTTTATCATGTTAGTTAAAAACATTATTGAATTTAAGAGGAAAAATGAGCATTTATACACTAATTTTTGGAATAAGCACTGTGAGTTCTTAGCATCTAGAAAGATGAAATAAAACCCAGATACTGTCATTTGGTTGTTCACAGTATAGCTAGAGAAGTGTTTACAAAGATGATGTCATATTATGTCTCAAGGGTAACATGGAGGATTACATAGAGAAGGTGACATCTAACATTATGAAGAATGGATAAAATGTCAGGGAGATAATGGAGAAAAGACACTCTAATCAGAGGACCAGTATGCACTAAAGCATAGAATTGTGAAAAACTGAATGTTAGCAAGCTGAGTAGTTAGTTGGTTAAGTAGTTGATTGGATAAGACAAAAAGAAGACAAGATGCTTTCTAACAGTTTTGTTCTGTCCACCTTTTTGGATCTAAAAGCTGGCAAAACGACTTGAAAACATATTTTATCTTTCCAAATAGTTACTGAAGAGCTGTACAAATAGCTTAGTAGTTTTTATTTTGTAACACTGACTGGAGTAGGTTTCTAGAATTTCACCTTCTCATCTTCCTTTGAGTATAGCAGCTATGTTTAGTTGATTTTTATTCTCCAGGGGATATCATGAATTTTCAATGAATTTATGCAAAATGCATTTAAAAATTAAAAAAAAATTATTTGAAAATTAAACTATTTATGTTTTACTACTTTACTTCATTTTTACCAAGTTCAAAAAAACTCTTTCCTTTTTCTTTTGCTAAAAATCTGTATTTTGATTTCTCTGTTCAAATCAAGTAGTCTCTTCTTTTACTCCTATTACCTATGTCAAAATAATTACATTTTCAGTATACAATTTTGGTATATTCACACTTGTCTCTGGCAGTGCTGGATAAAAATTTAAGACTGTAATACATTCATATTGAAATTAAATAACCTGTAAAATAGCATTTTCTTGAAAGAAAAACTTGCCAAAAATAATTTTTCAAACACATTACATTAAAAATTACTTAATTTCAATGAATTCTTAAGTATAAAACTGTCTAGGGAAAATTAAATTTGTTTCCTTTCTCTCTGCATCTTAATATAAAAGTAAATGACTAAAATGATATAACACAGTTCTGTTCATTGAAGCATGCCAATAAAGTGTAAATTAAATTTTGTTTTTGTTTGATTTAAACATTTGGCTTTGACTTACAATCCATAATATTTATACCTCAACATACATCTAATTTTGTCTAACTATTGTGAGTTATACACATTTGACTCTGCAAAGCTATTGAGAATTTTAATTGGCCTTATTTTAAAATATGAGAAACATATATTTATAAAACTTAAATTTTTAGTTATACAGAACTGAAACAATCACATTTGTCAAAATCACATGCTATTCTACATATTGTGTGACAGACTGCAAGAAACTGTGTTTCTCCTATTCTACTGTTTCACATGGAGTTTTAAAAAAGAATATTATCCACATTGGTATCATATAACAGAGCTATTTTGTAGCTTGTTGGGACTCCTCATTGCTTTGAAAATGGCTTCAGGGGATATAAAAAGGTACGACTGCAAGAGCAATGACAATCATAGCTGAATAGCTATCGACATTTTGGAAAGTAAATGAAAACATCCAAAAGGCAGTATTTCTAAAAGTCAAAGGATATGAAACCTCATTTGTATTAGGTTGGTGCAAGAGTAATTGCAGGTTGGTATTACTGAACTTTGTAATTTGATATTGGAATACATTCTTAAATAAACATGATAATACTATGCATAGCTTTAATGTGTATTTCTTGCTTCATGCTTTGCTAATGACTTATTAGGCTTCCCTAATGACTCAGACAGTAAAGAATCTGCCTACGATGCAGGATACTCAAGTTTGATCCCTGGGTTGGGAAGATCCACAGAGAAGGAAATGGCAACCCACTCCAGAATTGCCTGGAGTATTCCATGGACAGAGGAGCCTGACAGACTACAGCCCTTGGGGCCCCAAAGAGTTGGACATGATTTAGCAGACTAACGCTTTCACTTTTCATTGATTCATTACTTGTTGTTTATTTTATATTTATTTTATTTCTTAATTAGTTTATTTATTTTAACTGGAGGCTAATTACTTTACAATGTTGTATACTGGTTTTTGCCATATACTGACATGAATCAGCCATGGGTGTACATGTGTTCCCCATCCTGAATCCCTCTCCCGCCTTCCTCCCTATCCCATCCCTCAGGGTCATCCCAGTGCACCAGCCCTGAGCATCCTGTCTCATGCATCAAACCTGGACTAGCGATCCGTTCCACATATGATAATATACATGTTTCAATGTTATTCTCTCAAATCATCCCACCCTTGCCTTCTCTCACAGAGTCCAAAAGACTGTTCTTTAAATCTGTGTCTCTTTTGATGTCTCACATATAGGGTCATCGTTACCATCTTTCTAAGTTCCATATAGTGCAATAGTATCCTGTATTGGTGTTTTTCTTTCTGACTTACTTCACTCTGTATAATAGACTCCAGTTTCATCCACCATGTTAGAATCGATTCAAGTGCATTCATTTTCATGGCTGAGTAATAGTCCATTGTGCATATGTACCATGGCTTCCTTATCAATTCGTCTGCCAAAGGACATCTAGGTTGCTTCCATGTCCTAGCTATTTTAAAGTGTGCTGTGATGAACAATGGGGTTGTTGAACACATGCCTCTTCCAATTCTGGTTTCCTCAGTGTGTATGCCCAGCAGTGGGATTGCTGGGTCATATGCAGTTCTATTTCCAGTTTCTTAAGGAATTTCCACACTGTTCTCCATAGTGGCTGTATGAGTTTCATTCCCACCAACAATGTAAAGGGGTTCCCTTTTTCCCACACCCTTTCCAGCATTTATTGTTTGTAGATTTTTGATAGCAGTCATTCTGACCAGCATGAGATGGTACCTCATTGTGGTTTTGATTGGCATTTCTCTGATGAAGAGTGAAATTGAGCATTTTTTCATGTGTTTGTTAGCCATCTGTATGTCTTCTTTGGAGAAATGTCTGTTTAATTCTTTGGCCCATTTCTTGATTGGGCCCTTTATTTTTCTGTAATTGAGCTGCAGGAACTGCTTGTATATTTTTTAGATTAATTCTTTGTTGGTTGCTTCATTTGCTATTATTTTCTCCCATTCTGAAGGCTGTCTTTTCACCTTGCTTATATTTTCCTTCATTGTGCAAAAGTTTTTATGTTTAATTAGGTCTGATTTGTTTACTTTTTATTTTATTTCCATTACTCTGGGAGGTGGGTCATAGAGGATCCTTCTGTGATTTATGTCAGAGAGTGTTTTGCCTGTTTTCCTCTAGGCATTTTATAGTTTCACTCACACTCACCTAGAGCCAGACATCCTGGAATGTGAACTCAGGTGGGCCTTAGGAAGCATCACTATGAACAAAGCTAGTGGAGGTGATGGGATCCCAGTTGAGCTATTTAAAATTCTAAGATGATGCTGTGAAAGTGCTGCACTCAATATGCCAGCAAATTTGGAAAACTCAGCAGTGGCCACAGCATTGGAAAATGTCAGTTTTCATTCCAATACCAAAGAAAGGCAATGCCAAAGAATGCTCAAACTACTGCACAAGTGCGCTCATCTCACATGCTAGTAAAGTAATGCTCAAAATTGTCCAAGCCAGGCTTCAACAATATGTGAACCGTGAGCTTCCAGATGTTCAAGTTGGTTTTAGAAAAGGCAGAGGAACCAGAGATCAAATTGCCAACTTCTGTTGGATCATCAAAAAACCAAGAGTTCCAGAAAAACACCTATTTCTGCTTTATTGACTATGCCAAAGCCTTTGACTGTGTGGATCACAATATACTGTGGAAAATTCTGAAAGAGATGGGAATACCAGACCACCTGACCTGCCTCTTCAGAAATCTGTAGACAAATCAGGAAACAACAGTTAGAACTGGACATGGAACAACAGACTGGTTCCAAATAGGAAAAGGAGTATGTCAAGGTTGTATATTGTCACCCTGGTTATTTAACTTATATGCAGAGTAGAAACGCTTGGGTGGAAGAAGCCCAAGCTGGAATCAAGATTGTT
Organism: Muntiacus reevesi; assembly: GCF_963930625.1. Classification (NCBI taxonomy): domain Eukaryota; kingdom Metazoa; phylum Chordata; class Mammalia; order Artiodactyla; family Cervidae; genus Muntiacus; species Muntiacus reevesi. The sequence goes on along the minus strand of NC_089270.1, from coordinate 35,625,713 downwards.
GGGAGAAATATCAATAACCTCAGAAGTGCAGATGACACCACCCTTATGGCAAAGTGAAGAAGAACTAAAGAGCCACTTGATAAAGGTAAAAGAGGAGAGTGAAAAAGTTGGCATAAAGCTGAACATTCAGAAAACTAAGATTATGGCATCCAGTCCCATCATTTCATGGCAAATAGGTGGAGAAACAGTGGAAATAGTGGCTGACTTTATTTTTCTGGGCTCCAAAATCACTGTGGATGGTGATTGCAGCCGTGAAATTAAAAGACGCTTGGTCCTTGGAAGGAAAGTTGTGACCAACCCAGGCAGCATATTAAAAAGCAGAGACATTACTTCGCCAACAAAGATTTATCTAGTCATGGCTATGGTTTTTCCAGTAGTCATGTATGAATGTGACAGTTGGACTATAAAGAAAGTTGAGCAATGGAGAATTAATGCTTTTGAACTGTGGTGTTGGAGAAGACTCTTGAGAGTCCCTTGGACTGCAAGGAGATTCAACCAGTCCATCCTAAAGGAGGTCAGTCCTGGGTGTTCATTGAAGGGCCTAATGTTGAAGCTGAAACTCCAATACTTTGGCCATCTGATTGGAAGAGCTGACTCATTTGAAAAGACCCTGATGCTGGAAAAGATTGAGGGCGGGAGGAGAAGGGGATGACAGAGGATGAGATGGTTGGTTGCCATTACTGACACAATGGACATGGGTTTGGGTGGACTCCGGGAGTTGGTGATGGACAGGGAGACCTGGCGTACTACGGTTCATAGGGTCACAAAGAGTCAGACACGACTGAGTGACTGAACTGACTGACTGACTGGGAGAGAAAAAGGAGAGTCAAATGAGATAGAGGGCAGTGAAGCCAGTAATCACACTCCTAAGTAAAAATGGGTACTGAAGATTGGATTATTAAAGGTACAAAATTGATAACAAATACAAAAAATAAAGATAAAAAATCTAGAGTGGAGGTTAGGCTCTCAAAATTACAGCATTAAAAACAAAAGTCACAAGAATTATAATATATATATATATATGAAATGTGCTTTAAAAATAGGGTCTTTTATTGAAAGGTAGTATATTATTATAAAAATGAAAACTAAAGGTGAATTAATAACTTAAAAATAAAAAAATAGAAATGATAGTAATAAAATATATCTAGGAATTTCTCTGGAGCTGTTGAGGGCATTGTGGGGTCAGTTAAGTTTCAAATAGTTCCTTGTTCCAGCTTATACTTCTTCTCAAGTTATATAGGCCCCTTCCAAAATAGTCGGTGCTAACTCCAGGATTTTAATCTGTTGCACTTGTCACTTCCAAATCAGTTCCCTCTTCTTTGTTTATTTTGGCTTCCTCTGTTTGCAAATCTCCAGCATCTAATTTCCCCCCCAACACAAGGTGGGAAAGGTGGTCACTTATTTAGGCTCATTTGTTCAGTTGTTTCGTGGGGAGGGAGGAACACTGCAAACAAATATCACTGACTTGTGTGGCGAGTCCTTGCAGTGCTGGACCACGCTGGGTTTGTCCCCACTCATGGCGTGTGTGCTTTCCTTGTCTGCACTGCTCAGGCTCCAGGTTGCTCTGCAGGGTACTGTTTAAAGCAGGCCCTGGTTGCATGCACTTCCCTGTGTGTAAGCCACTCAGGTTCAGGTTCTCGGGTATTCCACAAAGGTACAGACTCAGTTGGGATTGAGTTTTGTGCCCTTCCCAGATCTGAGTAGCTCAGGTGACCAGGTGCTTGGCGAGCGCACTCTCCCCAGGTGGGCAGTGAGTCTTATCACCTCCCAGGTCCCAGCCGCTCAGTTTCCTGGGTGTGCATCAGAAAATGCATCTCAGGTGTGCCATGTGTCTCCTCTGGAGAGCCGATCTCTGATTGTGGCCCTCCTGACAGATGTCAACCGTCCAGGATCCCAGGAAGACTTGGTTAGCAACTGGAAGCCTGCTCAGAGTTTGGTATAGGATGCCTCTCTGGGGCCGAGACTGCCCCTTGCCTTCCAGTTCCTGCTGTCGCCCGCCTGCCTCTCTGCCTCTGGTGGGAGATGGGCCAGTCTGTAGCTGGCTAGCTCTTCTCTGGTATTCGCTTAGTCCTTTGTTCCGTGAGTGGGCTGGCAGTGCCGTATGTTAGTTGCTTAAGTTGAGTTATATTTGAGTTTGCCTTATGTTTGAGTTGCTGTCTCATGTTAGCTCCCTCAGATTGTCCTCAGGGCAGTCAGGCCTGGTCCTTACCCTAAGCAATGCAGCCTAGGCCTCCCTGTTCAGCCCCCGCTCGCAGCTTGTGGACTCAAGTGTCTGAGCTACTTCTCTGCTCAGAGTTGTGGTTAGGCATGTAATGTGTGTGTGTGTGTGTGTGTGTGTGTGTGTGTTTCCTCCTGGTTATGTTGCCTTCTGAGATTCCAAAACTCCCCCAAAGACTCACTGGTGAGAGCATTTCCTGGTGTTTGGAAATTTCTCCTTCACAATTCCCTCCCTGGGACAGGTATATACCCCTAACTCTTCTGTTTCTGTTTTTATCTTTTATATTTTGTCCTACCTCCTTTCAAAGACAATGGGCTGCTCTTCTGGGTGCCTGGTGTCCTCTGACAGCGTTCAGAAGTTGTTTTGTGGAATTTGCTCAGTGTTCAAATGATCTATTGACAAATTTGTGGGGGATAAAGTGCTCTCCCCAGCCTATTCCTCTGCCATTTTAGGACCATCCCCCTTATATTTATTTTAGATTATAGATATCAGTTCAGTTACTCAGTCATGTCCAGCTCTTTGAGAGCACATGGACTGTAGCACACCAGGCTTCCCTGTCAATCACCAACTCCCAGAGCTTGCTCAAATTCATGTCCATCGAGTCGGTGAAGTCATCCTACCATCTCATCCTCTGTCATCCCCTTCTTCTCCTGCCTTTAATCTTTCTCAGCATTGGGGTCTTCAATGAGCCAGGTTTTTGCATCATGTGGTCAAAGTATTGGGGCTTCAGCTTCAGTATCAGTTCTTCTAATGAATATTCAAGACTGATTTCCTTTAAGTTTGACTGGCTGGATCTTCTAGCAGTCCAAGGGACTCTCAAGAGTCTTCTCCAATGCCACAGTTCAAAAGCATCAGTCATTTGGCACTCAGCTTTCTTTATGGTCCAACTTTCCCATCCATACATGACTATTGGAAGAACCATAGGTTTGACTATAAGGATATTTGTTGGCAAAGTAATGTCTCTGCTTTTTAATATACTGTCTAGGTTGGTCACAGCTTTTCTTCCAAGGAGCAGACTATACAGTCCATGGAATTCTCTAGGCCAGAACACTGGAGTGGGTAGCCTTTCCCTTCTCCAGGGGATCTTCCCAACCCAGGGATTGAATCCAGGTCTCCTGAATTGCAGGTGGATTCTTTACAAGATGAGCCACAAGGGAAGTACAAAAATACTGGAGTGGGTACCCTATCCCTTCTCCAACAGATCTTCCCAACCTAGGAATGGAACAAGGGTCTCCTGCATTGCAGGCGGATTCTTTACCAACTGAGTTATCAGGGAAGCCCTTCCGAGGAGCAAGTGTCTTTTAATCCCATGGCTGCAGTTACCATCTGTGGTGATTTTGAAGTCCAATAAAATAAAGTCTGTCATTGTTTCCACTGTTTCCCCATCTGTTTGCCATGAAGTGATGTGACTGGATGCCATGATCTTCGTTTTTTGAACGCTGAGCTTTAAGCCAGCTCACTCTCCTCTTTCACCTTTATCAAGATGCTCTTTACTTCCTTTTCACTTTTTGCCATAAGGTTGTTTTCATCTCCGTGACTAAGGTTATTGGTATTTCTCCCTGCAGTCTTGATTCCAGCTTGTACTTCATCCAGCCTGGCATTTAGCATGATGGCATCTGCATATAAGTTAAATTAGCAGTGTGACAATATACAGCCTTGACGTGCTCCTTTCCAAATTTAGAACTAGCCCATTGATCCATGTCCAGATCAACCTGTTGCTTCTTGACCTGCATATAGATTTCTGTTTAAGACTATAGATATATTGCTAGCAAAAAGCAAATTTGAGCAATTTTCTTATTTAAGTTCAAAATGGGTTGCAAAACAGCAGACACAATTTGCAATATCAACAACATATTGTGCCCAAGAACTGCTAATGAACGTACAGTGCAATGGTGGCTCAAGAAGTTTGGCAAAGGAGACAAGAGCCTTGATAGTAAGGAGCACTGTGAGAGGTCCTCTCACAGTGGCCAATTGAAAGAAATAATTGAAGCTGATCCTCTTACAACTACAAGAGAAGCTGCTGTAGAACTCAACATCACACATTCTATGGCTGTTTGGTACTTGAAACGAAGTGGAAAGGTGAAAAAGTTTGATAAGTGGGTGCCTCATGAGCTTACTGCAAATCAAAAAACTCGCCTTTTTGGACTGTCAACTTCTCTTATCCTATACAACAACAATGAACCATTTCTCTATTGGATTGTGATGTGCGATGAAAAGTTGGTTTTATACAACAACCAGCAATGACCAGCTCAGTGGCTGAACTGAAAAGAAGGTCCAAAGCACTTCCCAAAGTCAAACTTCTCCAAAAAAAAAAAAAAAAAGCTATGGTCACTGTGGTAGTCTGCTGCCAGTCTGATCACTGCAGCTTTCTGAATTCCAGTGAAACCATTACGTCTTTGTGAAGCATGATCAGCAAAAAGATGAGATGCCTGGAAAACTGCATTGCCTGCAGCTGGTATTGCTCAATAACAGAAAGGGCCTATTTCTCCATGACAATACCCAACTACAGGTCACAAAACTGGAGAGAGTAACATGAAAACTTACCTTACCATATGTATAAGATAGCCAATGGGAATTTGCTGTATGTCTCAGGGAACTGAAACAGGGGCTCTGTATCAACCTAGAGTGGTGGGATGGGGAGGGAGATGGAGGGAGTTTCATGAGGGAGGGGACATATGTACACCTATGGCTGATTCATGTTGATGTTTGACAGAAAACAACAAAATTCTATAATGAAATTATCCTTCAATTAAAAAAAATAAATTCATATAAAATAAAGTTGAATAAGTTGGGCTACAAATTTTTGCCTCATCACTATATTCAATTGACCTCTGGCCAACTGACTACCACTTCTTCAAGCATCTTGACAACTTTTTTCAGGGAAAATGTTTCCTCAACCAGCAGGAGACAGAAAATGCTTTCCAAGAGTGTCAAATTTCAAAACATGGATTTTTATGCTACAGGAATAAACAAGCATTTCTCTTTGGCAAAAATGTGTTCATTGCAATAGTTTCTATTTTGATTAATAAAGCTGTGTTTGAGCCTAGTTACACTGATTTAAATTTCATGGTTTGAAACTGCCATTACTTTAATACAAAACAAATAGCATACTTAGACAAATACAGCTATGGTGATATCTTTAAAACTTTCCTTTTCACATTGTTTCATTTAGGCTGTTTTGCCATTTTATTTTTCTCTTTTACACTGAAGACAAGACTTTTTACTTACATTTGAAAGATATGTTAATTTAATTATACAATTTCGTTTAAAACAATTTCCAGCATCATAGGAAATGAAATTCAGTCACCCTTCCAATGAAAAGACATTTTTCAAGATGGCCATTGAAAGTGTTAGCTCCTCAGTTGTATTCATTTATATGCGACCCCATGGACCCCATAGCCCTTCAGGCTCCCCTGTCCCTGGAATTCTCCAGGAAAGAATATTGGAGTGGATAGCCATTCCCTTCTCCAAGGGATCTTCCCAACCTAGGGATTGAACCTGGGTCTCCTGCATTGTAGGTGGGTACTTTACCTTTTAAGCCAGCACCATTATGCAACTTTAAATGTAAAATTGTAGTAGTTTTCTAGGCAATTCAGTTTCTCTTAAAAAAAAGAAAAGAAAAATCAAATTTCCTCCTTGGTATTGAAATGAATTTCTAAGTCCAAGAAACAGCTGCTTCTGTTCAGGGTGCCACATCTGAAAGTGAAACTTAGATAACTGTTGTGTTCCCGTAAAAACTCTGCTTGACCAGAAACACTTGTATCTAATAGTGCAATCCCCAAACGCAAAGCTAGCTCTGAGCCTTCTAACCCCAAACATGGTTGGCTATGTGGCCTCAACCAATTAGATAATTTCTAATCTTTTCCCTTTGTTCTCTATTCTTTATCCTGTAAGAACATCCTTTTCACATTTCTCCAAATGGAGACTACTGACTTCATGAAGTGTTAAATAAAGTTTGTTTGTATCACCTAAACTGTTCTCTTTAATAAATTGTTAACAATTTTTGGTAAAGAGGGATGAAATGCAAAGCTGACTGCTAGGGGTCTATGGGATAAGGAGATGTACAGGCCAGCGTCTGCTGAACACTTTGAGTTCACTGTTACTCTCATCCTTTCGAGTGGATAAGCCACTCTAACATTCAAGCTCTCCTTCATGTGGCTCTCTGATTCAAATAAGAGTTTACCAAGTTAGTCACGTTATAATCGCAACAATTCCAAGGCCAGAAACCTAAAACACGTGGGCCTGACCCTTGCTTCCTCCTAGAGGTTCCTCATCAAAACACCAAGAAATAAAAATATCCAGAAATTATTATCTCATTTGCAATCAACAGGACACTGAAGAAAAGACAGTTCTTGAAGGATTATCAAATTTGTCCATACCAACACAAGCATATATACATTACCTTGTACTCAGTCAGTTCAGTTTCTCAGTCATGTCCGACTCTTTGCGACCCCATGAGTTGCAGCACGCCAGGCCTCCCTGTCCATCACCACCTCCCGGAGTCTACCCAAACCCATGTTCATCAAGTTGGTGATACCGTCCAGCCATCTCATCCTCTGTCGTCCCCTTCTCCTCCTGCCCCCAATCCTTCCCAGCATCAGGGTCTTTTCCAATGAGTCAACTCTTCGAATGAGGTGGCCAAAGTATTGGGAGTTTCAGCTTCAGCATCAGTCCTTCCAATGAACACCCAGGACTGCTCTCCTTTAGGATGGACTGGTTGGATCTCCTTGCAGCCCAAGGGACTCTAAAGTCTTTTCCAACACCACAGTTCACAAGCATCAATTCTTCAGCGCTCAGCCTTCTTCACTGTCCAACTCTCGATCCATACGTGACTGCTAGAAAAACCATAGCCTTGACTAGATGGACCTTTGTTGGCAAAGTAACATATCTACTTTTAAATATGCTATCCAGGATGGTCATAACTTTCCTTCCAAGGAGTAAGGATCTTGTAATTTCATGGCTGCAGTCATCATCTGAAGTGATTTTGGAGGCCCCCCCCAAAAAAAAAATAATAAAGTCAGCCACTGTTTCCACTGTTTCGCCATCTATTTCTCATGAAGTGATGGGACCAGATGCCATCATCTTAGTTTTCTGAATGTTTAGCTTTAAGCCAACTTTTAAACTCTCCTCCTTCACTTTCATCAAGAGGCTTTTTAGTTCCTCTTTCACTTTCTGCAATAAGGTTGGTGACATCTGCATATCTGAGATTATTGATATTTCTCCCAAAATCTTCATTCCAGCGTGGGCTTCTGCCAGCCGAACATTTCTCATGATGTACTCTGCATATAAGTTAAATAAGCAGGGTGACAATATACAGCCTTGACATATTCCTTTTCCTAATTGGAACCAGTCTGTTTTTCCATGTCCAGTACTAGCTGTTGCTTCCTGACCTGCATACAGGTTTCTCAAGAGGCAGGTCAGATGGTCTGGTATTCCCATCTCTTTCAGAATTTTCCAGTTTACTGTGATCCACACAGTCAAAGGCTTTGGCATAGTCAATAAAGCAGAAATAGGTGTTTTTCTGGAACTCTCTTGCTTTTTTGATGATCCAGGAGATGTTGGTTATTTGATCTCTGGTTCCTCTGCCTTTTCTAAAACCAGCTTGAACATCTGGAAGTTCATGTTCACGTATTGCTGAAGCTTGACTTGGGGAATTTTGAGCATTACTTTAATAGTGTGTGAGATTAGTGCAATTGTGTGGTAGTTTGAGCATTCTTTGGCATTGCCCCTCTTTGGGATTGGAATGAAAACTGACTTTTTCCAGTCCTGTGGCCACTGCTGAGTTTTCCAAATTTGCTGACATATTGAGTGCAGCACTTTCACAGCATCATCTTTCAGGATTTGAAATAGCTCAACTGGAATTCCATCACCTCCACTAGCTTTGTTCATAGTGATGCTTCCTAAGGCCCACTTGGCTTCACATTCCAGGATGTCTGGCTTTAGGTGAGTGATCACACCATTGTGATTATTTGCATCATAAAGATCTTTTCTGTACAGTTCTTCCGTGTATTCTTGCCACCTCTTCTTAATATCTTCTGCTTCTGTTAGGTCCTTATCATTTCTGTCCTTTATTGAGCCCATCTCTGCATGAAATATTCCCTTGGTATCTATAATTTTCTTAAAGAGATCTCTAGTCTTTCCCATTCTGTTATTTCCCTCTATTTCTTTGCATTGATAGCTGAGGAAGGCTTTCTTATCTCTCCGTGCTATTCTTTGGAACTCTGCATTCAGATGGAAATATCTTTCCTTTTCTCCTTTGCTTTTCTCTTCTCTTCTTTTCACAGCTATTTGTAAGGCCTCCTCAGACAGGCATTTTTCTTTTTTGTATTTCTTTTCCACGGGGATGGTCTTGATCCCTGTCTCCTGTACAATGTCACAAACCGCCGCCCATAGTTCATCAGGCACTCTGTCTATCAGATCTAGTCCCTTAAATCTATTTCTCACTTCCACTGTATAGTCAAAAGAGATTTGATTTAGGTCATATCAGAATGATCTAGTGGTTTTTCCCCACTTTCTTCAGTTTAATGAGAGATTAAAAAAAAAAGAAACTTCTATTTTACTTGAGTCACTCGGATTTAGGTCTCATTATTAATGAAGTAAAACTCTTACTTTAATTAATATAATAACCTTTGAGTAGAGTACTGTCACAAGAAAAACTAAACAATATGGCATGATAATACTCAAGCTATAACTGGCAAAGAAACAAATATTTCAGGCTGCAAAACACATATTGCTTTTTTTTTTTTTTTAATGCTATGACAGATCATTTAATAGCATTCTATGATAACCAGCAAGGTATATCATAATCTAGTAAGTCTATAGTTTTAAGAGAGATAGTAGACAAATTTATATCATTGGTATTTATGTTTTTCTTTTTTGGTATTTTATGTTTTTATCAAAGTATTATTGAAATAAGAGTAAGAAAGAATCAACCCATATGCAAGGAGTGACTGAAAAAAATATAGTTCTGCTACAAGTGCAACTTAAATAAATGCAATTAGGTAGCCAATGAGACTGTTTTCAAACCAAGAAAAGATATTCACTAAGAATCTCCCTGAACAGGCTTCCATTTGCTATCCTCGGCTGGACACTGGGGAACAGCCAATGATAAAGTTTTTATTAGAGACTGATGCTTTCATATCCAAGCCAATAATTTTAATGGCTCTAAGTCCGCCACAATTCAAATGAGAAAAAAAAAAAAAAAAAAAAGCTGGATGAGTCAGATATGAAAAGCAGCAAATGAAGAATCAGTGGGCTTAGAAATCTATGTCCAGAAAAGATCTATGGGTGTGGTTATTTGCACATGGAAGTGAAAGAAAAAAGAACAAGTTAGAAATTTACTGTTTTACTGAGGAAATCATTCAATTAAAGGAAACACAAATCTGTACTATAAAAGCCCTTGTCCAGTCTCTGAAGCAACATTTACTCTCAATAATGTGGGAAGTGGTCTGAGGAAGCTGTTTGCCCACCAATGAAGCAAACACTCCCATAACTTCAAATACAGCTCTTGAGGATATTGAACAATAGGAGTCTTCCAGAGAACAAAGCCAGGATCATGGAGACCAAGAAATAAGACAGTTACCATCAGAGAATCAGAGGCATCCTAATGAGTTATGGAAGGAACTGTATCTGCATTTAATATCCAAATTATCTAAGTTTAAACATCACATACTTTAACAATAATGAAAACAATAAATAAATTGCAAATATTTATGAGTAATTTATAAACTACTGAAAACAAGATATTATAATTTAGTTCAGTTTTATTTTACTAAGTCTTGTTTCACAATTGATAATACACATGTTTCAATGCTATTCTCTCAGATCATCCCATCCTTGCCTTCTCCCACAGAGTCCAAATATATTATTAATTGTGAAACAGATTGCCAGTCCAGGTTTGATGCATGAGACAAGTGCCCAGGGTTGGTGAACTAGGATGGCCCAGAGGGATGGGATGGGGAGGGAGGTGGGAGGGGGGTTCAGGATGGGGAACACATGTAAATCCATGGCTGATTCATATCAATGTATGGCAAAAACCAGTACAATATTGTAATTAGCCTCCAACTAATATAAATAAATGAAAAAATAAATAAAATAAAAATATTTTGTTAAGCCCTAAATTCATCTTTAATGTCACATTATTTTTCTTGAAATTTTCATATAGAAATGATTAAAAATGCTCCCATAATGGTGGCATTCATAAACAAATTCGAATACCTATGGAAGACAAATTCACCTAAATTTCTGTAACAGAGATTCTCAATCTTTATACTATGGTCATTTTGGATTGAATCATTCTTTGCTGTGGGACACTCTGTGCATTGTAGAATGTTTAGAAGTATCCTGGTTTCTATATGCTTGATATCAGAAATACCTCCCTCAGTCATGATAATCAAATATTCCTCTAGACATAGCCAAATGTCTCACTGCATTTTTATCACTGTTGAAAGGTACTGCTTTAGAACATCTACACCATCTCCCAAGAGTTCTTCCAGAGAAACTCTGTCGTACAGATAGACTCTAAGGACCTAGAATACAGACTGCCCACTAACGGGCTATCTAACTAGATTCTGGGCACTCTTCATTTTCTTCACCTGCCTGATCAGAAAAATGAAATACATTAAACATTATATGACACATTTCTTCATGATGTTCAAAAGATACCTCTGAAACTCAGAAGCCAATTACTAAATAATTTATCTCTACTCATGTCAGTTTTTGGGCTTCCCTCATGGCTCAGATGGTAAAAAATCTGCTCAGCTATTCAAATTAATAGAAAGGAATTTTTTAAAAAAGGAAGAAAATAAGAAAAATGTCAAACGTGTGTATGAGTGTGCCATTTGCTGTAATTGTAACAACTATATATCAGTATTTTAGATATATCACTATACTGGCTTTGGTTTTATTTTTCTGCATTAATATATATAAAAACAGAAAATTTCATTTGAAAAACAAAATATCTACACACGATAGCCCATGTTTGCTCTGATATTAGAGTGCTGAAGTTTTCACTTTCACATTTTAGAAAAGATGCAAAGCTCATGACCCTCAAGTCAGTATTCATGCCAATTAAAATAAAAGAAAAAGAATTTTTATTTTCAAACTTTGATTTGAAAATAAATACATATTTAAAATAATTTCATGCTAATGTGTCATTTTTTTTTTAATTTTTTATTTTTTATTGTTTTACATTTCTTAAAGGTGGAAAGTGAAGCTCCAGTGTGTTTTCTTATTTCTGGGTCTAAAAACAAAGTTTGAAGTCACAGCTTGCACTTGCTAGTTATTTACTCCATAGAAAGAGATAAGAAGCTATAGTTCTTGTTTTGCTTTGTTGTTTTTACACATGTATAGAGAATACAAAATACTGGATTATTTACTTTTGTAGTATTAATACCGAGAAATAACGGAAGCTAAAATAAAGACTTAAAACAACTCTCCTAATGAATTGTAATTAACAATATCCAAGTAACCTTACAAGCGTTAAAAAGACAACTTCAACTTATTCTGATTCTTTGAAATGATGTTGGATCGTCTTTAGAAATCCATCGTCGGATGGTCTTTAGAAATCAACCAATGACACTTCTGACTTTTAACTCCGTTCTTAGACTGTGCCTTACTCAATTTTTTATATCATCTATAAAGTACAGAAGGCTATAAAGCAAGTAGTAGCTCTTCCTAATTTGATTACTTTTATTCTCTCTAGTTCTTAAGAGCAGTTAATCTTACAGCCTTTGACAATAAAAATGAATACAATGTAAGGATTTATTCTCAGCATTTAGGGAGTTATTGGAGAATGCTATTCTCTCTGGTATTAAAAAATCTATGTGTAATATGTGCCCACCAACCTACTCAGGTGATAGTTTAAAAGTAATTTTGTAAAGGAGGTTTCAAAAGGATCAATAGTTTATCGTGATATGAAAGTGTCACAGAAGCCTGCAAAAGTGTGCACTTTTTCATTATTAAACAGATTTTTAAATCATCTAATATGTGCCAGGCTCTGTTCTACTTCGATAAGTTATATGAAGAAAATAAAGGGTTGCTAGAGCGATGTGAAAGAAAGTGTGATTTATATTTATTTCAGTTCAGCCGCTCAGTCGTGTCCTACTCTTTGCGGCGCCATGAACCACAGCACACCAGGCCTCCCTGTCCATCACCAACTCCTGGAGTCTGGGGTATGGCAGGCAAGAAAGATTCTTCAAATGTGTGTCAATTCTGAGCAAGATAAATGCATTTTCCTTTCAAGGTTAGAAAGGGTCCTACTGGTCAACTTACCACCAAGTAGCTAGTTGGCCACCTTGGTTTCTCTTCATGATTAGTTGGACACTAAAGAGTGACACTAGCAAAATCTGAAGTGAAAAAGAATTCATGCCTTTGGAGTCAAGAGAAATCACCATTTTCCCCAACATATTTACTAGAGAAATAATCGACCTAATACAAAGTTTGTATTGGACAGGATAGAGCTAGACTAATTTCTGTTGACTGGGTCATCCTATCCACTTGGTCTTATGTTGTGACATAAATAAACTTACACTTTGTGTGCGTTCTAATAAGCCCATTCACATGCCTCTTTCCGAGACTTTCTAAACTCGGATTTTCTGATTATGTTTCTACTAGACCCTTGACCAGTGAACTAAACTATTTTCTATTACTTAAAAATCTGTTTCGCACAAGGCCAGTGTTTTTCCACTCAATGTAGATAACCAGGTGTACCACCCGCTGAAGGGAAAATAACCATGCCCACTGGGAAAACTTATTCTAAGAACTCTCTTTAAGGATATCTGCCTGCAATGCAGGAGAACGGGGTTTGATACCTGGATTGAGACGATCCCCTAGAGAAGGAAATGACAACCCACTCCAGTATTTTTGCCTGGCGAATCTCACGGGGGAGAGGAGCTTGGAATGGAGTCGCGACTAAACAGCCACTATGACTAGGGATGTAATATGACAGCAGTTCATTTATGATTTGCACACATATGCCTAATCAACCTACACTTTGAACCAAATCCGGGCATTTTCCTCCTGCATACACTAAGCATGCTGCTGCTGCTTAGTCGATTTAGTCATGTCCAACTCTGTGCCACCCTATGGACTGCAGCCTGCTAGGCTCTTCTGTCCATGGGATTCTCTAGGCAACAGTACTAGAGTGGGTTTCCACGCCCTCCTTCCAGAGGATCATCCCATTCCAGGGATACAACCCAGGTCTCCTGTATTGCAGGCAGAATCTTTACTGCTGAGCCACTGGGGAAGCCCACATAAGCATAAGGGCCCTTTCTCCCTCTCTTGCAGCTTTAATGTAGCTTGTGAGACCTGACTAAGCTGAAAAAAGCAAAAATAAAACAAAACAAACAATCAAACAGCAAAAAAACAAAAAACAAAAAACAACAACAACAAAAAAAGCCAGCACTCTCAGAAATCCTGGCACTTTTACAACTAAGTCCTATGTAGATCCTCAGATGACTCTATTCTCCACTTACAGATGATGGAATCTCTTGAAGTGTTCTCAAGATGGTCCTCAAATGCTCATTTTGCTTTAAATTTCTAGCTAGGAAATTTAAACTCATGATTTTCTTTTGGAAGGATTATAGTTAACATTTCATAAAGAGGTTTAACAAAGTAAAGTTATTAGCTTTCCACTGGCACAAAGTAATTTATTAGCTATTATTTTTCCTAAATTTGACCCTTTATTTTCTTCAATCCCAAACCAGAAGAACTCCCTCCATCTCCTCTTCCAGTGCAAGAATGACTTCATGGGCAATTCACAGGGGTAAAATTATTTAAGGTGGCTATTGTGGGGGCTTCCCTGGTGGTTCAGTAGTAAAGAACTTGCCTGCAAATGCAGGAGCTGAGGATTTGATCCCTGGGTCAGAAAGATCCTCTGGAGAAGAAAGTGGCAACTTATTTCAGTATTTCTGCCTAGAAAATCCCATGGACGGTGGCGTCTGGCAGGCTATAGTCCATGGGGTTGCAAAAGAGTCAGACAAGACTAAGCGACTAATCAACCATTGTGGTATTATGGCCTGGATGTTTGTGCCCTCCACAAAATCCACATAGTGAAATCCTAATCTCCATGTGATAGTATTAAAGAGATATAGCCTTTAGGAGGTGATTAGTTCCCCTCATGAATGACTAGGTGATCCCACGAGTAGGATTAATGCCCTTATAAGAAAAGAAATGAGAGCATGCTCTCTCTGCAATCCACCTTATGAGGATACAAGGAGAAGGCAGTCATCTGTCCAATAGGATAGAGTTCTCACTAGACAATGGATTTGCCTGCATCTAGATCTTGGAGTCCCAAGCCTATGGTAATTTGATACCACACCCTAAAACAACTAAGACAGTGGCCTGGCATCACCCTAAAGAAAATCAGTGGTAAAAAAACAAAACAAACAAACAAAAAAAAACCCAGACTTTTCATTTTTGGAATTTCTCTTCTGTTATTTAATTCTTTGATACATAATGGAAATTCTTTTGCTCAGCACTTACTCCTTAGGCACAAATTTTTTACAAACTCCTTCACATATTTTCTTTAAAGATGGGTCAAATTAAACTAAGTGAGGCTAATTACTACTTCTTCTAATTGCTGTTTACTACACCTGCATGTATGGAGTAGGAGGAAATGGCAACCCACTCCAGCTTTCTTGCTTGGAAAATCCTATAGACAGAAGAGATTGGCAGGCTACAGTCCCTGGGGCCATAAAGAGTTGGACACAATTGAATGACTGAGCACACACCTGCATGTATATATTGTTTTTTTCATTATAAAGTCATTACCACAAGATTGATGTCCCTTTGTTAGGGTCAGTGACTGATGCATACACATTTCTGAAACTTTTTTAACCTCACTTGGTTAAATTCAGCAGTATTGTTTTGTGTGTGTTTCCCAGAATGTGAAATTTCTAGAATTTTCATCTTGTTTTCCCTTGATTTACCGCTTTATCTTTCCTCCTCTCTGTCTCTCTCTTTCTTTCTCTTTCGACCTCTAGTTTTTGCTCTCTCTCATTCTCTCCTCACATCTTTGCGCCCTTGACAAATTATTTTTGGTTTTTCAAGAATGTAGTTACTTAACACCTGTATTTCTTCAAACAGATCTTGATACTCCTTTCCCTGTTACAGAAAAGGAAGGAAACGGTTAATTAACATATTTAGGATGCTAAGGTTTAAATGGGAAGGGGCAGTCGAGAATTTTTTTGTCTTAAATCTGCATCTTTGGATCCTAATATAATTTCTAAATTTCTTGTAAATATCCTTACTCATAAATCATACTACATGATACTTCAGTGTAAAATGGAATGCTATAGACATGAAGCAATGGAACCAGAAATCTTTCATAAAAATGATTAAAATATTTACATAGATGTCAATTCTATCTTCAAATAATATGCAGGGTTTTAACCTCTTCAGTTTCTAATGATAATTCTGATCTTGTAAAATACCTTGAAGAGCTGTTCTTTCTTTTCTAATTTAGTGATTTTGAGTCTATCCATCAGCTTGTACAGTTTTCAAAATCTGGGTATTAAAACTTTATCTACTTAAGGCCTTTGAGATTAGCTAGCTAGTAAATGAGGCAAAAAAATACTATGTTTAACTCCAGGTAATGATGGGCAGGTTTCTTTGACATTCTTGGAAAGATGGTCAAAAGATAATTGAGATACACTGTGAAATAACTATAGAAATAACAGCAGTTTAAGGGAAAATAAGCATAAAAATCCTCTCTGATTCTTTGGCTCATCTATGTGTTCCTCTGAAAACAAACATAGAAGAGCCTAAGTGAAATATATTGGTTTCTTCTAGGAATATCATAAAAAATTTCAAGACCTTTTCTTTTCAATCCATTGTAGTGTTTATGGCTGCAAACTTTTTAAGCTATTCTGGATTTTTGAGAATTGCCTTTTTAGAAGATTATTTTGATTCTGTAGGACCACTGACCTTTTAAAGATTTAAAGTCCATGAAAGCTATAATATGGAAAAGCCATTGTAATAATGTCAGTACTTTATGTATCTCTAGTAACATTTGGAGTGCATCTGAAATGCATTATTCTTAGAGTCTCTTTGGAAAATGTATATTGAATTTGATATATTTCAGGAAGCCCTTCCAAATTTGTTAGAATTCCTAGGCTTGAATTTCTCAGGAGCAAAACAAACAAACAAACAAATTTCCCTGGAGGCTTTTGGCACATAGAACATAATAGAATAAATTGTTTAAGCTCTTCAACTGTCATATCTGCTAGCGTTACCAGGAAGAATTAAAAACATGGAAAATAGAACCTATAAAATGTTATTTTACCTGATAAGATTTTTATTTCCAGGAAGACAATACTTATGATTTGAGGTCAATTTTCAAGATTTTTATTTCATATTTCGGGACAGGCACTCATAGCTATTAAAATTTTTATAAAGACTTTGAGAATTTTTTAGGATATTCTTAGAAGAAATTGGTTTTAGTATAGACGTTAGTATAGAAATAATTCATTCAGCCATGATATTTAAACTATAAATTATATTTATTGTGTTTCAAAATACCTATAAGATTAGTCCTCCTAGAAAGCAGTTAATGAGAACCAGTGTTCTTGAGAAGAACTATAAAGGAATAAACTACTTTTATTTCTCATTGACCTGCTTCTTTACAAACAGCTGCTTATTTGACATCTAACACTCCATTATCTAACATAAAGGTAGGAAACAAGAAAAAATTCAGCACTTTCTAAATGCATCCCCAAAAGAGTATAACAGTGTTGCTTTTATTTTCCTTTCAATATTATCTTTCCTTCATATTGTTTATTGGTAAAGAGCCCAGTCAGAAGACTAAGGGAAGGGGGTAAAAACTATATCACTAAATATTACTTCAATTTAGTTCAAATTTCAATCATGAAAAGCAAGGAAAACCACTTAGTACAAAAAATTATACGAAACAGTCTGAATGCATCCATGATGAGGTTAATAATAATTTAAACTAAAAACACATATAAATAGGAGGGAGAAGGGCATGGTTGCTAACTAGCTGCTCAGATGTTAGTTAGAAATATTGTATTGCAATCTCAAATGGTGTAGCTGAGTTCACAGTATAGGAATAAGAAACAGTAAGATAGTAGGGCAAATGTTAATGTAAATTATCTGATTTACATTAAAAATGTAAAATGCAAAAAAATAAGAACAGGGTCAAATGGGCAGCAGTTAAAAATTACCAATATTCATTTTAAGATAGTCTTTCGCCTCTGTGTTTTTCTTGCCTTTTTTTAAAATTGTTGGTCAAAAGGAAATAGCGTGAGTTCTCAATGTGAATGGCACACAGATTAGTATTTGCTCTAATTGTTAATGATTCTAAAATTGACCCAATTACACACTAATTTTAAAAGTGAACGCATCCAACTTTTCCTGGTTTGAAATGCTTATTGTAGAGTTCTATTGTTTATTTTTTGTTTACTGGTTTTAAATAGATATGATTTAACAGAGTGTACAAGTTCTCTTTAGCTTTATTCATTGAGGTTTGTTTTCATCCTAGCATTTAGGATGCTTTTTTTTTTTTATGATTCTGTTAAGAAGATAACATAGTTCTTTTAATCTGTAAGAGTTAATTTAAAAATTTATCTTTAGGGCTTCCCTGGTGGCTCAGAGGTAAAGAATCCACTAGGTAGTGCAGAATTAGCCCTGATTCAGGAAGATCCCGCAGGAGCAACGAAGCCTGTGCTTCACAACTACTGAGCCTAAGCTCTGCGCTACAACTGCAGGAAGCCTGTACACCTAGAGATCTGCAAAAGAGAAGCCGCTGCAATGAGAAGTCTGTGCACCGCAATTAGAGATTTGCCCCAGCATTCTGCCAGCTACAGGAAAGCCCGCACAGCAACGACGGCCGAGAAAAGTCAATCAATCAATCAATAAATATTTTAAAAATTATCTTCAAAATGTTAAATTATTTTTGAATTCCTATTTTTATCTTATTGGATTGAGTTTCTTAATATATGGTTCGTTTGGGGTTTGCTTCAAAACCATCAATAAAACAGCTGTGCATTTTTCCTTTCTCTTCCTCTCCTTGTCTGATTTTTGAACCAATGCTACAAACTTTAAGAATGCCTATAGCATTTTTTTTCCCTTATTCTATTGCCTAGACAAAAATTTTGGATAAGACAAAATATGTTTCTAAAATTTTTGGTGAAACATACCTATAAAATGCTGTAAATTTCAGTTCAGTTGCTCACTCATGTCTGACTCTTTGCGAAGCCATGGACTGCAACACGCCAGGCCTCTCTGTCCATTGCCAACTCCAGGAGTGTACTCAAACTCATGTCCATTGAGTTGGTGATGCCATTCAACCGTCTCATCCTCTGTCGTCTGCTTCTCCTCCTTGGAGCTTCAGCTTCAACATTAGTAATTCCAATGAATATTCAGAACTGATTGCCTATATGATGGACTGGCTGGATCTCCTTGCAGCCCAAGGGACTCTAAAGAGTCGTCTCCAACACCACAGTTCAAAAGCATCAATTCTTTGGTGCTCAACTTTCTTTATGTCCAATTCTCACATCAACACATGACTACTGGAAAAAAACATAGCTTTGACTAGGCGGACCTTTGTTAGCAAAGTAATCTCTCTGCTTTTTAATATGCTGTCTAGGTTGGTCAGAGCATTGCTTCCAAGAAGGAAGCATCTTTTAATTTAATGGCTGCAGTCACCATCTACAGCAATTTTGGAGCCCCCAAAATAAAGTCTGTCACTGTTTTCACTGTTTCCCATCTATTTGCCATGAAGTGATGGGACCAGATGCCATGATCTTAGTTTTCTGAATATTGAGCTTTAAGTCAAGTTTTTCACTCTCCTCTTTCACTTTCATCAAGAGGCTCTTTAGTGCTTCTTCACTTTCTGCCACAAGGGTGGTGCTATCTGCATATCTGAGGTAATTGATATTACTTCTGGCAATCTTGATTCCAATTTGTGCTTCATCCAGCAAAGCATTTCTCATGATTTACTCTCCTATTAGTTAAAAAGGCAGGGTGACAATATACAGCCTTGACATAGTCCTTTTCCTATTTGGAACCAGTCTGTTGTTCCATTTGCATTTCTAACTGTTGCTTCCTGACCTGCATGCAGATTTCTCAAAAGGCAGGTCAGGTGGTCTGGTATTCCCATCTCTTTCAGAATTTTCCAGAGCTTGTTGTGGTCCACACAGTCAAAGGTTTTGGCATAGTCAAAAAAGCAGAAGTAGATGTTTTCCTGGAACTCTCTTGCTTTTTTGATGATCCAGCAGATGTTGGCAATTTGCTCTCTGATTCCTCTGCCTTTTCTAAATCCAGCTTGAACATCTGGAATTTCACAGTTCATGTATTGTTGAAGACTGGCTTGGAGAAATTTGAGCACTATTTTACTAGTGTAAAGTAGATGATTGCAATTGTTTGGTAGTTTGAGCATTCTTTGGCATTGCCCCTCTTTGGGATTGGAATGAAAAATGACCTTTCCCAGTCCTGTGACCACTGCCGAGTTTTCCAAATTTTCTGAGATATCGAGTGCAACACTTTCACAGCATCATCTTTTAGGATTTGAAATAGCTCAATTGGAATTTCATCACCTCCGCTAGTTTTGTTCATAGTGATGCTTCCTAAGGCCTACTTGGCTTTGCATTACAGGATGTCTGGCTCTATGTGACTGATCATACCGTTGTGATTAGCTCAGTTGTGATAATCTTTTTTTATAATTAGTTCTTCTGTGTATTCTTGCCACCTCTTCTTAATTTCTTCTGCTTCTGTTAGGTCCACACCATTTCTGCCCTTTATTGTCCCATCTTTGCATGAAATGTTCCCTTGATATCTCCAATTTTCTTGAAGAGATCTCTCAGTTCAGTTTACATCACTAACTCCCGGAATTTTCCTAAACTCGTGTCCATTGAGTCGGTGATGCCATTCAACCATGTCATCTTCTGTCATCCCCTTCTCCTCATGCCCTCAATCTTTCCCAGCATCAGGGTCTTTTCCAATGAGTCAGCTCTTCACATCAGGTGGTCAAAGTATTGGAGTTTCAGCTTCAGCATCAGTCCTTCCAATGAACACCCAGGACTGATCTCCTTTAGATGGACTGGTTGGATCTCCTTGCAGTTCAAGAGACTCTCAAGAGTCTTCAACACCACATTTCAAAAGCATCAATGATATTTTATGACGAGATCTCTAGTTTTTCTCATTCTATTGTTTTCCTCTATTTCTTTGTATTGATTGCTGAGGAAGGCTTTCTTATCTCTCCTTGCTATTCTTTGTAACTCTGCATTCAAATGGGTGTATCTTTGCTTTTTCTCCTTTGCCTTTCGCTTCTCTTCTATTCACATCTTGTTAATGGAAAGTATTAAAATAAGTACTTTGATTGACTTAACAAATAATGGTATAATAAGATGACATTTTATTCTGGAGTCAAATTTTTTTGACAATTTTGTTTAGTGAAAATTTGTATAAGATTTCACATTTTGCCACAATTATATAAGTTTATACTATATTTTAAGGTTTCTCTATATATCGCTTTTTGTCTGTTTTTACTAATATTATTTTTGCCTGATTATTTTCTCTCTTGATTAATCAAACCAAAGGTTTTGGAATTTGATAGATTTTAATTTTATTATTAGTCTTTTCATACAGCAATTTTGACTTTGTAGAGTCTCTGCTCTTTTTTTTTTTTTATTTTAATCTTAAACAAAATTGCACTCATTTTATAAATTATCTGTTATTATATTTAGTTTTTATTCACTTTCTCCTTCTCCTAATTCTTCATTGGATACTTAAATTATATCTTTTTTTAAAAATTATAGTTTCAGTACAACATCTTTCCCTCAATGTACCATTTTTCTACATTCCTCAGCCTTGAGATATAGTCTTTCTACACATGTTGCAAATAGATGATAGACAGATAGGCATGTAATTACAAAGCTATACATGGACATGTATGTTACTTTCCTACGTTTCAGTTTTTGGCTCATGACTTGAATTTGTAAGTCCTTAATATGTAATATTTTGAATTTTATCTTTTTGTCCATTAACATGATTTAACTCCATGGTATTGAAGTAATTTTCTCAGGGATATTTAATATTGAGGATGCATTGACAAAATCTTATGACCTAAATGATTATTTTAAGAGTTTTATATGTCTTTGATATGAATGTTTACTGTGTGTTAGATACATGATTAATACAGAAGTTTATTAGATAAAGCTTGAAAATTGTGGTTTGCCATAACTCTACTGATTTTATATTGTTTGACTAAATTATAATGGATGATATGCATAAATAGTACACCATTTGTTAGGTGCATTTTTTTTCCATTTATTTTTATTAGTTGGAGGCCAATTACTTTACAATATTGTAGTGGTTTTTGTCATACATTGCATTTAAAAAATCTTAAATGATCTTCTGAAGTTGGCATTTTGTTATCAAGTATTGATTCTCTCTACTATAGATAATGCTTCTGTCTTAGGATATTTTTCTGCTATAGATACCTCTAATTTATTTCTTTTGATTAGTATTTGTGTGACATAACTGTTTCATCACTTTATTCTCAAGATTTTATGACTTTATGATTTACATGTCTTTTTTAAACAGTACACAGATTTGTGGAATTAAAAAAAAAACTTATCATTAATTTTTATCATTTAATTGATTTGTTACTCTATATGTATTTTCCTAATGACATGCAATATACTCATTTATGCTTGAACTCATTTTTCTCTCTTTCTGAATTCATTTTATGAATTAATAAATTGCATTCTACTTATTTTAGCATTTAATTTCTATTGGTTTAGAAATTACACCTTCCATTTATATTTTTAGTGGCTACATTGAAAAGCTAAAAGACAAATGTATGTAATTTCCCTGTATCTTAATCTGAATCTTGCATACTTCTCTCAAACTTTAAATGAATTTTTAATGCATTAGCTCTGATCAATCTCTTGATAATTATAGTATATATTATTGTTATCAATATTTCAAGATTGTTTATAATCATGCCAGTTATTTATTCTTTTTATTCAAAATTGTTGGAATTGTCCTGTGGGCTTTAGATAGAATGTGTACTCAATTCTTTCTCATACTTCAACAATACTTTGTACAGGATTTATCTTACAATTGCCTAATGAAATTGTCTGTTTCAATATAGAGTCATGTGGTTCAATGTTATTTTATTGATAAACTCAGAGTTCACTAATTATAAATGTGATTAGTTTTTACATCTTTATCATTCTTTTATCAGCCCATTAAAGTATTTCAACATTTTATAGATATATTTCAGAATAATAGTAACTAATATTTATTGCAAATGTGAAAAATATCTTTTATATTATATTATAAACAACCACTAGGCATAAACAATAAATTATACCTGTTCTTTGCTTCTTAGTCTTCCTTTTATATTAGGCTCTCAAATGGTTAGGAATCTATAAATAAGAAAATTGTTCTTAAAAGCATCCACTTATTATCAGTTTTATAATAATATGATTATTAAAACATTTACAAACAATATTATAACAGAAATGTAGAAAATATTAAGACCTATTTTAATAAGGAAATGAGCTCTTTTATTGAATTTTTTAAAATTGTTATTGTTGTTCAGATGTGCCTGACTCTTTGCAACCCCATGGACTGCAACATGTCAGGCTTCCCTGTTCTTCACCATCTCCCAGAGCTTGCTCAAATTCATGTCCATCTAGTCAGTGATGCCATTCAGCCTTCTTGTCCTCTGTCATCCCCTTCTCTTCCTGCCTTCAAACTTCCCCACCATCCAGGTGTTTTCTAATGAGTCAGCTCTTTGCATCAGGTGGCCAAAGTATTGCAGTTTCCGCTTCAGCATCAGTCCTTTCAATGAATATTCAGGATTGATTTCTTTTAGGATGGACTGGTTGGATCTCCTTGCAGTCCAAGGGACTCTTAAGAGTTTTCTCCAACACCACAGTTCAAAAGCATCAATTCTTTGGCGCTCAGCTTTCTTTACAGTCCAACTCTCACATCCATACATGACTACTGGGAAAACCATAGCTTTGATTAGATGGACCTTTTTTAACAAAGTAATGTCTCTGGTCTTTAATATGCTATCTAGGTTTGTCACAGTTTTTCTTATAAAGATCAATTGTCTTTTAATTTCATGGCTTCAGTCACCATCTGCAGTGATTATGCAGCCCAAGAAAATAAAATCTGTCACTGTTTCCATTATTTTCCGATCTATTAGCCATGAAGTGATGGGAGCAGTCGCCATGATCTTCATTTTCTGAATGTTGAGTTTTATGCCAGCTTTTCCATTCTCCTCTTTCATCTTCATTAAGAGGCTCTTTTGTTCTTTGCTTTCTGCCATTTTTATTTAATTACAAATGTCTTGTTTTTAACTTCACTTACATATATGCAGAAAGTATCAGGATTAGAAATGTTAAAGATTACTGTACTAAGAGTTGTTTAAAGTGGATTTTTAAAAATTCTTTCATTTGAATGTACACTTGTCAGAAAATTTCAGTATGAGTTTTACTATTTATTTTAATTACACAAAATAGTATTTTATTATTCTAATGTCACCTATTAAACATATAAATAAATTTACCAAGATAAAATGTTTTTTCTAACTCTATAAATGTCGTACCAGCACATGTAGCTGTTTCTTAAGCATTATAGCTATCTGTTGTGATCTTCATTAAATAATAACATTATTTTGTATAAAGTTTCAAATTATTAAGCTTGAGCTTGAAGAAATATATCCATAGATACGACTTACACAGGGAAGTCTTCAAATCTTGAAATATGTTTATATCATGCAACTTCAGAAGTACTGATAAAACTCTTTCTAAAGATTAAAGTCAGATGTTAGACAATTTATTATTTTAATGTTTCAAACTTTTGCAGGTTACAAGTGTCTCTGATTATACAGTATTTTGGGCTTCAAGTTGTTGATAAATTCATTTTGAATTTGACTCTTTGCCTCAGATTTTTTATGAAATGAGAAAGGACTAATATTCTCTCTGATGTTTGAGGCTGAGAGAGGTGTGGAACCACCATCAGACTTGAATAATATAGAAAGTAAAAGATGGAGACAAGAGAACTAAAATGGACTTTAACATGTTGTTCATGGGAGAAACGGTGCTAACATACAATGTGTCAGAATTATAGGCAATATGAGATCTTCAGATAAAAGCTCCTCTGTTAGGCTTAATAAAAATATTTTTCTAAAAACTAAAATATAAAAATTAAAGTAGCATTACTGATAGTCCAGTCTTCTGAGATATTGAATATAGAGTTGATTTAGAGGTAGACTAAAGTTCTTATGACTGAAATGTCAATAGGAAATTGTGGCCTTTACTAAGGTTGCTTTGGAGAAGTAACTGGCAGCCCACTCCAGTATTCTTGCCTGGGAAATCCCATGAACAGAGAAACCTGGTGGACTACAGTCCATGGAGTCACAAAGAGTCAGATACAACTGAGTAGGTATACAACAGCAACTAAGGTAGCATATCCAAGTATCTGTATTAGCCTGGTCTTTAATGTATAGCAAAAATGGCCTAGTGGATTCTATTGTGAAGATGAATGGGAAAGTACATATCTCTTTGGTTTGTTCCCTTCAGCAGATCTTACAAATATTACCTTCATTTATGTAAATTTATGAAAAATTAAATATTGAAAAAGTAAAGCACCTAATTAAAAATACTAAAAGCTACATAAAATTTTTTTAAAAAGTGAATACTATATTCACTCATTTATTTAACAGATATTTACTAAATCACTATCATCAGTCATACACCATTCCATTTATCAAATGACATTCCCGAGAGTCATATCTTCTTTGAAATAACAAAGATAATAAGGTCACACTTGCTTACATGACCATTTCCCCCAAATATTGTTATATTTTCATGATTTTCTATGGTTTGATACTCACCTGACCATAAGTAGCATATGAAATACTGTAATTTTAGGAGTACACTAAAGAGGTAAATATGACAGGCAATATAGAATCCCTTCTTAGGGAATGAGGGTAGAAAGGAAAGGAAAGGCAAAAGGTTAAGCTCTCAAGAGGGTGGCATGCAAATCCCAGGCTATGTTTTTCTGGCTTTGTGACATTGCTATAAAAGTAGATTGCACATCCACACATATATGCATGTATGTATGCACAAACTTACAGTATGCAAAATATCCAGCACAAAACATGACATTATGTACCACTGTTATACTAGCAAAAGTGATGATCCTGAGGGTAAACTGTGGAATCAGGCATCCTTAGGCCCGGATAACTGTGGAAAGTTTGGCCCACTGAGGAAGTCTGGTTCATGGAGTCTGAGGAGTCAAATCACATGGAGCAAGTGATTTGAGAAAATTAAAGCATAATTTATATTTTGACTGAGAATTAGTTCCACCTGATGGGTGGAAAATTTAAAGTTACAGAGTACTTTTGCAGTTAATATTCTTGATGTATATATAGTATTCCACTAATGAGATATAATCAGATAATATTGAGTAGATGGTAGTGGAACACAAACTTTTTTATTTTTTCCCCCAGTAACTGCTGGCCAAAACAAAACAAAAACAAACAAAAAAACAAACAATAAAGGAAAGATCTGAGTATCTACTGGTGCCAGATTCTGTGTTACAGTGTTTAGTCACCAGCAATTAAGTTGCAAGAGCCAGTTTTCAAGGCAACAACAACAGAAGCAATGGTCCAAGTTTCCTTGTCCAGTTTGCAGCTGCATTAGTGTGATTTCCTCCTAACTCCACTCCTTCAGTCCTTCTAATAACTGTGTAAGAACCAACACAATGAGTTAAGTACTTTCACCCTATGATATGCTCAGAGTAGCTTCTGTTTTCTTCATTGAACACTGATATAGATGACAACTGAGTAATACTTTAGGGTGCAGACACAATTAAGATTTACGGACTATATAATAGCTATTTTAATGTGAGCTCCTCACCTGATGTTAATGTAAATAACAATATACTGTAGGTTTTTACCTTGGAAATATAGGCTGCTTCTTCTACTTAACTTCGGATGACTTTTTGTGCATACTCTAGTTCAGGAAATATAAAAGCCTGGGATCTTGATAGGGTACATCTCTGATTTTGATTCCATCCCTCCATTTCTTTTCATTTTTGGTCTCCCTCAACATTTTTTAAAGCTGATTCTTCCTTTCCCAATTGATTTATCTAATTTCTTGGAAGAATCAGATTCTTTTTTCATCTACTCTTCATAATCTGTTGTTAAAAGCACAGATACTAAGCTCTGATTACCAAAAACAGGTAGTTCAGAACTATTATTTTGGAATTTCAGACTCAAGTGGGTAATGACTAATACCTAACTGAAGTTCAAGGACAATTTAATAAGCATCACGGACCTCTTAAGACTGCATGAACAAATTTGAAAGAGTATAACATTTTGCAAGATATATTATCTGAGTCTTTTATAAGATGCTAAAAAAGAGAGTTATTAATGGGAAAACAGTAACAGCAACATTATTTAAAGTCAGAGATTTTATTAGGACCACTGTGATATTCCCATTGGCTATTATATTTTTATTATAGTTTAAACTCTTGAGAATCCCTTGGACTGCAAGGAGATGCAGCCAGTCCATCCTAAAGGAGATAAGACCTGGGTGCTCATTGGAACTGATGTTGAAGCTGAAATTCCAATACTTTGGCTACCTGATGCAAAGAGCTGACTCATTTGAAAAGACCCTGTTGCTGGGAAAGATTGAGGGCAGGAGAAGAAGGGGACGGCAGAGGATGAGATGGGTGGATGTCATCACTGACTCAATGGACATGTGTTCGGGTGGACTCCGGGAGTTGGTGATGGACAGGGAGGCCTGGCGTGCTGCAGTTCATGGGGTCGCAAAGAGTCAGACATGACTGAGTGACTGAACTGAACAGTTTAAATTTAAAAGAAATTCTTTTGATTAGGCTGACAGTTACTAAACTTTACAGTTTCCCTGGTAGCTTGGCTGGTAAAGAATCCACCTGCAATTCAGGAGACCCTGGATTGAATCCTGGGTTGGAAAGATCCCCTGAAGAAGGAATAGGCTACCCACTCCAGTATTCTTGGTTTTCCCTGGTGACTCAGCTGGTAAAGAATCTGACAGCAATGTGAGAGACCTGGGTTTGATCCTGGGTTGAGAAGATCCCCTGGAGAAGGGAACATCCCCTGAAGAAAGGAACAGATACCCACTCCAGTATTCTGGCCTGAACAATTCGATGGAATGTATAGTCTATGGGGTCACAAAGAGTTGGACATGACTGAGCAAGTTTCACTTCACTACTAAATTAACATTGGGATTGATGGTTTAGATTTATTTTTATTGCTTGCGTTTTCGTCATTCTTCTCTGTTCCAGGATTCTACATAATTCTGTCCAAACCTAGGCAATTTCCTCTTTCTAATTTTCTATAATGGAGAAAGATGAAAAGATAAAAATTAAAACTTTCTATATTTATATGTCCAATCTGATCAAGCACTGATTTAGGGGGTATTTTATTTTAGTTTGAGACTTTTTAAGCTTTACTTGGCAGTTAGTCACATTGATTGAATAGACCCATCTGTCATCCCAGCAATTAGTTGGCTTGCATCTAGATGCATAAGGCGTGTATCCAATGTGAGAAGAGTCTTCTGTGGAAGGCCTTGATTATGAAAATAAGGTTTGTCTTGCAAGAGAAATGCCAAGTGAATCTAGGCCATAAGCCTGTGAATTCATTCATGGTATTTTGGAACTTTTCTAAGACCACATTTATTCAAACTATTAACTGAAAAAATTCATCTGTCAGAATGAAACTGGCTTCAGCTTCACTTTGGGTAATTCTAAGGTGTTTCAAAATACTCCAATCACAACTGATAAAGTGGGAATCATTTATTGTTATATTAGTTTGAGTTCTACTGAAGCTGAACATATTAATGTTTGTATATTTGTATTTTAGCAGAATATTTTCATGCAATTAGATTTATAAAAATCTTTTTGCTGATACATAAGTTCAAACTGAAAACCAAGGTAGTTCATGTAATCATTGTCTATCTATAGTCATGTGAAAGACAGAAGAAAAGGAATCCACTTTCTAACAAAATGTCTTCCCTGTTAAATAATTAGTGTATGGACAGATTTTGTTTGTTTGTTTTATGCTTAAAAAATAGGTATAAATGCCACGTTCCTTATTGGAAAATATCTTAACATATAGATTTAATATAGCACAATAAATTTTTCCACCCATTTGTATAATAAATACATGTTGAAATCTAACTTTATCCTAACACCCTAGATCCAGCAATGTAAAGGAAACATTAAAATTTAATGAATAAATACACACTGCTCTTTTTGAATTTAGAGTCTAGTATAGATAAAGTGATAGTAAACAGATTTACTAAATTGCATAATAGTTTATTACATATAAGTGTTCTAAAGAACATAGAAAATAAAAATAATTGTTAAAGCATGTGTTCCAATTTAAACAGAATGAACAGAGATATAACTGGGAAGGTGATAATTGAGTGAACACTAGATTGGCATAAGAGAATGAACCCTGCCAATTTGGTGAGTAGAGAACATTAGGCAGAGATTATCAAATGTGCATGATGTGAGGCAAAAGTGTGCCTAGTGAGCTTGTGGAATACCCAAGAATCAATTTGGTTGAAGCAGTGATTATAGCGAGAGCAACTGGAGATGAGAAAAGAGATAATAGACTGTTACCATTACTTTGGTTTTGCACAGAGTGGGGTGGGGACCATAGGGGAATTTTGAACAGAAAATAAAGATATAATATGGATTTTAAAAAACCATAGTTGATCTGGAAAGAAGTAAATAGAGAAGCACAGTGCTGGAAGGAGGGAGGCCAGTTAGTAAGCACTCCAGTTAACAGATTATGGTGACTGTCCACAGTGGTGGTAATGGAAGTAGTAATAAATATTTCGAGTCCAGATTCTCTGTAGGTAGTATCCAAAGACTTTACTGAAGATCACTGAAGATCAATGTTCATGAATGAAATATCTGGGTTAAAATTAATTTCCATGTGGTCTTCTTAACTTTTGACAGCAGAAATGCAGGCTATTTGCATCTTTCTTCTTGCCCCAACACAGGTACAGCTACTGCACTTTTGTAACCCAATTTCATGATATACTTTATATTAGAAACATGCCACATTCAGTCCTGTTTACAATTATCTCACTATTCAAACTATACTCCCCATTCTACAGCTCTGAGATCCACTGAGATAATTAAATGTAGGTCAAATTTAATTTCAAAACAAAACAGTGTTTCTAGAACAGGAAATCTATTTTTCCTCCCTAGAGGAATATTATTTATTCAGATAATCAGTTCAGATATCAAGGACTTATCACTGATTTCTGAATTTCTTCATCACCTACTTTCTGGTTTATATAATTTAAATTATGAGACTTTTATAGCATGAGTAGCCTTGAAAGAATGACTGTAAAAATTATGTATTATATGTAATAGTAAATGCAATAATAAATGCAATAAGTTGAGACATCTGTCCATCAAATGTCTCTCTGGTGTCACCTACAATTTTTCCTCATGTAGTTCACTGCTATTTCTTTAGACATCCAGCTGTTTCTTTATCCTTTATACTATGTTATCATTGTTAACATAAAAGCACTTTAAGTTCCTTTATATTATTGAATGATGAAGACCAAGTACTTGAAGTTATCACAATTATTTGCATTATTATGTTCAGGAAAATGATCAAATATGTATATGTTAATAATGCAATTGTTTACATTAAATAAATGTAACATATAATCTAATGCTGCTCATCAAAAATTTTCATACCACTATCTATCTGAGATGCTGTGAATTTTCAGGATCCTAATAAAATCACTTTTATATTAATTAGGTTATTGTTTGTAAAGTATATCGACCTAAATGAAATGCAAAATTTCATGGAAATATCTAATGAATATGTTTTTCCATAAACACATTTCAATGAAATTTAGTTAGCTTTAACATTCTACTATTGAGGTAATAAGCTTGTGAAAATAGGAGCAATCAAATTACATTGCACTTAAAATAGCTGATATTTCATTTTTTTAATTCATTCAAAGAAAAACAATCATTAATTGGTAGTATCTAACATAACCTTTATTGGTTAAAGCATCAGCTTTTTGCATTGTGCCATACTTAGATAGTTTAGGGAACATTAAGCTGCCTGAGGCTAATAGCTGTCAGCCTAACTGACAGGATTCCTGAATGATGAGGCCATCAACAATTTGGCACATTGGTAACTCATAACCTGCACACCAGTTTTCCAAACTTTGTGGGGAGCTCTGGGTTATACTAAGACTCTTACTGTCCAAACATCTCAATTACCCTTCAGAGCACTGCAACTAAATTTCTGATAATATAATTTCATTATTGATTTTCTTGTTCGCTAGTTTGATAATTAGGTTTTCAGAATTCTTTTTAAAAAGGTGAAATAACAGTTGAGCATTTATCTATTCAAATTCTTTATAGAGGGTGAATATAATACCTTCGTTAATTTTTTCACTTTTCTTTTTTTCTATATAAATAAAGTTTTTAATAAAATAAACTAACAGTTAATACTGAGGATTACAAAGGAAATACTGAGATTAAAAAGGAAACCTTCCTATGCTCTTTGCACTTGCTAAAGTGAAGTTTCAAACTTCATTGTCTTCAATGAATAAACTTATTTTATAGTGTGCTTGTTTACAAGCATTTGCATAAAATTCAGGACTATATCATAGATATAGTATTACAAGCCATTTATGTATATTGGGTGTGGCTAACCATAAGTATTTAAATGTTTTATCACTATCATTAAATTATTCTAAATGAGGAACCAATAAATATACGAGTTACTAAATTTATTTAATGAATTAATGCATAATTCAAGTAGCACTAAATTAGTCTATTTAATAAAAGAAGTAAATTCCACTGGGCTAAACTAGGGCCAAAATAGAGTATTAATTTTACATGTCATCATAATGCTGCTTTATACAATTACATTTTAAAAACCCTTTCCTGGTCTTTACTCCCTTTTTCAAGATAAAATTCTACTTATCCTTCCATAATCTGACGAATACCCTTAAGAAACACTTTTTAAACTTCATGACTGAAAATTCATTCTTAAGCTTTCCAATCACAATTTCCCTTTACCATTCTGCTGCTGCTGCGTCGCTTCAGTCGTGTCCGACTCTGTGTGATCCCATAGACGGCAGCCCACCAGGCTCCCCCGTCCTGGGATTCTCCAGGCAAGAACACTGGAGTGGGCTGCCATTTCCTTCTCCAATGCGTGAAAGTGAAGTCGCTCAGTCGTGTCCAACTCCTAGTGACCACATGGGCTGCAGCCCACCAGGCTCTTCCTTCCTTGGGATTTTCCAGGCAAGAGTACTGAAGTGGGGTGCCATTGCCTTCTCCATTACCACTCTGATGAAACTGCTATTCCAAGAACATCATTAACTACCTAGTATATAAACCTCTCCATGGACCTGAGTTTGAGTAAACTCCGGGAGTTGGTGATGGACAGGTAGGCCTGGCGTGCTGCGATTCATGGGGTCGCAAAGCGTCGGACACGACTGAGCGACTGAACTGAATTGATATAAACCTCTAGCATTTCGCTATCTTTTCTCTTTGATTTAAATAACACATAACCCAGCTGTCTTCTTATTAATTCTTGGAAGTCTGTTTTCTTGGCTCCCATCAAAATATTCTCCTTAGTTTTTGCTATACTTCTCACTGGTTTATCTTTCTGTTTGTATCCATGGAGAATTAGTGTACCCTATGTTAAAAACTCTGAAAACTGTGCCTTCAAACACTAGACCAATATGAAATTCTTGAATGTTCAACTTCAAATATGGTAGGTCCAGACAATGAATTAATTATCTTTCAGCATTATCCCGATTACCCAGTTAGTCAATTTAAAAACCTGAAAGAAACCTCTGGCTCATTTCTCGCCATTATCTACCATAATCGTGTTTTAGTGGGTTTTTTGTTTGTTTGTTTGTTTGTTTTTTAGAAATAGCCAGGCATAAAATAGCTTGATTATATAGTAGTCCTCTGGAGAAATAAATGACAACCCATGCCAGTATTCTTGCTTGTAAAATCCCATGGATGTAGGAGCCCAGCAGGCTATAGTCCATGGGCTCGCAAAGAGTTTCACACAACTAAGCTTCACTTTATACAGTAGCCCCAGTCTTAATTTTTTGAGGACCTTCCATACTATTTTCTATAGTAGCTGGACCAGCTTACTTTCTCACCAATAGTCTTTTTTATAATAGCCATTCTAACTGGTGTCTTTAAAACTGTTTCCAGGTCTTTCATTTACCTAGTCAACATCCTTTCCCGTTAGCAAAATAGAATTTCCAATATGTTCCTCTCTATTTGAATCACCTCCTAATTTAACTCCAGTCACTGTAAACAGATTTCTTAGTACTTTTTGTCAGGGAGAAAATATGTACCTCTTAATTTCTTATACACATTGACTTTGTTCTTCCCATTCTATTTCCTGTTATAATGGCACAGGTGTTCTTCTTATACAGAGTTAAAATGCCAATTTG
This sequence comes from Muntiacus reevesi, assembly GCF_963930625.1. NCBI lineage: Eukaryota > Metazoa > Chordata > Mammalia > Artiodactyla > Cervidae > Muntiacus > Muntiacus reevesi. Next base: position 35,593,001 of record NC_089270.1, on the reverse strand, counting down.
AAGTTTGGATCTCATCCTTAACTTCCTCAATAGAAGTATCACTTCATTAAACCTCCTCACTTTTCTAAATACCTTAAATAACATGCACCAAAAATTACTGAATTTCTATCACTGGCCAGGCAGTGGTCTAAGGTTTCAAATACGGTGTAAGCAAAGTCCGTCTTAGTTTGTGAAACACTCCCTTTTTGATGAGTTACATGATATTTAAATGATCACACATGAACAATTTCAAATGCAAATCTCTATAAAAATTTGGATTTAAGAGATCATTTGGTAAATAACTTAATTAGGTAAGGCCTTAGGGAGGCTTTCTAAAGAAGTGATTTTTCAGCTCTGATAGCAAAGAAGAGGCATTTTAGAAAAGGTATTGGAAAGATGTACATTTCCAAGCAAGAAATAACACTTCAGTTGGAGGGGGCACAACACTCTAATACAAAAATATAATAATGAAGAAAGTAGGATGACTGAAATGCAGAAAATAAAGAGATCTGTGGATGCTATAGCTAAGGAAGTAGATGCAAATCAATTAACTGGCAGGTTATTTTATCATCAAGTTTTAGCACTTGGAACTGAAATGATCCTATATATTTCAAGGATGAAGGGAGTTAATACAGGAAATTAGGAGCTTTAAAATTTCTTGGAGTTTCTGGAGAAACATGAGTCAGACATGTTCCCACATGACAATGCAGCTCATCTTCATAGCAGTATTCTAAAGTCCGAAAGGTTATGCTGCCTCTGACACTAGTACTGTTGCCTCAGTGAAACACAATATCTAGACATGAATGCCACACTGGTAATCACAAACACTAAAGTCTCTCAAAACTTGTCAACACCACAGCATCAGGCTCTGTTAAAATATTTTACCTCAAATTTCCCTCTCTGTTTCATAGAAGCATGCCTCAGTGACTGAATGCAACTCCTATATTAAGTCCACAATGCTAATTAACCTAGGAAATGTAATGTTTAGATTCCCTACAGTTGAGGAAGGTGCTAGAAACTGTTTGAGAATGGAATCTGACTGACAATATACCATAAACTGCACATATGTAAAATATGTAAAATCATAAAACAGTATAATCCATTAAGTAGTTTTGATATATTATCAGGTTGGCTTTTTGGAACTATTAGGGTTTATTGTATGGAGAATGGCTTAAAGAGGTGTAAAATGGATTCTTAAAAGAAGTTTGGAAGTTTTTGCAATGTTGGTCAAAGCTGAGAAATGATAGCACACTGTATTTATGGTATGACCATGTAAATAAAAGACAATACAGATTTCAAAAAAAAAAAAAAAAACCACTAAGGGAAAAACATTGGTAAGACTTGTGCATTTACTAGTTAAGTTTTATCTGAAGTAGATTCTTAGACAAACACTTAAGTGCAATAACTTCTTTTGATGTGACTCAGAGAAACACTGAGGTAAGGGATGAAATGATAGAGGAATAGAAATCATTTCAGATGTCTTATTAAAAAAAAATACTCTGCTGTGGGCACCTGGAGTCCATTGCTGCTGGGTTCCCTACAGACAGTGTAGAGAATTCTGCAACAGTATATTATGAAATGATAAATGATACTAGAGAATTAATCTTCTAAATCCTACCCATCATTATCTGAAAGTTGCTTCTAAATAATTCACTTTCTAGTACTGCTAACCTGCCAAACATGTGGTTTGAGTGTACCAAAGAAAGATTCTGGGGAACAGGTCATAGGCACTTGCAATAGCCGAAAGCATAAATAAGAATGATAAAAGCTCTGGGAGTTTGGACAGGGAAGTAACAGCATCTGTTACAAAATCAGATTGGATACAGATATCTATAGAAGAAGAAGATATAAAAGATGGCTTCAAAATTTATATTTTGAACAACTGAATAGATATAGATGCCTTTTACCAACAACAGAAAAGCATGTGTCAAGACAGATTAAGAGTCTATTATTGGAAACAGTAGGTTTGAAGTGCCACTGATAGATTTGTAAAGAGATGTCAAGCAGGTACCTGAGTGTATGATTTCAGAGAAGAGATATGAGGTGGAAATTTGCATTTTGTAGAAATTAAAACCACAGCGTGCACAGTGGTCCCTTTAGTCAGGCCTATGTACCCATCCCCAGTCACTATCATTACTGTTGCATCTAGGGGCTCACAGATGTGACCTCTCCATAGAATTTTCCTCAATTAGAATCAATCTGTTCACCACAAAATTAATGCATCACCACAAGAATGGCTCACAAATATCCATGGCCACCACATTCAATTTATCTAGCCATGGATAGACTTTATTTGGAACGATATTCTTGCCCATTTTTTTTCCTTCTTCACATTCTTAGCATTATTCCCCAGTCATGCACATGGTTCACTTACGAACAATCTGCAAATAAATCATGTGCATCTTAGTCACTGTCTCACATAAGTAAAATGCACAAGCAGGTGGCATGGGATCCTGTGTAACTTACCAATATTGCACTCATGCTTCAAGCCCAGCTCACACCTCTGGTCTCTTTGATGGCTTATTTTGAATTACTGACAGAAGAGAAAATATCCCAGGATTAGTTTATTTATATGTGGCCTGGGGATGTAGGTTGGAAAGGTGAGAATAAACTGTTGCTGAAACACAACTCCACTTAGGGACTGCCATGAAAGGTTATTATGAAAGGAAATCCTCTCTGTTATCAGAGCCTTAGACATTCACCTGGTCATTTACTTTCTATGGAGAGGGAAATGACCTGAATTGAAGTATATATACTGAGTCATGGTCGGTGGTAAATGCTAGGCTGATCTGAGGTCTGGAAGACTGAGGACAAGACAGCCTAGGGAAGAGATAAATGGATCATCCTACTGGAGGTGATGTAAAGTGTGAAGATCTTTTTTATGGCAGCTTATCCCTAACCGGAGATCAGACATCGCAAAAGAAAGAAGAAATGGACATGCTGTCTCACCTATAATGATGAGTTAGTTTGTGTCACTAGCTACATCAGTGCTCTCAAAAAGGCACACAGCCACTGCAACTACAAAAAAAAAAAAAGAAAGGCACACAGCCATAACAAGAGGCAGACAACTCAAATACAAAACTAGAGAAAGTGAAGTCTTACACTTTCTGGATTCTGACCCTGCTCCACTTTCAAAGAGGTGGGGATTTAAGATACTGCATTTGCACCAATACAGTATACTAATGCATATATATGGAATTTAGAAAGATGGTAACGATAATCCTGTATGCGAGACAGCAAGAGAGACACTGATATATTGAACAGTCTTTTGGACTCTGTGGGAGAGGGCGAGAGCAGGATGATATGGGAGAATGACATTGAAGCATGTAAATTATCATATGTGAAATGAATCGCCAGTCCAGGTTCAATGCAGGAGACAGGGTGCTTGGGGCTGATGCACTGGGATGACCCAGAGGGGTGGGATGGGGAGGGAGGGGGTAGGGGGTTCAGGATGGGGAACACATGTACACCCATGGCGGATTCAAGTCAATGTATGGCAAAACCAATACAATGTTGTAAAGTAAAATAAATAAATAATTTAAATAATTAAAAAAAGATACAGCATTTGCTTAGCATTTATTGATTTCTAAAACAAAATTTGAATTTCACAGAGAATAGATTGTTTTTACTGTAAGAAAAATCTCAATATTGAACACTAAATGGAATCATAACAAAATAACTATGTAAAACAAAGAAAAAACAGATAGAAAAGAAGCATTTGTGATAATTTGTATACCTTTAGTTGACTCTTATACTACCTTGAGGGGTTCCTAACATATAAACATATTTAGAAAATTCTTTAAAATATCACATTTTTAATTAATAGGATTAATGGCTAAATGACTGTGTCCATATTTCATTTAATTTTACTCTGTAGAATGATGTTATAGAACATGTAACATAAAAATGCAAATTACTTGGCCTCTTTAAAATTTGTTATATCTTTGTCTGTGCAGTGTTACTTAATTGAATTAGACATTTAATTTTGACCTAAATTGAAATTCTAATATGCAACATGTTAGTTCATTTGTTTTAGTGTGTATTTCTATTGGTGCTTTCCGCTTTATAATAACAAGATATGTAGAACAGAGATTTAATTTATTAAATGATGTACAATGTGTGTTTCAGAAATTGAATTTGAGAATGTCAGTAGCTGTTTACACACATTTTTAAATTAGTAGGTTTCAAAAAGAATGGAATGGTCATTTAATTTGTTAGCAAATGAGAGCAGAGATTTTATGCTACAATATGTGTTTATTTAATAATTTGTATATATTTTATTTAATAAATATTTATTATAAACAAAATTACAAATTACACTGTATTAGAATGATGAGTATGTGTTCAACTTCATAAGTAACTGACAATTTTTTTCCCCAAATGGTGGTATTTTAAATACTCAACTGTACTGAATGAAACTTCCAGATGCGTTGTATCTTTTCCACACTGAAAACTTCATCTCCCTGTGTATAATGTATTCACTGTAGTTTTAGTTTGAAGTTCCTTGAGGAATATTTATGTACAAAAAAATTTTATGTGATTATTGGACATATATATCTATGTGTTCAAAATTCTTCCCATTTCTTTAAAAAAAAAACCTTTCATATCTTTTTTCTTAACTCCTAGAGTTATTAATTTCTTATGTAGTCTAGATATAAGTCTTTTTCTTCACAGATATACATTGGGAACATACTGGCTAAACTGTGTCATATCTTTCAATTCCTTAATAGTGTTTTCAAAGAACAGGAAGTTTTAATTTTAATGAAGTCCAATATATCAATATTTTCTTTTATGATTTGCATTCATTTTGAAGCATACACAAACATTTGCCTGCCCAAGTTCATAAAGACATTCTCCTATGTTTTACTTTGCAAGATTAATAGTTTTAGTTTTTTCTGTATCTAAATTCCAACGTTGGATTGATTTTCATGTATGGTGTAAGAAAAAGCCTGCTTATTTAGTTTTTTTCCTAAATAGATATCAAGACTTTGCAGAACTATTTTCTTTAAAAAGGCTTCACATATTATATGAGGAAATTTATCAAAATTGATTTTCTATATAAATGAGGGTATATTTCTACATTTTCCTTTTTTTTTTTTTTTTTTACTTAGGCCAATAACACTAACAACTAACATGATTACATCATTCATAGACAGTCTTGAAATCATAAGTATAAACGCTCCAACTTTGTTCACTTTCAATATTATTTTGAATATTTCGAGTCACTTACATTTCAGAATCATCTTTGTAATAGCTATAAAAATCATGGTAGGATTATGTTAAATGACTGGGGGAAACTGAAATCTTAACAATATTAAATCTTCTAATCCAAAAGCATAATATATTTTCCCTTTTAATTTCCATATTAAGACATGATTATTTCTCTACACGTTTTATAGATTAGCCCATTTTTGTTAACTTTATTCCTATTTCATGTTTTTGTGCTAGCTTAAATTGTAGTTTTTAAATGTATACTTTCTAAGGATTTGTTTCTGCTATATAGAAATACAATTGCTCTACTGATTTTGAACACTGCAAAAATTTTAAATTCATTCATTAGTTGTAGTAACCATTTTTCCATTTCCTTAGCTATTTCTAAAAAACACATGTCATCCATGAATATGGGAAATTTTACTTTTCTCTTTCAGAAAGCATGCTTTTAATTTCTTAAACTTGTTTCATCCACCCCCCCCCCAACCCAATGGCTGGTATTTCCAGTGTAAGTTAAATAAAAGTCATAAAATCAGTAATCTTTGCATTTTTCAGACTGAAGATTTATAAAATTCAGTACTTAACCATTAAGTATTATACTGATTGTACACTTCTTGTAAAGGAGCCTAATAAAATTGAGGAAGATACCTAATATTTCAAGTGTATGGAAAAGATTTTACCTTGTACTGGTTCTGTTTTATTAAGAATGCTTCTATAGGTATCCATTATTATGATGATGTATTTTTCTCATTCATCTTGCTTATATTGTAAATTATGTGAATTGTTTTAAAGATAACTGTATAAGGGAAATTTTAGATTCATAGCAAAATGAGCAGAAGGTACAGAGGTTTTCCGTATAACCCCTGCTCTCGCACATATACAGACATCTTCAATATCAACATCCTCCTCAAGAACGGTGTTACAACTCTGTGCTGTGAACTGGAACTGCCCCAATTGGAGAGGGTATAGAAGACTCAAGGGGTGATCTTGAAGACTCTGAGGAGGAAGATGGGGATGAAGGTGGCAGTGATGAAGCTATCATTCTTGATGAAAATGGACGCAGGAGTAGAAGTCTCTAATATTGGAACCCAAGACACCCCTACAGTGCTCTCAGACAGTGAAGAAGAAGAAATGATCACTTTTCTTATTTCAAGAAAATAAGAACACATACCATCATTGCAACACAAGTAAAAGCTCTAAGTTACAAGGCAGTAGATAACAGAAAAAAGATGAGACCTGTTAATTAAAGTTCACATAGTTGTATATGTGTATATATAACTATTATAAAGGTATTTAGTCAGCACTAAAAAACAATCTATTACAACTGATGAACCTACATTAAAACACCTACGCATGATGATCCAACATTGATGTACCATTATCGTAATAAATTCCACAGTTTACATCACTGATTCACACTTGGTGTTTTACATTCTACCTGCTTTTAACAAATGTGTAATGGCATGTATCCACCATTACAGATTCATATAACATAGTTTCAATAACTTAAAATCCTCTCTCTCCACACAAACACTGATTTTTCTACTGTATCCATGGTTTTGCCTAATTGATAATATCATATTCTCAGAATAATACAATAAGAAATCTTTTCAAATCAGTTTCTTTTCCTTAGCATTATGCATTTAAGATTGCTCTCACTGACTACACTAAAGCCTTTGACTACATGGATCATGACAAACTGTGGGAAATTCTTTAAAAGGGGAGAATACCTGACCACCTTACCTGTCTCCTGAGAAACCTGTATGTGGGTCAAAAAGTAACAGTGAGAACTGGACATGGAACAGGCTGGTTCAAAATTGGGAATGGAGTACAACAAGGCTGTATATTGTCACTCTGCTTATCTAACTTATATGCAGAGTACATCATGTGAAATGCTGGGCTGGATAAATTATGAGCTGGAATCAAGACTGCTGGGAGAAATAACAACATGTGCAGGTGATACCACTCTAATGGCAGAAAGTCAAGAGGAAATAAAGAGCCTACTGATAAGGGTGAAAGAAAGAGTGAAACATCTTTGAAATCAAAAACTAAGATCATGGCATCTGGTCCTATCATTTCATGGCAAATAGAAAAGGAGCACATGGAATCAGTGACAGCTTCCATTTTGGGGGCTCCAAAATCACTGTGATGTTGACTGCAGCCATGAAATTAAAAGATGCTTGCTCCTTGGAAGTAAAGCTATGATCAACCTAGACAGCATATTAAAAAGCAGAGACCTTACTCTACTGACAAAGGTCTATCTAGTCAAAGCTATGTTTTTTCCAGTAGTCATGTATGTATATGAGAGTTGGATCATAAAGAAGGCTGAAGTGAAATTAAGTGAAAGTCACTCAGTCGTGTCTGACTCTTTGTGACTCCATGGACTATACAGTCCATGGAATTCTCCAGGCCAGAATATTGGAGTGGGTAGCCTTTCCCTTCTCCACGGGATCTTCCCAACCCAGGGATTGAACCCAGGTCTCCCATTGCAGGTGGATTCTTTACCAGCTGAGCCTCAAGGGAAGCCCAAGAATACTGGAGTAGGTAGTCTATCCCTTCTCCAGCGGATCTTCACAACCAGGAATCGAACCGGAGCCTCCTGCATTGCAGGCAGATTCTTTACGAACTCAGCTGTTGGGGAAGCCCAAAGAAGGCTGAGCACCATAAGAACTGAGGCTGAAATTGTGGTGCTGGAGAAGACTCTTGAGGGTCCCTAGGACTGCCAGGATATCAAATCAGACAATCCTAAAGGAAGTCAACCCTGAATATTCATTAGAAGGACTGATGCTGAAGCTCCAATACTTTGGCCATGTGATGCAAAGAGCTTACTCAATGGTAAAATGCCTGATGCTGGGAAGGACTGAAGCAAAAGGCGAAGAATGGGGTGGGAGAGGATGAAATGGATAGATAGCATCACGGACTCAATGAACACGAATTTGAGCCAACTCCAGGAGAGAGAAGAGGATAGGGGAGACTAGCATGCTACAGTCCATGGGGTCTCAAAAAGTTGGACACGACTTACCAACTGAACAATGACAACAAGTAGGGAGAGAGACTGGGCTCAACTCCAAAAGAATACGGGAAAGTGGGGTTTTATAAGGAAGCAGGGTAGGAGTCAGCAGATGGAAAATTACAAGAGGAAGCCTCAAGGAAAAGGGGATTCTGGCTAAAACCTCTTGACAGGATTCTTGCAGACAGGCCAAGGTGACTCGATATGACATCAGAGGTGATAAGGAATGAGTAATTTGATCAGATATCTATTGAGTGTGATAAGATATCTGTAGCTGGGTTTTCTCTAAACTGATGTAGCAAGATTCATTCTACAATTGAGTACTGCAAGTCCAACAAGGACAAATAAGCCTGAAGCCTAGAGGATTTTGAGGAGCCTGACTAAATCTTAGTCAAGAAGAGAGGCTTGTTAGTAGCTATGGCTAGGGAAAAAAAAAAAAAAAAAAAACACACAAAACTTTTGTTGCCTTAAGCCACTAGCATTTGAAATCCATATGATACAGTTAAAATAGCCTGTCTTATTCTGACTGATACACTAATATATTATAATATATTAAATATATTATAGTTTATTGGTTTACTTTATTTCAGTCTAACTCTACAATACATGCTTCATGAAATCATAGGTATTTTTCACTGTAGATTAACCTTATGTTCACGGTACTAATAAATCTGATTAGTATGTGCTTCATAAACATTTGTTGAATGAATGGATAAATTAAGCTATGATCAGGAGTTTCCTTCATTAGAATAAAAGCAAAGCCAAATTAGAAGACAATAATTTCAGGAAAACCATAGATCTGGGAAAGAGTATATTAAATTGTTTCTGTTTCCTTGATGAAATTAAAAAAAAAAAACTAAATAACAAGTTCAGCAAATACTTGCTAATTGCATGAATACATTAATAAAACAGATAAACATATATTTACTCATTTCCTAATACTGAAAAATATCTAGGTAATTTGAGGGTAAGTGCCTAGAACTTCTTGAAAATGATTAAAAAAATTATAATGAAAAGAAACATAAATACACAATATGCACTTTAAAGTGTCTATCTTTTTTTAATGTGATGAAATCATAAGCTATCAAAGTTTCTGTTTCCTGGAGTTATTGTTCCAAATATGTATATTAAACAATGATTTAGTTACATAGATGTATTCACCTAATCCATTTCTTGAGGCTTATAAACATCATTTATTCTCTCTGAAGAGACAGAGTAGTTTTCATTAATCGAGCAACATCTGTTCTTTCAGAATCAAATGAGTTCTCTAAAGGACAATTAATAAAAAATATTGCCAGTAAACACAGCTGATAAATTGTTAACAAAAATATGACAAATTAAAAGGAAGATAACTGGATTCATCAAATATGAAATAATAAAGTACATAAATATTTTTATAGAGTTAATTGAACTAGAGACTTTAATTCATAACACATATATCATAAATAGCATTTTGATTATTGAAACAAGAAATATTCAATATCATTTTATTATTTCAAAATGTAAATTGTTGGACTTAGTAAGTTAAATGTTGATGAATTAAAATCTTACTTAACTGAAATAACATTTTATGTATCAGAAAAAAAGATCAATTAGTTGAAGTCCTCAAGTAAACTGTGGTATGTGGTAGCATAAAATATGACTAACTGAAGAAATAAAAGTCACTCATCTCTCTGTTTACTTCTGTGATATCTATTAATGTAAACATTGGAATAGAGAGTGAATTTGACTAAATCATGTGTGAAATGCTTTGAATATTAGGCTAAACTATTACCACTAAATTGGTTAGTCTACTTTGGTCACTGAAATTCTGAACAAGAATTTAAAGCAATTAACAGTGTTGGAGGAAGATTATTTGCAGTTATTTAAGATAGCAACCTGAACGTTCAACTATGGATAAAACGATGGATAAAACGTTTGTGCTATGGATAAAAATGGATAAAATGGATAAAAATGGATAAAATGGACAAAAACGATGTGCTACATATATACAGTGGAATATTACTCAGCCACTGAAAAGAATGAAATAATGCCATTTGTAGCAACATGGATGAACCTGGAGATTATCATACTGAGTGAAGTTAGTCAGAGAGAGAAAGACAAATGTCATCACTTATATGTGGAATCTAAATAAAAATTATAAAATGAATTTATTTACAAAACACAAACAGACCACAGACTTAGAGAATGAACTAATGGTTACCATGAGGGAAAGGTGAGGGAAATTGAATACTTTGGGAGTTTGTGGTAGACATGTATACACTGCTAAAATATATAACCACAAAGAACCTACTGTACACCACATGTAACACTGCTCAATATTTTATAATAACAGAAATGGGAAAATAATTTGAAAAAGAATGCGTTTTGAATGTGTGCTCAGTCGTGTTTGGCTCTTTGCAACCCTAAGGTTTGTGACCCTTTAGGCTCCTCTGTCCATGGGATTTTCCAGGCAAGAATACCGGAGTGAAATGTCATTTCCTCTACCAACAGGTCTTCCCAACTCAGGGATTAAACCCACGTCTCCTGCATCGTAAGCATATTCTTTACTACTGAGCCATGGGGGATAGATACATGCATATGTAAAACTGAATCATTTTGCTGTACATCTGAAACTATACAGCATTGTTAATAAACTATGCTCCAATATAACACTTTTTAAAAAAATTTTCCACGTCCCACCAAAAAAAAGTTGTAAATACCACAAAATTGAGGAAATGTTATTCTAGTATTGAAAACAGTTATCTAATTTAGCAAATATGTTGCTCATAACACTGATTACTAAGATAAGTTCCAACACAATTTTGTTTCTCTTTCATCATCTTCATTAAACTAAGTGAAAATAACAGCCAGCATTGCAATGAAACTACTCCCCCCATCCCCCACCTTTTTTTTGTCTCAGCTGGCAGCTTGTGGGATCTTAGTTCCCCAACCAGAGACTGAACCTGGACCCCAGTAGTAAAAGTGCACAGTCCAAACTTCTGTACTGCCAGGTAATTCCTGGAACTACACTTATGTGTGAGGCATTAATATATTTTATTATCTTATTTACAGAATTAAGTACCTAAAAGTAAAAAAAAAAAAAAAAAAAAAGTACCTATAGATATAAACAAAATATTAACACTGGGATGATTGACACCCTTGTTGAAATACATCTGTTATCCCTGGGCAGCAATGCAATACTAATCTTCCATAGACTCAAGGACATATTTTGTATTATTTACAAATGCAGTAAGTCATATCATTCCAGTAGCTATGTTTTATGTTCAATAAAATCAGAATAATGGCATTCATCTTAAGCTATAGCTTTGGCTGCTTTCTTGCACTAACATTCCACTGTTTCTGTGCTAGATTCTTCTACTGGTATTCTGCATCCTTTCTCACTGCTTTCTATGCCCCACTCTCCTGTTGCATATCTCATAAACTTGAAAATTAACGATTTCAATTTTCAGGTACCCTTGATACTAATGAGTAAATGTTACTAAGGTTTCTCTAGTGAAATGTGTTTGTATTAGTGTTGGGGTATAGAAATGAGGACAATAGTGCCAAGTTAGTGTTGACGTGCTTGAATATTTGAAGCAAGCTGACCTCAGGTAAAGAGGAACTAAAGAGCCTCTTGATGAAGGTGAAAGAGGAGAGTGACAGAGCTGGCTTAAAACTCAACATTTAAAAAACGAAGACCATGGCATCCTGCCCCATCACTTCTTGGCAAATAAATGGGGAAACGATGGAAACAGTGACAGAATTTATTTTCTTCTGCTCCAAATTCACTGTAGAAGGTGACTTCAGATGTGAAATTAAAGGATGCTTTCATCTTGGAAGCATATTTAAAAGCATATTAAAAACCTAGAGAGCATATTAAAAGGCAGAGACAACACTTTGTTAAAGAAGTTCTATACAGTCAAAACTATGGTTTTCCAGTAGTCATGTATGGATGGGAGACTTGAACCATAAAGAAAACTGAACATCAAAGAATTGATGATTTTTAACTGTGGTGTGTGAGTAGACTCTTGAGAGAAACTTGGAATGGAAGGAGTTACAACAAGTCAATCCTAAAGGAAATACATCTTGAATATTGACTGGAAGGACTAAAGCTGAAGCTCCAATACTCTGGCCACCTGATGAGAAGAACCAACTCACTGGAATAGACTCTGATGCTAGGACTGATTGAAAGAAGATGGAGAAGGGGATGACAGGATGAGACGATTGGATGGCATCACCGACTCGATGGATATGAGTTTGAGCAAATTCCGAGAGTTGCTGATGGACAGGGAAGCCTAGTGTGCTGCAGTTCATGGAGTTGCAAAGAGTCTGACATGACTGAGCAACTGACCTGAACATAACTGACCTCTCATTACAGTGCCCAGTTACCAGCTTCAAGAGCAAAGGGAGTTATGACAGAAACAATGGGATAGAGGATGGCGGGAGCAGTTTCTTTTCTTTCCTTTTCTGTATCACAAGACCAATGATGTTGTTTTGAAGTAGAAATCTATATTCTTTGTAGCTAAAGATGGAGAAGCTCTAAACAGTCAGAAAAAAACAAGATTGGGAGCTGACTATGGCTCAGATAATGAACTCTATATTGCCAAATTCAGACTTAAATTGAAGAAAGTGGGGAAAACCACTAGACCATGCAGGTATGACTTAAATCAAATCCCTTATGACTATACAGTGGAAGTGAGAAATAGATTTAAGGGACTAGATCTGATAGAGTGTCTGATGAACTATGGATGGAGATTTATGATATTGTACAGGAGACAGGGATCGAGACCATCCCCAAGAAAAAGAAATGCAAAAAAGCAAAATGGCTGTCTGAGGAGGCCTTACAAACAGCTGAGAAAAGAAGAGAAACAAAAAGCAAAGGAGAAAAGGAAATATGTATCCATTTGAATGCAGAGTTCCAAAGAATAGCAAGGAGAGATAAGAAAGCCTTCCTCAGCGATCAATGCAAAGAAATAGAGGAAAACAACAGAATGGGAAAGACTAGAGAATTCATCAAGAAAATTAGAGATACCAAGGGAACATTTCATGCAAAGATGGGCTCAATAAAGGACAGAAATGGTATGGACATAACAGAAGCAGAAGATATTAAGAAGAGGTGGCAAGAATACACAGAAGAACTGTGCAAAAAGATCTTCATGAGGCAGATAATCACAATGATGTATACACTCACCTAGACCATACATCCTGAAATGTGAAGTCAAGTGGGCCTTAGTAAGCATCACTATGAACAAAGCTAGTGGAGGTGATGGAATTCCAGATGAGCTATTTCAAATCCTAAAAAATGGTGCTGTGAAGGTGCTGCACTCAGTATGCCAGCAAATTTTGAAAACACAGCAGTAGCCACAGGATTGGAAAAGGTCAGTTTTCATTCCAATCCCAAAGAAAGACAATGCCAAAGAATGCTCTAACTACTTCACAATTTCAGTCATTTCACACACTAGTAAAGTAATGCTCAGAATTCCCCAAGCCAGGCTTCAGCAATACATGAACCAAAAAATTCCATATGTTCAAGCTGGTTTTAGAAAAGGCAGAGGAACCAGAGATCAAATTGCCAACATCCACTGGATCATTAATGTAAGAGAGGATCCTGCTGTGATTTATGTTGGAGAGTGTTTTGCCTATGTTTTCCTGTAGGAGTTTTATAGTTTCTGGTCTTACATTTAGATCTTTAATCCATTTTGAGTTTATTTTTGTGTATGGTGTTACAAAGTGTTCTAGTTTCATTCTTTTACAAGTGGTTGACCAGTTTTCCCAACATCACTTGTTAAAGAAGTTGTCTTTTTTCCATTGTATATTCTTTGTCGAAGATAAGGTGTCCGAAGGTTCATGGTTATCTCCGGGCTTTCTATTTTGTTCCATTGACCTATATTTCTATCTTTGTGCCAGTACCATACTGTCTTGATGACTGTGGCTTTGTAGTAGAGCCTGGAGTCAGGCAGGTTGATTCCTCCAGTTCTATTCTTCTTTCTCAAGATTGCTTGAGCTATTTCAGGTTTTTTTGTATTCCATACAAATTGTGAAATTCTTTGTTCTAGTTCTGTGAGAAATACCGTTGGTAGCTTGATAGGGATTGCATTGAATCTATAGATTGCTTTGGGTAGAATAGCTATTTTAACAACATTGATTCTTCCAATCCATGAACATGGTATGTTTCTCTATCTATTTGTGTCCTCTTTGATTTCCTCTTTGATTTCATCAGTGTTTTATAGTTTTCTATATATAGGTATTTTGTTTCTTTAAGTAGATATACTCCTAAGTATTTTATTCTTTTTGTTGCAATGGTGAATGGTATTGTTTCCTTAATTTCTCTTTCTGTTTTCTCATTGGTAGTGTATAGGAATGCAAGGGATCTCTGTGTGTTAATTTCATATTCTGCAACTTTAATATATTCATTGATTAGCTCTAGTAATTTTCTGGTAGAATCTTTAGGGTTTTCTATTTAGAGGATCATTTCATCTGCAAACAGTAAGAGTTTCATTTCTTCTTTTCTTATTTGGATTTCTTTTATTTCTTTTTCTGCTCTGGTTGTTGTGGCCAACACTTCCAAAACTATGTTGAATAGTAGTGGTGAGACTGAGCACCCTTGTCTTATTCCTGACTTTAAGGGAAATGATTTCAAATTTTCACCATTGAGGATAATGCTTTCTGTAGGTTTGTCATATATAGCTTTTATTATGTTGAGGTATGTTCCTTCTATTCCTGCTTTCTGGAGAGTTTTTATCATAAATGGATATTGAATTTTGTCAAAGGCTTTCTCTGCATCTATTGAGATAATCATATGGTTTTTATCTTTCAATTTGTTAATGTGGTGTATTGCATTAATTGATTTGTGGATATTAAAGAATCCTTGCATGCCTGGGATAAAGCCCACTTCGTCATGATGTATGATCTTTTTAATATGTTATTGGATTCTGTTTGCCAGAATTTTGTTAAGAATTTTTGCATCTATGTTCATCAGTGATATTGGGCTGTAGTTTTCTTTTTTTGTGGCATCTTTGTCTGGTTTTGGAATTAGGGTGATGGTGACCTAATAGAATGAGTTTGGAAGTTTACCTTCTTCTGCAATTTTCTGGAAGAGTTTGAGTACGATAGGTGTTAGCTCTTCTCTAAATTTTTGGTAGAATTCAGCTGTGAAGCCATCTGGTCCTGGACTTTTGTTTGCTGGAGGATTTCTGATTAGAGTTTCCTCTATGACCCACCTCCCAGAATATTGGAAATAAAAGCAAAAATAAGCAAATGGGACCTAATGAAACTTAAAAAGCTTTTGCACAACAAAGAAAACTATAAGCAAGGTGAAAAGACAGCCTTCAGAATGGGAGAAAATAATAACAAATGAAGAAACAGGCAAAGGATTAATCTCAAAAATATACAAACAACTCCTGAAGCTCAATTCCAGAAAAATAAATGACCCAATCATAAAATGGGTCAAAGATCTAAATAGACATTTCTCCAAAGAAGACATACAGATGGCTAACAAACACATGAAAAGATGCTCAACATCACTCATTATCAGAGAAATGCAAATCAAAACCTCAATGAGGTACCATTACACACCAGTCAGGATGGCTGCTATCCAAAAGTCTACAAGCAATAAATGCTGGAGAGAGTGTGGAGAAAAGGGAACCCTCTTACACTGTTGGTGGGAATACAAACTAGTACAGCCACTATGGAGAACAGTGTGGAGATTCCTTAAAAAACTGGAAATAAAACTGCCATATGACCCAGGAATACCACTCCTGGGCATACACACTGAAGAAACCAGACCTGAAAAAGACACGTGTACCCTAATGTTCATCTCAGCACTGTTTATAATAGCCAGGACTTGGAAGCAACCTAGATGCCAATCAGCCGATGAATGAATAAGAAAGTTGTGGTACATATACACAATGGAATATTACTCAGCCATTAAAAAGAATTCATTTGAGTCAGTTCTAATGAGATGGATGAAACTGGAGCCCATTATACAGAGTGAAGTAAGCCAGAAAGATAAAGACCAATACAGTATACTAACGCCTATATATGGAATTTTAAAAGATGGTAACGATAACCCTATATGCAAAACAGAAAAAGAGACACAGATGTACAGAACAGATTTTGGACTCTGTGGGAGAAGGCAAGGGTGAGATGTTCAGAGAGAACAACATTGAAACAAGTATACTATCAAGGGTGAAATAGATCACCAGCCCAGGTTGGAGGCATGAGACAAGTACTCAGGGCTGGTGCACTGGGAAGACCCAGAGGGATGGGATGGAGAGGGAGGTGGGAGGGGAATCGGGATGGGGAACGCATGTAAATCCATGGCTGATTCATGTCAGTGTATGGCAAAAACCACTTCAATATTGTAAAGTAATGAGCCTCCAACAAATAAAAATAAATATAAAAAAATAAAAATAAATAAATAATTTAAAAAAATAAAATAAAATAACGGGGGGGGGGGGAAGGGAAGCAAGAGAGTTCCAGAAAAACATGTATTTCTGCTTTATGACTATACCAAAGCCTTTGACTGTGTGGATTACAAATAAACCATGGAAAATTCTGAAAGAGATGGGAATACCAGACCAACTGACCTGCCTATTGAGAAACCCATATGCAGGTCAGGAAGCAACAGTTAGAACTGGACATGGAACAACAGACTGGTTCCAAATAGGAAAAGGAGTATGTCAAGGCGGTATATTGTCACCCTGCTTATTTAACTTGCATGCAGAGTACATCATGAGAAACACTGAGCTGGAAAAAACACAAACTGGAATCAAGATTGCCAGGAAAAATATCAATAACCTCACATATGCAGATGACACCACCCTTATGGCAGAAAGTGAAGATCTAAAGAGCCTCTTGATGAAAGTGAAAGAGGAGAGTGAAAAACTTGACTTAAAGCTCAACATTTAGAAAACTAAGATCATGGCATCTGGTCCTCTCACTTTATGGCAAATAGATGGGGATACAGTGAAACAGTGGCTGACTTTATTTTTCTAGGCTCCATAATCACTGCAGATGGTGATTGCAGCCATGAAATTAAAGGTGCTTACTCTTTGGAAGGAAAGTTATGACCAACCTAGATAGCATATTAAAAAAGCAGAGACATTACTCTTCCAACAAAAGTCCATCTACTCAAGCCTATGGTTTTTCCAATAGTCATATGTGGATGTGAGAGTTGAACTTAAAGAAAGCTGAGTGCCAAAGAATTGATGCTCTTGAACTGTGGTGTTGGAGAAGACTCTTGAGAGTCCCTTGGATTGCAAGGAGATCCAACCAGTCCATCCTAAAGGAGATCAGTCCTGAGTGTTCATTGGAAGGACTGATGTTGAAGCTGAAACTCCTATACTTTGTCCACCTGATGTGAAGAGCTGACTCATTTGAAAAGACCCTGATGCTGGGAAAGATTGAGGGCAGGAGGAGAAGGGGACGCAGGGTATGAGATGAATGGATGGCATCACGGACTCAACGGACATGAGTTTGTGTAAAATCCGGGAGTCGTTGATGGACAGGAAGACTTGGTTTGCTGTGGTTGATGGAGTTGCAAAGAGTCGGACACAACTGAGAGACCAAACTTAAGTCTCCTTGCAAGCCTGATTTCTCCTCATCCAAATAATCTGATGATTTGGTATTTATTTTACTATATTAAATCCCTTATCTTTGAACAACTAGATTTTGTTTTTTTTTTTTCCCTTCTTTTCGGCCCTGACGGCTATGCTAAGAGTCCATCTGTTTTAATAGGGAATAATTGTGCTTTAGTGAATATATTGTGAAGAACTAACAAATTTGTTAATCTTTAATGTATTTATATATAAATTAAATATAAATTTGATGTTTAACAGCTTTATTACAAATAATTTTATTATCACCTCTTAGCAAATATAAGCTTACATCAGGTATCAGTAATAAATATGATGAAAACGCTTTCCAGGGAAAAGCTGATAATTATGAACACCAGTATACAATACAAGGTGAATTCCTTTAGGAATAGATTCACAAAACAATTGGAAGAGGACAAGGGTTAGCTAAAGGGCAGTAAGTCTTAGTCGAAATGTAAGGGAACCATAGAGACTCTAGTCTGGAAGGCGGCAGAATTGACCACAAAAGGATTACAATGGAAGGGAAATGAAATATTCTGATATTTAGATTTGAAAGTATTCAGTCTCCAAATAGGGCTTCCCTATCTGGAGCTCAGTTGGTAAAGAATCTGCCTTCAATTCAGGAGACCCCAGTTTGATTCCTGTGTTGGGAAGATCTGCTGGAGAAGCCTGTCATTTCCCACTCCAGTATTCTTGGTCTTCTCTTGTGGCTCCATTGGTAAAGAATGTGCCTGCAGGAGACCAGGGTTTGAGCCCTGGGCTGGGAAGATCTCCTGGAGAAGGGAAAGGCTACCCACTCCAGTATTCTGGCCTATAGAATTCTGTGGACAGTCCATTGGACATGACTGAGTGACTTTCACTTTCACTTTCAATCTGCAGATATCTGAAATATAGCTAAAATGTGTTTAGATAAATAGGGCTGAACCATAAAGTTTTAAATTCTCAGAAACTCCTTAAAATATGTTGCTGCTGCTGCTGCTGTTAAGTCGCTTCAGTCTTGTCTGTGTGACCCCACAGACGTCAGCCCACCAGGCTCCTCCATCCCTGGGATTTTCCAGGCAAGAAAACTGGAGTGAGTTGCCATTTTCTTCTCCAATGCATGCATGATAAGTCACTGCAGTCATGTCCGACTCTGCGTGACACATAGACAGCAGCCCACCAGGCTCCTCTGTTCATGGGATTCTCCAGGCAAAAATACTGGAGTGGGTTGCCATTGCCTTCTCCGAAAATATGTTACTGAACCTCAATGTTACTAATGAAGATAATTATAAATTTAGTAAAGACATCCCTTATATCTGTTGTAAGCATTCATTGCTCCTTCTCTGTTAATGTCTGCACTGTGGAAAGCACCCCACTTCCCTCCTCAGTTTTTGTGAATAGAATAGGGTTGAATTCACACACCGAATACAGGATCAGGCATATGACCCAGTATTCTTAGAGACATTACTGCAATCTCTTGGCCATACACAAGCATCTGAGGATTGTCCTGTGACACTGAGTAATGATATCCCAGGTGTCTTTCTATCACTTTTGTTAATTCTACATGTGACACAGGCTTGGAATTGTAGGTTTTAATATATGGAGAATTACAGACTGGAACAAACAATGTTTAGGAATAAAATAAAACAAATGTTTGGCTCTGCCATGATATGAAGCCGCTTAATTATATACATATATACATATATATCCTTTGAAATACAGATTTTGTTTTCTTTAATCCATTTGAGCAGACTCTTTATTCCTTTTAACCAAAAAATCCCAACTAATCCATTTATTATTAAATTATTATATAGCAGAGAAAGCAATAGACTCTTGAGGATAACCAACGAGAAGAATGGGTGTTGCAAACACACTGAAACAAGGGAAAAGAAAGGGAAAAATATTTCTGAGCAACAAATTCAAGTCAGGCACCAGAATCAGAGAAAATAGTTTTCACAACATTCCCATGAGAAAAATGACATCAGCCATTTTTTTCTCAGCATAACTTAGGACTCAGAAAGTACTTGGGTCTTTCAGATTTCAAAAGCCTCATGGTTCACCACTGACATTTATTGTGACTAAATTTCTAGAAGTTCTTTTCAAAGCCTGAGAATACCTGACTGCTTCAACGTTGGTTGGCTTAAACTTTCTTTCTGCTTGATGACTTCCACTGACAATAAATATCAACCTTCATTAGCATTCAGTATCAGATTCTATCAATAATAACAGGTTCCCCATAATAGAGCACATGAAATTCATTAGCAGTATACAAGATATTCTAAATAATGATCACAATAATTATAAATTGTATCTTAATTAAATATTACAGTTCAGGTCCTCAAATAGTATTTCTTTTGGACTAAAACCAAGGAAGATAGTTATTATTTATAGTCAAAATTTATATAAAAGGAAGATAAATCTCCATTTTTTTCTATTATTTTCTCTACAGTAAGCCCGCTTCCTTTCTCATGCTTCTTCTTATAAGGAGTGGGAAATGATGCAGCTATGACAAAAGATAAGTTAAACTTGTATAGATATGCAATCTTAATAAGCCAATGAGAGAGAACAATAACTATAAACCAATATCAGCAAAACATTTCTATGGTACTTCAAGAAAAAATTCTTGATCTTGAGTATTATTCATTAAAAAATGTAAAATGTACTATGAAAATACTTTGGAGAATCCCCTGGCAGTCCAGTGGTTAGGACTCCATGCTTCCAGTGCTTACAAAGCAGGGGGTGTGGGGCTCAATCCCTGGTCACATAACTAAGATTCCACACCTGTATGGAGCAACCAAAAAAAAGCAAAAGCAAAAAAAAAAAAAAAAAAAAAAACAAGAATTAGGGACTTCCTGGTGGCCCAGTGGTTAAGAGTCTACCTGCCAATGCAGGGGAAATGTGTTCAATCCTTGGTCCGGGTAGATTCCACATGCTGCAAGGCAACTAAGCCAGTGAGCCACAGCTGCTGAGCCCAACGTGACACAACTAATGGAGCCTGTGTGTGCCACAGCCCCTGGCCTGCCACAAGAGAAGCCATCACAATGAGAAGCCTGAGCACCAAAACTAGAAATCACTCAATGCAAATAGAGACAGACTGCATGAGCAACAAAGACCTAGCACAGACAAAAATAAATGCTAAAGAATGCTTTGGAAAAAATGAAATGTTACTAATCAAAGCAAGAACACCCTCTAAAAAGTACAGCACATGAGCTTAAAGAAATGTATTTAAGTAATGCTTTTAAGATGTTCTGAGGAAAAGAAAAATATTAGTTCTTACTGGAAATGGAAATTGAAGAGGAGATCAGAGTAAATCCCATTCCTAAATCATCTAACTCAAACTATAGATTAAGTGACTGTGTAGAATTATTTCAGACTTTTTAAAATATGGGGTGAACAGAAATGCCAGATTTGGGTAAAAGTCTGTTGACAGGTAATGCTTCGGAGATATTCAAGAAAGGAACTATTAGAAGTATATTTTAAACTTAATACTCTCCTTTGACATGAGCAAATAAATAAATCATTTCTGCTTTAATTAAAATAACTGTAGTATATAATATAAAAATGACACACTAATCTATATAATAGTTCTCATCTTATTTAGAGCCAAAATACTTCACAGATCTCTCCAGGATATATGATAATTCATAGGACTGAAATAGCCAAAATAATCTGAACAAAAGTATGAAGTTTAAACACTTAGAATATCTGACTTCAATACTTATTATAAGACTAGACATCAATATCCTGTGGTATTTGGGAAAATGTGGAAAAACAGATCAATATAACATAACAGAGAGTCAAGGAATCAACCTGCACTAGTATGATTAACTGATCATCAGATTAAAAACTTATTAAAGTAATTCAATATGGAAAGGGAAAGCTATTTGATTAAGTGGTATACACTAAAAAAAAATGTGGCAGTAAGGAAACTCAAACTTGATCTCATAATTTTCACATTTTTTTTAAGGTCTGAAATACAAAAATGTATTAATAAAAGTTAAATTTGTAAGTTTTTAAAGGAAAATCTGGAAGAATATTTTTGCAATCTAGGGATAGGGATTTTTTTTAAGTTAGGATGTGCAAAGCAAATCATAAAAATCCCCACAAATGACATGTTGTATTCATTAAAAATTGAAGTCTTTTCTTTGTTAAAAAATAGACAATTTGCACACTGAGAGAATATTTTCATCAAATATATATCAGACAGAAAATCTGTTTTAAGAACATATAAAGCACTCCTATATTTACTTCAAAGGCAAAGGGTTTCCTTGAAAGTAAGCCAACAACAACAAGAAAGGTGAATGGACACTTTCTGAAGGAATGTGTAGATACAGATGGTTAGTAAGGACATTTAAAAATGCTCAATATTAGCCATTAAGGGAATACAAATTTAAAAGATGATGCTACATCACTATTTATATAACTGCTGGAATGGCTAAAATTCCAGCAGTTAACAGTATTTGAACAGTCAACAATAAAATATTGGTGAGAATATGAATCAGTTGGAACTTGCATACACTGCAGATAGGGAAACATATGGCAATTTGCCCATGAATTGTTACAAAGAATTCAAACAGGATGTCACTTATATTCCAACACCTAAAGATCTATTTTTCTATGGAGAACCAATATGTTACATGCATGCATGCTAAGTCACTTTAGTCATGTCCAACTCTTTGCAACCCCATGGACTGTAGCCTGCCAGGCTCCTCTGTCTATGGGATTCTCCAGGCAAGAATACTGGAGAGGATTGCCATTTCATTTTCCAGGAGATCTTCCCAATGTAGGGAAGATGTGTCCCTTACATCTCCTTCATTAGCAGGCAGGTTCTTTACTAGTAGCACAACCTGGGAAATGATATTTTACAGATATCATAAATATCTAGAAAGTTTATGTATATAATTAATTATTTGAATTAATTTGATGTGTAATTAATCAGTTTTTTATATTTTGCTAATTTTTATTAAAATAGCTGGAAATTACACATTAAAATTTAGAATTAAAGACTACTTAATTTTTTATAAATTGTGATATCATAATTTTTGCATTTGTTTTGTGATTTAAGATATGTTATTACAAATGCATGACTATGTTTACTGAATTCACAGAGTATTATTTAGATACATACATATAAACACGCAGTGTCTTTCTGAATTTTCACATACATTTCTCTTTTATTCTATAATTATTATTTTCACAATACTAATTTCTGTAACATCATGCATATTTTAGCATGAGAATCTAATTATTCAATTGTATTTTCAAAGTGCTTATTTTAACTATGTGTCTTTTTCCCTCTTTTTTTTTTTTTTTTTTTTGCTTTGACTTAATTAAGTTACATACTGATATTTAGATGTCAAAAGAAAATCGTTATTATGCCTTACCCTTCTTTATTATGGAAGTTAATCTCAAGATTATTGCCTTTGCCAGGTTGTAGATGAGCCACACTACAACTAATCTAAGCAAGTAGGAATGCCCATCTATTAAAAGTCAAGAGCAGAAATTGTAGCCATGATTTATGTGTAATTGGAAAAATAACTTGAGAAGTCATCATTAATAAAAGAAATTAATTCTCTTCATCTATTTTTCCCTGGGGTTGATTGTTTACACGTGTTTTCTCTTTATGCATCTTTTCCTCTTTACCTTTAGAGAGTAAGCTCCACTTTTTGGAAGAGTAGGCCTCATCTTGACCTGCCCCTCAAAGGTCATAGAGTCTACTACCTGAATTAAACCTTCATTGTAGAAACTGGGATCTTTCAGCTGCAGCATCAGTTCAGTTGCTCAGTTGTGTCTGACTCTTGCGACCCTTAGAACTGCAGCACACCAGGCTTCCCTGTCCATCACCAACTCCCAGAGCTTGCTCAAACTCATGTCTGTTAAGTCAGAGATGCCATCCAACCATCTCATCCTATGTCATCCCCTTCTCCTCCCGCCTTTAATCTTTCCCAGCATTAGTGTCTTTTCCAGTAAGTCACTTCTCCTCATCAGGTGCCCAAAGTATTGGAACTTCAGCTTCAGTATCAGCCCTTCCAATGAATATCCAGGACTGATTTCCTTGAGGATTCACTGGTTGGATTTCCTTGTTGTCCAAGGGACTCTCAAGCGTCTTCTCAAACAATTCTTCAGCGTTCAGCTTTCTTTATATTCCAATTCTCACATCCATACATGACTACTGGAAAAACCATAGCTTTGACTAGATGGACCATTGTTGGCAAAGTAATGTCTCTGCTTTTTAATATGCTGTCTAGGTTAGTCATAGCTTGTCTTCCAAGAAGCAAGCAAGTTCTCATTTCATGGCTGAAGTCACCACCTGCAGTGATTTTGGAGGCCAAGAAAATAGTCTCTCACTGTTTCCATTGTCTCCCCATCTATTTGCCAGAAATTGATGGGCCCAGATGCCATGATATTCTTTTTTTGAATGTTGAGTTTAAGCCAACTTTTTCACTGTTCTCTTTCACTTTCATTTAAGGCTCTTTATTTCTTCTTCGCTTTCTGCCATAAAGGCGGTGTCATCTGTGTATCTGAGGTAATTGATTTCTCCTGGCAATCTTGATTCCACCTGGCATTTTGCATAATGTAGTCTGCATGTAAATTAAATAAAGAGGGTGACAATATACAGCCTTGATGTACTCCTTTCCCAATTTGAAACCAGTCTTTGCTCCATGTCCAGTTCTAACTGTTGCTTCTTGACTTGTGTACAGGTTTCTCAGGAGGCAGGTAAGGTAGTCTGGTATTCCCATTGCTTGAAGAATTTTCCACAGTTTGTTGTGATCCACACAGTCAAAGGCTTTGGAATAGTCAATAAAGGAGAAGTAGATATTGTTCTGGAACTTTCTTGCTTTT
The DNA here is from genome assembly GCF_963930625.1 of Muntiacus reevesi. Taxonomy (NCBI): domain Eukaryota; kingdom Metazoa; phylum Chordata; class Mammalia; order Artiodactyla; family Cervidae; genus Muntiacus; species Muntiacus reevesi. The sequence continues at coordinate 35,568,401 of NC_089270.1, read as the reverse complement.
TCAATGATCCAATGGATGCTGACAATTTGATCCCTGGGTTTCGACCTTTTAAAATCCAGCTTGAACTTCTGGAAGTTCTCATTTCACTTACTATTGAAGCCTGGCTTCGAAAATTTTGAGCATTACTTTGCTAGTGTGTGAGATGAGTTGCAGCATGTGTGAGATGAGTTATGGCTGTTGCAGCATGTGGGATTTTTAATTATGGCATGCAAACTCTTAGATGCAGCATCTGAGACCTACATTTCTGAACAGCGATGGAACCCAGGCCCCCTGCTTTGAGAGTTTGGTGTCTTAGCCACTGAACCAGCAATGAAATCCCTAATTTTAATTTTTTTAAAAACTTCCATACTATTTTTCATAGTGGCTGCACTAATTTACATCCCCAACAACAGTGTACCAGGGTTCCCTATTCTCTATACCCTTGCTGACAATTGATATTTCCTGTTTCATTGTTAATAGCTATCTAACATGTATAAGGTAATATCTCATCATGGTTTTGATTTTCATTTTCCTGCTTTAGAGCATCTTTTTATGTACCTGGTAGCCATTTCCATGTCTTCTCTGGAAAAATGTATATTCAGATAATCTGTCAATTTAAAATTAATTGGATTTTTTGCTGTTGAGTTGTATGAGCTTTTTACAATATATTTTGGGTGTTAGTCCATTATCGTATATATGATTTGCAATTATTTTATCCCATTTAATATGGGAAGGTGGATACTTTCCTTTTTTGTGCAGAAGAGTTTCAGTTTGATGTAGTCCCCATTTGCCTACGTTCGTTTTCCTTGCTTTTGCTTTCGGTGGCAGATTTAAAAATCACTGTCAAGGCCTAAGCCAAGGAGTTTACTATGTTTTCTCTTAAAAGTTTCACGATTTTAGGTCATAGCCATGACCTCCTCCAGGGGATCTTCCTGACCCACAGATCAAACCTGTATATCCGTGTCTTCTGCATCACAGGTGGATTCTTTACTGCTGAGTTGGGGAAACCCCTTTATAACGACTTGTTTTTGCCTAAATCAAAGACCAGGTGTTCTTAGACCATCCTTGTGAACATGTGCATCACAAAATGAAGTGTGAACATATAAAAATGAAGCACGATATTTACTTAATATTTTTAAATGCCTATATTTATGAAATAAAGCTATCACAAAGACAAAGTTTATATTATTATTAATTTATTAAGTATGTTTATACCTTTCTGTATAAGAGTTGTATTTTGATCTACCCTAGTGGCTTAGTGATAAAGAATCTGCTTGCCACTGCAGGATACACACTGGTTCAATCCCTGATCTGGGAAGGTCTCCATGCTGCAGAGTAGCTAAGCCCATGTGACACAGCTATTGAGCCTGTGCTCTAGAGTCCAGGAATCACAACTACTGAGCCCATGTACCCTGGAGTTCATGCTCTGCAAGAAGATAAGCCACTGCAATAAGAGGACTGACACTGCAAGTAGAGAAAAGACCCACACTGCAAGGAGGAGCCAACACAGCCAATAAAAAAATACACTTTAAAAAAAAGTTTTATTTTGAGTTTTTCTAAATCAGTCAATCAATCATGAGTTTGCTGATGTCATGAAAGTGAAGTAAAAGTGAAAGTTGCTCAGCCATGTCAGACTCTTTGCAACCCAATGGACTGTATAGTCCACGGAATTCTCCAGGCCAGAATACTAGAGTGGGTAGATTTCCCTTCTCCAGGGAATCCCAACCTAGGGATCAAACCCAGGTCTCCCACATTGCAGGCAAATTCATTACCTGACAAGCCACAAGGGAAGCCCACAAATGCTGAAGTGGTTAGCCTATCCCTTCTCCAGCAGATATTCCCAACCCAGGAATTGAGCTGGAATCTCCTGTATTGCAGGTGGAGTTTTTACCATATGAGTTCTCAGGAAGCCCCTGTTAATGTCATAAGTAGACATAAATTTAATATTAAAAAATAAATGTGGATATTAAAGAATCCTTGCATTCCTGGGATAAAGCCAACTTTGTCATGACCATAAATGTGGTCCACAAATCAATGTCCACATTATTTAATTTTAAATAATTATTTAATTATTTAATGTCCACAAATCAGTCAATGTAATGCACCACATTAACAAATTGAAAGATAAAAACCATATGATTATCAAAATAGATGCAGAAAAAACCTTTGGCAAAATTTAGCATCCATTCATGATAAAAATGCTACAGAAAGCAGGAATAGAAGGAACATACCTCAACATAATAAAAGCTATACATGACAAACCCACAGCAAACATTGTCCTCAATGGTGAAAAATTGAAATCATTTCCCTTAAAGTCAGGAATAAGACAAGGGTGCTCACTCTCACCACTACTATTCAACATAGTTTTGGAAGTGTTGGTCATAGCAATCAGAACAGAAAAATAAGTAAAAGGAATCCAGATAGGAAAAGAAGAAGTAAAACTCTCACTGTTTGCAGATGACATGATCCTCTACATAGAAAACCCTAAAGACTCTACCAGAAAATTACTAGAGCTAATCAATGAATATAGAAAAGTAGCAGTATACAAAATTAGCACACAGAAATCCCTTGCATTCCTATGCACTAACAATGAGAAAACAGGAAGAGAAATTAAGGAAACAAAGCCATTCACCATTGCAACAAAAAGAATAAAATACTTAGGAGTATATCTACCTAAAGAAACGAAAGACATATGTAAAGACATATATAAAGACATATATAAAACTATAAAACACTGATGAAAGAAATCAAAGAGGACACAAATAGATGGAGAAATAGACCGTGTTTATGGATTGGAAGAATCAATATAGTGACAATGAGTATACAACCCAAAGCAATCTATAGATTCAATGCAATCCCTATCAAGCTACCAAAGGTTTTTTTCACAGAACTAGAACAAATAATTTCACAATGTGTATGGAAATACAAAAAACTTTGAATAGCCCAAGCAATCTTGAGAAAGAAGAATGGAACTGGGGGAATCAACCTGCCTGACTCCAGGCTCTACTACAAAGCCACAGTCATTAAGACAGTATGGTACTGGCACAAAGACAGAAATATAGGTCAATGCAACAAAATAGAAAGCCCAGAGATAAATCCATGTACCCATGGACACTTTATCTTCGACAAAGGAGGCAAGGATATACAATGGAAAAAAGACAATCTCTTTAACAAGTGGTGCTGGGAAAACTGGTCAACCACTTGTAAAAGAATGAAACTAGAACACTTTCTAACACCATACACAAAAAATAAACTCAAAATGGATTAAAGATCTAAATGTAAGACCAGAAACTATAGAATTCCTGGAGGAGAACATAGGCAAAACACTCTCCGACATAAATCACAGCAGGATCCTCTATGGCCCACCTCCCAGAATATTGGAAATAAAAGCAAAAATAAACATATGGGACCTAATGAAACTTAGAAGCTTTTGCACAACAAAGGAAACTATAAGCAAGGTGAAAAGATAGCCCTCAGATTGGGAGAAAATAATAGCAAATGAAGAAACAGACAAAGGATTGATCTCAAAAATATACAAGCAACTCCTGAAGCTCAATTCCAGAAAAATAAATGACCCATTCAAAAAATGGGCCAAAGAACTAAACAGACATTTCTCCAAAGAAGACATACAGATGGCTAATAGACACATGAAAAGATGCTCAACATCACTCGTTATCAGAGAAATGCAAATCAAAACCACAATGAGGTACCATTATAAACCAGTCAGGATGGCTGCTATCCAAAATTCTACAGCAATAAATGCTGGAGAAGGTGTGAAGATAAGGGAACCCTCTTACACTGTTGGTGGGAATACAAACTAGTACAGCCACTATGGAGAACAGTGTGGAGATTACTTAAAAAACTGGAAATAGAATTGCCATATGACCCAGCAATCCCACTCCTGGGCATTCACACTGAGGAAACCAGATCTGAAAGAGACACGTGTCCCCAGAGTTCATCACAGCACTGTTTATAATAGCCAGGACATGGAAGCAGCCTAGATGCCCATCAGCAGACGAATGGATAAGGAAGCTGTGGTACATATACACCATGGAATATTACTCAGCCGTTAAAAGGAATTCATTTGAATCCGTTCTAATGAGATGGATGAAACTGGAGCCCATTATACAGAGTGAAGTAAGCCAGAAAGATAAAGACCAATACAGTATACTAACGCATATATTTGGAAAGATGGTAACGATAACCCTATATGCAAAACAGAAAAAGAGACATAGATGTACATAACAGACTTTTGGACTTTGTGGGAGAAGGCGAGGGTGGATGTTCAGAGAGAATAGCATTGAAACATGTATATTATCAAGGGTGAAACAGATCACCATCCCAGGTTGGATGCATGAGACAAGTGCTCAGGGCTGGTGCACTGGGAAGACCCAGAGGGATGGGATGTTGAGAGAGGCGGGAGGGGGGATCGGGATGGAGAACACATGTAAATCCATGGCTGATTCATGTCAATGTATGGCAAAACCACTACAATATTGTAAAATAATTAGCCTCCCACTAATAAAAATACATGGAAAAATAAAATTAAATGTGTTTGTTTCAGATACTTGTAAAATTAGCATTCCTTTTAAAACCTTCTTAGGAATAGATGACACTAAGTAGCTCATCTTATTTTGTAATATTCAGTTTGAAATAGTATAAACTGTATAGTTTCACCAAAAATAAACTGTCAAATTAATAGTTTATTCTCCTGAACACTGTTTTGTGTGCTATCAAAGGATATGTATATTCCAAACATATTTTTAAACATGAAAATAAAACAGAAACAGCAGACCCTATAAGAACACCCTATATTTTTAACAGTTATCTCAAGATATTTTTAAGTGATCACAGTATATTGTATTTTTACAGATGAATAATTTGCAATAGCAAATTCACCCAATGTAATTCAGCATGTCATTGAAGGAAATGTGAATTGTTATCATGTCTTCTATTATGGTGTCTCAGTCCCAATCCTTTATAGGGTTATTGATTCTTGTATTCCCTAAATGCTTGTTGAGTACCTGCCAAGTTAAAATGTGAATAAATCATATATGGATATTATTGTTCTGGGAAGACAGATAATACAATGCCTACATTCATGATGTGATTTTAAGGCCCCAATAAAATGTTTGAATGAGGTGGTATGTCACACAAATAGCTACAGTGGTAACATACTTTGTAAAGTGTCTGGAGCTCAGCAAAATTGGGATTAATGATGATTATCATGGTTATATTATCTAATATGGTTCTTAACAAAACTGCAATTAAATCATGCTTCTAATACTAATGTACAACTAATACTATAATGTACCTAACACCATGTGATCTTGCAAAGGGCTCTGAGCCTCATTTAGGTGGTAAAATTAAGTATTTAATAATTATTATTTTGTTGATTTAAACCAAAAACAATATGGCAAATATGTACTTCATAAATAGTGAACAAACCATAGATTCAGGTATGCTCTCTAGTTACGTGATCCTAAAATATTTTATTTTCTTCCACATACTTGTGTATTTGCACATTTTCAAAATACCTATTCTTCAAGTGTTTCTTTTTTTACTTTTAAAAGACTGAATAAAACCATTTTTACAGAAGAATTAGTAAATAAATTTGACTACATTAAAATGCAGACTTTCTGCCTAACAATGTTATCATAGAAAGAGGAAAATGATTATTACATAATAAAGTGAAAAAATAATAATCAAAATTTATAAAGAAATTATTCAAATCACTGTAAAAATACATAAAGTACAATACAGAAGAGGACAAGGAAGTCCATATTTGTCTCACAAAAAAAGAGAAAAGATAATGGTCAATACATATTTAAACGTACAAAAAGAGCCACACTCAAACTTCTCACCTTCATATATCACTTCTCTTACATTCATCAGGAACTTCCCAGACTATGTCTTGAAGTTTTGAACAAACTAAGGCTTTGCGCCCCTTTCTTTACTGAATCTCACCTGTTTCTCAGTCTAACTCAACTTTCATGAACCTTGTGAAACATACATCTTTAATTTTAAATATATTGATGTATCCGTTGTAGCATTAACAAAAGTATGCTGTTACCTATTTATGTCAAGTCATCTATTCAGTTAGGAAGGTTGCTGCCAAGCACTATGTCTTAATCATTATTCCTTATGCCTATTTGTAGCCGGCTTTTATGGCAGTGGGTCAAGAAATTTCCATTCGAAATCCCTTACCCAGAAAAGTCATTTTTTTTTTCCATCAAGAAAATAATATGTATTTGAAGAAAATAGATCAATATCACTGTACAACTTTCTACATGATAACTGCATATTTGCCATACAGGAGAATGAGGTTTGGCTATACATAGTTCTATGACTCAAACAGACTGCCTGCTCTCCATAAGATTAAGCAAGCAAGATGAATTCTGTGGTTCAAAATAAATCAGACTACTGACAATTCCCAGATTAAGGCAAAGGAGGGAAAGAATTAGGAAGATTTCATAGAAAATATAGATGATGTGAAATTTGCTGCCAGTGCCACTCACTATTTTAAAATTAGAAGCTGGGTAAGGAGAAGCATTAAAATATTGCTCTGGTGAGAAAGGAGAAGAATTTCTAGAAGACTCTAAAATGTCAACACATAGCTATCTAGACTTTCTTAAATATTATTTAAATGAGTGAATATTTGTATACTTGAATAAAGAGGAAAATACATTTCAATGAATCGTCAGAAGTTTTAAAGATATATTTCAGCTTCTAGTTCTGAAAAGGTTTCTTAATATTAGAAATAGAAAAAAAAATTAAGCATAAGAGAAATTACATGGAAGAAGGGAGGGTATTGTAAGCATAATGCAACCTTTCAGGCTAAAGTTAAATGAGATATTTCTATATATTCAAAGTATATGAAGAGCATATCTAAGAGAACTGGGAAAGCTTACAAAATTTTCAACAGATGGCCTACTGTAAACAAATCTTTTGATTATTTATGCATTATTTTAAGCAAAATAAATATAAAATTGAATAAGACAAAAGAAAACAAAACTTTTCAAGTAGACTTTGCACATGAAGGTTATTTTTTGCAGCTGAGAAAAGAGAATTTGTATTACAAAATAACTACTAAGATGTCCAGTATAGGATTGTAGCTACTTCTATCTACTTATAAAGTTCAAATTTAATAAATAAATTTAGCATTCATAATTTTAATATCTTTCTGACTATAGAAATAATGTACCTTGAAGCTTACTTAACACAATTTTATGGCAAAATATTCAAATATGAATTTAAAACTTGAAGAATAAAGTCTGATTGCCAATATATTGATGTATCACTATATAATATTTACATTAAGGACATCTTTCAAAGAGATATATCTTGACAAACTGTACCACATTGGGTACTTATTTATCTAATAATTCTCCATCTGACAACTTGTTTAAAATCCACACTTCATTGCCTACTGTTATTAAGGCTTGCTATTTAAAAAAAAAAAAAAAAAAGACTGTCTAAATGTTATAAGGAGTGCAAATCCACTACAAAAAAAGTTTCTACAACTGAACATATTTAAAATTCTTACGTTTAGGTGGAAAAATGATCTTTATTAGTGCAGAAAAAAATGTATAAAATCTATAAGCATCCAAGATAAAGTACTTGTAGGTTTATATATATTCTCTCCAATATCATTGATTCTTTCTCTCTAGTGGATCATTTGCATTACCATACATTTGATACTTTCTTTCATATTAAAAAAATATTTTTTGACACCAGTTTCTGTCAAGTGCATTTATCTTCCTTCCCATTCTCTTTATCTTGTTTCAGCCATTTAAAGTCCTCTACTTGCTTCTTGCCATTGTCTCTTACACCACTCCAAAATAGGATATATTTCATTCAACCTATCGACAATAAAAATGCCAGCCATAATTGACCTCAACGTAAAAAAAAATGTCTTTGTGTGTGTGTGTGTGAAAACACCTGAGATGCACTCTCTAAGCAAATGTCGAGTATAAAATAAGTATTGTTAATTATCATCATATTGTTGTATATTAGAACCCCCAAACTTACTCAATTGCATAATTTAAATTTTATACACCTGGGTCAAAATCTTCCCATTTCTGCCTCCCCTCAGCCCCAATTCGACCCTTAATTCACACCATACAGAAAATCAACTCAAAATGTATTAAAAATCTAAACATAAGATCTGAATCTATAAAACTCCTAGAAGAAAACCTAAGAGAAAAGGAAAGTTTCTTGATATTGATTTGGGCAATGATTGTTTGGATATGACACCAAAAGCACAAGTGGCAACAGCAAAAATGGACCAGTGGAATTGCATCCAATAAAATGCTTCTGTTCCCTAAATCTTGAGTCATGCTATCTAACACTTAACCTCAGATATATTTGTCCACTAGAACAAAAAACTAAATGTATCTAAAAATTAACTCCTTGTTTCCACAAACTTCTACATTGTGCAGATTTTAAGTGCTTCATCATTCTATTTAATCTTTCTCTCTTCATAGTAATCAAAACAGTAATACTCAGTTATCATTTACTTTTTTATACACACCCCTATTCCCCAGATCCAATAAATCAGCAAATTCTGTTAGCTCTACCTTCAAAATTTGTCCAAAATCCAACAATTTTTTTAACATATTTCCATTGGTAAATACTTGCATTGTCAATATTAGACTACTTGACTTCATTTTTTCTATTCAATTTTCTAATTACATGCATTGCATCTTACAATTCAGTTCAGCTAGTCAAGTCCAAATCTTTGCGACTCCAGGAACTGCAGCATGCCAGGCTTCCATGTCCACCACCATCTTCCAGAGCCTACTCAAACTCGCATCCATTGCACTGATTATGCCATCCAGCCATCTCATCCTCTGTCATCCCCTTCTCCTCTCGCCTTCAATCTTTCCCAGCGTCAGGGACTTTTCAAATGAGTCACTCAGTCCTTCCAATGAATATTCCGAACTGATTTCCTTTAGGATGGACTGGTTGGATCTCTTTACAGTTCAAGGGACTCTAAGAGTCTTCTCCAACACCACAGTTCAAAAGCATCAATTCTTCGGTGCTCAAGTTTTATTGTGTTTTTTTTTTTTTTTAGTCCAACTCTCACATCCATACCTGACTACTGGAAAAACCATAGTTTTGACTAGACAGACTTTGTTGACAAGGTAATGTCTCTGCTTTTTAATATACTGTCTAGGTTGGTTATAGCGTTTCTTCCAAGGAGTAAGCTTCTTTTAATTTCATGATGCAGTCACCATCTGCAGTGATTTTGGAGTCCCCAAATACAGCCTCTTACTGTTTCTATTGTCTCCCTGTCTCTTTGCCATGAAGTGATGGGACTTAATGCTATGATCTTAGTTTTCTGAATGCTGAGTTTTAAGCCAACTTTTTCACTCTCCTCTTTCACTATCATCAAGAGGCTCTTTAGTTGTTCTATTTCTGCCATAGGGTGGTGTCATTTGCGTATCTGAGGTTATTGGTATTTCTTCTGGAAACCTTGATTCCAGTTTGTGCTTCATGTAGCCTGGCATTTGGGATGACATATTTTGCATAGAAGATAAATAAGCAGGGTGACATTTTATAGCTTTGATATACTCCTTTCCCAATTTGGAATCAGTCTGTTGTTCCATGCCTGTTTCCAACTGTTGCTTCTTGACTTGCATACAAATTTCTGAGGAGGAATGTCAGGTGGTCTGGTATTTCCATCTCCTTCAGAATTTTCCACAGTTTGTTCTGATCCACACAGTCAAAGTCTTTGGCATAGTCAATAAGTCAGAAAAAGATATTTTTCTGGAACACTCTTGCTTTTTTGATGATCCAACGGATGTTGGCAGTTTAATATCTGGTTCCTCTTCCTTTTCTAAATCCAGCTTGAACATCTTTAATTTAATAGTTCACGTACTATTGAAGCCTGGCTTGGAGAATTTTGAGCATTACTTTGCTTGCGTGGTGAGATGAGTGCAATTTTGTGGTAGGTAGTTTGAACATTTTTTGGCATTGTCTGTCCTAATTTAATGGATTCCCCTGGTGGCTCAGACGAAAAAGCGTGTGCCCATAATGCAGGAGACCCGGGTTCAATCCCTGGGTTAGGAAGATCTCCTGGAGAAGGAAATGGCAACCCACTCCAGTATTCTTTTTTTTTTTTTTTTCTTCTTTTTTATTTCATTAGTTGGAGGCCAATTACTTCACAACATTTCAGTGGGTTTTGTCATACATTAACACGAATCAGCCATAGAGTTATACGTATTCCCCATCCCAATCCACCCTCCCACCTCCCCCTCCACCCGACTCCTCTGGGTCCTCCCAGTGCACCAGGCCCGAGCACTCGTCTCATGCATCTCACTCGGGCTAGTGATCTGTTTTACCATAGATAATATACATGCTGTTCTTTTGAAACATTCCACCCTCACTTTCTCCCACAGAGTTCAAAAGTCTGTTCTGTACTTCTGTGTCTCTTTTTCTGTTGTGCATATAGGGTTATCATTACCATCTTTCTAAATCCCATATATATGTGTTAGTAGGCTGTAATGTTCTTTATCTTTCTGGCTTACTTCACTCTGTATAATGGGCTCCAGTTTCATCCATCTCATTAGAACTGATTCAAATGAATTCTTTTTAATGGCTGAGTAATATTCCATGGTGTATATGTACCACAGCTTCCTTATCCATTCGTCTGCTGATGGGCATCTAGGCTGCTTCCATGTCCTGGCTATTATAAACAGTGCTGCGATGAACATTGGGGTGCACGTGCCTCTTTCAGATCTGGTTTCCTCAGAGTGTATGCCCAGAAGTGGTATTGCTGGGTCATATGGCAATTCTATTTCCAGTTTTTTAAGATATCTCTACACTGTTCTCCATAGTGGCTGTACTAGTTTGTATTCCCACCAACAGTGTAAGAGGGTTCCCTTTTCTCCACACCCTCTCCAGCATTTATTGCTTGTAGACTTTTGGACAGCAGCCATCCTGACTGGCGTGTAATGGTACCTCATTGTGGTTTTGATTTGCATTTCTCTAATAATGAGTGATGTTGAGCATCTTTTCATGTGTTTGTTAGCCATCTGTATGTCTTCTTTGGAGAAATGTCTGTTTAGTTCTTTGGCCCATTTTTTGATTGGGTCATTTATTTTTCTGGAATTGAGCTTCAGGAGTTGCTTGTATATTTTTGAGATTAATCCTTTGTCTGTTTCTTCATTTGCTATTATTTTCTCCCAATCTGAGGGCTGTCTTTTCACCTTACTTATAGTTTCCTCTGTAGTGCAGAAACTTTTAAGTTTCATTAGGTCCCATTTGTTTAGTTTTGCTTTTATTTCCAATATTCTGGGAGGTGGGTCATAGAGAACCCCGCTGAGATTTATGTCGGAGAGTGTTTTGCCTATGTTCTCCTCTAGGAGTTTTATAGTTTCTGGTCTTACATTTACATCTTTAATCCATTTTGAGTTTATTTTTGTGTATGGTGTTAGAAAGTGTTCTAGTTTCAATCTTTTACAAGTGGTTGACCAGTTTTCCCAGCACCACTTGTTAAAGACATTGTCTTTTTTCCATTGTATATCCTTGCCTCCTTTGTCAAAGATAAGGTGTCCAAAGGTTCGTGGATTTATCTCTGGGCTTTCTATTCTGTTCCATTGATCTATATTTCTGTCTTTGTGCCAGTACCATACTGTCTTGATGACTGTGGCTTTGTAGTAGAGTTTGAAGTCAGGCAGGTTGATTCCTCCAGTTCCATTCTTCTTTCTCAAGATTACTTTGGCTATTCGTGGTTTTCTGTATTTCCATACAAATTGTGAAATTATTTGTTCTAGTTCTGTGAAAAATACCGTTGGTAGCTTGATAGGGATTGCATTGAATCTATAGATTGCTTTGGGTAGAATAGCCATTTTGACAATATTGATTCTTCCAATCCATGAACACGGTATGTTTCTCCATCTATTTGTGTCCTCTTTGATTTCTTTCATCAGTGTTTTATAGTTTTCTATGTATAGGTCTTTTGTTTCTTTAGGTAGATATACTCCTAAGTATTTTATTCTTTTTGTTGCAATGGTGAATGGTATTGTTTCCTTAATTTCTCTTTCTGTTTTTTCATTGTTAGTATAAAGGAATGCAAGGGATTTCTCTGTGTTAATTTTATATCCTGCAAATTTACTATATTCATTAATTAGCTCTAGTAATTTTCTGGAAGAGTCTTTAGGGTTTTCTATGTAGAGGATCATGTCATCTGCAAACAACGAGAGTTTCACTTCTTCTTTTCCTATCTGGATTCCTTTTACTTCTTTTTCTGCTTTGATTGCTGTGGCCAAAACTTCCGAGACTATGTTGAATAGTAGTGGTGAGAGTGGGCACCCTTGTCTTGTTCCTGATTTCAGGGGAAATGCTTTCAATTTTTCACCATTGAGGGTGATGTTTGCTGTGGATTTGTCATATATAGCTTTTATTATGTTGAGGTATGTTCCCTCTATTCCTGCTTTCTGGAGAGTTTTAATCATAAATGAGTGTTGAATTTTGTCAAAGGCTTTCTCTGCATTTATTGAGATAATCATATGGTTTTATCTTTCAATTTGTTAATGTGGTGTATTACATTGATTGACTTGCGGATATTAAAGAATCCTTGCATTCCTGGGATAAAGCCCACTTGGTCATGGTGTATGATTTTTTTTAATATGTTGT